>NC_071500.1:108750000-110000000 GCF_028408465.1 Anastrepha ludens | reverse complement strand
TGTCTTTCGAGGCTGGTATAAAAATTGTAAAACATTGTGAAGACATGCATCAAAAATTAAAACAGAAGATCGGCCAAACGCTTAAAAAGGATGTATACTAAAATGATATTTTACGAATCAAAAATTATAATAAATTCTTAAGCTGTTGAAATAGAAAAGAAGACTAATAATTAACTCAAATGTTCGCCGTATTTTTCCATCAGAATAAAAGCCCTAGAATTGCTCCCGACTGGCTCATGGGAACCCTTTAAACTTTATACAGACTACGCGCCAATGGTTTCAGAGTCATTCTGAGAGGCTAAGCGAACAGGGCTTGATCTCCACTCAACCTCATTGGACCAGATAAGTCGTACTATCATGAATAGAGGTGACTTCCGACCTGATGTTAGGTGTTTTATTCCATATAAAAAAAATGACAAGACCGTGTCCGAAAAAAATTCTTAAAAATCAGTGAAACTTTTGATCTACTTGAAACTTGCACTTTGTTACATCAAAATTTAATGATCTATAGTACTGTATTAAATTTTTCTACGAATTCTCAATAAAAAGTTTGAAATTTTTATAATCTGTACAACTCCTGTGAATTGTGAATGGCTAGGGTGCCAGTAGTGCAATGGCCTGTTATAAAAGCTGTGAGGGCGCTAGTAGTTGATCTGTTGAATCCAATCAGATATTTTGCACTTTTCAGATTAATTTTTGGCCAGAGCGTCTTGGATACCGTGCAGTTCTTTCTTTGCACACACATCCGCCAGAGTGGCCGAGGACCCAACAAAAAGTGGTGCTGTATTGTTGGATAAGTGAGAGCGACATCCTGCATTCTTTAACCCATTTCGAGTTAATCCGCGCTAATACCAATGCCTTTATCGCAGCTTGACCATCAACAAAAATAGTAAGCCTTACCGGAGGTAAGTCCATTAGTCTTGTCGATTTTGCTGCTTTGTCTATAGCATAGATCTCAGCTTGGAAGTCATTACACCTCGTCTGGGAGTCTAATGGAGCAATTTAATGATAACTATTCCGAGTGCACTCCCGATCCAGTGTCCTTGTCCATTTTTGAGCCGGCAGCATAAATACTGTGCCCACGATCATTTGATTTGACTCTGGTCTGCCAGTCTTTTCTGTTGTGTATTCGTAATTTACAGTCTTTTTTAGATCTATATTGGGAACTAGCTTGTTTGAGTATGTATTAGAGACTAATAAAAAGTTTGTAAATGTTTTGGAATTTTTCCCGAAAGTGCTCGGCACAATTTAATGCTTTCGAATAAAATAATGTATATATACTAGGGCGGGTCGATTTAAAAATCGCTCATTCCTCTATGAAAATCGTATTCTAGGGATCAAAATAAGGAACTTTGCCGAAGGAACCATACCTCTAAAACGAATTCTGATGTCCCCCAATTTTGGTCGAACGAAAAATCCCACTTTGACCCATTTAGAGTGCTCCAATCGAGTCCAAATGTATGACCGACCCACTAACTTTGGACGGCCGATCCACCCATGCCAGTGGCACACCCCCTGGAACTCCCCTGGGGGGCTCCCTTTACAATCATTTCAAAATATCACCATTTTTTGGCCTTTACATGAGAAAAGAAACTAAAAAGTTCGACCCAAATTGGGGGACATCAGAATTCGTTTTAGAGGTATGGTTCCTTCGGCAAAGTTTCTTATTTTGATCCCTATAATATGGTTTTCACACAGCAATAGGCGATTTTTTTGCCTTCCCACAAATCGACCCGGCCTAATATATACAGTGAAAATTTAAAATTAAATGGCCAACATTTTTTTAATTATTATTCCGAACGACTTTGAAAATGTTTATTGGAGGAAAACTCTTGGTGTATTTTCTTTTTAAAATATTTGGGTATTTTTAAGCCAAAAAAAACGATTTTAGGAAATTTGCGCTTTGACTTAACCCCTTACTTCACTTGGTGAGGTATTTTAAATGCCTGGTATCTGCCACACCATCTACATTAGCCATAAATTCCTCAATACGACTAAAGACCTAATCGAGCGAAGTTCTTCTCCACCTAACATTTCCAACGCAGAGGAGGCCTTCCTCGTCCTCTGACACCACCAGGTGTAACCGCATCGAATACTTTCAGAGCCGGAGCGTTTGTATCCATTTGGTATCCAGTTTTGATTGAAAGATGTTCACAAGTTCTATTCCTTCTCTCAACTCTAACTAATTTACTCACACTAAATGCACTAAGCTTCCCATCTGGTTACTAGCAACTTAAATAATCGAAATCCAAAACCATCCACCTACATTTGGATCAGCCATAAAATAAATTAGAGCGTCGAGTACTTTACATAATCTTTTCACTCTATTACTAAATGTAGTGAATTATTTTCATTAAAATTATTTCCACAAATTGGCACACAAATCGGACAAAATCTTAAGCCTCTAATAACCAAAATGGGCGGTCAAACCAAAAATTGATGACGTACATTTACCAAACCTACGCATTGGTCCGAACGTGGATGCCTAACAAGCAGCTTTTCCCGGTAATAATATGCTGCTAAAATAGAAGCAATGAAAAGAACAACAATCGCATTAAATGACCCACAGAATTGCACAAGCAATTTGAACTATAATTTTTAGCTCAACGCACAAATAGTCGCTCGCTAGCCCACTGTAGTAACAATGTAGTAACAATTCGTTTAGGCTGATTTTCGTCCAGCAGCTGTGCGGGATTTTATGAGGTGACCGATACATGAAGTTAGGAGTGAAGTGCATACATGCACCCATGCACAAATATGTAGCCATGGGAAAGTCAAATTTAGCGAATGCACAAACCAATTTAATGCCAACCCCGAACCAGACTTGTTGGGGGCATTAAAATTACGGCGTGGAAAACCACAAGTACGCTTGGATATAGTAGGATAGTAGGACAGTTGATAGGCTGCTGGCTGCAGCAGCATCACGTTGCAAGGAGAGCTAGTTAAACCAGACTGCATCATGGCAGTTGCCTTCAATTGGTCAATCGGATGACCAGCTTGAGGCTCAGCTGCAGCCAAATGCATTTATGCAGCAGTTCAGCTTATTTGGTCCAATATTGGCATGGTGCATAAGTATGCGAGTGTGCCACAGTGTGCATAGATATGCTGCTGCTACCGCTTTTGCTGCTGTTGTTGTCGTTGGTGGCTTGTGTTAATTTTAATTTATACGTTAATTGAAACCACTGCGTATGCATAAGCGTTTGGAGATTATAAAATTTTACATTACATGCAACATGCAGCACAAGAACAACAGCAACAACGTAAACAGTTTTCATATTCGTAAAATTATGACTTGGAAGTGGAATTTTTGCAGGCGACACAGGAGCTACATGAGCATAGAAATACCCTGTAGGGAAAATTCTGTAATAGTGGAAATTTTCAGTTTTTAGATGGTGCTCTGCTGGCGAATGCGAACTAAGTTATTTGGTGGCTAAAGTCGAAAACGGACAAAAAGTGATTAAATTATTTGCTTTTTTTAACAAAGTATTGATAAGTACATTTTAATAAATTTATAAAAATAAATATAATACTTACAGTCAACATCAAATCAAAGTTTACACCACATATTGACAAATTTTGAATTTCAATTATTTCTTTATAAAAATATCATTCATAATAAAAAAAATCATATCAATCAATAATTGTTTATAAAAATAATATTTATATTGCAATAAAAGTGTTTTTGTTTGTACTTCGTATAAAATTTGTAAAAATTCAACAATTTTCATAAAAATTTCAAACTTGGTACTAACAACCTTTAGAAAAATTCCATATATGCAGTTTTATAAATCATTGAATTTTGGTCTAACAAAGTGCAAGTTTCAAATAGATCCAACATCACACTGATTTTTAAGAATTTTCTTGTTGGCGGTCTGGTGCATTTTCCCCTTGCACATTCTTTAGATGCAAGAAAACCCTCAACATCTTCAGTAGAAAAAATTGTCAAAATCAACGCAGTTTTTGAACCACTTAAAATTTGAACCTTATTAGACCACAAGGCATATCTATACAAGGTAATAGCAGTTGTACAAAAACAAAAAGTTACATGTATTTTGTTCTTGCTTTTTTGGCACAAGTGTCAAAATAATTATTTCCAAGGCGAATTGAATTGTGAATAGTAAATAAACGCAAACAACTTTTTTCATTATAACAAAGTGTTCGATTTTGTTATTAAATGAATAAGCAGAGCAGATAAAAAGAAATTTGCGGAGAGATAAGTGTAAAAGTACATTTTGAATATTATTAATATCTTGCAGACAGAAATTACACATGTGAATCATCATCAACATTTGTGGGTCTGCGTTGGGGTGATGTGCATATAAATGCAAGTAAGCAAGGAAATACTTCCTATATGCAGCACCTGCTATGAGGATTTCATAACTCCAAATTGAAAAGCTGCCGAAAAGCTAGTGAATAAAGGGATACTATAAAAATAAAAATTCTCGACAAATGTTATTTGAATAAATTAAAGATGAAAAACTAACTTGTGACTTTCTTTGTTACGTTATAAAATATCGTTAAACTAATAATTTATTACAGACTGTGTATATACAAAGGAAAATAAAATGGTATTCTTAAAATACAAAAGAAGCACATAATTTATTTCTGAACAGTTTTTCGAATTAGCCATATTTTATTTAAGCTTAAAGGTTTACAAACTACTTTTGTCTTTTTTATTACAATTTCTTTACTTAACTTATAGAATTGATGTTGACTATGATGAACTATATTATGATAACTATATAAATTACATTCGTTATGTACTACACAGCGTTATAATAATATAGCTAGTGTTATAATAATATAACTACATGTATACATACATATATATATATGTACCAAATAGAAACATGGGTATGAGGAGAACACATATGTGTGTATATAAATTAGTTTACATGCAGGGGAAAACTGTTTGCTAATTTACGAATTAAAAGTGGATTTGTTCGCATATAAAAAATTAGTTTATTTCAAACTAATAACTATTTGGATTTTGGATGTATTGATTTGCGCTTCATGCTATCCTTACAATCGGGCACTGAATGGGACCGTCTTTTGCAGAAAATGTGTCCTACTCGCAAATGCGGATATATTCTTTAGTGCCATAACATTGCGAAAAGATATTTCAATATTTTTACCACCAAATATATCCATTCCGTCATCGTAAGCACCAATCTATTTGAAACAGTGTCCATTTACCGCAAATAAGCAACCAGCCATTATTAGTGTTTTAAATTGGCATTTAAATTGTTCATCTTCATTCCGTTGATTCATTTGTAATGTAACCCCCCAATTGAAGCCACTACACACCAAAGGACTTGCGTTTTATTCAAACGTATTGGGACTAATGAAATTCATAACCTTCACTGGACAAGAGGCTCAGCCTGCTGTTCATATTTTAGTATAGGAAAACAAGCACATCGCCTTCTGCAGCATAAGCGTCTACCATACCGAGATCTGAAACATAAATTGAAACACATAAGACAAAAAGAAAGGAAAGGAAAAAAGAACCCATTTTGCTTACCATCGTTTTGCGCACAATACACATTTCACCATATTTGCATTCAACAATGCAATAATACTATGAAATTATGTACGGATAATCTTTATTTTTTGTGTTTCAATATAACTGCTACAAATACTTTGAGTAACAATGTAGAAACAAAGAAATATGTAAACAAAGCAAATTCGCCTTGGCACAAATTTTTGACAGAAATGCCAATTCGCTCAAGGCGAATTAATTAGCTCTTCTAATGATACTACCTTGTATAGATATGCCTTGTTAGACCAAATCTCAACGAACTATAAAACTGCATGCCTGAGAATTTTCTAAAAATGCTGAGAAAAAAAGTTTGAAATTTTGTTGAAAATTTGCCGAATTTTCAAAAATTGTATACGAAGTACGAAACTCTGCTTTATATTGTTCGTGTACAATCTGGCCTTAGATTTTTCAAATCTCTATAGATGACTTAGAATAGACTGATTCGGCTCATTTTGAGTTACAACTGCAATATTTGTTTATTTAAAAATCTGTATTTAATGGAAAGTTGAAAGGCATCAGCCGCATCTCTTAAAATATCAGTTAGAGTATGCAGCGAGAACCATTTAATAATTTGTAAGCGCTTATTAATAAATTACTTAATAAACCTGTTGAGAATTATTGTAAGGCGTTCAGCCGGAATAAAATAATTATAGTGAAGACGCGTCGATTATACAGGAATATTTCTGGCATCCACTACATTTACCTACAGGGTATAGATGCGCTTAAATGAATGTATCGAAATTACAAGCTCGACTGGTTATAATTTCTCTTATCGATAAATGATTAAGCAACCACAACATTTCGTAGTTATTTGTCGTTGCTTTCAGGTAATTAAATTAAGGGGCCCCGGTTTTGTCTAGGGGTCGACAACTTAGGGTATTTTGAGGAACTTTTTTAAAATATAAAAATCAAAAACGATATTTAAATTTCTTAGGCTTTTTATTTAACTTCTTTTACATACAAAAATAAAAAAAAAATTTTTGGCGTAAAATATAGGGTGGGCCATGTGGGCCATGTAAAATCAAAACTAATCAATATTTATTCAAGCTTTTATTCTTTTATTTCGAAGATTGAACATTGTCATTTATGAATGAAAAATAATATCGTTCAAATGACTGCCAAGACTGGCTTTACAGTAGGCCATTTGATCAACCCAATTTTTGAGCACATTTTCGATTGTTTGGGCTCCCATTTCATGAATGGCAACTTCGATTTCGTGTTTTAAAGCATCAATCGTCTCTGGATGATTCGCATAGCATTTGTCCCTAACGGCTCCCCACAAAAAATAGTCCAACGGGCTTAAATCACAGCTCAGAGGCGGCCAATTGATATCGGAATTTCGGCTGATTTTTCGGTTTTCAAAAACGGTAGCCAAAGGTTCGAGTGTAACTTTGGCAGTGGGACAAGTTGCACCGCCCTGTTGAAACCAAATGTCGTCCATGTCACGACACCTCTCGCCATTTACTGTAACCGCGGCTCCTCGCTCATTTTCGAAAAAAAATGGCCCGATGATGCCGCCAGACCAAAAACCGCACCAAACAGTGAATCGTTGTTGATGCATTTGCTTCTCTCTAGTAACGTGTGGATTTTCTGAGTCCCAAATCCGACAATTTTGCTTTTTGACGTAGCCACCGATGTGAAAATCAGAAAAGAAGAAGAAAACTCACCACTTTAGAAATAGGTTTTCAATATTTCCCAATTTTGTTCAAGCGTATAGCGTCCCAACGTCAACAATCTTCCATTTCCTCTGCGAATGCCCTGCCCTATGGAAGGACAGAATGTTAACCCTGGGCAAACCGCTGTTCGAGAGTGTCGAGCAACTGTCTGGCTTAGACGTCAACAACCTAATCAGATTCCTAAACCGCACAGACTGGATATAGTCCTACTGCAAATAGCTGTTAAACAATTTGGTAACGAGGGTGTGGCAACAAAATGGTGCGGAAGCGCTAGTTGGATTCTGGATGAATCACCACTCTAACCAACCAACCAACCATAGCGTCCCATTTCGTAAATGTCAAACCTTTAAGTAAATTATGAACACATTTGACATGTCATTTGTGTTACCATTCTCAAAAAAATAGGTGGTTCAATAAGCAAACGCTGTATGGCCCACCCGTTATATCCATTTTGGCGTCACTTAATTAGTTTTTTTGTTGTATGAAAAAAATTCAGGCTTCAAAAGATTTTTTGTAGAATTTCTCTTCTAGAACAATTTAATTATATTTTTGTAAGAAATACTGATGACCAACTTTTTCGTTTTTTGAAAATTAAAAAAAATCTCTTTTCAATGAAGAATTTAAAAATATAATATCAAATTTAAGTTTTAAAAAAATCCCGAAATAACAAAATTTGTATCAACATACCTACAGTTTATGTTTAGTAGCCAAGTGCATTAGTATGGCGAGTCTCGTAGGCGATGGAGCAATGAGCTGTATGAACTTTAGAGCGACATGGACATAGTCTAGTGAATAAAGGGCCACCGGCAACGTTCGCTGGGTCATATCGTCCTAATGGAATCCAAAGCTCCTGCTCTGAAAGTATTCGATGCTATACAAGCTGGTGGTAGCAGAAGAAGAGGAAGGCCTCCTCTGCGTTGGAAAGCTCAGGTGGGGGAGGACTTGGCTTCACTTGGTTGAAAATCACTTAAGCGATTATCGCACCGCCGAATGGAATAAATGCAGACTGAATTAGTATTTGAATATAAGCGTCTAAATTAGTTTCGAAATATAATAAAGCACTGGGACTATCAAACTTTGAAACCATCAGCAAGAAACTATTTATAAAAAAGTCAAGGGCTTTCGCTGCTGTCGCTGAGTATAAACATAAAAATAAATTCTTTCCCAAAACTTTAAAACATAAATATTCCACTTGTCGAGTTTTTGAACCATTTTTTATCATTCTTATTCATTTATTAATTTTTTCAACAAAAGCCCAGTATTTTTAAATATTTTATCCAGTAACTTTTTGAAAAATTATAATATTTATTTTTAAATTTCTCGCTTTTTTTCTTCAATCCACGTTTTACAAAACTTTCCATCAAAGCAAGAAAAATTTGTTTGACCTTCTGCAATATCTTTTAGCGCCAGGCTACAACAACTATCCTTAATTAAATTGTCCATCCGCGGTCTCGCCATAGCAACTCATCAAATATCTCTATGAATTTCATAGAATTCTACGCTTTCGCTACCTATATACATACATATGTGAAGACACACATACATACATATGAAGCAAATCAAATTTGGCAAATATTCAATTTCACTGCCAGCTGGTAGAAAACAAAATAGCAAATGAAAAATAGTCTGAAAATAGAAATCGGCATGACATGAAAGGGAAAATATGCACATGAAAAGCTTTGACCAGCAGCAAAACAAAAACAAAAAAGTAAGCATTTTCTTCTTTGTTTTACAGATTTTTCTGTTGGTTTTTGGTAGCGCACATCACGTAGGCTTAACATTGTATGCATTTGTGTGTTATGGCAAAAAAGTGTCATAGAGCAGTGCGGCAGCGCAACAACGGCCACAGCTACATACCTACAAATATTTACTCCAGGCGGCTCAGACATACGGCACATTCCTTCACTACATTTTCCGCAGCTTGATTGAATTAAATTAATTTAGAGTGATTTGCAGGCGCATTTGTGTAGAATACATAAAATAAATGTTTAGCTTGGCAAACAGTTGAAAAAGTGATTTAAAAGCACTGCAATAGCACTAGCCCAAAAATATGCTGTGAACTTAAAATTTTAAGCAGAGCCAATTGGAAGACCACGCACGTAATTCCAAGAAGCTTTAAATGAAACCTGTGCTAAGGCTAGTGCAATAGGTTTAGTTCATATTCGTTTATCAAGACTGTAGCTGCTCAAATTGATAATTCTTTCCAGCTTCCTTTAAAAGTATCTCACATAACCGGCACATGAGCCTTTAATAAGAGAGCGTTTCCATGTGAAGTGATCCAAGTATTTTGCGCATTGCCGTGATTTTTTCTAAATATAAGTTCATTTGTAAGCTTGACTATAAAGAAAAGTAAACTTAGAATATTAAAAAAAATATTTTGAGATTTATTCAATGTTGAAGATTCTTGTATACAATTTTTAAAGTGAAATGTATTCTGTTAGTTTTACAATTTTGTACATATTTTTTTCTCATTTTTGTGAAATATATTCATTTTTTTTTTAATTTTTATATTGTATATATATATTTTTTTTTTACTTTTAAAATAAAATTTTTTTAAGATATTAAAGAACATTTTTTTGCGCAAAATACTTTAGTAGTTTATTTGGGAGCGTGTCAATATTCTGTATTACAAAACTCTGGGTGATAAAATTCTGTAAATTACAAAAAAAATCTGCTTTTTAAAATTCTGCTTTCTAAAATTCTGCTTTTTCAAAATTCCGCATGTTTAATGCGAAAAATTCTGCTTTATTCAAGTTTTGTGATTTTCGTCATACAAGAAGTAACAAAATAAACATTTATTCCATAATGTGTTAAACATGTTTAAGCGATAACAATATTTTAGTTCAGCCAATTACAATATTTTTTGGAATTCTTTTTAAATATGAGGTGTGACTTAATTCATTTCTTTTCTTAATAATTCTTCGCAGCTGTTCGTTTTTTTTAGAAGAGTTCTACGCAAAAATGCTATGGATTCTATCGAAACTGAAGAAAAAATTATTATTATTATTATTTTTTATTTAATATTTCGAATAATAATAAAAAATAATAATAATAAATTAAATAATTACATTCCCTCTTTATCATTCTTAACATTATATTTTAATACAGAACTTTGAAAGCAGAATTTTAGAGAGCAGAATTTTAAAAAGCAGAATTTTGTTTTTAGAATTTTGTAATATACATACAGAATTTCGACACCAACCCGTTTATTTTTAGGCTTGACTATAGTAAAAATTAAGCTGAAAGAATTAGAAAAAATTGTGGGATCCCTACAAAATGCTGTATATCAAAATTCTTTTCGTACGAAATACTGTAAATTAACGTAACAAAATTCTGTATTTACAGAATTCTGTATTTACAAAATTCTGTAAAAACAAAATTCTGTACTGTCTTAAAAAAATTCTGTATTGACAAAATTGTGTATTGACGAAATTCTGTACTGACGAAATTCTGTACTGACGAAATTCTGTATTAACAAAATTCTGTATTGAAAAAATTTTGTGTTGACAAAAGTCAACGAAAAAAGGAGTTCTACGCAAAAATACGGTGGATTGCGTAGCCGGAGTTGGACTGATGAGGGTTATTTTTTTGAAGCGCGGCCGAAGGCCGCCCACTCCTAAAGGAGTTCTACGCAAAAATACGGTGGATTCTATGGAAACTGAAGAAAAAAAAAGCGCACTTTTTTATAAAATTTGTTGAATTTCTTATCATTTACTTACAGCATTTCGTCAATACAGAATTTTGTCAATACAAAACTTCGTCAATACAGAATTTCGTCAATACAGCATTTCGGCAATATAGAATATTTTTTACAGAATTTTGAAATACAGAATTTCGTAAACAGAATATTGTATCATACAGCATTACGTACCCAACCCAAAAATTGTATATTGTAATTTTGAGATTTATTTAATGTTGAACACTTTAGTATACAAATAATTCAAGTGAAATGTATTTGGTTCTTCTAAAAATTTGTGCATATTTTTTCTTACTTTATAAAATGCAAATTTTTTTAAATTTTAAAAACAAATTTTTGGAAAAAATTATATGTTTTTATGAAAAGTTTTTGAAAAGCATTTATTTCCCTCACTCTAAAAGGCTATAATGAAAATTAACTGAAAAAATTAAAAACAAAAATTTATTATTTTGAGATTTATTGAATGTTGAAAATTTTGGCATAAAATGAAGTATATTTGGCTAAAATGTTAAATAATAAATTTTCTTCTTACTATATATATATAATTGGCGCGTACACCCTTTTTGGGTGTTTGGCCGAGCTCGTCCTCCTATTTGTGGTGTGCGTCTTGATGTTGTTCCACAAATGGAGGGACCTACAGTTTCAGGCCGACTCCGAACGGCAGATATTTTTATGAGGAGCTTTTTCATGGCAGAAATACACTCGGAGGTTTGCCGTTGCCTGCCAAGGGGCGACCGCTATTAGAAAAATGTTTTTCTTAATTTTGGTGTTTCACCGAGATTCGAACCAACGTTCTCTCTCTGAATTCCAAATGGTACTCACGCACCAACCCATTCGGCTACGGCTGCTTAAAGTAGTAAGAGAACTAAGAAAAAAAATTAAAAAAAAAATTATATTTTTTTTTGTATAAATTTTTGAAAACAATTATTTCCTTACTTTAGTAGTCTATTTTCAGGCTTCATTGTAATAAAAAAATTAACTGAAAAAACTCAAAAACTTTTTTATATAATAATTTTGAGAATTATTCAGTGTGGAAAATTCTGGCATAGAAAGTGAAAGGAAATTGTTTGCAGCAGGAATCTGCATAAACCCCAATTTAGTTTAAGTTATAGAAAATACTTTTTATTATTCCTACAGGCATTCCTTATAAAATAACAGTAGAAACATCCGATCTCTGTAACCGTACCAAAAATTAGCATTGCATGTACATACATATAATATTGTAATCATATTTGTTTTCCTATCTGTACTTTTCGTTAAGCTAACAGTGCACAGTGGTTCCGCCATAGGACATTGGATGAAAATAGTCATGTTAAAATTATGCAAAAATATTTGGCTAAATTTTAGTTCATTAGTCATAGTAACTTAGAGTATAAAAGAAATTTCAACTGCACAAACAATTCACTTATAATTGTGCCTCCAAAGTAAGAGAATTTGAAAAGTGATAGTTAGCGTGGTCTCCGCTCCGTACTTACGCAGTTCCGGGAAGTGTTATTTTTCTAAGAATTACTGTGTTTATGACCTGCTGTACAATGGAAATTCAAGTTGAAGGTATATACGACATGTTGAAGGTTTTGTTATCCTTTTTAATTATTATTTAATTGGTTTTCAGACCGTACGAAATACGTACTTTAAAATTTGCCGTTTATTTTTTTTTTTATAAGAAGTTTGTAAAGCTTTAACTAAGTTCGCACGACTATGCACGAATGAAACATACATTAAAATATTCTTACGTATGTCCTCTTTAAGGAAAAATAATTTCCAGCTGCGATGACCTGCGACTGCGCTTGATATAGGGTCTAATCTGTACCTATGTGTAGGATTTTGAAAAATGTGATTCTACTTTGTGTTCAAGAAGAAGAGTATTTTAAAAAAGCTATTAGTGACTTGAATCCGACTGTTGTTAAAATCGATAACCATAGTTATAAAGTAAGTCATTCTTTACAATTAACTATGGTTGATGGTAAAGTGTGCTGTGCTCTTAGTGACTCATCTACGAGTAAATGCTATATTTGTGGTGCGACACCTAAAGAAATGAATGACTTAGAAAAGTGTAGAAACAAACAAGTAAACTCCAGTAGATTTGAACTTGGTTTATCACCCCTGCATTCTTGGATTAGATTTTTTGAATACTTTATTCATGTTTCTTATAGATTCGAATTTAAAAAGTGGCAAGCACGTTCATCTGAGGAAAAAGCACTTTTAGCTAAGAGAAAGGAATTCGTTCAGAGGGAGTTTAGAGAACAATTAGGCTTGATAGTTGACAAACCGCGAAGTGGAGGAAGTGGCACCTCTAATGATGGAAGTACAGCACGAAAATTTTTCCTTCATTCAACCATATCATCCGAAATCACAGGAATAGACAAACACGTTATAGACAGATGTAGTTATCTCCTACAATGCCTCATCATCTGGTCTTAAAATTAATTCGAATAAATTCAAAATATACGCACTAGACACTGCTAAAATTCTAGTTAGTAAATATTCATGGTATAATTTACCTGCATCAGTTCATAAAGTGTTCATTCATGGGTCGGAGGTAATCGATCATTGTTTATTATCAACTGGAGAATTATCAGAGGAGGCAGCTGAATCAAATAATAAATTAGTGAAACAATTCAGACGTGACAATACTAGAAAACACTCAAGAACTGTAACTAACACGGATCTTTTGCACAGGCTTCTTCTTATTTCCGATCCATTTATATCTATTCTACGAAAATTACCATGTAAAAAGAAATCTATGAGGTCAAGAGAAGTGTTAGATTTATTGAGTTAAAAGTTTTGTATTTCTAAGTACATTAACTTTTTGGGAAGTGAATATTTTATTGTTTTCATAATAAATAAGAATAAGTTAATTGGCATCAAAGTATACTTTATGCTCATCCTTTCGGAATTTAATGTTTTTTTCTATTATTGTTTATAATTTAAGATTTATGCAAAACTTTAAACGAAACAAAAAAATTTCATATAAAAAATGTGTTTTATTATAATTATTTATGTTATATATATTCTTATTATAATATATATATTACTTTTTATATGTCTTAATGTTTTTTTAACAAATAAAAACATTTCTCAACTTAAAAACGTACTAAAAAGTCATTTATCACGCCAAAAGTTCTTATGACCGCTCTTCCTACGCAGGAACCACTGTGCAGTGTCTATAAATAAGTGATACTATAAATAAGGTTGAGAAAATATACTTGGTGCGTGAACAAATCCACACATTGTTTTTCACTAGGAAAAAATAATTAACAGGATTAAGAAAAGACTTAATTCCTCAGAACAGAAATGTTAAAGTGAAATATTTTCGTTTTTTCTTTTAACATTTTCATAAATTTTTAAAATAATAATTTTTTTTGGATTTTAAAGAAAATTAAAAAAAAAGAATTATAATATATTAAATTTTCGGATAGCATTGTTTTCTGTCATTCATTTTTATTACCAGCCGTGCCTATGCTTATTAGTCCCTTCTACTGTCTTAAGGAATCCCCGTGCCTCTTCAAGCTATATTGAAATCTGCAGGGAACGTTTTTCGAAAGATTTCATAGCAGCTAAAAGACTTCAGTTCAACTCAGAGAATTAATATTGTGAGACAAGCAATAATTTCATTATTATTTGGTATTTGAGTCCAGTCTTTTAAAATTGGTATTGGATTTTAATTATTAACCTCCATTGCAATAACTGCCGAATCATGTATCTCGAAGTGAGTGCAGGAGCAAAAAACTTTCTAACTGATTGAATCATACTTCTATGCTTACCGTAAAATAAGCTTTAACTCCCGCTACTGGGTACATCAGCATTGATTGCAAATTCGTTGTGAAGCCCTAAAATAATGCAACAATTAATTGCCAAAAATTGTCACTAAAATGGAGAAATGGGAAAACAATTAGAGCGATGTATATTTTATACAAGTTAACAATGACAATGATCCACAAGTTTATTTTCCCCTCCAGCACGCCACTACTGGGTTGCATTGTAAACCAAGCTGATGATGGGATATAAAATGCACATAGATACATATTTACATCAGTTAAGAACATAATTATGATACTGATATTGACACCGTGTGCAAAAGCATTGTTTACTCCAACGGAATTGTCACCTTGTCACTTGTCACCGGAAAAACATTGGTATCAATAAGTACAGCCTAACTGCAATGCAAAGCGACCAAACGAGTATCGAGAGAAACTGAATTGTTGCTACACACAAAAATGCAACGGGAGTAATCAGCGTAAAAAAAGATGTACAAACAGGTATGGAGAAGGGAAAAACCAAAGCGCTGCTGATTGTGCAAAAATTAGGGCATTCATTGCATGAGTTTTGAAACGACCACTTGTTAGAACCTAGCCACTTCAGTCGAAATACATAGTATTGCTTAAATAAAGTATTTTGTAAAACCAAAGGAAGTGAATTTTCTTATACATTCTGATATATTTTTTCATTTGAAGCCGTATGTACCACCTAGGAGCAACGGGAAAATTGATATCCGTATATTTTATGTGCTTAAGTAAACAAACTTTAAATTCGCTTTTTTAAAATGGAATGTTTTTTTGTTGTGCAGTAAATTGTCATATCGATATCAAACATGTCAATCAATGTTCAAAATATGACTTGAAGTCCTTTTTATAGCCACAAGTTGGAAATGGTGAGGAAATAGATATTGAAAATAATTTTTGACATATCTGCGATTTTTAAATGTATAAAAGCAATTTGTTTAGAAGGCGATATTGCTCCGTAGTTGCTCACATTTCTATGATAATTTTGCTTCTAACCCTTTCTATCGTTCATCTCTTAGTGAGTAGAAAGTTCGAATTCTTCAAACAAAAAAGAAATTATTTTTGTCCATTCTTCAAATTAAATTTACACTACATTCCTGAGTTGCCAACGCGACTCTCTTGTATTGGATTTATAATTGTTTTCAAATTACAGGTAAACAAAAATTTAGTGTTATTTTATTTCTGTAAAAAGCCAGTTTTCTCCCAATACTTTTTTGCTGAAACTCTAGCTTTTCCAGTTTAAAGCGCACACACGAAGAAAAAAATCCGCACTTCAGCTGCCTATTAAATAGCTGTGTCCAAAAAAAGTGTCGAACCCGTTAAAAAAATGCTCAACTATGTAGCTGACATCCATAATTTGTCTGTTTGTTCAGCCTCCAATTGGAAACCTTGAACCGTAAAAATATTATTTTACACGAAAACAAAAACTTTTGCCCAACGAGTCAATACAAATTCATAAATAAACAAGTGGCGCAAATTTATTATAAAAAAATGGTATAAGAATGAACACGCACGTGCATGTGTGTGTAGCTGCATGAACGCTTAACGAATATGCGAATATATCCATGTGTAAGTGCACTTGATGTTGCTAGTATTCGTGCAGCGTAGCGCCCGGATATGGCAGAAATATAAATGCAGTTGTGCAACAAAACGCAATCTGTTCGACAGTGACTTTTGTAGATTTTTTTCACATTTCTACAATTATTCGCGCTGCCTTCCTCTTCGCTCACTACTCCCCCAGCGCTTATTGAACCTGACCTAAGCTCGGCGCGGACTGAGGTTGGCCACTTATATTGACATATTAATTCGTTACGCCATATTGGCCATCAGTCGCTAGGGGCTATTGTTGTTTTTACTGCTGCCCTATTCGTTTTTGGTAATTGTAATTGTTGTTGTCATGGCGTCGCGTTGCATTTCAGTGATTTAACAAGAGATTTCGTCATCGAAAAGCACTTTAAAAGGTCGAGGGAAGCGGGCGAATATTTTATTTTGGTAGTGTATTTGCAGTTGCAGTCGAATGTGACAGACTGTAAATTGAGCAGTTGTTGGTGAAAGAAAAATATTAAAATGTAATGTAAATAATAAAAATTGGCATATAATTCTTTTTGTCTATTAAATTAAGTCCGGTATACATAAAATAAAAATAATGGTTGGCTTATTTTTTACAAACATTGGAGCGGATGTTGAGAAAATTTAATAAATGCGGCGAAAATTTATGCTCAAATGGACTAGAATTTTTTAAACTATTTTACGAGTGATGATTAACCAATTATACCTTTTTCAAAGACGCTAAAGCTAGACTTTAAAGCAAACTAATAAAACCTTGCTCAAGTTACTATCCCCCACCTTCCCAAGCCGTAGAATAAAAATACAAGAAATATAAACCCAAAAATTGTATTGCATATCTCAATTAGCTAGAACGATTTAGCTGCTGATGATAAGGTATGCAAGCTAAGATACTTATTGGAAAAAGTACGAATTCATATTTTTCCACATTTTCAATATAATCTTCTTCAAGTGAAATACTCTTTCCGAATCGCATAAGTAATACCCAAATGCCATTGAAAAAATTATTTTTTTGATTTATTTTATTATTCAATGGCCGCTTTCGCCTCACTGTTGGCCGAAAACCGCTTTAAATTAAAAAAAAAGAAATTGCCACTGGAGCCTAGTACCATACAGTAGGACTGAAATGAAGCGGGTCGCTGGAGAGAAAAAACTTATGGTCATGCTAATCTATTATTGCGACAAACTCAGTTAATCTCGGTGCGAACTGACTACGTCGTCCCGATGGTAACGTTCAATAGGAATTTTGCCACACTCTTTCCATCTAAAAAAGAATGGAATAAGGGATTCTCTCTAAACAACTTCGATACCACGGTCTATACAGATGGCAGTAAAATGGATTGTGGTGTTGGAGCTGGTATATATTCTCATAGACTTGGAATTGAAAAATCTGTGCATCTCCCTAATACCAGCAGGGTCTTCCAGGCGGAAGTACTGGCAATTGGGGAAGCCTGTAGACTACTAATCGCAGATTTCTCTTTTAAGGGTAATATCGCTATTCTCTCGGATAGCCAAGCTGCAATCCAGGCGCTGGGTTCGGCTACAATAACCTCTAAAGCTGTGGAGCAAAGTAGGAATAGCCTCACCAGCCTGAGTGAAAACCATAAAGTTACCTTAATCTGGGGCCCGGGACATCGGAACATTGAAGGTAACGAAAAAGCAAATTAACTGGCAAGAGGAGGATCTGCCATGAGTAACGTTCTTGCAGAATCGCTATTCACACCATTAGGTGCAGTCAAGAGTACAATTTCCCAAAAATACCTCCGAATCGCGGATTTTAGATAGAGAGACCAGACGAAATGCAAAATTAGCAGAACGTTATGGCCCACCTACAACCTCAAGCAATCGTCGGCATTAATAAGAATGAAACGGCGGGACGCCTGGAGACTAACGGCAGTCATAACTGGCTTTTGGTCTATCGGAGAACAAGCAGCCAAAACGGGTATCCCTTACAATACAAACAACCGGAGAAAAAGGAGACAATCTTCCATTTCCTCGGTGAATGCCCTGCCCTATGGAAGGACAGAATGTTAACCCTGGGCCAACCGCTGTTCGAGAATCTCGAACAACTATCTGGCTTAGACGTTAACAACCTAATAAGGTTCCTTAACCGCACAGACTGGATCTAGTTATGCTGTAAATAACCATTAAACAAGTTGGTAACGAGGATGTGGCAACAAAATGGCGCGGAAGCGCTAGTTGGATTCTGGAAGAATCACCACTTTAACCAACCAACCAATCAGAACTGAGGGTTAATTTCTATTAATCCAGTAGCTTTTAATGCCTTTCATGTACTTCAGCTCTGTAAACGCGCGCATTATCTTGCTACGTCTCTTCTATATGACTGCCTAACGTGATTGACCCTTTAGATAGTAATTAAACTGTAGTAGCTTAAAGCTCCTCGGAATGGCGCGATCGACGTCTACACCGCACTAGAAGTGCTTAAGGGGGTAGTATGGTTAATTCGGTGTAAAACAAGCATATTTTTCGAAATTTTTTTTGTCGACACAGTTGATTTATTCAAAATTTTAAAATTACTTCATTATAAAGTCATATTTAAAGAATATTGTGTGAAATTTTCATTGATTTTTATGAAGAAATGAGTTGGTGGCAGCGAATCTTCGCGGACGTCTCATAAAAAAGTTTTATTGCGGTGTCCCTCAGAACTCATTACTGGATCAACTAAAATCAAAAAACCAAATTGATTTCATCAGCTAATAAAGTTTCGCAGGTAACAACGTCGAATTTTTTTTTTTTTTTTTTTTTTTTTAATTTTTTAAAGCGCTTTGAAGTCAAAACACCGAGTTTTCATAAAAAAAACTTGAAAACTTTGTTGTTTTAAAATATGACAAAATTAAAAAAAAAAAAAAACTCGACGTCATTACCTCGTGAATAAAGTAAAGAAACAAAAAAACCAAATTTGAAAAGAATCGGTGCAGTAGATATGAATCTACAGTGGACACCGACCGTAAAAAAGGCAAGTGTGAGAAAAACGCGTTTAAAGATTTGTGAAGATTTTTACAGCGTGAAATCCGGTTGGAGAGGTAGATACTTAATCCTTTGTGTCTTTGTCAATTTTAGTCTAATGCACTTCAAACTTTCACACAATAATCTCAAGATGTTATAGAATAATTTAAAAAAAAAAAAAAAAAAAAATGAAAAAAAAAAAAACCATACTACCCCTTTAAGGCCGGCGGGCCAATTAGATGTCCTAAATTCAGTAGTTTTCGCGAAGCGTTGTAGGATGAGAAAAAAAACAATTAGCCAAATGAAGTTTTGGGGATAGTTTAATATATATTTGAACTAAAAAAGAAAAATTTGTACAATCTCCAACAATATATTGTAAGCCGAGTTATCAATAGATTCCCAGAGCGCCTTGCCACTGAAGTATCCAACTTCTGTACAAGATACAACTTGCAATTTTCATCTGAAAACAAAAAAAAAAAGATTATTAATTTTGATGTAATTATCTTCGATGTGAACTAAGAAACACGTAAAATTCGGATTTTTGGGTAAGGTAGAAAAAAAAAGTGGTTTTTCAAGGAAAAAAAACTCTTCAACTGGGTAAAAAAGTCGCTTAAAAAGTTTTTGGATGTTTTCTAGTTCACATAGAAGATAATTACATCAAAATTAATAATCTTTTTTTTTTTTGTTTTCAGATGAAAATTGCAAGTTGTATCTTGTACAGAAGTTGGATACAGGCGCTCTGGGAATCTATTGATAACTCGGCTTACAATACCATATATTGTTGGAGATTGTACAAATTTTTTTTTTTAGTTCAAATATATATTAAACTATCCCCAAAACTTCATTTGGCTAATTGATTTTTTTCTCATCCTACAACGCTTCGCAAGAACTACTGAATTTAGGACATCTAATTGGCCCGCCGGCCTTAAAGGATTGCTACAACAAGAACAACAATAAATATTAGTATTACCAACCGCTCATTATGGCGACTTTAGCTAAGTAATCAGTTAATTCCCTCGCAATCGCAAAAAAATTTACCCATAATTGTCGATGACTGATTTTCGTGTTAAATTTCTTTAGTGGCCATATCCCCTTTTTTATTCATCGCACCGATACTAAAGTTTGGTGGAGATAGCTACTGAAAATGACGTCAGGATGTTTCACTTATGGAGTAACCCATCATATTTTATTGAACCTCAAGTGGTGATATTTATTTATTAAGAATATCGATAATTATGTACGTATGTGTGTAAATATTTTTCTAAAACGCCAACATACCTTTTTGGTAATTCATATTTTCATCAATTTAATGTTCAGTGCATCAGTGAAAAAATGTGACCATGGAAGATCACCAAAGTAGTAGATCACTTTTGCACTTTTACCAGCAGCAGAAAATAAGATTTCGGAAAATCACACACACACGCGCGTAATGAAAAAGTCCTTTGAGTAAAACGCACGTAAATTTGTTTGATCTGGAAAAAAGGAATAATAAGTGCTTAATATTATAATATAATTTCAATATCTAAATATTTTAATATTTTGTAATAAAAAAGAGAAAATATATATTTTTATATTTACTTAATTTACAAATGGTACAAAATTCTAAGCCCACATACAAATACATCTGTTCAATGAGACTTTTCTAATTTTTCCTTGACAGAGTAAGAAAAATGCTTATATTTGAAGGGTAATCTATTTTGTGAATATGAAAACTATTTTTTTAAATACAAGTTTTGTACACAATATTAATAATTGGCGCTTACGCCGGTTTGATGTGCATATCAAAATTTTTCCCTGAAAAGCTCGGTAAACACTCAGGAAACTGATTCCGAACAAATGATTCTTTAAGTATTTTTTTCCCCTGTTCACTCTTCTTGGAAGCACAGAGCGTCGACAAGACTCTTCCATCGTACACAGTTCTAGGCTGCTATTTTTGCACCGTCCCATGAGATGTCGGCATTTGCAAGTTTGCGCAGCATCGACCTTCTCCAAGTGTTTTTTGGTCGACCGCGACCTCTGCTTCCTTGCGAGTTCCAGACCAATGTGTGACCTATGCATCGCCACTTTCTGCGTTTAACTTGCCTGAGGATGGGTTCCTCATTCGTTAATCTCTACTGATGGTGTTTGGCCATAATATTCTACAGATGGTGCAGAGGCATTTATTGATAAAGGATTGTAGCTTCTAGTAGTTGATATAGATCAATGCAACAAATTGGTTCTCATACAGTACATAAGAGCGTGCTCACTGTTAAATAATAGCAACAATTGATTTTTCGAAACTTCGCAAATTTATTGATAATTTGATCGTCAATACTCAATGCAAATACCTCAGTAGCAAGTTCAATGTCCTGCATTGTCAATAATGGCGTGGCACCGTCAGGGCATACTTTCAACTAGTTTTTCTGCATATTCTACCGGAAAAGACCTCCAAATTTTCCGAATTCGTCGAGAAAGTTGATCTAAATTTCATGGCTTGCATCTGCGAAGCTGCATTTTCATCAGAACCCACACATTTTCTATGGGATTTGCATCCGGTGACTGAGGCTGATCAATCTAAAGTGACAACTACGTTTTGCGCCTTCCACTCGCTACACGCTCGACTCCGATGTTTCGAATTGTTGTCCTCTTGAAGGATCCAGCTTTCATTTTTCTGGACATACCATTGCTTGGCAGATGGTAACAAAGCCGTTTGATATATTTTATTCATTTTTTCGGCATTTAAATTTTCGGTAAATAAGATAAAAGTACCGAAACCTTTGTTTGAGAAGCACCCCCAAACATGGACCTTGGCGGGGTGTTTAACAGTCCGTTGAAGCATCCTACTAGTGGGGGTTGCCAAGGCGTGTTTGATGCTCGGAAATGCCCAGAAGGAGGATTCATCAGAAAAAATTACATTGCTCCAATCGCGGTCCAAGTTTTCCTTCGCCCATTGCACTCGTTTTTCAACGAGTTTTGCACTCAACATTGGTTTTTCCAAAGTACTGCGATATTTCAGTTTATTGGCAAGCAAGTGTCTACGAATCGTTCCGTAAGATATATCAAAACCTTTTACTTTCAATTTCACAACAGCTACACATAAAGTCAAAGTTGGATCTTTCGAGAACAATGCGAGAATCTTTTTTTCGTTTTTTTGAGACTTTGCTTGCACTTCCGCGATGAGGAGAATCATCAACGTTACCGACTTTTTTATAGCGAATTATCCACTTGCTAATGAACTGCTTCGACCTTCCCATATATTTCGCAGCAGCAGTTTGCGTTAATTTGGGTTCTTTTACATGCAAACATAGAAAAATTGCCTCAAACCGAGAGGCGTAAACAGCATTCATTTCGAAAAACTACTCAATTTAAGACTAAATTTGATAGACAGCTAACTTTTTACAAAAAGCATGAAGGGCTGAGGTGCCCTCTATGTCATAGAAAGAGAAACAGGACGCTCTGATTTCTTATCTACGTGTAACAGTGTCCACGCTCTTATGTAACAGACTGTACATTCGAACTTTGTTCCTTCATATGCCGAATCATCCTAGGAAAGGATGAAATCTGACCTTCCCTAAGAAACGAGTCCACCATAAACTGTTATTTTTGTTGTTGTATAGTATTACTAAAAAAAATGCATGAATAAACTGTGAACTCCTTTAAAGAAAATAAAGCTTTAATAAAGCAAACTCTACTTTCCTTCCGTTCTCAAATCCAACCAATCAGCATAATTAAAAACTCTAAAATTAGGGAGTTGCTTGCTATCTTTGTATAAATCAAACATTCCTAAGTTGTTACTTTAGCTGCCTTATCTGCCTACTTACACACTTTTGCACTGCATTTGCTTTACCTCCTCACCTTCTTCATCAACTTGTACCTGGCCTTATTTCATTTCCCGGCACACAAAGCGAGCATCTACCACCAAGTAAATTATTACGGTATCTGCATGCTTAAGCGCCAAAAAGCAAGCAGTAGAGTTGCGTGTGTTGGAAGGCAGAATAAATGCTTGGCAGCAAGACAGAAAATGCAATTGCAACGTCTTAACTAAGTCAAGACAAAAAGCCAAATAGACATTGAGTTGTACAAATTAAGAAGCTAAACAAGCACAACTTCTCAAATAAACTATGCTTTACAAAGTGCGATGAAAGAATTCCCGAGGCTTGCAAAGGGTTATGAATTTAATGTACCTACTTTATTAGGCGGAGTTGTGATGTGATAAGATTGAAAGAAAGAGCATGTCAATGTATCAAATGAATATTTCTATAGAGATATATGCATGTATATCTGTGCAAGTATGAACCTTTGATTATTTAAAAGAGTAATTGGTGCTGGTAAATAGTCAGTTGCACTTTGGTATTCTGATGCTGATTTACTTTCTTTAGAGAAATGATATCAATAAAAATGTTCTTATGGGGTTGCCAAATACATACATTAAAATTATTTGAAAGTGGCAGTGGATAGAATAGCTAAAGATCGATAGAAGAACTTTAGTTGGTATACTAACAGGACACTGCCTAGTTGACCCACGCGCTTACAAGCTAAATTTAATCATTAACGACGTTTGCAGGAAATGTCGCCGAGCCGGATACAAGAGAAGTCTTGGAGCGTCTCCTATGCTACTGTCCGGCGCTCTCGAAAACTAGACTATGCTACCTGGGTGCATACAGCTTTGAAAGGCTAGAATCTATCCCTGAACTGGAACTCGAGCGACTCCTAAAATTCACGAACAGTACGCGCACCTGATGCATATTTTCGCTAAATAGGACTCTGAGCTGATATCGCTATGGATCCAAGGTCTCTGCGCGGCTCCGACCTAGCCTGACCTACTTTTAAAAAGGGTTGCCACCTATATTATATTACTGTTTACAAAATAAAAATTAAAAAATAAATAATTGGCGAGTAAGGTGTTTGGCCGAGCTTCACCGCCCTTCGGTAGTGTTCATCTTGATGTTATTTCACAAATGGAGGGACATACAGTTTCAAGCCGACTCCGAACGATAAATGGTTTTGATGAGAAGCTCTTCCGTGACAGAAATACACTCGGAGATTTGCCATTGCCTGCAAATGGGCCACTACGATTAGACCACTTTTTATATAAACTGGTGTTTTATGCAAGGAGACTCGAACCTACGCCCTTCCGAATGTTAGTCACGCACTAACCCATTTGGCTACGGCGACCGCTTTGCGAAGAGGGGATATCGCAGGCAATGAGGTTCTACCGAGGTGCGATTATTGCTAGTTGAGTTTTCAAGTTAAATTTCGCTTTTTCCCTGATCTTAAATTCTTGGAGTTTTTGAGCTAAATTTCTGAGTGTATCGGTATCTGGCGTAGGACCCAGTCCGACCTTAAGCTCTACACTATAAGTATTAGGCATCCTTCTAATATCTATTGTTGGCTGTTCTAGCTAAATTTAGTTTCTCACTCCATTTGGCTTTTGATTGCGCTTTAGAATAGGATTAGTCCATCAAATGCGCTCGCCTTCTACATCCCCAGCTCCAAAAGACCTGCTCAATGCATGCTTGCTTTGCTACGACAACTGTCAAAAAATATGAAAGTTGACCGAATTTTAGCTTCACTCACTTGAAGCGTTTTACAGTTGCGAATCTCTTAATTCCTGTCCTCCCTGATGTGTCTCTTCAAAACGCTTCCAACGGTCACGATCCTTCGTGATGGCTTTAAATTGTTTGGATGATTACCTTGCAGCCTTAAGTTCTTTTTCGAAAGCTCTGCTTTAAGTGCTAAGGGGTCGTCTTTTCTACGCCCTTGCGAGTTCCAATCGAGTACATACCTGGTTCTGTGAGATCCTTTCGAAGAGTATGACCAATCCACCTCCACTTTCTCTGCTTTATTTCAGTCTGAAGGGGTAACAGCTTACAAATCGTCCAAAGCTCTCTGTTGTTGATTGTTCTGGGTCACCAAATACGCAATAAATGTCTTAAATATTTGTTGACAAAAACTTGCAGCTTATTTGCGAGCAAGTCTGTTATGAGCCAGATCTCCCAGCCATACAAAAGAACCGATTTTAAATCTGAGTTGAAAATACGCAGATTTAGTTGTGTGAAATTCAATGGATAATTTCATGTCTTGTTCAGCCGAGCAAACGTGCTACAAGTTTTTACGATTCTGCTTTGTATGTCGTCTGCTGCACCTCCATGCCTAAAAATTACACTTCCCAAGTGAAATTGTTGATGTTTCGAATAGCTCAACGTTATATTTGGCCATGTCTTGTCAGCCTTTGACGTTTCAATTTCATTCGACGCTTTATTTTTTCCTTTTCGAAGTTTCTATTGGGCCGCAGACGTTTTCAAAGTATAGGAAAGCATAACAAAGCAAGTAAGGCCACCAGAACAGGCCGCCATTGTGCCAGCTCTTTAAGTTTCTCTTGCTAAAAAAACATGGAGCTATTTCTGTCACTTCTTGCATTCATTCCATACACAAAATCGCGTGCTTCAATCCCACTGGCTGAGGAAATTATTGGTTCTAACACTCAGTAGATGCCTTCGTTTCTCAATTTTCAACTTCGGTGTTTAGCTCGACACCACCGAGTGAAGTCGGCTTAATGTCACAGTCGCAACCGCCAGATTCATTAGCATCTGGTTTTAAGCATGAAAAAGCAATAAACCAACCAAAGCCACACAAACGGAATTCAAATAAATGTAAACAAAAGCGGAGAAGTGTAGGTAACTCGTCAACGAAGAGCTTCGAGTAGCGTTGACGGCTGCAGTGTTGCATATCCAACAAAATATATGCATACATATGCACACACATCAGAAGTTATACAAATAAGTCTTGTTACTGAAAATGCTTTCAACAACTGATCATCGCTCATAAAGTGCACCCTGGCCCTCTCTCTTCCTTCCTTCCCGATGTGCTACGAAGAGTTTATAAAATTAACATTGTCATGCGACAAGCTACTCCATAGCTGCTGCAGCAGCTCCTAACTGTTAAAGCTAACACCTACACCAATCCATAAAAACAAACTACCCTACGAGTATTTCAACTAACAAGTCGACAAGTCAACCACCTGCCGTCAGCCAAAAGTGACAAAGTCTGGCATTTCATCCGGCTCCTCATCTGTCCAACCAACCGCTGGCTTTGAGTTTGGTGCTCGGTTGTAGTTGACATTGTTGGCATTTGTCGTTACAAACTTAATTAATGTTATGCTTCTAAACACTTGACTTGAAAACAACAGCAACAAGAACAAGTGCAAGAGCCAGCAGTGGCATTCTGTGCATTTCACCTGTCACCCACTGACAGTTGGTGAGTGTAAACGAGCTTATGCGTGCGCCGTTCACGATTTTCCTTATGCCACTCGCTTTTTTGTTGCTGCTCGCTGTCAAATTCAGCTGACGTTTGGTGTTTTTCATCGCTCGTTGTCAACTCGTTTGCTGCTAAAATTCTCCGTTTTAGTTGTTATTGCTTGGCGCATACGTTTGCATGTGATTATGCGCAACATTTGATGTATGTAGGTGGAGATGTGCCGCTTGCAGTGGGTGTTACACACATACATATGCATGTATTAACGTATGGGGTAGCATAAAGCGTCAGTTGGCAATGTCATGTCTAGTACTGCTCTGTGTCCTTACCGTTGACCTTCCCCCAAAGCTGCTCTCACCAATAAATTTCACTTCCTACTCCTCATTTTCCGCACGTCTGTGGCATCTTTGTCAATTTGTTGGCGGCAAAATTTTTGTTTCTGTCGATACAATACATAAAAGCGCACGTATACGTATGTATGTGCATGTACATGTGCATGTGCGCGTATATGTATCGCCCACAAGCTCACTCTAAACTTGGGTGCAAATTGCAGCGACAGCATTACTTTTGACTCCTTCAACAGTCGCCTCCTTTCATGTACACCCAAGCACACACAAGCACATACGGGCGCACATATACATATGCATATATGTTGCTGCTGCTGTGGATATAATTTGATTTGTCATCGCAAATTAGTGTCAACAATGGCGTATCAATCACAAAATGTCTGGATCACTTCTAAATGTGGCTTAATGACTTTGAGAAATCGTAGGAGGAGATGCTGAATGCTGTGGGTCTATTTAGAGTTGACTACATTGTGAGCGCAAATGCAGTGAAATGCTTAAAAAGCATGCAAATTTGCAAATATATATTTTGGTTTTTAAAACTTGTAAATGTAAAATTTTATTTTCGCCTTTAAAATTGTGAAAGTCAATTATAAAAAATTTTTATTTTTAAATACTGCTGGGAGTGCCTTGTTAGAATGCAGTGACGTGATTTTAGAAAGACTTGTGACAACAACAATTAATTTTAAAAATCTCAAAGTAATCTTAAAAGGCCTCTCAATAGCCAAGAGTTGAGCTCCTGAAAACGACAATTAGAAGTCGTCAAAATATAGACAGGCAAATAAATGGAAGCAATAGTTTTATAGCTAAACCGGCCTTGAGCTCACAAAATTAAGATACGAAAGCTGAAAAAACTAATTTTAAAAGTATTTGAAAATCAAAAAAAATTATTTGGAAATTTCTACAAAATTGTAACTTTTCGAAATTAAAACAAGTTAATAATTACTACGAGTAAATAAGACGAAACTTCCCGCTTTGACAAACGTTTATTACAGGCAATTTGTCACTGATGCTGACTATGATTTGCTATAACTTCACTGGTGGCGAATATTTATAATATTGCCTCTTATATATTATGTTTGAAATTTTAAATTTTTATGATGAAATTGTTTTAGATTTTTTTATTTATGAAATACTGTGAAAATTTCTAATAATTTTCGAAATTTTTTTTTTCATAATTTAAAATAAAATAGATTTTTAAAGATAAAATAAGTAATGTATAAAAACAAAACTATGATTAAAAAATGTTCCACAATTCCAAATAATTTTCGAAAGTTTCGTTAAATCCCAAAAAATAAAAACACTGAATACAAATTTTATTATTATAAAGAAAACATTGCAAATCCGAGAACTAGAATCCGTTTTAATGTTCATACTAAAATAGTTTTCCTATAATGGCAATTGTGCAAGTCAGATTTTTTTTTCCAAAATTAAAAACCAGAAAAAAAAATTTCAAATAAAGGTTAAGTTCTAAGGGCCGATGTTGAATGTAAACCACACCTAAACATCAAGTTTTTTCCGAATTTGATTTGGAACTTTTCAATTCCAGACTAACTCAATTTGAATCATGAAAAGATACAAAATCGAGCAACGCGTTAAAGTTATTCAAGCTTATTATGAAAACGGGCGTTCAAACCAAAATGCATATAGCGCACTTCGTGATTTTTTCGGTCAATTTAATCGTCCAAATGTGAGTACAATCGGAAAAATTGTGCAAAAGTTTGAGCAACCGGATCTGTAGGAGATGTGAAAACACCAGTGCATGCTCGTACAGCTCGTACTGCAGAAAATAATACTGCTGTTCGCGATAGTGTGGTTGAAGAGCCGTCCACCTCAAGTCGTCGTCGTGCCCAACAATTGCACCTTTCACGCTCGTCGTTGATGAACATTATGCATAAAGACTTGCATTTACACGCTTACAAGATGCAACTGACTCAAGAACGAAAGCCTCTTGACCATTTCAAGCGTCGTCAATGGTCAGAATGGTGGCAGGAAATGGCAACAGTGAATGACCAATTTTCGAAGAAAATCATCTTCAGTGATGAGGCACATTTTCACCTCAGTGGACTTGTCAATAAACAGAATTGCCGCATTTTGGCGAATGATAATCCAAGAGTGATTGCCGAAAAACCAATGCACCCACAAAGAGTAATTGTTTGGTGCGGTTTATGGGCCGGCGGCATCATTGGGCCGTATTTTTTCGAAAATGAGGCCGGTCAGGCAGTTACTGTGAATAGTGTTCGCTATCGTGAGATGATAACGAACTTTTTAGGGTTCGAATTGGAAGATATGGATGTGGACGATATGTGGTTTCAACAGTATGGTGCCATTTGCCACACAGCTAACGAAACAATGGCTCTTTTGCGCGAAAAATTTGATGGCCGAATAATCTCACGTCGCGGCTATGCCAATGGCCGCCAAGATCATGTGATTTGACACCGTTGGACTTCTTTCTTTGGGGTTATTTGAAAGAAAAGGTGTAAGTCGATAACCCAGCAACAATTCAAGAGCTAAAGGATGCGATAATTCGGCACATTAACGGCATAGAACCTCAATTATGCCTCAGCGTCATCGAAAATTTGGACCATCGGATGGAGTCGTGCCGTCGAGACCGCGGCGGCTATTTGGGCGGTATTTTGTTCCATACGTAGTTGAGTCATACCAGTATTATCATACCAAGGAGAAATAACAACAATTTTTTAGAAAAATTCTATTTTATTCAAAAGCAACACCGGCCGTTAAAACTTAACCACCCTTTATAAATGTTATAAATTCAAGGGAAGAAATTTCGCAATTCAAAATCCGTATGGTATAATCTGATAAATCCCCAAAACTAAAAACACCGACTAAACGGTTCAAATTATTTTTAATGATAATAATTTAATAGTTTTCAAACCCCTTTGAATATTTTTTCGATTTGTATTGTAACCGGTTCGAATTTAAGCAAACAAAAATATATAAAGAAATGTGTAGGGGAATAAGTTTCCGCCCTCGTGAAAGAGGAGTTGCTGCTGATACTATTTTTGAGTTCACTCTAGTAATATACTGGTGTTTTGAAGGTGTATATGTGAGGCCTCGATCGCAGTAGTTGACATTCGTATGAAGCGTAAAGATCATTTTTTATCTGACGTGAAAAGTGTTTACTTACTCTCGAAAGAACAGCATTTGCGGGAAGTCATGCTTCATTATTACCTTTTCAAGAAAAGTGCATCTGAAAACGTGTCGTATATTGACCAATATTTACGGTAATCACGCTTCATCAAATAAACTTCCAAACTTCGACGTGAGTGATAAAGATCGCGAAAGGGCACCGAAAAAATTCGAAGGTACTCAACTAAAACTAATTATTGGATGAAGACACATGCGGAATCCTGGATGACAGATCTACCGTCGGTAAACGCTTGCACGCGATGGGAATGGTTCAGAAAGCAAGTTCCACTGGGTGCCACATCAATTGAAGGAGAGCGATATCGAGAGACGTTTGGTGATGTGTGAGATGCTTCTTGAACGGCAGGAAATAAAAGGTTTTCTGCATCGCATTGGCACTGGCGATGAAAAATTTATCTATTACGATAACCCTAAGCGTCGAAAATGGAAAATGGAGCCTGCCAGGTGAAACAGGTCCATCCAAAGCGAAAAAAAATATTCATGCTTCACAGGTTATGTTGTGCATCTGGTGGCATCTGAAGGATGCCATCTATTATGAACTTCTTAAACCATCTGAAATCATCACTGGCGATTGTTACCGACTGAAAGTAATGCGTTTGAGTCGAGCTCTCAATGAAAAGCGGGAGGAATGAGACGGTAGACATAACGAACTGATTTTGCTGCATGACAACGCCAAGTCACACGCTGCTAAATCGCTCCAGAAATATTTAGAGGGGCTGAATTGGGAAATCTTGCCCCACCCGCCGTATTCCGCTGACATTGCACCTTCGGATTACCATCTGTTCCGTTCAATGCAGTCAGCCCTTATTGGATTAAGTCAAAAGAACTCGAACTTGTCGGAGTAATCCGTATGCTGCCTGAAAAATGGAGTAAAGGTGTAGCTTCCAATGGCACATACTTTACATAATATCATGTATAATAGTATCCTAGATCTAGTGCTTATTTCAAATGACATCAACTACACATTGTCGGAAAGCATTGCTTCCATATCTTTAACTAATAAACATCATGTTTCTCTTTCTCTTGAGTTGGAATTTTATGAATTTTCTGAGGTATCCGATGAGCCTAAAATCAAATTTAACTACAACTCAAACGACTTCTCAATTTTTAACGAAATTTTATTAAATATTGACTGGGATAATGTCTTCCACGACAATGATGTTACCTCTTGTTTTCATTTTTTTAAGACTAAGGTTTCTGAGCTGTGTTTGAAGCACATTCCTATTTATCATAACAAAGTATATAAGATACCTTGGCATACCAAACGGCTTAGGCATCTAAAGAATCTAAAAAACAAATTTTCTAAGCTGAATAAAAGGTCTGGAGACCCAATGCACTACTCAAAATTTCAATGCAATTTAAAAGAATTTAACTGTTTGAACAAGTTCTTATATAGAAATTACATCTTGAATTTCGAAAACAATATTATTTCGGACTCGAAGGCCTTTTGGCAATTCATCAAATCAAAAAAGTCTTGCTCAGTGGTTCCAAACAATGTTTTTTATAATGGTAAATATGCAAATTCTGCCATAGAATCTGTTAATTTATTTGCCGACTTTTTTTGCTCTAATTTTGAACCTGACTTAGACTTCGATTCTAGTTTGGCCTCTAATAGTTTTCCACCTCTTAAGGGACCTACAGTTTCAAGCCGACTCCGAACGCCAGATATTTTTGTGAGGAGCTTTTTCATGGCAGAAATACATTGCCCATGGCCTGCCGAGGGGCGACCGCTATTAGAAAAATGTTTTTCTTAATTTTGGTGTTTCACCGAGATTCGAACCGACGTTCGCTGGGTGAATTCCGAATGGCAGTCACGCACCAACCCATTCGGCTACGGCGGCCGCGAATTACAATTATATTTAATAAATCGTTGTCCTCCGGTATCTTTGTTGACGACTGGAAATTTACTTCCGTTACGCCTATATTTAAGAGTGGAAATAAAAACGATGTTAGCAACTACAGACCGATTTCGAAGCTTTCATCTGTCTCAAAACTTTTTGAGATAACAGTGAATGAAAAGTTATATTTTGCTGTCAAAGGCCTAATATCTACCAACCAGCATGGTTTCGTTGCAAGTCGCTCCACTATCCCTAATTTGTCTATTTTCAATGATTACTGCATTTCAGCCTTCCAGAACAGATCTCAAGTTGATACAATTTATACAAAATTCTCTAAAGCGTTTGACGAACTATCGCACCGAATACTTTTGTCGAAGCTTGCATCATTGGGTATACACTCCACGTTTTTGTCGTGGATCAAATCATATTTGTCCAACAGGCACTGCGTTGTAGCCGTTGATAATAAGACATCCCGTGCATTTATTGCGTCCTCTGGTGTTCCACAGCGAAGTATTTTAGGACCCCTTCTCTTTTTACTCTTTATTAACGATATTGGTTCTTGCTTTTCTTTTGCTGAACACTTGTTGTATGCTGATGATCTTAAAATATTTGCGGTGATTAAGAATGTTAAGGACTCTGAAAAGTTGCAAACCGACTTGCACAATATGCGGAACTGGTGCTATTTAAACCGTTTGTCACTAAATATAAGCAAATGCTTTGACGTAAAATATGCTAAATCAAACAATAATTTGCATACTTCGTATAGTATTGCTGGCTTACCCTTGCAATCCGTTGAGGAAATTAAAGACTTAGGCGTTATTTTCGACTCTAAGCTGAATTTCTCCAGCCATGTTAACCACGTCATAAGACGATCATATGCGATGCTAGCATTCGTACGCCGCAATTGTTCTGCATTTACCAACCCACATACTCTCAAAACATTGTATTGTGCTTTTGTTAGATCAAGATTAGAGTATGCCGCTGTTATTTGGAGACCGTACCAAATAGGTACGTCTAATCGGATTGAGAGAGTTCAGAAAGTCTTTCTTCGTTTTGCGCTCCGATCTTTAAACTTTTCTGAACCTGTACCATCGTACCGCTCTCGATGTTTATTGATTGACTTAAAACCACTTGATAGCAGACGATCTATTCTATCGTGCTCCTTTATTATTCGTATCATTTCTGGATCTATTGATTGTCCTTCCCGTTTAAGTAAAATTCAATTTAATATACCCAATATGAGGCTCCGACAGTACGAAACCTTTAAAATTGGCTTCTCGAGAACCAACCTAGGGCATGTGCAGATTTAAATATGTTTTTCAATTCTTCTGGTGCTGACTTTACATGGCCGTATGTCATCTTAATCAATCATTTTAAATCGTTATTTTCTTAGTAACTACTAAACTATTGTACATTAGCTTAATATAGTCTATAAGAATGTATCCATTCAAAGACAATAAATAAATAAATGATTTAATTGCTCATATAATTCGTAACTTTGGCTAAGAAAAGACGGAAACTTTTCCTTAACCTTCAAAAATAATTTCATATATTCAAGATATTTTTTATTTGAAAAAAAAAAAAACATTTGTTGTGAAGCAAAAAGGAATAATTTGCAAAAATTAAACTTTTCCTGTGCCTGCGCACTACTAAAAATATACTTAAGTACTATTAATTTCACATGAAACACAAATTTTAAGCGCTCATAGAAATGTTTAATTCGTTTAATATTCGCCTTTTCACAGCCACGACCAGACGTTTTACTATTCGCACTGTTGCACTCATTCACTTGTTTAGACGTTTTTATTGCGTGTGTTGATATTTTTCATGGAGAAGCAATTCTTTCTTGGCATTGTATTTCAATATTGTTTTGCAGCGCCATTTTATGCACTTTTATGGGCCTTTTCTACTGTAAATAAAATGCATTTACGCTTTGCTGCACAAAGAGTGCGAAATCAAAAACACGTAGACTGTAATTTGTAAGGTGAGCGGGAAGTAAGAGACGAAAGTGAAGCCGATGGGGAGAGGAAACAAATTTGTAATGCAGTTTGAGCTCTAAGTTGGCTGACTTGGAAGAATAATAAAGAGAAAAAAACAATAAAAGGAAAAACAAAATATTATAAATGAGGTGCTATGAGTTCATGGCTGCAAGGTCACATAAAAGTCAAGTTGTGAACGTTAGGGTTAGAAGAGTAAAAAGACGAAATGAGAGTATAGAAAATAAGGAAAAAGTTAGTGAACTCTGATACTTGGCAACACCTAGAAATATGCTTTGAAGAGAGTGTTATACAAGATTAATGAAGATGAGTTCAGATTTTGCAAACAATACTTTGTAAGCCACGCTCCAGGACTCGATTGAGCTTAGCCAATCATACCCGATGCTAATTTTTTTAACCTAAAGGGAAACAGCCTGCTTGAGAGAAGACATCTCCCACCAAATACTTACATGACTTTACTATTTTTAGAAATATATTTTTGATTTTTATTTGACGAATCTTGGTAAGTAAAATAGAGGATATCACTAACATGTATAATAAAGATGCATTTGGAATAATATAGAATTCAACTGCGGGTCAAAAGCTTATTAAGATAGGCTTCCAGTAGTTCAAGTTGACAGACTTAATATATACATAATTTCTTTGGTGATGACTTTTACAGTGAAATCTTCGCTGTCCAAATAGCCCAATTGGCTTGTAAACACACAACTTGCGAATTGTTGCTTTTTGTTGTTGTTATTGTTTTAACAGTAATAGGAGCCCCGTCCGTAAAGGGTGTATCACCGGTCGACTTCGTCTGGCTCATCTACTTATAACTTTTTTCAAATTTTAAGTTCAGCCTTCAATTTTCGTATTGAGTTTTGTGTTGGTGATGTCTAATTATCATATTGCCCACCCATTGGAATTGACTTTATTTTTAATTTTCTATGCATATACATTTCAGGCTTGCTATTATCGATCAATACTCGGACCTGAACTTTGGAATATAAGCTACGATGAAATCCTTCGAATAGAGATGCCCGAGGATGCGCATTTGGTGGGATACGCAGATGACATTGCAGCTGTAATAATCGCCCGGAACACTGACGAAGCCAAAAGGAAGTTAAATCAGGTGATGATCCGAGTTCAGACATGGCTAGAAGACCATGGATTAAAGCTGGCCACAGAGAAAACAGAGCTAATCCTTCTAACGAACAGACGTATCCCATTAGAAGTAGACATACAAGTACTCGATGCCACTTTACCGACAAAAAGAGTGGTCAAGTACCTAGGAGTGCAATTAGACACAAGGCTAACCTACTGGGCGCATATAAACCATGCTGCCACAAGAGCTGCCAAAGTAAGTGGCATGTTAAGTAAGCTCATGGCAAACCTTGGAGGTCCAACGCAGAACAAGCGAAAACTTTTAATGGACACGACGAACTCGATTCTCTTAACTATACGGATGCGAAATATGGGCAGATTCGCTAAGGGTGCAATGCCGGCGGAAAACTTTGCAATCTGTGCAACGCACCTGCGCTCTCAGAGTGGCTTCGTCATATAGAACAGTATCTGAAGCAGCGGTGTTAGTTATCAGCGGAACCATCCCTATAGATATTCTAGCACAAGAGCGCAAACGGAGATGGGAGGCAAAAAACACAGGAACCCCAGTATTACGTTTCTCCGATATTAGAGTCCAAACGCTCACACTTTGGCAAGCAAGTTGGAACTCTGAACGGTATGGTAGATGGACAGCGAGACTAATACCCGATCTAAAAAAGTGGGTAGAAAGAACGCACGGTGAGGTTAACTATTACCTCACACAGTTTTTGTCCGGACATGGGTCCTTTCGCAAGTATTTGTGGCGAATGGGTAAAGTGAGCCAACCAAACTGCATATATGGAGATACTGAGTATGATGATGCGGAGCACACCTTCTTTAAATGCGAGAGGTGGAACGTAGAGAGAACAGGTCTGCAACGAGCTATTGGTGTATTTACACCTGAAGAAATTATCGACAAAATGATGATAGACGAAGAAAAATGGAATGCCGTCTCAAATTTTGTAGAGGATATTATCCGAAAAAAGAAGCGCGAAATGGAAAGTCATGCTGAAGAGCATAGGTTTCTCAAAACAGGCGACCCTGGACGCAGGGTGAGTAAGTAAGTGTCCTTCTTAGGACGCCGTCTTGGCCCTCTACCTCGAAGCAATGCGGAAGCAGTCCCGGGGTGGAGGGAAAACCCCAAGAGAAGAGGGGGGGTATTTTTAGTGGAATCACCACACACGTAGTAGCGACGGTTACTATATGGTGCGAAGGCATTTTTAACCCAACCTCACCGCCAACAAAAAAAAAAAAAAAAAAAAAAAAAAAAAAATTATCGACTTTTTGTATCCCGAAATTTTGGGATATGTATAATATAATCCGGAAATGCCGGAAATGATCCCGAAAAATAATTTTCGTAAATTTAGTAAATATTCAGTAATCCTAACCATAACTCCAGAATGCGGATCCCATTTTCCCTGAATATCAGGATCTCGGGACTGGCATAACTAGTAGGTACACTACTACATGTGTATGTACAAACGTGCGTGTAAGTTTGGAACTCCGCATTTCAAAATTTTACACTCAATGATTGTCATTAACTCAATCGTCGTGCGGTCTTACTCATATTGAGCGTAAAGTTGCAATCCACATCTCTTCAATCTGACTAAAAAACTTTAGTGAACGGTAACAAAAGATTATTTGCTTGTTTGTGATTTTGATATTTTCATACATTCGCACTAGAAGCTGACTTTCCAAAAACCCACCTCTGTTCCTCTATTCTAATGGTAGAATTTTTTTATTTTATTTTATTTTTTTCATAAACTTTTCAGCCAAACTTTCTGACTTTTTAAACTCACTTTTTACTGTTATACGAGTATTTGTACATCACTCACTCACTCGCTGCGCCTGACCAACTTGAACTTCCTCTCGGTTCCACTGCCACCACCAGCGCACTTGTTTGTAGACTACATATGTCAAAGTTTTTAATTTGTAGCTACGCGAAAGCGGCAGTTAATTGCTCAGAAAAAATGTTGTTAAAACTTTTTAATATTTGTCAAATTGCTGTAAGGTTTTTACGCAAGCATTTTGCGTTGCTATTATTGTTGTTTGATTTTTTATTTTATATTTTTCCCCTCCACATTTTTTATGTACACGCAGCTACTCATTTGAAAAGAAAAAAGAGAATTAAGTGAGAGAATAAAATACAGCTAGAGCCGGAACGGTGCTTGGTTGTACAAAATACATAGACTTTATTCTACAATTGCAACAAAAAAAAAATGCTAGAGAAGTTTTCAGATATTTGCTGTATGGCGGCAATATTAGTTTGTTGTTTTCGGCTGATGAGTGCGAAATTTTCTGAATGAAAATATTAGAAAAAAAAATAAATACTACAAAACAATAAAATTTCGAAATGTTCGCATAATTTCCAATTTTTTTTATAAATCAAATATTATTCAAATTTTTTTGCTTTTTTTGCCTTTTTTGAAGCAAGCGAATTTTTGCTGTTTGGTAATCAAATAAATTAAGGTCACTTATTTAGTTTTCACTGGCTGTTAATTTCGTGTTTCGTGGAAAATTTATGATGGTCATGCGCCTGTAAATATTTTATTATCTTTATTTAGCTATGTAGATAAATAATAATTTAAATTTTTTGTGAAATTCGTATTCCCCATAAATTTAATAAAAACTCCTGTTAGATATTTCTAGTTCAATGAAGCTAAGCAGTAAAGCGAATTGCGAATTACAGAAACTCTTTTTTATTTTTTATTTTATAACTAAACACATGCAGTAGCATAAGCGCCTAAATTTATGTCTCTCAAATAGAAACCTTGCGTACGTTTAATGACTCTGTTGCGGGACTTGAATGAGTTTTTGTGGTTTAATTGATTAAGAGGTAAGACCACGAGCCTTTGAATATAGAAGCATACTTTAGGAATATCTTTTCAGGCGTTCAAGGAATAAATCAAAATTACAAAAATCAGAAAAGTATATCAAATATTTTTTTCTTTAACTAATATAAACGAGAATGGCGGCTCAAAGCAGTTAAATATTTCAACGATTTTTTGTTGTGATGTTTTTACTATGTATTTTCATTTTTTTTATATATACAGTGCACTCGGGAAAACGTCAACACTAGTTTACGTCAACATCCCAAAACGTCAACCCTTAATTTTTTACATTGTCTACTCTAAAACGTCAACCAAACCACAAATCTCTAAAACGTCAACTTTAAATAGATCAAAATTTTGAGTTAAGCAACAGTTAAAATAAACAGTTTTGATCACACACACACATTTATTTCATGAAATTAGTTCAGAATTCGGGTATTCCCCTTATATTTAAGTACATACATATTTATGTATGTAGAATAGAAAAAAAATTCCATCTCAATGTGTTGTCTTTTTTATGTTCAGTTGATTTTTCGTTCTCGTAAGTGCCACATTACCAAAATGTGTTGAAAACAACAAAAGGATGCAAGAGCGGTAGCTTTAGCAAAACAATATGGTATCTCAAAATCAACAATTAGCAAGATAAAAATGAAAAAAAAATAAAATTTTGGACTGTGTCAATAATACGGTTTCCGGCCCGGGAAAAAGAAAGACATTAAGAGCATCAGAGTTGCCGAAAATGGAAAAGCGCCTGTATCAATGGTTTGTAAAGCAGAGAGAAAAGCATTATCCGGTTAATGCATTAGCGCTCAAACAAAGGGCTAAAGAGATTCATCTAAAAATAAAAGAAAAGGAATGTTCTTTTAACGCAAGTGATGGATGGTTGCAAGGTTTTAAAAAAAGATATGGAGTTCGCCTGCTTAAAATAACTGGAGAAAAGCTATCTTCACAGCCTTTGCTGGTCGAACCATTTAAAATCAAACTTAAACAAAAAATTGAAGAAATGGGTCTTTGCCATGATCAATTGTACAATGCTGATGAGTCTGGCTTATTTTGGAAAATTTTGCCAGAAAAGTCTTACGTATCAAGTGCCGAAAAAACTGCTCCAGGCGTAAAGACAGAAAAACAACGCGTTACTTTTTTATGTTGTGCTAATGCTTCCGGAAATCATAAGCTTAAATTGTTGGTGATTGGGAAGGCAAAAAATCCACGCATTTTCAAAAATTTTAACTGCCCAACTGAGTACAAGAGTTCCAAGTCCTCATGGATGACATCAGCTATTTTCTACGATTGGTTTCACAAATCCTTCGTGCCACAGGTTAATATTTGTTCTGCTACAGAAAAATATCGCTTTTAATAGCTAAGATTTTCTAATTTTAGGTAACAGATTTTCTTTTAAAAAAGACAATAAAACCAAACGAAGCTGTCGAAACATTTAACCGGGCTTTGGATTGGGCTCAATGCGAGAATGTTGAGCAAAATGACCTAAATGTATTAAGACGTTTACGAGAGAAAGCTCTCCTCCAAGTATTGGAAAGGAAAAAACAAGAAACAAAAATAACCGATTTTTTTTAGATGCATAAGTATGTATGTGAAATGTGATCTCTTTTGAAATGCGTTCCTTTAGTTTTAGTTAGGCTGAAAGCCTTTTTTGTTCTTTTTTTGTATTTGTTTATGTTTAGTTTAAGTTTATAGTCAATAAAAACGTTTAAAGCACACTATCAATATGTTTTTTTATTAAAAGTTTCTACATTCATAAACGTCAACAATTTGTTAAACGTCAACACTCGTGGTTTTAATTAGTTGACGTTTTCCCGAGCGCACTGTATATTCATTAATTATTTTTTTTTTAATACGCACGACTGCGCGAGCGGCTATAGAAGGATGTTTAATTTTTTTTCATACTCGTATATTAGGTTGGAGCACATTTGTTCTGAACCTTTACTCAATCTCTCTCTACTTAATCTCATCAGCAGGTCACAAAGCACAAACCACAGTCGCTAGTATGTATATATATATGTACGCCGGCACCTAACAGCATAATTACACTCAATATGATCATCTACACACATCATCATCACACTCATGGACACTCCACTCTCTTACCACAGTCGCAGCGATTACTCTAGGTAGCTGCACTGGCTGCACTCTTGCTGCCGCGATAAAACACCGCTATAATCAGCGACGCTCTTCGCAGATCAACCGTGCACCGTAGCTACCCCTTTGAATAGTGATCAGCAGTATTACGACGACGCTCTCACCTGCCAGTATTCTCTTCGCTCATCAATCTTACATCATGATAACTGCCAGTGGAAACTGAGATTCCCCTATTGATAGGGATAGAATATACATATGTAGTAAAAAATATATACATATGTACAGTAAGAATTTTAGGCATAGAGGATTGCTTAACTAATGCTTATATAATTTTTAGAGAACACTTTAAATTTTCAAAAACATTAAAAAAATGTTCGTACTTTCATGCAGAATTTAATATACATACAATATATTAAATAAATATATATTCATCATGCTCCATACACTTGAATAACACAGCTTCGAGAAGAAATGGTTTAAGATTTTCGGTACACTACGCATCGTACTGAGAGATATGCCAAAAATTCAAAATATAAAATTTTATACATTTTGCCCACCTTATTTCTTTTTTTATTTCTTAAAGCCTTATCCCTTACGGAATGCTTCGCCTATAACAAAAACGCGATCTCAATATCGACATATTTTCTCCCACTGAAGCCAAATTATATTCTTTTACGCTTCACGAAATAAAAGAGTAATAATTCTTTTAACAACTGAAACTAAAATTAAGCTGTGACTTTGGGAAAAACTCATCTGTGTAAATTGTTGTATAAATCACAATTGCCGATAATTAACATATAACAACACTTACATCAGGTTTTCTCTGCGATTACCAGCATAATCATCACTGGCACCAAAAAAAAACTTCCATAAGCCATACTCAAGCCGAAATTGTTGTTCACCCCACTTTCCTCCCTTTTCCAAAAGAAAAGAAGCAATCAAAAAAGAAAACAAATTTCTCATCCACCCTCCACCATTTGATATCTAAGCGAAAGTTTTACCCACTCCAAACTACACCAGCAGCCACAGCAACCATGACGAATCGAATAGTCATCAATCATTTTATAAGAAAACAAAATGCGGAAGACGCCGTCGTAAAGCAAAGCAGATATCAAAATGCTGAAAGCAAAAGTTGCAGCAAATTTTTGTAATGAATGGCAAAACAAATGCAAATGTAGGTAGATAAACAGGCGAGCGTGTGTACCTAAAGTGGGACAGGACCAAAATATGAGTTCATGTATGTATGTAGGTGTGTGTATGTATTTTATTTAATGTAAGCCAAGAAGGTTTGAGAAGAGATGTATTTGCTGTTTGGAGCAAGGACAGAGAAATTTGAGTAGTTTAGTGCTTTATGGAAAGCTCGATTAGCTTAAGCAGATTATAACAGATTTTAACAAATTTCGTGCTATATTTGGGATCTCTTAATAATCTCTTTGGTTAAGTTAGATAAAAAATTTTAGTTTTTCTAGGCATCAATGAAAAGCTTCTTTCAATAGGCGTAGAACATTTTATGGAATTCTCTTCCTATTTGGGTTGAGCGTCTCGATGTTTTTGCACAAATGGAAGGACCTGCAGTTTTATACCGAGACATTTTATGAGGAGCTTTTGCATGGCAGAAATACACTTGAAGGTTTGCCATTGCCTGCCGTATTACTATTGCGTTTTTCAAAGGCAGCGTTTATACAGAACTAGTTGCCATGCCTCGTATCTTTAATGTTGCAAGCTAATTTATCTATCGATTGTTTTTTAAGTGATTGAAGACTTAAAATCATACTGAAAACAGAAATACTGCTGGAATAAATTTATTTTCGCCGTCTCTACGATTTACATGATCCGTTCGATTAGTAAAAGTTTTGACTACTTTTTCCACTAGATTTGAATAATAAATCATAATGAATTCAATCAGCAAATATGTGATGCGAACGATAGTAATTTGGCTTCAATTCTTGCACGATCTGTATTTCATAGGCACGTTCTTTATGTAAAATTATCCACATAGTCGAAAGATAAATCACAACAAGTATAGAACGACGATGAATCGACATTTCGGTGCCTTCTTCAACACTTCCTTCAATAAACTTTGTGAGCAGATTAATTTCTTTTTTATTCAAAGTAAATTTCCGCAAGTTAGAAGCCTTGTTCTGGCGTTAAACAATTAATGATCTCTTGCCAAAACTTACTGGACAAAAATGCCAACACAGCTTGCCATTCTCAGCTGTTAAGGAATAGTTACTGGCATCAGTGCAGATTTCCCATTGAATAGATTTGCAGTATACAGATGAGCGAAAAAAATTTCAAAAAAATAGAAACTGTTTTTTCATTGTAATTATAAAATTTTTTTATATTTAAAAAACTTAGGCCAAAATATTTCGGTAAGTCATTAAGATTTATGTAAGCTGCACCGATTTTAATGTACTTCCGAAAATTTTATAATTTTGATTCCGTTGCGTATATTTTTTTAACTTATTTATGTACAATAGATCATTTAGACTTAAAATTTTTTATCGTCTAAGGTAACTTTTTGGAAAAAAGCAACTATTTTCAAAAATCTTTTATCATCTCAGGTAAATTTTTGGGGGAAAATAATATTGTCAAACATCTTTTATCGTCTAAGGTACATATTTGGAAAAAAATCTTTTATCATCTAAGGTAAATTTTTGGAAACGAGAAAACATTTTCAAAACATTTCTCATCATCTAATTGTGGAAAAAAAATATTAAAAAAATGTTTTTATATACTAAGGTAAATTTGTGAAAAAACAATGTCTTTCCAAAAAGTCTTTTATCATCTAAGGTAAATTTTTGGAAGAAAAGATATTTTCAAATACTATTTTACCATCTAAGTAAATGTAAACGTTTGGAAGAAAATATATTTTCAGAAAACTTTTATCATCTCAGGTAAATTTTTGGGGAAAAAACAAATATTTTCAAAAAAAAAGTAATTCTGTTCCTATAAGGAACTGAATATTCGGAAATATCTTCAAATCGATCAAACTCAAGTAAATCTTAGTATTTTTTCGGAAGTCCTAGGATATAATAAATTGTATGCTTGCTTATCAGACGAGAGTGTTCGAAACGAAAAATGCATGAGTCTAATGAGAAATATAAATTGTGTAATGAACTGTATGAACTATTTTCATTTTCAATTTTCTTTCACATTTACTTATGTGTATACATACAGTCCGCGACAAAATTATAAAACCTCATCACTTGGAACAGTTTTGACTAACTTTTTTTGGCTTTTTTGAATGCTCAATACTCTTTTTTTACTCATGTAACAAAAATCACATAAATCCATAAATAAATTTCACACAAAATACAAAAAAAAAATACTAAAACTCTTCATCAAAATTCAAAACTTTTAAATTAAAATTTATAAAGAGTGATTTTTTAACCGTAGATCGTTCTTTGTATCAAAAATGATGCATTTCATATTTTAGAAGCCAATAAATTCGTCCACACTTACCTCAACTTTTATGACTTTGTTTGTTTCGTTGATATAAGCATTTTAAACTGAGTTTCAAATTTTAAAATCAAGTAGGCCGCGAGAAAAACAAAAACTTCATAATTCTACTCATTGTATCATATTTGATGCATATGAAATTTTTAATGATTTTTCGTGCGAATAGTTTTAGTTTCATCCTTGTTTTGACATTATTCGGACGTTTTTTTGTGAATAAGTGATTGTTAGTGAAGTTTGGTGCAAAAATGTCGCGTCCGCAATATTTAACTTTAGAGGAGCTGGTGAATGAAGTTCTGGATAACAGTTCAAACGATGAATCTGAAAATGGAAATTTTTCCAATTCAGAAACTGAGGCGGAGGACTATTGTTTGAAAATGACTCAAATGAAAGTTGTTTATCAGATATTTCTGAGAATATTGGTCTCAACTTTGATATTGATTCGTTATATACTGCAAAAGATGGTACCATATGGAATCCAGAGCCATACACCATCGGTCGTTCAAGGGCGGAAAACGTCATTAGTTTGAGACCAGGTTACTAACTGTGCTTTTTTATATGTCGATTTTTCAATTTACATACTGACTTACTTCTTTTAGGAGTAACAATAAACGCATCTAGCCGAGTTGGAAACATCCGAGATTCCAAGCTATTATTTTTCCCTACATCGATTACGAAAATAATAATTGAAAATTCGAATAAGTATGGGAAAGAATTGCATGGAGATAAGCATTTAGAAATTGATGAAGATCTACTTCTGGCTGTTCTGGCTGTTTTGATATTGGCTGGTGTATATAAGTACGTTAATACATATATTCAAAAACCAAAATATCATAAATAAAAAATTGTTTTTTTGGAATACTAATATAGATCTAAAAATGAAGCTTTGCATGATTTATTCGATAATACATATGGGCGACCTATATTTCGCACAATTATGACCAAAAAAACATTTTTATATGTATTGAAAGTTATACGCTTTGATGACGTACTTAGTCGACGAGAGAGAAGAAGTGAAGATACATTTGCAATCGTTGGACTATGGCAGTTTTTTCCAACATGATTGACATCTCAGCATTAAACTCATATATTATATATAATGAAATAGATCCAAACTGGAAGTCTACAAGGAAGCACACAAAACGCAAGTGTTTTCTTCATGAACTTGCCATTTCACTAGCTAAACCTTATGTTGAAAAACAATCCCAACGTACTCAAAATGGCATGCTTTCGTCGATTTTCTTTACAGGCGTCGTCAACAGTGCAGACGAGAACGAAGCTGGATCATCAAAAAAGGCTAAACTGGAAAGTTTGGAAAAAAAGAATCGAGCAAGATGTTGTATGTGTTATAGATCCGGAGAAAATAAAAACAAATGGACCTCTTTATATTGCAGCAAATGCAAAATACCTTATTGTAAAGACAAACATATGGAAAATATTTGTACAAAATGCGTCAATAAAGCTTAATTTTATAACTATCTCAAAATCTAGTTAAAAACACATTGGTTTGTTTAATTTTTAATAATAATTCAGTAGAGTAGAATGGGGTAAGATAGGTCATTTTTTTTTTGGAGAGCTCTTGCTACGGTGTTTTTGCATTGATTTTGAAAAATAAGCAAGATTTTGAAAGGTTATTTATCTGCTAACATTTTGGTTATACTGACTTATGTTTGGCTAAATATTTTGGAAGCAGCATTCAATAAGACAAAGGTACTTTTTTTTGATATTTTCAAAATCGGGGGGCACGATAGGTCACTATATGTGAGGGGAAAAGAACAATGTACATGGCTTGGAAATTAACGTTTTAACCTTTATTTATAGAGTATGAACACTGCACATGTTATAAAAGTTAGGAATTTTTCTTTAATTCATCACGCGAGCACGTGATGTTTCGAACGGAATTTTAAATTGTTTACGAGGCTGATCGAACACTAGCGCCATCTCGGACTGCCGCGATTGCGTTTTTTACGTCCTCTTCACTTTGTTTCCGGCGTTTTTCGTACATAATTGCGCACCATTTTGCTGCAAAAACAATTAACATTTATTTTATTCAATTAAAAGTAGTGACCTATAATGCCCCCAGACGGCTGACCTATAGTGCCCCCAAGCACATGTTTTATGTTAGTGTCGATATTTTTTTTTAAAACAATAATATCAAAAAACTAACACATTATTCGTGTTCAGCATTATTTTCTACGTAAAATAAAACTCACCTGACAAATATTTACATACATTAAATGCACTGCACCGTAGAATAAAAAAAATGCTATGTCGGAGAAAAGCTCACAAAAAACTAAACGACGCCAGAACTAGGATAACTAATCAATGGTGACGGCCGAAATGACAGTCCCGAACGTTGTTCCCCACCACGTATTCAATTCACATAAGACGAGTGACCTCTGCAAAAACAGTGCGACGAAAACCCCACCTACCTATTGTGCCCCCATACCTATCTTACCCCATTCTACTCTATGTATCAAAAAAGATACACGGTATAGAATTGTGAAGTTTTTTGTAGGACTGATCTACAGCTAAGAGCTATAGAAAAGTTTTTCAAAAAAACACACATAAAATTCAAGAAAAATGTATGAAATTTTTATTTAAATCGGTAGTACAGTCCATATATTGTAATTTAATGTTTGAAGATTATTTCATGCAAATGTTGGCCGCGACTGCGCTTCAAATGGTCCATCCGTTTAGTTCAATTTTGGCATACTTGCTTTACATAAATGCTTTAAAGGTGCCTTCCAATGCGTTAATTGAAGCAGGCTTGTCTGAATAGACATGAGCTTTAACATAGCCCTACAAAAAATAATCTGCAGGCGTTATTTCGCACGATCTGGGTGGCCAATTGGCAGGTCCTGAACGTGAAATAAAATATTCACCGAACTCGCCTCTCAACAAGTCCATTGTTACGCGTGCTGTGTGGCATGTGGCACCGTCTTGCTGAAACCACATGTCATGCAAGTCAAGCTCTTGCATTTTGGGCAAAAAAATATTGGATATCATTTCATGGTAGCGATCACGATTCACAGTTACGTTACGATTCGGAGCATCTTTGAAGAAGTAAGGTCCAACGATACCTCCGCCCATAAACCGCACCAAACTGTGACCTTTTCTGGATACATTGGTAGCTCTTGTAATTCTTCTGGCTGATCTTCACTCCAAAATCGGCAATTCTGCTTATTTACGTACCCATTGATCCAAAAATGAGCTTCGTCGCTGAACACAATTTTTCGATAAAAAAGTGGATCTTAAACTTTCTTAACAGAACACGCATTTTTATAATAAATTGCAATGATTTGCAAGCATTGTTCGTTTGTAAGATGATTCATGGTTAAATTATAAACCAAACTGAAGATGTTTGACAGTGAAACAAAACACGAAACGTGCGTCAGCTGTTTAAACCAACTATTTAAAAAGATAATATTTCAATAAATTTTAGTATTTTTTATTTGATTTATTTTATTTACGTCAAATATACAGCCATTAGCTATTTTCGAAATTATTAGTCTTAAAAATAGCATACATATTCAAATCCCAGATCACAGAAACATTAGGAATAAAATTAAAATCAAAATTGCAGTTAGTAGTAAACAAGTTGACGTAAGGAAAATATTAAAAAAAGGAGTAGGAGTAGAGCTAGAGTTTGATTAGAGTTAAAAAATGACTAATTATATGATATGAGGTGTAAGATAATAACGCGCAAGTTTGAAGTTGCTAAAAAGTGGCACTAACTTTTTTCTAACTTTTTCAGCTGACGGTGTTATGCGGTTCAAAAGTAATTTATTTATATGGAAAGTGCAAAACATCCTACTACATAAAAAATGTGATATAGATGGTAGGCAACAAAAATAGTTCCAACCGCACTGCCACCCTATGGCATGTTAGGCCGCGGCATCAAACCAACCTGTCTTTTACCTAAATGTCAATTCTTACCCACTTTTCTTCACATATTCAGGTCTTTTCCTTTATTTTCATTATTATTTTAGGCTTTTGTTTACAACTTGCACGCACCCATGGCTGTTGCTCGCTACCAACAATATGCTGTATGTACGCACCACGCCCACTCGCACATTGTTTCTTTGTTGCAACAGTAGCCTACTTACTTTGGCCCTCTTCGCTCATCAACTGGTGGCTTTCCCTCCAACGCTTTGCTTTCGTCGGTCGCTCAGCGCGCGTTTTTCACTATTCTGCTACTCAGTTGTGCTTCCCCTATTCTGCTCTTCACTTTCTTTGTTATTGTTACCATTTAAGTTTTTTTTTTTTTGTTGTGCTTTTGTTGCTAGTTTCGGTATGTTTGTTTGCGCGCTGCACTTAATGTAATTAATTTTAATTAAAATTCTACTACATAATGGTTTCACAGCCACGTTTCCTCATTCAACTACTACGCCTGCACACTTCCTTCGCAGCCGGCTTTTGTTAAAAAACAAAGACACACAAAATAAATAAAATAAAAAATTTGAAAATAAAAATCAAATAAAGGATTATAAAAAGTGCAAAAAATGTTGCATACAAATCGCATGCAAAAGGAGAAAAAGTCCGCGATAATGAGTTAGTTTTTGCTGAGCTTCTACCGCACGCCTACAAAGCGCACTTTCCTCGAACTCCCTGTTCCACAGACAGCTACGAGTAATAGCATCATGTGGCAACCTTTGGCGCTATTTCCAACCCGCCAACCCGCTAATCTTACACCAACAAATGCCGCGCTTTCTCTTCCGTGCCGTAACCCTGTTTATTTGTTTTGAGAATCACGCGGCCGTTTTTTCTCCACAGCCTCCCCTTTTTTTTCTTCCTTTGTCCTTTCCCTCTGCTCTGTATTACATTTCGTTAGCAGGCTTCGTGCTATTCATGTAAAAATATGTGCGCATGCATGTGTGAGTGCGTACATGCCAGCTGTCAGTTGCTCCTAAATGTATGCAACGCATTTTATGAGACGTCCGTCTACGCCAACTGCCTGTCTATCGGGCTGTTGGTTTGTGCAGCTCAACATCCGGCTGACGACCTCTCTGGTGATGTGTGTATATGTATGCATGTATATGTGATGTATGTATGTATGTGTGTTATATATGTATTTAAATGTGCTGCATTTTCTATTTCTTGTCATGATTTTTCCTCCATAAGCACGCGGTTTGTCTGTCTGCCAGCAACGTAGGGTTAACGGGTATTACAACGCACCGCAATGGCAACACGTTGAATGCCACGCTAGCGCGACCGCGTAAATGTGCCGCACACAAACAAAAAAACACATCAACGTAATTACTCACGCATACACACATATTTAGGAAAAGCATCCGACCTCTTCAGCGCTTCAACCGCAATACCAAAAGCCCTAGTCGCTCTGTGCTACCTTCACTCCCCCAGCTTATTCTACGTTAGTTTCTGTTGCAGCTGCAATCTCTGCTCTTCGCTGTTTTGTTGCTGCTGCTTCTATTTAAATACTTTTTTCTCTCTTTGTTTGATATTTTTCAAAAACAACTACTTTTAAGTATTTTGTAAATATTGTCTCAAACTGTTGAACGCACTAATTGCAACTTGATTTCCATAACAAAAAAGGAAATAAATAAATTTGCATTAAAATGCGAAAAATCATCGTCTGAGCTGAAATGAAATGAGTGGCGTTGCAAAAGCAGGCCACTTGAAGCGTTTAAATGCGAGCACTTCTGCGTTATGTAAATACAAAATTGTAACTGTAGAAAAATTTTATAATAAGCATCTTCACTTTTTTTCTACAAATGTAAGTCCATAGTTTTATGCAGGCTCTGGTGATGTTTATAAGAAGCTTTCTCGGAGAGCTTTGTCGTAACCCACCGAATTGTAGGCGCTATTATTTTACAGTCAGAGCCCTCGTAATAGGGGCAAAGTTGTAGTAGTTTGATTTGACTGTTTTGGCGTCAAATGGATAGTAAATTCGTAAAATTTTGTGAGGAACATTGGAGCCAATCTGTTCAAGAACTTCGGGACAAACAACAGAACCACAAATAATATCAAAAACAAACATCAAGGACTGAAGGCAAGGGAGCCCAGATTTGTTGGCATGCACCGAGCACTGTAGGGTGGCAGTGGAGAAAAAAAATGAAGAAGTTACAGAGCGAGTATCATAAAATTTCATTGTACCCTTTCAAGTCTATTTGAATGAGAGGCATAAATAGGATTCAAAACAAAAAATTCATATCGGCAAAAAAAAAAAATGGTATACTTTGAAAGGTCTTGGCGCAGAGGCATGGGCGAAGACAACATCAATCAACGCGCAATCTACGAAAAAGTTCTGCGAAAGACTTATGGAACATCTTCACTGAATACGTGATGTCATAAGAATAGCTCTGAATAGCCAAATGCTTCAGGTCCTATGATATTCGATGTTGTAACTTATATTGGTAATGAATAAAGAAAAAGTCTTATTCTGCGTTGAAAAGGCTAGATAATAAATGATTTCCCTTCACTTAGGTGATTGTCCCTTTGCGAGGTGCGAGTAATGAGCTCAGCGTTTAAGGTCCTCAATGAAAGAAAATTATGGCTTTATATTCTTTATTTTTCAATGTTATTCCTCTTATTGAAATATGGTTTTCCCATTGCGAATGTAATGTCTTTGAAACAGTAGAAAAAACATTGTAGAAATTTATCTTCAAAATATTTTTCAATGGCTGCCTTCTGCATGAAATCATTCCTATGAAGACACCGTCAACAAAAAAATCGTAAAACATCAGTAGATTTTTGACTCTCTTCAAACTAGAATTCTATTGTATCAAAATTCAAGCGGCTATAACACTACATACCAATTTTTCTCTAAACTATGACTGAAAAGTGTGAAAGTTTGATGGGAATTTGTTAAATTTTTTACATCTGCACAAAGTTTGAAACTTGAATGTATTCGGTTTTTTAGAAGAAAGAGCTATATTTTCATACAAAGATCGCAAAAGCAGAGAAAAATAAACTACCGAAACTTGCTAAGTAACTATGCTATTATTCATATACGTTTTGTGAAAAAGAAATGCATTATTTTCTCGGTAGATGGATGTAGTAATCGATATTTTGTAAAGTATCGATCAAGTGAAATACAAACCTGAACTCGTTAGCAAGGTATGATATGTTGATATGTTATCAAATAAAAAAAATCGTTTCCTGTTTTTTTTTTATTCCATTCAGTTGTGAACTACAGGGTGTTATCTGTGGGGAAGTCAACAAAGAAAAAATTAGGTATATTTTACAGTTTTTCTTTCATAAAAGCAAAAATGCAAGTCGGACTGATTCCGTTCAGGCATTTTTGATGTCAAAGAAAATGTCGATAAGATGCTAAAGATTGCCCATAAAATAGTTTTAAACCATTTGCGCAAAATAAAAAGTAAAAATAATGGATTTCATTTTCCCCAATACTATTATTATTTAACGCAGTGTATTTTATATATATTTGTTTAAGCAAATAAAATTCTGCCAGCATTACTACAGTAAAATTTGTGTATATTTCCAAATATTCTATTTAATTTAATAAACTTATTTACTTGAATTACTTTATTTAATTCATTTATTTCATTTAAAATTGAATAAAAAGTTAAATTTAATTAAAATTAAGGAATAATATTAAGTAACATAAAAACTTGTAGTACAAAGCAGCACTAACCTTAGTGGTTTTTACTGCTATGGACTAAAGCCAACTTAGCTGCGAGAATTCATTTTGCCCAGCTATGATATTCACCTGCTCATAACCTCTTACCATTTAAAAGCTGTGATCAAAAGATTCCCATTAAATTGTGTAAACCTTCATTGTTAATATAATATATTTACACAACATGACTTCTTATCTCGATTACATAATAAATTCAACTTTCATATGAGTCTATTTAACTAAATTTTCCATTACCTTAATGCTAACCTCTCAATTATGCATCGAGCTTGTAATTCCCCACTCAATAGAATTATAACTATATATAATTTTGTACAAAATATTAAAATATTATGAAATGATGTTCGCACACAACACGGTAGGATTTGATAAATTACAGAGTTATGTACCCGAGCAGGAAAATACATGCATGCATGCGATGTTTAACACACAAAGTCGACTAAGCACAAAATGCAAACGAACATATGTAACACATGTATGTATGTATAAATTCACACACACACACACGAATAGGTGTAACATAAGTGAATGCCTCTCAAATACATTTGCATTTAGTTTACGGGCTATGCTAGTTTACATTTCGTCAGTTCAAAAGGTTTACACACCATTATAGAGTATAATACGCTTATTGCTTATGCGAATGTGTGTGTGCGAGCAGCAGATCAAAAAGCCAAGTCACACCAATCGGAAGCAAAACTGAGCATGCCTGGTGGTGATGGAGAGTTTGAGGGCCTTTCAAAGAGAACAACACAGCCCAACTCCACAGTGAGGTGGTCAGTCAGCCAATCAACCACACACACAAGCGCATTCAGTGACCACTCTCGCTACGAACAGAGTGAGCCATTTATGAGATGAATGTGTTGATGTGGTGAAAAAAAGAGAAAAGAGGAGAAAGGTTTGCGCCTTGGTTATGGATGCATTAATAAAATCTCATATCGACAAATCCATTACGATTATTACGGCTACGTTGCAACATAGAGGAGGCATTGACGGACATAGACTGACTGGCTGGCAGACGAATTGACTGACTGCTCGCAGTCAAAGTGTGGCCGACAGACAGATATCAGCTGAATAGGTGGATGTGAATATGTATATGTTTACGTGTATATGCGCGTTTCTGTGCTCAGCATAGCGTACCATAATGTGTGCCGTACAGTAGCAGTGAGTAGAGTTTCGCGAAGGGATTTGCTGCATATTCATAAAAATATTAAATTTTACGCGAAAGGCTACAAATTCTGTGCTGAAAAAATATGCTATGTGCGGACTCGCATATGCAAATGTTTGCGTAATAAATTTACGTTATTGAAATGTGTCGAGAAGGCAACTAACGCACATATGCACGGCTATACGAGAAGCTACCCTGCAGTCAAATCAAGTAGTTCCGAACTAACTACTACTACTGTGGAACGCTATGTGCGAGGGCATTCTTAACATCGAAATGCCCGCAAACACATCCATAGTGGGATGTGCCAATGATATCACACTCGTAGTGATTGATAAGCTGATCGATAGGCTGCAATATGCAGGTGATGATGCCATAACAAGGATACAGAGGTGGTTAAATAACGCCAGCTTGCGGCTAGCTGGCAAAAACACAAAGAAAATAGAAAGAAAAGCAGCCAATATCAGTTGATGGCCACGATGTACTCTTAGAATGCCGAGAGTCTATAAAATATGTTGGCGTGCACTCAGACTGACATTCAGCGAAAGTCTTACAGCTATTAGTGTAAAGGCGACAAAAAGGTTGACAACGCACTTATGGGCACCCTACCGAATAAAGGAGGGTCACAGGGTACCAGGAGAAAAATTCTTTCTACAGTGATGGACTATATAATGCTATAGGCCCCTCCAATCTAGGCTGAAGCAAAAAAGTGTCATTTAAAGAAGTACTACAGGTCTGTATAACAAATGCTTGAGGACCGCATGTGCCTATAGGACGGTGTTGGATGATGCTATCCGTATCATAGCTAGCAAAATGCCTATAAACAATCGGGCTAATGTACAGAAGAGATAGTACTGCTCGCAAGGTCCCAAGGCGACAGAGGAACTCAAACCCTCAGAGCTTTCTTCCCGGATAGATGATTTTGGGCAAACAAAATGGGATCCATCAGCAAAAAGTAGGTGGACGCATAGGTTGATTCTACAGAATAACAAGTGGATCTGTCGAAAACTCGGAGACGTTGATTTTTTGCTTCCAAAACTTTCTGCGTCGCCTAAACTTAGTTAGTAGAACAAAGAGGGTATTGCCGCACATCTGGCCTTTTATTGCAGCAAGTTCCCTAATGAACGCGATGACCTAGCAAACAAAAGTGGTGTGTCTCTAACGCTCAATAATCTAGTCCCACAAATACTTGAGTCGAATGAAAAGTGGAGGGCGGGGCATGCTTTTGCAACACGAATTATCGTGGAACTTCGCAACATTGATTGGAGGCGAAGGAATGATGCTAGACGAACGCAGCAGCAAGAACAACTGCCGTATTGATAAAATGCAGCAAGACGAACAGCAGACGAATGTAACTGGTGATTGAGCTTATTGCTCACGACGGTCTCTAGACGTAATTACTAAATCGGTATCCCTGTAGGATGAACCGTCGGACTTGAGGTGTTTTTAGTGGCGTTAAAGGTCCACACTGACTAAGGTTTTCGGTTGCTTTACACTTCGTAACAAAACAAAAAAAACTAGCTTGCTTTATAGCTGAAGTATTTCGGCTTTTATTTTATTTAATTTAGCTAAATTTTTTTTTTTTTTCAAAACCAGCAACTACGAACTAGCATTTTAAGGGGGTAGTATGGTATTTTTTTTTTTCATTTTTTTTTTTTTTTTTTTTTTTAATTATTCTATAACATCTTAAGATTATTGTGTGAAAGTTTGAAGTGCATTAGAGTAAAATTGACAAAGACACAAAGGATTAAGTATCTACCTCTCCAACCGGATTTCACGCTGCCGAAAATCTTTAAACGCGTTTTTCTCACACTTGCCTTTTTTACGGTCGGTGTCCACTGTAGATTCATATCTACTGCACCGATTCTTTTCAAATTTGGTTTTTTTGTTTCTTTACTTTATTCACGAGGTAATGACGTCGAGTTTTTTTTTTTTTTAAATTTTGTCATATTTTAAAACAACAAAGTTTTCAAATTTTTTTTATGAAAAATCGGTGTTTTGACTTCAAAGCGCTTTAAAAAATTAAAAAAAAAAAAAAAAAAAAAAAAATTCGACGTTGTTACCTGCGAAACTTTATTAGCTGATGAAATCAATTTGGTTTTTTGATTTTAGTTGATCCAGTAATGAGTTCTGCAATAAAACTTTTTTATGAGACGTCCGCGAAGATTCGCTGCCACCAACTCATTTCTTCATAAAAATCAATGAAAATTTCACACAATATTCTTTAAATATGACTTTATAATGAAGTAATTTTAAAATTTTGAATAAATCAACTGTGTCGACAAAAAAAATTTCGAAAAATATGCTTGTTTTACACCGAATTAACCATACTACCCCCTTAAGCATGGTGATGCCCTACGAAAAGCCCTTGGCCAGCCACTGCATTTGTATTAAAGCACTTAATGAAATAGTCGACCTCTGCGGCAGGGCAAAACCAGTTAGTGAACTGGTTTAGAGTGAACAAAAACAGTTGATTGGCTTCATCAATATTTAAAATCGCCTAAGCACTCATTTTTATAATAGTAGCAGAGTAAAATTTATTTTGCAGACACCGCAAAGTGTCCATTTAGCAACTGGTTTCATTCTAGTCACTTTCGAACTAGTATGACTACTTCCCTCACGTACCAGTTCATGCCCTATAATACTTGCTGCATAGTTCGTCTCTTCATTTCGTGGTATATATGGATGATTATATGCATGCACACTAATACTACTGCAGATTTGATACTCACTAACTTTTTGCTGAACTTAGCATTTTCATAGTGATGCGTTGAACTTTTCTCCATAGGTGTTTGTACATATTCATATGTACACACAATCGAGCTTATATCTATTGCTTTTATGCGAAATAATGCACTTACATATATTCTTGCAACACTAATTTTTATTAGTTATAAAAACAAATATCCTTTTAGCCAACCATTCATAAAAGCGCAAGTGTTGGTATGTTGCCATCAGCGTCATTGCAACAAAAATTCATAGCAAATTTTCGGGTTGGAGCAGGGTTAAGGTGACGTTAATGACCTTTTGGCGGCATAAAGCGCACATGCATATGTTTACCCATACATACATACACACATATATGTATATGTTGGCAAATGCCCGCAACCGCAATTTGGATGCCAAGTAAGAGAAAAAAAAACTAAATAACCAAACACATTTAACTTTTTTATAAAATTCTCCAACGAGACAATGAGCAAACAATTAACGCTTGACTGATTGGCTAGTTGACTAATAGGGTTGCAAACTATTTCCTTTTTTTTTGGTTGAATTTCAGTTCGGTTTAAAATTATAGTTTCTATTTGCTAATGTGGTAGAAAAAGTGAAAACCAACTAGGGAAATAGAATGGTATTGATTTTACCGAAAAATCAAGAGAAAAAGAACCAAACACGTAAGCTCTAATAAAATCGTAAACAACAAAAGGGATTATATTGTAAAAATTGAGACAAAAATATTTTTAAATCTAAACGTGACATTATTTTTCTTAAATTTTCATTTTTCGACATAGTATCCTTTTAGGCTTACACGCTTCATCCAACGCTATTCTAGTTTGATGATCCCTTCCGAATAATAAGATTTGGCCAAGTCTGAAAATTTTTCTTCAATAGTCCCCTCGTTTGCATAATAACTTTCCTCGCCAGCCATTTCTTCAAATTGGGGAACAAATAGTCGTCCGAGGGTGCCGCGGGAGTCAAGTCGGTAGAATAGAAATAGAAAAGAATCAAAATAGAATAGAATATGAAACGTGCTGACCCCTATTTCCATTAATTTTCAGACCACAACTCGAAGGCGCACAGTCATCATAATGTTCTTTAAGCTTCTTTTTAGCCTCCTGAAGCGTTGCACCTATCGCTCAAGTCTGCCTACTGAGATAGATTGCCGGCATTTCATTGAGCATGGCGAGACGCACGAGCAAATATCCGGCCTTAGTCAAACGAGGATTAGAAATTTTGAACTCCTTCATAGTCGTTCATTGTCAAATTTTACTAATCGGTAGTTTTCGTTTTTCATTCCATAAATAATAAAAGAAAATTATTCTCTGCATACAGGCTAGGTTCTCTAAGGGCTTGCTGTGATTACAAGACTAAATCAGATAATGTGGCGTTGGAGATAGGAGGTATGATATCAGCGGATATCCTTGAGGATTAGATGAAACGGATCTACGACAGTTCCGCAGTTGAACCAAAAATAAGTGAAAAAGCAGTTAAAGAAGAAGAACGACCTGTTTCCGCAACAAGCTAGCAAAATCGATGGAACACATCCAGCAAGTGACGATAGACCTATCAACTTATTTCTGATTAACGCGCATGGTTAAATCTGGGTTTCGGCGATTCAAGCTACCACCTGACACAGTTTCTATTAGGAAACGGGCAATTCACAAAATCACAATCACAAAAAAACCTGCATAGGTTCGGGCACCCTGGCAGCCCTTACTGTCCTGTGTGCATCAATGCAGAAGAAGACGTGGTACATGCCAATTTGCACCGTCCACGCTTAATGACAGGAAGAAGTCTGTAACCGACGGAGTTCAGTAAATGTTGGAGTCAGAAGAAATGTGGGAGGAGGTAACCGCGTATGCTACTAGAACCCAAAAAGAGCTACATTGAGCAAATGCGAGTATTTTAAGTATTTGTATACAGTGAAAGTTTAAAGCTTTGGAAGCATTTTTAAATACTGAGGAAGGTATCGAGCCTCACTCGCAATTCTCATGGAAAAATCTACTGTCATATTTTTAACTGAAATGTTTGCTTTGCTTTTGAAAATTGTATATATTTTTTAATTCTTCCTCAATATGCTTCGTGCGCTTTATTCTTTAAAATAATCTGTCAGATATACCACCAGTTGTTGGAGCGGTGCACACTGTTGTCGATGCCGGTGGACAATCGGATGCCTGTCGTTAGGTAGGAAGTATGATGTTTTGATTCCAGATAGAGATCAATGGTTAAGTCCAGAGAAGTTATTAACGGGATACCAGCACACTTTCTACACCGACGGATCAAAAACCAGCGATGGAAGCGCATCTGGTGGTACTTAGACGAAGACACTAAGTACTCCTATGACACAGGACAGATGGCCACGGTATTCCTTACGGAAGTCTATGCCATCTTGAATATTTCGTACTGGCTAATTGAGAAAAAGGGCAACAGTATTGGAATTTATAGTGACAGTCAAGCTGCACTCAAAGCCCTTGCTAACCCACGCTGCTCTTCGAAGTTAGTCGGTGAATGTAAGACAAAACTGAACAGTGTTGCAAAACACAACAAAGTTAGTCTTATTTAGGTACCTGGACATTGTGGTATTGCAGGGAACGAGCTAGCTGATAAATTCGCAAATGAAGGCTCTGCAAGTATGCCACTAGGCCCTGAACCCTTTCTAGGTGTCAATTCCGCATCGATTCAACTATGGATTGACGACTTCATGAGGTCTACTCACAGAGGTCGTTGGTCTGAGTTGAACTCGTGCAGAGTAGCCAAGTGCTTTGTGAAAGAACCAAACAGGAAAACAGCGATCTTTCTCCTAAGACTCAGCAGGAAGGACCTCAGAGTACTGGTGGGGTGTAATCACAGGGCACAACGTCTGTGGTCAGCATATGGCTACCATGGGGGTCGTAGACAGCCCGATAGGCCTATCCTGTCTTAAGAATGACGACACTGCAGAGCATTTTCTCTGTAGCTGTCCTGCATTTGCCAGAATGAGACTTAGGATATTGGGTTGCGATACACTGAGTATGGTCAAAGTTCATACTCTTCCTCTTCCGGATCTCTTAAAATTCATCAATGAATCCAAGAGATTTGTGAAAGAGTGACCTTAAACTAATCTATCCGTTGTTACCATCCACCTTCTGTCTTTCCTATCTCTATTCTTTCTACTGATTTCTATCTGGGTGTAGTACAATGGTTTACTGACTGAGTGCTTGGGCTTGTACAACCCCCCACAAATCTATTCTAATCTAATCTAGTAAAGTTAGTTATATTTTGTATTTGCTCAATTCAATTTTAATAGAATGGATCCTATGGTTTGATCTTCAACTTAATTTTTCTTCACTTTTATTAAAAAAAAATGTTTTCCCCAACCCTCCTCATGCAGCGCTTATAAAAGTATGTACCTGTATAGATCCACCTGCCTCTCCATCTCTGCCTTATTTGCAATAATTCGCCTACAGCAAATTTTTCACACATTTTCGCGCTTATTCGCTGCAAAAACTTTACTAGCATTTCCAGCTATTGCGGAAAAGTTTGAGGCATAAATGCCTCAGGCAAATTCACGCGTAAATTTTCCAATATTCAACGATTCAAGGCTAAAAACCTTGAATAATGAGCAATTGATGGAAGGGCAAACAGTGAGTACGCAAAAATAAAAAATAAAATCAGTTATTAAAGTGGTAGTGGTAGCAGGTAGATGATTATATGAACTCGTACCTAAATATGTGGAAATACATAAAAGAGTAGGTGAACGATAGAGCTGAAGTGCCGTTGGTGTGAGTGTACCGAATTAAGCGCGGCAAAGTGCGTGAGTTGGTGATGAAAAGGTCTGAGTTTGAAATTAAGTGGATTTCACAGACTTCAACAGCAAAGCGAAAGGTATGAGACTAGAAAGAAGTTTTGCTGTAGTTGACGAGGAGGGAGGCTTTCGCTGTCAAGGCAGTAGCCAGCCAGTCCAACCACTTTCTTAGTCGACGCGTGAAGTGCAGTTGATGCGTCGAAAACTTGAAGATTACGCGGTTGTCTGTCTGTCTTTTAGTCTGCCCACCTGCAGCCGGCATTGTCTTCCTTCGGTGGAGATGCTTGTGTTGAGCAATAAATTGGGCCGTCAGCTGTCGTGTTTTTGTGGCGCCAACCGTGTGGACAGACAAATGCCTGCTGCGAAGAGCAAAATTTCTTGGATAATTGTTGGCGAGAAAATTTTCAATTTTTCGTATTCCTCTCAAACAACAAAAAAAAAAAAACGAAATGGGAGAAAAAATTCATTGTAAGCAATGATTTATTAATGAGCTGATGGCATATTATTATTCTGCTGGACGAAGAGGAGAAAGGCAAAGGTATTTGGATATTCGTTCAAATGTTTGTGTGTCTGTATTTCTTTAGACTTTTTTCTCAATTGTCTCTATATTTCGCTTCGCTAGACTGCATTGTTCTTGCCCTGCAGCTTATTGCGCCGGGATATGGATCTTGTACAAAATCCATTTAACGTTTTTTTGTTTTAGCTTTCAGTTTTTTATTTTGTGCGGGGAAGCAATTATGATTAAGAATTTAACTTGAATTAATTAATTTGATAAGAATTTCGAATGGTATTTTTTAATAATTCACATAGAGGATTAGTAAAACACCTATAAAACTAATTAAACAATGAAAAGATAGATCAGATTAAAGCGAATATATGAAGATAATGGAAAAACCCTCAAAAGAAAAGTTTTGTTTACAAATACTAGTTTGGTTGTACTGCAGATACCGAAGAGCTTAAATTTTGTGCCTGCTTTGTTGGGAGGAAAAAATTACTTGCCAAATACTTTAAATTTACAATAGACAAGATGTTTACAATGCCATGTCTTGGAAAAGACTCATGAAAGGAAACTCGACACAGAACATATTTTCGTCGATTTTAAAGCTGCATTCGACAGCACGAAAAGGAGACACCTCTGACGCGATGTCTGCATTTGGTATCCCCGCAAAACTAATACAGCTATGTAAAATGACGTAGCTCAGTAGCAGCAGCGCCGTCAGAATTAGGAAGCACCCAAACGAGGTTTCAGACAGAGGGACCCGCTGTCGTGTGACTTTTTTAACCTGACGCTGGAAAAGATCGTGCGAGCCGCAGAACTTAATCGCTCAGGCACAATATTTTATAAGAGCGAAAAATTCTTGGCGTATGCCGATGATATAGACATCATCAGCCTTAACAACCGCGCTGTTAGTTCTTCTTTTCCAAACACGATAAAGAAGTAAAGCGAATGGGTCTGGTGGCGAGCGAAGACAAAACGAAGCACCTCCTATGATCAACAAACAGTCAATGCACTCGCGTATCGGCACCCACGACACTGTTGACAGTTATGATTTCGAGGTAGTAAGAGACTCCTTATATTTAGGAACCAGCATTAACACCGATAACCATATCAGCCTTGAAATCCAACGTAGAATCTCTCTTGCCAACAAGTGCTACTTTGGACTAAGTAGGCAACTGAGCAGTAAAGTCCTCTCTCCTCGAACAAGAGTAACACTCTACAAGGCTCGCATCATGCCCGTCCTAACGTATGGCGCAGAAACTTGAACGATGACAATATCGGATGAGGCGTCCCCTACGTTAACACTACGTTTGAGACTAAGATTCTGCGGAAAACTTTTGGAACTTTGCAGCTTGGCGACAGTGAGTTTCGCAGGCGATGGAACGATGAACTGTATGAGCTTTATGACGGCATAGACATAGCACAGCGAATAAAGATCCAGCGGCTTCGTTGGCTGGCTCGTGTCGTCGGAATGAATACAAACGCTTCAGCTCTGAAAGTATTCGATGTAGTACCAGCTGGTGGTATCAGAGGAAGATGAAGGCCTATTCTGCGTTAGAAAAACGAGGTGGAAAGGGACTTTGCTTAACTGGGTGTGTCCACCTGAAGAAGAATGACTTTTAAGCCAGCGAAAGTGGAGCCAAAATAACCTTTTCTGAAAACTGGCCGTATATCAGCTAGATACGATTTTGTACAACTGTAGCTTAGTCCGATGAACTTCCAATTACTCAGCGAGGCTCCCATCAAACAAAGTTTTATCACAGTAAAGAAGATCAGATTAGTACCAAAGTAGATAAGCCAAGATGGGATGTTAAACCTAGCTTTTTCGCGTGTGTGCCGCTACGCAAATGACCGCTACGGGCTTGGAAATTCAATGGTGTGCAGTCCCCAAGACTTTCCGTGTCCTCCGTCTATTATACTGACCCAAAAGGTTTTCGAAATTACACATGAAGGAATGGAGCTCCACCCTTTCTACACTTTCCTAAGAAATAAGTAGTGGAATTCCTCTTTAACAAAATTCTGGGGGAAGCCGATGGCCGGTAGGAGGTATCTAATGCCAATTCAGTTCCCTTGCTGGCAAGCTCATCAGCAACTTCATTTCTCACTATGTTCTTATGCCCTGGAACCCAGATCAGAAAAATACTGAAATGTCCTCCTTACAGGAGTTGACTAGTTTGGATCTGCGTAAAATTATCTTCTAGTTTTAAAGTATACAAAGCCGTTCAAGGATATTTCATTTAAGGTTCATTCTTCGCTTGCGTTGTAATAAATAACACCACAATGGCTTCATAGTGAAATGTGCTGCATAAATAAATTGTAAAATCAACTATCTGTAACAACTTGCTTTAAATATAGAGGAATAAGACCCTTTTCAAATGCCTAAAAGCATGCTACCCTAAAGCTTCCATCAGGCTTTAACATTGCACGAAAACAAATTCGCAAATAAATGCAAACGAGCAACATGCGAGGCGAAGGGCATTCGAATAAAATTTTAAGCACAGCAGACAGTGGGAGCGGCAAAGGCGAGGAGTGAAGAGCAACAAATAAATCTGCTACAAAGGAGTTGATTACACAAAGGCAAATTACGGCGAATCATTTCCGCTGCTTGCGTCGCTAGACGTCGACAACAACGAAAATACCAACAAAAACAAGTAAAAAAACACTAAAAAAAGCAAACAAATGTGTGCAAAAACAAAGATGCCAGTAAAACGTTACCTACTAAATACAAAAGCAACTATTAAAATTTTAGACTATGCAGATATTCACATGCGAAAAACAGCAAAAACAAAAGCGATATCCTTGGCACACACAGCTACTGCAAGCGTTTGTCTTTGCTTAACGAGCTGAGTTCAGCGTATGTGGGTTTGTATTTTTATAGCACACTTTTAGGCGCAAAGGTTAAAGGTTGTGCTGCCCTAACAAAAATTACGGCATCACTTTCGGTGCTCGTACAACAGTTTTAAGCAACTTACAACTGAATCAACTGAAGTAAAAGTTCTTTGCAGGAACGGCAGTAGCAGGAAAATTAAGCATTTTTCATTGCCATAAATTAAATTTAATTGAAATTCTTCTGCCAACGACGACAATTTGACAATTTACACGTGTAGAGATGTTCCAAAATATACTGCTTATAGTATAGATGCGTACAAATGCTTGGGAAAATGGGTTAAGGCAAGTGCACACGACATTTGTGTGTGTGTGTGTTTATGATTGCTAACTTTTGCTAGTTTCAAATGAAGCGCGAACATTTACAAATAAGTTAATATGGTGTAAAAACGTGCAGCATATGAAAATTCTTGTACGAATTTTTAAAAGGCGTTAAGAAATTATGTGCAAACTGGTTCATTAGAAGTTTAAAGCATTTTTTAGTACTTTGGAAATGGTTGCTAAAAGGCAAATTTACAACTTTCACTGAAAAAGTTTTAGTTTTTAAGAGACTTTCGATTCGTAGGTTTTTGATAGCCTGCAAAAAGGAATTTCTGTGTCCCAAAAATGTTATACTAGTAGATGTGAGTACCTATAATAAAATCTACCCGAGGATTGTAAGCAAATTTAAAGCTTTAAAAAAAAAGTACATGTGCATGTACATGGTAATAGCCGACTGTCGTTGCTTTGGCTTATAAAAAAGTTATTTAAAATATTTTCTTAACTAAAAAATTTTTGAAACTACTCTTTCCACCAGACATACATAGTTAAATATAGCGGCCCGTAGACAAATGGGTTGGTGCGTGACTACCAAATGATAGCAAAAGTTTTTGACATGATAACGTCTTGTAATTCGATGTAGCAGGCTGCACGCACCAAAAAATGCGACGTGACATTGCTCATGCGGCGTTACCTTGCTTGAACTGAAAGCGAGAGCGCAGAACGAATGACAAAGAGGCACAATGGGCCCCCGCGTTTGGCAATGTTCGACATCTGCGAATAGGTACATATATAAATTCACATAATTGTATTTGCATATGCCTTCTTCATGTGTGCATGGTAATGAACCATTTCTCTGTTGAGAATAGGACTATGATAGAAAAAGTAGGAAATGAAAGGGAGTATTTCGAGTGTAAAGTGTCTTGAAAAAGTCAAATCGATGATGGTGCCTCTTAGTGTTGTTGACTTATGAACGTCTGATGCACAATCGAAATTTAACATATCTTTCATGAATTTGATAAATGTTTCGTAATTTTTTACGTTTCTGTAAATGTAACTTGATCAATTCCATTGCGATTCCATTTACTACCTTCTCTATATCCATACAAAATACACTGCACAACAGCATTTCTGATGATTGAGTTATGATACATGCTTTTAGTCCAATTTTTAATGACAATTTCAAATCTGTCACTGAAATTCCTGTATCAGCTCTATATGACTCTATATGACTCATTTGACCTTTTGTAATAAAACACTATAGATTTAAAGATTATTTTATTTTATTGCCTTCTTAAGTTTAAAAAAAATGTCTTTTATATGATTTCCTTGCTGAAGTTGAAGGCATAGAACTGTTGTTAATGCTCCAACAATAGTCGCCCATCATGTGTGTGTTCAAGTAACCTTGATAGCGTTCCTCCATCGTACGAAGGTCCTGAGGGAATCGCTCGCCCTGTTCTTTGCTGAGATCTCCAAGATTGGCTGGAAAATAGTCCAGATGGTTGTGAAGAAAGTGTAACTTAATGCTCATATTACATCCAACCCTTTGGAAGTGACACATTAGTTGTTCGACGTGCTGAGACTAGTCAGAACTTTTCTTATTTCCTAAGAAATTTTGAACAAGCCAAACAAACTCATTCCATGCCATTTTCTCAATCACTGTCATAGTTTCTATGAAATTTGAGTCTTTTATTAACGACCTTATCTGTGGCCCGTCAAAAATACCCACTTTTATCTTTTCTGCACTCAATTTTGGAAACTTTTTAGACAGAAATAGAAAACAATTTCCATTTTTGTCAAGAGTTTTAACAAATTGTTTTATAAGCCCCAGTTTTATATGTAACGGAGGTAAAATTATACGATCCCTTGATTCTAAAAGTGAGTTTATCACGTTCTGTTGTCCTGGTACTAACGCTTCCCGAGCAGGCCAATCTTTTTTAATCCAATGTTGATTTTTAGCTCTACTATCCCATAAGCAAAGAAAACAGGGAAACTTTGTGTAACCACCTTGTTGGCCTAAAAGAAAGTTACCATTTTTAAATCGACACATATGACCCAATTGTGTTCCGCATATTTAATTTTATCTAAAACCAGAGCAACAGTTGTATATTCTTCTTTTACTTTAGTAGAATGTGCAATAGGTAATGAGCCCAATTTGTTCCCATTGTGTAAGAGGCCACATTTTAAACTCCGTTTTGATGAATCTATAACTAAACGCCACTCACTAGAAACGTAATTTTGTTATTCCATTACAGCCATTAAACCATCATCTTCTTCAGCAAAATATTCAAGGAAAGTTTGTTCTCTTCTGCGATAGTAAGAAATTTTAGTTTCTTTTGTGACTAAGTTTCTTTCTTTTAATCTAGACGCCAAAATTTCTGAACCAGTCTTTGAGAGTCCCAGATCTCTAATGACGTCGTTGAAATCATCTTGGTTAAATGGTTTTGGTGTTCCCAGGTCACAACCAAAGTCACTATCGCTATTGTCTGTTTTTGCGTCAAAATGTTAACGTTCCACAATTAACAAAGGGCGCTCGGCCGCTCCGGAGCCGATAGCAAAACTTTAAATGCGTTTTTCTCAAAACTATGTTTTTCAAACTGGTGAACACTGTAACTTAAAAACCGCTACGTAGATTTCAATAAAATTTATACAGCTTTTGAAAAACATAAAAAACTTGTGCCTGATTGAAGGATTTTTTTTTTCAAAAATTTCGATTTTTTTTAACAATTAACTGTTGGTTTTTTCCCGAAAATCTGAAAAATAATTCCTGAGGCCGCCATTTTGTTCATTTTGAAAAAAAAAAAAAAAAGCTTCTATCCGGCTCGAGATTATCTATCAATAAAAATAATTTTTCTCATCCGATTGGTTTTAGATGAATCTGCAAGGACTTGTGATGTTCACCGCAAGGGACTTCTGGAGAAACGGGCTTCACACAAACAGCGATAACTTTTGCAATTATTAATTTTTTTTTTTGAAATTTTGGCGAAGTCAAGTTAAAACATGATGTTTTTATGCTATGTTTTTATTTTTGTTAAATAAATTAATTAAGTAGCAAAAAAAAATTCGTGAAAATCATCATTTTTTCGGGCCTCTGACTACCCCTAACCCCTTAAAATTGGCTTAAGGTAGTTGTCCCGTGTAACGACCGAAATTTCGACGTTTTTTCAAGAATCTTTTTTAAAAAGAAAACAAATTGCGATCGTTTTAAAGTTTTTACATGTTTTTATTGGTGTTTTGAAGTATATAAAAATTTTTTTTTAAGTTAATTTTATACATATTAATTTGTTTAAAATTTTTGACGTCAAAGTGGAGTCCTTAAAAAACAGATGAGTTGGTTCGGGGAAACACACAGCCTTTCAAAGTCATCTTAAATAAAAAATCCAAAAAGGTTATTATTCTGTAGACTTTATTTTAGGTCCCGAACCTAAAATATACATAAAAAAAAAAAAAAATAAAAATAAAAAAATGGCGGACTTGTGAAAAAAGCTCTCAAATCTAATTTTTTTCTTCATAAATTGTTTAAATTAAATAGTTTATTATTAAAAAATTAAATGTTTTAAAAGTCCGGGATCTAGATATGTGTGTCTAGAAACACGGGTTAAATTTTTAGCCAAATCGGTTGAATAGTTTTGAGTCAGTGATTCCCCGAAATTTCGAAAACATGGTTTTGAGAAAAACGCATTTAAAGTTTCGACAACAGCTGCTGCTGGCGTGTGACACGCTTTCATACTCACTACGGCGCGCTCTCTTATTTTAGCTAAAACTTTAAAAATAATTAAAATTTCTGTCTGGAATTTTTATAGCATATTTTTAAGATGTTTTTCTTCCAAAAAATGTAAAATAAAAAATTCGATTTTTTGAACCCGTCATACCGGGATACTACCTTAAGAGCCTTTCATTTGATACCTTCATTTCCCCAAAGAGTTTAGCAAATTCACAACTTGTTCTTAGAAGTAGGCGGCAACCTTGTCGGCAATAGAACTCGAACTTAAATGGTGTCCGTTCAAATATTAAAATTTAGCTCTTTAAAATTTAGTAAGTAAAAAAAAAATATAACTAAAAGGTAAGTGGCAGCCCAGCGTAATATTTTTTCTGGTCTTAAGTTCATCTGAAAAACTTTTCCTTCGAGTTGTATGCTTTATCGGCTTTCTAGCCTAAACGTGTAGTTAATTTAAATTTTTCTCTTAAAAGTAGGTGGTAGCCCTGTGCAGAGCTACGTCCCAATTAACTTATTTATTTAAAAACCATACAATCCCTAACCCAACGATAGAAACAGATATTGAGGCTCCCTCAACACAAAAGTTTTTTAATCCTCCATTTGGTGTCTTCGTTATGACATTTTTAATTAAGCTTTGTTAACACTAAATAATAAAAAAAAACTAGGGTCTGTCAGACTCACGCACGGTAGAAGTGAAACTTCTAAGTTGGTTGTTCCATGCATGGGAGCCCCGGTTTAGATCTCTCCCCCCTCTCTCGTGTTAAATTCAGGTTTTCATATTTTTTTTTCTATATCACTCCACATAAATTTGTACTATTTATATTTGTCCTTATTTGCTTCAAATTTGACACTTGGGTGCAGTGTTGCACTTGACGCTGACATTTCTTTGCACTTCCAGTGGTATTTTTTGCCTACTTTTGGCGCGTTAATCAATTTGCTTTGATCACCGAAACGGTTGAAATGTCATTTTACAACCTTCTACTTCAACTATCGTCACTCGTTTGGCAAACGCACTCATTGTATCGCTTCGTCTCCTCCATACCTACCATCTATTTACTTCACAGCAGTTTCTTATTGCTTTCCCGCTTACACACATTCAATCGGCGCTTTATCTGATACTCACACACAGCACTCATTTGCACGGGCTATGGCTATCTATAATAACCGTTGTCGGTTGTCGATTGTCGGTTGCCTGCATGTCGCCAGTCTACTACTGCGAGAGAGCGACAGAGAGAGCGAATAGGCGAGAGTGGGAAGGAGCAGCTGCTCTTTGGCCCCGCCCATTTGACGGATTTCGGTAACGCTCCGAACTTACCGTTTCACTCGCCTATTTTCAATCTGCCTTGGGGCCCCCGACGCGCCTAAAGAAGTTTCACTTCAAAAATATTTTCAAAACCTCCGAGTTTATTTCTGCCATGAAAAAGCTGCTCATAAAAATCCATTTGACGTTCAGAGTCGGGTGAAAACTGTAGATCCCTCCATTTGTGGAACAACATCAAGACGCACGCCACTAATAGGAAGAGGAGCTCGGCCAAATAACCAAAAATTACACCCTTATATATATATATATATATATATATATATGTATATATATTGCACGCCAATTATGTGTATATATATACATATTATGTGCATGAAAGCCACTAAAGATTACCAACTTTCTATTCAAAATTATTTTATTCAGGCACTTCATTCAAAATTATTCACATTCGCTATCAGTCTAGGCGTGCAAAAACATGCAGTAATTCTCCGAATTATCATTTAGTCGAAAGTAATATCCCTAATGTCAAAGTTTTCAACGCGAACGGACATCCGTTGCACCACCCACTGCAGTTGGCAGACATGCCTACTGTCATATAACACCTTTTTTCCTACTTTTTCAGCGTGGAAGTTTCTTTAACGAATCCCCTACTCGCACTCAAAAATGTGAAACTTGTTTTGCTTCTCTTCCATTAGTTGAGTCAATGCACTGGAAATTTCGTACTTACAAAAACTTAGTCGATATTTTTTTTATTCTTTGTTTTTTTTTCCACTTCGCCTCATTTGATAGATATCATAAATTTATTTCTATCATCAAATGTGGCAACTAAAAATAATAAAAGAAAATGTGCAGTTCCCCCATTACGCCATTTGCATGTAAATCATGCAACATGATGCCGCAATGTTGATGATTTGTTGCGTCGCCAGGTGGCAGTGAAAATTTTGTGGCTGTAAAAATTATTTAAGGCAGATACAAAGCACTGTAGTTTGATTTCGTCAATGTAAGCGAGAATTTAGTGTAGGGTGTTTTTGTATGCCACATTTAGGCAATATTTTGTTGCGGCAGCTGCCACCCTTTGATGGGAACTCATCTGAAAGATGGGAGACATCAACTTGAAACCCGCTTTATTGTGATTTCAAAGAGCAGTACTCGTTTTCGGAAAGATAAGCCAACGATTTAGAGTAGTAACAGTTTCTCACCGCTGATGAGGTAAGATAACTTTTTTTCCATAAAAATTTTCTCATTTATGTATTTTAGAGAAATTGATTGCGCTTTGCTTTCTTTTAATTTTACATGATTTACAATTTTGTAAAATTTTTTAATTAAAACCTATTCTAAACACTGTTCCTCGCAGCCAAATTGTCTTACATACTTTCCAATGTATTTCACAGCGCAAATGTTGCATAAATTATTAGCTGGTGATTACTCAAAAAACCAACACCGTTTTGCATTATTTAATGTCAGTGGAAAACAGAAACGAAGACTTTTCATAAAAACCATAGCAGACATATAAATTGTTTCCTAAAAAGGGTAATAAACTGCGGACGCTTTTTTTCTATTTGTGAAAACTATGTATATTAATTTGCATCGTCGCAGCACTTAAAAATTGTACGATGTGTTTCAACCAGATCGAGCAATAGAGAAAATCAATAAACAAGAACTAAAATAGTTGAAGTTGAGTTATCGATATACTTATTTATATGAGTAATAATAAGGAAAAAGAGATAAAAACAAACGAAATCTATAATGATTAGGCTAAGCAAGTAAAGGCTGAACGGGCGGTCGAGGAGCACTTCAGCTGAATGCCTCATTGTAATTGTACTTTAGGTAGCCCTCATCTCTCTTTGTCTCCCAATCAAAAGACATTTTATGATAGGTCTGCTCTTTCGAAACGGCTTATGAATTATTATACTATACAAAGATGCTTATTGCGTTACGCTCTTCACTATTACAGCAAACCCCTCTCCATCATCCTGCATGGCTCAACATTTTGGTATAACTGGTTATTATATTTTTTTTTTCGTTAGCAGCTTTTGGAGCATAGGTCGCCGAACTGGTTAACTGCAGAAGAAATAATATTACACTTATCCTCTTATCTTATTGATTGGCGCGACAACCGCTTACGCAATGCTTGGCCGAGTTTAACAAAGCGCGCCAGTGATTTCTTTCTCGTGCTAATTGGCGTCCGTTGGGCACACCAAGTGAAGCCAAGTTCTTCTCCACCTGATCTTTCCGATGCAGAGCAGGTCTTTCTCATTCTCTGCCAGCTGGTACCGCTAATTTATAAAATTAAAGTATACTAAAGAAAAGTAGTCAAAGCCAAAGTCATCAAGTTATCTGCCGACGGGTGTAAACTTCGTGGCACTAGAAAGATAATATAACAGCAGATATTCTTTCTCGATTTTCACTTTCTACGCTATACCACGACTCCCAACACTTACGAAGCTAATCCTCGCTTTCTAACCACCTGTTAACAGAAATATAGAATTTAAGAAATATAAAATTGGTCTTAACCATTTTTTCAGATTTCGAGATTTAGTTGGCCTTTTATTTCAGGTTATTTGGCCGTGGCAAAATGTCGGTTTATTTGTGATATAAAAACTCATGTCAAGCAAAGCGTCTGCATTACGGAGATGCCACCGAACTTTAGAACTTCCACTTCTTGATGAAATTGTTTGAGTTTGTCCTAATTATTGTTGATGATGTTCTAAACATTATTATGGTTCATTCGTTACCGCAGCATAAATTATCGATTGCAGACCACCACCATAAAAATATTAAATAAAGGGTTTTCCAATAACAGGTGTTATTTAAATATATAAAAGACTATCGAGAGATGACTAAAGATTCTTTATGGTCGAAATTGGATGGTATTGATCTGCACAACGTTTATTTTCACCAAGCCGGCGCTATGTGCCACGCAAGCAACAAAACCATTGATTTTTTAGGGGAAAAGTTTCCGGATCGTGTTATCCCTCGAAGAGGTGATCACAATTGGCCACCGAGATCTTGTGATTTAACACCTTGTAACTTTTTTCTCTAGGGCACGTGAAACAAAAGGTCTACGCTACGTGAGGCTATCGAGGACATAAGGCAGCCACTTTTCAATTCGGTTAAGAAAATTTCATGAAACGGATATTGTCCTGTAAACGTGATCCACTATTAAAGTGTTATCTCCCGAAGAGGTGATCACAATTGGCCACCGTGATTTTGTGATTTAACACCTTGTGACTTTTTTCTTTGAAAGAGAAGGTCTACGCCAACAACCCAGGGTCGATGCAAGACCTCAAAAATGAGGCTATCGAGGACATTGGGCAGCCACTTTTCAATTCGGTTATGGAAAATTTCATGAAACGGATATTGTCCTGTAAGCGTGATCGTGGTGGTCATTTGCCTGAAGTTATTTTCCACTATTAACGGTATACCTTCCTCTTCATAATGAAATAAACATCCGATCATTTATATTAAAAAATAGCATTTTTATTTGAATATCAAAATAACACCTCTTATTGGAAAACCCTTTATATATATTTTCTTTAATAGCTTCCTGAACACTTTGGCGTTAAAATGTTTCAGTTTTAACAAGACTTAAAATATATTTTGCAAACACCTTTTTTTGTTTTCTTAATTTCTGACTCCCTGATGGGATATAGGGCCTCTTCAAAACCCTTCCAACGGTCAGGATCCTGCGCGATGACTTTGACTTCTTTCAAAAATTTCCCTGCAGCCTTAAGTTATTTTTCGAGAGTTCTCTTCCAAGTGTTCCTAGTTTCTTCCAAGTGCGCCCTTTTCTTCTACTGCCTTGCGGGTTCCAGTCGTGTGCTTGCCAGAATATTTCTGTGGGATCCTTTCGAAGAGTATGGCCAATCCACCTCCACTTCCTCTACTGTATTTCAGTCTAGATGGGTATCTGCTTACAATTCGCACTTGCCTTACATAAACCTTCACAGTTTTCCTATTCATTTCATTCTACTTCATTTGACGCTACATACAAAGGAAAATTTACAATTTGAATGCTTTTTGTTGGCCACTACCGAGTGACTTCCTCACCTTGATTGCCCTGATGTCTGGTCTTGATTTAGTTTTTGAGGCAGCGGTGCACAAAAAGGTGGCGACTTCAAACGTGAATGGTAATATCAAACGCCACCACGCGCGATAGAAATATCAAACTACGGAAAAACAACAGTTATGGCAAGAAATAGAAGGAAATGGCGCTTGAGTGCTTAAGACAACGCGATTTGTGAGAAATGCAATACTAAGTGAAGGCAATAAAGCTAAACAAGTTGAATTATAAAAGCACACATACAATGCACTCACACACACATCTATATATACATACACACGTAACGAACAAAGGACGTCAGAGCAGCGATGGAAAGTCAAATATATTTGTAGAAGTGAGTGGCATGGATTGAACAGGCACAAAAACACCGGAGACCCCAACTGCTCGAGACGCCCACGAGGAAGAGAATTGTGGTGGGTAAGCAAAAGCAAGAACACAAGAAAGCCACAAATGCGTTATTAAAGCGGTAAATGAATGCAGTGGAAAGATAACGAAGGAAGAGCTCGAGCTTGTAAAATAATGAATAAAACTGTAGAAGCCAATGTGAGGCAAGGCTATTCAATGTTAAAGGCACCAGTGGCTGGAGTGGCAGGAGTGGCTATGGTAGAAATGTACAAGCTGTATTGCTGAGTTGGTGAGTTGGTGAGCTGGTGAGTTGCAGATTTGCTGGTGTTGGTGGCGTTGTAAGTTTACATAACATTTAACAGCCCAACAAGCACAAGCGATTTACAAGAACATTATATGAATAACGTTGCAATAAAACTACTTAACAAGACAATAACAATAAACAACTACAGCAACAATAGCAAAACGACCTACAGCGCCCCTTTCTCACTGCTTTGCTTTTGCTGTAGTTGTTTATTGTTATTGTCCCTTTGGTGCATTGTTGTAGGCTAGCAGTGGTCGTTTAGGCAGAGGCAAGTATCGAAAATGCGAGCAAACCTGAATATGAGAATGTTTGGAAAATATCTATGGTACCCTATAAAGTGATCTCTTTGAAATTTACAGATATTACTAGGCATAGAATGCAATGCAGTACATTCATTCATGCACTCATTGGCTTTTCTGGGGTATTGACAATAACTTTGATATCTTCTCTATGTACTTCCCATACTTGCCTTGCAGATTTATAATTTTTTTAGAGCTCATTCGCAATAAACAACCAAAAGTATTCTAAGAGTACTCCAAGTCCTGGGCAGAGTTCTGGCTTTGCTATCCCAATCCATTCCAATTCACTCAACCCAATCAAGAAAATATAAGGAAATTTTTCGAATTTTTAACAAACCTATTGTGGTAAATATTTTACAAGAAATTCTCCATTTTTTTATTCAGGTTCAATGCTCATGTCCATGTTTAGCTCGATTCTTAACAATATCCTTACTTTTCGACTCAAAGTACCAGATATTTTTGATCCTCCTCGAAAAACCTAAGTTCTGGGGACCAAATCGTTTATATCTCTAAAGTCCTTGAAAGATTTAAATCATTGTAATTTTTATAAAATGAGCCTGAAGCAAACTGAAGTGAGAAATTTGAACTCGAAAAGAGTTTGGCACTTGCCTCCAATGACCTCCAAACTTTTACAGAACATTTAAGCAGAAGTGAATTGGTTTGGCATCAAATACTGATGGGGCTTGCTTCTTTAAATTTCACTATCTCTATACACGGTTGGGCTCATATCAGGATCCTTTGGCTGCTAGCGGCTAACTTGAAAATTTGTCAAGATCATTAAAGATGTTTTCAGAGGAAATTTATATCCTCCCCCTCGAGCAAGGGAAATGAAATTCTTGATCAGCTTGCAGGGAAGAGAACTAGATTGGTCTCAGAGATCTCTTATCTGGTCACCGGCATCCCCCTGGCAGTTGTTAAAGGGGAATTGCACAACTTATTTCTTAAGATGGTGCAGAAAGGATGGAGATCCATTTTTTCATATACTATTTCGAAAATCATTTGGTCCCAGTACAACTGATGGAGGACTCAGAAAGTCCTGGCTACTACACGCGATCAAATTTTCAAACTAGTAGCTGTGTTTACCGGCCATTGGATGATCGGCACATATGTAGAAAAGCTAGGGTTACCATTTAACCTCCATTTCAGAAGCTGTGGTGACCTTTCAGAGAAGGAGACTGTGGAGTACTTTCTTTGTAAATGTCTGGGTTTGGAAGCTGGACGATTAAGGTGGCTGAGTACTTCTTTCTTCGACAGCCTGGGGCCGTGTTCCAACCTAAATCGCACCAATCTTCACCGTCACTTCAACAGCTCTGGAGGAGGTCTTATAGTGGTATCAAAATGGTGCTTTAGTGCTACTTAGGGAGTGCCGGACTGGTACTTCAACCATTTCACCTACCTACCTAACTGAAAGATATTAGTGTTCCGAGGGTTGAAGAGGCAGCCGAGTGCCCGAAGAAGGTGTCTGAGGTAAAATTTGGGATTCTACACTAAACATTTAGGAGAATACAAAGTGGTAGAATGAAGTACTCAAAAAAAAAGAAAAGACTTCACATTGTGAATAGTAACGTCGCACAGAACTAATGACTATGTGAATACCATATTGGCAAGCGATTTCTGTATAATCTATAAAGATGAAAATATAAAGAGTGCAAGTATTCAGAGCTTTTTACGCAAATAAATTACACTTCGCAAAATGCGCTCCTGTTTTCGAGAAATGCTTTTTGTTTTCGTTTCTATTGAAAAAGGTATGTAAGGGTACGTCTCCACATATGAATACTGAAATCTTTCCTGGGTATCTGCGGCCATCAAGTGAGCCTCCCAGAGCAGCTGAACTAATCTAAACTGCATTGGCTGAATCTGCGTATTTTTTTCTCTCATCTAACATCCCTCCACCGCTGGTCGCAGTCTGTCAAGCCAATCTGATTCCTGGATATATTGTTTGATGAGATAGACGCAGAAAACTGATGGATTCCGTACACTAGGTAGTCCGTCTTTCTTCCGCTACATTTGAATAAATAAACACCAATTCCGATTCAAAATTCATTCCTTTTGCATTTGAGCTATACTTCCGCATGTTTCTCATATTGTATGGTTAATATTTTCTTTTTCATTCATAACCACCTTCGCCGAAACATAGTAAATACAAAAAAGACCAAACAAAAAAAAATTATTCATGGTGCTATTTGGTGTAAACTTCGCTGCATAACTACCAGCCAACTTTTGGGCAAAAACTCTCGCTTTTACTTAAGAACCAACAACATTTGTCTGCTTAATATGCATTTCATTTCATTACATTACAACACATTACATTTCATGCCAAAGCAATATATTTCCTCGCCTTTCGAGCTTCTGGCCATTCTAAGGCGCACACATACACATACGCGCATATATATGACCGGTGCTGCTACTCGCTGCCCATTAAATGCAAATGGGTATGTGCCAGAGAGCATTACATTCGCCTTTGATTGCGCACAAGTTGCTGTCTTTTCAGTATTTCAGTGCATGCAATGCCTTACTTTGGCTCCCACATTTGCCAGTGTGCGCCTGCAGGTATGCTACACTTCCATTGTATGGCTCATTTTCTATTTACATAGTTCCGTCTTGTTTCAATCGCTGTGGCATTTGTTGTTGTTTGTGTGGTCGCTATGAAAAGTTAACTCGTTATAAGAAATTATTTCATTACCAACAAGAAACAGTCGTTAAGTTGCAAGTCAGCGTATTGTTATTTACCGTTGAAGTGCTCAGTTGTATTGGCCTGGTGGAAATGGTTAGTTGGTTGGTTACTTCCTGTCTTTCACTTAGATATACTTGAAGCACACATTTTCTTTCGTTTGAGCTGAGCTAACTGAAGAATCTATGTTCGTCGGTGTTGCATTTCAAAGCAGTATTCCGTACTGATGACTTGTTGTTGCTTATCCTGTGCAAAGATTGTGCATTTATTTCCTTCTTCTCCTTTCTTTCCTATATTTTTTTTTTGTGTAGATTTTTTTTCTTCCTTTCGCTTTTTATGCAACTGCCCACTATTTATTTCAGGTAGTTTTGCAAACTAATTGTAAATTAAGTAATCCTAGGGAGTAACGGACTTTGCATTCTATTAGTAGTAACGAAGTTCAGCGGTGCGAGCCTTTTCTGGACGGGGATATTAGGAAAAGACTTGTAATATATTCACAGCTTTCCATGCGGCACAGGATGTTAGCAATTGATATTTGCCGTCATAGCCGAATAGATTTGGTGCGGGACTTAATTCTGAAGGTGATGGGAATCTTCAAACTCATTGCGGTGTTCACTGGTCACTGGGTGATCAGAACTCATGTGGAGAAGATTGGACTTCCGTACAATCCGTATTGCAAAAGCTGTGGAGATCCTGCAGAGATAGAGACTTTCTTTGCAAATGTCCGGCTCTGGTCGCTAGACGCTTGAGATTCCATAGCATGCCCTTTGGGCATGGCCTGAGGAAATTCTCCACTCTAGATACCTTTTCTCTCCTCCACTACATCTACAGCACTGAATGGCTGTAGATGGTTTCTCTTCCGTCCAAACTATGGTATCAAAACGGCACGTAAGTGCTACTTGCCATCTTACTTACCTGCCTACCTATCATTCGGAAGTGCGTAGGTTTGAATCTCCGATCCTCTGAGTGTATTTTTGCCATAAAAAAGTTCCTCATAAAGCCATCTACCTTCCAGAGTCGAGTAGAAAAGCATCAAGATGCACGCCACAAATAGGAGGAGCAGCTCGGTCAAGCACCCAGAAAAGGTTTAAGCGCCAAATGAGATATAGGTACTTTAATTTTTTTTTTTTTAACCAATTTAATCTTTTTGTTGAAAATTTTATGATTTGTCTTATTTTTGGTTTTTGCATTTTGAAAAGCACTCCACCTCGCATTTTCAGTTGTTTTCTTCAATTTTTCAGCAAAACTTTTCAAGGAATTTTTTTGTTTTTTTAATAAGTAAATAAAAAAATTAATAATTCGTCCCAAAAAATTATGAGGAAAATTTTAGAATATATTTTTACTATTACTGTATTTTATTATTGTATTATATTTATTTTATTGATGGTTTCGGGAAAAAATTAATGAAAAAAATTTTCTCTAAATCTTTCATAAAAATATTAGATTTCTTACCGAAAAAGAATTAAGGTAAGTTTTGTCCTAAAAATTAAAAAAAAAAAGCATTTTGAGCACTTTCCCAAATTTTTGAACAGAAAGTTTAAATTTCTTACCAAAAGGGAAAACATTTAAAGTAAGTTTTATTTTAAAAATGAAAAAAAAAATTTAAATGATGAAAAGAAGAGCGGATATTTCACTTCAGAAACTCTGTGCGAAAATCTTCAGCATTTTCCCAAATTCTTCAACAAAAAGATTAAATTTCTTACCAAAGAAAAAAAGTTTTATCCTAAAAATTAAAAAAGTGTATAAAAATGATGAGAAGAACCGAAGATATTTCACTTTAAAAAACTCTGTGCCAAAATTTTCAGCACGGAATAAATCTCAACATGATTTTTAAATTTTCTTCGTTTATTTCAGGAAAATTTATTACAACTTTCAAAAAACTTACATTACTTGACATGGAATCGCGCGCTGCGGTAGGCAACTTCACCTGTTGGCTTTCCTTATGGGACCCTGGATATAGAAAAGAGAATAAGGAGTGTATGTGACTAACCTTTCTTAAAAAAGGGGGCCTTTTAGAGCAAGCCAAAGTGATGCTGCTCTTAATTTACCATTTTATAAGCCATTTGAGAAGTGCAGATCTTTTGTACACTTTGGAAATTATGCAAGGATGGTGGATTGCCAGGTCTGGCCTTTAGCTATGCTAAGAAACAATATTGAGCAGTACATTTGGCTGCCACATCACCCAGTACTCGGCAGCTCGCAAGTAGGTAAACGCTCATTTCACACACTCGTCAAATCAGTCCTTGTTCAGACGGCAACAAAGCAACATGAGTGAGGGATCTGTTTTTTTTTCATATATCTCCTACACAATCCCAGTTTTTCGTTAACAAACAGCTGCCATAACCCCGGTTACGTCAGCCAATTAACTGATTTTTTCAAATTCGCTGAAATTAAAGGTCTGAAATTGGCAACACCTTCAAAATTTTTTTTTACCAAGGAAATGATAAATAGAAAGTGTAACTTGCTGCATAATGCGTACTCGTTTAAGAAACCTAGCCCCATACACAAATTTTAAGTCTAGTCGCTGCTGTATAAGCGTGTAAAGGATTATATATATCTCCCGCATTTCTCTTTTTGCTCAGTTCCTCGCCCTGCCAATTCTAAGCAAGTTAATGTAAGTTGCGCTCGAATACCTGCTGGGGTTAGTATTAATATTTTGTATCAACTCTTTACTGAGCCAAGCAAAATTCCTATAATCTCATGGGTTAACAATTTTTTCCAAAGACTTCCGAGTTGTTAATATAATTACAATAATTCGAAAGTACTTGAAAGGAGAGCCTCGAAAATAATTATGAACCTACCAGATATGAGCCAGCATCGATTGCTCAACATACAACAGAAATCTACAAGACCTTCTTCTATTTTAAGATATTTGCTATTAGCTCTAATATGCAGCTTAATCTTGTCTGCTTTCTTCATCAATGTAAGTATTGAGTTTGCCAAATAATTTCAATTAATAAACTGTCATCGCTGATAAATATCCGCAGACATCTATGAAAATCTCAGCTTTGTATGCGAGACAAAGTAAGTTTTATTAAACTTTTCTATTTTAATTTCTATTTTTAATTTTTTAGAAACCGCAAGCCCGCCAAGGGCACAAGCCAAGGAATCAATTGGCTTAATACGACAACACTCAACATCGAAATTGAAAGAGAAAAAACTGTTGGTCAACAAAAAAATCACAGACCAAACCAATACAAAGCAGAATCTCGAAAAAAGCTGGCCGTCGCTATTCGGAGCAAGCAAAAGAGAGAAACAAAAAATCAAGTGCAAAGGCAACAAAAGTAAGGATATCGTTGCGATATGGCTGTGCGCCAATTACGAGAGTGATTTGTTGTAAACTACACGAGAGACAGACACACAAAAACGATTCGCAGAAAAAACTGAATTAGAAATTGGCAAAAGTGGGCAGCGTAGCAAGAGGCGTGCGGGAGCATAAAAATGTCCTATATGTGTATGAGTAAACAGTTCTTTGGACTACGTCACGCATTTACCACCCGTCACTGTAAACAGCCACATCAGCAATAGCATTGCGTTGAGACGTTGCCTACGTTGACTGGGTTTGGGTGGACTTGGGAGTGCTTAGCTTGGCTTGACTTTGCTCGGCGGAAGTCATAAGACATATGAAGTTGTCAGTTAAAAAGAAGTAAATTGAATGGCAACACTGACGCAGTAAATACTCGCACGTCGCTTGTCGCGTGCAGCATATCAGCAAAGTCGCCACTCTCCTCCTGTTGCCCTCTTTTATTACAAACTCCCGCGCAATGCAGTCGGAGATTTGTGTGACTGATGACAAATTGCGTACATGGCGGAGTGCTAGATGAAGGAATGAATGGAGAAAAGTTGCACTTGTGTCGATGACAGACGTTTTGATGGGTTGGTGAAGACGCCAAAGCACTGCGACGACCTGGTGCACGATGATTTGAAAGACAGGTCGGCAGTTGACGCATGTTAGCGTAAGCCATGTGTCGGAAGCGTATATGTAAGCATGAGTGTGTGTGTGTGTGCATGTGTATATGTAATTGTATGAGTGCTTACTTGCTTTACTTGACAGCATAATGATTTCCGTTATGTTTGATTTTTATCAGGATGTGGAACTTACACATGAGCAGACTAATCTGGAAAATAAAGGAATTTCCAAGCATCTGATATGAAATTAATTGGGGGGTTCAATGAGTTTTTAAATTTTTGAGTTTTTTGTTTTTTTTTGTTTTTTTTTTGTTTTGCTTGTGTTAGAATTTTCACTCGCACAGCGAGGCTGAATTTAAACGACAGTGCCAGCTTTGCTCAACTTTTTTGCCCTAGTGTGATTATTTCTTCAATAGAGCCACTACAAAGATTAGTGGTGCCCTCAGTCAAGGAGTATATATAATAATTACACTAAGTGGCAGTGAAAATTTACTTTCTCCATCAAGCTGAGGGTCTAACTATGTATAAAAAACACTACACACTGCGAATTTTCAATCGTGCCTCAAAACCTGGATTCAGCCCATAAAACCAATTTTTCATAGATTTATTTGTTATGGCAAAATTTTTGTCCAATGGCATAAAGTGGCAAATATCTTCTCCAAGCCTCTGTAAATTTTTATGATTTATAACTCGTTGAAAGTGGAATTGAAAGTGGTTTATTCTCATAGCATCTGAGGTATACACTAGTAAATAAAATAATCATTTAAATGGGTGTCCAAAAGGAAAAAGCTAAAGAGATTTTTAATTTTTCCAATTTTTTAGCTTCTTGTGCCAACAGTATGATATACTGGGTGTTCTTTTTAAACTTTGAGAACTTTAAATGATAATACGAAGCTGAAATTCGGTTGGTATGAATTTTTTATTATAATCTGGTGGATAATTTCTTGGCATCTATTTTTGGAGTATCCGGCATATGTACGCTGCGGCTACGAGTCACCAGTTTATTCGATCAGCTAGATTTTCGACTACTTATTCCAACAAATCTGCCTGTATGACGTGAATGCTGGGTTGAACAATGCAATAAATCGCTTGTTAAGGGCGCTGTGTGGCAAGCTGCGCCATCTTGTGGGAACCAAATGTCGCCGTAGCTATAGCTGCTTAGTTTTTGGAAACAAAAATTCACACCTCAGCCCTTGTGGTGGCAAAATTAATGGAAATAGGGTTCTAAATTGTTTCACATCCTCTTCTATTCTCCAGACTTGACTCGCTCGGATCCCACAGACTACTATTTGTTGGCCAATTTGAAGAAATGGTTGGCGGGTAAAAGATTTTACGAAACAAATGGATATTTTTTAGACTTGGACAAATTTAATTGTTCGGAAGGGATCAACGGCAACCATGAGTGCATTTAGGTTAAATGAAGCGGGTTGCTGGTAAGAAAAAACTCATGGCCATGCTGGTCTATTATTGCGACAAACTCAGTTAATCTCGGTGAGGACTGCCTACATCGTCCCGACGGTAACATTCAATAGGAATTTTGCCACTCTCTTTCCATATAAGGAAGAATGGAATAAGGGATTCTCTCTAAACAATTTCCATACTACAATCTAAACAGATGGCAGTAAAATGGACTGTGGTGTTGGAGACTCACAGACTTAAAATTGAGAAATCTGTGCGCCTTCCTAATGCCTGCAGTGTCTTCCAGGCGGAAGTACTGGCGATTGGAGAAGACTGTAGGCTTCTAACCGCAGATTTCTCTTTTAAGGGTAATATCGCTATTCTCTCGGATAGCCACGCTGCAATCCAGGCACGAAAACCTCTAAAGGGGTGGAACAGAGTAGGAATAGCCTCACCATCTTGAGTGAAAAGCATAAAGTTACCTTAATCTGGGTCCCGGGTCTTCGGAACATTGAAGGTAACGAAAAAGCAGATGAACTGGCAAGAGGAGGATCTGCCATGAATAATGTTCTTGCAGACTCGCCATTCACACCATTAGGTGCAGTCAAGAGTGCGATTTCCCTAAAATACCTCCGAATCGCGGATTTTAGATAGAGAGACCAGACGAAATGCAAAATTAGCAGAACGTCATGGGCCCATGTACAACCTTAAGCAAACGTCATCATTAGTAAGCATGAAACGACCGGACACCTGGAGACTAACGGCAGTCATAACTGGCTTTTGGTCTTTCAGAGAGCAAGCAGCCAAAATGGGTGTCCCTCACAATACATACTGTCACAGTTGTAAACAACCGGAGAAAATGGAAACAATCTTCCATTTCCCCTGTGAATACCCTGCCCTATGGAGGGACAGAATTTTAACCCTGGGACAAACGCTGTTCGAGAATCTCGATCAACTATCTGGCTTAGACATCAACAACCTAATAAGGTTTTTAAACCGAGATGTGGCAACAAAATAGTGCGGAAGCGCTAGTTGGATTCTGGAAGAATCACAACTCTAACCAGCCAACCAACCAAGGGATCAACAAACTGGAAAAGCGTTGGACGAGGTGAGTAAGCCTAAAATGAAACTATGTCGGAACATTTTTATTTTCGCACGGACTTTTTAAACGACCCTCGTAGCTTACCTTGTGTGAAATTGAACACTTTAAGTGAAATACATATTTTTTTGATAATAAAGGATGGTTAAGTTTCAAGGGCCGGTTTTGATTTTGAATAAAATACAATTTTTTTTAAGAAATTATTGTCATTTCTCTTTATTATGATAATATTGGTACGGCTCAATTACGTATAGAACAAAATATTGGCCAAAGGGCCGCCTTGGCGTCGGCGGCACACCTCCAAAGACCAGCAATTGCAAATAGTTCTTTATCTAAATACAATGGAAATGCTTCGTGATGGTTGAGCCTTGAGAATGGCCTATAAAATTCCAATAATTTATTTTTTTGCTAAGCGAGAACGAATAAATTTATAGGTACAAACCCATGTGTTTAGCCCGCTAGCTGCCATACCTCTGATTAATTCAGATCAATTTCGATCAAAACTAATTAGAATAATCGCAAATTATTTAAGACGAAAAAAATTATAGTAAATAAGTGCGCGCGCTGAAAATCATTGCAAGAGAAAAAAGTTTTGCATATTTCAATTGAAATGCATCGCTTTGAATTCGCATAATTTGCCATAATTGGATGTGTAAATATTTAAATAAATTTAACCGCAAATAATTAAAATAACAATGAGAAATGTTGTGAGCTCCGAAAGCGGTGAGCAGTTTGCTAAATGTCCGATATGATTTGCAGCAATGCTTGAGGCAAAAAAATGCTTTAAAGTTGACGGGAATTGAAATTTGTATTTATGCATTGATGGGCATAATTCTATATGTTATTGTTCGTTAAATGAGAGCGCGTGTTTACTTGTGTGTGTGTTTTGTGTGCGTGTGTGTAGACGCCGCATTTCACCTGCCAACATATCAAATTGACACTTGCCAATAAAAAGGTGTCGCACTCAAAAAGCCACATGCATGCACCAACACGCACATCCAAGTATGTGCAGCATACAGCCACAAAAGCAATTAAATTTCGAATTAAATTTAATTAAAGAGCGTCATTACGAATTATTTTAATTGTTAATTAGGCATTTTGCAACATGGCGGGCGATTCAAGAGAGAACCGGCTGTACGACCGACTGTATCTCAAAGTCGCACGGAGAAAAGAAAAAAATCGCATTCCAAGCAAAATTTAACACAATTTCAAATTAAAGTTAGTAAAATTAAAAAAAAACAATCATGCGCCTAAAAGCAGACATTCATGCAAGGCAGTTAAAATCAGAAAATTTGGCAACTGGTTGATAATTTACAGTAATTGAGTTTATGAATTTGTTCAGGTTAAAATTTGACTACTCAAACTGCAATGAACTCGGGAAAATTGCAGGGCAAATACTGGCAGTGAGCATCCCTGTAGGGAAAACTTACCCGAGAGCGAAAACCTAATTACCTATTTCAGAGTCTGATCCAGTCATTACCTAGCAAACATATTCGAAGCACTCTTTTCTAAATAGGCACACTTTTCTAAATAGGTAAAAAAAAATTAGTCAAACAAAAATATAAATTATTAGAAAAGCGTAACTCGTATGGAACCACATATGACACAAATTGTGAGCCTTCTTCCAAGTTCTTTCAATAAGAAAAAAACGATAGAGCCGCAAAATCGTCATTGGTTTCTATTTCTCCCATCGGAGCTCCATCTTTTTCTGTTTCTTGTCAGGAATTTAATTTCGTTTCAAGCCTTTGCAGATATTTCGACTTCTTTCTGAACCGTTCCCTTCGAACATATCTTTGGATGACCAACCTTGCGAGCACCTTTCAGGTTTTAATACAGGGCTTGACGACACTTTTCAACTTTCTCAACTTTATCAAATTGGCTATCGGTTGAATTTTGCATCTCTCGTTACCCATAGAGTTCGGGAAATATCCTGTGCAAACAACCGCTGAATTTATATTCAAAATTGTTCTTGTTTCTGTTTCGAAGATGAAATTTGGCAACATAGCATTGCATAGAGTAATTAGAAAAAAGTAAATAGAAAAAAATGAATTAAAACGGATTTTAAGAAATCTACAACGAAACGGCTCCAAAACTCACGATTATAAAAAAACAAACAATAAAGAAAATGTGGAATGCAGTTTTTTTCCTTGTACACTCCTCTCGGGAGTATAGGGCTTCGACAAGACTTGTCTTGCGTTGGTTTAGGTAATCTGTTTGATTTCTGACAGGGTAGGTGATTAGCTTGCCGCTATCAGCCCTAAGTAGTGGGAATGCCAATCTGTCATTGATTAGGAACAACGTCTTCTTACTGCTTGGAGCGCCATCTGTATGTCACATTTTTCTGACAGAAGGATCGCACAGAGGTTGAGGACTTCGCTAAAGTGGTGTATCTGCGCTATTACCGCGGCTGCCCGCTTCCTCTTACTGGCGCCACTTGATGTAATGTGTAACTGTGTGTTTTTTCATTGTTTTTAACAGCCCCAATGCAAATAATGCTCTGACTACTGTGCGGAAGTAAGGATGCAAAGGATGGGAAGGATAAGTTTTTGGGTTTGGAGAATGAGATTTTTTTTTAGAAACAGGGAAAGTAGGCAAATTTGGAAAAGTGCGAGCACCGTGCTTTACGTGGGATTCGAACCCACAACCTCTGGGATGGCTCTTACGCTAGACTACCGAGGCCGCATGTGGAATGCATAGAAACCAATAAATGACGCGTAAAAGTTCAAAAGTAAATCCAAAATAAAGCCCAACTGGACTCAGATCGGTATCCAAAATAGATCATGTTTGAAGTTAATAAAAGTCATAAAAACTAAACCAGTTTCGTGGACCTATCGGAGATCAGTGGCAGAAACAAGCAAGGGAGACATTTTTAGGAAGCCTTTGATTAAACAATCTAAGCAGTGTACCAAGAATCTATTACGGGTGTCTACGTCACAGATGGGCAATAAATGAGGAAACCAATTCACAATCATTGAATTCTGTCTAAATCTTTGAACAGCTGATGGTACCACATTCATCTAAGACTTGTTTATTTATCTAGAGCTCTAGTGCTGCCCCCTGAAATAAATAAATCACAATAAATCACAAATAAATCACTATTTGCAAAAGCCATGTCAACTCCCAACACCTCCCAGACCCGCGCGAATAGACTATTTAATATATTAAGTTCAAAATTCACCAAAAGCGTACGATCCTAAACCAGAATACTTTCCTACAGGTAATTCACTTGCTTACGCATACAGATGCACGCACGATTTCATACTCACCACAGCCTCTTAACCCATTTGAATGCTGCCATTTTAGCATTAATATTGGTAATTATCGGTGCGTGGCATTTGACTGTCCAAAAGTGTCTGAGTCAATGTTAGACGACACGCATACATACACACACACACACACACACACAAGTACATATTTATGAACATTAACTTACATTTATGCGCCGTTTGAGTTCTTTTTTTTTTGCTGCAGCTGGCGCATTGAAACTCGTTTATCGACACATTTCAACAGTTCAGTTTAATCGCCTTTTCGGCCTTGCCCAAGCATAGGACACTAATTTCATAATGCCGCCAAATAACGACGGAGCGCAATAAGTGACCATAAAAACAGACCTAGCAAAAACTAGCGCCCGAAAACGATTCACTGCAATATTCGCGCCCTTTAAACAGTTTTTTGCCATTGACCAACGAATGCAAGGCAATGCAACTGTCAAAGGAGTTCATTGCAGGACATGGCCGTAAAATCCTCTTATCCTACGCAATTACCAATGCGGCTGCTGTGCTTTTAGGGAGTAATAAATGCACGCACATACACAGGCGGGCCTATGCACAGTCTATCTAATAGAAGTGCGACCGGCAAAAATCCAAACTTGGAGTTCCATTATGACAACGATTTAAATGCTGTTAAGCAGGCGTACCCTTTTAGCAATACGTGTTGTGCAATTTGTTAGTTTTGTGAAAAATTTAGAAGATTAGTTCCGCGCATGAAAAATTACTTGAAACAGTGCTTTTATGCAAACACCCTAAAGGTCCAGAAATGTCACATGCATCGACAGCAAAATATTTGAAGAAGTCGCAAACTTTCATAAAAAAACGTTGACTGCATCCCCAGACGAGGCCCTAAAAATACCTCTCCAAAAGCAAGATCAGCCGGTCATTGATCTGTTTGCAACAAAGCCGAACTTATCGTTACGTGAAGCTGAACCAGTTTTAAACAAATTGGTGTTAATGTATCCAAAGACACAATTCGAGGACATTTACGAGCGGACAACCTAAAGTCCGGAGAACATTGAAAAACCCGCTGCGCTCATTACCACACATTGGCAAAAGACTTGCATGGGCTAAGGCGCATGAATTGAATTGGACAAACGTAACGACTCGTAACGCAATGGATGAATCGTTTTTTTCCACGAATAATTGCATATGTTTGTCCTGGGATACAGCTGATAGTCGAAAACTTCAACGAAATGTTAAGCATACAGTTAAGCACAAGCTTGGGGCTGCTTCTTCGAAAAATCATGTGGACATTTATTTGTATTTACCGCCAACTTCAACGCAGTTTTTATAAATAAAATTGGGACAACAAGCCGAATGTGCGCAGACTGGGACCAGTAAATTGGGATGGATATGTTGGATTGGCTTTCGTAGTCGTCTGATGCCAACTCCATTGAAAATTAAAGGAAAACAAATATGGCGCCAGCAAGATGAACCGGGCAACCGCGGTAATAGCACAAATACACCAAAATTTAGCGAAGTCCTCAACCATCTGAGCGATCCTTCTGGCAGAAAAATGTGACACACAGATGGCCCTCCACCAATCAGTAAGACGGCGTTGTTCCTAAACAACGACAGGTGCGCATTCCCCCTATTTAGGACTGGTAACGACAGGCTAATCACCTACCCCGTCAGAAAGAAATAGACAAACACAAAATAGGTTAACGAAACCAATGCAAGACTGAGTCTTGTCAAGGCCCTATGCTCCCGAGAGGAGTGAACAAGGGAAGATGTGCAGAACAAAGGAAGAAGCTGTGTGACTCGAAGATGTGCAGCCATTTTAGCTGTTAATGCTGGTGAATATAAATTTCATTGAATATATTCCATATAGTAAATATTATCAGCCATACAGTGAAGTTTGTTAGAATACAATTTGTCAAATAGGTTCTAGGTTATAGTGGTCACACTTCTATCAGACAGACTGTAGGCGTGTACGTAAATGCGTACGCTGAAGTCTTTGCCCGCCTCGCTCTACGCCCGCCGACTCACGTCATTTGGTTTTGCCTCGAAAATTCGCATGCAATTCACATTCGGCAAACTGTTATCACGTTCGACACGAGTGGATTTACAGACAAGTGTGCATGCATCTCTCCTTCCCCACTTTCCCCTACTCATCTGCGCACGGCATACTTTATCTCTGCTAGCCAAATGTCCCACCGCTTTATTGGCTTGTTGGCTGCCTCTTTTGTGTACATACGAATTTTCTGTTGATTTCATATTCAATACATGTTGCAATTTTGCTTGTTGGTGAATTTGCGTGTGTGTGTGAGTGTGTATGTGAGATTGTGCGGCAATAGCAATGCATGCAGATGCAAACTACACTTTTTTCTGTGATTGGCTACCGCATTCCTTCAATGCAGTCGACTATTAAGTCATTAGGTGAATTAAAATTTTGTGTGCGTGTGAATTTCGAAATGGATATTAAATAACTTTATGGCAGTAGTGATGTGTTCAGCGCCAAATGCGGTATGCAAAGAAGGCTAATATGAAAGATGTGCAAAAAAATTAAGAAACAAATTAGCTCAAAAAGGAGTTACAGTACCCTATTCCTTAAAAATTCGTTAAAAAATATTTTAAGCCACAAATACCAAAGATGACATTAGTTACTCAAAGTTTGTCAAGTTCCTTATTACTTATTCGAAAACGCCAGTTTATACGATGCCTTTACATTCCCTACAGCATTAGCTACAATTCTCGACTCAGTAATGATAGTTTATAAGACATATTTTGCTCTCTGAATCGGTCTGTATTGGCTTTCACCATAGGCCCCCAGTAGCTCTGCACCGACCAGCTAGCTGAGTTAACAAGCTGAGTTGATCACACATTTAGGCCATCCAACTCCACAAATACTGCCCTTCAGTCTTATGAAAAACTTTTAAATATTTGGAATGGACGCTTCTTATGCCTCGATTTTTTAGTATCAAAAGTAAAATCTCAGAGATATGGGAAAAACAAAAATTAGGTCAAAATACCCCTTTTCCTTACTAATTGGTCCTAATTTTTGTTTTTCCCATGTCTCTGAGATTTTACTTACTGGCCAAATACGTGGGAGTGCAACTAGTCTCTTGACAAACTTAACGGGTGTACATAAAATATGCTGGCACAAGAGTTGCCAGAGTAAGCGATATGTTGGAGGTATAACCCAGGGCAAGCGAAGACCTGTAGTGTATACGATAGACTCGAGTCTTCTATACAAATGCGAGATATGGCCAGATTTGCAAAAGGTGAAATGCCGGAGAAAATATTTACAATATTTGCCTAGCAGCTGCGCTCTTAAGGTGGCTTCTACATACAGAACAGTATCTGAAGCAGCGGTTTTAGTTATCAGCGGATCCATCCCTATAGACCTTCTAGCACAAGAGCGCAAACGGATATGGAGGTCAAAATCTCAGGAATTTCAGGAACATACTTCTCCGACATTAGAATTCGAACGTTCTAACTTTGGCATGCAAGATGGAATTCTGAACGGTACGGTAGATGGATAGCGAGACTAATACCCGATCTAAAAAAGTGGGTACAATGAAAGCATGGTGAAGTTGACTATTACTTCGCACAGTTTTGTCCGGACATGGGTCCTTTCGCAAGTATTTGTGGCGAATGCGAATGGTGAACCTACCAAATGTCATTTATGAAGATACTGAGTATGATGATGTAGAGCACGCTTTCTTCAAATGCGAAAGGTGGAACACTGAGAGAACAGCTCTAACACAAACTATTGGTGAATGCACACCTGAAGAAATAATCGAAGAAATGATGATAGCCGAAATTTCATTGAGGATATTATCCGAAAAAAGACGTGGTATGGAAACTTATGCTGAAGAACATGAAGCATATGTTTTTCAAGACAGGCAACCCTGAATGCAGGTATTGGACCTTTACCTGGAAGGAATGCGGAAGCAGTCCCGGGATTGAAAAAAAAAATCCAAGAGATTGTATTTAGTGGTATCAACACACGATTACTATTTGGTGCAAGTGTATTTTTAACCCAACCCCACCGCCAAAAAAAATTAAAAATTAAACATAAAAATATCTAATTTTAAGTCTAATTCATTTTGTGTTTTTAATTCGTTTTTCCTCCCATCAGCGATATTTCGATATTTTCATTGGTATCAGCGCAATTGTAATTTTCCACAAAACCGGCGAATTTTACTAAAATGATGCCCTTAAATTCTCAATCTACAAACGTAAAAATTTCGCTGAAAATCCAATACGAAATTGCAGACAATTCAAAAACAAAATTAAAACAACAAAGAACAAATAAAAATCAAATAAATGCACTTAAGGCTTACACATAAATTACGGCAAAAAAAGGACAACAAACACTCTGCACACATTAAACAAAAAATATAAGTATTACAACAACATTAACAACTGCACGCAACACTTAAGCTCCGAAAAAATTGCGCATGAAAAATATCGAAATGAAACATGGAAAAACTTTTTGTTGGCAACACTTGAAGCGGAAAATGTGCCTGAGCCGACGGGCCGTACATCTGACCGGATGGAAACACGAACTAACGAACAGCCAAGCCAGCAAGCAAGTGAGAGAGCGCCGAACTGAAGCGTCGGGGGTACAGTGGACAGACAGACAGCTTTATTGGGCAAAACAAGGGTCAGTAGCGGCGCGTAATTCCGAGCATGTAAAAGCATATACATTTATATGTAGATGTAGGTGAGCGAGTGTGTGCCTGTGTGTATGTGCGCTGTTTGCATTTGTATATGTGAGTGTGCTAGTGAGTTCTTATGCATGTATGCATGTGTTTGATTGCGTTTTACCATATACGCTGAGCCGAAGCGTTTAACTCTGATGCCATATAAAGTTTAATGAGCCGCAATTAATCGTACACGACGAGAAGGGTGACCAACCAATGACACTATAAAAACGTTAACGAAAGTCGCTTATGCGTGTGAGTGTGCTAAAGGAGCCGATGGCTGGTGTGAGAGTAAGCACACACACTCCCACAAATATGTGTATGTAGGTGTGTATGTAAATAAACAAAATTTTATGCGATTGCGAGCTCATCCTTTAGCTATTAAAGTAAAGCCTTAGCAGTTGTCCGGCCGTAAATGAGCAGCTAGATGGGATACCCACTATCTCTCTTGCTCGCTCTCCCTCGCTCCCCTCTAGCCAGATTTATCACGTAGGTGTACACATATCAGATATTGGTTGAGATTTTATCATCTCAACTTGACTGCCCTTTTCGGCTTGTTTTTGGCTATTCAGCCTCTACTGACCCACACTCTCACGTGCACATTTTTATGCACTCTCACTACTGAACGCTTACTTATTTGCTAAGTATTCGATTACATTTTATTTTGGGGGAAAAGTTTTAAAAGCTTTAACATGCAAAAGCAGTTAAGTGAGCCAAGCCAAAACCAAACCAAGCATTCAGGTACTCATTAATTTAGTCAAGCAGTAGCTTAACCACCCAGCTGGGAGTTTATTGGCTTAATAAAAGGTAATGACAGTAGCACTTGATATGAAAAGTATTAATAAATATTAAAACAAGATTTCGACATCTTGGCAACAACTCTCTAGAAATATTACTTGGGATAAGCTGACACGCCCATACATAAAAGCGTCGATAGTTCTTCTATTTCGAATGCAATAAAATCGCTTATGAAGTGCTACTTACAATATTTCCAGCTGGGTACTCAGCATTTTGGCAATACAACGTAATCGTATTTGTAATTGTAATTTTTATAGGCTTTTAATATGGCGCTTAAGAAGATACTCCCTCACATACAAGTACACTGATAAATACGCACACTCGTACATACAAATATATACAAAAAAATTATTTCGCTTGAAACAGGCATAAGCTTTCGCTATATGTTTTTTTTTTATTTGCCCCTCCACCTCGCTCTCCCTTTATCTTCCATTGTAGCAGACACTTTGCATCGCCTTGCGTCATGGTCATGACCATCATCGTCAGCATCCTCAGCAGCAGTGGCAGCGCGCACATCATTCATTGTCAGTTTACCGCCTAGCCGGAAGTTATCGATAAATGTCGCGATTTATTGTAGATTTATTGCATTTTTATACTGAAATTATGTAGCGTTAATATGGTACATCAATAGACTTGGCAGTCGGCCGCAGTTTTTCTTTTTCGTCCACTCCACTTTCGATGTTCGCCGCTTACTCATGGGCTCGCCAGTTGTGTGTGCGTAAATGAAATGAGAGCAGTTTAATTTAAGCTGCATTTTACTACCAACAGCGTTTTTCGGTTGTTAAATTTTCATTGTTGCTTAAAATTGATACAATTAGGAATACGTAAATTTTTCATAAGGCATTTATTATTTAATTTACTAACCCTAATTGCCCATAATTCTGATTCATCCTATGAAATATATCGAAATAGAAATTGAAATTTGAAAAGGTCGAGCCAAGGAGCACCAGGAGATTTGGTGGCTCCTAAAACACTCAGGCTAAAGAGCCCATTGTATTTAAAGCTCTGAAAACGGGGTAAATAGTCAAGGAGGGAAAGAGAAAAGTATCAGAGAAAGAGATAGGAAAGAATAGAGACAGAGATAGAGATAGTTACTCCTGTGAGAATTTTTCAGATTCTTTGGCAAATCTGTAAATATCCTCCAGTTTTAGAGAACGAATATTACTTGTTCTCATGGCATCGGAACCCAAATCTCGTAGCCGTGCTCTAGCAAAGGCAGGACACTCACAGAGAAAGTGTTCAGTGCTATCCGGCTCCTCCAAGCATGACAGGCATACCGGGTCCTCGATGATTCCAATGGTGGTCATATGCTGACCCCATGGGTTGTGTCCTGTAATGATGCCGACCATCAACCGAATATCTTTCCTTCTAAGTTCTAGTAGAAAGTTTTACAGTTTTCTGTTCGGACTTGTCACAAAACACTTTGCAGTTTTCAGCGTTCTAGACAGGACCATCGCTCTTTATGTAGATTGCATCCATAATCGCTGATCCAATTCGTGATTCCTGCGGAACTGATTCCGATTATTGGCTCTGGCCCCTGTGGGGGCACCGCTGATCCACGGTTGACCAATTCGTCGGCAATTTCGTTTTTTTGAACACCGGAGCGTCCCGGAACCCATATAAGTACAAGCCTGTTTTGTCTTGCGACAGAGTTAAGCTTCTTCTTGCATTCTTGAACAATCTTTGAGGTTTGCTTCGCATTCTCCAGGGCCTTCAATGCAGCCTGACTGTCACTGAAGACTCCCATCTGTTTCCCGCTCCATCTCCTCTCGATTATCCATTCGGCTACTTTCAAGATGGCAAAAACTTCTGTTGCCATTCCCCCCATAGCATAGTGATACTTATTACTATCGTTTAAGTGCCATCCGGCTCCAGACCCTATTTCATTCTTGGACCCATCGGTAAAGAAAATATCCGTCAAACCTCCTTGCATGCATTCTGGATTGCTGCATTGCTCACGCAATGGATATCTGACATCAAATTCCCTTCCAAATGAAACTGTGGGTATCAGGCCGTCCTTAGGTGCCAACAACAGTGGATACTGCTCCGACAGCAACTTAAAGATTTCTCTGTGTCCCGAAGTTCCATCTTCGTGCCAGAAACCATATTTATGGAGTCTACACATTGCTTTTATTGCTTCCTGTTGTATCTTAAGATCCAGGGGGAGCAAATTAAGCATAGCATTTAGGGCATCACCAGAGGTTGTACTCATGGCACCGGTGATGCATAAACATACACTTCTTTGCAGCCTGTATAGTTCCCGGATAGTGGACTTAAACATGCTCCGTCGCCACCAGACCACAGAAGCGTAAGTGATGATTGATCTGATAAGTGCTGTGTATATCCATAGGACCACAGCAGGTTTCAGACCCCAAGTTTTACCAAAGGCTATACGGCATTGCTGAAAAATCTTCAATGCACGATTCACCTTCAGTGAAACGTGTGTCTCCCAAGTCAGCTTCTTATCCAAGATTACTCCTAGATATTTAATTTCGTTGGAAAGACCAAGTGTCACTCCTTTCAGTGTTGGAAGACTGAGTCCATCCAATTTCCGTTTTCTCGTAAACAAGACTATGGTTGTTTTGTTCGGATTAACGGAAAGACCTTGTCTCATGCACCAGTCATCGATTTTGTCAAGAATCCTCTGCACTTTCGTACAAAGCCTCCTTAAGGATTTATCCGATGTTAGAGCACAGACGTCGTCCGCATATCCTTGAACGTGAAAACCGAGTTCGTGCGGGATACTCTCCGCTGTCAAGAATACGCGGATGACATGGTAATTATATCAAGAGGCAAGTTTGAGAGACTCTTTGCGGCATCTTATCAGTCGGCGTCAACAAATCGATTTTTTTTTTACTGCAATCGATAGATTGCATATATTATAGAAGAATATGCCTTCAAAATTTTATAGCGGAATTCAAAGTGATTTCGGAGGCCTGCACCCTCCCTCGTGTGAGTATTTTGTCTACCTTCTGAAAACTTAAAAATACTCAAAACCATGTTTTTGAAAATGGCGTGTTAGATTTAAAAAAACGACGAAAGTTATCGTTTCAAACCGATAATCTATATAAAGATAATTAAAATGCGCAACTAATTAACTAACAAAATACAAACAAAAAATTCATTTTTTAATGTTATTTAATACCTTTTTTGAAAAAAATGCAAAAAAAAAGCTTTTTTTCAATAATTAATTGTGTGTTCATTTTTTCATATTTTTATACATACAAGAGTAGTCGATTATAAGCGGGGAAGACAATATTTTTCTTTGGTATTTCAGGTGAAAACTACGTGCGCAATCTTACACGCCGTTTTACTAGCGCGCAACGAGAAGCTGTGCGACATCCCTCATATGTCCGCCATTTTGTTTTTTTATTTATGTTAAAAAATTGTTTATTACTCTTCAATCATGTTTTCTAATAAATGCAAAAGATTATTCCTGTGTGTCGCTTTTTTCACCTCAAAAAAAACACCTTTTTTTGAAGCCACTGTTAAGAGGCCCCCCTTAAATGTTATGAAACCCTGGTTTGGTATTGATATAAGTCCGTCCAAAACAGCCGTCATTCACTTCACCAGAAAAGAGTCCTACCAGGAATGAGGGAAATCAACAAGGACGGGGTTGTCATTCGAGTGGTCGGCGAAGTTTTTGGTCTTGTGTGGATGCCAAGCTTAACTGGAAAAGGCATGCTGATACAACCTTGCCCAATGCAACGAAGGCTCTCATGGTTTGCAAAGGTTTGGTTGGAAAATGCTGGCGTTTTAGCCTAGGAAACCTGAGATGGAGGTACATCATGATAATTAACCCAATGATGACATAAGCAGGGGTCGTGTAGGTATTGAGAACCGCTTTTTTGACAATGCGCGCAACACTAAATAAGCTTCAGCACTTAGCATGTGTGAGCATCACGGGTAAGATGCGAATACTTACTACTCGAGCTGACACCGCTTCAAGTAGCTATTTAGCAATCAGTCAAGCGTACCTGTTGAACATAACTAGTTGATCATTTTGGTAAAGAAGAAGCGATGTCAACCAAGTACATGGAATGGCTGAGTTTGCAGCTCCCGGTTGTCCAACTATCCAAGGATAATTTCACTAAAGTTAATCAATTTTAATAGAACTTCAGAATTGAACTGGACGATAAAATAAACTGGAGTACACCTGCACTTGAAAGGAAACTCCACGAGTGTACTCTGCTGTACTATACAAATGGATCTAAGACACCAAAAGGCGAATAGGTGGTAGAATATATGGTCCCAAAACCAGGCGGTCTTCGCCGATCGGTAGTTTCCGTAGCATATTCCAAGCGGAGGTATGCCGTCTGTCTGTCAATTTAGACAGAAATCTGGGAAATGAAGGACCCTTTTTGCTAAGGCACAACTTACTATCTGTTTGAAGCTTAAACGTGAAGGGCTAAAGCTAAATTCGGGGAACTCATAACCCTTCCTAAAGATAAACTGAGGTTTTTCACGGCCATTCTCACAGGTCACTACAGATAGTGTAGTCAGCTGCACAGGATTATGATATGATAGCGGAATAAAAACCAGATTTATCTAATGAGTAAAAATGTATTTCTTCCACTGCCACAAATAGCAAATTTATTCAAGTCAAAACCAATCAGAGGTAAATCAACTTGTTGCTACTCTTTCTGGCATTCATGAAATTCTCAGTTTGACTACATCAACTGTTGGGGTGTAAAGCAGGAGTGCTTTTAATGCATATCATTTGCAAATAATAATTCAGGTTTATGCAATAAATCTTGCGCTACTAATGAAACTTAAACTTTATAAAAATTTAGAATATCCTAAAAGCATAACATCAGCTTTCCACTAACTTTAAATCCCAATTAAAGTGCGAAGATGAGAAAATATTGAATACAAAAATATAGAAAATTAAGTTCCGTTGCATTCATGAACTAGAGAAATTTCGCAACATATTTTTTTATTTTTATATGCATATAAAAAAGGCATTCGTTATGTGTGTATAGGTAGGTGGATATGTAAATATTTTCGATAGCCGCTTCCCTGCAAGAAAAATAAACGCGCATATGCAAATCCGTAAATCCGATTAAGCGCAATTATTTTTTACCCACATGCCCACAACAACAATAACGTAGAGTGTATAAACATGCACACATATGTACATATGTAGTGCATTAGGGTGGTGGTGCTCACCCAAAAGCCAAATAAATCATAAAATTTCGTAGAATTTATGGCTTGAAATTAATATTTTACTGTTTCAAAAGATTACTCGTTAGCTGGATTGTTCGAAATATTTTCCAAAAAGTGTCATTAGTTCGAGTGGAGCAGCAGATTTTTAAAACTTTTGAAGTCATTCTAGTCAGTCGCCATTTCTCTGAAAATTGCGACAATTCACTAGAAAGAATTTAGCGATAAAAATTTATTATTTTTTTATTATAATTTATTTTTATCTAAAAGGCCATTTTCGTAGATTTTTCATAAATTTTTTTCTTTTCTACGTGGAGTCAAGCACCTTAATGTGCACCTTAAAATACATGTTTTTTGCGCCTCTCCCTCGCAAAATGGCCAGCAACTGACACCTGGCTTGCTGCAGTGCAGGCAATGTGTGATTCAGTGTATGTGTGTGTGTGTGCTACATACATGCGATAACTGTATCCTTCTAATGGAATGTTCGCCTGCTGTGACACCTGCACGCATACTACAGAGTTACTTTTCAGCCACACACACACGGACACGCACGCCCGCCTGCATAATCGTTCGCGCCAAGCTGACTTCCTGCTGCCTGCTAACTGGCAAAAACGTCAAAAATATGAAATTGTAAACCGCTTAAAAATGGCGCGAAATATTTTTGTAATTTTGCGCATTTTTTTTTTTTTATGTACCAGAAAAATAAATATTTAAAATTTTTTCATACAAAAAAATTTGATACTTTTTTTATGCGCGTCTGTGTAAAAAATATTAAAGTAAATAGGCGCCTATTAAAAATATCACCCGATCATCAGCAGTGGAGCCGAGCTGTGACATGAACCTTGACACAACACCACATGCAGCACATGCAATTACAACAACAATAGTGGCAAGAAAAAAATACAAAAACAATAGCAAGCACGAGATAGCACCAACAGCTTTAATCATAACAGCGTCAATTATTGTTGGCACCGTTGCCGCCACCTTGCAACATCTGCCGCACTCATAGGCAACCAAATATTTTTGACATTTGCCGTTGTTTTCTTTTTTGTTTTTTTGTATCTGCACATTTTGCCCCTGGGCACAGTGAGTGGAGCAGGGCAACGTTGATTGCATGTGAATGCGACATTTATGCCACACGTTTGTACAAATGCGGCAACAGTCGCGCGCTGAAAAGTCAATTTGTGCAACTTGTTTGCAGCCTGTGACCGTGCACATTCCGCTCCACATACGACTATGTATCCCACATGAATTGTTGCCTGACATCACAAGGGCCTTTCCTAACATTACGCTATCATATGTATTTTTGTTGTTGTTGTTGTTATTACTACACTGTCGACCGCTGTGAAATGCGCTGATTTTCGACACTTTTTTGCCGCTGAAAATTGAGTTTTTAGCGCTTTGTGATTAGTTGCAAATGTAGTTTGAATTGCTGCTATCTGGCACGAATTTTCAAAAAAGAATACCGAGAGTGAAAATCGTTAGGCTATGCATGTCATTTAGTGTGTAATTTAGATTGTTTTCTAAATGAATATTTCGGCAATTATTTTAGTTAGTTGCAATTAAGTACTCCGTGTAGTTTCCTGATCCTGTGTACGGTTGGTGGGTTCTATTGTCAGCAGAAAATAACTTTTTTTGTATCACACAACAATTTTTCTATCATTAGGACTCACTGCGGGCGCCGTAGCCGAATGGGTTGGTGCGTGACTACCATTCGGAAATCACAGAGAGAACGTTGGTTCGAATCTCGGTGAAACACCAAAATGAAGAAAAACATTTTTCTAATAGCGGTCGCCCCCCGGCAGGCAGTGGCAAACCTCCGAGTGTATTTCTGCGATGAAAAAGCTCCCCATAAAAATATCTGCCGTTCGGAGTCTGCTTGAAACTATAGGTCCCTCCATTTGTGTAACAACATCAAGGCGCACACCACAAATAGGAGGAGGAGCTCGGCCAAACACCCAAAAAGGGTGTACGTGGCCAATTATATATATATATATATAATATAATATATGTAGGATTCACTGCGAGCATAATTTTCAATAAGGCAAGCAATGAAGTAGCAGACAACCTCGCTCGATTCTTTATAGGCCCAGGTTGCTTCCTTGGACTGCCATGCCACTGCTCTTTGGACGAAACTATTACAAATGAATGAATGGGTAGGTCCAAAATAACTAAACGATAACGGAAGGAAACAGCAAAACAATGCCTTCAATCCGGAATTATATGAGCAAGGAAAGCCAGAACAGTTCCCCGCCTGGTCAGCCACTACTTTAAAGCAGCTACTGACTCTTTTACTGGTCATTGAATGGTAATTATGTCTTTGTGAAGCAGTATTTTCAAGTGCAGGTTTGTTCACTGCAGGTTGTCCTGTGAAATAGAGTCAAAAACAAAGTATTGTATTGCTCATCTAAGTATCACCGCACACCAAAGCATTCAACTTAAATGACAACTCACCACGAGTACAGTATATACCAATGATGATAAATGGGACTTTCAGCTATTAGTCCATACATGTCGCTAGGAGTATTTTTAAACCTTCCCAAATGTCTTGTTTTTTTGTCTGTCATCTGTCAACAATATTCAGTTCATTGTTTGTTACGTTTCATACAACAATGCATTTTTGTCGCTCTTAAAAATGTCGAATTTCGTGCCTTCAAACTACGATTTGCGGCCATCGTGAAACCAATTGTGAAATGCTGATCTCTCGGTTCAAAAGGAAGTGTTTTTTGCATCGAATCGTTACGGGTGATAAAAAATTGGTGTATTTCTCCAATTCCAAGCGTAAACGATCGCATGGTCCGCCCGGCCACAAGCTAAAAACAACGGCCAAACCAAATCGCTTCGGCCGCAAGGCAATGCTGTGTGTTTTCTGGGATCAGCGTGGTTTGATTTGGTACGAGCTATTAAAACCAGGTAAAACAGTTGACGGTGCACGCTATCAACGACAATTGGCCGATTTGAACAGCGCTATACACCGAAAACGCCCAAAATATGCCGATCGGCGTCACAAAGTAATTTTTCTTGATGACAATGCACCGCCACATCGAACAAGAGCGACCCGGGAATTGGTGGAGACGTACGATTGGGAACCGCTGGTGTATGCGGCTTACTCAGCAGACTTAGCGCCTTCCGATTTGTTTGCATTGATGGGCCACGCACTTTCCGAGCAGCGCTTCAATTCTCACGAAAAAGACAAAAAATGGCTCGATGATTGGTTTGCGGCCAAAGACGGCCAATTTTTTGGCGCGGCATTCACAAATTGCCTGAGCGATGGGAAAAATGTGTCGCTAGCGTTCACTATTATTTTGAAGATTAAATTTGTAATCATTTTTTGTTAATAAACGTTTGAAATTGAAAAACAGTCTCATTTAATAGGTATATAATAGGACTATGAATAAGTTCGTGCGGTTTTTTTCGAAATTTGAAACTTTATTGACGTAAAATGGTTACAAATTTAATATTCAAAATATTGTCCATCGCTTACTACTACTTTTTCCCATCTTTCTGGCAATTCACGGATTCCCTTTGTGAAAAATTCGGTCGGTTTTGCCGCAATCCACGAATCGATCCATTTTTTGACTTCATCGTAATTACGGAAGTGCTGGTCAGCCAGGCCATGTTGCATCGATCGGAAGAGATAGTAATCGGATGGCGCAAGGTCTGGACTATACGGCGGGTGGGGTAGGACATCTCATTTGAGCGTTTCTAAGTATGTTTTGACCACTTGTGCAACATGTGGCCGAGCATTGTCATGTTGCAAAATAACTTTGTCGTGTCTATCGGCGTATTGCGGCCGTTTTTCTCGCAGTGCTCGGCTCAAACGCATCAATTGTCGTCGGTAGACATCCCCCGTAATCGTTTCATTCGGTTTCAGTAGCTCATAATACACAACACCCAGCTGGTCCCACCAGATACACAGCATAACCTTCAGGCCATGAATATTCTGCGCCGACGTCGATGTTGAAGCATGGCCAGGGTATCCATACGTTGCCCGACGTTTTGGATTGTCGTAATGGACCCACTTTTCATCGCCAGTCACAATTCGATGCAAAAAACCCTTTCTTTTGTGCCGTTGAAGCAGTTGTTCGCATGCCATAAAACGGCGTTCAACGTCTCTTGGCTTCAATTCATACGGCACCCAATGGCCTACCTTTCGGATCATTCCCATGGCTTTTAAACGTTTGGAAATGGTTGATTGATCAACTCCCAAAGTTTTTGCAACCTCTTCTTGCGTTTGAGCCGGATCTTGATCGAGCAATTCCTCCAATTCGGTATCCATGAACTTTGGCGGCGCACCCTCGCGTTCTTCGTCTTCCAAGCCAAAATCACCACTTTTAAAGCGTGCAAACCACTTCTGGCACGTTCGCTCAGATAGAGCATACTCACCATAAACTTCCACCAAGATACGATGACTTTCAGCTGCTTTTTTCTTCATATTAAAATAATGAAGAAGAATTCCCCGCAAAAACACATTATTTGGCACGAAATTCGACATTTTCAAGTGTGGTAAAAATATTGTTGTTTACGCTTCAAATAAAAAACTTATACTGACGTTTGTGCCTTACGACAGTAGCTCTCCAATGAATGTTTGGAAATGTGGATCGATGGAATAATAATCAAGTTACGCCATCTGTTGTAAAACCGCACGAACTTATTCATAGTCCTATTATATATACCTGTATGGCTGCGCCTCTCATCTAAGACCAATCTAATTATATATACAATATATTTTCCCGTACTTCCCAGCTGGAAGTGTCAAGGTGGAAAGTGCCTTAAAAAATAAGTTAAAATTATATTTATTTAAAGCTAAGACTGTCATTTGTCGTCAAGTGCGACCTGCTTGTAGCGCTTCTGCTTCCACTAGTCGCCTCCACGTGGTCTACCTCATTCTCAACTGCCTTGCGAGAAGCTGCTTTTGTGATACTAATATAATTGCATCTGCTAAGCTTATGGTTACTTCCACATCAGTACTCATTACTTCATTTAGACTGGCTAAAATTGGTGTCTAAAATATCAAAGAAAATTTATTTTTTCTCTTTCAAAGTTTGAGACTCCCTATCCCAATAGATGATTGTCCATTTTACCTCAGCAAATAAGCCCTCTTTTGTAAAAATCACAGCACAAATTGGCCTTTAATTCATATCATTGACCGCTTTTGTAAATCTTAGAAGTACCGTTATGTTGAACTACATGATACGAGCCTCCATTAGGAGCATTCTGCTGAAGCACTTTGTCCGACCAAACACTGAATATTCACATATGGAATAGAGCGCAGTCTTGCCATCTTAGGTTTAGTACTGCCAGTAATACTATTCTGGCAGCTGTTGAGGCTTTGCTAGTAGTCTTTGTGTTTCTGTGTCAAAGGCCGCTTTTTTTATTATCGAAGGGGGAATCTTGCATGGATCACATAGACGGCATGTACGATTCATAATGCCCGCTAAAGGTCCATCTCATTCGGGACCACGCCCAGTCAGTAATTATCTTACTATACTGACTTGCAAAATAGTACGCCTACGTACTAAGCCCTTAACTCAGTCACTTTCCCCACTCACCCTACGGTACTGCTGCAACGTATTACTTCTCAGAGTAAGCTATAAAGCTTTGTCAATATCTATCAGCCATAGCCTCTCGCTTGCTTAATGTATCGTAGCTCTCTTAGTGTTCTTGTATCGCATGTCGCTACATTTCTTCCGACTCCATCATATAGCCAACTATGTCGGTTGCATTTGGACAGTGGAAACTGACATGATCCGTGTCTTTTTCAACATTGGTGCATATATTGCAGTAAGGGCTATCGTCGTGTCCAAGCCTATATAGGTATTTTCTGAAGACTCCATGTCCAGAAAGGAACTGTGTCACGTGATGGATTGCATCCCCAACACCCCTCTTTAGCCATGGTCGTAAATCAGGAACCAGTTTATAGGTAAATCGTTCCTTACTGGAGCTGTTACACCGGTCTTGCCACCTTCTTAGTGAAACAAAGACCAGCTGATTACAATCTTGTGTGTGGAGTACCAACTCTGGTAAATGTATGAGGTTTCTGCTTGCCCTACTCAGCTTGCTGAGTCCATATAAGGACTCGAACATAATCTTCGAGCAGACCTGGATACATATTACCATAAAAGAATTAGGAAAAGAACCCAACTTCAAATCTTAAAACTATTAGAGGCCTGGCCGCGTACACTATACACAATGATAGTAGTGGATGAAAACCCACCAAAATCGCATTCTCGGCATTTACTCCACAGTTATGTTGGCCTCAGGTATCATTCTCTACATCCAGGTGAATAGAACTACACCCTAAAGTAAGTCCTCCATTTCGGCTCTAGAGTTGTCACGCATATCATCTATCATATATCAGCCCACAAGTCGATTCAGTTTTTCCAGTCACTTTTTCTTACTGGCCACTCTAGTCCATCATATTAAAGCTTCTTATACGACCAAACGCCTCAGGCACATATCCAGTGTGTCAATTGGAAGCTGTGCCGACAATGCCTAACGAGCATTCGTTTAAACTGCCATAGAATTTGGATGTCTTTCTCAAGGCGAACAAGTTTTGGATCCAAACAATTTACCGCCCTAAGTCAGCTTAATCTTAATGCCGGAACAGGTAGACAACGAAACTGTCGTCACATTGCTTTGTGTTGCAGCTTCATCCAATCCAATCATTCTACTGCGAGTCTGTGTTTTTTTTTTTTTAATTTTTCAAGCGGAGTTCGGCCTCAACTCAGCGTAAGTTCCAAATAGAAGATGAAGGAAGCTTTTAATTACTACAAACCAAGACTCTGTCTCCTGAGAGATTCAGCCAGCCGTGATGGCACGCAACTACTCATCAAGGCTTTTCCAAACTCCAGCTAAAATACAATGCGGCACGATTTTAACTAAGCTTACAAAATTTTTTACTTGTTTTATTTTACCAAAAAATGTCACTAATCTGGTAAGCCCACAGAACTTTGTACCGCATTAACCGTAGGCTCTTAATGAGTCTCTGTGTAGAAAACCGCCATTTTTCCCAGAAATTTTGGTCTTTAAAACACCAACATTAAACAACTGAAACGCCCTTAATTAAAGTCAATACCAATCGCATCGGCTGAATGCAATGAAAATTCCATGTCCAGCCAAAGTTTAAACGTCGAGGTTGAAAGTAAAAAAAGGAACCTAAATGAAAAAAATTCCCCATAAACGAATGAAGCTGCAAAGCAATAAAGATGGGACATTTCCGCAAATAAAGCGCGTACGAAACAGTGAGGCAAACAACAATAGACAAATAAAAAAATAGAACAAAAAACAAAATGGAACTGCGACAATGTCAGAAAAAAGGAAAATATTCAAAAACGGCCATGGCTCGATGGCCAAATAAAAAATCAGACAAAGTACAATCAAAACATCGATATTTGATTTTAAGCAGCGTTGGCGGTAGCGATGGCAGATTGCAATGCAATGGCAACAATAACAATGATATGCGAATGAGGGAAAAAGCAGCAATAACAACAACAAGAACAAAACCACACCATTCGATGCAAATGAGAAGGGAAGTGGTTTCGTGGCGTTGGTTGCAATTTTGTGGCACCAATTTCGATGGCTCAATATTGAAGCTTACACGCTGCTAACGCTGATGAACATTTTTTTTGTTGCTAAAAAGAAAATTTCTATTTTTTTCCTTGAATTTATTGTTATCACTCGCATTCGTTTGGCTTTGCTTCTTTTATTGTTTCAATATGGTTTTGTTATGCTTTAGAGCGTATAAATTTTTTTGGGATTTTTTTGAGTTTTTTTTTTTTTTTGAATTCTTTTTTATACGTTGCCGTAAAATGTTAAAATGCAAAGCAGCATTGCAACAATTTTAAACATTTTTCGCATATTTTCGATTGTTTTCCACTGCCGTCGTTTGCGCGCCGCATCGCATAATGCGAGATACATTACAAATGGCCTCGTTGCATTTTTAAGAGTGCATCATCTGGCGAGGAGCAAAAAAGAAAAGAACAAAAAAATGGAAAATAAACAGGCATTACGAAATGTTTAAATTGCAATTGAAGCGTTGCAAGTTGGGTAAACAGCAACTAAACTGAAATAAATAGGTTGCGAGTGAGGTGAGGGCTTCTACAGGGTGATTCATATAGCGTTTCGAATAAGAACTACCGATTTGTTGGACTTTAACAGATCCTTCCGAATGAAGTTCGGAAATGTTAAAGGGAGCTGCCTCATTTCAAATAAGTTCATTGAATTTAATAAGTTAATAAAAATTTAAATAATATAAATAAATTAATAGAGCTAATAAGTGTAAAATAACTATATTTAATTTAAATTCTTTATCATAAAAAATTTAGTTTAAAATAACAAAATAAAATAAAATAAAATTTAATTAAATTAAATTAAATTAAAGAATTAAAATTCGACTCCATCAGGCTATTTTTATGGAGGCCTCGTCAAGGGTAAATGTTATGCTAAGCAGCTGTAGACGATTCAAGAGTTGAATAATCAAATCAAATTATATATTTATGAGACAAATGACGAAAATCGCCCACATAGAAAAATTAGGCTGCCAGAGTGTAATACTTACTGTAAGGTCAGTCATGGTAGTCATTTAAATGAAGTTATTTTCCATGCTTAATGAACGGAAAGGCTACATCCAAAAAACAAACATTCTAACAAATATATTAATCATCTTTGAGTTATAAATGAAATTCTGAACGCTAAATGGACGACCCTGCGTAAATAAAATAAAGTTCGTAGCATAAAATTGTGCCTTCTCATTTCCGACGCAAATATTGGAGAAAAATGCAAATTTTGTTTTCACCGCAATGCAGCTTCTGATTTTTGTATTTATTTTTCTTTTTTGTAGTTTTTATTCCGCTTTTTGCATTAGTAATGCTCAAACACATTTTGAAGAATTCTTAAGAATCGTAATAGAAGGCTTGCCTAGAGAAATATTTCTGAATTAATTATAGAGAAATGGCATAACTTTACTTAAATTTTTATCGACGCTCTTCTAAATAAATAGATAAATAATTGGCGCGTACAATTTTCTAAGGTATTTAGCCTGTCTCCTCTTCGTCTTGATGTTGTTCCACAAATGGAAAGGCTAAAGTTTTAAGCCAACTCCCAACGGCAAATAATTTTTTATGAGGAATATCAATTCTTCCATCGAATCTAAATTTCCTGCACATTAAATTTGTAGAACTTTACTTTTCTCCTTTCCACAATTTTCACATCCCAAGCCGCACGCTACATACTATAGCAGCATCTTCAACTATAGTGCCATCAGAGAGGCCCAGTGGGTCGTGTGGAATAAGCAATTCAGGCAAAATAATTCGCTAGCCTTTTTGATACCTAAATTATTGATTAGGAAAAGCTTTAGGAACTGTTAGTTATTTTTTAATATAAAAATACAATATACGAAAAATTTTACCTTCATTAAGTAAGAATTTGGCCTAAAAAAGTGTTCTAAATTAAAATTTGAAATTTATTTTTTCATATAGGAAGAAAATAACCAAAAACAAAATATTTTTAAAAATTCACAAAAAGATATACATTTAGAAAAAACTTCGCATTGAAAAAATGTTTGTTAAATAAAAATTTTAAATTCAAAAAAAAATGTTGCCATTGGACAAATGTTTAAATAAAAATTGAAAAATTAGTTTTAAATAAAAGATTAGGAAATACTTTACGAGCTTAAAAAAAATTTGAAAAATTTGAAAAATTTTTTTTTTCATTCACATTTTAAATTTTTTGAAATACAAATTACATTTTAATAAGACTTTTGCATTAAAGGGACCCGATGGTCTAGAAATTTAAAACAATCGATTTTTGTTTTCTCAATATTTCGAAAGCATAATATCTTAAGAAAATACTGTGAAATTTTCATACGAAATTCCCATTTATATAGCTTCCAAAGCCGATTTATTAGGCAGAGAGCGGTCCGCGCGCTCCTGTACCTCAAACTTTAAACTCATTTATCTGGAAACGACTTTTTTCGGCGTGGTGTTGTCAAATAAACAAAAAAAAGACTCTACAATTGAATCGTTTGAAATTTTAATATGTTGTTCACAACATTAATGGCTATCGCCCGTACTAGAATCATATTTTTATTTCAATTTTTTCGTATTTTTTTCTTTAAAAAACTGAAAAACCCCGCTTTTTAGAGTGTCAAATTCAAAACCGCGCTGTTTTACTAAGTTTTACGGGGCATAGCTATAGTCATACTGATTAATAATTTTGTGGGTTTTTGTGTTCAGATAAACAGAAGAGCCAAAATGTACAGCACCGTCCAGGACGAATTTTTCGGGAGGGTTAACTTCAGCGCCATTATTGAAATTAAAAAATAATTTTTTTTAGTTTAGAAGTTTAATAAAAAGCTTAAAATATTTAAATATCGTTTTCATTTTTTTTATTGCAAAAAAGTTTCTGAAAGTACATTAAATTTTAGAGCTCTAGACCAGGGGTTCCTTAAAACAATTTTTCAATACAAATTTTAATTTCACTTATTCATCAAAGATTAGTGAATACTTTACCACCTTTAAAAAAAATACAACAAAACTAATTCGAAATATTTTTTTTTTTTAACTAAAACTGATAAATTTTGTTTTAAGCCTAAAAAAATATTTTAATAAGAAGATTGCATTGAAACAATTTTTTAATAAAAATTTCAATTTCTCCTTTTTATAAACAATTAGGAAATGCCATAAAAAGATATAAAGAGTTATAAATTTAATAGAAAAAAGCCACCTTTATACTTGTTTTTAAATATAACTTTAAAATTTAAAAAGAATTTCGTCCTAAAACACTTTCTGAATAAAAATTTGACCACTTAATATTTTTTTAATAACTATGGTACTTCTTTAAAATAAGTAAAACAAAAAATACTTAACAGTTTTTTACATAAAAAATTTAATTTTTGTAAAAGTTTCGCCGTAAAAAAATTGTTCTTACATAAAAATGTTTACTTTAATAAAGTTCGCCTTAAAAAAATTTAAATAAAAATTTCAAAATTCGGTTTTTCATTGAAGATTAGGAAATCCTTTAATAAATCAAATACAACAAAAAATACCATAACATTTTTTTATACATAAAAATTGAGAAAGAAAAATTTCGCCACAAAAATATGCCTGAACTTTGCACTTTTTTAAGAATTTCAAAGAATTTTTCAAACAATACTAAAATAGGCCATTCAGTTTCAAAGAATTTTGCCAAAAAAATGTCTAACAAATTCTGGGTTATAGGATGTTGGAGAAATAAAATGTTATAGAAAAATATTAATAAGAAATTTTCAGTGGCGGCCAACGAAGACCCTGTCAACAGAAGCGTTTTCTCGTAATCGACAGGTACTGAAAATTATCCTAATTTGAATTTAAGACTCTTTTCGCAAGCAAGATATGTGTTAATATCAGGAATTTTTGTTCTGAAATACCCAAATTTAATATTTTTGCATGTATTTTCCGCCCCTTAATTGTTAGAAGGCAGGCAATGACAAACCTCCGAGTGTATTTCTGCCATGAAAAGGCTCCTTATAAAAATATCTGCCGGAGTCGGCTTGAAACTGCAGGTCCCTCCATTTGTGGAACAACATCAAGACGCACACCACAAAATAGGAAGAGGAGCTCGGCCAAACACCCAAGAAGGGTGTACACCCCAATTATATATATAATTGTTAGAAGGCTTACTGATATTTTAGAATAAAAAAATAGTAAAAATCACAGGTGAAAGGTAAAGACATAGCAAAGTTCCTCTATTATAATTTTGAAACAGAATTTAGAAGGTTTTATTCAAAAATAATTTTTTGTAAGAAAATTTTTAGGAAAGTTGTTCAGAACTATTTATAGTCATTATAGGCAGAAAGTTATTTTGAGAAGAAGAAGGGTCAGCAGTTGCGCAAATAATTCACAGTCTGGCAAACAGGGAGCACCTGCTTACTGCTAACTAGGGAGTATTAACAGAATCTCAATATAGTGCTAATATTCGGCCTAGAAAATTTCTATTAAAATTCCTTTTTGCAATTTGAAATCCTGGTTAATCTGGGCCTAGCTGAAGATCCAATTAATTTTATGTGCCAGTAAATACATTTCGAAATCTGAAGCCAAGTCAAAGAGGAAAAATTCTTTAAAGCTTACGTAAAGGAAAATTTATAAGTTAATAAAAAAAAATATATTAAAAAAAAAAAATAACGCTAATAAGTTAGTAAAAATATGGATAAAAATATAAGTAGTACAATAAAAAAATTAATTAATAAAATATAAGCAAACATAAGCAACTGAATATTCAATATTCAATATTGAAAAATTCCCTTACTACTTTTATTATAAATTTATCAGCTTTAGTTTATAGGTTCATTAACTCCTGCTTGGAGCATAGGGCGTCTAGTACACAATGATGAAGCTAATTTGGACACAAAGCTACGTTTTGAGCCATTAATTAAAGGTAAATTAATAACAGGAAAATTAAAGTACTTACGAGTAGAGTTACTCGCAAGTTTTACATTACAAACAGTTGGAATTCTAATATCTCTACAATTTCTTTATTTTACACCAGAAAATACACAGCTTATATTCCTATACCGCTAACAATTTTTTTTATATTAAATGGGTGTCTTCTTCTAACACTTCAGTGACTGTCTTTTAGTGACCAGCCTAGAACTTCATCAATAGACACTGAACAACTGAGACAGACGAGAAACAGCAACTATAGAATTGAAGTCACTTGCTAGTGTAGGGCATAGAAATTCTTGGAATCAAAATATCCTTCATTTAAGTGCAACGTTGGCAATGATATTTTCAATACTGTTGGGCATAAACTTTTTGTAGCGAGTTCAGTTTCACTTAGTTGTATTCGAGGCGCACCAGCATTGAGTGGCAGCATTGTACTGGCTAGTCTATCGAAATAAAAATATGATCGGGCAGTTTATAATTTGTGGTGTATTCTCAAGGTTATGTATTGATTTGCGCGTCAAACCTCAACACCTTGGTGATCTCACAGGTATTGTTTTTGAGCTGGAAATTAAATATGCACGTTAGAGATATTTATTATTCTGCCCCACAATGACTGATGAATTCCAGATGGGGTATTTTTTCATTTTTTTTATTTGTTTGTTGTTTTTTTTTAAATAACGTAAAGTGAATGTCTTTTCAAGTACTCATTTTTCACATAACCAATACTTCGTGCAGCACTACTTCTCACACTTGACAATACCAATATGTATCCAAACCTGGAACTCAGTTGCAGTAAATCAATTAGGAAATACTTTAGAAGCTATTAGTTATTTTTTAACATACAAATATAATATACGTAAAATTTTGCCTTAACTAAATAAGAATTTCGCCCTAAAAATAAATTTAAATAAAAAGTTAAAATATTATATTTCCTAAAAAAGATTTTAAATAAATTTATAAATAAATTAATTAAATAAATTATTTTTTTTAATAACTTAAACAAAAATTTTTTTTTAATATTTTAAATAAATTTTTCACATAAAGAAGTTTAAAATTTTTTCATAAATAATTAGGAAATATTTCAAAAATCAAAAAATATGTATAATAAATTTTGCAAAAACTTCGCATTAAAAACTTTTTTCTTAAATAAAAATTTAAAATCCAATACGAATTTGACAGTTAAAAAAATTCTTAAATAAAAATTTTAAAATAAGTTTTTCATAAAAAATTATGGAATACTTTACGAGCTATAAAATAAGTACAACGAAAAGGAATTCAAAATATTTTTTTTCATAAAAATTTGACCTTAGAAACCCTTTTTCTAAAAAATTGACTTTGAACCTATTTTTTAATTACTTTTAATTTCCTTTACGAGCTATAAAATAAATACAACAAAAAAACAATTTGTGATACTTTCTTGAACAAAGATTTGAAAGTTTCTAAAAATTTCGCCTTAAAAATTAATTTTGAATTAATTTTAATATCCTTTACGAGCTATAAAATAAATACAACCAAATACAATTTGTGATATTTTTTAAATACAAATTTTAAAGTTTGTAAAAATGTTGCCTTAAAAATATATTTTAATAAAAATATTGTCTTGAAAAAATTGTGTATAAAAATTTTCCATTTCACTTTTTCATAAAAGATTAAGGAATACTTTGAAAGCTGAAAAATATACACAAACAACAACATCTTGGCATCTTTTTAAAATACAAATTACAAATTTAAGAAAACTTTCGCCTTAAATAAATTTCGGCATAAAATTCTAAATTCAATTAACTTAACATTTCTTGAATAAAATTTGAAAATTCCGATTTTCATAAATATCAAGTAGAACAAAAAAATACTTAAAATATTTTTGGACATCAAAATTTAAAATATTGTAAAAATTACGCAGGCAAAAATGTTTTCTTAAGTAAAAAGTTCAAATTCAATACACATTTTGCCATGAAAAAAATGATTAAATAATAGTAGGAAATGCTTACGAGCTATAAAATATGTTGCATTTGTTGGATTCTTATATCATCAGCAACATGTCGGCTTATTTTAAAAGAAAACTTTCATAAACCGTAAAAACCCAGAGAGCAGTAAGTAAATAAACATTGTTGTAAGATCATATACTATAATATTTTAAGAGCGACCCTAATCTATATGTAAGATTATATACTATGTTAAGTACAACCCTAATTCTCCACTATGTTTATCCGTTATCACTTTCCAATATTATACTGTAACCTTATGCTACTTTTGTTATTACTTTTAATAAATCGTGAACCGCCTAACGTTAAACAACGTGTCTTTTGACTTCGACAAACAGAGCTTAATAGCTAACAATTGTAAATGCATCGAATTATAATTTAGAGAAGAACAATTTTTTCACGTAGCAGTACTTGTTTACAAGCGAAAGAATTATGCTTTGAAATACTGTTGCAAGCTTCAAAAAAAAATTTTTCGCATTGTCATATTACCTCAAATATATTTATAATAGTCTCAGATCATGCTGTTCTCGCTTTCTTTAAATCATAATTTAAGAGAAAAATTCAAGCATGTACTTTCATAGTCTACTAAATTTTAAAGCGCGAGCTTCAAGTGGCTCAAAAGTAGCGTTGATTTTTGAGGATTTTTTTCACTAGCGGTCTTTTGTATTTTTTCTATATAACGAAAGCTCGGCCCATTTTAATGTGGAAGAAAGCACTCAACAGCATCAACAAAAAAATTGTCAAAAATCAACGCTACCTATGATCGATTTAGAACTTGCATTTTTCATATTAGAATAAAATGAACTATAAAACTCCTCTCTCTTTCTCTCTCTCTCTTAGATTCACAGTCTGTGGTGGATCATAGTTTCATCAACAATCCTCCTCCAATTCAGAACTATAAAACTGCGTACTCCAAATTTTTCAAGATTGGCTAGCCCAAAATTTGCAACTTAATATTTCAATTAAAACAACAATTGAGCTAGATAATTCAGTCGAATATTTCACAAATAAAATCCACGAAGCGGCCTTTTTTTCTACTCCCCAAAAAGGTAATGAGATCAAATCTCGTAGCCGTATACATGTATGTGGAGAGATAAGAGCATTAATTAAGCATAAGAGACGCCTTCGAAAAAAATGGCAAACTACTAGGAATCCAAGAGACAAAACTGCTCTAAATAAAGCAACAACTGAAGTCAAAGAAAAACTAAAGGAATTTAGAAATAAATCATTATCAGATTATATACACAGCCTTAACGATAGAAATGTTGATGATCATAAGATTTGGAATGCTACAAAATATCTAAAACATCCCAAAAAGAGAAATGCGCTATAAAAGATTGTGGCAACGTTTGGTGTAGGACAGACAAGAGTAAGGCTTATGCATATGCTAGATATTTAGAGGCAACGTTTTCACCGTTTATAAACCAAAGCAACAACGATGATGATGTGTTAGCATTTCTCGATACCCCATGTCAACTATCTCTACCGATCAAACATATTACACCGAATGAAATTCGCTCTTAAATTAAAAACCTGTGTAACAAAAAATCTCCTGGATATCATAAAATTGACGCCAAAGTAGCCAAGTGTTTGCCGAAAAAAGGAGTTATGTTCTTAACTCTGTTATATAACTCATAACTATTAAGATTAAACTATTTTCCTACACAGTGGAAGTGCGCCGAAATAGTTATGGTCCTTAAACCGATAAAACCTGAAAATCAAATATCCACTTACAGACCAATCAGCTTATTGACAATATTCTCCAAAATATTTCAAAGACTATTTTTGCGCAGAGTACTCCCAATACTGAAAGAAAATAAGGTCATACCCGAACATCAATTTGGTTTTCGCCGATACCACGGTGCACCTGAACAATGTCACCGTGTTGTTAATTTCATAACCGAGTCTTTTGAACAAAGGGAATATTGTTCAGCCGTATTTTTGGATGTACAAAAGGCATTCGACAAAGTATGGCATCAAGGTCTGTTATATAAATTAAAAAAAAATACTTCCTGCACCAATTTATCTAACACTAAAGTCTTACCTCACCGAAAGATCATTTTACGTTAAGGTAAATGAAGAAATAACTGATATTAGATACATAAAAGCTGGAGTACCACAGGGTAGCGTGCTTGGTCCCATACTTTATACGATTTTTACATCTGACATACCCGAAACCGAAAACGTCCTAGTGGCTACATACGCTGATGACACCGCTATACTAGCTTCAAGTCAGTCCCCAATTGATGCAACCAACCTAGTTCAGATAGAACTAAACGGGATACAGACGTGGCTGGACCGATGGAAATTAAAAGTTAACACAAACAAATCTGTACATGTTTTGTTTTCATTGAGACGGAAAGAATGCCCTTCACTGTATCTAAATGGTAATATAATATAATTCCCAAACATGATACGGTCAAATATCTTGGCATACATTTGGACAAACGGCTAACCTGGAAATGCCATATTCAAGCAAAAAAAAACCCAGTTAAAGATAAAAACAAACAAACTTTACTGGCTACTAGGACCAAAATCAATATTAAATCTAAATAACAAAATATTAATATATAAGGCTATACTAAAGCCAGTATGGACCTACGCAGTACAACTGTGGGGAACTGCTAGCAGTTCTAACATAGAAATTCTGCAAAGATATCAGTCAAAAACTTTAAGACTTATCACGAGTGCACCCTGATTCGTCACAAATAAAGCCATACATAGTGACCTAGAAATTCCCTTTATAAAAGACCTCAATGGAGCGCAATAATATAAGTCAAATTGTTAATAGTTAGATAATTTGCTTATTATTTTAAAAATAGATTGCAAATAAACGAAAATTAATAAAAAAAAAAATTTTTCTTTTAATTTTTATTCAAAAGTACGAAAATTTCTGGAATTTTTTTTTTAATTTGCGCAAATTTTGAAACTTGGACTTACATGAAAGAATTATAAAAATTCACAACTTGTTAATAATTCCACGTTCTATTGTTATTTTACACAGTGTATATGATACGAATATGTCGCTATCAAATGAAGAAGAATGTAAGGGAAATTTAAAAATATATTTGATTTACAATTATTTTTTTCCGAAACATGTTTAAAAACGAATTTTTTTGTTTTTTATTCTTCAATATCTTTAAAAGCTTTCATAGAACCATGAAAAAAATTTACATCTACTTTCATGTAATTCAGCACTCATTTTTTTATGAGTATTAAAGCAAAATTCAGTTCAGGTTTCTTAATAATCTAACAAAGTAAGAAAGCTGGGGCTAACATTTTCGCAGGTTTTATTTAGTGAAGATAATGATTTTTATCAAAGCATTTTTGTAAGACTTCAAAGACTCTTAAAATTTTTAAGGGCATTTTTAACACAATTTAAAAGGGTGACTGAAAAAGAAAAGAAATTTTCAAAATTTCTTCCATATTACACTGTGCAACAAAAAATGAAAGCTGCAACATTATATATGTGATAGCGAAAAGGTAATTCACCTCGAAAAAACGCGGATCCTCTCGTTCAAATTGACAGACTTTTAGTGACTAGCCTTGAGCTTCATTAATATGCAATCCCTATTAATCAACAACAAACAGAAACAGTGAACTTGGCAATTGAAATCACTTGCTAGTAAGGAACATAGAAATTGATGGTGAGCTTTTGATGGCTTTCTGCAATAGCTAAGGCTCTAAAAATGCAAGGGCTTCATTAACAAGTGAAATTTTTTTTTACAATTTTTTTTTTTTTTTTTATTTACAAAAATTATATCGAAAGAATTTTTCATGAGCTTGTAAATTGTTTTAAAACAAAAATTACTTTTGCTATGTTCGCTCAAACTTCGTTGAGAAACTTTAAGAATCTTGTTCTCAAAAATTTGATTTTATTGGTTGACCACCTTTACACAGATCCTTTTAAGTACTCAATTTTGCAGCACTAATTTTATGTTGCACAGTGTAAAGTGAAAATTTAAAATTGTCTTCATCCTTCTTAAATTATGTCATTAGATGTATCCTAAACAAAGATGCTTCCTGAAAAAGGCCCACAATTTTAACTCGAACCTGCTAAAATTTTTTATAAATATTAAATTATTAAACAGTAACTGCATTAAATGACCGAAATGTCCAAAACTATTTGGAAAACTTGTTTTCAAGATCGCATAGATGCAATTTTTTCAGCCTTCATCTCGGAAAAATTTTCGGTCAAAACTTGTTGCACAGTGTTATTCACTCATTTGGTAGCCTTGTCATAAGCACTCATTGATTTATAATAATTTTTGGAATGCTGGATCCTAACTGAAACCCAATTTGCTGGTGGAATACTAAAATTTCAAATTTCCTGCACAAAAATATGAGTTTCCCAAATACCTATATCGACCCCAGCGCCATCTACCGAATCTTACACCAAAAGTATTTTACTTGACAATGAGTCTCGTTTCTATATCAGTTCGATATATTGCAGATAAAGCCGCGTAAACGGAGAGGCAAACAGAAAGGATCCAAAAAATTCAGAAACTCTTTTCTAGCCTTTTGTACCTACATACGCATAACCGTTTGAGTGCAAAACATTTCTATCTTTCAAAATCACAAACAGAAACTTCCATCATATTTTAAATTTTATTACTAATTACTCCATTGGTTAAACAAAAGTTGTTTAATTTCCCAAAAATTGCTTTAAAAGTTAGAAAATTGGCATGAAATATGACTTATTCAAAAATGGTGCTTACCTTTTAATGCTTCTATATGGACTATTATTTCCTCACTATTACTCTTCGGCGTTGCAATTTTTAATAATTTTTTCTTTCCGAAAAATCTCACTTTTATTTTTTACGCAAATTTTGCCTTTGTATAAATTTCTTTTGCACTTCACCCAATTCACTCTTTGCGTGATAAAGCAGCTTTTTCATACACTTATACCGTTAGCCTTGCACAATAACGCAATTTTTTACATTAAATAACTTTTTTTGGTTAAGTTACCGTCGCATTACTGATAGCTTTTTATGTCCAATTAATTAATTGATTTATGGCATGCGCGTAATATCTGCTGTCGAGTTCGATTTAAATTTTTTCTCGTGGGAATTTTTATAGTCACTGCTTTTTATCGTAAATAGGCGCTATGGCATAATATTTAAACTTTTGTTTGCTTTAGTTCAGTAATTTTTATTTGAATTTGGTATTGTTGTTGAGTTTTTCGTTTCTTATTTATGCAGCGTGTTGTTGCAAATTGATGACTTAGTAAATGAGTTGTGTGTAGTTGTTCAAGTCTTCAGTGTTTTTGTTTTTTAATTTGTTCAACACGTTTCCTTCTCAAAGTTCCACAATTAGTCTAGTACTAATATTTATTTTTTACCACAAATTCTACTTTGATATTCAATCTAAAAAACGTTGTTTCTATCTCGCGTCAATGTACAATTCTTCTTCTCCTTCTGCAAGTCAAACCTTATGTTCCTCCAAAATTTTTGTTACTCATACGCCGTGTGCCCCAGCGCGCTCATTATTACTTTAGTTTGTGCGTTTTCATGTGTTTCGCTTCCTGTTGCCGCTTTAGTTGCTGTTTTCAGTGCTTGTGTGCACGTGTCTGCTATTGTTTGTCTCCCTGACTGGCTGTTTATTCCGACGTTAGTGGCCTTACAGTTCGCCGCGCCAATGTATTTTTGTAGAAAATCCTTAATTCTCCAAAGAGATAGCAGCGCTGAGTGCATTCATTCGAGCCAGCTAAATATTTTTCAAAGCAGCCAGCCACTTGTCTTCGCCGCGTTTTTATGCTACATTTATATAAAATTTTCCTTTTGTTTAGCTATACTTTAGTATTGCGTTGGCTTTCGCTGCGAGGAGTTCAAGTTACCCAAGCGTCGGCGAAATGGTGAGCAAAATACTTTGCGAATTTCCGTTCACATCGCAAAGCTCAACTAAGGAGCTCAGTTTGGACTCTTGCTCCGTCAAGGTTTACTAAACTTGCTGCCGATTTCTTATAGTGCTATCCTTTATACACAATTTTCAATTAATTTTAGAATGACTTTGCTTGGTGTAAGCCTTAAAGAATGCAAAGTGATTAAAAATGTTTACGCGCTTATGTTAAGTGTTGATAAGTTTAATTTCCTAATAGGTGTTCATTGATTTCAAAAATGTTTTGTTTTCCCAACTTAGCCACAATTTACACATCACCACGTATTTATATATGTATGTGTGTCTGTATGCTAGCGTATTGTTCACAACCGTTCAACTTTAAGCGAGCGAGATTACCTCTCAGTGTATTTTTGTGTTGTATATTTTGTTGAAAAAGTGTTACTTCTGTTTAATTAGCAAATGATATGGTTGCATCTGATAAGCGCAGGAATTGCACGAATTAATATTAAATAGTGATATCTGCTTTCAGGCGTTTGAACGCATTTTTTCATAAGGTTTATTACTTGGTATATTTATATGTGTGTGTGCTTAATTTAGTAAAGTAGTTTTAGTTACATTTATTGCTTGCAGTTTACATTTTTTGTAGTTAAAAAAATGTCACCTTTTGTAGCATACCTTTAGGATGATTCCAAAAAACTGCTAAATTTGTGCAAGCAGTGTGCTTAGTTGATTAAATAGTCATAAACTTTTTGCACTTAGCCTTGTAGTTGCGTATTTATTGCTCAGCTAATAAATTAGTAGTAGGAGTAGTCAGTCAACCGCCGAAAAGTATGCAATGGTTCGGGTACGCACTGCCTAGGGTGCGCTGTCTCAATTTATGAGTTTTTCACTGCAAAGTGGCATTAGTTTCAAGTTATAATCAATAATAGTTTTTCAGAATTTATTGAAATCCGCCAAATAGTATGCAAAAGTTCTCGTAAGCCCACAAACTGAGTGCTTTTAATATCGCGCCATGTAAATTATTTTGTATGTTGTTCTTCTGCTGTTTATCGTGTAAACACCTCAATTGAATGGCAAATATGAACAATTCAGTATCTTCCAATGCGCCTAAAAGTATGCAATAAATTCTGACTGTGTTTCAAATTGAATACAGCTGGGCTGTAATATTAAAAAGAAACGTCTTTCTTTGTTTAAAATCAGTTTAATCGCCTGAAACTATGTTATATAAAAACCAATTAGGTATTACAAAGTCATCGAAAAATTTGCCATTTATGCTTTAAAGATTGTCTGCAGCACCAACACTGTTCATACGCCTGGAAGCAAACAATGATTTTTAGAATTGATTATCTGAATTCAATTATGTAAATTTTTCAGTACAAAACACAAATTGCGCTAGTTAGTATGAAACACAATTTTCCAAACAGCAGCAGTTCTTATTGTTTGCAAAGCGAATTTCTTTTTTTTTATTTTATGGTTTGAAGCGTTACTCGTTTTTAATTTTGTAATTTATTAAATTTTATTTCAGATAAATAAAAATCTATTACTTTTCTTTAATCGCGAAAGTGTAACTTATACGCTCGAAGGCAAGCAACGAAATTTCCCGTTCAACGATGAATATTTTCTAAGTTTACGAATACAGAAATTTGCAATTTTAAATCAGCTTCGGAAATGTAGTTTCAAGAAATCGTTGCTTTTGTATAAAGAAAGTATCTCACACTGCTGATTCTGTTAGTTTTTGCGCCGGAAAGTCTGCAATGATTTTCAAGTACTATTTTGTAGCGAAGATCACTATTTTATTTGCTGTATTATCAAAATTACGTGTCAAAAGAGCGTTTTTTTTCACATTTGTGCGCAAGTAGCCAAAAGTATGCTATGATTTTCGAAATTACATATATATTACTTGGAAACTAGTGTACCGATTTTCAAAGTTCAGTTTTTTGTTACAACTGGAAAATTAATATATGTTTTACTTTTTGAACTTCCCGATGGTCTTATGAAAAATAGTTGATTCATCCTTTTTTTAGTTTATTTTTTATTTATTTCTTTTGAGAATATTTCAGTCGAACTTGTTCAAAAATCTTAAACCCATTTTTAATATTACCTTCCACACGAATTTTTACGTTGTGCTAGGTCCGGCTCAAGCAATAGAAAATCGTAAATTACTAGCAATAGTTGAGTTTGACTAATCTCAGCTGAAATTTGTAATTCACTGTTTTATAAAATTTACCAATATTCTTTAAAAAATTACAATTAACTTTTTCAACTTAAAGTTCGCATACATTTCTGCATTCAATATTGGAAATTTCTTTGGCGCTTGCACTTTATCACTAACACGTTTGCATTCGCCGCCGCCATTCGCTACTGCAACAGGAAAGTGTCATCCTTTCGTAACCGTAATTCGCGTTAAACTGATCCTTTCAATTCCGAAAAATCGCAATGGCTTTTTCCTTTGGCTCCATCGGCCAATGCCAACCAACCAGACAGTCAGCCAGTCGGGCAGGCCGTGTCGTGTCGCACCGCACCACTCCGCTGCCATGCCGGCTCAGGTTGGTCGGGCCGCCTGTGCTATGCTGTGTTGTGTTGCCGCTTAGCTGCTGTCTGTGCATCGGTTGAACGAACCTCTCGAACGAGCCACCGTTGCAAAGCACACACGAAGCGAATTTTACAATGCAAACGAACTAGATAGTTAGTCGGCATGCACGACTATGACAACAACACACAGCACACAAATTGCAACAAAAGTAATAATAATAATAATAACAATAGCCAAGAGCACTGCAACAATGGATGGAAAGCAGCTCGGCCGCGATTTTGGCCAACTAGCTTTGTTGCCAAAAAAGCTAACAGTACAACAACAATTCCAGCGAAAAAGAAATACGACAAATGAAGCAACTATCACAACAACAACAAACCAACATTACTGAGTAAACGAACACAACAACACAACAGCTGGGCCGCAAGCGAATTTGCGAAGTTGCATTCTGGTCAGGTTTGAAGCGGTTTGGCAGTAAAACATTTCGAATGTTTGTTGGTTACAGGTGACTTTGATGCTGTTCGGTTGTAAAATTAATTGATTAGTGGGAATTTAAAGTTAAACATGCATAGTTTTCAGTATCAAAACGTACTAAGAAATATTTTAAAAATTATCAAAAACAGGCTGCGCATAAAATGTTGAAAAACCTGGCACTTGAGTGCCTCCTAAAATACCAGCAGAAAGCTATTTATCTTTTACAAATTTTCGAATTTATTCAAATTTCATGTGGGTACTTATAAGAGATTGAGAACTGCTAAAACACAAAATCATGTGTTTTATTATTTTTCTATGATCCTTCCTTTTTCTTTTTCTTTTTCCTTTCATCTACATAAAAATTAAATTTGTTAACTTTCAAAGTTTATGCGCTTAAATGTATGCATGATATTTTTGCACGTGTACAGCAACAGCTGCTTCAATTGCATTACATCGAACATGTTGTGACCGTTTCGCCGCGAATTCCGTCGCTTACTCAGTTTGCTTTTCATAAAAATCAACAAGTTTGCTGCTGGCGAATTTCGCAGAAAACAAGAGGCCAAGTGAGATGAAAGCGTGTTTTTTTTTTTTGTTTGAATTCAAAGTTAAAGACATAAGAATATAACTTTTGCTAGGAATATTGATTGAGAAATATCCCAATTTTCGCCAGTAATCGAACTCCGAAAAAACTTCAAAAATTTAAATAGATTTATGTGCCTTCTGGTGAGATTAGTATTAAAATTCAGCTTAAAAAATGCCTTAATATTATGAATTCTGCACCCACTGTTGTATTTATTTTTATTTTTTTCTTAATCACTTGAATCATTAACTGAAAATTGTAACACGCACAAATTTGTATGCCCATTTACTTTTGCGTAAAACTGAAAGTAGCTGCATCATTGCAAAAGCAGACCAATTTAAGACAATTCAGAATATAGATTTCATATTATTTGTTTGGAACAAATCTATTCAACACTTTTTTTAGTCCAACGATCGTCTCATAGCCAGCCTTTAAAATCGGCTTTCCGTTTTAGAATTATGTGAAGCCCAAATAAGATTTGAAAAATCCCTCGGCAGGCAATGGCAAACCTCCGAGTGTATTGCTGGGATGAAAAAGCTCCTCATAAAAATATCTGCCGTTCGGAGTCGGCTTGAAACTGTAGGTCCCTCCATTTATGGAACAACATCAAGACGCACACCACAAATAGGAGGAGGAGCTCGGCCAAACACCTAACAGAAGTGTACGCGCCAATTATTTATTTATTTTAAATGAGATTTGAAATGTTTACGCGTACTAGATGAAATTCAATGTATGGATGCCACGCAAATTGACTCAAAATAATCTTTTGGACCACATTGGCACCTGCGATTGCCTTTCGAATGAAGTCGAGTCCTTTTTGAGGCTGGTGGAACCTGGTGATAAAAAAAATTGCTCGCGTATGTGGAAACCAGGTACAAAATTGCTTCCAAAACACCATGAGTCGGACCAAATGATCGGCAATTGCAGGTTAACGGCCAGTTTTAGAGTTTAGAGTTTTTCTGTATGTGTTTATGTGTGATTGAAACGCACTCATACGCCATGAGCTGCTGAACAAACACTCAATTCGTGCCGCTACTATCAACAACAATTAGACTCCAGCAAGCGAAAAGTGACTAATATTGGAAGCACACATTTTTCAATACTTTTGATACAACGGACCATAGAAATAGTTTTCAGCAGTCGTACTTCGTTTGGGTAGCAATCCTTATTTATTGAGCTCAAAAAACGCGACCACTTGTCGTCTAATAGTAGGCGAACTTTTAATTGTGCCATCTGCAAAAAGAGAGTATAATCTTTGATATCCCCGCCAGTTCCACAACTACTGCACAGGTGCGATGACGAGCAGAAAATGGTAAATATTATTTAATTGCATGTCGTATTCTGAAGACTGGTAGTTTGATTTAAGTGCGCATTTCTTCCATTTCGCATTTCTATTTTGCTAAAATTTTAGTTAGCCAGCCAAAGCTAACTATGTACTTATCCCTGAAAATGAAATTTTTAAAAACTTTTTTATGCATTTTCTGCTTATTTATTTGATGTGATACCTTTTGAATATGTAAAATTCAATAGTTATTTAAAACAAAAAACCTGAAAAGTAATACTTATTTCTTATTTTCTCGCAGCCGAGTTAACTCTATACAAAAAAAGTAATTTTAAGTTTATTTTAACGAACCAAATCTGTTGGCTTAAACTTCATGAAATCGCCAACTCTTACAAATTTGTTTATAAGAAATAAATTTCAGCCTGAGAAATATTAAAATGGAATTTGAAAAATAACTGCCCTCCTTTCTCTCTACACCGTCAACTCTCGTCAACAAGCTTTGCGGCGACTTTTGCTATGTTGAAACTTGAATTCGCCACAATGAGCAAACGGACAAACGGTACACTCAGCGAGAGCGGCAAAAAGAGAGCAACCCACATACGTACGTGTATGTAGTTACGTCTGTCGGGACGAAAGTCTACACACCGGAAAAGCTGAGAGCTTTTAAGATGTGGTGTAGGAAAGCTTCAACGAGTAGTTGGGTGGGCTGTAGGGAGGCAGTTGCTAAGAGTCTAAGGTTTGAATGCATGAAAATGATTAGGTTGAAAATTTTGTTTATAAATTTTGCAAATATTTTTATGAATATTAATTTAAAAAAATTAATATAAAAAGAAATAATAATATTGTAATATTCTGTGAACTATTTTTTTTAATTTTGGTATTGTATTTTATTCTGTATCAGTGTCACGCATACATTTAGAAAGTTTTCAGTTTACAAAAATTAAGGAATTTAAATTTTTAAAACAAAGTAGATGGGCAGGTTTGATGGTACCACAGGTACACTGGAAGAAGCCAGGGAGTGTTGTTTTGATACCATAATGTAGACCACTACCTGCGAAAAATTTCAAAACATAAATGAAGAAAAACCATGTACGGTCTGAACCATATGCAGGCAGAACTACCTCAGGCTATTTTCGAAATGTACACTAAGAAAGCTCAAGTGCCTAACTGCCAAGCCGGAGCATTGACAAAGGAAGTGTTCTAAAGAAAGATTGGCTCAAATAAAATATTTTTGCTTAGACTATGCAAAAAATTCTTAGATCTTGATAAAAATTAAATTTTTGTACTCCGAATAAAGACAATGGGTTATTTAGTTTGAAAATTAGCAAAAAAAAACTATAAATTTTTCAAATTCAAAATAATTTTTTGCTTAAACGATTCTAAATTCGAAATAAAATACGACATTATTTGTTGTAAAGTCACAATTTTTATATCTATGTACCGAAACACATTTCCTTCGTTTTAAAACTAGCGAAAAAAATAGTTTTGAAATTTGAAACCAAATATTGTTTTCTTCTAAAAATGTTAGCATTAAACTCACAATTTTTGTTTACATTGAAAGAAAGATTTGTGTAGATTTAATAATAAAGAAAAAACATTTTCAATTCGAAATAAAGTAGCAGAGGTAAGAGCATAAAAATGTAGGACTATGAATAAGTTCGTGCGGTTTTTTTTCGAAATTTGAAACTTTATTGACGTAAAATGGTTACAAATTTAATATTCAAAATATTGTCCATCGCTTACTACTACTTTTTCCCATCTTTCTGGCAATTCACGGATTCCCTTTGTGAAAAATTCGGTCGGTTTTGCCGCAATCCACGAATCGATCCATTTTTTGACTTCATCGTAATTACGGAAGTGCTGGTCAGCCAGGCCATGTTGCATCGATCGGAAGAGATAGTAATCGGATGGCGCAAGGTCTGGACTATACGGCGGGTGGGGTAGGACATCCCATTTGAGCGTTTCTAAGTATGTTTTGACCACTTGTGCAACATGTGGCCGAGCATTGTCATGTTGCAAAATAACTTTGTCGTGTCTATCGGCGTATTGCGGCCGTTTTTCTCGCAGTGCTCGGCTCAAACGCATCAATTGTCGTCGGTAGACATCCCCCGTAATCGTTTCATTCGGTTTCAGTAGCTCATAATACACAACACCCAGCTGGTCCCACCAGATACACAGCATAACCTTCAGGCCATGAATATTCTGCGCCGACGTCGATGTTGAAGCATGGCCAGGGTATCCATACGTTGCCCGACGTTTTGGATTGTCGTAATGGACCCACTTTTCATCGCCAGTCACAATTCGATGCAAAAAACCCTTTCTTTTGTGCCGTTGAAGCAGTTGTTCGCATGCCATAAAACGGCGTTCAACGTCTCTTGGCTTCAATTCATACGGCACCCAATGGCCTACCTTTCGGATCATTCCCATGGCTTTTAAACGTTTGGAAATGGTTGATTGATCAACTCCCAAAGTTTTTGCAACCTCTTCTTGCGTTTGAGCCGGATCTTGATCGAGCAATTCCTCCAATTCGGTATCCATGAACTTTGGCGGCGCACCCTCGCGTTCTTCGTCTTCCAAGCCAAAATCACCACTTTTAAAGCGTGCAAACCACTTCTGGCACGTTCGCTCAGATAGAGCATGCTCACCATAAACTTCCACCAAGATACGATGACTTTCGGCTGCTTTTTTCTTCATATTAAAATAATGAAGAAGAATTCCCCGCAAAAACACATTATTTGGCACGAAATTCGACATTTTCAAGTGTGGTAAAAATATTGTTGTTTACGCTTCAAATAAAAAACTTATACTGACGTTTGTGCCTTACGACAGTAGCTCTCCAATGAATGTTTGGAAATGTGGATCGATGGAATAATAATCAAGTTACGCCATCTGTTGTAAAACCGTAACGAACTTATTCATAGTCCTATTATTAAAACTTTATCTCCATATAAACAAATTTATTTGCGTAGTTAAAAAAATAACAAATAAAAATTACCTATAAATTCAAACCTAAATACTGTTTTTTTTTGTAAAAATAATAAAATACTAATTATATTTTTTAATTCAAACTTAAGTTATATTTTTTGTAAGAAACAAAGTTCCACATAAAGAAATGCATTTCCGTAGTTAAACAAAGTAACAAATAAATATTATTTTTAGTTTTCTTTAAAATGCTTCTATCTTAAAAATCAAAATATTTGTCTCCGAAGAACAAGATTTATTTATTAGTTTAAAAACAAAAAAATTAAAGTAAAAACTCAATAAATTTTTCTCGCTCGAAATAATAAATTTTGTTTTTTTTCTTGTACAAATTTTAGGACTGTCTAGAAATAAAATATATTTATTTACTTTAAAAGTTGAGAAAAATATATAGTTATTAAGCTTTGCTCGAAATTTTCCTATTTCCAATAAAAATTTTAGACTTTGAAATTTTTATATTTTGAACCAATTTCTATCTTTAGTTTGAAAATAAATATATAAATTTTTTTTATAATTCAAAATAAAATAAATTTTTCGTAATAAGTATTTGAACCATGAATTTATTTCATCTAAAAATTAAAAAAAAAAATGTATCTTAAATTGGAAAAGGTAGCTATCAATTTATCCAAAAAGTTCTTATATATGCAGCTATAACAAAAAACAATTAACTAAAAAATTAAAGTAAATTATAACTTAGTTTAAAGGCCAGCAAGAAAAATGTATCACTTTTTAAATCCAAAATTGAATAATGCTTTATTTTTGTGTAAAGTCTTTGCATCGTAAAAATTAAATTTTTTGCTTTGATATTGAGATATTTATTTATTTAATCTGAAAACAGCAAAACATAAGAATTTTCACACTATAAATTTTATGAATCATTAAATTGTTTATATTGAAATTCATGGAATACTGAATAACAACTGCTATATTATTGATATTTGGTTTATGGAATTTTGATTTTAAATTTAAATTTTTTAAAAAGTGTGGCAAATGTGCAAAACGGATCGCAATGATGAAATGGGCTTAAAAAGACAAAAAAACAAAAACCCCGTACGAAATTTTGCCGGCTTGCTCAATTGTAGTATTAAAAAAGAATTTTTTTAAAAAGAAATATATTTCTAATTTGCCTGCCTTATATTTATACCTGCCTCCTTAATTTTTGTATTAAAAAAAAATTTTCAGAAAGAAATATATTTCTAATTCTAAATCTGTTTATATTAGTCCTAATATATTTCACTAATTCAGCTCATTCACAAATTTATAATTGTGTATTTTTTGAACATTTACCTTTTTATTTTATAAAATTATTAAATATAAATGTAAACATAAAAACTAAAAATGGTATGCTATAAAAATTCGCACAAAATTTGTTTGAAAATTTAACTAATTAATTAAATTAGCAGCACTAAACCCCATTTAGTTACTATTAAATATAAATATATTGTATATAATTATAATTATTATATATTTTATTAAATAATATTTGCATATTTAAAATAGAAATATGTTGCAATTGAATTGTACTTGAATTGCAGTCGAAATTCCTTTTCACCCGTTTCGAATATTTTCAATTTTCGCTAATTAAAACCTCATTTTCTGTTGCAACTTTCGCACCTGCACTGGTCTTCACTGTCCTATTGATACCAATTCGAGGCGCCTATGAAAGCAATCAATGTCACCACCAGCTACTCTATGACTCCAACTCCCCACACAACCACCACTAGACGGCACTCCGAATTGCACTAAACACTATGCAAAATCACTAGCGCGCCCACTCACTCGCACGCATGCCGAAAAACTTCATCTCTATTTCACTCTCTTCCATATTCTTACTCACTCTCTTTGTTACACAGTTGAACGCACATCTCCAATACAAACAACTCCATTTGACCAACACTCCATCTAAAGGTTACCCACCTGGCGCCAACGTACACACGCACACTTATGCCCTGCTTGTAGGCAACTTTTAGGCGCCCACTTAACCCACAAACAAAAGCAAACCAGAGCGAAGACAACAGCTACACCGACAGCTACAGCTTTGTGTAAGTGTGACAACCACTCTTGATGGAAGCCTCTACCTCTACCACTTTCACTTCAGTGATTGTTGGTGCTGTTGCCGTGCTCTCTCGCTCTCTCACTCTCTGTCGCTCCCTTCCCGCTGTGTTTAACATGCGCAACAAAAGCTCCCTTAAATAGTGAGTAGGCCAATCGGTTGCATGCTTTACGTGGTCAAGTGCGCCGTCTATTGGCCAATAAGCACACTGTATATTTCCAGGCGCTTTTCAGTTGTAACCACGAGTTGTTGCAGTAGCCTTGCACTGATGTTATCTGTGCAGCGCTGTTGCATTGCCGACGGTGCTTGCGACCATTGTCCAAGAGTAATAAAATTATGCATCGTCAATTTCCCTAAATATGCCTACCTTTAGGCGCAAGCGGAGTAGTTAACGTCTAGTTGAAGGCACATATATATGAATGATGGGCGAAAGTCGATGTCGTCTCGACTCGACTTCGGCTTCCAGTTGGCAGCAATCGACTGCACTTTCCAGGCACTCGTCACACACATCGCCTGCATACAGTTAGGCGGCGCATGTTACATTGTATGCGCGTGGATCTGTGTATGTACTCGTGTGTGTGTATTTGTGAAGTGGCAGCGTGTACTATTTGCTTTTAGGGAGACGCCCTAACGCCATGCATTGCTTTTCAGCTAAATATGCATTTGTATGTGCAGTGTTGCATACTTTTAGGAACGGCCTGTTGGCCTACAATGAAAGGGGTTGCGCGCGCTATTCCACCATCTGGCTAACGGACTGACGTGCTGACTGACGTTGTGTACTGCTTTGTTGCATTGTTGCATGCAACATTCTATGCCAATGTGTACTACGACACGAAGACGAGGTGACAAATTTCATTGAAACGCCTAAAAGTATGTTCATTTCATGTGTTTTGCTTCTCCAATTTTGTGCTTACATTTATTGCTGCACCTATGCCGAATCACTCTGCCGTACGTTCGTTTGGTCTGTCGCCTTGGGGCTGTGAAATTCATTGCTACATGCAACAACGCCTGGCTGCTGCAGCTATCTTACAGCCTGAATGTATGCTACGCTGCTATGAATTGCCTATGTTACATGTACACACACACATATGCGCAGATCTATTTATTTGCTACTTAGTTTGCTCAGCCTAGTTTGTAGGCCTCTGCCTAGGCGCTGCATTTGCCACTTCGCTGCTGCCGAGCTCCGCGCTCCACATTTACTACTGTCCGTTCTTCGTCCTCTTCAGTTCTCTATGCTTTAACTGCTATCTTTTGCCTGCAATAAAAACGAGGGTAATTGGGGTCGAGCAACGTTTCTGATGTGTTGCATATCTGTGCCTGCCCCTCGTTTGCATTCCTCAGCTCTCTCCTTATCTGAGCTGATTGCAGTCGCATTTCCTTCTTGAGCAGATCAGCATGTTTATTTAGGGTCAACACAGCCGGCATCTGCATTAGCTGCTGTTACTACGCCTCAGCGCGCCGCTCTGTATTGGAATGCCTTCCAGCACATGAGCTTGTTTACCTTAATAGGCATTTGATAGGCTTTACAGCCATCATTCACTTACCTTCGCTCTCTTCCGCTTTCTCCTCTCCTCCAGCGAACGGTTCAAATTTCTTGCCACTTTCATCAGATTTAAAACCTTGGCAATGTGGTTCAATACACGAACGCATTCCGAGTTTCAAACATCGTTTCGATCTGTATTCACATGAGCGCACTTGCATGTGTTGGTAAATATTTATTTGACAGCAAAATCTTAATTATTTCATTGTTTTCACTTATGCAAGTTATTTACAAATTCAGTAATGAACTATGATTGCTTAGACACAAACAAGAATATACGTAAATATTCTTAAGGAGAATAGCAGCGGTACGATTTTCAAGGAAGCGAATTTTCAGATTTTTTTATACACTCGGCCGAAAAGGTTTGCTTTCGGTTTTCCTTTCTAAAATATACAAATGTTAAAGCTTTTTCGATAATTTTCATAAAAATATAACCCTTATTATAAATACAAAAACCAGTGTAAGTCAAAGCACAAAATTTTCGTTCAAAAATTTAAGAAAAGAAAACTGCCGCCAGAATGTGAAACTATTTGATCTGAATTTACAGAAACTCCTTAGGTATTCAGTTTTTTAGATCATTCAATTTTAGTCCAAAAAGTGAAATTTCAAGTAGCTCAAAAATCGCGTTGATTTTTGCAAATTTTTTTTCTGCATCCCTTGTTGCGCATTTTCTTCCCCATAACAGACTTCTGAATATGGACTTTATTTGCTAAGAGGAATAGACCAATAATACTTAAGACATTTCATCAATTTATGTTCAAAGATCCCATGACGTATGGAGCTGGCATAGAACTCATAACGAGAAACTGACTGGTTTGTTTTAGCTCTGAGCTGCTACGACTTTTAAATGAAGTTCTTCGAAGTGGAAATGCCATCCAGGAGAATTACATTGCCTGCAAATGTAATCGATGACTTCAGTACACTTCTGAAGGTTGTGGCTTTTAGTGAATAAGAAGGATGACTGGATTTGTGTAGGCCGGAAGATCACAACAGAAAATCCTAACTTTCACGTTGTACTTTAAACTAAGTTAGTTTTATTTTGTCTTCTGATGTGGTATATTGGGCTTGACCGCGAGTTTACAATTAAGGGGTTTTTTTTGAGATCCTGTTTATGTGAAAATGGGAAGATAGAGAGGGCATCACAAAGTCCGTTCATGTTCAAAATTTTATGTTTCGATAATGAATCTGAGAAATCTTTTGTGATATAGTCGGGATAAATTTTCCTTACATCTGGTCCCAAAATGGTCATTTTCATTTCAGCAAATGCCGGTCAAAAACAGTGAAAATGCAACGCTTTCTGATCGTCTTACCGAGAGAAGGCACATATTGGCTGGTCGACTAAGCCTATAGCAACCGTAGATTGGTCCCATAAGTGTGACCCGCAATACACCCAAACAGACATCGTAGCCCCTTTCCTTTTGCTTCATATGTATTTTCCCTTCCGCCTTCTTATACTTTTTAACACGTTGAGTGCGGCGCCGATATTTCAGAATTTTTTTCTCGGCTGGCAAAAAGCGGTCGCTCTCTAAGTATGCGAGAATGTAATATTATCAGCGATCATTTCCCTGATTATCTTTCAAGAAGTAGCCAGACAAAAAATATCAGTTACAGAATCTCGGAGACAATTGGTGAATGGACCGACACAGTGAGTAGATGAGCAAATACCACTTCGGGAAGTTAAAAGTATTCATAAATTACAGAATTAAATTAGTTGGGTCTACCAAAGCCGAACATTTAACAAAAAAAATTTCTTACATTTTGTTGCATGTGAAAATCACACCAACACTTTTGCTTAGAATGTTTCAATAAAGCTCATTAAAAGTATATTTGACTCAATTCATTCAGGTTACATTTATCTTTTAACTTTACACGAGAAGAGTAACGGCAGCCCCTAAGAACTGGATCTGGCCACGAGAAAAGACCAGCACCGCTCCCCAGGGACCGGAGTGGCGCTCAACCTTTTAAGAAGCTGTTATTTATTTTCCAGGTTTTCAAGCTGTATCAACGGTCTCTAAGTCCTCCTATGCGAAGCTCTGATTTATCTAATAACTATTCCTGTAAAGAGTGGGCCGAAAATCAGATCTGATCCCATTAAGTTAGCCACCGGCAGCCACGGTAGTCCAGTTCATCATTCAGTTAGTTATCATAGACACAAAGGAAGCTAAAAGAGCTCAAGTTTGTTTCTCTTTGCTATGAAAATTACCCACAGCTTACACCTCCTGGCAAAGCTTTTTTTTAGAGTCGTTCGCATTTCCCTCTAACCCAATATTCGCGCCATCCCTCTCATTTATTAAAATTCTCAGTCGATGTAATTTCTAGTTCATAGTAAAATTTCAAGTTTTTGTGCAGATCTGTTCCAGCATCAGCCAATTTTGAGTTGTTGATGAATTCGGAATTATTCCCTACATGCCACTTTGTTTACTTAGGAACCTATTTGGGCTCACTAGGGCAGTTCTGGAAATCAAAGATAAAACGTCAAGTCCGCACGCGTAGATACCATATAAACTTAAAATATGGATGGTAAAACGTGGGGAGAGGAATGGAGCCGGTTTACATAAAAAAACAATAAAAAAAAATTGGTGCGAACACTTCCGATAGTCGTTTAGCCGAGCTTCTCTTCCTATTTGTGGCGTGCGTATTGATGTTGTTCTACAAATGGAGGGACCTACAGTTTTAAGCCGACTACGAACCGCACACAATTTTTTATGAGGAGCTTTTTCTTGGCCGAAATACATTCATAGGTTTGCCATTGGCTGCCGAAGGGCGACCGCTATTAGAAAAAAATTTGTTTATAGTTTTATTGTTTCATGCACGGAGTTTCGAACCTATGCACTTCTAAATGGTAACTTCACACCAATACATTCGGCTACGGTTTAAATACCATCAGTAGTATCAAGCTTGACATCAAGCCATGCCCAACTCATTTTATCACAGTTGCTGTTTTGCTTTTTTGTTTTTTTGTTCAGTACGTAATGCAAGGCAGGACGCTCTCTTGGTGAACGAAATCACGTTCAGCAAGAGTATCTTATGATGACTGGACTTGTTTATGCCAGACAAACCTGAAAAATGTCGAACAAAGATGATAAATTATTAGTAGCATTCCAGAGAACTATTCTTTCTAACGATCCGATCAACGATAGTATTCGCAAGGGTGACGAACATGCAATCTTTCAGTTTATAGAATTCATAAAAATAATATGTCGGTGTTGGTTTGGCTACGTTAGAACTATAGACGTTGAAGTTGATCATTCGATTCTGCACCGATTCAGCACAACGAAAACGGAGTTACTAGTGAAAGCATTGAAGAGGCAAAGTTCGGAACTGGTATGAAAAATAGGCACATTTTGGCTAAAGAATGCTACAACTGGCGAAGTTTTTAGAACTCGGCCCACAGCGACAAACAATTTTAGAGTCAATGAGGAAGTAGCAGCAAAATTCACTGTACCGACATTCTAAATTTGCTCACCCAGAACTAATTTTTCACCTCAAGCTAAAGTAACATAAAAGTCGAATCAAAGCGTGTTTAAGGCTTTTTAAAATGTTTACCGCTGCTTTATCTGCAATCTACAGCAATACTCCCAAGCGCCTACATTCATATTTTAACCCTTTAACTTTCTAATTCTTTTATATTGACAGCTTAAAGTGGAGAAATTTAATTACGCCGTTGGCAGACAGAGAACTCGGTTGGCATCATTGCTAGCCAAAGCAGCTAACCCTACGTTTATTTTTTATATTTATTTGTGTAAGAGTTTGCAAAAATATATGTATTTGTAAATAGGTTTCGAGTGTGGTTGTATGTGTGGCACATACCCTTTAACATGCCACAATTCATTTTTAGGACAATTCAGATGCAACATAGCCTACAAAGGCAAAAATAAGAGAAGAGCCAAAGAAAGTGGTTGGGCAGAGAAACGCGGGATAGGAAATAAAATGGAATGCAAACGGCAAAAGAGAGCAGAAGGGGGAGTAGTAGCAGATATTCTTAAATAAAAAACTCTTTCATGGTGGTTTATCTGCAATAGATGTGCATGCAGTAGTTAGGATGTGCATGTTTATGCGTGTAATCCGTTTTTCTATTTACTTATCGCAACCAGGAACGACACGTATCGTCAAGTGTAAATATGCGCACACAAGCATATGAAAGGACGAAGCAACGAGTGAATGAATGAATAAATGAATGTGCCACGAAAGATAGGAATGCATAGGAATACTTTTGTGCATGTATGTGTGTACACATTCAATGTTGGTTCATTTGTAGCTTTGACTGTATGTTTGTGCGGGCTTAAATGTGTGCAACTAAATGTACCTGCCTACATAGAGGGCAGAAAATGCCACGAGACAGTCAACAAAACCAGCCTAGCAAAAAAAAAAACGAGCTGTGAAAGAAATGCATAAAAGACTTGCCACAGTTAGGCTAAAGACAGCGAAAACGGCAAAAGCCAACTGCAGTAGAAACCAAAACAAGGAAAAATTGCTGTAGAGAATCTCTTGCCATGTCAAAGGAGTCCAGGTGGGGCTACTGAAATCGTTGCATATACGAAGGCGCATTTGTCAACCGTAAAAGCAGCAGAAAGAAGACATTTATTTCAGCAAGGGCAGCTTTTTGCGTGTGTACAGATATACGTGGCATATTCATATGAGACAAACCTGCATTACACACTTACACATAAGCACAACTTTTGTATGTATGTATGTATGTATGTACGTATATTATTTACAGTCTGCGTCCGATGAACGTGTGCGCCTCATATTTATTTATTTATTTTCTAACTTCAATTATTCTTTTATAAAAATATAGTTCATACTACAACAAAAAATATAGAAAACAAAATTTTATAATTTACTAGCAAACCCGGCCCCCTTCGCTGGGCACACTAAAATAGAATAGATATGATTTAGAACAGAAAATATATGGTTTTAATATTATTTATTTCTTTATTCTTTATTCTAGCGCTTTGGCATAAACAATATTTTTTGTTTTTCTATTTGTTTTTGAGTAAGTATAAAATATAAATTGAAAATCATGAAAAAAGAAGATTGTTTTTAAATTTCAAATCAACGCATATGAATAAACAATCGTCCTTTTTCCTGATCATCCATGAATTTTTCGTTTCAATTTATATGTTTTATTAAGCATTGGAGCTTTTTTAACCATTATCCATTTATATTTTTCAAAAAAAAACGAAAAAAATTGTTTTTTCCACGAACACATAATTTCATTCGGATTTCACATTAAATTCCCAAATTTCGTAAGAAATTATTCACTGTTCCAAAATCCACTCCAAAAAATTCACAAACAATTTTTACATGTTGCACTTACGTTTTTTCCTTATGGCATCCAAATCAGAAAGAAATATTGACACATTGCAACTCACACTGCCAATAGGTATCCAAACTATACGGAAACCATCTTCAATACCTCCTTAACAATGTGTGTAAGTTTGGTTTAATTCGATACAAAGACACGGCGGGTCCACGTTTCGGCATATATTTCCAGACCCTAGTCATCAATAGGTATGAAAATTACCCCGTATTAAAGCACTTATCAACAGCTTTCATTTGATACCCATATTGTACACACACAACCAAAGGTTACCCGGGTCCACGTTTTGACCTATATCTCGAGACCCCAGTCACGGAGCGGCATGAAAAATACTCTGTACTAAAGCATTCACCAACAGCTTCAATTTGATATCCATATTGTACAAACACATTCTAGGGTCCACGTTTTGGTCTCTATCTCGAGACCCTAGTCACGGAGCGGCATGAAAAATACTCTGAACTAAAGCATTCACCAACAGCTTCCATTTGATACACATATTGTACATACACATCCGAAGGTTACCCGGGTCCACGTTTTGACCTATATCTCGAGCCCTATCCACCAATAGGTATCCAAACTATACGGAGACCATCTTCAATACCTTCTTAACAATGTGTGTAAGTTTGGTTTAATTCGGTGCAGACACGGCCGGTTAGCGAACACACACAAAAAGTTGACTTTATTTTATATATAAGATTTTTTTCAGTTTGGGTCCGAAAAATCCAAATATCTTACGGAACCCTATTTATTTCCAAAATAAAATGTAATCTATGTTACTCTTGGATAATGTAGTTTTCGAATGGTGAAAGAATTTTTAAAATCGGTCCAGTAGTTTTTGAGCCTATTCGTTACAAACAAACAAACAAACAAACAAACAAAGTTTTCCTCTTTATAATATTAGTATAGATATAAAATATGTAAAAATCTAGCAAGCATTCATCAAAATTTTCAACTTTCTACTCAAAATTTTTAGAAAAAGTTCGGGTATGCAGTTATATGGACCATTTAATTTCAGTTTTATAAAGTACAAATTTCAAGTGGCTTAAAAGTCGCATTGAATTTTGATTATTATTTTTGCTGCCGGTGTTGGGTGTTTTAAGATCATATGAAAAAAATTTGAGTTGGCGTTAAATGGAGAAAATGCACAAGACCGCGTCCAAAAAAAAAAATTCCAAAATGAGTGCGATTTTTAACCTACCTGAATTTTGCACTTTATTATTACAAAATTTAATCGTCTATAAAACTGCATACCTAAAACTTTTCTAAGAAATCTACGTAGAAAGTTTGAAATTTTAATGAATATTTGCCGAATTTTCCTAAATTTTGTACAAATTTTGAAACTTTGCATTATATAGTTTTTGTGAAAGTATGAAATATATTTTTGCATAAAGTTAATTGAAATTAAAAAAGTAAATAAATTGTCATAACCTGATGTACACTTTCTTTTGACGTTGTTTATATGTGAATATGTTTGTTTGTGCATTTGCAAGCCTGTCGAACTGCACGACAAGCGAATGCAATCGGAATTGCAATTGCTAGACGCCATATTTGTGTGTCGCCACAACACAAGCACACATGAAAATACACACACATACAGGCAGTAGCAATACCGCATACACGTAGTTGTATCTGTGGGGACTGGCAAGCCTACAGGCTGCTTTTTCGGGCATTTGCAGTAAACGAAAGTCGCAATTGTTGGTCTACATATGCATCTACACGTGTGTGTGTGTGTGTGATGTGTACGGTAACCGCCGGGCATGACTGCCGCACTATTTACATGTAGTCAAGCAAACATACAGCAACATTCAAGTATATATGTATATGTATATCTTAATAAAGGGTGCGCCTCTTGCGGATTAGGCTCGCCTATATTAGACTATTTTCAGTTAACTTAAATGATTACCACTAGCTGCTACTATTTATATTTTATTTTTAATAATAATTTGATTAATTTGTGTGTTTACTTTTAATTAATTTATAGTCGCATGAACCGCTCCCTTGAAATTTTCTTAAAAATAATTCGTATCAGAATTTATTAATTGGTTTCAAAAATATAATATTATAGATACTCGTGAAGCTCTGTTTGTTTTAAATGTTTTTTTTTTCTTTCAGTTTTAAAAAGATGTGCAAAAAGATGTATTTATTTGTTTCTTGGGCTATGAGAAGGTCTTCGGCAATGTGCAGCACGACAATTAATGCATTCATACGCTGACTGTAAATAATATACATTCACACATGCAGTCCCACCGAGAGGGGTCCGGACTCGAGGCTCACTATAACATAATACGCATTTTGATAAATAAAAAAAAATTTGAAGGGGCCCGCATCTCAAGTTTCCCTCGGGGCCCGAATACTCTCTCCACGGCCCTGCATACATGCATACTAAAGTTGTGTTTATGTGTAATTGTGTTTAAAAAATCACAATTAATTTTTCATGGAATTGACGAAAAAAAAATCACTTAGCCTAAAATACATTTATTGTATCAAAGACATGCGTATCCATAAAGGCGTAAGGCATTTCATCCACGCCGAAAAAATATACCAAGTAGCTCTTTGGTATGCCAGTCCGTAAATTCGGACTAAGAATTAACACCAAATATCGAAATGTATGCATGTCAGCAGGAGACCTACAATCATTCCATAACATTTCCTAACCATAAATGAAGAACCGATAAAAAAAATGTCAAGCTACAAATATCCTGATTGTTGGGTCAATGAAAACTCGGACGCATCAGCTGAAATAAGGACAACAATAGCAGTAGCAATACCCACGTTCTGCAAATTAAAAAAAATCTTCAGTTGCCATGATTTTAACATCAAACACAAAAATCGTTACGTGTGGTCTATACACCTAGAGGATGTGGAATGTTGGACACTGAAATTTGCTGACATTAACAGATTTGAAAAAAAAGAAACTAAAAATTAAGAAAAACATTTTTCTAATAGCAGTCGCCCCTCGGCAGGCAATGGCAAACCTCCGAGTGTATTTCTGCCATGAAAAAGCTCCTCTTAAAAATATCTGCCGTTCGGAGTCGGTTTGAAACTGTATCTCCCTCCACAAATACGAAGAGGAGCTCGGCCAAACCCCCTAAAAGGGTATACGCGCCAATTATTTTTAAATTGTGGGGGCTTGGAAGAATTTTGAAAATGCCCTGGATGGAGTGTGTCTGTAACATGGAAGTTTTACGTCGTATTAAACGTGATTGTGATCTTTTGCATAAAATACATTCACCACATATTAAGGTATTATACTACTGTGGGCAAAAAGTAGGGTGAACTTGGTTGTAAAATGAAAAATCTTTATTTATTCTTGTAAATCAATTTCTTCCCCTTCAAAATAATCCCCTCTCGATGAAATACACTTATGTCAACGATTTTTCCAATCCCCGAAACATGCCAAATAGTCCACTGCCGGTATAGCCATCAGCACCTTCTTCGATTCAGCTTTTATCTCCTCAATCGACTCGAAACGCGATACCCGGAGTGGTCTCTTGAGTGTTGGGAATAGCCAGAAGTCACACGGATCCAAATCAGTCGAATACAATGGTTGCCGAACGATATGCGTGGAATTTTTGGCGAAATGGTTACGAAGAACGAGTTTAGTGTTAGACGGTGCTTTTTCGTGATGCAAAAACCAAGAGTTGTTGGACCATAATTCTGGTCTTTTTAGACGAATTGATTCACGTAAACGACGCATAACGCTCAAATAAACTCCTTATTAACAGTTTGGCCAGGTGGAAGGAATTCATAGTGCACCACACCACGAAAATCTAAAAAAACTGTCATCAAGACCTTTATTTTTGAACGACTTTGACGTGCTCTTTTCGGTCTGGCCTCGCCTTTAGCACGATATTCGCTTGATTGGTGGGTTGTTTCAGTGTCGTAAGCATAAATCCAAGTCTCATCTCCCGTAATGATGCATTTGAGCTCGCCCTGATAGTCTGAAAGCATTGTTTCACACACATCAACGCGACGACTTTTTCCAAGAAATTGAGAGTTTTCGGTACCAAACGAGTTTTGACTTTTCGTAGGCCCAAATGGTCTTTCAAAATGGTTTTCACAGATCCTTCTGATATTCCGATCATATCAGTAAGGTCTTTAACAGTCAACCGACGATTTTTGAGCACTAACTCCTTCACTTTATTGACGTGTTGGTCATCTGTTGACGTCGATGGTCGTCCGGAGCGCTCCAAGTCATCAATCACCAAATGCCTTCTGCAATATGCTAAACGTTTCCGCAGCCGAAATTTCATTCCGCAAACAAAATTTGATGGCACTTCTCTGCTCAATCAAATCAGACATTGTAAAAATCGAAAAATTCACTCTTGGTCGTTTGGTAAACACAAGCGTAAATATATTACTGATAATAATATATTTAAGAATATACACAGACAATTTAATATCGTTCCGATGAATATTTTCAAATTCTGGCGTTCACAAGATCTTGAAGAAAAACAATGTTATTTATCGTAAAGGTAAGCGAACACCGAAACATACGGCAAAAGAACTCGCAAAAAAATACCAATTTGCTGCCGTGCATTTCGTCGTGAACATTTTGCGAATGAAAAATTCATAATTTTGGAAGATGAATCGTACTTCACATTTAGTCATCATGAATTTAGAGGCAACGACAGTTTTTACACTGACAACATCGAAACAATACGAAACGAGTTAAAATATAGCAGCAAATCAAAATTTTAGCTGAAGGTGCTAGTGTGGGTGGCCATTTCTTAGAAGTGTGTTTCAGAACCATTGATTCGCAAAAACAAAGCCAAAGCGATCAATGCTGATGTTTATATTGGTCAATGCTTGCCAAAACTGAAGAAATTCATCGATAAATATCACAATAGCGACGTAATCATGTTTTGACCACACTTTGCAAGCTGTCATGCAAAAAAAAAACATTGGATTGGTTAACTCAGCAAAACCTACCATTTGTGCCAAAAAAAGGACAATCCTCCAAACGTGCCACAGGCACGTCCAATAAAAAATTTCTGGGCAGCTCTCCAGCGGATGGTATACGAAAAGGGCTGGGAGGCACGAAAAGAGCAAAAGTTGATCAATCGAATCAAGCGAAAGTTGAAAGAAATCGATATAAGCACCGTCCAAAACTTAATTCGGGACGTTCGCTCTATTCTACGAAAAATCGAAGACAATGGTCCATTGAGTGTAATCTAAATATATTTTTGATATGCAACCAATTGCCTGAAGTACCAAATAAAAATAATTTTTAATTCAATTGTTTGTTTTGGAATGGCGTATGCCAGAGGTTAGTCTCAATGTTTAGTGGACATATCGCACCCTAAATACAAAAGGGTCACAACTCAAAATTTTCCACACTCGAGATTCACTTGTTTACAGTAGCACAGAAAACAAACTATGTGACATATCACGCTGAAATTTGCCATGTAAGCTTATAACAGTCCTACCAAAAAACAAAAAATTTATGTTTGCCATATGTCATCCGCGCACACTGTGACTTTTTATCGTTTTAGGATGCCAAAATTAAAAAAAAAAAGTTCTGCGAAAATGATTTTCTTTCGGTATGTTGTGTAAAAATGACCAAATTTTACGACAGTGTACTCAAAATTTATCAAAACAATAGTTTTAAGAAAGATAACCGTTTACAAACACAAGCCGGTGCGTACGAGTAAGTATCAATTTCATAAAATTGAGTATTTGCTGATTAAATTTCAACAATTTTGTACTTCAGGGGTAAGTAAGAGGATTATAAAGTTTTTACTATCGATACAAATCCGTTCAGTAAAATATCACTAAAACAGCCATAGCTTAATATTATTTTTGATACTTTACTGAGAAAAACTTATATTGGTCCATCGAGTTCCGTCCATTCTTTAACAGCGAAACGACCTTTAGGGGTCTGTGTTTCAGATACTGGAATAAAATTTTGCTACAATTTGCTACCACAGCTTTAAAAGAAGTTTTCATGGCGATTCCTCGGAAAGAACTTTTTGAAATTTGGCTGACGAGCTCAAAAGAAACGCGTCGTGATGCGGTGTTAGAGAAAATTTTTGCGGTGATCGGAAGAGACGTGGATACTAAAAAGCTAGGAGAGCGTATAAAAAAACTGTGTTACCAACTTTCTTCAAAGGGGGAGGGGTCTTGCCGAGTTAAGGCCCGTGTTCTAGCCCGTAATTATAGTTGGTTTTCCAAGAGTAAAGACTTTGGAAAATACCGTCTTGATGTTGGGCCATCAACTTCATCCTCTATTAGATCCAATGTAGGTAGACCACATGTGGCGTTTTCCGATTCTTCTCTTCGCACAAAGAAAAGAAAAGCAAAGTATCAAATAGCGAACAAGTGTTAATGGCGGCAGAAATGGGACTTAGATCAAACGGTAAGAGAAATTCCGCAATATTATTTAAAGAGCTGTGTTTGTCTTCTTCTTTGCTTAGGGTGTGAATTTCAGATAAATGCTGAGGCCTTTGAGGTATACGTGAGAGACACACGCGATCTTTATTTGAGGGAATATGAGTGGTACAATATGCCAGTCAGTCTGCATAAAATACTGTTCCATTCAAGACAACGGTAAAATATCGTCATGCATGGTTCCTATTGGTCAGCTTTCCGAAGAAGCGCAAGAATCGAGAAATAAAGATGTCAGAAATTATTGCGAATGGTATACAATGAAAAGTTCACGAACTCAAACCAATGAGGATTTATTGCACAGGCTTCTAATATCATCCGATCCCTACATTTGCAGCTTACGTAAGCCATCGAAAACCAAGCGCGGGACTTTGCCTCAAGATGTATTGCATTGCTGGCTCAGGAAGAAGTATTATGAATAATTGCTTCCGAATAAGTGTTTATGTTTTATTATGTTTAATCTTTAGAAACTGTTTATTGGCTTACTATTAATAAAATAAAGATTAGTGACATATTTATCATTGAAACAATTTGTGATTATCTCCTTCATTGAGCAGTATAATGTAGTATAAAAAGGTACCCAGGGGCTGAATGAAATCTTTTAAATATTAGTCATAAGCCTCTAAGCTAAAGTGAAGAAATCTAAACAATTTGTATTTAAATTGGCACTGGAAAATGCATTTAAAGTAGAAAATATGATTATGTGAAATTTTACCTTATATGTGGGCAAGGAGAAAAAGTGGGCGTATCACGCCCATTTTTATTCTCAAATCAGATTTAAGTATCTGCAACGACACTGCAAAATTTGAAATGAATTGCTCTATTGGTTTGGCTGTTATGAATTTTGGCATCCTAAAAGTGAAAAAAGTCACACTGTGCCGCGGACCGTTTTATTGATAACGTCTCGTTCATATTTGAGCAGAAGGAACATTTTGAGTTGTGACCCTTTTGTATTTAGGGTGCGATATATTATATTTTTTTAGTAATTAATCGAAGACTTTTTCTCACCGATATATACATTTTTTATAAACAATTTAAGGCCGAATTTTTGCTAAAAACAAAACGATTTTTTTTTAGAAATCGCCATTTTGTCAAAAAAAATGTTGCTTATTCCTTCGATTAATTACTAGATTTAACATTACTTTAACGAAATCTGTTTGGTTTTTCTAATTTCAGAGGATCCAGTTCAGAGATATAGTCGTCACCGCAAAACGTCTTTTTTGGGAGAAGCTCCCGGAGATCAGCTGTAGCTCCTTTCCAAAATAATATTTTTACTAATACTAAGTCTTAAAATACATCGAAAGGGTAACATGATATATGTAAAGCGTTTTTCAGTAAGAGCGCTTCAACTTTTGAACTTTTTTGAATAAAACACAAACGGTTTGACTTTTTTAACTCATTTTTTTTTATTATCGAGTTTGAACATATGCATTTAAGTATGAAATTCGATTTCTTTTGCATGACCACCGCGCGCACGTTTTACGAAGTCCAATCGTTGAACCCAATTTTCGACCACTCTTTTGCATTATTCGGCCGAAATTCCAGCAATTTCGCGTTCAATATTGACTCTGAGCTCACAAATCGTCGCCGGCTTGTTACTGTAGACCAATGACTTCACATAACCCCAAAGAAAATGGTCTAGAGGCGTCAAATCACACGAGCGCGGCGGCCATTCGACCGGTCCATTTCTGGAAATAATGCGCTCATCGAACTTACTCTTCAACAAATCAATTGTAGCGTGTGCTGTGTGGCTTGTGGCCCCGTCCTGTTGAAACCACATGTCGTCTAAGTCCATACCATTCAATTCCGGTCAAAAATAATCGTTTATCATGTCGCGGTATCGATTTCCATTCACAGTAACGTGGCGATCGTTCTCGTCAACGAAAAAATATGGGCCAATTACGCCGCCGGCATGTAAACCGCACCAAACAGTGATTTTTTCGGGATGCAACGATGCCTCATGAATCACGTGTGGATTGCTTTCTGCATAGTAACGCATATTTTGCTTGTTGACAAAGCCATTGAGCCAAAAGTGAGCTTCATCACTGAAGATGATTTTTAGGAAAAAATCTGGATCAAGTAGCAGCAACAGTGAGTAAATCCCAACGAATATGGTCCACCATACACACGCCTTCGGCTAGGCCGCACAATACTTACACACTCCTATTTACTTCAAGGCGTTCCACCCAACCTATGCCCTTTTTGCAACTCCACTCTGAGTATAAATCACCTTCTGTCTTCATGCCCTAATCTTGCATCGGCTAAACATCATCACTTACGCAATATCAACCCTCCTGAAATATTAAAAAACCCAACCGAAGCCAACATAACTATATTTTATCACTATCTCAAGGCACTGATCTACTTCGAAACCCACCAATGCTAGCGCTGCACTACTATCAGTTTACATATATAATAATTTTATTGTTATGGAAACCTTTATAAAATAAAAAAAATAATTAAAGAAATAAGCAATGACCTTTTAAAAATCCAAAATTTTTATGAATGAAAAAGAAAGAAGGTGCATACGCTTGAATTACATTAATTGCAGCTCATAACAAATGCATTCTTATGTTTGCAATAATTCAAAAAAAAATTTTATTTCTTTACCACATAATTTCAATAATTTTAAAATGTTTTATAAACACAATAGCTTATTAGCATAGTGACAGCTGCGCATGTCGCAGAGAATGTGAAGATCCCGATACCCCAATCGTTAACAACGGAATTGTCGTTCCGCTACCCGACCATGACGAGGTGAGAATAGCGATAACGCGTCTAAAGAACAACAAAGCCGCGAGTGCCGACGGACTGCCGGCTGAGCTATTCAAACATGGCGGCGAGGAGCTGATAAGGTGCATGCAACAGCTCCTATGCAAAATATGGTGGGATGAAAGCATACCTGCCGATTATAATTTAAGTGTACTCTGCCCAATCCATAAGAAGGGCGATCCTACAATCTATGCCAACTATCGCGGGATTACCTCCTGTCTTCAAACAAACAGTCGGCGCATTCGCGTATCGACACCCACGTCACTGTTGACAGTTATAATTTCTAGGTTGTAAAAGACTTCGTGTATTTTGGAACCAGCATTAACACCGACAATAATGTCAGCCTTGAAATCCAACCTAGAATCTCTCTTGCCAACAAGTGATACTTTGGACTAAGTAGGTAATTAACTATTAAAGTCCTCTCTCGACGAACAAAACTAACACTCTACAAGGCTCTCATCATGCCCGTCCTAACGTATGGCGCAGAAGCGTGGACTATGACAACATCCGATAAAGCGACGCTTGGAGTATTTGAGAAAAAGATTCTGCGAAAGATTTTTCGACCCTTGCACGTTGGCAACGGCGAATATCGCAGACGATGGAACTATGAGCTGTATGCGAATAAAGATCCAGCGACTACGTTGGCTGTCATGTCGGCCGAATGAATACAAACGCTCCGACTCTGAAAGTATTCGATGCGGTACCAGCTGGTGGTACTCGTAGTAGAGGAAGAGGAAGGCGTCCCCTGCGTTTGGAAAGATCAGGTGGAGAAGGACTTGGCTTCACTTGGTGTGTCCAATTGGCGCCGGTTAGCACGAGAAAGAAACGACTACCGCACTTTGTTAAACTTTTGTCAAAATCGCGTAAGCGGTTATCGCGCCAATTAAGAAGAAGAAGAGCTTATTAGCATTTTCACCTTGCTCGCGGCTCCGTCTATCAGCACTCAACAATTGCTCACAAGCCATGCTCGATCGAGGAGCAGATGGGCGTTTTAAGGCAGCTTTTTCGACAGAAAATGTAAGGTACCAGTATTCAAAATGTTACAACTTCGCGGCAGCTTATATTCATTAGTAACTTATAATAATAATAATATATTCATTACGGTACGTGAACAATTCGTTATTTACATCCAGAAGAAATTAATCCACAGCTGGCTAAACTTGATGAGCATTTTTCGTATTTCCCCGAGAGTGAGAAATTTCTATCTGGTTTGAATCATCAATTGCTTTAACTCTAGCGGTGTATGCAGTTATCGTCTGCAGGCAGCAGGCAGCAGACGATAAAAAAACTCGACTTATGCAAGTCTTAAATTTAACCTAGTCATAAAATGGGTTCGCTTTCTTAATGGCAAATGGAATACTGAATGTACTTTTTTAAATATTATACTCCTCTATCTATCTACAAAAAGACGTTTTTTACGGAATTGCATGAATTGATTTGCCAAAGGTTAGTTATTAAATTCGAGTGGCACTCCTGAAATCCGCTGATGTTCCATAACCTCTTTTTCTAAATGAGATTTTGGCATTTAAATTACCCTTTAGTGATTCTCGACATTTTTTCTATAAGATTTAGTGATGTCTATGCCAAGTATACTTGGAGCCAATAGAATTTCAGTAAAAAACGAGTGTCACAAACTTGTGTTTTCTCCATTATTTAGTTTGAATAAATTTTTTTCGTGGCCAAGTTACTGATAAGAAAATAATTTATATGAAGCTAAAAATATAAGCTTAGCAATACTTTAGAGATGGGAAAAAGAAATCAACGCTTGCACTTAATACTACATCACCGTTACTCTACTAGCCAACCTTAGCCGTAAGATTCCATATGAATAAACACCCTGTACCATACATACTCATAGTTCACAACGAATGCTTGTGTGCCATAGAATCTTCAACTCGCATGCAATCAAACAAACTAAATACAGCTACGCTTACCTATCTGCGATTGCTGTTATTGTTGTTGTGGCCTACCGTTCCTCATATCCCATTCACCCATTCGTTCAAGGCTTACATATCCCATTCATTTGTTGTGCAGCTGAACTATTTTTGTAGTGTCTATCGGCCGGGTAAATCGCATTTGGTCGCCTACTTGACCAACCGAAATCAACTAATCGGTCGACTGTGCAGCGGAAAGGCGGAAAAACGGAACAGTGAAATGCTTTTGCCCTGCGAAAATTCAACTGCATGCATTTCTGTTTGTGTGTATGTATGTGTTCTTGTAAAAATATCTATGAAATTGAATGCATGTATGCATTTTTTGTCACAATTCAACACCCTGCCCCCCGGTTTGGCTTTGGCATTACGTTGGCAATTGTTTTGCCGTACGACGTCGAGTAAATGCTCTATCCGCAATGTAAACATAGACACGTTGTCCTGCATTCCGAATGAGCGCCTGCGGCTGTAATGCCTACAAAAATGTTGCAGCTCTATTTGCTGCTTTTTTGCGTTAGAACTTCCTCCTTTGCGTGCTCTGCTCAACATCCACTATGGGCACTTTTTGCTTGTTTTGCAATTTATCATTCATCGTAGCTTAGCCCAATAGCGCTGGCTTTTATTTTCAATCACCTAAAATCTCTTTCTGCCTTTTGTCTGTCTGTCTGCCTATCTTGGCTTTGATTTTGACTTTGACTTAAGCTTTGCCTTGCCAATTCTTTTAATTTTACTATCTTTCGTTTAGAAAGTTACGTGTTTTTCTTCTTCTTCCCCTTCTTCCTTACTTAAAGAATTACTTCGACTCTCCCCGGTTGGTTGGAGTTTATGGAAACTATTTAAGATCCTAAACCTAGTTATCTTCGGTGGCAGACTTTCTAAAATAGGCTCACTTACACTCGTACATCTTAAATATTTCTTACTGCATGCGTGCGTGTTTTCTATATTCAAGTATGGATGTATATTTAAATGAATTCATGTAATAATTTGTGCGGCTTTACAAAAATTCGATTTAATTTAAGTTAAGAATATCTATACGAGTATATAAAAAAATGATTTTCTGCTTAAAATGGTTATCTTAAAACAAAAAAGAGTTTCGGAAAAAGTTTACTCTTGCCATAATTCGAGCCTTCACGGGAACCCTTGAAAATTTATATACACAATAAAAAGACTTTGCGAGTAAGTCGGACCTAGTTTTCGGGCTTTTCTTCAAAAGAGATTAAATTTAAATATTCACTAAACCGGCACAGGCTGTAAAGGATCTTTCAGAAGTGACGCCTGGATATCAATTGTGAATAATTGTTAGACGATACTTTTTTCTATCTTATCAGTGACAAGTAGGCAGTAGTCTTCACATTGCAAAATGCGTAATATTTTGGTAGAAATAATCGTCCGAATGAGTTGACAATTCAAAGGCTGAAGAAAAAATTTCAGGAAACTGGTTTTGTTGTGGATAGAAAAAGGATTGGCAAACCAAAAACTGGTGTAGTTATTAGAAAAGCTTTCTGCTTCTCGCTACCTAAGATTATCATCAAATGCTGAAATCTCTCGAATTTTTGTTCTTATCTCAGTCACTTTCAGCAAACAGTGACACATCTACAAGATACATTTATCCACAAAGGTTTGTCGTTAAAAACCAGGTGCCGTGTAGATGTGTCATAAAGTAGCTTGGCGCTCTATTTCTTGGAATCATCTTTCAAGGCTGGATATGCCAAATTCTTATTTATTAACTTTATTGAGTTTAGTTTTCAACTGGCGCCGGTTAGCACGAGAAAGAAATGACTGACGCTTTTATTTAGTTGGGTAAACATCGCGTAAGCGGTTATCGCGCCAATCAAGAAGAAGAACAGTTTAGTTTGATTTCTTTTCTCAGCCGGGGTCGTCATCAGTATAGGAAGTTCTCATCCGAGGCTTTGTACATCCTTTCATTGGGAGGATTTTAAAGTGGTGGGTCCCAAACTCAGCGCATAACCAGATATCCTGGGATGCTTCGCCTTCTCACGTTGGCTCACTCCCGAAGTAGTGTTCGGAAGCTACCCAGAGGATACTTGGGCTAATCCCGGAAGTTGTTAGCTGCTTGAACCTTATATAGAAGAATCTCCTGGCCACTCCCAAGTGACTGGCGATCAGTAATTTTCCCCACTTGCATGGAATTCTACATATGGAACCATTGATATATGCTACTGATATTTAAAATCTAAATACCGAATTTTCTATTTTCGTCTTTTTTTCTAAATAAATTGGCAAATTAGTTTATGGAAAATATATTTAATTTGCCATACCGTAGAATATTCCGAGTGACTGAACAAGAAAAACCAAAAATGGAAATTTTAAAGCATAGCTTTGCAATCCACGATAAAAGATGTCAATTTTCTTAATTTACAATAAAACTTTCAAATCTCTTATATAGGATCATAAAATAATTTCTTCTATGAAGATGAAACGGAAGCACATCGGCATTTGGACCAACATTGACTATTTTTTTATGTGTAAATATTAATTTTTTTCATAAAAGTACGGCGGCCGGTGTAGTCGAATGGGTTGGTGCGTGAATATCATTCGGAATTTACAGAGGGAACGTAGGTTTGAATCTCGGTGAAACACCAGAATTAAGAAAACGATTTTTTTAATAGCGGTCGCCCTTCGGCAGGCAACGGCAAACCTCCAAAAGTATTTCTTCCATGCAAAAGTTCCTCATAAATATATCGACTTAAAACTGTAGGTCCCTTCATTTGCGGAACAACATCAAGACGCACACCAGGAATAGGAGGAAGAGCTCGGCCAAATACCCAAAAAGGTTGCATACAGCTCTGTTTCTAACAAAAGTCGTATAAGTCCAATTTTCAAATTTAAAAAAAATCTCATTCCAATTACATGGACTTTAATTAGAGTTTCTAGAAAACTTCTTAGTATTCAGTTTTACAGCTTTTACATTTTAGTGCTTATAAAGCGTTTTTCAGTAAGAGCGCTTCAACTTTTGAACTTTTTTGAATAAAACACAAACGGTTTGACTTTTTTAACTATTTTTTTTTTTATTATCGAGTTTGAACATAAACATTTAAGTATGAAATTCGATTTCTTTTGCATGACCACCGCGTGCTCGTTTTACGAAGTCCAATCGTTGAACCCAATTTTCGACCACTCTTTTGCATAAATCGGCCGAAATTCCAGCAATTTCGCGTTCAATATTGACTCTGAGCTCACAAATCGTCGCCGGCTTGTTACTGTAGACCAATGACTTCACATAACCCCAAAGAAAATAGTCTAGAGGCGTCAAATCACACGAGCGCGGCGGCCATTCGACCGGTCCATTTCTGGAAATAATGCGCTCATCGAACTTACTCTTCAACAAATCAATTGTAGCGTGTGCTGTGTGGCTTGTGGCCCCGTCCTGTTGAAACCACATGTCGTCTAAGTCCATACCATTCAATTGCGGCCAAAAATAATCGTTTATCATGTCGCGGTATCGATTTCCATTCACAGTAACGTGGCGATCGTTCTCGTCAACGAAAAAATATGGGCCAATTACGCCGCCGGCATGTAAACCGCATCAAACAGTGATTTTTTCGGGATGCAACGGTGCCTCATGAATCACTCGTGGATTGCTTTCTGCCCAGTAACGCATATTTTGCTTGTTGACAAAGCCATTGAGCCGAAAGTGAGCTTCATCACTGAAGATGATTTTTTGGAAAATTTATAAATTTTCATAAAAAATTTGCACGATTGTTTTCATAAAAAATTTGCACGATTTGCAATCATTGCTCAAGTGTGTAGCGTTCCATGATGAAATGTATACTAATGAAGTTTACAAATGACAAGCGAAAAATAAAAAATATTGCGTCGTTCGCCCTCCCTATCGGAAAAAAGTTGAAGTGCACATATTGAAAAACGCCATTAAAATGCAAGTTTGAAGCAGCTGAAATATGCCGAGATTTAATATAATTTTTTTCTGAATAATTTTCTCCAAATGCACAAATTTTTCTTTTTTATATGGAAAAATGCGTCAAGCCGCCGAGCCGAATGCTTGGTGCGGAATAACCATTCGAAAGTGCACAGTTTCGAATTTGCGGGCTTGAAAAGCACCGCAAAAGGTGTCATCACCAATTATATTATATTAGTATATGATCGGCAGATGATTATTATGAGAAGTATTTTCGTAGCCAAAGTATACTCAATGGTTTACCGTCTTTCTTTTATCATTTATTATGCACTTATCTTGAAGTAGTCATACAGACTTGAACCAATCGACTAGTGCAAGTTTTAGGCTGTTGCAAAATTCCATGGATTTTTTATAATTTTCTATTTACAACGAATATACGATTCAATTCAATTCTATGCATTTCTTCAGGAAACGGTCACATAACTTCAATGTAATTTTCCTTACTGGCCGTATAACCCGCTGGCAGGAAATCAACAAGCGGCGTAGTGCTTGATATTATAATCGAAGAAAATAAGCCATCTCACACGCGAGTCAGAAGACATCTTTCGACTACAGCGATGAGAACCAAGACCAAACACAACTGCAACTACTAGACCGGACATTATATAGACAGACTTAAACGTAATTATTCGGGAGACTCCTAAGCTTGCTAACCGCCCGATCACCGAATGACGTTATCGGAGTCCAACCACCACTTAATGTGGACGAAGAACTTCAGCTGCCTAATAATTCACGCGTATCTTTGGCTCAATCACGATCTGGATATTGTAGCAAGTTGAACTCCTACCTATCCATAATCGGGCTCAATATATGTCCAGCATACGAAGACACTCTACTAATATTTGAACTTCATCGCCTTGATCTCATCTGAATCATCGTTGGTGTCATTCAAAGGTAAACATTTCTCAGTTTTGAAACAAAAATTGTCAAGCATAGCCACATACGTCAGATGCGGATTTATGCTGATACAAAATGGCTGATAACCTTATGAGAATTTTGTGTACCAACATAAGAACCAACCTTTAGAAAAATGAAAAGTCGTTTTTTTTAATAAGCCACGTATATTAGCATAATAAAAATTCAATTACATATTTTATTTATTTATACATAAGTTCCATCAGGCTGCTTGTATTTAGAAAGTATTCAATTCGCTTTGATCGCTTCAAGTACAAATTTAATATTGTACGATAAAGTCCTTCGAGCTGCAAGACATGAATGCCATATTTTTTCGTCGGAGATATTTTCCACGAATAGTTATTCTGAAATGGCATAAGATGTTATAAAATGTATGATAAGATGAGAAAAATAAATTCTGATAAAAAATATAATTAAAGGAAATAATTTTGGAAGAAAAAAGAGTGAATGAAATATGCAAAACAGGAAAATAATGTTTTTTCACAAAGGTCAGCACAGCATTTGTACACTCAGAAAAACCCTTATTATATGATTACCTAAAACCTACTTGTGCAATATCTGGCGCCCTCTCGTAAAAGCATAAGTCCCAAAAGTTGTACATTTACACAAAAATCGTTTTTGAAAAACTAATTTAAAAATCATTCTTTTACACAAAAATGTTGTTTTTAAATTTCCTACTTTTCTATTAAAAATGATGTTCCATTATTTTTACTTACTTTCAAAACTGGACAGGATATTGGGACAGAGCCGGAATTGAGAAAGTTCAACACCCATTTCTTAACTATATCGAAGCCTCCTGGACCGTAGGAACGTTTCACCAAAGCGCAGGCATTCAAACTGAATTTCAAAACATTCTGAAACGTATCAGTATTCGTAGGCTTTATCAAAACCGCCCATTCCATCCAAATATCCTTGGTAATATTATGTGACGGTGTGAAATATATCTGCATGCCTTGCCCGCCGTCTGTGGGAATGAAGTCGATGTTCTCGATATGAGTCGGATTAAAGTTATAGGTTACGTTGCGATAGTAAAGTAAACGCATTTTCTGTGTCTGTAATTTGGAAAATATGGATGAGCAAATTTGTTAAGTAAATAAATTTCGTGGATTCTTACAGATTTCGCTGTTACCCGGCTACACTTAATATACACAAGGAGCACGAAGAGTGGACAAATATTTATTTGCTTCCATAAATTCATCGTACAATAATTATTAATCAATAATATTCAATCCAATAATAATTTTATAAATATTAGCTGAAGCGATCTATTTTTTGTTTAGTAGAGTAGAACAAAAATTTCCAAGATGAGCTTTGGTGCCTGTATCAAAATGCGATATTTGTAACGCTAATTGATTTTTAATTGCCCCAAAATTAGTCAGCGAATAATCTTCAGTCAGCGTAATGATCAATTTGTAGTCGTTTGTTATTTATTTATTTATTATTTTAACATTAATATTGATTTTCCTATCTCAAGGCTACCTCGATTTCTATCCTAATATTTGTTAAAATGAGAAGCAGAATTGCAATTTCAAGTAATCGAAGGTACGGCTACTATTATAGAAATCCCTTCATATACTCACTAAGCCTAGGTTACGGTGGTTTCCACACTGCATAGAGTTGATTGTGGTACCACCGGCTCATTAAACTTGCCTCTACATTTCAGCGGCAGTCCACTCTGCGTAGTTGTTGAACTAATTACATAAAACATTCCCAACTATTTTTGCGCGCTGCTATTGAAGTGAAAGTCTCCGCCTGGATACAATCCAGAACACTCCGGTAATGTCGAACTGACTGTCGGGTGAATAGACGTAACGCCAACCGATCCCTGCCTGCTATGCCAGTCCTCAACGCTATTCCTTCTGTACTAAAAATGTACGAAATAAATTGTTCTTGATTTTTCCAAGTTCGACCAATTGGCTGAGCAAAAATTATATCACAGAGACCAGAACTAGTCCCTAGTTTTGTTTTTCAAACTTAGTAGTCATTAAATAGATTTCCACCTTTCAGTCTGCCCAACCAAGTCGAAATTGTGCAAACACCAATATTTCTTACTTCTCAAAAAAATTTAGGCTGCATCTGAACTCTCAGTAAACGGAAATAAGTTTGAGCTTACATTAATACGTGGAACCTGACAGCATACGTCTTGCAAGCATTGCAATCCTTCTTCACTCATTGTCTTCGCAAGATATCCTGACCCAATGTTGTTGTTGTTATAGCAGCTTACTAAACCCTTACAGCGCAATGTAATTACCGGTCGTCTTTGTCTAGCTCATCTAACTGTAGACCCAGAAAACGTGCTGTTTCGGCAGGTTGGGTCCAGAGGGAGAGGGGTGTTAGGTGAGTAGGTTTGATGGGGCATGTAATAGGATAGTTAGTATCGTGCGGAGCGCCTCCGCATGCTGGACATATGTTGAGTAAGTCGGTGCAATAGGTGGGGCTTGGACTCTGATGACGGACTAAGGGACTTCTTACTCCCGGTAAGAACTTCGCCCATGGCTTATAAGCTTTTTGTCCCATGGCAAGAAAAGTGAAGAGTATCTCTAGTAACGAGGTCACAGCCTTTCTAGTCAATGCCTCCGCGATTTCGTTCCCAGGCATATCCCATATCAACCATACATGCATTCCTATCGATTTATGTTACTCGATGCGCTCAAGAAGTAATGTGCACTTAATGTTAAAAGATGTGTTAAAAAGCAACCACATTGGCTCCTTGGCACCACAAGATCTACACAGATTTCTTCGGAGGTCAGGTAGATTTAAAGAAAATTAAAAAGGTAATCCGAGCTCAGTACAATGGACTTAATATTTTATAAGTGATGTACTTGCTAGTTGTCCCAACAAAAAAAAAAAACTGAAAGTATGGCAACGCTTAACTGTTGTAATTCGCTCATTCCGGAAGTGGCAGTCTAAGCTTGTCTGACACCTTTTACCACAGGGTTTTTTAATAGAGGCGGGCCGTTATTGGCAGGCGATGGCAGCCACATTCAACCGATCTAAATGATAGCATATCAATTTTTTATACGTATCATAAAGGGCTCCAAATGGCATTATCTTAAGTCCTTTACCTCACCTCTTCCACGCGTATGCAGGGCAATTTTTTGATGCCTAGGGAAACTCAAATTTTTTCTGATCCTTAATTTTTGTCAACATTTAGCAAACGTTCAAAAAGCGCACGCGTCAAGTTTTGCCTCAAATATCGCCGAAAAATAATTCAGATGCCTACACAATGAGCGTTTTTTTTTTGGTCGCACACTCGTCTCAGCAATCCCTTTTAAATATTTAAATTGAGGTGACCCGAATAACTTTAATTTCCTCTATATGCATTCAGTTTTTTTTTATGTCCATCCATAAAGTTACATTTGCAAAAAGCTCATTATTAAAATCTTTAAAATAAAATTTCGTTAAAATGCGATAAGTCCCGCTCGATGCAAAAATTAGAATGCTACCCTTTTCCGCACGAAAATTGCGCCAGTGATAGCAACCCTTCAAAAGACAAAAGGAAAGTTAGAAAAAATGTGTAAAACCAAGCAGGTTTATCTAACTCACTGGTTTCCAGGGACAAGTGCGTGGCATGTTGCTGTACTTCAATAAGCTTCTTATCCATGAATGCACCAAGCTTTGTCGATTCAAGGCTTTGCTAAGCAAGTCGCATAAATTCATATCGAATGTGACAATCGGCCGATATTTCCTTGAAGCCTGGTGCTTGTACGTAAGAGCCACGTTCACCCAAAAGTCGGCTGGCGTTGTCTTTATTTGATTTAAAGCCATATTCATGGTCAGCCCCTGGTCACTGATGTTGCTGTATAAGTAGTCAATATATTCCGGATTGCCATATTTATCAATGCTGCGGAAGACCACAGTTGGGACTGGCTGATAGGAGGAGTAGGAAAAATATTTTATAATATAAAAAAATTAATACAATTATGCAAAAGTTATCAAATAACTATAATAAAATTATTTAAAAATAATATATTACTATTATATTTATACTATTTTTAAATAATTTTATTATAGTTCTTTGATAACTTTTGCATGATTTGCATAATTTTATTAAATTTTTTTAATAACTCAATTATAGTTTTGTAATAATTTTATTATAGTTTTTAAGACTTTTTGAATAATTCTATAAAATTTTTCTAATAACTAAATTATCGTTTTGTAATAATTTCATTATATGCATTTCATTTTTTTTTTTTTTGTTTTGCTAATAATCGCACTGCTGTTTATTTCCATTTTAATATATTATTTTTTCGCTTATTTCTCTAACCGCAATTTCATACCTACTAAGCATCAATCTCTTTACTCACCCTATCTCCGCCGCCCATCTGAGCTTGCAGCAATAAAATATGAACAGAAATTATTAATATATTTTTCCGCCACATACGCATTGCGCTTATTACGGTTGTTTGTGGTTAATAAACATACACAAATATCGTAAAAATGAATTTGCCTAAGAACTTTTTGTGTAGATTTCCCTTTTTTCAGCTCATTATCTCTAATTATTTGATAATTTTGATGGCATTGCTTAATTGGCGTGGATTTAAGGTTCACTTTTAAAAATGTAATTTATGAATGTATGTATGTATATTTACATTGGTAATTGTTTTTTTATTGCATATCTAAGCCTAGATAAAAGTAATTTTCTCACAACTCCTTGCTGCTTAAGGTGAGAATATTTTTATAATACCGTTTCTTTTTGCTTTGCTGAATTTTGTATTTTGACAAACTTCTAAAAGAATTTAAATTTTCTTGCTAAATTATTCAAACTAAGGTTCCTTGTACATTCTATGAAAAAATAACCTGTATCGGTCAATAAAACAAAATAAAAAAGTATTACGTATTCTAACTTACGTTGCTAAACCGAAATATACTTCGTGTTAATTTTTTTACAGCTGAAATAACAATAAAATTTCAAGTAAACAAAAAGAAATGCAGCACTACCAACGGAGACTTTTAACAGACCGCTATTCGGCTCTGGGCGATCTTGGCCATCTCAGCTGGTGGGCTGATGTCACTTAGGATGTGTTTAAGAAAACTTAGCTTGTGTTAGTGATATACGAAAAAATTACACCAACGTCACTTCATTGCCGTCTGAACAACGACTGAATGGACAAGTGTGTGAATGCATGTAAAATCATCGTGCAGAATTCGGCTGAATCTCCCAAGTGACCTGGCAGCCGAAGTTCTCCTCACAATTTTCTTTTTCACCATTTCATTATCATTGGCTATTATGTATGAGAAAGAGTAGAGGAAGTTTTAATATTTTTTACTTTTTTTCTTACCCTACCCTGTGCATACAGCAGGCGTCAAACTCGAACTACGTTAATAGAAATTTATTTATTATTCATTTTATGTATTTATTTGTAAAAGTAATAGTTATAAATAGCCAATACACTAAAATCTTAACAAGAACGCTGGCTGTTAAGGCCTCCGGCTCGCGATTTATACTTATAGACATAATTTACTTTAAGTATGAAAAAACTTGGTAATATGCCGGTTGAAAGTAAGAATAATTTTACATATCGTCCCCTTAGTATAACAATAGCCTATGTGCTCATAGGCTATTATTTTTTTATTGAATTTTTGGATTCTCCATCGTCGATTTTATATGTGGTCAAAATTTTGTCAAATTCTAGTTCCACAAAGTGGGTCAAAACGTCAGTCAAAAAATAATAAATATTTACAGACATAACGAGATTTGAGTGAGAGCTACTTTCGACAAAAAGTTTGAAATTCATTTTCTCAAAACATCAAACAATTTATAGGCTATTTTAATACTAAGGGGACGATATGTAATATAGTTTAGTTAAGATTTGTCGGCCGCCGTAACCGAATGGGTTGGTGCGTGACTAACATTCAGAACTCACAGAGAAAACGTAGGTTCGAATCTCGGTGAAACACCAAAATTAAGAAAAACATTTTTCTAATAGCGGTCGCCCCTCGGCAAGCAATGACAAACTTCCGAGAGTATTTCTGCCATGAAAAAGCTCCTCATAAAAAAATATCTATCGTTCGAAGTCGGCTTGAAACTGTAGATCCCTCCATTTGTGGAACAACATCAAGACGCACTCCACAAATAAGAGGACGAGCTCGGCCAAACACCCAAAAAGGCTGTATGCGCTAATTATAAAGGGTTTTCCAATAACAGGTGTTATTTTGAATAGCCCGCTATTTTTGTAGATGTCACTTTTGAAGCTGTCAGTTTTTGATATTTGACAAGTAGAAAATACGCCAGTAATAAAAATGACACGATACACGCTTAAACAATGCATTGGAATTACTCAAATTCACTATAAAAATGGTGAAAATTTGGCAAAGGCGGTTCGCTAAACTCGAACATTTTTGGGTCATCGTGAAGCACCTGGTCGGACCACAATACAGAAATTGGTGAAAAAAAAGAGGTTGTCTGTAAAATCGGTTTACTGACGATAGTTTAACGTGACAACGTCATAAAAAAATATTGATGGAATGGTTGCAATTTTCAAAACAAAATTTTAATTTTATTTGTTTGATAGATATTTTGTATGGATATAGAGGAGGAGGTATATGGAATTGCAATGGAATAGGTCAAGTTACATTTACACAAACGTAAAAAATTACGAAACATTTATCAAATTCATGAAAGATATCTTCAATTTCGATTGTGCATCAGACGTTAATAAGTCAACAACACTTAGAGGCATCATCATCGATTTGACTTTCTCAAGACACATTACACTTGAAACACTCCCTTTCATTTCCTATTTTACCTATCATCGTTTATTCTCAACAGAGAATTGGTTCATTACCATGCACGCAGGAAGAAGGCATATGCAAATACAAGTATGTGAATTTATATACAAATGCGCATATACATACATATACATACATATATATGCTCACTCAAGTAGGACAGAGCCAGATGTCACACGTTGCCGAACGCGGGGGCCGATTGTGCTCTTTGTCGTTCGTTCCGCGCTCTCGCTTGCAGTTCAAGCACATCAGCTTACATTTGCTTGCGTACGGAATAGATTCGTATATTTGATATGCCCATATGATTTGTATGCATCTTTACATATAGATTTATTCTTTTTGAAAATTGCGCGAAATTGTATATGCATATGCATGTTTATATACATATATTACTATACAACATATCTTATAAGGTATGTGGTAAACATTACCATACATTTTTTCCTTCATATATAATAAAAAAATTAATAATAATAACAACAGGTATTATTAACAAACTTGTTTTATTTTAAATTCTTCAAGTGAATCAAATTAATAATAATCAATAAGAAGGCATATGCAAATACAAATATACGTACATAGAGAGAGCAAGATGTCGAACGATCTTCGTTTGCTTTGATTGCTTTGTCGTTCGTTCCGCGCTTTCGCTTGCAGTGCATTCAAGGTAACGACAATAAGCAAGGTAACGACAAATGAGCACGGTAACGGCAATGAGCAAGGTAACACTAATGAGCAAGGTAACGACACATTTTTTCGTGCGTGCAGCCTGTTAAATCGAATTATAAGACGTTATCACGTCAAAATGCGAACTGTTGGGACAAGTTAGTGATGTGAAGAATAAAACCGGTACACGGCGTCAAGAACAGCCGAAAATATTGCTGTTGTAGCAGAAAGAGTTGAAGAAAACCCAGGTTTGTCAAGTCCTCGTCGTTCTTTGAAATAAGGCATTCCACAAACGTCATTACACCGTATTTTGCATAAAGATTTGGGTCTTAAGGCTTATACAGTCCCGTTAATACAAGAACTCAAGCCGGCCGATCATCAACAACGTTGTGTATTTGCTAAAATTCAAGAAAATGATCCGGAATTCCATCGAAAAATCATCTTCAGTGATGAGGCCCATTGCTACCTCGGTGGCTTCGCTGCTACTAGGGCTCGGTATGCTCGTAACACCTGGCAACAAAATCGAGGGAAAAAATTTGCATCTCGAGTTGCTACTGTCTCATTTATTTGTATTTTTTATTTTTTTGGAAACCTTAAAACACGTATCTCCTTATTTTAAGCCTGAACTGATTACAATAAGTTATACTTATGTCAAGCAATATATATAGGTGCATATATAATATATAAAGGTTCCTTTAACTCCTATTGGGAGCATAGAGCATCGCCAATCAATAGGACTGAGAATAACTTTAAATTCATGAGGGAAACAATTTTTTCCTACTGTTTAAATGCTAAATCCGGAAGTTTATTTATTTGTTACTATTCTTCTATTACTATTCTACGAACTTACTACATAGTTAATATTTCTCATTTCCAATCAATTTGGAATATCTGCGCAAATTTCTCTCAATGCATCATTAAAAATTCATTAGACTAAACAGCTTCGAATGCCTTAATTAAAGCACCAAACCACATTTTTATTCACTTATTTTTTTTTTTTAATTTCTCTATAGTTTTTAGCAAATAATTAGCATGTGAAGTATAACAAGCGCTAACATAATTTCGAAGGCTGCAAAATGCGTCTTTCCATTAAAGTATCTATGAAGTTTTTATATTTGCTTATCCTTATAGAACTGTTACCATGTACGTATGGGGTGAGTATTGAACTTAAAATTTTTATTATCGCATTTTTTTCAAGTGTGCTTCGCTTTTTAACTCTCCTCTTTTTTTACTACCAGGTCACGGAGCTCTCTTTCACGTCGGTTCACTTTCGTTCAAGTCCACGCTACCTTTCCAATTTCACAATCGAAATCATCAATGGCACGATTTACACCGATTTTGACCTCATTCGACGTTTGGTGCCAGGCCTTCGTTGTCGCTTGGAATTTCAATTACGTCTCGCTAATGCAAAGTCTTATCAGCCACTTTTTCACTTTGATATCGACGTTTGTAGCACCATAGTAGCGCTCAAGGATCAGCTGCTAAAGAGTTGGTATAAGAGCATTTTGAAATATGGCAATTTTATGGAGAATTGTCCAATCAGCACAGGTCATTATTACATGAAAGGTTGGAAGCTGCAGCAAGCATTAATACCAAAATATCTCTATCCCGGTGATTATAAGCTTGTTGCGTTTTTCTATTTTGGCCAGTACAAAAAGCTGGCAATGATGTTTGTTCTGGAGCTTGAGCTGGAGGCTACAGTGGTGTAATAGTGGTGGAGAGAGGAAAATAATGTGCGTATGTAATAATAATAAATAAAAAAATATTAAGGAGTTTATTTTCGAAAGCTTTTGGTTTTAAATGCAACGAAATCGTATTATGCGGACGATGTTGCCTGGCCGTTGATGTTTGGTAACAGGCCCTTCGCTTATGAACATCTGCAGGAAAGTGCAGAAAACTCTGGACATGATTGATACTTGGTGCTGTGCGAAGGGGCTATCCGCAAATCCCACCAAGACTAGTATTGTCCTCTTCACCAGAAGTAGGCTTGATGGACTCGTTCTGCCTAAGCTAAAAGCAGTCACAATCCAGCTATCCCAAGAAATCAAATATCTTGGAGTAATCCTCGATAGTAAACTTCTTTGGAAGTCACACGTTGTAACAAAAACATCCAAAGCACTGACAGCCTTCTGGCAGAGCAAGGGGGTTTTTGGAAACACTTGAATTCTTTCTCCTAGCAAGGTCGTATGGATCTACAGGGCTATGATAACACCACTTATGCAACATTGGCCTGGATGAGTAGACTCTCTCTAGTGGGAGTCAGCAGGACCTTATCGCGACTACAACGCGCTGTGGCCATCTGTTGCGTCGGAGCTTTTCCGACTACTTCTGGCCCGGTATTAGATATTCTGATTAGTCTACCCACACTTGATGTTTTCATCCAAGGAGACGTCTTTAAGGCCATCTGCAGGTTGAAGCACCATGGGAATTGGTACGGCCCCTGTACGGCACTGGACAAAAAAGTGGGCATGGACCTCGATCCAATGGTCCGCGCCATGCCTTAAAAAGAGATACAGTGTGGTGCTGACATAGGCTCAACTGTGGTCAAACTCAGAAAATGAGCCCGGCAAACACAGTTTTCTCATTTTTATGGATGGCTCCAGAACCGAGCTTGGCTCTGGCTCTGGGGTCTGTGTGGAATCCAGCGGGACAACACTGCACTTTGCTTTTGGAATGCATGCATCTGTGTTTCAAGCGGAGATGTATGCGGGTCAAGAAGCGAAGGGCGTTAGACAGCCCCCCAACCACTTCAAGGGTAGTCGAGTTCTGTAAATCCAGGCTGAACTATGTCGGTAGACACCACTTTCTGTGAGTCTGCCCCGCCTTCGCTCAAATCAGGCTTGAGGTCTTTGGCACTGATATGTTAAGAAGAGGCCACATTGGTTCCATGTCAGCACAGGATCTACTCAGATTTCCTTGGAGGTCGAGTAGATTAAAAGAAAATTAAAAAGGGAACCCGAGTGCCGTACGTCTGGATTTAATTGTGCTGTCTGAGTGATGCACTTGCAAGTCTGTCCCGACAAAAAAAAATCGTATTTGATCGGCCTACAGTTGACGTTTCGCTAAACCCGGAACCCGGAAGAACTAACCCATTTGTATCCCTTCCATTTTCCATGAGCAATTCGATTTAAAATAACTGTACTTAATTACAGTGAGCAGCCATGCCCGCTTCAATTAAGGCACCATAAATTATTCATTAGCTGACAAATATCCAGAGTGTGGGCGAAGACGATTTGAAAGCATTTCTCGCTCACTGAGCCACCGCCGTCTACATCGAAATTGGACATAAGGTCGTGATACAAGACATCCTTCACTGTCCATTTATGTATGTATGAGTTTCCACAGAATCATTCGTTGTGTGAATGGTGAGATTTCGTAAGTGGGCGTGGTTATTCATCATCTGGACGGTAAGAAGTGAGCCCTGCATTGTAAGTCTGAGTGGAAAATAATATTTAAACAGCATTTTCAATACATATGTAAGTATGTGTGTGCATGTGTATGTATGCAAGTATCAGTTATGCAAGTGAGCGATATTCATATGATATGATTGGTACAGCAGTAAAGAGTAGCCCATGTAAATATGCAAAGCATCTGTATTGTATGTAAATTAATTAATTGGCAAATTCATTAAAATGCATGACTTGCGTAGATATGTACGTATAATGCACACCTGCGCCTTGTTGGCATGCCGCATGAATATCAGCGTTGCTCAAGACAATACAGAGGCGCAGGAGGCGCTTGCTGGGCAGGACTGCCGCATGTTGGTTAGCCTTTATATATATACATGTACAGGGTGTTTCAAGTTTGAGTTTCTCTTGTAACAATTTGTTATCCTAGAAGCATTCAAAATGCGATGTCTACTAAAATTCCTTCGCTTCCTCAGTAACCGTATACAAATAATTCAAATCTAATTAAAAGTGGTAGCCATTTGCGTGTTACAGCACTCCAAACTGGTGGTTAAAAATGATAAAATTCAATGCACTCTTCGGTAGCACTACGACCAAGATGAAAAGTCGGCGCAGACAGCCTAAAAAACATGAGCTGTTAATGGATCTAATACAGTATCGAATTCAACAGTTCGCTGCGGTTCCAAACTTTCGTTTTTATGATTCGCGATATGAATATAGATGAGGCGAGCTCTGGTAAGTCAATCGCCGAAAATATTGATGACATCGCGGAAAGCGTCGAACCAAACTGGGATGCGAGCTCGAAGTCCATTGCCCAGGAATTGAAGAATAGTCCCTAAGAAAATTCGTCTAAATTGAATAATCCCATCACTGTTAATTTCATCTCCGAAATAAAGCAAAAAAACTGCTAAAACATTTTGCTTCATCTAATGCCAATTTTTTATTTATCTTTTTTTTCTTTTTTTCGGGACTAACAAAGACAGAACTCAAACACAATTAAATGCATTGTACTGCACTCGGATTCCCTCTTTATTTTTTTTTTAAATCTACTCGACCTCCGAAGAAATCTGAGTAGATCTTGTTGTGACATGGATCCAATGTGGCCGCTTCTTAGCACATCAGTGCCAAAAACCTCAAGCCTGATTCGAGCGAAGGCGGGGCACACTAACAGAAAGTGGTCCGCCGCCTCATCCTCCTCTCCACATGCTGGGCAAAGTGCACTGTTTGAGATGCTCACCTTTTCCATGTGCTTTGCCCATAGAAAGTGACCGTCATCAGTCCAACTAGCCTCCTACAGTCCCCTCTGATTAGCGACAGGAGGAACTGCGACAGTCCGTCGGACATGCCATGTAACATCAGTTTTGTCCATTTGCTAACCGTGGCTCATCAGAGCCCAGCCTACCTAAAGAGTCGCAGTTCTAGTTTCCCACGATACCCACGTGCCCCGGGACCCATGTTAGCATCAGGCTATTATGTCTACCGACATAGTTCGCCCTGGATTTACAGAACTCGACTACCCTTGAAATGGTTGGGGGGCTGTCGAGGGCCATGAGCGCAGCTTGGCTGTCGCTGCAGACACATATAGATCTGCCTCTCCATCTGTTATCCTCAACAAAGTTCATCGTTTCTTGAACTGCATACACCTCCGCTTGAAACACAGATGCATGCATTCCAAGAGCAAAGTGCAGTTTTGTCCCGCTGGACTCCACGTAGACCCCAGAGCCGGAGCTGTACTCGGTCCTGGAGCCATCCGTAAAAATGAGAGAACTGTGTTTATCGGGCTCATTTTCTAAGTTTGACCACAGTTGAACCTCTGGCAGCACCACACTGCATCACTTGTCAAGCACGACTCTGGATGGCATGAAGTAAAGGGGCATGGCGAGGATCGTTGGAACGAAGTCCATGCCTACTCTGTTGTCCAATGCCGAACAGGGGCCGTACCAATTCCCATTGTGTTTCAGCCTGCAGCCTTACCTTGGATGAAAACATCAAGTGGTGGTAGACTAAGCAGAATATCTAATGCCAGGCCTGAAATAACAGATGGCCACAGTGCGTTGTAGTCTCGGTAAGTCTTCCTGACTCCCATGAGAGAGAGTCTACTCATCCAGACCACATAGGTCTTATCATATCCGTATTGATCCATGGGGCCTTGCTATTTTTATTTACTTACTTATATATTTATTTATTTATTTTTTTTAACTTTTTTTTTTTTTGTAATTTTTTTTATATTTATTCATTTTTTAATTAATTTATGCTTTTATCTATTTTGGTTCTGACTTCTTGGTCAATTTCGATCACACTTATATATACACCCCTGCTATTTCTGCTGATATACACCCCGTTGCAAAAAATGAGAGGACTTTTTTTTAGTAGTTCAAAGCTTTGTAGAAAATTTTAAACTTTTTACGCAGAATTTTCATAACATTTTTAGGCATGCACTTGAATTTTAATGCAATAGGCTGCAGGTTTCAAGTGACTACAAAATTCTGTGGATTTTTGGCAATGTTCTTCATTAACAGTGCATGTAACGCGAGTTTTTTAAGACTTTGAGAACTTAAAATGATTTTAAAAAACTGAAATATTTTGGGGATGAATTTTTTGTGGAATTTTAATCTGAACTGAATAACAGTACAGTTTCCCATCCTCCTGCGTTCCTGCCCATTGTGACCTTGAGGATAACTATAGTGCCGATATACTAGCGACAATCGGCACCAAGTTGGCTGATAAGTATAGAGACATTGGTATAGGCATGCCCTTACAAACTTGTAAGCTACTTATTTTTGAGGAAATTTTAAAAGCAGCTAACCAAAGATGGCGCAATGAAACCACGTGCAGAATCGGCCGACAATTCTAGCCTACACTCAATGCTAAACGCACAGAATCTCAGCTGAGCCAAAATACGCTTAGTCTTAGCACACTAATTTCTGTCATAACGGGGCACTGTCTAATAGGGAAACACATGACGTCTGCAGAAGCTGCTGCGGCAGAGGAGTAGACGATCTCGCACTTCCTGTGCTATTGTCTTGCTCTATCGATACGTAGATTTACCATTTTAGGTCGGTAATTTTTTAATGAATTGGAAGATCACAGTACTGTGAAAATCAGAGGTCTTCTAAATTTTTTCAAAGTACACACTGGCTTAAGATAAGGACTAGATAAGGACAAGTTCCCCACGAGGCATCACAATGGGCTGTGAGTCTAAGTGTGTTCTATAGTGGACAACCGCTTCAACCTAGCCTGGAGTAACCTTGCCAACTTCAGTTGTCAAGCCATAGTTATCAAAATCGATAGTTCTCAGGCAGCTAAAAAACTTATATACATAGAAGTATATATTATATATATATTTTGGCTCTTACACCTTTTATTGCGTGCTTGGCCGAGCTCCTCATCCTATGCAGTTCCACAAATGGAGGAACCTATTTTAATTCGATTCCGACCGACGTTTGCTATCAGTCGATGTTTGGTGCTCGGGAATTCGAATCTGTGCACTTCCGAATAGTAGTCACGCACCAAGCCATTCGGCTACCACGGCCATCTTATATAGTTATAAAGAATATATTTTTTAAGATCTTCCGATGAGCCAGCAAAATTGTGTGAAGCGATTTTTAATCTCGAAATTGATGTACGGCAGATACTTAGTTCGGCAAATTCTCCTATAGTTTTGCATAGAATACTACGATGCCGTACTCGTGAGAGCCAGCCAAAAGAGACTTTTCATATAAATTTATTCGCGCTAGTACTAGATAGTACATGCAACAGAAAAAAAATAAAAATATAACTACAACTTTATAAATGTATATATACATATATAAATTTATATAATAGTTAAGCAAACATCTATAAACAGTAAACATCATTAAGTAATTAGAGCGAAAAAAACGAATATTATATTATTTTGTCATTTTTTTTAATATTGTACTTTGTCTAAATGAGCTGTTAATATGTAAATAATTGCTTTCTATTGGTATGAATTTTTTGTTTTATTATTTTTTAAGTAGAAAATAATTGCATTTTTAGGTGTTTCTTTTCGATCTTTCCAATTTTAGTCTCATTAAGATACTTTTGTTGGTTAATTTTGAAAGTAAAACTTTGCCTCAACCATTTTAATATGGGAATTGTAATAAAAATTCTTTTGAATATCATACTACTTCTAAATTTAGTAGCGAGTCAGAAGGTAAAATAAGATTTTAATAATAGAAAATACACAAAACAAAATCAAAAAAAAATTTACCATTATTACTTGACATGAAAAATCACATAAAATAATAAATAAAATATAAAATGTTTTTTCTTTTTATTTTATTTTCTTTCTTTCTAAAAAATATTTGTCTTTAATAAACTCCATTGATTTTACGAACACTCTTTCCCATCGCATTACAGAAGCTCACCCTCGTCAAAACACACGTACAATTCAATACTGCCTACATCGAAAATAATACAGTGGATATTACCAAAAATGGCACATCGATTGATGTTATAGTGAATATAAAACGAAACTATCCACGCGATCTCTGGGTGAATGTGAATTTAGCTAAACGCGATTTGAAATCGAAAAATTATGTACCCATATTTATATATGACTTGAATGTGTGTCGCTTTATGGGCCGCAAAAATCACAATGACAATGCCAATTTAATGCAACTCTGGTTTAAGAAGTATTGGAAATATGGCAATATGCCTAGATATTGCCCGATAATGAAGGTAAGCCACTGCTAAAATTAGTGTTTCGAAAGTCATTCGAGTCATCTGTTGGTATGGAGAAACTACTGTAAATTATCACAATCACTTCTTCCAGGGTCATTACTTCTGGAAAGGTATTCGTGTCGATCGTTCAATGTTGCCTCCTTTTGTACAGTCTGGCCGATATTGCACATCAGTGGAAGCATATTTCAAGGAAGATCCGCAGCTGCATGTCCCTTATTTATCTTTGGGAAATGTATCGGTGTACAGCATACTGAGATAGATTCATTACTTTGTATCAATCATAACTAGAATTGTGTTAAGAAAGTTTTCACTAAGCACCTGTACACCAAAAAATGTTTATAATATTTTATTTAGTGCTAATTTCGGAGCACTTTAAAGCCTTAAAAAAATTCCAGCACCTTCAAAAAAATTTCTTTTTTTTTGCCATTCTATTTGTTCACATGTTTTGGCAAGTAATCTAATTCACTCTTTGGGTTTATGATTGTAAAGTTAGAGGCAAGTCCGTCCTTAGGCAAGCGGTGTTTACCTGATCTAAACGTGGCCAGACTGATCTCGCGACTTTACACGCTTGCGCACTAGCCCAGCACTCGCTCAGTTTGCGCGAGGACCATCTTTCCAGGAGTAGACCACAGCTTCTCAGGGGAACCCCAATACTCTCTTTTTGCGATGAAATAGTCTCCAGGGTTCACTGTCTAGCCAGCTTATCAGCCCAGGAGTTTCTCTTTAGGCCGCTGTGACCGAGAGCCAAGACGAACTTAATATCGAAGTACCATATTCGAATGTAGGTCGAGGAAAAATTCGGGCATTTCTCAACCAATTTTGAACGCACAAAGAACGAGCCCAAGGTCCTAATTACTGCTTGGCTGTTCACGCTTCCTTAATTGCAGCCACCTCCACTCCAACAAGCTGAGGAACAGAGCCGATTGTTACCAAATAAGTTTTCCAGCAGAGTGAATCTCAGTTCGTTCTTCTTCTCATAAAAAAAGTTACAATTCTGAAAATTAAAAAAGGAAATAAGTCACGTCTGCGAACAAAAATGGCTTTTCACCCACAAAACCGAACGAAAAGTACTTTTTCTAACACACTTTTCAAGGAAGTATTTAAAGGGTTAAAATGCTGACTTACCTAGCAGCATTTCCTTTGCAAGTTGAACAAAACTCGAATAAAATGAATGAAAAAAAAAACCAGAAAGTATTTTCTTTTATTCCGAACCATTCAACAGGTGTGCGCACAACTTAAATCCCCAATTTGTTGCGTTAAGGACCACCAACTATGTCGTATTAATACAGGCAAGGCAACAGCTTCACCTGCAAGCAAACGGACAGACAGCCAACCGGGCAGCTAACTCCAACTGCGCCACTAGTAGTAGTTGCCTGCAGCCTTGCACACATTCTTCCGTACCCGCTCGATTCTATTGGGACATTATATCTCGCTTCCAATTGAGTGCAGCATCGCACGTGCATTTCACATAAATAAATTAATGAAGAAGTTAAACGCACGAACTGACTGGCTGTTAGAGTACAAGCAAAAGCAGAGCGCTTCAAGTGTAATACATAGCTGAGCACAGCACGAGTTCCTGTTACGTAGCATAACACCCGGTGGGTATCATTACATGAGTATTAGAGAAGAAGAGATGGAGAAAGGGAAAGCAACCAACGCCCGAAGTGGCGACAAAAAGGACATTGGCGAAATAATTTTAACATTACGAAAAGTTTAGTCTTGAGTCGCAGTGAAGCCAAGTAATGCGAAAATACGCCAAATGAGGTGATGTGGCCACATTGAAAGCGTGCAACACCTACAGCATTGCGCCCAAAAATGTACTACCAAAGCTGGAGTGCAGAGTTGCAAGTGAGTTGGCGGCGTGCGTTGGCTAACGCGTGCAGCGCAAAAGTGCTTGTTTTCTTGCCGATTTCTTAGCAATTTATACCTTCCGCTGATAGTTTCTTTTAGTCTTTTTTTTTTTTTGCACTCTTAACTTTGGCTGCAAATCCGTTCGATTTCGTTTGCTTGGCTGCTGCTGCTGCGTTTCACATACACATACACATCCACATCCACTTGCAAGCAACTTACCGTTATTGTAAAGCGCACAATGGCAGCGTTGCCGCTAATGCCGGATGTCATCAACTCGAGTGTCTCATTGCTGATGCTGCCTTGCACGCAGCGCTGCCTTCGTCATTGTTCTTGCCCCACGAAATAGTTATAAGCACAACTGCAATCTTTGCTTACTCTGGTCTTTGTGCTACGTCCTCAAGCACTTGTATCTCCATTGCTATTGTTTTTGTATTGCACTATCATTACATATCCGTTTGCGCTTTCATTGAAGCGTAATTGCGAAATTATTACAAAATGTATTGAAGCGAATAATGATGGCGCACCACGCAACTACTCGTCTAGCTTTCAGCATGCAACTGCAGCGCCAACAGTGTGAATACTTCACTTTAGCTCCACTTATCATAGCTCTTACCAAAGTTTCTACAATCCGGTGAAAAAAGAGGCGGTGTAAAAGAAACTGCGTATGTTTAGTGTCAATCGCGGCAATGAGGAAAAAATCGGAAATCGATCGGAAAAAATCATTTAAAACAACAGCAGAAGTGGCGCCAATTGTTGCAGCTGTGCAGGTTTGAGATGTAGCGCATGAAATTTGAAGTGTAGTGTCGAGTAATAGTTGGAAATTACCATCGTTATTAGTTTGCTTAGTTATAATTTGTTTCTGTTTGCTCAGCTTTTGGTATTTATTTCAGCTGAGGTAGTTCAAAAGTACCAGAAATGCCACCAGTACTTTTTAAATTCAGTTATATCAAGGCTTCTCTCATTCTCTCCTATCAATCGAATTTGCTAAGACTCTTTTTGGTAGAGGATACCATTTCATTTCTTAAAAAATTGAAATAAAGAGGAAAACTCAGAGAGTTGTAGAACTTTGACTGAAAGAATTTAGTAAGGGCAGCTTGGCACTAGTGATATCTGGATGTGCACTGGGTTTGGGGCTCGCCACTTAAAAATCCTTCCGGAATGAAAAAAAAAAAAAACAAAGCTTCGGATGAGTACTGCTTATTATCATAACAAGCCTGCGGGGCTGAACTAAAGAATGTGATTTGAGAGCATTCAGCTGGAATGTCCGGTCAAAGGGGAAGGTGTTTCTGTCCGGCTGGTTGATGTCTACGGAAGAGGAAAGGCTGATATCACTGCCATCCTAGTGATGCGATGGACGAGTAAGGCAAGAAGAGCTTTGGACCTTGTGACGTCTACTACAGCTGCCATGCAAAAGAGAGTAAATTCAGTGTTGGATTTATTTGGAAAGATACATCCTTGCCAAGTACTGTCGTTCACTTCGGTGGGCGAGCGTCGCGCAATTATCAACATCAAAGCGAAATTTTTTAACATCTCGCTTATTTGCACCCACGCCCCGATGGAAAGAAGGACAATGCGACAAAAAAATTCTTTCTATGAGCGTCTGGAACGGTCTTATGAGTGCTGTGTCAGCCACGACATAAAAATCGTGCTTGGCGACTTCAATGCCAGGGTGGGCTAGGAAGGAATTTTAAGTTCCGCAGTCGAAAAATTCAGCCTGCACAACGAAACATGCGGTAACGGACAAAGGTTGATCGGCTTCGCCATGGCTCGAAACATGGTAGTCTACAGCCCCAGTTTCCAGCATAAAAAGCTTTACGTGGCCGTCTCCTGCTCGAAAAACGTGAAACTAGATCGATCTTGTCGCGATAGATGGAAAACACGCTTGTAGTGTTTTTGATATACGTACGATGCGTGGGCCTAACATCGACTCGGACCACTACCTTGTTGCAGCCAAACTACGCACACGAGTCTGTGCAGCAAAAAACGTACAACTACCTACAGAAAGAATGTTTGACATCGGAAAGCTATAATCGCAAGGGGCAGCCAGAAGTTTCGCCACTTAACTCAACCCAACAATCCGGGATGCACGAGCAATGGAACAAACAGCATCTCTCATTCTTTACGTACCGTCTGGTATGTAATCAGTAAAAAACTGTCGAAGTTATGAAACGTTCTTTTTGATCCCAGTTGTTCCAAGAGTTCAGTCGAGTTAGATAACGCTTTCTGATACCAAGAATGAGCTTGTACTAGCTCTATAGTTTTGTGGGTGCCTACTGTGATCCAACTTACTCCTACAACTAAAATACTGATATTGTGCAAGTACTTTCGAATCAAGACTCATCAATCATTCGGAATATTTTTCGTTTCATAAACTCCACTCTATGAAAAAGTATGTAGAGCAGGAGCAAGGCTGAAGCTGACTCGTTCATAGTGCCAAGTACCACATTTGGCCAAACGGCTTTGTGTCGCTTTCACATACTGTGAGGATTACTCCATACTAACATAGCCATCGGAGCCTAACCTGATATACGTTGAAGTCCCTAAACGACTATGCTAGTTTGTTACTGAGGACTGTCTTCTTCTATCGCTTATTCGAAGATATTTCATTTACTAAGATTCTATTAAAAACTCTACTTGTTCAAGTTCAAGCTATCACGTACTTTGGAATATTTTATTTGCAGCTGTAGGTAAAGACCTAATAATAAAATGACTCATCCCAGCTTGGCGGTCATTCCAACCTCTTTTACCTCGAGAATATCAAGCAGCTGATTGAAACATAAAGGAATCGGGTAACTTAAATATTTTTTTTTTTAAGCCAAAAGCCTTTATTATTTTGCCGTTTTGTCAACGAGAAGCGATGCGCTTCTCGTTTTTCTTACTTTTAATGAAGAGTTCATCGTCATCCCTATAGCACTGATCCAAGCCTAACTTTTCCTAGTTCTCTGGAGGTACAGGGAAAAATGTAAGAAACTGAATACTCCAGCTGCACGGGGTATAAAAATAGCAATCAAACAGAAACTGTTATGCCACCATAGCTTTTGCTTGTCTCATCATTTACACAGCGGACATTAATATCAATGATTTTTATAAAAGTGAGTAAAATACAAAAGAAAAAAGAAGAACGACAATCATCAGCGTCTGCCTTGAGAAACAGCATCAACTGTTTTTTTTCTATTTATTATATTTTTCCATTTTACATTTACCATTTCGCAAGCAATAAGCAACGCCAGAAAGCAAATCCCCAACATGTAAGTATCTTCGAAGCAGGAAAAGCATCATCAGCTTGCAACATCATCGATGATATTGACATTGCCGGCGCGCAATCAATTGTGGCGCACGATGAAGACGCTGCGAACGTTGATGACAATGACGACGTTGCATTGCAAGCAGCCATAATCGTCACTAATGCGGCAATGTGCATCCGTCTGATGAGCGATGGATGAGAATTGAAATAAACGCATGCAGAGTTGCCACAATAGAATGAAAGGAAGAAAATGTGAAAGAAATATATTATTTGATTCGTGTTGTATGTAATATATTTAGAAGCTGGGGGTACTAATGTGGACTAAATTTTAAACAGGTATTTTTTTCTCCAAAGCAAGACAATTTAATTTAATAAAGTCTCAGGCATAAAACTTGCTTTGAGCGCTACGAGTGAAAGTAGGAGACCCCATTTCAAACCATGGATGTCCAGTTTTAGCTCCACTATCGCCCCAATTTCGTACGCATAATGTTGACAGATGAAGATCCAGCGGTTGGGTCATGTCATCCGCATGGATGCAAACGCTCCGGCTCTGAAAGTATTCGATGCGGTGCCAGCTGGTGGTAGCAGAGGAAGGGAAGATTTTATGTACAAATTTTAAGAAAATATTTTTTTTTTTTTTCAATTTCAGCCTTTTTTGTATTTCATTTATATTCATATTTTATGTTACTTTATTGGGAGCCGAGTTCATGCGATGCTGTCTCAACGGATTGTAAGCTTGAACATACAAATTTGATTATCCTCTCGTTATAATGAATTTTGCGCCTAAGATAACTGTAGCTTTCGTAAAGGGCTTCGATTTAAGTACTGAAATTTAGTTTGGGAAGCAAGTCTAGAAATTTGAATTTAAATAATTCTAGGAATGTCAGGCTTGAGCACAAAATTATGAGACGAAACTTAAACTTAGTTTTTATTACGATTTTTTCCGAATATCTGCCGATTTTTCTGCATTCCATATTTTCTATCGAATTATCAACATTTCTTTGAAAAAAATCCACTTGGCCACCATTAGAAAACTACCGGAAGCCATCATAATGCTAACAGCAACTACAACCTGCACGAACGAGCACCACCAGCAAGTGTTGACAATCTAGCGCTTCCTCTACTGGTTTACAAGTATTCAATGTTTGTTATTGTTGCTAGCTTAGGGCGTCAATGCGGCATGCAGCATGTGTTGCATGTGCAATTTGACACGAAATCAAAATATGCGCCGCAAGCAGTTGATTCTCGTTTTTTTTTTTTGTCTTTCCTTTTTTCCTTATTTTTTTGCTTTTTTGAAGATAACAGATGAAGGTTAAATACGAATGCATATATAAATTGGAAAATGCGGCATGCATACATACACTTATACATACATATATATTTATATCTAAGTAGATGTGGTATGATTGTCTTCCAATCACTTGCGTACAAGTAGTGGCTTGAGTTAGTTTGCCATCAGTAGACTAAGTGGCAGCTAAGCCCGTAGGAGACTAGCGCCTAAAATATTTAAATTTAATGCATTGCCTTCGAGGGAAAACTCTGCACGAATTTATATCAATCTTGGCATATCTGCGGGGCAATCGTATGATTGAAATATTTATGCATATGCTGAGCATTGTGCGCATACGAGTTCGTCTTTGAGTGTGTTTCGAATTGAAATTTGGTAAATTTCGGAATTATTCAAGAGTTGATTACACAGTCCTGCGAGGGTGAGTTTCTAGAATGGCTGTACTTGTTTCTTGTAGTTTTTTATGCGCTAAAAACGAATCTGACCTTCAAAATGCTCCATCACGTCAGGATTTTTGGTAAATGAAGCCTAAAGGTCAAAAAATGGCCATTTTAGCCATTTTTGATAATTTTTTTTGGGATACAAAATTTTTTTTTTTCAATTTTCGACGAAAAAGTTGCATAGTACAACTCTTTAGCTTTAAAACCCATTTTTTAAAATTATTGTACGATTTAAAAAAAAAAAGTTATGACATTTTGAAATTAACAGTTTCAGTTACGCCAATAGACGTTATACCCAATGGAGCATTTTGAAGGTCAGATTCGTTTTCAGCGCATAAAAAACTACAAGAAACAAGTACAGCCATTCTAGAAACTGAAAAAAGTTAAATTTCGCAGACCTGTGTTACGCAAGTACGTACAGCGGAATTTAGAATTTTCAGGGACGAGCTCTGCTCGGTATTTTTTCTCAGAAAGACCATCAAGGAGTTTTCAATATTTTCTTGAACTTCCGTGACTCAAAATCAATATAAGTTAGAAAAAAGTTTATGCACAGCAATTCCATATTTAATGTAACTAAAAGTAGTAATTTCCTAATTACGCAAAAATTTTGCACGTTGGCTAAATTTTTTATCAAACTGATGAAAAGTGACTTAAAAAAATGTCTCACTTTTTTCAGAGAAGTAATGAAGGTGGTAAAACCTAAGAGGTCAGGGGCACGAAAAAATTGTGATTTAAAATTTTTTTGTTTTTTAGTGAATTGCTTTATTTTACAAAAATAGAAACATAGTATTAATACATCATGTTTCGACTTGACTTTAGCAAAATTAAAAAAAAAATTAATTATTGTAAAAGTTATCCGCGTTTGTGTTGTGCTCGTTTCTCCAGGAGTCCCTTGCAGTGATCATCACAAGTCCTTGGAGATTCATCTAAAATCAATCGGACAAGAGAAATTAGTTTTATTAATAGATAATCTTGTGCCTGATCGAGGATATTTTCAAAATTAACAATATGGCGGCCTCAGAATAGATTTTTCAGATTTTCGAGAAAAACCCGACAATGAATTGCTTAGAAAACATCGAAATTTTTTCAAAAAAATTAAGAACCAGTTCAAAACACATAGTTTTGAGAAAAACGTATTAAAGTTTTGCTATCGATTTATATAGAGTTAAATGAATTATTTAATTACTTACTCTGCGTCATCTATTCCTAGGCCATATAATAATTCTTCAGCCGTCATAGCAGCTTCCAACATATCAATTTGCTGTTGCCTACATAGCTCCGGAGCGCTCGAGCGCCCTTTGTTAATTGTAACTCGAAAAGTATTTGTCGGATTCACTTCAAATTTTCACACAATATTTTAAGATATTATACTTTAAGAAAATGCAAAGAAAAATCCAATTTTTTTTAAATTCTGACTACCTTTAACCCCTTGAAAAAGAGGTACTAAAACCCTATCGGAAAATTTATAATTTTTGCAAATGGCGTCGTACGTCAATCACTGTTAACACGTAAAAACTTGACAGCTGCAGTGTACAAACAAGCAAATGATGGAGCACATAAAAGTCAAAGTAAAGATTTTTTTCATTCAAAAGAATTTTTATTTATTTATTAAAACAGTTATTCGAAAACAAAATTGGATGATTAATTTGAAGAAACCTTTTATAAGCAAATACTTTCTGAACCGCTTTGCATATAGGTATCACTGGAAAGGTTATAAGTTAGAGAGTATTTCAGTTTGTTGATCTTTGTATTTTTTTCCATAAAATAATTTCTTAAAAGATGCCACATTTTATATTAGTTTTCAGAATTTCGTGTCGTTGCTTTCACGATCAGTTCAATTATACAACAGGGGAATGTAAAAGCTGAATAACTTTATCATTTAGTAAGTGATACATGTTGTACCGATAATAAAAGTATGCTATTATTTAAAATATTTTCTTGAAAAAAAAAAATATGGTAACGCCAATTAAAATTAATATTATATTAAATTAAAAATATTTTCGCCATTACATATATTGAATTGTTTTCAAGCATTTGTTACGGTTAATATATTATATTTTTGTCATCAATTTCTTACTTTCCAAAACAATATGTGGCAGCTCCAGCTAAAAAAAATTTTTTTCATTAAAGCTTTCACTCCATCCTTTTATCTGATATCCATATTTTAGAATTCCAATGTAATGCGTCGTAAATTTTAATTCTTGCAATAAAAATTATGTGGCAACACCAGTTACTAAAAAAATGTTATTTTTTTAAAGCATTGATATATTCATGTGATATCCATATTTTAGTATTCAAACGTAATGTGTCATAGGTTTTAATTTATGTGATAGAATTAGGTGGCAACTCTAGCTAAAAATATTATTTGATTAAAGCTTTTTTAAACACCTTTTATTTAATATCTACATATGTATATCTTAATATTCAAGTGAAACTTATGATGAGTTGCTATTTTTGTAATGTGGCAACACCAGATGAATATATTTTTTTATTACATTTTGCTTAAACACCTTTCATTTGATACCTATAGTATAGCTCAATATTCAAGTGAACCTTACGAGTTTTACTATAAAAATTAAGTGGCAACACCGGAAAAAAAATTATTAAAGTTTGCTAAACACCTTTCATTTTATTCATATGTATCAATACTCTAGTGAAATTTATAATTAGCTACTAATGTTGCAATAAAATTCACGTGGCAACGTTATCAAAAAAATTGGTTTTGAATGGAATTTTCTTGAAAATACTTGTCTTAATGTCCGAGCTGTAATACTTATGTATATTATTTTAATAAATAAACTTGTTTTTTAATACAAGAAGTGGCGTCACCCTTCAAAAACAAATGTTACGCAAGACTCATATAGGTCCAATCGGCATCCAATCAATGTAAGGAAATTTAAAATCTAGGCAGTAAGTTTTGAATGGTGCTCTTTCGAAGATATTGTATACGGTTTAATAATTATATTGAAATATCCATATAAAAAATTATTTAAAAAAAATTTAAGACATTCACATCAAACCCTTATAGATCATCTGATTAACCAGTATATCTTTCACGCCACGAAACAGAAGCAAAATTTCTCTGTTTTTAAGCGCTTTTTAAATGTAAGGCTTACAAAAAAAATAACTTTGGATGCCTTTTGGTCCTCACTACACCACATGGATTTACACACATGAGAATTCCAGTAAATGTATTTTACAACCGGTTGTAGTCAGTTGTATGTCTCAATATGTTCATACTTTCTTTTCACGCTTCTGAAATGTGCTTTGTTTGCCGCCAATTTACTTTTAATTCCCACAGCGATAATTACAACACTTCACAGGCCAAGAGTAAGCGTCAATAAGGCACCAGAACGCCCAACTAACTGCTACAGATTTCAGTCGGGCATGAGGAAATAGTAGATATGTACGCCTGTGCACAATTCCAATTGTCTTGGCATATTCGCCTCAGGCGCATCCGTACATGCTGGCACACGCTCGTAATTGCCATCAATTCGTTGTGTCGATAATAATTCTGCCATTTTTTTCACCAAGTAATTGCTGGGGAGAACGACAATGGTGAGCAAATTGTAGCTGCAAGACCGGCCTGCAGTATACTGAAGAGGGTGGCCAGCAAATTCAACTTAAGGGTTTTTACCGTAAGCGGATGGCAGATGCAAAGATGCTTAGTTGGTGTTAAGTAAAATTTAATGAAATTTCAAATCAAAGTGTAACTATAAAATTTATGGAAAGCGTCATAAGTTGTGATTTAATATGGCCACAAAACTTTGTTATAATTACACTAAAATGTTTTTGGCGTGACGGTGAATTAGTAGTGAAAATAAAAGGAAGATGAAAAGAAAAAAAATAAATTCAGTACTAAATAAGTCATGCAAGTGAGCACTGATAGAAATCGCAAAATATTACACGGGTAAAAAAAATAGAAAAAATGCTGCACTCCATAACGTAATTAAAATCGAGACATGGCGACTTGACTGCGCACACCTACATACCTACTTACGCATACATACACATATACCGCTTGCATACATAGCAAAACCGCAATGATAAATGAAAGGATTCGCAGTAATAGTCGTGGTCGCTGCAACGCGTGTGGCAGCTATGAAGTGGCCAAAGGCAAACTATGAGCGACTATTTTGCTGGCTGCATGCAGGCTTGTGGGAAAGAAAGAAAAAGTGCGCTTGCAATATTTACAGCAGCAAAGCAAATCTTAATTATAAATCTAAAGAAGCGCTACAATGTGCAAAAGTCAAGGTGATTGCTGCGGCGGTGCTGAGGGAGCTAAATATGATTTAATAGAAAGATCTGCAACAGCCGCCGCACAAAGGGTGCGAGTAACAGTTGGGTGTTGGTTGCGTAGTAAAGAGAGATTGAAGCGAAAAAAAAGTTTAATAATTCTAGTATATAAAACAACTCCTGCAAATATCCGTTAAAAATTGCCACACAGCCGCAATATGCACGGCCGTTCAAATGCAGCTACACAGGCACCTACAGAGGCGAAAAAAGTAAAAGCCATGTGGCAATTGCTTCGACTATCCATTTATTTACTTTTTATATTCGAAACTAAACTCGAAAAGAGAATATACTTTTCTATATAACTCGAAGCCTCAAACTTTGTGCAAAAAGCTCAACCAATTTCCATCAAAACTTCAAACATTTTAGTCTTAATTTCTAGATAATTAGTGGGTATGAGTTGGTGCGTGACTACCATTTGGGGGTGCGTAGGTTCGAATTTCCGTACACAAACATCAAATAATGGAAAAAGTATTTTTTAATAGCAACTGCCCCTCATACAAACCTTCGAGGGTATTTCTCTCATAAAAAAGTTTTTAATAAAAAAAAGCATCTGCCGTTCGGAGTTGGCTTAAAACTGTGGGTCTCTCCATTTGTAAGACAACATCGAGACGCACATCACAAATAGGAGGAGGAGCTCGGCCAAACAACTAACTGAAGTGTAATTATTTAGTATTTATTTATTGAAGCAGAAATTATTCACCAAAACCAAATAGTCTAAGACTAATTTTGATCAAAAGTGGCTCAAATTTCGCTTTGACTTTTAAATTTTTTTTTGTTAAGGTATTAATTTTTTTTTTTTTTTCAATACAAAAATGTTTGAATTTTGTTTTTATACATAAAAGAAAATAAATGAATATTCAAAACTTTGCAATAAGTCGCACTGCTATTATTTCACCCATCACTGTAAAAACGTTCACATATACAGAGGAAAATATACCAGCACCAGCCACGCCAATGCAGCCGCAGCATCAAAACCAACTGACTGTTGCTACTGTCCGGAAGTTGCCAGACTTTTGCAGACGCAGCAGAAACTGGTCGCAGCCAGCTGGTTAGCAAATATGCTAGCCACAGCAGTATCTACAAAAACAAAGAAAGAACGCAAAAAAAATCTGCAGCGACACCCCTACATAGGGTATCGTACTATTGCGACAGCCTGCCTACTCCATTCGCGCGGCTCATCGTGCTGCCGCGCCGTGCTACTGTTTCTGTTAAGCTATGAAAATTGTGACAGCGCTTGGCCGCAGGATATTTAAATACTTCACTTCGACTTTTTCTTGCGCAAAATTTTCGTTTTTAATTTTTGCCAGCCAACCTTTTTTCCAACGGCTTCCGCTAGCTTTGTTGGATTTTATAATTTTTTTTATATTCGTTGCCTCACTATTGTCACTGCTGCTACAGCTACCAGCTACCGGCTACATTCACACTCATTTGTGCTCTCTATCATTCGTCCTGCCAACAGCCTGTAGTAATAAGTTAGTCTTTTATGCACTCACTCATATCTCACTCGCTTCTGCTTGCTGCTCACAGCCTTGCTGCTGAAGACCGTTTTACATGTGCATACACTTTCAAATACACATACATATGTACATCTGGCATGTGGCGAAATTATGACATTTTTCAGCGCAAAGTTTAGCAGCAGTTGTGTGGCTGCCACAAGCCACCAGCACGGCCGGTTAACCAAGCGGACTAGTCGTCACAGTCCGCACATTGAGTTATTGTGCAACATTATCACACTCGTGCATAGCTACTCTCACACATATACATACAAAAGCATTCACATATCTATCTACACTCCTTCGTATGGGGCGAAAAAATGTAAGAAAAAAAATTGTACGGCAGAGCAAATGCTAATTGCCCGTCCGATAGCATCAGCTCTGAGTGTAATGGAGTGGGGCAAAAGTGACAACGAAGTGCAGTAAAGACAAAAATTGTTCGAAGTGGCAATGAATGAACACACGGTAAAAAATGTCAACAGTATTTCGAAAAGCTTTTCTCATGCTATCTTTGAAAACGAAAGGTTGAAATTGTTTCGGTTAAGCTTCTCCCCCAACTTCTGATATACGTATTGGCTTTTATGGCTACTCAAATGAAGGGCATTACAATTGCACCGCTGGGGCCCTCTGTTCGATGTCTCAAACTGATTAGATATGACTTTCAAAAGCGTTTTAACTAACTAAAAACTAGAATACTTACAGCTCTTGCAAATCATCTTCAATCCTTCAAATTTCACTTTTCTCCAAAAGTCCTCAGGAAACCTTTAACCCTCCAGAGCCTGATAAGACTCCAATCACACGAAAGTTCCAAAAATATTTCGTAGCCCAATTTCAAAAAATCCAGAATTGATGAGTTTTTAAGAAAGCCATGAGCAGACACCGGCTACTGGCCTTTAGGAAATCATGCCAGGAAAATGGGGTAGCTGTACAACGATAGATATATACGCTGCAATCGAGACGAATCTAAGGAAATAGTCTCTCACTATCTGTGTAAGTGCCCAAGTCTGAGTGCTCTATGACATAGAATTTTGGGGGGATTATCGCAGGTTAACTTGAAAGAAGTTACAGGAAAGAAAACAGACAACATATGCTAATTCATAGTCAATCGAAGCTGGTTATTAATCGAACTAGTAGTGGTCCTACAAGTGGTGTATCAAAAAGGTAAAATTATTAGTTATCGATAGAGCTGGAGGTACAACCCCCATTCCACCGTTTAAGAGGACGTCTGGCTGCCCTCGTTGTCCCGTCATTACTGATTTAGCTAACCTATTTTCGGGCATTGTTTTTAGTCCTGTCTTCGTATCGCAATCGTATCTAATTTCCAAACTCTCTGCTTCCTCTTTCGTTCCAAGTCATCATAGATTGAATCATTTGTATACGAGGCAAATGTTGTTCTATGTTATGAGCTCTATCTCACTCCAGTCGATTAGTAGTCTTGCCCGAAGGCATTTTTTGTCGAGACCTTCAAGCTAATTTACTTCACTCTTACCATTCGTAAACGAAAGGCATTTCTCTATCCACCACCTGAGAACGCATACTTTAGGGGTTTCAAGCTCCTCCGAGAGCTCCGGTTAATTATTATTAAAGTTGATGTTAGAGAACTTTGTACTTCGAAAAAGTCGTTTAAATCATGGAGATTAAGGAGCTTGCCGACCTGGCTCGCCACACTCTGATTAATGGTCAAAAAGATTTTGATAAGTAAGGAGGGACATCATAAACTAAGAGCTACTGCTAACTCTCTATTCGGATCTTTGCTATCAAAACTTGGCCAGACTAAAGCAGTCGACTGCCCATAAGTGCCCAGAATTTGAAAGCGAAAGGGATTTTAATGATGCACCAGCTGGAAAAGCTCACTATCAATGGGAGTGAAGACCTTTTCAAGCCCGGAATTATAAAATTGCATTAAAAAAAATGCACAAAAGTTATTGAGAAGAACGGTGCATTTCCGATCTAAATCGGATAGTTCTAATTTTATTAGCTTCATCATCGAAGTAAAGCGAAAAAACGACCAGAACATTTTACTTGTCCTAATTTGCCTTAAAGGTGCATGACTCGAACAAGCGAACTGAAAAGTGAATAGTAAGAAAGAGTTGAGAGAGTAAACAAAAAACTGAGTCGCCGCTGAGATGCACGAAATGCTCAAGCTTCTGCTATCTCTCAATCGTAAAAGGTACCAAAATTTCCTAAAACTCCCAAAAATTTACAAATATTTTTCTCTCAGTGACGGCTGCAGCTTATGATAGTTAATAAAGAATTGCGAATTGTTAGCCAGCATTATGACCATTATGACACAAGGAAAGCATAAATAGTTGGCTTTGCAAGCAAAAAACCGAAAATACTTAAATCGCGAAGATCATGCGAAAAACCGCAAATTACTTGCAAGTTGCGGCAATTGCATAACTGCTGGCAGGCAAGTGGCATGTGGCACGTTGCAAGCAACTTTATGCCAATTTATGGCGAAAGCATCAGCAATCGACATTTGCGTTAAAGTTTTTTCACAGTAAACGCGCTTAATTTATTATTGAGACGTGCCAGAAAAATGAGGTGGCTCGAAAAAATGGATTCAAAAGAGGCAAAAAAAATGGAAGGAAAATGTGAGTTTTAAAGAGGAAACAAAGAATAAGAGAAGTAATAAGACAGAAGTAAAACTTTGGGACATGACAAATAGATTTTTGTTTTAATTGTGAAACGTTGGGAAATATCTCATTTGTGGTTTTTAGACAACGAATAAATTATGAAAATAATCGAAGATGGGGAAGTGGCTTTTTTTTGTTTTTGTTTTCTTTGAGCACAGCTTAGAACTAAAAAGTTTCTTAATGAGCTTTTCTTGCAATTGCAGCTGCTTAAAAACAATTTTATTTAGTTTTTTTATAGATAAATGAGAAATTTTGCCCGCCCTGCCTCTAATTTTGCAGCCAGGGTGGAAACGATTGCGGTTGTTGGCTTTGTTGTTCATTTTATTGTCGCACATTTTACGCTTATTAACAATTACAACTTTTACAATTACATATTTTTTCAGGGGCAAATAACTGTGAAGAAACCAAAAAAAAAGAAATAAGAAATTAAAATAAAATAAAATTTTAAAAAGAACAGACTGCGGAAAATTATGGTAATTTGCGGCAATTGAGTACGAATAATGACCATTGAATCGAAGCGAAAGAACATTTTTTAAATAAGGTTTATGTGTTTGTAAAAATGGGAGTTTGTTGGAAACTGAGTGGAAATACGAGAACTGGCTGATAAGTTCGCTCCGAGCTTGCGCCAAGTGAGGTTCTCGCCTGCATTGCCTCAGAGAGTGTCTTGCCTTGTCACAACGCGAAAGTGATTTTGTCATGTTTATTGTTATTGTATATATTTTTTGCCATAGCAATAATAAATTGTTTTATTGCGACAAACCTTATGAATTACTTTTTACGCAGCGTATTTTCTTTTATTTTTCAATGTAATTTTATTCAAGTCAGATACACAATTCCCATCGCGCAGATAAAGCGTTTTCACGTTTGTGAAAACGTTTCAGTAACAATTATATTTCCGGAGCGATAGGTTGTTAGACCTGTGTCCTAATGCACTCGATGGGACTACCATCTTAGACTTAATTGGAGGCAGCAGCATTTCCAACTTAGCCGCTTGCTACAAGACACTATTATAAGTCTCCCACTAAGGAACAGCCGCTGCGGAAGTTTTTTGGGATTGATGCTTGTTTGAAGCCGGCATCTTCAGCACTTTGAATTCCCAGATTTATGGGTTTGTTTTTACGTTTCTCTTTAAAATGCACTTTAGCGGCCATTTTCATTTGATTGTCGCCCCCAAAAATCTTTGTCTACGTAACTGCTTTTTTAAATTTGAATAAAAGGAAAGCTGGACCGGTGCCCTCTATAAGTTTTTAGGTACGTTCTCTAGCAGAAAAACCAATCCGCTTGTAACGTATACTCTGTAAGGCACCTCGTTCGTCCCTCATCCTGAAAATTAACATAGTACTGGTCTTCTTTTCACTGCAGCGACTCTTTCGTGGACTTACTGACGAATTCAGGCCTAAGTAGGTCACGATTCGATTGCACATTTCGTCCAAATCACTTTAATATAACTCCAAAAAATCTTTGCCACACTCCAACCAGTCGTGTGATAATTCGATGCACCTAACACGCATTAATTTTCTCATACGCAAATGTTCACATAACATCTCGCGTAACTCATTATTTCTTCTTCTTCTTCTTAATTGGCGCGATAACAGCTTACGCGATTTTGTACGAGTTTAACAAAGCGCCCCAGTCGTTTCTTTCTCGTGCTAACCGGCGCCAGTTGGACACACCAAGTGAAGCCAAGTGCTTCTCCACCTGATCTTTCCAACGCAGAGGAGGCCTTCCTCTTCCTCTACTACCACCAGTTGGTACCGCATCGAATACTTTCGAAGTCGGAGCGTTTGTATCCATTCGGACGACATGACCCAACCAACGTAGCCACTGGATCTTTATTCGCTGCGCTATGTTTATGTCGTCGTAAAGCTCATACAGCTTATCGTTCCATCGTCTGCGATATTCGCCGTTGCCAACGTGCAAAGGTCCAAAAATCTTTCGCAGAATCTTTCTCTCGAACACTCCAAGCGTCGCTTCATCGGATCTTGTCATCGTCCAAGCTTCTGCGCCATACGTTAGGACGGGCATGATGAGAGTCTTGTAGAGTGTTAGTTTTGTTCGTCGAGAGAGAACTTTACTGCTCAGTTGCCTACTTAGTCCAAAGTATCACTTGTTGGCAAGAGAGACTCTACGTTGGATTTCAAGGCTGGCATTATTATCGGTGTTAATGCTGGTTCCTAAATAAACGAAGTCTTTTACAACCTCGAAAGAATAACTGTCTACAGTGACGTGAGTGCCGATACGCGAGTGCGCCGACTGTTTGTTTGAAGACAGGAGGTACTTCGTTTTGTCCTCGTTCACCACCAAATCCATTCGCTTTGCCTCTTTATGAAGTTTGGAGAAGGCAGAACTAACAGCGCGGTTGTTAAGACCGATGATGTCAATATCAACGGCATACGCCAACAATTGTACGTTCTTATAAAAAATTGTGCCTGAGCGATTAAGTTCTGCGGCTCGTACGCTGCTCTCCAACATCAGGTTAAAGAAGTCAGACGACAGCGAGTCACTTTGTCTGAAATCTCGTTTGATATCAAACGGCTCGGAGTGATCCTTCCCAATTCTGACGGCGCTGCTGGTGTTGAGCAACGTCATCTTGCAAAACCTCAATATTTACTAACCTGAATTCCTCTACTTGCTCTTGGCAGATCCAAAAGAAGAACAAAACGTAATAATTTTTCGACTTTTTGTGTATTTTCTTCAGTCACTACCATCACTGGGCGTCACGGGTGGAGGTTGTATTCATCAGCCGCTTTTATCTGCTGGAATAACCGAGCTCGATTTTTTGCCGTTCTATATGAATTAGGAAAAACATTTTTCTAATAGCGGTCGCCCCTCGGCAGGCAATGGCAAAGCTCCGAGTGTATTTCTGCCATGAAAAAGCTCCTCATAAAAATATCTGCCGTTCGGAGTCGGTTTTAAACTGTAGGTCCCTCCATTAGTGGAACAACATCAAGACGCACACCACAAATAGGAGGAGGAGCTCGGCCAAACACCCAAAAAGGGTGTACGCGCCAATTATAAATATATATATCAAAAATTATCTGTGATCGGATAAAACTCAACTTTTTATAACCAATATAGCTCATATTGGCGAACTTTTAGAATAATTGAATATGATTTTTTGTCGCCTGCCGCTGACACGGATTAGTTTTATCAGTATTTAGATGTTGTAATCGGATCCGAATTTCATAGCCCATCTAGTGTTTCTTAGTATAATGAAAACCCATTCAAGAAGCTAGAGCAATGTTCGTGTTACGAGCAGAACTTAGTGGATCTAATATAGAGAAGCAAGTGATTTCTTGGCCGTTCATCTGCGACACAGTTCACAAGAAACGACGAGTTATATTCGCATAAAAATTTTAAAACCAGGTGCTCTAATGGATTTATTTTGACTAATATCCGAACAATCTTGAAAAGTGAATGCACATCAGTCGCTGGAGATCTACGCACTGCCCACTAATGTCACTCAATCCACTACATTCATACACACATTCATACATGCATACGTATATGTACAGAGTATATACGTATCTACTTTGCTTATTTGTCTAATTGCGTTCGAAAGCCAACGAAGCGTATGTTACATCGCATTGCTGGTGGCGCTACTGTTGCGTACCACACTCAGACAGTCAAGCGGCAGTGTTGCAACTACGCGCTGCGGCGTTGCGCATAATCAGCCGCCGTAATTGGCCAATCAATTCTGTCATTGTTCACATTTATTACGCTCATGGCGGTGATTATTCTCAAACAAAATACATACATACATGCATACAAATGCCCTTATTTTTATATATTTTCACACCTACAGTCATTTCATGCCAACATTTAGCAGTGGAAACTGTGATTTTATAACGAGGGTAATTTTATTTCGTTTTTTTCTATATCATATTTTACTTGCTTTCTCGGCCAACAGGCATTTTGGGAGCTGTTTAACGCCCCGACGCTAGCCAATTTGACTGCCAATGTATGCTTGTATTATTTGGTCACGCTGCAGGCGGCATGTGGCAGCGACATAAAAGTAAATCGCTCGGAATGGAATATTGCAAGCAATTTGATGGCGTTGCTGCTTACGACTCAGTGAACTCAATAGTCCAATTTCTTTCGATGAGTACTTCAATGAACTAAATTGTTTTTATTTTATTTTTTTTTTTTTTTTTGCTTTTTGAAAAAAATTTCATTTTTATTTTTAATATTTACTATTTTTAAATTTTTCAATTGTCTCAATTTATAATGCAGTATTTTTCATATAGTGGGAAATTTGGCATATAAATTATAAAACGATATTATTTTTTGGTGTTATTGTAGACTAAATACAGTTAAAATAAATAAAAAATTAATAATTGGCGCGTGTTAGGCTGCGCTCCTCCTCTCATTTCTGGTGTGCGTGCTGATGTTGTTCCACAAATGGAGGGACCTCCTTGCTTTTGAAGTCACTGAAAGTCGACTTATTTTAATATTCAAGCAACCACTGATGCCATGCGGCCAGATTTATAGGTAAAAGTAGTCTAAAATTGGACTAATCAAATGGACGATGTAACTTTTAGTTGCGTCGGACATATACCGGATATAATATCAGTTTAAGCTCTCAAGCTTATAAAAGAGCTATTAAAGCCCGTTAGCTATATCTGTTAGCCTACCAGTCATACAAGTTTCGAGAATTTTATACTGCTGGACACCCGATTAAGCTCAATCTTGAAATATTCCCATGACCTCAAGAAAGCTAAGAGTACCTTAACTATGATCTCAGAAATTTGTGCGAGCTTCTGGCTTCCAGAGTGTGGGCAAAAAGTAAGGTGAATTTGGTTGTAAAATGAAAAATCTTTATTTATTCTTGTAAATCAATTTCATCCCCTTCAAAATAATCCCCTCTCGATGAAATACACTTATGCCAACGATTTTTCCAATCCCCGAAACATGCCAAATAGTCCATTTCCTGTATAGCCATCAGCACCTTCTTCGATTCAGCTTTTATCTCCTCAATCGACTCGAAACGCGTTCCCCGGAGTGGTCTCCTGAGTTTTGGAAATAGCTAGAAGTCACACGGAGCCAAATCAGGCGAATACGGTGGTTGCGGAACGATATGCGTGGAATTTTTGGCGAAATGGTCACGAAGAACGAGTGCAGTGTGAGACGGTGCATTATCGTGATGCAAAAACCAAGAGTTGTTGGCCCATAATTCTGGTCTTTTTAGACGAATTGCTTCACGTAAACGGCGCATAACGCTCAAATAATATTCCTTATTAACAGTTTGGCCAGGTGGAAGGAATTCATAGTGCACCACACCACGAAAATCGAAAAAAACTGTCATCATGACCTTTATTTTTGAACGACTTTGACGTACTTTTTTCGGTCTGGCCTCGCCTTTAGCACGATATTCGCTCGCTTGATTGGTCGGTTGTTTCAGGGTCGTAAGCATAAATCCAAGTCTCATCTCCCGTAATGATGCATTTGAGCTTGTCCAGATAGTCTGAAAGCATTGTTTCACACACATCAACGTGACGACTTTTTTCCAAGAAATTGAGCATTTTCGGTACCAAACGAGATTTGACTTTTCGTAGGCCCAAATGGTCTTTCAAAATGGTTTTCACAGACCCTTCTGATATTCCGATCATATCAGTAAGGTCTTTAACAGTCAACCGACGATTTTTGAGCACTAACTCCTTCACTTTATTGACGTGTTGGTCATCTGTTGACGTCGATGGTCCAACTCATCAACACGCTCCAAGTTATCAACACGTTCTCGACCCTCTTTGAAGTCTTTGTACCACTTACGAGTATACACATTTTTCTACGACATGGTCGAATCACCAAATGCCTTCTGCAACATGCTAAACGTTTCCGCAGCCGAAATTTCATTCCGCAAACAAAATTTGATGGCATTTCTCTGCTCAATCAAATCAGACATTGTAAAAATCGAAAAATGCACTCTTGGTCGTTTGGTAAACACAAGCGTAAATATATTACTGATAATGACATTCACATGAAAGTTGGCCCAGATGTTATTAACAATGCTGCCAACTCATGAAAAAAATAACTAGAGCGAAATTCCCGCGAAGTTTGACAAATAAATTCACCTTACTTTTTGCCCACAGGTACATAGTTATCTGCTTAAAAATATACCCACCCTCCATAAAATTTACGCCACCGTGCACATTGTCGACGCGAAATTCCGCAGGCGTCAGAATAAAAACCTGTATGTCAAGTTCTAGATATCATCATCATCAAGTAACGATTACAACTCAGCGCGAGCTTTAGCTTCGTCCGCAGTCCTCTTCCAATCTACACAGTTCATAGCAATAGACTTCCAGCTGCTATCTTGTGAACGTCTCCGGCCCAGGTCGTTAGAGAGTTTTTTGTTAAAAAGGATTTTTGAGGGCGGCTGTCCTCGATGCGCACAGTGTGTCCTAACCATCAAAGCCTTTGGGTTTTATATATTTAACGACATCTTCTCCCTGCCATAAGTTCAGCAACTCTTCGTTGTAGCGTATTCGGTGCGTTCCATCGTTGCAGCGTATGTGACCAGACACCCTTCGGAGCACTTTGCCCTCGAACACTCTTAAGCTTCTCTCGCATTTGCTTGTCATGGTCCAGTACTCGCAGTCATATGACAGCAACCGCAGCATTAATAGCTGGTAGAAGTGGAGTTTACATTGACATGTTAGCAGTTTAGACTTCAGCAATTTTGTGTGGGCTTAATAGTGTTTAGAGGCAGTGCAGCGAATAATAGTCCAACGGCCTAGCTGGGCAACTCATATTGCACAAGTGAACCTAAGTGCTCCAGCACTGAGAGTTTTCGATGAGGTTCGAGCCCGATTTTTTCAGCCTGATGAATGCCATAAAGGTCTAAGAGGTTTTGGCCGTTTTATTCTCCTCCATCCAAGCTAAGCCCCAATTGGCTGCCAAATTCTGTTCCACTTGGTCTTTTCAATGCTAAAGACATCTTCACATTAAAAACTCTCATCTTTGGAGCTCTGCAGATATATCCTAAAGCTTAGAACGGAAAACCTTTCTCCAAAACAGCCACACGAAGTTATAGCAACAATGGCCTTCAGCTATAAAAAGGCCTGCAATTCCATAGGGCGGCTGAACCATTAAATTCAAAATTTATCTAATTTTTCGATGACTTACTCATTCCAATTTTTAGTCAACATCTCTTGGTAATTTTGCAATATGCTAATAGGTCTGAAACATGTTTCGAAAACCAATGAAAAGTTTTGTTTCCGTTTACAAGCACCAACAAAACATTCTGCTACATAAAAGCTTTTCCTTTTGTTAGTAACAAGAACTACGAAAAATCTGAGAAACAAGCTTGAAATAGCAATTTTTGTGAAAATAATAAAAATTACACGTCGTGACAAAAGTTTTCGCCGCTTGATTATTCTCCAACAGGCAGTCAACAGTAGCAAAACTGCAAATAACACTTGCCACTGCTGGTTGCATGCTGCATTTTTCTTCATTACTATTATTTCTTCTTTTTCTCTTGGCGAACAAGTCAGATGCAGTCGTTTTCTTGTGTTCTATTTCTTCTTTTTTGCACTCTGCTTACACATCCTGCTCATTTGTTTGCTGAGACAGAGAAGTGCAAAAAAGTTGGTCGACAGCATAACTAACCACAAAGCAAGCAAGCAAGCAACCAACTAAGAAAACTTATTTGTTCAGTTCTTAGTTTCCAATTCACAGTTATTGTTGTAGCAACACATCACATGCGCTCGCTGTCGGCCGCTCGCCGCGTGCTGCCTCCGTTGCTGCATACGAAAATTTTCTGCATTTTAATCACCATTCAAATCAACAAAATCGTCGTCATTACTTGTCGTTGGTGCTTTGGCTGATGGGTAGTTGCTGGGCGTCCTCTTTCAGCCGCAGCTTCAACTACAACGTCACATCGCCAGCCTCCAAGTGAGGCGGTTGTCTTCTCCCCTCAGCCAGCTGCCGCGAACACGAAATTTCTTACAGCTTCCAATTTGAAGTTGGTGCCTACGCACCAGAATTACTTTTACTTACTTATTCGTTTCCGTCAGCCTATAACTTCTTCTTCTTCGCTTCATTTCTTGAGATATCGTCCCTTTTTTCGTCGCCGTTCTCATTGTCAAAGTGTCAGTTGCCTTTGGAATTTTAAGTTGAAGTTGAAAATGATGAAAGCGGAAACTTAGTTTTCGTGATTATTTTCGTGGTACTTACTGCTTATGAACTCTTGGCACTGTAGGCTCCTTAGGTTTACGAAAACAAAGTTTTTAATTTGAGTTGTGTTTTTTTTTTTTGTACTCTCATCTGGTAGAGTTGATTTTTTATTTTGTGAAATTACCTACTTTATGAAATTCATCCACATGGAGTTAACGATCTGAAGTAGCTATTTGGAGGTTCTCGTTATTTAAAAAAAAATTTCAATATTTCGGGATAGTAGCCTTTTATCACAGTTGTGAGCAGAGTGCAAAGAATCTAGAATCTATTTTTTTCTCCTGGTACCCCTATCTTTCTCAGGAAATTGCCTATATGGCTCCTGACTAAAGTGCTAATACGCCACTGGATTATTGGCTATAAGGCTGTCGGATTCGGAGTCCCACATACCAATTTTTGTAGCAACTGTAGATCTGAAAAATAGTCCTTCGTGGGACTAGATAGTTTCAGTACAGCCCCGCTAGGGAGATTCAATGAGTACGTCAGGAGAAGAAATGGCTTATATGTATTTTGAGATTTGACTGAGAGACGCTTTCCTTGTTACTACAAGTGGTCGCTATGACCACCGAGAGATCTCTTTTCAAAATCAGCTCTTCTAAACTAACCTAAATTTCCGTCCTCAATAGCTTGCCTATTGAATTTCGCTTTCAGCTAGCACTGTTTTACTATTTAAATAGAAAAATGTAGTATTAAGCATAAATATAATAAATACACAAATCTTCTTTGTTTAATCCACTACGCACTAATTTAGTATTAAATGGTTGACCTCAGGCTCACTTGGACGTGAATTCTAAATTCGCCAGTTGGAATACCATTGAGGAGATAAATAGGAAACTTGAAAGATGGGATTGGTAAGGACGAAATCCGAACGATAACTAGTTGCAGATGTGCTAAATGAAACTCAGTAGGCGGCTAACAGCCAAACCTTCTATCCCTGCAGGTGCAGCTAAATCGTGAAATTCAAATGCCTGAATTATAGAACGCTAAAGTTTAATACGCGCTTGGCGGCCAGAAAACTGAAAGGAATGCGAATAGCACAGAAGGTGTAATCAAGCTACAATTGACGTCGAAATCCGTAGGAAGACGTGGGCAAGGATTGGACACACCCCCAGAAAACCAGCTTAAGATATACCAACGATATCTTTGAAATGGAAGGCACAAGACGCAGGGGTAAGCCAAAAGGAGCCTGGGAACGCAGCCTGCATGACAAAATAGCTCGCAACGATCTCAGAAATAAGTGAAAATCCTTAACTTTGGGAATGAAGAATTGAAAAATGTACAAACGATTGTCAAAATAAAATAAAAAGATTTATCTGCGAATGACGCTAGAACTATTAAATTCTTTAATGAAATTCCATTAAATCAAAGATGTGTCTCAACGATGACTTCAGCCATATTTTCTTTTTTTTTCTTTTTTTTTTTTGGTAGCTTAGATACTTTAAAGGGACGATATGCAGATGCAGTATCAATTAAAATAGAGCATAAAAGTCAACTAAAACCGGAAGACTCTTGCATCAGAGTTAGCCAGATGGAGTACTAGATTTTTATCACCCAACGCTGGCCATAACAGTTTAAACGTGCCTCACGCGCAGTAAAGCTGACACAACCAATCAGCCATTCAAGCGATACATTGATGAGAAGGAACAGTTAAACTGAAGTGCCTGCATATCCTTGTTTAGATGTACGAGTATGTACGTGTATAAATATAAAAGAGAAAAGCGAAAAGCGAAAGGCAGATTGCCCAGAACCTGATGGTATCTGCCAGTCATCAACACTCATCTCATGAACAACTGCCTAAGCACTTGGGCACCACCACACAGGTCAACCGGTAAACGTAAATTTGATTGGCCATATTTCCATACAAACACACACACAAAACATGAGAAAGCCAAGCGGTGCGATGCTATGAGGGGAGTATTAGCTGGTTGTTGGCATTTGACAGCTACGCTAGCTCGTTCAGTTGTTAATCACGCTGCTGTTGCTGCTGGTTCTTCTGCTGCGCCATGTCATTGATTGCCAATCGAAGCAGTTAACCAACCGCTCAGCCATACAGTTGACTGCTAGTCATTGTTAATATTGAAATTGTTGCTGAAGTTGAAGCGGAAACTTCGAAGCTGTCACCGTCAATGTAACGCCATATTAATCGCGTTAATGATGAAACTGAATCAGCATTTTAATCGAGCGAATTGGCAATCAGGATGTTCTATTCATGAGCGCACGCACACGCACACGCACATAAATTTGTTGAAGGATATGAGGGTATGTCGGCATGTAGAAGCATAGTGGATATTTGCTGAATCGACCAAAAGTTATATGAAATGAGTGGGCACTGTGGGCAGAGGAGAGAGAGAGAGAGAGAGAGAGAGAGGAAGCGGAGAATGTCAAAATTAGCAAATTGCAAACACAGCTGAAAAGTTTTGGGGCGTAATTGATGAAGCCGCAATGAATTGATGGCAATGGCATGTTTTAGCTACATAGAGATGGTAAGCGAAGGAAGAGGAGAAAATGCATTAAATTTGTTTAATATTCATAAAAATATTTTCAAATCCACATTATTTTTATTCAGTAGCCGCTATACTGGCCACCCTTACAGAGTGCGATGGGGTGATAAATAAGTTTAAGTGGGCTTATCTCTGCTTGCCATTCTTTGTTTGCTGTTCTCTTCATTGCTGATATTTTTATTTTGTATAATTTAAATTCTTTATTTTGTATTTATATTCATGTACTCGTTTATGGATGTACTCATACGCATACTTATATTCATAATCCAATTCATATTCGTACTGATTTTCATGTGCGTATTTACCTATACATATATTCAGATTCATGTTCGTATTCATGTGCATGCTCATACTCGCACCCATACTCATTCTCATACTCATACTCATAATCGTGCTCATACTTATACTACTTATACTCATATTTATACTCATACTCATACTCATATTCATACTTATTTCCAATTCATATAGATATTCATACTCATACTCATACTCATATTTATACTCATACTCATATTCGTACTCATACTCATACTCATACCCATACCCATACTCATACTCATACTCATACTCATACTCATATTCATTTTTTAATTCATACTTGTATTCATACTCATACCCATTTTCACTCATATTTATACGCGTAACCTTTTTTTATTCTTATTCATATTATATTTAAATTCATATTCACAGGAATATTCACATTGATACCCATATTCATACTCATAATTATACCCATACTCATGCTCATGCTCATACCTATACTCTTATTCATCCATATACTTATACTCATATTCATATTCACTTTTTACTTCAAATACATATTCATACTTATAAGCACACTCATTTTCATTTTCCTATTCATATTTATACTTGTTATCATATTCGAAGTAATCTTAACATTCATACTCGCACTCATTCTCATACTCGTATTCATATTCATATTCATATTCATATTCATTCTTATACTTATACTCATATTCATATTCACAGTAATATTCATATTCATACGTATACTCATATTCATATTAGTACTCATATTTATCCTCCTATTCAAATGCACTCAACATTCCTTGTCCTCTGCTAGCAGTCTTCTCTTTTACTTCCCTTAGTGAAGTTCGCGTGCATTAAATTTTCTCCTTTTTTCAGCAAATTTATGGCAAGTAATATTGTTCGAAAATCGCTTAAATGCCAATCAGCCGCAAATTTATTTATGAGATTGCAGTTTTCAACGACTCCCAAAAATAAATGCTGTGCATAAGTTTATAAACAAAATCCTTGGCTTGATATATGAACCCTCGTGCACACACATTTCATACACACACACACAAACATGCATACTTCCGCGAAGTTAAGCACGAAGCAATGCGGCAGTTTATAGTTCTTAATATATAGCCGTGTATATTAAGTATGTAAATCTATAGCAGATTCGAGTAAATGCCACACAACTAAAATAATGACTTAAGCAACATTGTGTGCAACTACGTTCTCGTAACCAACAGCATAACCATAAACAAAATTGCTGCTCTTTGCAATGGTAGCGAGGCAGAGAAAGAACAGCAGAGGCAGAAGAAGCAGCATGATCAGCACTGACAATGTGGAGATATGTAAATACATACAAGCGGGTATATTTTCATAAGTCCGTATTGGTTTAGATCTATGATGCAGACGAAACTGCACTTCCACTCCATTTTTCTTCATGCCTCTTAGTTGGTCATGCCTTGACTTCTGAAATATTTGCTTTGCTCTCTTTAACTCTGGCCCTGGTACGGGTCAACAATTGATACCCACACTTGCTATGCACTTTGGAAAAAAAATTACGGCAGCATATTACAGGCTACTGGTGTCTCACCTCAGCCGCAAAAGCGTAACTTGCCATATCACGCATGGCACAATTTTGTTAATTTTGTGTACCACCATTAAAGTACTTCAATGTGTACTTCTATTCATTTTTGCACCCACACATACATTTATGAGTCTTCCTTACCTCCTCCAATTGCTTGTACTGCCCATCACAGCTGTCCACGACAGTTGCCCCTACACTTGACGTTTGGGTTTTCCTCCAACTGCTGCAAGTGTTTCGCCCTCAGTTGTGCCATAAGCTGTTGTCCTCTGTTGCAAGTTGATGACGCTTCTCCAGTGCGGCTGTCATGTTGTCATTGCTGTTGCTGTTGATGTTGCAAAAGGCAATTTTTCGCTTGCAATAATTCAGTGTCAAAGTCAAATGACGCGGTCATATTTATAGAAACGAAATGTCAAAGGTACGAGTAGTCGGCACTCACTGAACGAAGCGTATGAAGCATAAAATGGTAGTAGGCGGTTGAGTGGAGCGCAATCGGTTGTAGATGATAGTGAGTTGGAAGGATTAATTCTAGGAAGAAATTGTAGTTGGTAGAAGGAGTTGATGCCAATGGTTAAAATTAGGTGTATATTTAAATTAATAAAAAATTGAAATAAAAAGTTTAGAGAATGCCTAGTACCGCCAGTAAAATAAGAGAAAAACAAAATTCAAAAATCAATATAACAATATCAATATCATTGTTATACTCTTTACTCAGAAACACTTTAAAACTTCTAATTAAAAAGTTGAAATTTTTGCTAGAATTAAAAAAAAAATGTGTACAAAGTTTGAAACTTCACATTATGTGACTTTTGTTTTTTTTTTAACCACATTTTTGTAAAAAATGAATGGTGTGCTTATAATTCCCAACGGGTTATTATGAGCCGAAATCATAGAGGTACGAATTAATAGTGGCTGGTGCAAGTATATATATACATATTAGGTGATTTTTTGTTAGCTGTATGAGAACTATCGATATCGATAATTATGGCTTGACGGCTGAGAATGGCAAACTGAGTCGGTATTTCTGTTCAGTAAAATTTGGCAAGTCATCATGAATCATTTCACACCAGAACAATGCTTCCAAATTGCTGAAACCTAACTTTGCTTACATACTACCATAAAATCATGCGTAACCCTCCTGTGCTGTTAACTTTTAAATGCAAAAGGCGTCACAGAATCCGCGAGTCGGAATACGCACCATTTTTGTAGAAATAGTAGTAGTATTATTGTGTGCTAATAAGGCTTCCAACCTATCAAGCTGATATGAATGAAGTTTTAAGAAGATGGTAATCTCTCACATAGCCAATTCTATTCTGTTTTCCTTCTATAGCCTCTATCATGGCCACCCACTCGCCCTAAGCTAATCACGGTTCTTCGACCAGAATCCACACGGCACTGTTTTACAATCTCTAAGCGATTATGTCTCCTGGAGAGCTGTTTATGTAAAGGGTGATTAAATTTCATGGGCCGATGTTGAATGTGAACCACACCTAAACGTCAACGACACCGTTGGACTTCTTTCTTTGGGATAATTTGAAAGAAAAGGTGTTCGTCGATAAGCCAGCAATAATTCAAGAGCTAAAGGATGAGATAATTCGGCACATTTACGGCATAGCAGCTCAATTATGCCTCAGCGTCATTGAAAATTTGGACCATCGGATGGAGGTGTGCCGCCGAGCATAATTGCGTAATTGAACCATACCAAATTTATCATAATAAAGAGAAATGACAATAATTTCCTAAAAAAATTGTATTTTATTCAAAATCAATACCGGCCCTTGAAACTTAACCACCCTTTATATAATCTTCAGAGTTTCAAACACGAAAAATTCTCGTAGATCCACTTCCAAGGTAACTGCACTGCCACCACGCAAGTCGTGCGAAGATTGGGATAGCCGCGCATACATATATTCCATTCTTATGTGATCTTTTGACGGTAAGAGAAACTAAATTAAAGTTCAGACAGAAACTAGCTTTGCAATTCATTGTACCCCATAAAACTATGAGTAAAACAAAAAAAAAAAACATGATCGCTTAAAAATATTCACTTGAAGAAGAATATACTCCCATAAATAAAAATAAATTTAAAAAAAAATAAATAATTGGCGCGTACACTTCTGTTAGGTGTTTGGCCGTGCTCCTCCTCCTATTTGTGGTGTGCGTCTTGATGTTGTTCCACAAATGGAGGGACCTACAGTTTCAAGCCGACTCCGAACGGCAGATATTTTTATGAGGAGCTTTTTCATGGCAGAAATACACTCGGAGGTTTGCCATTGCCTGTCGAGGGGCGACCGCTATTAGAAAAATGTTTTTATTAATTTTGCTTTCACCGAGATTCGAACCAACGACCTCTCTGTGAATTCCGAATGGTAATCACGCACCAACACATTCGGCTACGGCGGCCGTCGAATAAGAATATACTCCCATAAATAAAAATATTAGATAAAAAAAAATAAATAAAAAAATTAAATAAATAAAACAAAAATAAAAAGTCGAATTGTCGACCATTGGGCACACTGAAGTAGCAAAATTATTATTATTATTATACCAATTTTCTCATAAACTTTTCTCACATGCGACAAGCTCAATAAAAAATATTTAATCCTATGGGCTGTAGGAGATTTGCTTTAAAAGAATTTAGGTACCAAGCTCTGTACTTTGCTGTGCTTTCCTATCACAAAAATATTATATAGTCATATACGTATGTATATACAAATTTATTCCCATGTAAAATGTGCTCGTCTATATGCCAACAAATTGAGAATGAATTCGTAGTCAAGTTCACAACTTGGAAAATTCCACTACACTTAAATTAAAATCCACTCTAAATTTCTTCAACTCAATTCGAATCAGTGCACAAGTATGCAAGCGAATAAAAGTTTTCTTATTTCATGTAAACAAAACGAAAAACTTTGTCGCCGATACGAAAACTTACATTAGTGGGCTGTCAAAAGTGCCGAATTGTGGTTGTGTCGCACAGTGCACACATACACTTGTACATAATATGTAAGTAGTTTAAGAAAAGTATTTCCAAAAAAAAAGTTAAAAAAATAATCGTCAAAATCAACGAAAAAAAAAGGTTGTGGCGGCAAAGAAAGAGCTACTTTAAGGTGCTGTCAGTTGTGGAAGGGAAGTACTTTCAGCAAGCTTGAAATTGAAGTATTTCAGAAAGTAAGCGCAAAAGCAGCGGCACTATGTATGCTAAAAACTTTTCGGGAATACATTTTTTCTAAAAAGTGATTTGTAGGTATTTTTTTTAAATATTTTTTTGTTGTTCTCACGGTGAAACCAACACTTTTCCTGAGTCTTTTTTGAAAAACAAAAACTTTTTATTGGACAAACTATTGTTTCTCATATGTTAAGAATAGCTCTACATCTATTTACATCTTATAAAATAAAATCCCAAAATTTATATGTAACGTAGTAATGCACAGAATGCTCCGATTTACACTGATCTCTTGTATTTTAAAGTTAATCTCTTTTGGAAGGTTTTCTTCAGCAAAAAGGCGTGCCTATAAGCCAAAATGATTTAAAAATCATAAAATTAATTTTCAAACTGCAACTAAATTACACCAAATACAGGGTTTTTCAATAACAGGTGTTATTTTGAATAGCTCGCTATTTCGGTAGATGCCACTTTTGAAGTTGTCATTTTTTGATATTTGACAAGCAGAAACTATGCCATTAATAAAAACGGAACGATGCACGCTTAAACAATGCATTCAAAGTATTAAAATTCACTATAAAAATGGTGAAAATTTGACAGAGACGGTTTGTTTTTGGGTCATCGTGAAGCACATGGTCGGACCGCAATACAGAAATTGGTGAACAACTTCGAGTTATTGGGACAAGTGATGTGAAGAATAAAACCCGTGCACGTCGCGCAAGAACAGCTGAAACTGTTGCTGTTGTAGCCAAAAGAGTTTAAGAAAACCCAGGTTTGCCCATTCCTCGTCGTTCTTTGGAATTTGGCATTCCAAAACGTCATTACACCGTATTTTGCATAAAGATTTGGGTCTTAAGGCTTATAAAGTCCAGTTAACACAAGAACTCAAGTAGGCCGATCATCAACAACGTCGTATCTTTGTTGATTGGGTCGTTGAAATGCATGAAAATGATCCGGAATTCCATCGAAAAATCATCTTGAGTGATAAGGCTCGTTCCCATCTCGGTGGCTTTGCCAACAAGCAAAATTGTCGTATCTGGGGCTCAGAAAATCCAAGAGTTATTGTTGAAAAACCTCTCTATCCTCAACGTGTGACTGTTTGGTGCGGTTTATGGTCCGGCGGAGTCATTGAACCTTACTTTTTCGAACATGAAGCTGGAGCAGCAGTTACGCTGAATGGATTGCGTTATCGAAAGATGATTAACGATATTTATTGCCGGAATTGGATGGTATTGATCTGGACAACGTTTATTTTCAACAAGACGGCGCTACGTGCCGCACAAGCAACAAAACCATTGATCTTTTATCAAAATAACACCTCTTATTGGAAAACCCTTATACTAAACCGGAGGGAGTGCTGTAATTTTGCTTTTAAACTTTGAAATATTAACTATAAAAATTCATTAATGAAATTTATCAACTATTTCTTATAACGATTAAAGTTTTTACAATAAAAGCCAGTTTAAAAAAAAAATAATTTTTTTTTTTTTAAATTTTTATAATTTAATTCACTCCTTCATTGCTCTTTTAGAAAGTAAAATGGATTTTTTTTTGTTCAATCAGCCACATAAGGCTTCCATTGAAAAAAGGAGTGTACAAAAACGGGTGCTTATATGCAGAAGTATGCAGAAGCAATAGCGGGTAATCGTAAATACATATGATTACAGGTTCAACTGGGCTCATTTCATCTACGTTGAATTCATAAAAAAAGTGACCTTGATTTAAGTATTAAAGCATTGGAGCGTGTACCAGAGTGCGTAGAGTCTTGAACTGAAAATCTTGCAGAATTTCCAAATTTAAATTTGATGCTGTACCCCACAATTGGACTTCATAAGTTCAGACTGGTTTGAGCAAAGGATACAGCTTATTGTGAGGGGGCTTACAGTTTAGCCAATACATATTTCGAAATATCAATCCTACGGCTTTCCTTTTTGCAAAGATATGCGTTATCCACGTAAACCGTTTATCCAAATGAATGCCTAGGTATTTGACGGTATCATATTACGCGATTAAGGTACGCTTTAAGTTGATTTGAGGGCAGGTGGTTCTTTCTCCTTGTGGTAAAGGTTGCATGTGAAGACTTATTTTTGTTCACTTTTAAGCGCCAGCTCCTAGAAGAGACTTCTGTGGGATCTACTACTGTCGTCATAATAGCAGTATCATCGGCAACAGTACAGGCTAGAACACCAATTGGGGGTGACGAATCCTGTGTAAAAATTAGATATAGGATTGGACCTAATATGCTGCCTGGTGTGACACCAGCTTTAATTCGTTGAAATTTGGAGAATTCGGTATTTAACGTAGAACAGTCGGTAATTTAGATACAATTTAAGGAGCAAGTATATATTTAGCAGTAATTTGTTTTTTATTTATTTTAGAGTGTAGACCTTGGGGTCGTACTTGGTCGGAAGTTTGTGATATGAAAACAAGAAAACTGCTGAACAAATTTGTTTTTGATCGAGGGCCATTTTAATTTTTTAACGTGAAGTGCTTTGGCGTTACGAAATAAAAAATGGAAGAATTTAGAATCAGTTTGGATGTAAAAATATATTTCACGTAGTTAAAAAATTCTTTCACTTTCCAAATTAATTTTTTCTTTCTGATAACACTAATTTAATGCCAAAAAAAACACAAGAATCATTCAATTCCTAAGTAAAATCGATCGCTGAGTCAGAAAATCTACATAATGTTTTGGATTAAAAAAAAGTTAAGCAATAAAAATATCTAATATCTGAATTTCATCTTTCATTGATGCCTCATTTTTCTTCAAAATTAAACGTTTTTAAGATATTTACAAAGTTAAAAAAGAAAAGTAAAAAAAAAAGTTCCAAAAGTATGAAAATTTTCCATTTATGTTGCAAGAAATATACTATAAATTGTTTTTTTTTAACTTATTTCTTATGCCTTAGATATCTAAAAAAATTGTATTTATATAAATTAAAAAAAATTTGTATTTCATAAATTCATAACGAAGAACTTGAAATTTTGTCTCTCAAACTATTTCACGGACATTCACAACGAAAAATAAATATTCCAATATATTCCAATAGCAAAATGGGTTGCAAAAGCACTTTTCTTGCCCCGTCTAGTCGCACCTTTACTCATATCCTTTGCGCCGGCCCCTTTAACCAAACAACTGGCGGCTCTAAACGCACGCGCTTTCCATTTATTACATTATTTCTATTACGCCTTCTCTCGCCAGTTTCTTGTTTCTTCTCCAGTCATCCAGGCAACTGTATTATAAATACTTTTGTCAATATTATCAAAGCATCTTTTAACTTGTCGACAGCTCCTCTCTCACTTTTTCGCACATTTGCATGCTGCCTCCCTGTCCATGAGCATCCATCGGTGTCTTCCACTTTTTTCCTTTCCTTCGCATTCAAGTTTGTTTATGTGTGCGTTCGTGCATTAAAATGCACTACATAAATAAACTTTAAGCTCGCGCTGCCTGAAAAAAGTTAAAAAATTACGATATGCAGAAGAGAGTCGCTGCAAAATGCAACTCTGTCACAGGCTGTCGCAATTGCAATCAACTGTGAGTGCCACATAATCCGCGGCAAGAAAAATTGCCAATGATTCGGATGGGAAAAAAGTTGTTTATAATAAAAATAAAAAACTTAAGAATGGAAACAAAATTTGTTAAATTGAAAAATGGGCGTGAAAACAGTTTCACAGCAGCATACCGCAATGTGCAGCTGTTGGCGAAAAATATCGCTGCGATTCGTATGTACGTTGCATGTCAATAAGTTGCAGCTGAAACTAGTTTACAGTTTGATGGTTTAATTCTTTTTGAAAATGGCAACTTAACAGCAGCAGTTTCTTCCACAAAATTCGTATATGGAAATAAAACTCGGTTCAATTTATAATAATATCTTGGATATAAAAAAAAATCATATTCTTATGCATAAATTCATTACCTTTTACACTGAGTATTCCTAAATTGAAATTCAACTGAAATTATTTTCTTAGGCATCAAAAAACTTCTCTTCCAGAAAAACCACTGACATGGACAATTCGGCTTGTCGAGAAGGTTTTGCATTTTTTCTAGATTTATCGCAGATGCCTGAAAAGGCCACGTTTTTAAAAGTGGCGCAAAATTAATCAGCCAATTTTGTGCAAGAATTGCTAATTTTTATAAAAAAAAAAATTTTGTTATTTTTTTTTGTTAGTTGTTTTTTATGTGTTTTTGTTAATTTTTTATAAACAATTTTTGTACAAAGTTTTTTAGAATTTTTTTTTGGTTCTTTGCTAATTTTTTATATCCAATTTTTTTTTATTTTTTTGTATATTTTTTATAATTTTGTTTTTTTTTTCTTTTATTAATTTTTAAGGAAAAAACATTTTTTTTTTGTTAATTTTTTATCAAATAGATTTCCAAACTTTTTTTTATTTTTATAAAAAAAAATTGTTTTAGTTTTTTGTTAATTTTTATAAATTTTTATTTTATTTTTTTTTATTAATTTTCTAAAGGGTGATTAAGTTTTAAGGGCCGGTATTGATTTTAAATAAAATACAATTCTTTTAAAAAATTATTATCATTTCTCTTTATTATGATAATACTGGTATAGCTCAATTATGTGTGAAACAAAATATTGGCCAAATGGCCGCCGCGGCCTCGGCGGCACACCTCCATCCGACGGTCCAAATTTTCGATGACGCTGAGGAATAATTGAGGTTCTATGCCGTTAATGTGCCGAATTATCTCATCCTGTAGTTCTTTCAAATAACCCCAAAGAAAGAAATCCAATGGTGTCAAATCACATGATCTTGGTGGCCAATTGACATCGCGGCGACGTGAGATTATTCGGCCATCAAATTTTTCGCGCAAAAGAGCCATTGTTTCGTTGGCTGTGTGACAAGTGGCAGCATCCTGTTGTAGCCACATATCGTTCACATCCATACCTTCCAATTCGAGCCATAAAAAGTTTGTTATCATCTCACGATAGCGAACACTATTCACAGTAACTGCCTGACCGGCCTCATTTTGGAAAAAATACGGCCCAATGGTGCCGCCGGCGCATAAACCGCACCAAACAGTTACTCTTTGTGGGCGCATTGGTTTTTTGGCAATCACTCTTGGATTATCATTCGCCCAAATGCGACAATTCTGCTTATTCACGAATCCGCAGAGGTGAAAATATGCCACATCACTAAAGATGACTTTCTTCACGAAGTGCGCGATATGCATTTTGATTTGAACGCCCGTTTTCATAATCAGTCTCAATAACTTTAACGCGTTGCTCGATTCTCTATCTTTCCATGATTCAAGTTAAGTTAGTTTAGAATTGAAAAGTGTCAAATGAAATGCAGAAAAAAACTTGACGTTTAGGTGTGGTTCACATTCAACATCGGCCGTTGAAATTTAACGACCCTTTATAAAAACATTTCATTAGATGACAAACTTTGCACAAAATTCACGGAAATTTTCAACTTTTTATTCGAATTTTTATAAGATCTGGGTATCTAGTACAGATATACATATAGGTTTGAAGTCACTCTGGGTATACAGTTTACAGACCATTAAATTTTTGTATAATAAAATAAAGGTTTGAAGTCACTCAAAATTCGCGTATAGTTTTGAAATTGTCTCCCATGTAAAGAACTATTTCGGAAACCTAACTTGTACGTGTTGGAATATTTTAGAAGTATAAGATAAGGAAAGCATATTCTTAAATAGTTGTAAGTCCTTTTCTTCAACAGAATATGGAGACCCTGAAAGGCCGCTCGTGTATTTGAAGACAAGAAAACTGAAACCCAAGGTTTAATGAGGTTTCTTTCTTCAGCTTAAAATTAAATTATTTCAAATAAAGTTATACATGAAAGGCTTCTACCCTAGTTGAGGCCACGATTGAGAAACTTTCCGGAATTCATGTAATTATTAGAGACAACTGAATGGCAGTAAGAAATTTTTTAAAATCATTTCACCTGAGTTCAAAGCATTCACGCCAGCCACAAAGTATCGTCCACATTTTTGTTTTATTAAGCGATTTTATGACACTTCAGTGAATTGGACTTGAGGCGCTTGATTTCTACTTGAGAACATATCTACAATTTCTAGTCGTAATTGAAGAGCAGCACATCAAAACGAATATCAACTGCCAAGAAGCAAAAAATTGCAAAAAAAGAGAATGCGCACAAAAACGTTGCAGCACTCGAAACGCGCCAATTAAATATCACCCGCATCGTTGACGGTGATAAAAGCAACAATTTCCGGATAGAAGTCACGAAATATGTTGCAAGACCCACACACACACCCATCTGTCCGTATGTGCGCTCAAATACATTTGCACATCAAGCAATGCAATCAAACCGAGATGAAAATCATTTCAATTGCAACGCCTGAGCAATTCAAGAGACCAAATGAGTAGCTTCAAAGTCTATTTGGCGTAGAAGTGGAGCGCAGGCACTAAAGGATCCGAAGAATGTGAGGTGCGAGTGAGCAGTAAAGCATTAAACAAGCCGTAAAATGTATGGCACTGATACATGGGCAATATGCGAGTATACATTCCGGCATAAGGGGGTGTGTGAGTTTGCTCACCTGAGCTCAGCCGGTTGTGGCAGCAGCAATCGCAATTGAGTCGCGTATAGTGGCTGTGCGCACAAGACAAGCGTGTAAATGATATAAATTGAATTTAATAAAATTGTTAAAATCGCAAAATACACACAGCACAGCTGTGCCGCTGCTCGGGCTCATCAGCCAACCGGCATTCCTGGCGTGCAGGTGAGCTGCAAATTGTTGCTGCCAACTTCTGCTAACTATTTGTGTGCGCGCGCTTCAAGTACTGCCTGGCAGCAGGAAATCTATTTCATTCGTTCGTTAGCCAACCAGTGGAGATGAGTCGGAAATGCGCGTTTAAATTGCATATCCTTGCAAACGACTAATAGAGGTTGGTTGGAAATCGTACGCAATTACCACGTTTCGTACAGAATACTCACTCAGTCACCACTCCACGGCTCACCATTCGCCATGCACGACACGCCATACACAATTCAGAATCCAAGCAATTCTGCGTAGTTGTATTTGCAAGTACAGGCGTGCGTGTGTGTGAGAGTGTGTGTTTATGGTCGAAGTTGGCACAAAAGCATTAGAAATTCTATGCCGCGTTTAATTCGCAATAATAATTTTCCCTACCAGCCTGCCTGTGCTGACGTGCTATGAAAGAAAGAATAAGACGGAACTGCGGGGTGTTCAAGCAATTTTATTTGTTGAGTTCTATAAATGTTGGCTGGAGAAGATTCTTCCAATCCAGTGCACACCCTGCTGGTTGTAATACAAATTAGAGGTGTTAAGGCTGAAAGTAAGCAACGCTGGACTCGCTAATAAAACAAAAGGTTGCATTAGACATTTTCTGATCTAACTATCGCTGTATTGTGTATATGGATATTGAAATATTTTTGCTATCAAAATTCCTATAAAAGGAAAATATTTTCTATCAAAATCTAATACAGGGTAGTCTATATAGTGCCTCGCTGGAAATATTGACAGAGAATCAATATCACATCTCTTGAGCAGTGTACGGATATAATACACACTTCTTTCCAAAGCCATTTGAGGCTTTGTTGTTGGTCTTCACCGGAATCGGTTTTTTGTACGTCGGGTCCCAAACCCGGCGCCAAACCAGACATCCTGAGGCGAAGCCCACCTTCTCTCATTAAAACGCTCTCGAACGGATGTTTGTAAGCTACCCATAGGATACTTGGGTGTAAACTTCAGTTTGGCGATGACTATAATGCAGCTTTTTCAGGGCAGAAATACACTCGTAGGTTTGCCATTGCCTGTCGAGGGGCGACCGCTATTAGAAAAATGCTTTTCTTAGTTTTGGTTTTTCACCGAGATTCGAACCGACGTTTTCTCTGTGAATTCCGAATGGTAGTCATGCACCAACCCATTCGACTACGGCGGCCGCTTGTGGCCATATGTAGTTAAGCGCATCAATATTCAGCGTCTACGCTGACTGGGCCATGTCTCGCGTATGGATGCAGAAGCTTACAAAAGAATATGTTCAGATGGCAATTTAGAGGACAACGACGTAGGGGAAGACCATGCCTCCAATGAAAGGATCAAGTCGAGGGAACCCTCCCATCGCTTGGTGTAACAAATTGGAGAAGGAGCCCGCAAACCAGAGACGCCTGGCAAGATTTGTTGCAGTCGTATTTAATCCGATGACGAGTTGTGATCCTTGATCAAGCTATATAAGTAAGTAAGAAAGTTTCTAAGGTAAATATTGTGTGGCCCAAAAAACGCGTTTATTGAAAATAAGTTTCTGTTGAAATGAGGCCCCCATCCCGCCTGCTGTACGAAAATTTGGTCAAAAAGTTCACGAGAGTACCATGCTAGTGGGGAGCTCTAACGGTCACTGTCGTCGTACGGAGTACGCTGACGAGAATGCGGCTGTCCTTGCCGGATATGTGCGACTTAGTCTCGGAACAACAACTTGTCTGCGATCTCAACATTTCACGCACCAGTCGGTAGCGAATTTTGCACAAAGTACTCGCATAATCCACTTATAAGGTCCAACTGACTCAGGAATTAAAGACTTGGGTATCGTTTCTCTGTTTGGGCCTTAAAGCAGCTCGAAAGGACAGCTATTTTGTTCGAAAAAACATATTTTTAACGATGCCTATTTTCGCCTCGGCGGCTATGTTAACAAACAAATCACTTTTAAGGATCGAACAACCCGCACGTGATACTCGCGAAGCCAATTATTTCTCAGAGTGATGGTTTCGTGCGGTGACATCATTCGCTCATCTTTCTTCGAAAACACTTCTGAAAACGCCATTTCGGTCATCGGTGAGCACTACAGAGATATTATAAAGGATTTTTCCGGCCTGAAATTGAAGGCCTGGACTTGAAAGATCTAGAGTTTCAACAGAATGTCGCGCCATACGACACAGCTCATGCCTCAACCGATGCTTTGCGCGTCAAGTTCAGTAATCATGTTATCAACCGTCTCGTCAATGTCAATTATCTACTTCGGAGCTATGAGTTAATACCATTAAACTTGCTTTTGTGAAGTGGGATGAAAGGGCCGATGTTATTTGAAGAATCATTTAAGGATTCAAAGCGAATATAATGCAAGCCATTCGTGAGCTTACGCCAGAAAACAATAACAAGCTCTTGGTAAACTAGATGAACAGGATGTGCGACAGTGTATGCAGCCATAAGACTGGGATCTGGGAATGTTCGAACTTTCGAATAAACCAATAACGTACCGGACAAAAATGATTTTTGCTCAATGTTTTAAATTTTGAAAACGAAGCCTCTACGGGCCACCCTGTACATGGTAAGGAAGGAAAAAGAAATATGGTTCATTAGGAATGTTGAAACGAAGTATTTTTTGTTCTCGTCATTATTCTTAACTGAAAATTAAAAACACTGCTAAAGAGCTAAAAGTCGCTCGGAATTATTATAGCAGCAGCTGTAGTGAGGATAATGAACACATCCTCACCTTCTTTGTAAATATGCAGCATTTATGGAAATCTGGAAGTCCTAGATTGAAGCATCGGGCAAATATTAATTGCAAGATAACATTTCGAGATTCGTGGTCTCAAGGAAGTACTGGGCGACTACTTTTGTATTTCTTTTGACGATACCTTAAAAGGCTTACTCAAGCCTAACTAAATCTAGAATATAGCTCACAACGATTTCATATAATTTTTTCTGTAACTCTCCAAAACTGACCACCTATTTAAGTTCATTCAAATTACAGACAAAAAAGTTCCTCTTTAACTGGTATACTATAAAAATATTTATTTAATAAATTTAAACGCTCCGCAGCCTTTGCCTTCCTTACCGCTATGAGTGTCGCACATTGCTGCTTTCTCAAATTTGTTGTGGCGTGAATGCAATTTCTAATCCACAGCGAGTTGCTATTAATGTCAGTGCGAATCGCAGATTCATAGCAACAAAAATGGCATTACACCAAATACACACCTACATTCATACATAAATATATATAAATACATACAGACAGACTCAACATCAACCGACAGTGTGGCGAAGTCGTTACGGCAAGACAAGCGCCTACCTTCAACTCTGCATCGCATTCATGCCTTTGAGCCTTTGAGCCATGAGGCCTCTGGCCGCGTCCAACAATTGTATAACGAATTCGCCGCCACTAAACAGTCAGATACTAATTTTTGCGTCTTTAGCCGTTTGAAAAGGGTCTTCCTTATTCATTCATTGCTGTCACTGCAACAATAATTTGCTGTTACCCAGCAGGCTGTCAGCTTTCTTGTCGGCAGTGCCGTAATTGTCATAAACCCTTTTTCATTTCGCCCACCCACTCATTTCATCTGCTGCCTCTTAGCGCAATGCTTTCTTTTTAAATACCTCCTGCTTTCATTATACCTTGCGCCGTCTTCTTCTTTTACTGTCATCCACTGTCCCGTCTCTTTTCACCTTTTCCCCAAATGAGAATTCTTAGCACCTCATCACTGCCAGTTATATCCTTAATATTGTCAAAATTATCTTGTCAAATTGTTTTCTCACACAATGGCGCACGTGACGATACTTTCGAAACATTCCATTGTCAGCGGCAGCTTGGATGCTACTTGAATGTACTTATGCATGTATGGGTATTTGTGTGCGTAAGTCGCTTATGCCTTTACAGATGCCTCTCATCTTTTCGTACGTTATACGGCTCATCTGTTGCTTACATTTTCCAATTCTTAACTTTTCATTAAAGGCGAAATTCTCATTTTGTGTTTTCGTAAATTAAAAACGAAATGCAGTGGAAAGTGGGCAATTATTATGTAGCAACAACATTTGAATACAAAACGTAATCTCACACCTGGCATAAAACTGCTTTCGGATTAATGACAGATAAACAAACGAATACCCTTTCTATATCCAATCCAGTTCGAAAAGCAGAACCATAAAGTTCTTGCTCTGTTTTGGGGTGGGTATTTTCAGCGAGTCAGCCGCCGTAGTCGAATGGCTTGGTGCGTGACTACAATTCGATAGTGCAGAGGTTCGAATCCCCGTGCATAAAACATCGTTTTTTTCTAATAGTGGGCGTCCCTTGGCAGGCAATGGCAAGCCTCCGAGTTTATTTCCTTAATGAAAAAAGCTTATTTGATAAAAGCGCAAATTTAAGTCAGGCCGCTGAAGTTGTTAATGTTGCTTATGGTGTCGATGATGTAACAGTTAATTACGTGAAATTTTAGTTTCGTCGATCCCATTCAGGCATTTTTGATGGTAAAGAAAATATCGATAATGTCGAAAATGTCTATAAAATCTCAGAAATAATCGAAATTAACCGGCTTGTCATAGCCTCGCCCAGGAACTAAAGATAGACCATAAAGCAGTTTGAAACTATTTACCGTTTACGAAAAGCTGGATTAAAAAAAAGCTCGATGCTTAGGTGCCACACCAATTAACATCAAAAAAAAATCATGTGCAGCATCGTACACGTGGTAGAAGTGAAACTTCTGTGTGTGAATGAGTGTGAATAAGAGAGAGAGAGAGAGAGAGAGAGAAAGAGCGAGAGAGGAAGAGAAGGAGACAGGGATAATTTCAAAAGAAATACAACAGTATACAATTTGTGTAACCAAAATTCGATTTTATTAACTATATATGCATTATGCTATCATCTGTTGGTGGTTCAATTGGTAATACTGAAATAATTGGTTTGTGATATCTGAAATATGAAATATATGTACGTGATTCAATATTTTCTAGATAACGTGTGAAAATTGCATCTAGTGTAGTTCCGGATTTTGTTGTTGATCCTTTAGGGTTATTTTTTATCTGCAAACCGAATGTTGCTCGAAGAATTTGAATCAACGGCAAAGAATCATTGCATCCGAAATTTACGTTGAAATCTCCCCCGAGAATCAATGAAATTCCGTCTTCGCCTCTTCCAAGTGCATTTGTACCTGCGGGGCTGTAAGCCAGTAGTGAGCGGTAAATGAAATATATTATGTCATCAAGATTTTGGTTCGGTGAGATATAGATGGCGGCTATGACAATAGTTTTTCCATTCAGCGTTTGACATTCTGCAATGCAAACATCACCAACTGGTATGACTGTTGATGAATATGACTGAGACTGCCTTGCAATCATTTCCATGTTTGGTGTGACAATATTTACGCTATCATCTTGATTGTGGTAGATTGCCACACCGCCAGCTCTAACATTTAGTCGCTTATATTTGATGACGCAATTGAAATTTGGTATACTAATATCCTCGTTATCGTTTAACCAAGTTTCGGGCAAAAGTACTACACTCGATTTGCGGATGACAGAGTCTGTTAAATCTGCGGAATGTGCTCGTAGGCTCTGACAATTAAGAGTATATACAGATAGCCCTCTTATCTGAGTCATGAAATCGATTATTTGTTTATCCACAGTTTCCAGTCTATTTAACGATAGTCTCCGGAATTCATCTTGTAAATGAGACATACTGACTGATGCTCGTCGACCATGGTAGAATCTAAAATCATTTCCGTTCGTTAAAATCCACAAGCCTTCAATACAAGTGACTCGTGATAAAGCAACGTAAACTAATGATTGCGAATGTTTTTTATCATATTCGTAAACAACTTCAGAATACGTGCTTCCCTGAGACTTGTGAATGGTCGTCGCACAAGCACAAACTAATGGTAAATGTGATCGTTTAGCGTTAATCGTTTTGTTGTTGTTAAGCGGGATTGTTGATGTGCGTCGTCCGATTGGTACCGCTGTTTTACCGATATTATGCGCTGCAACATGACCAGCAACTTTTTTCTCTGTCGCGTAACATTATGATGTGAAGCTCTCCTTCTCTTTCTCTCTATGTTATACATATATCTGTATACTCTGTCTTAGAATGAAGCCTATGTCTTAGGTATAGAAAATGTATAGCTCTCTTTCTCCTTCTCTCAACGTTGTATCTTTTTTCTCTCTCGCGTAACGAAATCTCTAAAGGTTACATTTTTTCCAATTCACTCCCCATTCTCGCTCAAATATCAGACCGCCGCTAAAGAAGTTTCACTTCAAAAACATGATGGATTGAATTTCCATCTGCGCAGCCTTGGCCCATTTCTTAAACAGATGGTGACTGAGAATGACAAATGGGAATTGTGCGAAAACGATCGTGGCCAAAGCGTGATGAAGCAGCTCAAACGGCAGCCAAACTAGGACTAACGGCCAGGAAGGTTCCATTGTGTGTTTAGTGGGACTTAAAAGGAATCATTTATTATGAGCCGTTTCCGCATATTCAAACACTAAATTCAGACCTCTACTGTCAACAACTGGACCGTTTAAAGCCAGCGATTGACCATAAATGGCCAGAATTGGCCAATAGAAGAGGTGTTGTGTACCATCAGGGCAACGCAAGGACACATGTATGAACACGTCTGTAACGTATGTAATGTAATGTATGAACACGTCGCCGTAAATGCGTCCAGACCTGGCACCAAGCGATTGTCATATTTTTCTCTCATTGCATCATCCTGAGTGATAAGAAATTGGTATCAAGAGAAGATTGTGAAATTCGATTACTAGAGTTTTCCGCCAATCAAGACTTCTATCAGAGAGGCATTACAAGGCTATCTTTAAAACGGCAACAAATTATATTGTACAAGAAACGGCGCATATTTGACCCAAATCGTACAATCCGAGACATCTTAAATAAAGTTTTGAATTTTGCACAAAAATAATGGATTTCTTTTTCCCCCACAAAAAAACACTAAACTCTCAAATATTCGTACTGTAGTAAAAAATTTCCTATTTGAAAATGTGTATCTCTTGCTTTTTCAATATTCAATATGTATATGTTTCCTTATCCCGCCGTGCAACCTCTGGCACATGGCAAGCACTATTCAACGCTGGCACAAACAATTGTACAAAAGGTAACAAAAAAGAGCACAACGCCACATTGCAGCGAGAAGATATCCGTAAAAAATATTTGTCTGCCAGTGCAGAACACTTTGAACTGTTTAAATTTTTAATGAATCAAAAATGTTTTCACACATGCCACACGACGACACGTGGCGTCAGTCAGAAAATTTGCCACAGCATAGGACGAAAGTCTTAGGTGAGCGGCGGGAAAGTAGAAAAGATAGACAGGCGCTGAAGAGTAGCTGATGATTGCATCTATCCGCTGTATAAGAAAAACTTGATGTGTCTACATACAGCATTACATTCGTATGAGCGATCGAGTATGTGGCGGACGTAGAGTGACGATAAAGTGCCACATTGCTCACCTATTGCAAATAATTGTAGCAACTACATACACTCGGGCATAGAGATCTGATTGTACACACTTCCTTGGCATTTAACGCGCCAATGCAGCTTTTGTTGGTGGTGGCTGCACTCTTCCAACTGTAATTGAACTTAATTCGATTTATTGTGAGTTGGGACAAGGTGAAATTTAGCAGCTGGAAAATTTCTCAAAGGAATTTTTGGGTGACAAAACCAAAAGCAACAACGATTGAGAAGATGCCAGCGAAAATTAAGGCGCATCCAAAGTATTGAGCAGGAAGTGCTGATTAGGAGGTGGTACAAAGAGGAATTGGGAATTATTCATTGTAATACATTCGAGTTGGTTCACTTGCATTTTGGAGTATTTTAAACTGGTGGAAAATTTAAATTTTTAAACTTCTCATGCAGAATTTTTCAGCACAAGTAGAAGCATATAGTCTTCACTGACGGTTCCAAGACGATGCCGGGTTTTTTTCTAAATCAGCCAATTATCTATTTCCTTAAAACTGCCGAATACTACTAGTGATATTCAGCCAGAAGTATTTGCCACTCTGTAGTCATGCAGAATATTTAGAGAATGCAGGAGCAAGGGAGATATTAACATTTTTTCCGATAGTCAAGCCGCGATCAAAGCTCTGACGACGCCGTTATGCAGATCCAAACTGATCAATTCCTGTAAAGGAGATCAAATCTCTTAGGTGTGCAGGTAACATTTCTCTGATCTGGGTTTCAGGACATAGGAACATAGAAGGAAATTAAATTGCTCGTGAGCTTTGCTAGGAAGGAGTTGACTGGGAGAGACCTATGAGATGTCTCTTACCCAGACATCGGCATCCTCTCGAGTTTTTTTTTAAAGAGGAATCGCAGAACTTATTTTTCAGAAAAGCGCAGAGCAGATGAGGCTTCATTGGATGTTCGGCACACGCGCAGGAATACTAAGTTTACCATTTAATCCGCGATGCAGAAGGTGTGTGAGTGTCGAGCACTTTCTCTGTAAAGGTCCGGTTTTGGCAACTAGACGATTCAGGTCACTGGGTGCCTCTTTATTCGACAGCTTGGGGTAGTGCATCAACCTAACTAGCATCACTCTTCTCCATCTGGCTGGCTGTAGATGTTTGCCTGTTGGGGGTGTCATAATGGCATCAATACTCATTAGAGCTACACGGAAGTGCCAGACTGGTGTTTCAATAATTTCACCTAGCTACCTTTGAAGCATACAGTATACGGGTTTTTAATAAGAGGTGTTATTTTGATATTTAAAGAAAAATGCTATGATTTAATATAAACGATGAAAGAGGAAGGTATGCCGTTAATAGTGGAAAATAACATCAGGAAAATACGCCTACAGGACAATATCCTTTTCATGAAATTTTCCAAAACCGAATTGCAAGTGGCTACCTACCCTATGCCCCCGATATCCTCACGAACTCCATCTTGTCTTGAATCGACCCTGGACTGTTGGCGTAGAGCTTCTCTTTCACGTGTCGCCAAAGAAAAAAGTCATACGGTGTTCGGTGTTCACAAGATCTCGGTGGCCAATTGTGATCACCTCTTCGAGAAATAACACGGTCCGGAAACTTTTCCCGTAAAAGATCAATGGTTTCCTTGCTTGTGTGGCAGTAGTGCCGTCTTGTTGAAAATAAACGTTGTTCAGATCAATACCATCCAATTCTGGCCTCAAAAAATCGTTAATCATCTCTCGTCAGCGCAATCTATTGACCTGTAACACCGGTTATTGGAAAACCCTTTAGTTAAAGACTCTAATAATTTATTCGTTATTCAAATTATTTTTTTCTTTATAGGAACGGAATTGCTTGTTATTTAGGATTCGTTATTTCGGAGAATGTGGAGATCCCGATACCCCAATCGTTGACGACGGAATTGTCGTTCCGCTACCCGATCATGACGAGGTGAGAATAGCGATAACGCGGCTAAAGAACAACAAAGCCGCGGGCGCCGACGGACTGCCGGCTGAGCTATTCAAACATGGCGGCGAGGAGCTGGTAAGGTGCATGCATCAGCTCCTATGCAAAATATGGTCGGATGAAAGCATGCCTGCCGATTGGAATTTAAGTGTGCTCTGCCCAATCCATAAGAAGGGCGATCCTGCAATTTGTGCCAATTACCGCGGGATTAGTCTTCCAAATATCGCCTATAAGGTTCTAGCGAGCGTATTGTGTGAAAGGCTGAAGCCCACCGTCAACCAACCGATTGGACCTTATCAGTGTGGCTTCAGACCTGGAAAGTCTACCTTCGACCAAATATTCACAATACGCCAAATCTTGGAAAATACCCATGAAAGGAGAATCGACACACACCACATTTTCGTCGACTTCAAAGCTGCATTCGACAGTACGGAAAGGAGTTACCTGTATGCCGCGATGTCTGAATTTGGTATCCCTGCAAAACTAATACGGCTATGTAAGATGACGTTGCTCAACACCAGCAGCGCCGTCAGAATTGGGAAGGACCTCTCCGAGCCGTTTGGTACCAAACGAGGTTTCAGACAGGGTGACTAGCTGTCCTGTCTTCAAACAAACAGTCGGGGAACTCGCGTATCGGCACCCACGTCACTGTTGACAGTTATAATTTTGAGGTTGTAAACGACTTCGTGTATTTAGGAACCAGCATTAACACCGATAACAATGTCAGCCTTGAAATTCAACGTAGAATCTCTCTTGCCAACAAGTGATACTTTGGACTAAGTAGGCAACTGAGCAGTAAAGTCCTCTCTCGACGAACAAAACTAACACTCTACAAGGCTCTCATCATGCCCGTCCTAACGTACGGCGCAGAAGCGTGAACGATGACAACATCCGATAAAGCGACGCTTGGAGTGTTTGAGAGAAAGATTCTGCGCAAGATTTTTGGACCTTTCCACGTTGGCAGCGGCGAATATGGCAGGCGGTGGAACGATGAGCTGTATGAGCTTTACGACGACATAGACATAGCGCAGCGAATAAAGATCCAATTGCTACATTGGCTGGGTTATGCCGTCCGAATGGATATAAACGCTCCGGCTTTGAAAGTATTCAATGCGGTACCAGCTGATGGTAGTAGAGAAAGAGGAAGGCGTCCGCTGCGTTGGAAACATCAGGTGGAGAAAGACTTGGCTTCACTTGGTGTGTCCAACTAGCGCCGGTTAGCACGAGAAAGAAACGACTGGCGCGCTTTGTTAAACTCGGCCATAATCGCGTCAGCGGTTATAGCGCCAATTAAGAAGAAGAAGTATTTCGGATTATTTGTCACTCGTTATTCAAATAATTTTTACCCAACTCTCGCTAGATTAGTACATTTTTGATAGGACACTAAGTATCATGGAATGGATAAGAAACAAGTGAAGGCACCTCTACTCAAAATAGGCTTCAATAATTTAAGTGCCCGAGAATTTACTGTCGTGTGGCACATTTTTTTGATTGCCAATTTCAGTTTCCTTCATCGAACTTTTTTAGCTTCAAGCCACTGCTTAGAGTCTGTTAGGGAAGGTAATTCAAAATACTGGAAGATGTTAGAGCAGTGTTTGCATATGAGCGCATAAAGTAAAGTATAGTCAAAGAGTCCAGTTTAATAAATAGTTTCCTGGCTGCAATCACCGGGCACCTAATTTTTGGTATTCCCATTACGAATCAGGCGGCCTTTCCTGATAAGCGGACCAGGTATTTGAGCTACTGTAGTACTTTAAATGACTGTTGGGGCAGTTATAAAGCAGAGAGGGTTCCTACTTAAACTTTGGTTGAAATATATAAATTATTTATTCGTTATATATTTTATTTTATTTTGTTAGCCTTCGCTCGTGTCAATTTATAATTTTATAACGCCAATTTGTGCACCCTTTTCACCTATCCGTAGCTGGCTAATTTCTATTTATCAAGCTCATGGTGCAACTTGAATGGTGAACCAGTGCCAACAAAAATTCAACCACTTCATTTATTTCTTTGTAATACAATTAAGAATTTTTAATTGCGCGGTTCACCAGAAAAATACATTCAAATGATAATGCAGACGAGCAGCAGCCGCATATTTTCACAGCTGCAACCGCAAAAACACAGCCACCTTAACAGCCACTGGCAGCTGCTAAGCGGAAGTGGAAGTGCAAGAGAGGAATGTAAGGCATGCCAGAGGAATTTGAAAATTGAAAATGAGCGACAACAACACACCGTTACACATTACATATTACAAAAATGGAAAATGTGAAAATACGAAAATGTATTGGAATTGAAAAGGTTGGAGAGAAATGTGTTGCGTGCAAAATTAATAAACTACAACACAACTGTGAGACAAAACTTTTGACACAAACAAAGAGACTCTTTTCAAAATTTGTACATTCACACGCTCACACACATTCACACACATGCAAAGCAAGTAGCCAGCAATGCACTGGAGACACTTGGCGATTTGAGATAAAACAAAGCAAAGTAAATGCAAAAATGCGACACCACAAAACAAAGAAACCCGCCGAAGTAATAATGGCGATGAGAGGAGAGGACGGCCTTAAAGTGGTGTGGAAAGAAAACGTGGTTGAATTATTATGTGCGCTTTCATTTGTGTCCAAACATGCTTACATTTATCAGACAGTACACAAAATTTGAGCCAAGTGTGCAAATGTGGGCCTCTAAGAACGGAAGCGAATACTTATACGCCACGGCGGACAAAAACATTTCAAACAAATGTGATGCTTCCGCGTATGTGTGCGTGCGTATGCATTCAAAACACATTTTGTGGCCAACATTAGTTGTGTGTGAGAGCGCGCGTGTATGTGTGCACAACAAAAAGTACGTGCGTGTGTGAGTAACGAAGCGGTAGCTGTGGCAGCCCTTTAACAAAACAATAGCAGCCGAGAACAAAAGCACATAAAATGTCGCCAAATTAGACATAAGACAACCACAAAACGACGCCTTGTACAATAGTAAGTAAGTAGTTTATGCACGCTCTGGGGAAATTTCCGCAGCACTCAAGTGCCAACTCGAAAAGTGTAGAAATGCATCGCACACACAGACATATATTAAATAGCTACAAACACACATTCATATGTAATTAATTTTTGGGCACTATTTGTTTGGTGTCTGTTCTCTGGGTGTCGTGCAAAAAAGTTTTAGTGTAAATTAATTTTTTGTAATTTAAAGCGCATTCTCGACCGGACTTGTAAAGGGTTTTCCAATAACAGGTGCTATGAATGAATGGATTGCGCTATCGAGAGATGATTAACGATTTTTATGGTCGGAATTGGATGGTATTGATCTCGATTCAAGACCTTAAATATGAAATTCGTGAGACTATCGAGCACATAGGGCAGCCACTTTGCAATTCGGTTATGGAAAATTTCATGACGTGGATGATATTGGCCTGTAAGCGTGGTCGTGATGGTTAGGTTGATATTGTTGCCCAGGGAATGGACACACTTGGACGAAGAAGGATTCGTCCTTTGTGATGCCATTATGGAGGGGTGAGGCGGGAGAGAAATACCGATGGGATACAGGGAGAGGGCGGGGAGAGGTGGTGCTGGGATGGTTAGGAGCGTGCGGATTACGAACAATGGCTATGTTTGCGTCAACCGCTTTATGCTGCTGAAGAAATTCATCAGATTTTTAATGTCAGCGCCAGCTATATCAGCAGGCGTGACAAAGAAGTAGGAGCCAAGATGCCTAGATCTTAGCCCCGCCAGAGCAGGGCAGCTAAGGAGAAGGTGCTGAGATGATTCCACCTCATCCTCCATACATCCAGCGCAAAAAGGACTCGAGGTGATTCCAAGTCTCACAGCATGCATTCCTCGCGCTTTGTGTCCTGTGCGAAAACCCACGAGATTAGAGAGCTGATATTTTGTAAGCCTCAGAAGCTCGCCCGAGCGCCTCCGGTCCACACGTGGCCAGAAGAATTTCGCGACCTTACAGGTTTGTGTACTTGCCCAGCGCTCGCTGAGTTGGTGCGATGCCCATCTTTCCAGGAGCAGACCGCAGGTAGTCAGGGGGTTCCAATTCTCTCCCTTCGCGGGGAAATCACCTCGCATGTCCCTTGTCTGGCCAGCTCATCCGCCTCACAGTTTCCAGCAAAGTCGCTGTGACCAGGAACCCAGATGAGTCGTGATGGTCATTTGCCTGATATTATTTTCCACTATAATGAAATAAACATCCGATGATTTATATTAAAAAAACAGCATTTTTCTTTGAACATTAAAATAATAATATACCTCTGTTTAAAAACCCATATGTAAATAATCAACTGGTTTGTTTTCCAAATTTTTGTTAAAAAAACAAATAATTTAAGTGTTTTATGAAAGTTTAACACTGGCTGATTTCTTTTTACAAATATTTCTTTGTAGTTTTACGTGACTTTTGCTTTATTGAATTTGAATTTGAATTTGAAAAGGTCGAGCCAAGGAGCACGAGGAGATTTGGTGGCTCCTAAAACACTCAGGCTAAAGAGCAAATTGTATTTAAAGCTCTGGAAAGGGGGTAGATAGCCAAGGAGGGAGGGAGAAAAGTATCAGAGAAAGAGATAGGAAAAAATAGAGACAGAGATAGAGGTAGGTAGTCCTGTGAGAATTTTCCAGATTCTTTGGCAAATCTGTAAATATCCTCCAGTTTTAGAGAACGAATATTACTCATTCTCATGAAATCGGAACCCAATACTCGTAACCTTGCTCTAGTAAAGGCAGGACACTCACAGAAAAAGTGCTCAGTGCTATCCGCCTCCTCCAAGCATGACAGGCATACCGGGTCCTCGATGATTCCAATGGTGGTCAGATGCTGACCCCATGGGCTGTGTCCTGTAATGATGCCGACCATCAACCGAATATCTTTCCTTCTATGTTTTAGTAGAAAGTTTGAAAGTTTTCTGTTCGGACTTGTCACAAAACACTTTGCAGTTCTGCAGCGTTCTAGACCGGACCATCGCTCTTTATATAGATTGCCTACATAATCGCTGATCCAATTCTTGATTCCTGCGGGACTGATTCCGATTATTGGGGCACCGCTGATCCACGGTTGGCCAATTCGTCGGCAATTTCGTTTCCTTGAACACCGGAGTGTCCCGGAACCCATATAAGTACAAGCCTGTTTTGTCTTGCGACAGACTTAAGCTTCTTCTTACATTCTTGCTTTATTACTTAATACTATTTTCGTATGAAATAAATCACAACTAGGAAGAGTAGACCTTTCCTTCAATCGAGGAATTTAACTTTATGCAATGGCAGCTGGGATTAACCCTGCAGGTGTCTATCCCGTGAACGCAATAGAGCTACTGGCTCACGTATACCGCTAGTTGTTTTTTTTTTCACTGCTAGTAATTTGAGGTTCAAAACGTTTTCTCAATTATCTGCATTGCTTTTCAACACACAAAACAATTTTTATAATAAACTCAACACAGAATCTCTCTGGTCTGCAAATGCTAATTAAGATTGAGTGGTAATAAAGGGAACCTCGTACCCCTTCCGACGAACAAAAGCATACACTGATGTTTGTGGAAGTCTTTAAAATGCTTATCAAATTTTAAACGAAAAATAGGAATATAATCAAAAGACTTCATCTTCCCTAAAACTCTCTTAGAAATTGGATTACAAATATTTGTCAAAACAAGTTGATCTTTTCCACAAGAAAATTCCGTTCGGCCTTGATACTTAAAGACATTATTTTTTGGTAATCTCTGAATGCTGTGGTTAGCAGGGAAACTGAAGCACTACTGCAGCACTGATGCAGGGTATTTTGTTGCAGGTTCCAAAGAACGGCGTGGCTACTAACTACGGGAACTACAAAAGTATCTTGTTGTTATTCGTACCCCTTTAAAATACTCTGCTAAGTTATTCTCGATCAAATAAAAGGCCTTTTAAAACGGCCATTGATCGACAGCAACAGCAACATCAAAGTTGCTGGAGCGCAATACAGCGTAAGGGAGACCCAAATATATTAGTAAATTTTCGAGGAAAAAGAAATACATTATTTTTGCGTAAGTGGCTTAAAACTGTTTTATGGCCGATATTTAGCTCCTGGCTGAAGCTACGACTGCTAACCTGCCGGTCAACTTCGATTATCTCAGTGATTTTATCGACATTATCGGCATTTTCTTTAACACCAAAAATACCTTAACGGAATCGACGAAACCAAAATAGCAAATTAGCTGAGAACGTAATTAGTACGTAACTAAGAAAATAATGGACTTTTTTTTCACCCTAAAATTTACCGTTACTATTTTTTTTAGTTTAAGGGCACACATTTTTTTCAGACAGTTAATAAAAGTCACACAAAAATGGCTGCTTGATGAATTTCGAGTTAACGATTTTTCCCGTCACGTTTTTGCTACGTCATATCATTTTGAAATATATTATATGACAACTATACTTCAAATTATATTGTATATAAAATTATTATGTGTTTTAAACTATCCAAGCGCAATTGGCCAGTGCGCCAAATGAAGAAACATCAAACAACTAGCGCTACAAAGTTAAGGCACCTTTCTGGTCTAGAGACTGAAAATTGAAGGCGTTGAAAATTGAATAAAAACAATCGGTATCAATTGAAAATCATTTGTATTCATTAGATCAAGTCTTTATTTACAAAAAATAAACAAACAAAAATATTTTTTTCAATGACAATAATAAAAAAAAGTTGTTTCCCTTGACGTAACACATGCCACTGGCGTAACTGATTGGGCTGCTGAGGTATATCTGAAAACGAAAATTCGGTCGATTATTCATCAGGAGATACATCGCTATGGTGGGTAGCAGATTTACAAAACAAAAAGACTTTTTTATTAGAAAAACAAAAAAAAGGATTTTTTTCACATTCTCGCTCTTAAAAAAATAGAAAAATTGATTAAAAATTATAATTCTGCTACCCGCGAGAGTAACAAGTCTACTCGATAACGTATTAAGAACTCAAATCAATCAGTACTTTTTGAGAAGTTACCAACGCCAACTCGGAAAAAATTGTTTCGAGAAAAACACGGTTAACGCGCTTATACCTGGGCGTCGTACTCCGAACCGGTCTCGTTTTAAAGGACTGTAACGTCTAAACTACAACGAATTTCAATATAAAAATTTGCAAGTATATTTTTGAAAGTATAAACTATCATAACATGAAAAAAAAACTTTCTTCGAAATTCTAGACCAGAAAGGTGCCTTAACTGAAATGGCTAAAACGGATTTAGGTAAGACTTGCCATCCAGAAACAGTTCAAAGAGTACTGAGACAAGCAAATTTTATAGGTAGAATAGCCCGTAATAAACCTTTCGTTAGTACAAGGAATAGAAATATGAGATTTCAATTTGAAGAAATCATGAACAAATTTATTTATTTAAAACATCTGCAAGAAAATTTGGCGCTAGAAAATTATATGAAGATGACTTTCGCTTATAGCCAGTTAACGACACTCAAACATGAGTCTCAAATAATATAAACACGATTTATATATGAATGTCTCCACATTGTTGCAACTTCGGCACAATCACCAGATTTGAACGTCATCGAAAATTTGCGGTCGGTTTTGACATCCATAACAAATTTAATCTTATAAAAGGTGTCGCCTGAAGATGGAACCCAATTACTCCAGAATAGGCAAACAAATTGGTTGATTCCGTACCACTTCGACTTGAAGCTGGAATTAATAATAAAGGTTACCCAAATAAGTACTATACGAGGTGTGTTCAAAAAGCGTCGCAAATTTTGAATTTTCGCAGGTTACGTATATTCGAATTTCGATTTTTTTGAGGAGATATGCATGTTGGCACTCGTGTCTCTCACTCATGTCGCCAAGTTCGGTTATTTTGAATGTTGAGTTTATTGTTGACAGCTGCTTTGCGTGCACGTGTTTCGGCTCGTCTGTATCAAATTTTGTGTGAAAAACGAAATTAAGTGCGCGGATGCATTCCGAATATTGACTGTGTCATACGGCGCAGCTACTTTGGACTAAAGCAACGTTTATCGGTGGTACAAAATGTTCTCAGAAGGCCGATAAAGTCAAGATGAAATGAAGAAAATGGTTAAAGAAGCTGCTGAGGACTTAAACATATCGATTGGCTCGTGCCATTCGATTTTTTTTCAATGATTTGGGCATAAGACAGGTCGCCGCAAAATTCGTACCAAAACTACTCAATTTCGATCAAAATCAGCATCGCATGAACATTGCTAACGAGATGTTGGACTCGGACCGCGACGACCCAAATTTGCTCCAGAGGGTCATAACTGGTGTCAAATCGTGGGTTTACAGTTATGACGTGGAAACCAAAGCTCAATCATCTCAATAGAAGCTGCCGCACGAGCCAAGACCGAAAAAAGCGCGCCAAGTTCGGTCGAATGTAAAAGTTTTGCTTACAGTTTTCTTCGATTGCAGGGGCGTTGTGCATCATGAGTTCTTGCCACAGGATACAACGGGCAATAGGGAATATTACCTGCAAATTACGCGTAATTTACGCGACACAATTCGCCAGCAACGCTCGGATTTGTGGAAGAACAAAAATTGGCTCTGGCATCACGATAACGCCCCTGCTGATATATCGTTGCTTGTGCGCGACTTTTTGGCCAAAAACAACACACTAATGATGCAACAGCCACCGTATTCCCCAGATCTGGCCCCCTGTGACTTTTTCTTGTTCCCGAAATTGAAGAGGCCCATGAAAGGAAGACGCTACGCTTCCATTGATAAGATAAAGATGGCATCGAAGGAGGAGCTGAACAAGATAAGAAAAATGATTTTTGGAAGTGCTTCGAAGATGGGCACAAGTGCATAATATCTCATGGGGATTACTTTGAAGGGGACAAAATAGATATTGATGAATAAATAAAAAAAATTTCAAAAATCACAAAATTCGCGATATTTTTTGAACGCACCTCGTCGTGATCTTAGAAATTTCAACTAAATAGTTGTTATTTTCTAAGTTGCTCCATTTAGGCTTCGTGCTTTTACTTTTTTTGTTGCATGAAATGTAATGAAAGAGGGGAAATCTTTTTGTATTTTATGTTGACAAATGAAAAAAAGTAAAGTAAAAAAGATATCCTCGTACTCTGTTTTTCCATTTTTGTAAAATAATATGAAATATAAATAAAAAATACGAGTCTAACGGTTAGACGCGATGGAGTGAAACCTTCCGTAAAACAAACTGAGAGAGAATGAGACGAAAGCAGCATTAGGACCGGGATAATTATAGGTTCATTATAATGTTGCTATAAAGTTCATATTTTATTTTCTTCATTTTATTATTATTCATCCTCAATGTTTTAAATGATACGAGTGGCTTATGATAGCTAAAATATGACACAAATGCTTTGGTTTCGATGTTGTCAACATATCTTTGAAATACCGCGTCAATTGTTGTTTTTGATCGTGTTGTCGATTCAGTGCGAATGTTACACATTTTTAAATTGAATGTTGTATTGAGAAAGTCAATTAAAGGAACCGCTGTGTCCAATGCAAAATTTACGTTAAAATCGCCACTTGAAATCATTGGAACTTTATCGTAATCTTTTCTAAGTATCCGCGATACTTCTGGTGTATACTTTATTAAATTTTCGTGAATGATTTCCGTGATGCTATTTATTTTTTCTGTCGATATTCACGACACTTTTCTGCATTGTTTTTCGGCATAATTGCGGTAAATATTTAAAAATGAAAATATTTACGAATATAAAAATACGGACGCAATACAGCACACGCGGTTGCTATTATGAGCGTCGTAACGTGTATATTACACAGACGTAGGACGCTTGGTCTAAACAAGTATTAGGTAGTGTAGTATAGGTATACATAATGCCTTCTCGCTCACCGTGGCTCCATAATACGCAGGTGCGCACACATACGTACTAGCATACAAACAAACATACATACGTATGACGCTTGAACTAAACACCAAAGCAAGTAATAGGCAGTGTAGTATACATACTACAATACGCAGCCACACACATACCTATACGTATATCAACATATAACGCTTCGTAGCCAAGAATGGGGAGGCTTCGAAGCACCGCACAAAGAGGAGACGGAGAATAGGGAACGCTGTATAACTGTGTTCTATCTCATTCTCTCGCAGGCTATATACTATAAGATCTATATGTATGTCTCTTTTTAGTGTCGCTTTTTTGTTTCATCGAGTCTCAAATCACTCCCAACGATTCTAAAGAAGTTTTCACTTCAAAAAGACGGATATACATCTAATAAGATGTGACGATGTACAGTAAGCTCTAATTTACACAACTTTCTTTGTATTTTGAAACTGTTTCTCCTGGATGGTTTTTATTTATTTTTTTTTTAAGAAGAATTAGGTAAACTTACAAAAGGGGCATATCTTAAAGCCAAAATTTTCAAAAATATCATAGCACTGATTTTCAAACTTCATCATCATGACTCAGCCGATTAAATTGCTGTAATTTCGCTCAAAACTTTGAAATATTTACCATGACTTTGCATGAATGAAAAGTTCCTATTACTATAAAATTTAAAAAGCAAAAGGAACACTTAGCGAATTTTACATATATCTGCTGATTTCTTATTGTATCGCTCACTACTCTTTCGCATATACTTCCCATAGAGGACAGAGCAGGGCATGCCGGATATTTGCTAGCCATTGATAAACCTCGACCTGGCTTAAGAGAAGAGTCACTTCTTGCATGTCGTTCCTAATTAGTTGACCACAGATATATGAGTGCATGTGCAATAAGCTTCTGGTTATACAAATTATCACTCCACGCGAAAAAAGAGTCATTACGAAAATTTTTCAAAACACGCTTTTCAACAAAAATAAAGAAAGTTTTCCCTTAATTAAAAGATTTTGAACTCTCAATGAGCAGAGTGCGTTTACACTTTGACTAGTTTTCGAGCAGATAACCCACATAGACGGAAACTCCTAGATTTCTCGCGTGTCTTTTAGCACTTAAATATGCACACACGCATCTATGCCTAAGAATCTGCCTTACTTTGCAGATCTGATTTATTTATGGACTTTACGTTTCTCTTAAGTAAATGGCAAAGTCACTGTGCAAATTGCGAAAAGGAATATTAAAGCGAGCCAAAGATGCATAGACTGACATAAATACTCAGTTACCGACCTACTTGCCATACCGTAGGAAACTAGGCAAAGACTCCACATGCAAAAACAAAAAATCACTGAGAGAAGTTAATACAAAATGAAGCAAAAACCTAAAATAGAAAAAGGAAAAGTTTGACGAAGTAAAAAGCGCAATTCAAAAATCTTTTCAGCTACGCTAATTTACAAGTCGAATGCGAGCAGTGAATGTAAAATCCCAATGCAAATACATATTCCATTTTTTTGTTTTGTAATTTTAAATTCTGTTTTTTTTCTTGTTTTGTTTTTCCTTTTTCTTGTACTCCAAAAACAAATGCGTATGCAGGCAGTCAAACGCAAGTCGTTTATTTAATTTTTCCAACTTTATGCCACAACTTTAATTAAAATATTAAAATTGTAAATTCTTGCGCTCAGCCGTGCACACACACATTCCCACATGCCCACACAGCCTACATACGAATTGAGTTTGAAAATTGCGAATGTAATTTTTAATTAGTGCCTTAACTTAGTCGGCAGTCAGATAATCTTGGCAAATGGCACAAAGAAGTTTTGCTGTGAAATTGAGTTTTTTGACTTTTATCTTCCGGTAGGCGTTTATGTGTTGAAAATGATAACAAATAGGGTTACTAATGGCGATGCTGGAAGATTGTGCTTGTTCGTTTGTATTCCTCAGTTTTACTTTTGGATTTTAAGATGGGTGTTTTTATACCTCAACTGCAGTCGCTGATGCTGTTTGGTAAAACTTTGTTAGTGATTAGTTTTTTTTAAAGAAAAAAAAAATGATTTTAGGGTAGCTACCTAAGTTTCTTCATTTCTGTTTTATTTTAAAAGATTAATGCAATCGTTAATAAAAAAATAAATAAATAAATCCCTTTTTTAGCTTGATTATTTGTATTTGAAGCTCAAAAGACAAATAAAAGTTAATATTATTAGATTACATCCGCGCAACAGCTGTTTTAATTTTTATCAAGAGATGACTCAGTGCAATATTTCAGTTGCAAACAATTTTAAATAATGAATTGCTTATAAGTACCCAAGTTCTGTGGATCTAAATACAAATGAATACCGAATGGGAAATAAGATAATTATAAAAATAACACCTTTTGAAATGCATCCCATCTTCTCTTTAAAATCAGAATCGTAGGTACATAGGTAGGTGAAATGGTTGAAGTACCAGTCTATCACTCTTCCAGTAGCACTAAAGCGCCGTTTTGATACCATTATGAGACCTCCAACAGGCAGATATCTACAGCCAGTCAGAGCTGGTGATATAATGGAGGAGATTGATTAGATTTAGGTTGGTGCACTGCCCCAGGTTGTCGAAGAAAGGAGCACCCAGTGACCTTAATCGTCTAGCTGCCAAACCTAGACGTTTACAGAGAAAATTCTCAACTGTCTCCTTCTCTGAAAGGTCTCCACAGCTACTGCAATGAGGGTTAATTGGTAACCCTAGCTTTCCCGCATGTGTGACGATCGTCCAATGACAGGTAAGCACAGCTACGAGTTTGAAAATTGAATGCTGAGGAGTCCAACGGACTTTCGTGCTGATGAATTTCATTTCCCTCTATGTTCCTATGCCCTGGAACCCAGATAAGATAAATGTTACCTGCACACCCAAGAGATTTGATCTCCTCCTTACAAGAGTTTAGTAGCTTCGTTCTGCACCATGGCGTTGTCAGAACCTTAATCACGGCTTGACTATCGGAGCAAATGTTAATATCTTCCTCGCTCCCGCGTTCTCTAGGCATTTTGCATGCCTGCAAAATTGCAAAGACTTCTGCATGAAAAACACTAGCAGTATTCGGCAGTTTAAAGGAGATAGATAAGTTAGCTGATTTAGAGAAAATCCCTGCTCCTCCCACCCTTGGGTATGAAAACAACCCTCGTTTTCTTCCAGTTGACGGGGACGTGATTCAGAGCGATACACGCCAAGTAGATTTCTTGCAGGACAGGAACCACCGAGGTACATCTTTTCGAAAGCATCACAAGCAAGATATCGTCAGCACCAAGAGATTTAAAGGGGGAAAAACTATTTATTGGCCACTTGATTCTCTCAACTGACAGGATAGATTTCAGGGAAACATCGAGTAGCCCTACCTGTCGACTCGTGTCGACAATGTCACATGGGGTAATAAAATTTTCCGGAAAGTGATTATTTACCAGGATAGTCAAAGATTCTTCTGCAGATTCAGCCCACTCTCCATCCTCCCTTTTTACAAGAGTTCTGCCGGAGTGGGCTCTCGAAAGGATCTTGCTTAGCATGGTAGAATCTTTCACGGATTCACTGCATTCGCACTACTCCTTCCAGCATTTCGCATATTTAATAACTTTTTTGTATTCATTAAAAATTACACGGTAATTTTCAAAGTTTTTAGTTTGGTAGCATTCCTTAAAAATCCTCCTAGCCTTCTTTTTTAAGTCGCCCAGCGTCTTGCTCCACCAGGGAGGAAAGTCTTTCTTGCCGAAAGATACTGAACAAGCCACTTTGAAGGCCGTCTGATAGAATCGCTGCAAGTGTTCCACCTGCTTGTCCAGTTGATCAGTGGATGAGTAGGAAACAGTTCGTCCTTTTGAATTTATTATTGAAAACCCTATTGAACAGCGACAAGTTGGTTCTTTTTGGGTTCCTGTGGGGAGATATGGTTTCCCGTGCGAAATTGATTTCGAAAAGGAGTTTCTCTGAGAAACCTTCCAATTATCAACCCTAATGGCAGGCGAATTAGTCAAAAGATTGATATCAAGAACCTCCTCCCAACCGTTTGATGTTTCCGATGCTGGAAATACAAACGTGGGGGTGTTGCCCTTGTTCCAAATAAGGAGATTACGGCTAATAATGAAATCAAAAAGCGACTCGCTGCTTCCCCAAATGGTATAGCTCGCATTGGCGTCGCAGTCGACGACGATGACATCTTTGTTAAATGAAGGTGAGTCCACCAAAAGCCCCACTCACCCATGTATGCAGAAACCAAATAGCAGCAGCGGCCATTAGATGCTTCTACATGGACCACTGCCACGACTGGCGATCTGAAATGAGAAGTCAGAAAGGCATTAATAGTATTTCTAACGAGGATACAAGCCCTAGGCTTACCTTCCGACTGGGCGTAAAAAAGATCTTAGTGTCTGCTCTGGAGGTCCATGATCTTAGAAAGCCGAACGCAGGGTTCTTGGATCAGGCAGATATCTATGTCTTCCTCCCTGAGGATGACACAGAGGTTATCGGTGCCTAAACTAGCGTCGCGAAGGTTAATCTGAGCTACCCTTAACATTTCTTTGTTAAGTCTGTTTTATGGCCTACCTAAGCTCCGAGGATTTCATGGTGCTCTTGGCTTCGGGTACCGCGTCCATCGCAGACGGCCGTAGTTTGTCGAGCTGATTTGCTACTTCACCTATTCCGTCCAGGTCGCCAACCGCAGCACCAGACACGAGGAAGATTTTAAGTTTGGCCATCCTGACGCCAAAACGGAGTTTGTGCTTCTTTTCGTCGAGTACCTTCAGGGACTCTTCAGAAATAAGCCAGTTTTTCTGAGTTTTTCATCTCTCAGCAATTTTCAGGCGCTTACACCCTTTTTCGATGTTTGGCCGAGCTGCTGGTCCTATTTGTGGCGTGCGTCTTGATGTTGTTCCACAAATGTAGGGGCCTACAGTTTTAAGCCGACTCCGAACGGCAAATATTTTATATGAGGTGCTTTTTCATGGCAGAAATACATTTGGAGGTTTGCCATTGCCTGTCATTGTACGCTATTAGAAACAAAATTTTCTATCGTTTGGTGTTTCATGTTTGAAGAATAGAGCTTGGGAACTACAACAACAACAATATTCTAGTGCTAAACAAAACAAAAAGTTTGTATAATCGTTGGTGGTAGCATATACAGGAATCTCTAAGTGTCTAAAAGCATTAGAATTCATACAAAAGCAAGGAACTGAGTTTCATCTGGGCTAGAGCTACGGAAGGTCGAAAACTATTATTAGCATTTCGGAAACGATTCTGTAACGCCATAAAAAGAACATTTCTGTATCGAGGTGGTATTGGAAATGAAAAATGGATCCACTGCGATACACCTAAGCATAGAAATTAATATTTGATGCTCGACCAACTCAACTCATTGATTTCGAAGCCGAATATTCATGGGGCGAAAGTTATGTTGTTGAAGGGGCCAGGCGGTAATAAATTACTACGAGATGTAAAAACCTGGCTTGGAACAATTATTGGCCAAAATTATTTCATTATCACTTAAAAAAATATATATAAACTGTGGTTAAAAACTAATCAAGGCTGCTTTACAATGAACTTTTTTTCAACACAAACTTCGAATTGTAATTTGTGGCGTAATTTGGCTACAGTAAATTTCCGCATATATAAATACATACGGGCGTAAAGCGGTAAAAATACAGTTAGTTCATTAATATTTATAAATTGCTGCTGCAGCGGAAAACTGCGCTGAAGTTCAGCGTGAAGTGAAGCAGCGGAGAAAGCAAGGAAGCAGAGTGCAGGCGGGTTGAAAAATTGCATTTCAAGGCACAATGTGCAAAGTGTGCTAGTGCTTGTGTGTGTGTATGTGTATGGTCAATTTCAAACAAAAGGCGCAAATGAATTTATCACCACAATACAATTTCGCTATTACAGCAATTTGGTTTGGACAAAATGAAAAAGAGAAGAGAAAAAACGTTTTTTAATGTGAGAGAAAAAATAGTTTGAAAAAAGTATAAAATTACTGAAACTATGTGAGAACTAAAAGTAAAAAAAAAACTCAATATACATAAGAAAGGGGTTCCAAAGTCGAGTATGAGCTCCACACTTCATGGGGAACTTTTGCTGATGATGAGCTGCAGCAGCGGGCAAAATAAGCAGCTAGAGAAGGCAGAACACTGTGTATGTGGCAATGCATGTTGCTGTACTCTTCCTTCTTTTTTTTTTATTTATTTTTTTTTTTTGGTTTAGTTCGTTGCCGTTGATCACTCACTGCCCAAATGATGATGTTGATTTTAATGGTGCTCGTGTTGGTTCTGACATTGGATTTGTTGTTGTTATTCTTGGTGATGGTAGCACCGCATGCAGCAGACACACGCCATACACTTGATTGATTTCGTTCGATGTGCGATTTTCATTTTGCACACACTTACCAGTCAAACTCTTTGTATGTGTGTGTGTGAAAAGGGCAAAATAGCAGAAATCAGCAAAAATGATTGGGCAACTAATGAAAGCAGCCACCACTAGCAGAGATAAATGGCAGGCATAACAATGAACAATAGAAAAAGCCAAAAGACAGCTTTGGTGGAAGAAAAGAAAAGAAAAAAAATGGGCTCGTAGGTAAGGTGAAATCAAAGTGATTGTAGGTGGAGAGCAGCGACAGTCGCCATCGAAATGATACAAAAAAAACCTAGAAAGAGAACACAAAAGGGCAGCCAAACCTAATGGTGGGGAAAAGAATTTCGTAAAGAATTGCGCCTAATTGCGGAAGTAATGCTCCGGAGAATTAGTTTTATACAATTCACTTTTCTTTCGATTGTACGTACGCTCAGCTGAGGCTGAAAAGCAAAGGCTAACCACCAGCAGAAACCAAAAAGTACACACACACACCCGCGCACTCTCAGAGCATAGGTGACACCCGTGCCAAGCGCCACTCGCCTTGTAGGCTTATACAAAGGAAATGGGTTGCGCACTCACTCAGCTACTAACTGTACTGCTGTGGTAATTTTTCTTATTGTCTCACACCAACACTCAACCAATCACGTACTCTCTCCGCTTGTTTCCCCACCTCGCTCACTCTTATCTCAACGCACACACCTACTCAATTAGCTCTCGGTTAGAAGTTACTTATGCTCTGACCTTTTATATAACTTTCATACCTCGCTCTCTTCCTCGCCCCGTTGTTATTCTCGTTGTGTGTAAATGGCGTAAAAATGCAATTAGCAACGCGCCCCACGAACAAACGAATGCGTCTGACTGCAAATCAGGATTAATGAATTAACATGGCTAAATGAGTAAGAACAATATATAACTGTTCTAGCGAAACTGCAACCACCCCTCCCTATGTCACTCTCTGGCACGCTAGTACTCTCCGCCGCTTAAGTGGTCAGACTAACTGCTTCGATCGGCGCGAAAACGGCCAAGTTTGGTATGCAGCCGCCAACTAAAAATCCTAGAATATGAGAAAAAACAACATAACATTTTATATTTCACCTCCCATTTTTGTTTGCTTGCTGGCAATTTCATTTGCTTCCTTTTTTTATTTGATTTTTTCCCCTCTTAATTTTTTTATTAAATGGCTTGTAAAAGTTTTGAAAGCGTAATGAGTGTAGCGAGCGAGTTAAGTCTTTGTTAGAATGTAAAGTTTGTGATAGCATAACTTTTAACAAAACTTTTTTTTTGTTGTGGTTTTTCTTTCATACTGTACAGCTTTTTGTTCTTAATGGCCAATGATGTTTATTAAAATTTATACTTTTTCTGGTTGCGCCATGAAATCGCCTTCAAGTTCATGTTTTGTAATTAACTCTCAAATATTTGGCGGATAAGCTCGTTAGCTAACGAAGTAACAAGCAAAAGTTGTGCAATGAAAAGTGTAATAAAAGTGATTATAACAGTACATGAAAGCTTGTGGTGTGGGAAAAAGCAAATTTAAAAAACAAACGTAGATAGGCAATTTTCGAATTTTGTGTTTGGCGATTTTCAGATTAATTACTTTGTGGGGTTTTTGAAAAGTAAAGTTTATGTGCCTAAGCCAACGATTAAAGAGAAACACAAGACTCGGATTGAGATTGCTGAGCTCAAGGTGATAAAGTGTGGGTGAATCCATGAAGATTTTATTGGCTGCATCACAGCCTGTAGACGTGCTATGGTGGGCATTTAAATGATTATATTCTTCACATATACTTACGAATAGCCGTATTTTGAATAAAAATAGTGAAACTTTAAAGAATCTAAATGTTTACATATTTTGCTTTAAAAGAAACAACTAGGTGCGTCTTGTGAAAGATCCTTTCTTTAATAAGGTGTCAAAAACCCGGCTCATTTCCTGAGCAATTCGATGCATAAACGATCTCATGTGTGCGTACAGTATTTGAGGGACTTCCCGAAACCATTATTTTTCTTTTTGCTCTTTTTTATATAAAGTAGTAGTCCGGTGTAACGACCGAAATTTCGACGTTTTTTCATGAAACTTTTTTAAAAAGAAAATAAAATTCGATCGTTTTAAAGCTTTTACATGTTTTTATTGGGGTTTTGAAGTATATAAAAACAATTTTTTAAAGTTAATTTTATATTAATTTGAATTGAAATTTTTGACGTTAAAGTGGAGTCCTTAAAAAAAAGATGAGTTGGTTTGGGGAAACACACAGTCTTCCAAAGTCATCTGAAATAAAAAAATCCAAAGAGATTATTATTCTGTAGACTTTATTTTAGGACCGGAACCTAAAATATACATTAAAATAAAAAAAACAAAAACAAAATGGTGGAGTTGTGAAAAAAGTTCTCAAAATCTAATTTTTTTCTTCATAAATTGTTTAAATTAAACAGTTTATTATTAAAAAATTAAATGTTTTAAAGGTCCGAGATCTAGATATTTGTGTCTAGAATAACGGGTTGAATTTTTATCCAAATCGGGTGAAAAGTTTTGAGTCAGTGAATCCCCGAAATTTCGAAAACATGGTTTCGAGAAAAACGCATTTAAAGTTTCGACAACAGCTGCTGCTGGCGTGTGACACGCTTTCATACTCACTACGGCGCGCTCTCTTATTTTAGCTATAACTTTAAAAATAATTAAAATTTCTGTTTGAAATTTGTATAGTATATTTTTAAGATGTTTTTCTTCCGAAAAATGTAAAAAAAAAATCGAGTTTTTGAACTCGTCACACTACCATAAGACATGAAGGACTACAACTTAACTCAAGAAATGGAGATACATGCAGCTAGCGTCGATATATGTGCAAACCACGCCGATTTAAAAATCTCAAATTTTCTTAAGGTGAAATACTAATTTTTTATAGATATTATTTAGGAATTTTGTTTTATAAGAAAATAAAATGCGATCGTTTTGATTTTATAGTATGTTATTATTGACATCAAATAGTATACAAAAACGATTTTTTTTTTTTTTTTACATATTTTATATAAGGGTGGCCCCAAAGTATACATATAACTGGCGCGTACACGATTTTTTTTGTGTTTGGCCGACCTCCTCCTCCTATTTGTGGTGTGCGTCTTGATGTTGTTCCACAAATGGAGGGTTCTACAGTTTCAAGCCGACTCCGAACGGTACATATTTTTTATGAAGAGCTTTTTCATGGCAGAAATACACTCGGAGGTTTGCCTTTGCCTGCCGAGGGGCGACCGCTATTTGAAAAATGTTTCTCTTCTCTCTGTGAATTCCGAATGGTAGTCACGCACCAACCCATTCGGTTATGGCCGCTAAAGTAAGCGTCTTGAAAAAGAGATAGATGGCTTGTCAACAGGATTTTGGCTCTTCAGGACATCTGAAACGAAAAAGTTAAACTGATTACTATTCTGTAGGCTTGTCATTCTGGCAGGTGCTACTTTCGTTTCTTTTCAGCCCTAACTTTCCATACTACAGTCTGATTGCCACCCGAAAAACATACCTTTTTCCAAAAGTCCGCCATTTTGTTATTTTTCAAAAAAAACTTGCCATTTGCACTCTTTCATGCGTTCTTAAGGTTTGCCGTGAATTTGAAGTATTAAGCGTCGATGCGGAATCTGTTGAAAAACGCAAAAAGCACAAGGAACGTTCTGATACTGTCCAATCGGCAAAATTTATTCAACTAGGGCCAGTACGAGGAAGCTTAATGTTTCTGTGGGTCTTATCCGTCGAGTTGTCCATAAAGATTTCAGGTATAAATCCTCGTTTATGAGCAGAAGTTAGTATATGTCAGACTAAACACGGAAACAGCGAGTGATCCAATCAAAATGCCTTCTAAACAAAATTAAACACCGAGAACACCGAACTTATGGACCCAAACCATAATCGCCTAGATTACTACGATTGCAGCTAATGGAAATGTTATTGCATGATTTTAGAGAAATATATTAATCTAATCAAAAAAATTCGCGAGGTTTCATTCGATTTGAAATGCTAATTAGTTTTACTCTCAAGCTGTTCTCAAATACCGCGCGCACCCTGTATATTCACAGTGGAAGTACCAGCAAATTGTTATAAACATTTTTTTAGATCTTTTTTTTTTAATTCTGAACTTTTTTAAAGGCTCTATTGGCTGTACTCAGTCGCTTGGCTGCCACTTTCGGCCTTCGAGTCAACTCTGACAAAACGGAGCTGGTGCTATTTGCTAGAAAATATAAACCTTCACCCTTTCGACTTCCCAAATTAAACAACCACGTTCTCCCGCTCTCATCGGAAGTTAGGTATCTTGGAGCGATACTTGATTCCAAACTCCATTGGAAGCTATACATTGAAAATCGGGTAAAAAAGGCCAGTATAGCCTTCTACTCCTGCAAATCTATGTTCAGTAAAAAATGGGAACTCAAGCCACAGGTTGCAGTGGTTTTGCCAATTTAAACGTATGGATGTCTAGTTTGGTAGGAAGCTCTTCGGAGGGGCTATAGTAACACTAAACTGGGGAGGGTGCAACGGACCGCACGCATTGGCATCAACGGAACATGTAAAACTTTCCCCAGTGCTGCCCTGAATGTCCTTTTGCACTTACTTCCCATCGACTTTTCCGTCATATCCATTGCAGCTCAAAGTGCAATCAGGTTAAAGGAGATTGGCTTCTTGTGGCAATCTCTCAAGAGACATGGTAGCATTTCCGGGCAGTTAACACCGTATTTCTTTGAACTTCGAACAGATCTCTCTATCCGCAAACTAGAGTTTGAGGGTCGTGCTAGGGCAATCTTTCCAAATAGGCAGGTAGAAAATCTGCACCGTAGCTTGCACCTCTGTCTTCATCGACGGTTCCAATATGGAATCCGGAGTCGGAGCAGGGGATTTCTCTAAATTAGCCAATTTATCTAACTCCTTCAAACTGCCGAACACTGCTAGAGTTTTTCAAGCAGAAGTCTTTGCGATCTCGCAGGCATGCAAAATGCTTAGGGAACGCGGGAGCGAGGGAGATATTAACAGTTTCTCCGACAGTCAAGCCGTGATTAAGGTGCTGACGACGCCATGGTGCAGAACGAAATTTGTAAACTCCTGTAAAGAACAAATCAAATCTCTTGGGTGTGCAGGTAAAATTTCTCTGATCTAGGGTCCAGGACATATTAGCATAGAAGGAAATGAAATTGCTGACGAGCTTGCCAGGAAAGAGACTGAATTGGTCTCAGAGACCTCCTACCCGGTCATCGGCATCCTCCTGACAGTTGTTAAAGGGGAACTGCACAAATTATTTCTCAGGAAAGCGCAGAAAAGATGGAGCTCCACTTCTTTGTGTGTTATTTCGAAAACCTTTTGGTCCCAGTACAATATACGATGAACTCTGAAAGTCCTTTGGACTCCCCGCCATGCAATATCCAAGCTCGTAGCTGTGTTTACCGGACATTGGATGATCGGCACACACGCAAAAAAGCTAGGGTTACCATTTAACCCTCATTGCAGAAGCTGTGGGGACCTTTCAGAGAAGGAGACTGTTGGGAATTTTCGCTGTAAGTCTCCAAGTTAGGCAGCTAGACGATTAAGGTCACTAGGTGCTCCTTTCTTCGACAACCTGGGGCAGTGCACAAACCTAAATCCAATCAATCTCCTCCATTATATCAACAGCTCATGCTGGCTGTAGATATCTGCCTGTTGGAGGTCTCATAATGGTATCAAAACGGCGCTTTAGTGATAATTGAGGAGTGCCTGACCGGCACTTCAACCATTTCACCTACCCACCTACTTACCTACCTAGATAGATCTACTGCGAAACTCTTCTGAATAGCATCTTCAACTGCCTCTCATTAGACTTAATACGGATAGCTGGATTGGACTCTACCGATGAACTAGAGAAAGAGGTATCCTTAAATAACTTCAAAGGTGAAACGGATTCCAGCCACAACAGGAATGATAAGCGGAAGCATTTATCTCCACCATCTTTAGCAATTGTGGGATAAATAGTGCATGGTGCCTGCCTGCAAAGTTGCCAATTTTATGTGGTCTGAATATTAAATTAAGAAAACTTCAAATCTGTTAACGAATAAATAATCGGATGTTGCTGCGGTAGTCGCCTCTGTTACTAGGTTTCCTGGCTTTGGCGAAATGGGGCACCAATCTCAAAATGATGGCTCATGGCTTCCAATAATTACTACAAGATGCTGCAGAGAAGAAATTGTTTAATAGAAAGACAGAATATTCTGTGTACAAATAGAGCTCCATTGAGAAAATGAGAAAGCTCTACTCGATTTATGCAGCCACAGCTTCCGCACCATTTTCACCTTCGTAAACTCCGCTGGTTGCTTTTAATGCAGTGATCTTGGGGTTATGATGTCGAAACAGCTCTCAAATGCTACCTGGATATTGTGGTTCTTTGCGACAGAAATACACTTTTTTGTTTTTTTTATTATTAAAAGAATTATTAAAATTAAATAAGGAACCAAGATAATAATATAATAAAATAAAACATTTAAACCAGTACAACAAAAAATTTGCAATTCACTAAATTCAATTTATATTTTTCTCATTAAATTTTGCAACTTTGAAAATTCTATAAATAAATTCTATTCTATTACATGACATTGGTTGGCAATGAATTGCACAAATGTAGCCAACAAATCAAAAACGGCATTTTCAGTTTTCAATAAAGCGAAAAGCAGTAGCACAGAGGCAAGAAGAAATACCAAAAATCGAAGAGAAATATATAAACTTGTGGTTGATGACAAATGCCTGTATAATTCATAAGGCACGTCGAGAGTAATTGAAATCCTTAGAAGCGGCATGACATGTTGAGTGAAGTGCGCTGCAATAAGAGAAATTGGAATAAGAGGGAGAGGTAGAGAGGAAGAAAAGAAGAAGAATATTCGCAAATAAAACTAAACATTTCTATATTTGTATGGAAATTCATGACATGACATGTCCTTGCTGCTTACGCTCTCTACATCCACATCAGCTTCACCAGCGTCCTTGCAGCAGCAATAGATTTTCGTCAGTCACCAAGGATCCATGCAAAAGAAATGCGACTTAAACTTCAAAGCGAAATCGCCCTCCCCTTGCTGTGGCTGTACACGCCCGTCCGCGCCGCCCCCAGCACCCAATTCGTATACTCGTTCGCATTCGCATATTTTGTTGATCATATTTTGTGGCATGGATTTTGGTATGAAATGCATTCGAGCATAAATAAGCGCACCTGAGCTACGCTGTGGCTTAACCACTCCTTTCTAATGGGCAAGCACCACAACAAGACATTTGTAAATCTTTTCTTGCCTCAGCTTTCCCGCAATACATTTTTTTCTTTTTGTTCTTTTTGAACCACTGCCACTCCCCTTCCTTTTCCAAACACTTGAGCAGCTGCTGCGCGTTTTCATTGCATTGTATTTTAGTATTTGTGTATGTGTGTATGCGCGTTTGTGTCATCAAAGTGGGCGTTCAAACATGCATCAGAGCAAATGCCATGCGGCATGCCGCGTGTGGCATGGCATATCAAAAAGTTCAGTGAAGCGCGCGACAAAACGATAAACACATTTCCTTTTGTAATCATTTTGACTTTTATGCAGATAAATGTCAATTTCTCGAGTGTTCTCTTCAAGGGTGTTTTGGGTAAATCACTAAGAAGTGCCAAAGAAAAGATGCTTTGAAGAAAGTCAATAGGAGTTGGATGTGCATGAAGTTGCAAATAAACGGGCGAATTAAATTGGGGGCATATTAAACTGATTTAAACAAATTTTTGGCAACCTTTGCAGAAAACAAATTTGAATGGCGTCTTTTCAGTGGAAAAGTTGCTCAATTTTCTATTCAATGAGTTGTGCATTTTTTAATGAGTACAAACTGTTTTGCGCAAATTGTGCGGTCCGGTGAGCAGCACAAATGAGTTTTAAAGCACTGAAAGAAATAATTTTTTCCATAGTTTAAACAAAAATTGTTTTTTATTAAAATTATATTCTGCAGTCAAAAACGAGGATTTACAAAGCTTCACTCTTCAATCTGGTAATTGCGTGCGGAATAATTTTTTATCATTTGCAGCGAATTTCCTTTTCAGGCTGCCGACTAAAAAAAATGAATTTTTAGTAGTTTACAATTAAGAATACTAGGAAGAGTGAAAATCAAATGTTTGGACCTGCAAACTTCTTCGGCAGAGAATGAATTCCAATCAGCCATCTGTTTCAATCATGAATTCAATTTTTAGTTTCAGTTTAGCCTGCGATTATTTGTTAAAACCTAACGAAATTAATCCATTTTTGAAGCGAGTGGTAACTGGTGATGAACGAGGAGTAACATACGAGAATATCATCTGAAAAAAAGTCAAGGTTAAATCGTGTGGAGCCGGCTGATATAATCGCCAATTCACGCTTAAAGGCAGAAAAGTCTTGTAGAGTATTTTCTGAGAATAATTCACTGCGACCAGCTCCTATTGGAACAAACACTCAATTGTCACCTCTACTGTACCGACTGAAGCGGGTGGCCAGATTGAAGTGAGTAATTGACTTGAAGCGACCACAGTTAGCGAAAACAAGTTGAGTTTTCTTCCATGAAAACAACGCCAGACTGCACACATTTTTAACGAAGTGTCACAAGCTATGAGAGCTTGGCTGGAGGTTTGTATTGCCTTCGTCGTACAGTTCAAACCTGACATAAAGCGATGAGCACTTTTTCAGGCAATAATTAAATTTGTTTGAGGGTAAAAAATCAAACCTCAAAATGTGCTTGCAAAACTGAGCTGATCAGGAATTCTAATCAATAGAGACAAAAGCTTCTTCGATAGTGAATTTATTAAACTTTCTTCAAACCGGACAAAATGTATCAAATAAAATTAAGGAACATTTTTGCTATAATAACTTTCCTTATGGAAAAGCTCGGCAAAACCCCTGAGGAGGAGCTGTCCGACCAACAGAAGTCAACTCTCGATTGGGCCCGGGAATTCTTTCAGAAGTATGAGACGTCCAAAGACGCAGCTAAGCGGCAGCGGTCTTCAGAGGATCCTGTTAGTTCCAATGACCCCAAGAAGCATAAAACTTCCTCTGAGGTCAAATTACGCAAGTTCTGCGAAGTTACCAGAGATAGTCTGGTCATGGCGGTGGTGGATAAGAGCCACCCTGACGGTTTCATCTCTCCATCAAACTGGAAGATTGTGGAGAGAAAACTTCAGTTGGGCTAACTGGATGTTCTGAAGCAGAACCCAGGACCCCCTCCTTTCTGCTTTGGCAAAGCGATTGCAGCAAAAGCGGCGACACGCATGAATGCCACATCGAAATGGAAAAAGTATCTTGGCCATTCGGCCACACTGAACAGGAACACTGTTATCTCTTCCGACATAGACTATCATGTAAGTCTTCCATCACCACCATTGAAGAATGGAAGCCAAATCTTACCGAAATCGATGGCCCTCTGATTATATATACAGATGGTTCAAAACAAGACGGTAAAGTGGGATTTGGACTCTTTTCCAATTCCCCTCACATCACTCTATCATTCAGATTACCCGACTACTGTAGTGTATTCCAAGCGGAAGTATGCGCTATCTGGTATGCTGCGAAAACTCTCTTAGAAAATAGAATATCACTTGAGGATATCCGCTTTTTCACTGACAGTCAAGCGTCCATTCGAGCACTCAGCTCCTCTTATACCCACTCAGATGTGGTTCGATCTTGTCTCTCATCTCTTAACGAGATAAGTGTTCAGAATTCTGTCCAAGTTATCTGGATACCGGGTCACAGTGGATTCGAAGGTAACTGCAAAGCTGATGAGCTCGCGAGAGCTGGAGCTGCGCAATCAAATGTTAGTAACTTACCCACAATCCACATTCCGCTATCAATATGTAAAATGATTATTGATCGAGAATTTCACAGCATTGCTGATCGGAGGTGGCGAGTGGAAACTACTTGCGTTACGACCAGACAAATCTGGCCATCCTACAATCTGAAACAGACAAAAGCCCTTATAAGTCTTTCGAAACACGAACTAAGGCATATAATATCTCTTATCACCGGCCACTGCCTTTTGGGCACTCACGCACGTCGCTCGAGGTTCCTCAAAACGACCTGTGCAGATACTGCGAGGACGAAGATAAGGAATTATCGAGCAGGCATTTGCTATGCAGTTGTCCCGGCCTAGCCAGAAGTCGACTCGCTCTTCTAGGCTCTCCAACAATTGACAATCTCTCAGTACTCTCGGACCTGAAAATCGAATCTCTCATTAAATTCTCGAAACGAATTAATATCTTTGACCAAATTCTACAATAAAAATCTCGGTTAGGTGGGGAAATCATATAACATAATAAGCTCTAGGGCAACACAACGGACCCAACTTGCGGTCTATGTGGCACTCCGATGCGGGGTCACCCTTAAACTAACCAACCAACCATAATAATTTCACAATAATTGCAATAAAGCGAAAACATGTCCCAACATTTAATTTGCCTTAACCATCGTATTTCCCCCGAAATTATTGTAAAGCACTAAATATTGACAAGTTGCAACTATTTACTTATTTTTGATTTTAATTTCAATTATTTTTTTACACAAATATTGCTCATTCTATCAAAAGGACCATTATAATCAAAATTCCAAACTTTGTACAAGACAAGAAAATTTCGAAAAATTTCAACAAACTTTCAAAACTATTAATCAGAAAAAAATGGCTGTGCAGTTTTATAGCCTATTAAATTTTAATATAATACTTTGTGAGACTGAAATTTTATAGGCTATTAAACTAAGTATCCACAATTTTCTAAACAACTGAGTACAAATTTGGAAATTTCTTTTAAAATTTAAAAATTAATAAAACTTTGTGAAATTTTTACAGACCGACCTATCTTTTTTTATAAAGGGTGGTTAAGTTTCAATGATCGGTGTTGATTTTGAATAAAATACAATTTTTTTAAGAAATTATTATCATTTCTCTTTATTAAGATAATATTGGTATAGCTCAGTTTCGTATGGAACAAAATATCGGCCAAATGGCCGCCGCTGCCTCGGCGGCACACCTCCATCCAATGGTCCAAATTTTCGGTGACGCTGAGGCATATTTGAGGTCCTATGTCGTTAATGTGCCGAATTGTTTCATTCTTTAGCTCTTGAATAGTTGCTGGCTTATCGACACACACCTTTTCTTTCAAATAACCCCAAAGAAAGAAGTCCAACGGTGTCGTTGACGATTAGGCGTGGTTCACATTCAACATCGGCTCTTGAAATTTAACCACCCTTTAGAAAAAAATTAGTGAATTAAATTAAAAAATAAATATGCCTTGGCTTTATGCCACTATCCAATATAATTGATTGTTTATTAATATGAAAATACGGGGGCGCTTGAAATATTCGTGCAAAGTCAGAGAGATGCCTCTACTGGCGCATACCGAGGTTATGTTTAGTTAATAGCATCTCTTTGAAGAACACGGACCAAGTTTCAGCCAGATCGGTGCATTTATTTGCGTTTGGCATTCGTTTGAATCGAGGAAATCAAGTGATTTTCTATTTCCATTACAACAACGCACCAGCTCACGTCTCAGCAGTTATGTGCGAAAAATTTACGGAAATAGGGCCCCAGCTCGTTTCATATCACCTCTTTTCCCCACGCTTGACTCCCTTGTATCCCTCGAACAACTACCAGTTTCCCAATTTGAAGAAATGGCTGGCTCATTTCATTCAAATGAGTAGGTGATTGCAGAAACGAATGGCTATTTTTCAGACTTCGACAAATCTTATTATTGGGAAGGTCTTGAGCAAACTAAAACAACGTTGGACGAAGTGTATAAGCCTAAAAGGAGAATATGTTGAAAAATAGAAAAGGGTTACCCCAAGAAATTAAGTAGTTTTGATTTTTACACAGACCTTTCAAACGACCCTTTTCAAACATTGCGTTATAAATCGCAGTAAGTGGTCTTAACTTGCCAATATATAGTGTGTTTATAATAATTTCCGAGGTTGTAATATACAGGGTTGCCAATATTCGACGGACCCATCTGGGAACCCTGTATCCTTTGACAGAGACGTCAGATCGCTTAATGACATACCGCGTTGAAAGCGACAGTCCTAGCAGATTTTTATCATGGAACAGTACACGCCACGCGAGCGCTCCCAAATTGTTGAAATTTACATTCAACAAAAGAAATCAATTGTTAAAACTCAACGTGCGTATAAAAAATTAAATAATGTGAAAAGTGCGCCTTCTAAGAACACCATTAAACGTTACGAATTATCCGCATTAATTTGCATTTATTCCCATATAACATTCAATTGACGCAAAAATTGTTGCCTGCGGATTGGAATGGGCCCAAAGAGTCATCGAAATCCGTCGGGTCCGTCGAATATGGGCAACCCTGTATAGGCATACGATTTTCATTAGAATATAGAGTAGTTCACCGACTCTACTTTTAATTGGGACTGAAAAATTGAGATTCCAAAAAAATGCTCCTGTAGCATGCAAGCTCATTCGCCCAGAGTCCTTTTATACTCCGAACGAGTTTGATGGCCTATAAAATCTAAAGAAATCAAAATTAAATTTGTCTGAAAAGAACTTAAACAAGATTTTTTTTTTTTCAAATACTCGAGTTCCATTCCTCAATAGGCAATAATTTTCACGGTGTAGCTGGCCTTTTAAAAGATTCATTCAAATCACTTCAGCTTCGATGCCTTCATTAAGCTTTAAACTAAATACTTGTATATTATCCGTGCTTCACTTCTTTCTTCCATATCCCTATTTTCTATTGTATTTTTCTTCAATTCTTCATGCATGTATCTCACTTACATTCACATCATTATTTTATCAATTCTTCTCCGTTTAAGGAAAACGCTCCCTTACAATTTCATGTACTCGTTTTGTATATTCCAATATTTTAGTAGTTCAATTTATTAGATTTTCTTTTTTCGTTCGATTATTCACGCCTCAGGAAATGTCATCAAAGCAAAGCGTCAAATGAAATGGTAAATAAATAAGTTTCACTGCCCATAATTGCACAACGCAACAAACCACCAGATCATAGAAACCTCTGTCCATTCAGTTTCGCACATTTGCTCAGCTATAGGCGAAGAGACGAACGCAACAGCTACTGCCCTCATCACTCAATGCTTTTCTGCATAAATTGTCTTTATTTGCCAAAATCTCACAAATTTCGTATTTGAGTTCATTGAAGTAAAATTTCATTGATTTAAATTATGGTAATCTATAAACGAAAGGACTTTTCTGAGACTTGGCATAAATGAGAAAAGTTAAAGTCAGTTAAGGCAAAGCGCAAGAAGCCTGACTAAAAATTTAACTTTTAAGAGTTTAGTAGTTCTATGTGAATTTTAAAAGGCGTACCTAGCAAAAACTCGATAAATTTCTGATGTATTCAATAAAGAATGCCTATGCAGGAGTGGGTAAAAGAAATTCAATAGCAGTAGCGGCACATTCGTTGAGTACTCAGTATTCAGCTTTCGGTGACTTTTATATTTCGGGATTTGGCAACCCTGGTGTTGCAATCTGGCAACTGACAGTTGTATCGCAAAGTTTGACATTTTTTGGCTTTTACGTACTCAGAACGTTTTGAAATACCAGCGCTATTTGTGTTGTTTACAGTAACTTAAAAGATTCATCTCGGTCCGAAAATGCAATTAAATCGTGAACATTTTCGTGCGATTACTTTTTAGAACTTTCGACGTGGATTAACTCAGCAACATTGCATGGATGAACTTAATTCATTTTTTGGCGATGAAGCTCCATCAAGGACCAGTGTCAATCGTGGTCGTAGTTCACTCCAAGACGAATTTCGTGAAAGTCGTCCAAAATCAGTTGTTGTTCCGAAAACCATTGATGCTGTGCGCGAACTGATACTGCAAGATCGTCATGTGACCTATCGTGAGATTGAGACAATCTTAGGCATTAGTGGGACCAGCATACATTCAATATTGCAAAAACATTTGACTGTCAAAAAAGGCTCGTGTCGATTGGTCGAAGGAAATGCTCAAAAAATACGATCGCGGGGCTTCGAAACACGTCTGTGACATCGTGACAGGTGATGAATCATGGATTTACGCGTATGAGCCCGAAAGTAAACAGCAGTCGACTGTATGGGTGTTTCAAGATGAGCCAAATCCAACAAAAGTTGTTCCCGCACGAAGCACTTCCAAGCAAATGGTCGCCTGTTTTTTCGGAAAAACTGGGCATGTCGCAACCGTACCACTAGAACAACGCAGAACAGTAAATTCTGAGTGGTACACAACCATTTGTTGACCCGTTGTCTTCCAAGAAATTAGGAAAACCACGGACGGATCACTCTTCACCAGGACAATGCGAGCTCTCGCACATCGGTCAAACAACTGCATTTTTGAGCACCCAAAACATCGAATTAATGGGTCATCCGCCGATAGTCCTGACTTGGCACCGAATGACTTCTTTTTATTCCCGTACGTAAAACCACACTGAGAGGTCAACGTTTTTCGACAAATGAAGAAGCGGTTGCGGCATTCAGAATGCATGTTTTGGAGGTACCTCATTCAAAGTGGCAAAAGTGCTTCGACAATTGGTTCAAGCGCATGCAAAAGTGTATAGATCTTCATGGAGAATATTTTGAAAAACAATAAAGTGATTTTCGATGATTAAAATTTGTTTATCTCTAATCCCGACATATAAAAGGAACCCCTCGTACTTGTTCACCCCCTGCAAGATCTTCGTTGTGATATCATACTTCAAGGTACTGATATTCGTATCGCCTTTAAGCTACCAAAAATCGTATGCACTACTAGGAACGATGACGCGTTGAGTATTTTCTGTATGACCTCAGAGAGTTAATGGCTTTTGCGCATTTCCAATTCTACTCATACTGACAGAAGTGGCAAGGTTTACGAAATAGGCTTGGTTTTCAGAAATATTAATCGCGTTCCCTCTGCCTTTGGTCTAATAAATATTTCTCTGTCCCAAAGCCCCACTGATAGGACCATACAAAGTCACATTTTTTACAACTCCAAATTTCGCACACAGCAATTTAAGATTCATAACAAAACTTCTAAGCCTTACTTCATATAGATCGGCTCCTCCCAAGTGTTTATAAATAATTTTACTATTTCCTTGACCTAAGCTATTGACTACAATTCTCAATGAGGTTATAAGAAAAAATATGAAAATGTCAGTTGCCTGAAAACAATAATCCGACTACGAAGCGGTTTTAATAAAACAAATGTATACCAGTGTTGTAAAAGTGCGTGCAAAAATGATGACTACTTAATTCTTTCGGGAATTATATATTTTTTTGTTTTTTTTTGAGGTAGCCTCTGCTCTAGTTTTTTGATCCCTTCCGAATAAGAGGATCTGTCCAACTTTGAAAAATAGCCATTCCTTTCTGCAATCACCTCCTCCTTTGAATAAAATCTTTTTCGTGCCAGTCATTTATTCAAATTGGGGAACAAATAGTAGATACTCCGAGAGATCCGAGGGAGCCTAGTCTGGAGCATAGGACAGAAACAAGTTGAAACTTTATTTCCATTAATTTTCGACCCCAACTGGAAAGGATGGCATCAGTCAAGAAACTAGAGAACGGCCATAAGTCTGCCCTCATTGGAATCAGTGGGGCACCTGGGACCACTCCTATCCTACGGCTTATGCTGTATTGAATGTGGTACCCGTGGGCTTTGTGAGGGAAAATGCCACTGCACGCGACGCAATCAGATTGAGGTGTTCCGGTCACGAACAATCTTGGGCATTACACGGGCACTCTAGTAGTTTTAAAAACTTAGAGTTCATTCTCCTAGGCTCGAAGTCGGCCGGAATGGTTCATGGGGAAGTGCTCTGCGAGGAGCTCACCATGAAGCTCTAATTTAGGCTACCAAGCCACTGTAGTGTTTTGCAAGAAAAAAATAAACTAAATAAATAATTGGCGCGTACACTTCTGTTAGGTGTTTGGTCGAGCTCCTCCTCCTATTTGTGGTGTGCGTCTTGATGTTGTTCCACAAATGGAGGGACCTACAGTTTCAAGCCGACTCCGAATGGCAGATATTTTTATGAGAAGCTTTTTCATGGCAGAAATACACTCGGAGGTTTGCCATTGCCTGCCGAGGGGCGACCGCTATTAGGAAAATGTTTTTATTAATTTTGCTTTCACCGAGATTCGAACCAACGACCTCTCTGGGAATTCCGAATGGTAATCACGCACCAACCCATTCGGCTACGGCGGCCGCAATTAAACAAGCACTGGATTGCTTGTCTCTGGGTGGCCTACCTCTGAAATTTTACTCTCTGTAACAATTCCTGTAAGGGAAATAAATACCTACTCCGACAGCCAGACGGTCTGTCGTGGAATGCCTAACATCTTCCTCGATTGCATTCAAATACTTCGATACTAGACACATTTGGGTCCCGGTCACAGTGACAGAGCGGGAAACTGTTGGGCTTAGAAGCTGGCTAGACAGGGAACCCTCGAAGCGGTTTCACCGCAAAATGAGAGGCTTGGGGTTCGCTTGAAAACCTCTGGTCTACTCCTGGAAATATGGCCCTCGCATCAACCTAGTAAGCGCTAGGCTAGTGCGCTAACGTGCAAAGTCGCTAGATCCTTTTACTCACGGGTGAGGCTAACAAAGCCGCAGATCTCGAATTTTATGGGCATCCTTACGATACATTGTCCATTAGGTATTTAAGCGGCGAAACTTATGGTAGCTTCAAGTCCTTTCTGCAGAAACTGTCTGCAAGATGACATGAAACAATTTTCATTATCCTTCGTCTGAGCTGTCTTGCTCTCATCGGGCAAAGATTTAGAACACTGGGCTCTCACTTTTTTGCTACACCTGCGAATATTGAGGGTCTACATATTACTCACCTAATCAATTTCATCAGCAGCTTCAAGCGGTCAACGCAGTGTACTTAATCACCGTTTGGGCATCGTCCTCCAATCTAAAGTCCCTTCTCGCTGCTTCATTCCTGTTTGCTTTTGGTTTTTCCCCATCTGCTCTTCTTTGAATTTGATTCTTTGTCCAAATTTGCCGGTAACGTTTCAGAAAAGACTTCTTCGGAAAAAAGCAAAGCAGCTGCCATTTTCTTTCATATTATTTCAGGGAAAAATATTTTTTATAAAGAAAGATTTACAGAATTTCGATTTACTTCATTCTTGGGGTGGAAAAATTCCCAAAATACGCTTGTCTTTCTGTTGTTGCAGTGGTCTAACCTCTTAAATCGAGTATAAGAAAATCTTCATTTTTAGAAACTAACAAAGGTACGTTTTTCTTGTTATTTCCTGATCCCTAGAAAGTTGTTTTTACTATTTACCTTACTTCAGTAAATATAAAACTCAAAATAACTGATTTTAGGATACTCCAGCAAACTCCATAATCTGCTCGCTACCTTCAACGTCTTTGCATAAAAGTTGGACTATAGTATTTCGATTCCTTTAAGAATAACTGAAATAGGTGTTTTATTATTAAAAACGAGTTTCAGTTTCATTAAAAAAATTAGACTTAAAGCTACCAGTGAGACCAATCATCATCATCAGCCATCAGCATTAAAGCTCGGAGTAAGCTTTAGCTTCCTCAACTATTTTCTTCAATTCACCTCAGTCAAGAGCTTAAGTCTTCCAGTTTTTTCATCAGGTCTTCGTTGAAATTTTGTAGCTATATCAGCTTAGGTCTGCCTTGCCTCTCATGATGATTGGATTATAAGTTAATACTTTATTTTAATTTTTTAATTTCCAGCTCTAAATAACAGATACCGGAAATACTCTGCAAGGCACTTTTCTTCAAATAATTTTCAAATAACTTGCGAATATTTTTGTGTTTTTTTTTTCAATATTAATCGATTCACTTTTAAAAAAATGGCTTCTCACTTCCTACAAGCAACCAAGCAGGTTTGCAAATGTACCGGCAAAATTTACTATCAAAACAAAGCAAAAACAACCCTGGCACAAAATGAGCCTCGCTTCCATAATTCAATAGTAAATGATACCAGCAGCGCAAGCTAAGATGATATTAAATATTACAAGCATTTGTTGGCGTACTTTCTCAACTCGAGCGCTTGGATTGCTCTTCTCCCTCCCTGCGCCTCGCAAAGTTATTCACGAAGAATGTGGCATGTTAGGCGTGACAGGCAACAACAGTAGCTGCAAAGCCATTAAATGTCAACAGCAATAACAGCAGAAATAACAAAAATAACAATGTCGCGCCACAGGCATCGCCAAAGGGGCTACCAAAGGGGACACAACCAGTAAATGTAACAAAGCGCATAATGAAATAATTTCCATTGTTAAAATGATAACAATTTATCAAGTAGACACTTTTAGCGGCACTTTCACGGCACTTGTAGTGAATAATAACAACAACCACAGTTTGTGGAGGCAGTTAACGTTTTGTTTGTGTTTTTGGTTTGTTTGTTTTTTTCGCCAGCAATGCGCCAGGATGTTATCTCTCCGCTATGCGACTACTTCTGAGGCTGAGAGATGGTTACTTTGCGACGCTCGTTCTGTAATATTCACAACTGGCAAAAACCAATTTGTTATCAGTGCGACGGCAAAACGATAAAAACAAAAGCAAAAACAACAAGACATCTACACCAAATAACTCCTACTACGAATTAGATGTCATTCGCGCGCCTAGACGCTGTTATTTTCACACTGTTGACATTTGTTACATTCACTGCTGCTGCTGCTGTTGTTGTTGTGCCTGCTGTTTTAATAATGTTTTTATAATATTAGTTGTTGTATACTTGCACATCACTTGCTCCGGTTACACTGCCTGGTCCTCCACTGCGTATGCGGAATTTCACGCCTGTTAGCTTTTTGTAAGCAAGCAATGATAGTTTTGTTACACCGTTATTGTTGTTGCCTTTGTTATTGTTGATACTGCTGTTAATGGTAATTGTTTTTTGCTCGCTTGCTTGTTTATCTGTCTTAGACTCTTATTTGGCAGTCTTGACTTTGGCGTTGTAGTACGTTGATTTCTTCATGGCTTGTTGTTGTTTTTCTGCATTTTATAACTGTTCTGCAATATGTCTCTCCCCACAAATACACACACAAATATAATTCTATTGCCTATTAGCGCTTAAAATAGAAGTTCATGGCAGAGTGAATGCTTCATTTGTTGCCTGAGGAGGAATTTGGAAATTTCAAGGTATTAAAGATTTTTTTTTTCATGTTTGTGCATGCCAAGAATTTGTAAAGCGTTCTTCACGTGCTCAGTTAATCAGGTATTCCAATGTCGAGTTATAATAAAATATTTAAATTTTTTTTTTACTTGTAAAAATTCTAAGTATTTCCTAAAATTTTTTTAAAAAATTTAGTCTAGAAAAAACATTATTAATTTTTTTTTTTACGTGCCTAAAACGCTTCAATATATCTGATTTACCATTTTCTGCTTAAGCAAACTCATACTCCATTGTTGCACAGATTAATGCGCCTGAATGTATGCAATGGCAGTGACCTCCGAGGCATCTAATGATGCCTTAAATTGAATCTAATCATCATTAACAATTATGTATGTGCGCGCGACGGTCATAAATTCTACACTCTGATCATGTGGGTGTTTGTATGTGTCGTCAGCTAAAATGCCAGTAAAGCGTAGTGGTGCGCCTTGGCATATGCAAATAATTAAGCGCACATTAAATGCGTTGCAAGCAAAGCCACGTATGTGCATATGTATGAGTATATGTGTGAGTGTATGTAGGCATATTATCTGCACACGTCTGCTCCTACTGAATGACCAGTGTTGTTGTTGGCACTGAAATATTTCCCTAAAGTGCCATCACGTAACTTTGGTCGCTGTATACAGTCGACTAAAGTCAGCAACCGACCGGCAGAGTGATACCTTTTTGTTAGTTTTGCCATAGAAAATCAACCTGCGCATACAATTAAACATGCTGATAATTACACATATACATTATTGTAAGCAAATATGAATGCATGCATGCACATTACGGTGAACCACTTTCCACATAAAAAAAGTCCGTACCATATTTCCACGTATACTATGAAATGGATTGTGTATTGAAATCAATATCAAAATAAAATAAAAATAATTAAAAAAAACGTACCTCTCAAACAAATTTTTAACAAATATTTATCTTATGAAGTTTGTATCAACGATTGGCAAATCCCAATTATTATCCAGAGTGAAAAACAAAAAAGGAATGATGTTTGCTACTACTGGCCGATCTCAAAGCTTTCTACTATGTATATCGAAACTTTTCAAAGGATTTGTAAACGAAAAGATGTACTTTCTTTTCGACAAAAAGTGTACTTCTATATAGTTTCTGTTGTATAGCTTCCAGCCTTACTGCTTTTGGTGAAGGTTTTCAAGTCGCCTGTGTTTACATCAACTTATCTATATTGGCGGCGCCGTAGCCGAATGGGTTGGTGCGTGATTACCATTCGGAATTCACTGTTGGTTCGAATCTCGGTGAAACACCAAAATTAAGAAAAACATTTTTCTAATAGCGCTCGCCCCTCGGCGGGCAAACCTCCGAGTGTACTTCTGCCATAAAAAAGCTCCTCATAAAAATATCTGCCGTTCGGAGTCGGCTTGAAACTGTAAGTACCTCCATTTGTGGAACAACATCAAGACGCACACCACAAATAGGAGGAGGAGCTCTGCCAAACACCCAAAAAGGGTGTACGCGCCAAATATATATATATATATGTATATATATTACGCCGGGTCGATTTGTGGGGAGGCAAAAAAATCGCCCATTGCTCTGTGAAAATCATATTCTAGGGATCAAAATAAGAAACTTTGCCGAAGGAACCAAACCTCTAAAACGAATTCTGATGTCCCCTATATATATATATATTACGTAACTAAGATCATTGAACGATCCTTTTACAACAACCGATTTTTGTGTTTTTTACATAATTAAAAAGGTTAACGCTTCCGTAATTTTATATCAACATTTCAAGCAAATCAGCTCGCTGGGTTTTCATTCTGTTTTCTTTCAAAATTTGGGGTCTTATTTATCCGATAGACGATGTGCGGTAATGATTGATGGTGAAGCTTTGTAACATTTCGTTGCATCTTCAGGGCTGCCACAAGGCAGTATTTTAGGTCCTCTACTCCTCGTTCAACTTATTATTAATATTAGAACCTGTTTTTGGTGTTCCATTTTCTTCTATGGTATATGCTGAGGATTTGAAAACATTTTCTGCAATTAGAAATACTAAGGATGCTTCTATGTAGTAATCCAGCATCACTCCAAATATCAAGAAATATTTTCATGTCCTTTTTTTAACTCATCATTTTTCAAACATCCCTACTTAATATTATAAATGTGAATGTAAGTTTGTTTGTTACGCTTTCACGCCAAAACTACTTAGCCGATTATTATGAAACTTTGTACACATGTTTTTGGAGGTGTTAGAAGTAACATTGGATATTTCATATTAAAAAAAATTATTTTTTTTTTAATGATAAAAAAATTGTTTGTCAAAAAATCTCAAAATTTCAGCTGTTTGAAATTTTTCTATATTTATTGTTTTTTTATTAAACAGTTTTATTTGGCTTGCCCTCCTTACAATGGTTGGAAAAAAATTAAATGATTTTGGAATGCAAAGCCCTCGACGAAACAATACAGATGACTTTAATAATGAAATTGCTCGAGAGCTAGATTATGGTTTTATAGCACTGCAACATCAAGTAACAGAATTAGTCCCTCAATTAATTCCACAGCAAAATCATGTTTTCCACCAAGTTTTACGTAAAATAGACTCCGGCAATGGTGGACTCTACTTTCTTGACGCACCAGGAGGAACCGGAAAGACGTTCTTGCTTAACCTATTATTAATGTCCGTCAGAAAAGACAAACAAATAGCAGTTGGTGTAGCTTCTTCGGGTATTGCCGCGAGGCTATTAAACGGCGGCCGTACAGCACATTCTGTTTTAAAATTACCATTAAATCTTGCACAGGAAGATTCACCCATCTGTAATTTCAGTAAAAGTAGTTCGCGAGGTAGGATGCTGCGAGAATGTAAGCTTTTAGTGTAGGATGAAAGTACAATGTCTCACAAGAACGCTATAGAAGCTTTAAACCGGACTCTCCAGGACTTGCGAGATAGTTCAGATATAATGGGAGGAATGGTAGTTTTATTGGCTGGTGAAAATTGGTGATGGTTGTTTAGACGTTTACAAAGAAGGTTATATATCACTATCAAGAGAATTTTGCTATTTAGTAGAAAATGATGTGGATCTCATCGCTCATGTTTTTCCGGAATTGCAACAAAATTTGAGTTGTGATCAGTGGTTGTGCGCAAGAGCAATATTAACGCCAAAAAATGAAGTAGTTTCTAGGATCAACACTGACATTTGAAAAGAGGTGCAAGGAGAAATGAAGGAATATTTCTCAATGGATACAATTATGGATACGGAACTAAGTACTTCATATCCTATGGAATTTTTAAACTCACTTGAACTGTCGGGGGTACCGTCACATAAAATTCAATTAAAATTAAATGTAACAGTGATGCTTATGCGAAATCTAAATGCTCCTCTGCTATGTAATGGAACAAGGCTTCGGATAACAAAATTGGGGCAAAATATACTTGGTGCTACTATTTTAACAGGTATGGGTAAGGGAAAAAGTGTTATCATACCTCGCATTCCAATTATTTCCACTGACCTTCCATTCCAATTCAAAAGGGTTCAGTTTCCCGTCAAGCTTAGCTTTGCTGTTACCATAAACAAAAATAGCGAGAGTGCAATTAGAAAAGCCATGCTTCTCTCACGGTCAACTACATGTAGCATGTTCGCGAGTGTCTAATGCCCGGAATTTACACATATTTTCAAAAGACGGAAAAACTTATAATATGGTCTACAAAAATATCCTAGATTAATACTCTCCATTATATCTTTTTGAATTATAAGAATTTAAAATTATTTATTTTTGTTACAGTGAAATATATTTTAACATTTGCTGTTGTAATTAAATAAACATATTTAAAGTTTTTGAAACTCATTGTATGTAGTAATTTTTAAATACTAAATCACATTGATTCAGTCCTATTGAAATGTAATGATCTTTGATATTTATTTAAGGGCTTCAATGCGAGCGAAGCCGCGGGTGACAGCTAGTCTTATAATATTTCTAATACTTTACTTCAATTTGTTCATGAATTCAAAGATCTAGGTGTAGTCTTTAACACCAATTTTTAATTTAATAGTCACATTAACATTTTCCTATCCACTTCTTACTCAATCTTAGGTTTTATGCGGCGTTGGTTGGCTGAAGTGGTGATTCACGAAGAACCCATTTGGTGCTTCCGCACCATTTTGTTGCCACATTCTCGCTACCAATAGGTTATACGATTGTTTCTTTCCGACTATATCCAGTCTGTGCGATTGAGAAACCTTATAAGGTTGGTTACGTCCTTGGCGGCCAGCTTTTCTAGGTTTCCAAAAAGCGGTTTGCCAAGGTTTAATATCTTTGCTTTTCATAAGGCTGGATATTCACAGATGAAGTTGAAAATAATTTCCTTTTTCTTCGGTTGATTACAACTATGGCAGTGTACCCGTGTATTATAAGGGATGTTCATTTGGCTGCCTGCTCTCCTATGGGCCAGAAGTCAGTTGTCACTGTCGCAAGTCCGCTTCATATTTACGTCAATTTCGACGTTTGTTTGACATTGTAGGTGGGTCATACCATTCAGCTGACTTTGCATGTTGTCTGGTCCCTCCATCTGCATTCCGCGATTTGTAGATATTTCAAAGATATTGCGTTCTGGATTGCACCCAATGGCGTGAATACTAATACTGCAAGAATGTTGTTCATGACTGATTTCCCTCTGTTGCCAGTTCGTCGGCTTTTTCGCTTCCTTCAATTGTCCAATGTCCTGGACCCAGATTAAGGTAACGTTTTGGTTTGCGCTCAAGGTGATAAGGCTATTCCTAGTTTGTTCCGCCAGTTTAGAGGTTGTTGCAGCCGAATACAGTGCTTGGGTTACAGCTTGGCTTTCCGAAAGAATCCAAAACTTCTGTCTAGAAAACACTGCAGGCATTAGAAAGATGTACAGGTTTTTTAATGCTAAGTCTATATACCTAATATATACCTGCTCCAATACCATAATCCATTTTTGAACCATCTATGTAGACTGTACTGTCGAAGTTATTTAGTAAAAGACCCTTACTCCACTCCTCCCGAGACGGAAAGTTAGCGCCAAAATGTATATTTAATAATGTCACCGTTGGAGCGACGTAATCAGTGCTATCCGAGGTGAACTGAGCTTGTCACACTAATAGACTTCTTCTTCTTCTTAATTGGCGCGATAACCGCTTACGCGATTTTGGCCGAGATTAACAAAGCGCGCCAGTCGTTTCTCTCTCGTGCTAACCGGCGCCAATTGGACACACCAAGTGAAGCCAAGTCCTTCTCCACCTGATCTTTCCAACGCAGAGGAGGCCTTCCTCTTCCTCTGCTACCACCAGCTGGTACCGCATCGAATACTTTCAAAGCCGGAGCGTTTGTATCCATTCGGACGACATGACCCAGCCAACGAAGCCGCTGGATCTATATTCGCTGCGCTATGTCTATGTCGTCGTAAAGCTCATACAGCTCATCGTTCCATCGTCTACGATATTCGCCGTTGCCAACGTGCAAAGGTCCAAAAATCTTACGCAGAATCTTTCTCTCGAACACTCCAAGCGTCGCTTCATCGGATGTTGTCATCGTCCAAGCTTCTGCGCCATACGTTAGGACGGGCATGATGAGAGTCTTGTAGAGTGTTAGTTTTGTTCGTCGAGAGAGGACTTTACTGCTCAATTGCCTACTTAGTCCAAAGTAGCACTTGTTGGCAAGAGAGATTCTACGTTGGATTTCAAGGCTGACATTGTTATCGGTGTTAATGCTGGTTCCTAAATACACGAAGTATTTTACAACCTCAAAATTATAACTGTCTACAGTGACGTGGGTGCCGATACGCGAGTGCGCCGACTGTTTGTTTGAAGACAGGACAGCGAGTCACCCTGTCTGAAACCTCGTTTGGTACCAAACGGCTCGGAGAGGTCCTTCCCAATTCTGACGGCGCTGCTGTTGAGCAACGTCATCTTACATAGCCGTATTAGTTTTGCGGGGATACCAAATTCAGACATCGCGGCATACAGGTAACTCCTTTCCGTACTGTCGAATGCAGCTTTGAAGTCGACGAAAAGATGGTGTGTGTCGATTCTCCTTTCATGGGTCTTTTCCAGGATTTGGCGTATTGAGAATATTTGGTCAATGGTGGACTTTCCAGGTCTGAAGCCACACTGATAAGGTCCAATCAGTTGGTTGACGGTGGGCTTCAGCCTTTCACACAATACGCTCGCTAGAACCTTATAGGCGATATTTAGAAGACTAATCCCGCGGTAATTGGCACAAATTGCAGGATCGCCCTTCTTATGGATTGGGCAGAGCACACTTAAATTCCAATCGGCAGGCATGCTTTCATCCGACCATATTTTGCATAGGAGCTGATGCATGCACCTTACCAGCTCCTCGCCGCCATGTTTGAATAGCTCAGCCGGCAGTCCGTCGGCGCCCGCGGCTTTGTTGTTTTTTAGCCGTGATATTGCTATTCTCACCTCGTCATGGTCGGGTAACGGAACGACAATTCCGTCGTCAACGATTGGGGTATCGGGATCTTCATATTCTCTATGACATGCGCAGCTGTCACCGTTTAACAGGTTCGAGAAGTGTTCCCTCTATAATTTAAGATTGCTCTGTACGTCAGTCACCAGTTCGCCGTCTTTGTTCTTACTGGCATGACTGGCATGACCATAACTTGTATTCTTTCAGCGTTCCACTTCATTTAGCCTAAATGCACTCATGTTTGCCAGCTTCTTGATATGGACATTATATGGCGTAATACTCGAAGTTCTCGGTTTTAGACTGAGAAAACACCATCTCAATGATATCTTCGACTTATTCAAGTACTCCTTAAGCCTTCCAAAAAAGTCAAATATTGCTTCAAAAATCTCATTATTTCATTTTTTTTCCATAAAAGTTTTAAGCATTTTCATTTCATTTTAAGCTTAAACTCTTGTATTATCAGAAAAATTATTTTAAAAAAATCATTTTGTTTAGAAAAACTCGAGTTTTTGAGCTTTAAAGCCTTACATATTTTCTAAAATATTTTCCAGAAGGTCTTAAAATATAATACGTTTCAATTATAATAACTTCCGCACCCCACAACTTGTTTGTTGAGTCACTCTAATGTAATGCAATGTTGCATATACCAATACATGTGCACAATTGCACGCAATCAGTGTGTGCTGCAGCGACTGGCACGTGAGCATATCTGCGCCCACCTTCGCGCTGCAGTTGCTTCTCTGCTTTTCATCCCTGATACGTTGGCATTTTTTGGATATTTTTTTTTTTTGCCTGAGTCCTGTGAGGTTTGGCCGGCTGATAATGCATGCACTCAGGTCAATGGTGGCTAATAAATTTGAATATTAATTGTCAGTTGGCTGGTGAGTTGCAGCAGCCCCTGCAACTTGGGAGTGTCGAGTGATTATAATATTTTTTCACACAGGCTACACGAGTTGGCTGGCTGACTTAATCAAAAACTTGTTAGTGCGGCCTTTGTTAAAGAGCTTGCTGAAATTCATACAACTGTGCATTTCACTTCATTTTACAATAAATTTATTGGAGTGCAGCAAATGCGCACAACCTAGCCTGGTAAGTCTCTTCCTTATGGCATCATCCTTTTTGTTTTAAAATTTCCTACTCAATTACTTCTATACGCAACTCCTTTTTCTCTGTCATTGCGGCATTAATTCGCCAGCCTCAGCGATTTATCGCCTCGTATTTTTGGTCAACTGGCGGCTAGCCATGCAGCAGTCAACCAAGTGATCCGACTACCTTTGCAACCAGCCCCGCCATAACTGTGCAACAGACAGCCTGTTGGCCCTCCTTGCCACTGCTTCCCCTTCCGCTATGTTGTGTAATAACCAGCTACGTTGTCAGCCACATTGCAACGATGCGGCACATGATAATAGCCAAATTATTTGCCAATTAATGCCTTCGAGTGAGTTAAGCGCTGAGGCCGCGCTGCTCATGCGGCAGCAATTGTGGCGGCGCCGGACAACGTTCGTTGGTACATGAATCCATATCCATTAAGGTTGCCCCGAAATGTCTTGCTGAGCACTCTGGCTGCGCCGGCAATTGAGTGAAATCGATGTTTTGCAGTGCCGCTAGTTTATGGGATTATATACGTGTGCGTGTATGTGTGTGTGTGTATATAGTTCGGTGTTGACTTGTGATTGCAGATATTTGATCTGCACTACTCGTGGCTGCAAAGTAATGGCACTGCAGTAAATGCCCACTTTATTACTTTATAATTTTCTTTTAATTCGTAGACTGGAAAGGGTTTTCATGTAAAAATATTGCCAAAATCTGGTAAGTGTTCGGATGTGTATCTGTGGAAGTGATAAGAGGATAATTGAGCTAAAAAAACTTCATGCATAACAAAACAGCAGAATTTTTAAATTAATTTTTTTCGAATATTAAAAGTTCTAAGCTAAATTTTATTGAATTTTTTAAAGTGTGTCTAGATATATAAATGAACACTGAACAACAAAATTGGACAAAAAAGACAGAAACGTGGTATAGCAATTAGTATATAAAGAAGAAGAGCTGAATGATGGTGATTCACCTATCATTTTTCTACGGAAAAAAGTCACAACTTTTTTATTTACAGTGAATTAAAATTTTCCTAATTTGGTGCCCAGTTGTTTTAAATTATTTGAAGAAACTCATATAAAAATGTATTTGCCATTAATATTGTCTAATATGATGAAGAATCGTCGGCGAAGATTTTTGGGGAACATTTTAACCCAATATTTATTACCCGTATTGCTCATTTTGACCCTCATTTAAGGGGACAGATACCTGTAAAATTTTTTCGAATTTTTTTTTTTATTAAATTTATATAAATTTATTTTATAAAATGTTAATATAATCCTTTAAAAATATGTCAAAAAATTTTTACAACGTAAATTTAAGTACTTCTAATATTATAGATCGTCAACCGTGACGACTCTATTCTTTGCGTTCGGTTCATTTCATTTATTGCCCAAAATCATTTTAACATAGGAGTTTACAAAGTTATGATAAAATTAGATTATTTAGCATTATCCTAACATACATTTGTATTTATCTAGGAGCTTAAAACTTATTTTTCTTTTGATTATATTGTACAATAGGTTATCATTATTATTTGAAATGTCTTTGGCATAATTTTAAAACTTATTTATATTCTCCCAAAAAGGGCTTAAAAAGGAGATAACGTATATTGAACTTATATAATTTATTTGGCTATAAATTGATCAATGTTATAAACTAAATTTTCATCGGTGAAGTTGTAAGTATTGCATCGCCTATGATAATATATTGCTTTACTATTTTTATGTAACATATTATTATTTTTTAGTACTTTTAAATATATTGGTGATAAATGTTTTTCTGTTAGAGGTAATGATATTTCCCTTGCCTTTGACAGATATTTGTTTATCAGTTCATTTTCTATGAATGTCAGTTTATCAACAAATCTTACTGACGATTTCATTAAGAAGAAGTCTATGCGTGATATTTTACATTTTTCATATAAGCTTTTATTAGAAACTCTTTTCCGAAAAGTACCACTTCTGTAAGGTTGGCGGTTAAGACCGCTAGAAATTCTTAAAACATATCGTTCAAATCGTCGGAGTCTCTCCATTTGGCTCGATGAAATGTTGAACCATATCGGATGAGCATAAGATATGATTGGTCTAATTATTTGTTTGTAAATATTTATTTTAATACAGTTCGATAGTCCACCCTGCCTTCTTAATAAATTACAATAGCTAAAGAACATTTTTTTTGCTTTTGTCAAAATGAAATCTATATGTCTTACAAAGGTGAATTTGCTATCCAAAATTATGCCCAAGTATTTGATTTGTTCTTTGTATTTTATGTTGAATCCATTTATTTTAATTTGAGGCTCATATTTACAAGCATTTGGATATAAGTTTTACGTATTCCTTTAACAATAGTTGTTTCGCTTTTATTGAAGTTTAGTTTTAGCTTCCATTTGTGAAAGTATGTATTTAATTCATTTAGGTATGAGTTAACGGCTTCATTAGCTTTGGTTATGCGTTGGTGAGATCCCAATGTAATTATATCATCTGCGTATATGAGCACTTTAATATCGCTATTATTAATTTCTGAACTTAATGGTGGGTCAGGGAAATCAGCTAAGAAGATGTTATAGAGAATTGGCCCCAACAAAGAACCTTGTGGCACACCTGAGCTAACGTCTCTTGTCAAAGAATTAAATATACCTTCAGTAACATAAAATGATCGCTCTTTTAAATAACTATACAACATTATGCAAAGATTTTTTTCGAAGTTGAACTTCCTGTACATTTTAAATAAGATTCCTTCCACCCAAGCAGTATCGAATGCTTTTTCCAAATCTAGACTGACTAATATCGACGCCTGTCGTCTATTTAAATTACTACAAATAAAATCAGAGAGTAAAGTTATTGCGTGGCATGTTGAATGATATGGCTGGGAGGGGTACAGTTACGTTGCCGACTTTGGACGCCTTTTTCTCACAACTATATTTTTCGAATTGGCGTACACGATAACTCGAAAAGTTATTGACCGATCTCCCTGAAATTGTGCACACATCTTTTTTATAATATTACTTTGTATGTGTTTCAAGTTTTCGAAAATTTTACCAAAAAATTATTTTTTCGAACCAAAAATAGTAGAAAAATTCGCCCCAAAATTCATTTTTTTTTTTTTTGAAGCATTTTATTCCGCGAATTTCTTTTTTTCAATTTTTTTTATTCATATAGAAATTATGACTTTAATAAACAAAGGTCACTGACGCCGATGCTACAATGCCCGCCGATTGAGAAGCCCCGCTGCGACCTTCCTGGAAGAATTGAGTGTACAACCGCCATTTTAAATGATTAACCGATGACTTCTTCATTTTAAATAATTTTAATGAAAATCAGGGAAAATATGGCCGTTTACAGGTATCTGTCCCCTTAAAAAAAATCTCAAAAACAATTATTTTCTAGTGACGAGGGGAGTTAAAATATTTCACAAAAATAATTCAGAAATCAGAATTAAATTTTGATTTGGTAAAACCAACAAAGGTAAAAGTTGTTCGAGCACCAAAATCTTCAAAAATATCTGTGCCAACATCAATCATTCACCAAGAGAGCAAAGCATAATTTTCCTAATGATCCAAAATAAGTGAAAATTAAGATTTATTAAAAGTGCTTGAATGGGGATTCCATTGTGGCATCAACATCGCAATGGTGCATCCAGATCGCAATTTGGTTCATGGTTTGATTCACAAGCGGCCTTAAGCGCCTTGATAACCGAGAAGGATCCTTTATATTATCCTAACTATCCCAAGTCATTGGCTACATATTTACTCTATACCTACACTGTCGCAGGTGAACGAATGGTCACCTGCGTCCAAAAATCAACTCACCTGATCTCTCATACACCAGCCAACCAAGAAGTCATGCCATTCAGACGCTCCCCAAACCACTCAATGCAGCAGCTGCAAGTACATTATTGGCTTACAATGCAATCTCTTTTCAAAATTACCAAGTGTCTCATGCAAAGATTTTTCGATTTGGCAAAACGCCAGAAAGATGGCTACAAAAATCTAAAAGCACGCAAACAAAAAATATGTTACTGTAGGCAATTGCAAGCACGGCACGAAACGGTGCGTGCGTGTATGTGTCTGTGGAGGAACGCAAAAAGGTCGGAAGGAAGTTAGTCTGCTGCATAGAAAGAAGAAGTAAAAAGCGTTTCTTTTTTTCCTCCTCTAATATAGAGACATCAAGGTTCATAAATGCAGTTGTTGTTGTTACTAATGCTGTTAAGCAAATTTATGATAGTATTTGTAAGCTGCCTACTTACAGGCATAACTTCATATGAGCACATTTTCATTGATGCAGCCATGCGCGCGTGTGTGTGTATGTTGTGTTTTGCTGGCTGCTAAAATAAAATCAAAACCAAGAACACAAAAAAGATCATTCAATCTTTCAGCAGTAAATGTGTCCATTCATGTATGAAATTAACAACGGTGGAAAATATTGAGAAAAATGGGCAAAAAAATTTGTTGAAAAACTTGAATCAACATAAAATGTACACTCACTCACCCATACATAGACGTTTATGTGCAAGAGTGCTTTCCTATATTGTATGTAGCTGCAGTTTGAGTAGATTTTCGAGTGCTCCAGCCAGTCAAGCAGTCAAATAATCAAACAACTCGGCTCTGTGTTCAAACTCGCATATGGCATTTACGTTTATTTTCACTCTTTTTTTTTTACTTTTCATTTTTTTCGAAATTCGCATATTAATGCAGCTGTGAAGGGTAACGCATAATACAGCTTGCAGAATATTTAAATAAAATTATGTGCACTTGAAGGAAGTGTATTCAAAACTTGTAGTTCACATTGGCCTCAACATCTACATACAATCATACACGCATACACCCATACATATCCACACATACACACAGGTTCAACTGTTCATACCCACACCTATACAGGGCATCGACATGTGTGCTTATCTGCATTGATAGGTTTTTTACAGCATTGACGACAGTGGTGTAGACTGAGGATTTTACTTTGAATTATTAGAAAGATTTCACTACGACTCACTGCATTGAAAATATTTTAAAGCGTCAATTTAAAAATGTTTCAAAGCATTTGAAAACAGTATAGTGACCAGCTATACTCATTTCGAATGGGGTTCACTATGTGAAATGTTGATAAATTCAATCAAAGCTGGTCAAATAGCCCAAAAAGCGAATTTTACTTCATATTTTTGGCGATAGATCTTTGTTTCATTGCCGCGATCTATCTGTTTACTGTACAGCCTTTAACTGATTCGAGGGGTTAGATCACTGTAGTGGCGAAAAAAAAAGACCAGTCTAACGGTTAGACGCGATAGAAGTGAAACCTTCCGTAAAACAAACTGTTCATTTGGAGCATTGCCTTGCACATGTGATACATCCACTTGGAAATCGTCTGAAAAGACAATAACAAATAAGGTTATACACATGGTGCATGTAGGTTATGCATTTAATCTATAAGAATAAACACAAAAATTTGTTGATTAGAAAATATTAAAGTACTTACGATGATTGTTTTCACTATTTTGCAGAGTGGATGCATTGATATGCACAATAGAAACACTAGGTTGCGCATTTCGTAATGTTTTTTCGGCGTGCACGAAATTCACGTACACGTTCTGTTGAAGTCTTTGCGGTTTTTTTAGTTTTATTTTATTTTTGTTTTTTTTTTTTTTCTGTCGACAATGGCCGTAATACGCAGGCGCGCACACATACATACTAGCACACATACAAACATAGATACGTATGACGCTTGAACTAAACACCAAAGGAAGTAATAGGCAGTGTAGTATACATACTACAATACTCACTATACAAGCGCGGCTCAGCAGTACGCAGCCACACACATATACGTATATCAACATATAACGCTTCGTAGCTCTTTTAGTGTCGCTTTTTCGTTTCATCGAGTCTCAAATCACTCCCAACGATTCTAAAGAAGTTTTCACTTCAATAAGAATACTTTGTGATTTTAGTTTTTAACAGAACAATGAAATAAGTCATAATGCTGTATAAAACCTTACTTAGCCTGTTGCATAAAGTTTTTTACTCATTCTTATGTTGATCATTTAGTTTTTCCCAAGTAAGTCGCTGTATCTCTCAAATAGCTTCAGAAATGAAACTGGGATTATAGACGTGGATGACCTGAAAACCTATTATGAAATTAAATGTCCAATCAGAAGCGCGAGTTGAATAGCTTACCTAAACAAATTTTGCAAAAATTATTTATAAAATAATTTAATATATTTCTGAAAAATTGATCCGAACTTCTATGTAGATTGTAAAACTTCGAGACAATCGAGTGCGAGTTTTTTTTTTTTTTCGTTAGGTTTCAATGTACGAGGATCGTTTGAAATATCCATACAAAATCAGAAAAGTGACTCTACTGGCGCATACCGAGGTTATGTTTAGTTAGTAGCATCTCTTGAAGGAACAAACACCAAGTTTCAGCCAGATCGGTGTATTTCTTTGTGTTTGGCATTCGTTTGAATCGAGGAAGTCGAGTGATATCCACTTTCTATCACGACAAAGCACCAGCTCAGCAGTCGTGGTCGCAGAATCATGGAAATAGGGTTCCAACTCTTTTCCGATTTTTTTTAATTTCATGGGTCTAATCTCTTCCGACCGAAATCGCTTAAGGTGTCTTGGAGCCAATCAAGAAGAATAACCTCCTAAGGTTTCTCCGTTAAATAAATCTGAAATTAAATCAATACATTCCATTTCAAGTGTAGTAATCAAAAATTTATAAGTGAAAAAGTAGTATTTTAAGCTGTAACCAAATTATTGGTTCTAAACACTGTTTAAATGCGTAAAAACTGTTTTTTATATATTTACTGTTTAATGCGTAAAAAGTTGTTTTATATTTTTACTAGCGGACCCTCGCCCGCTTCGCTAGACGATAAATTCAATGATTTGCTGAAAGAGAATAAAATTAATACGAAACAAAGCAAATTCTTTGATTGAATTTCATTCGAACTTTATTGTAACACTTTTTGGTAGACAACGTTTTTGGTTTTTCCATATTTCGCGTAAATGAATAATGACGATGGTTTGCCTACTCGTGAGCAAGCTACATACATACAATTGTCCATGAGAAAAAATTGGGTATTCTAAATTAATACCGCACATTTGTAGAGACTGTCCTTGCGCCTTATTAATTCTCATAGCGAAGGCAAGGCGAATAGGGAACTGCAAACGTTTGAAATCGAATGGTAAATCCGCCGGAATCAGTGAAATTCAGGGTATCAAAATGTCTTCTCCTTTGTACTTCCCTTTCAAAATTGTTGCTTCGATAACGTTACCCATTAGCTTCTTCACAGCGAGTCTGGTACCGTTGCAAAGTTGGGGCACATTACTATTGCACAGCATAATAATCGGTGCTCCAATTTTTAATCGTAAATTATGAGGTGGTAAGCCTGGCAAATCGAGTGAGTTTAAGAATTCAGTTGGATAATTTACGACCTCATCTTGATCAGTAATAGTGTCCATTGACTTATACGCAATTATGTCTCCAGGTATTTGATCCAAAATAGCTGAATTTATATCATTGACGTCCTTATTTTTCCCAGCTAAAATTGCTCTTTCGCTGAGTCAATCATGGTTTTTGTAATGTTGAACTATGTTTGGAAATACACTCTGTATCAATGCCTCTTTAGACTGTGCAAAAGTGCAGAAATTGTTAGGCAATGTTATCATTCCTGTTGTTTTTGAAAAAAGGTTTATTTTTTTTGGTTAAAAAGTGCTTTTTGAAGTTTTGAAAAACACTTCGCTCTAACAAATTTCTTCTCAGTTAATTGCTGAAAACTAAATATTTTGAAAAAACTATTTTTTTTTAATTTAACGTTTTTGAGAAAATTTTGTTTTTGAAAAAATTTCATACTTTTGTAAAAGTTTAAATTGATTTGTTAAAAAAGATTTTTTTCCGCTTTGAAAAACACCCCCTCGCAAAAATGTATTCTCTATTAATAGTGGAATATGAAATGCTTTGAAAACACCATTTTTTTTTTAATTTTTTTTGGTTTTCAGAAAATTTTGTTTTGAAAAAATTTCATACCCTTGAAAAAGTTTTATTTTATTTTATTTGTTTAAAATTTTTGAAATTTTTGTTTTGTAATTTTAGAAAAACACCTCTTCGAAGAAATTTCTTTTATCTTTTTGAGGAAAATTTGGTTTTGAAAAAATTTCATGCTTTCGAAATTTTTTTATTTTACTTTATTTCTTCAAAATTTTTGAAAAGAATTTTTTTTATAATTTTCGAAAAACACCCCTTTGAAAAAATGTTTTCTATGTGTCATAGTGGTATTCCATTAACTTTTAGGATTATAGTCAAATACTTACAAATATCTACGCTTTCACAAATAGCAACAATAAACAAATTTCCTCAAAACCAAAAAATTTACTTTTTTTCTAAAAAAATTCTAAACAAACAACGTAATAAATTTAGAATTTTGTGTTCACGAAAAAACAGTATTGTTTTTATTGTATTAACTGAAAACCAAAATGTTGCAAAAAATCAAAACAAAACTAAATTATTTTTTTGTGTTCATTTGGTCCATATGTTCCATAAAAAGTTGGTATGGTAAATAATATGCAGGGTCTGATACACGCAAATTTCCATTGACCATTATAGTGACAAAATTATCGATCACCAATTCCAACAGAATTTCAAAATCAGAGTTGGAATGAGTTGTTGTGTGGTATACTTCTGAAAAAATGAGAAATAAACAAAATAAATCTAAAAATTCGAATTCTAACTTTATCTTGTGTATGTTCTTATTACCTTTGAATTTTTCCAATGAAGCACCATTCATTTTAAATTTTCCAAGAATTTTTTTTATCATTTCGCGTTTCTTTCCTTTTTCATTCGATTCCAACATTTGTTCATAGCCGAAAACATCGTTTGCAAACGCATTCATTTCCATATAGAATTGGTCAAAGAAAGCATTGCTCAATTGAATTGAAACATTATTTTCATAAATACTTAGGACCCTAACTAATGCACCTTGGTACATACCTAACGCAGATATTCATCGCGACCTTGACATCGATACTATTGATGAAACAATACAAAGCGCTAGCAGAAGACACATAAATAGACTATTAACGCATACAAATCCTATGATGACTACCAAATAAAGAAAAATCTACCCAAAGTCGGCTTAACCGTCAAACACCAACTGATCTTGCAAAATCCTTGTAATCAATTGTCAACTAATCGTATATGTCATTGTTTGTTAACCACTTGTTTTTAAATAATATGTATATATTTCTTCTAAATGAGCTTGGGGGCATTGGCCCTTCAATATCACTCTCATTCCATCTTTTTGTAAATCAAATTACTTATTGTCTAACGACAGGTGTAATATTTTATGGAAGAAATAAAAAAAAAAAAAAAATTTTCATTCGAATCATTTGAAATTTCTGTATACAATAACGAAAAATTCAAAAAAAGTTGTACACATAAAATGAATGTCGATTCGAAACTTACTTTAATCTAAGAATCGAGCAAGTTTTGTTTTGTACAATATTTTAATTTTTTCTTTTTTTTATATGAAGAAAATATTTAAAAGAAATTTTTTTTTGCTAAAACCTTCCCCTAGTGGATCCCTATAATATGAAAAAAGAACGAATAAAATTGGCCTCGTATCGGCCCAAAAAAATGCGTACAAACGAACATCATTTCATTTTTATATATATAGAAGAAGATATAATTTTTTTTTGTTCAAAATTATTCAGAATTCGCCAGATTTGCTATATGGAACATATGTATAACTAAAAACGCTTTTTAATACAAAAAATTAGACCCAGAATGGGATGGCGATAATAACAGTTTCTTCTTCAATTTCACTATTCAAAATCTCATAGTTATAAATTAGAAATCAGGAATTTTTTAACTCACTTCAAGTATATTTCTGTGCAATTCTCAAAACAATTTGGTGGCAAAATTAAAAACTCAATTCCACTGTCGCTACGAAAGCATTAAGAAAATATCTAACGTTAAATCTGCTGCAGAATCTGCTTCATTCAGAGCCGAAGTAATCGAAATATTGTAAAATCAAATTTTAATATTGTACCGAACATAACAGAACTTGTTAACTCGCAATAAGCGTTAGTCCACGTTGCCAGCGCTGACCTACGTACAATATTTTGTAATTCCAGACGTTCGCTGCGAGTGTGCGGCCAGCGCAATGCAGCCCAGCTAAACGAATGGGCAATCAAAATTTATATTTAAAGAATGAAATAAAAAACTACAAGTAGAAGCAAAAGTGGAAGTGTAAGAGTTGAGAGTGAAAACGCAATATGCTCGTAATACTGCATCACCGAAGCACTGAAGCTCTGAGACGCCATGTAAGCAACCCCAGCCGCAGAGTGGCAGTTGAATTTTTCCAGCATTGGCTAAAAATTTAGTTGCATTTGGTGCGATTGCAGCAGGCAGCAGCACTCAAGCGTTCAAGTGTTTTTTTTTCTCCAAATAAACACACTCTTCCGTATGTATGTGTGTGTCACAAGTGCATAATATCGGGTCAATACAAATCATCTCATTCCATTTTCCACTTACATGCTTGCATACATGCCACCAACAATGCTGCCGCACTGACCACTAATTCCGTTTAAGTGGCAGCAAAAATGCTGAGTTGTTCATGTTAACTTCGGTTGAGGAAAAAAAAGACAAAAATATTTAGGAATTTGGAGCAATGAAAAATGGTGGAAAATTGCATTAAACTCCCATATGCCACATGAAAGAGCGCACACGTAGCAGCAAGCTGGCTTTTAAGCCTCTGCAATAATACTACAACAATACAATCGCTGAACTGACGGAAAATGAAATTTTCGCTTGCTCGCCTGGTTGCATGCACTCTTTCGGGCATGTTTGTGCCTGAGTTTGGGCAAACTCAAACTTATGTTTTTGTTTGAGTTTAGGAGAGGCTTTGTGTGTGCATGTGTTCATGCTGCAAATCGCACTGCAAATCCAATACAATTTGAAGTGATTGCAATTTGTGCCACTTTTGCTGCACCGCAATGGCCGTTGCCTTCAATTTTGCTGAAATATGTACATGGCGCTGATGTAATAATATGGCCAGTCATACATCTGTGAGTATTTGTTTATGTGTGTGTGTGTGCATTTAAAAACTGCTTGCTCGCCGTTGCAGTGGTTTGTATATTACACTGGATTTTTAGGTTCAGCAAAAAGTATGTGTTAATAATTTCCTCTTTTGTAATTTTGCATTTTTTTCTTTTCTGCGTTTGGTTTACAAGGTAAGATCAAGAAAAGTGCAATATTGCCTTCTTTAAATAATTTATATAATAAATATAAATCACATACTTTTAAATCATTAACAATTTTGAGAATTGTGAAATTTGTTTATGGATAATGCGGAATAAATAATAATACATATTAGAGAAATAACTTTTCTTCTTGAGTAACATTTTCTTCTGCTTACCCTGAAGGCATCAGCTAATCTCACTGATTGACGCCATCCACTGCAACTTTTTCTTAAAATGCTGTTAAGATAAAATGCTGTCCAGATAGACAAAATACAATAACCCTAGAATAGTCGCGTGGTCTACGAATGAGTCTTCTCACTCAGTATCACAAATTTTCTTCACTGTTAAAATGCCAATTGTTGCTGCAAAAGAGGACTCCACTCTGCCTACTAGCATGCCTTCAGCTGATATTTCTAATATAGCAACCACTCAGAATACGATTGCTCTCTCAAATTTACCGTACGTACGTGCAGTTGTTAGCATACAATTGTTGTAGTACTGGCACTTCTTTGCGTAGTTCTACTGGAACTGTCTCTGCTGCTGCTGATCTATCGCCTTCGCGCTCTATTTATGTAGCTGAGACTAATGCACCGATATCCGATGCTGTTGTTGCAAATGCTGCTGTTTTTAATACGGCTCATTGTCAGTATACCCGTACGAATGTTCTCTCGACTCTGTCTCATTCGAGTTTTTTGTTGGCGCTAATGCTTCTACTGATATTGCTGCTGTTGCTACAATAGTATGACACCTTCGCACTCTGCGTTTGATCAAACTACATTTGTTTCACCGATGCCGCAGCGAGTGGATAAAAATTGAGAACAGTAAGCGTAAGAAACTGTTTAGTATAGTTGGTTCAAATACAAATACAGAGTTGGAGGAGGTCGACTGCATGAATTGATTGCATTTATCGTCGTGCAAGCCTTCTGTCTCTTCTATAGAGCCTTTAATCAATTAATAATTAGCGTTCAGCTCTGAGAAGACCAATTACTATGGAGGAATGCGGAAAGTTAATCTGAGTTCAGCATATAGTTAGTTTACTATTCAATTTATGTATTAAGGATCAATGTGCTTGTGTGGATGAGATTTCTTGCTACTGCTGAGAAGAGTATCCTCATTGTTTTCAAGCGCATGTATTTCTATAAATTACTCCATAATCTAGTTGAGATTTGGAACAGTTGTAGTGGACTAATGAAATAGAGAAATAAATGGTGGAGATCACTAACACATCATGACTGAGCATTCTGTAAAATGAAGAGCATGCTTCAAATATACCTTTTTTTCTTTTAAAGGAGAATTATTCTCGATGTTTGCACAGGTTTTAAAAACCCATAGCGCAAACAGCGGAACGCGATTTTTTCCCCCACAAAACTATATTTTCAATTTCTTATTGGAAAGTTATCCTTTATTTAATTTCAAAACACAATCACAATGATACTTAAAAGATCTTATCATATCCTGAAAAGTCCCTAAAAGTACCTAAAAGGTAACTTAACGCACACATAAACCCAATTTAAATACACTCAATAAAACGTGCCAAACATCGCATCCCAACCAGAGAACTGCTGCTGTTATACCGACTAGTTTAAAATGACATGGCAAGGCATGCCATACTTTATGGTTGCCTACCTCATGGTGCATATCCTATTTAAGTGGTGCACTACTTTGCGGTTACTGGACATTTCAGGGTCAATTTACTGCAACAACGGAACAATTCGGCTTAGTTAATTGAACGTGTCAGGTGAATGCACAAGCGTCACACCCCACATACATACAAACATTCGGAGCTTGGAAAGAGCTGGCGTATAGCTTGGAAATTTTTGGTGGCTTTGGAAGTAGATGTGACCACAAACTTAGATATGTAGGAGCTGTAGAAGAGCACAATTTTGTAACAAACAAATTAGTGACTTAAAAAAAATAAAAAAATATATTTTCTAAACCATTTGTGCGCAAGTAAATAATAAAGACCCATGCTAAAAAAGTACTTAACTTTAATTTTTTCTTTTTTCAAAAATTCTAAATAATATCAACAAAAATTACATCACTTTTTTCTACTCCATGTTTGACATGTCCCCCTTCTCCCGAAAAGCAAGCAAACGTATCAATCAGTGCGCAAACGACCGGAAAAATTGCATTGCCATTGACGCGCCCAACAACAACAGGAACAATAAGGCTGCGTTGCGAAATTTCAAGCTGCATTGAGCTTAATTATTATTTGGCTTTGTAATGCAATTATAAAATCAAAAGCTTGCATTCATACGAGCGGATAAATGCATATGAGTAATATATATGTGAGCACATACCTATGTGTCTGTGACTAAATGGCTTTGCGTGTGCGGCACAAAATTCTGCTGCATCTGCATATTTCACAGGCGCCTGGCTGGCAATCAACCAATCACCCCTCACTTGGTTGTAAGGTTGCTTGCTCGCTTGGTTGGGCTGACCTGACACTGACTGGCTGGTCATTTGGCGGACGAATGTTGGCCACGTGGCCCACATCATGGTCCACTGCTGGCTGCTGTTGAACACTTTTCCATCTTTGCCGGTGGTGGCTCAAGCTGCGTGCAACGAATGTGTCCTGTGATGCGTGTAAATGTGAATATTCATGAGTGTGCACTGGGCAAAAAACTATGTAGAAAAACGTATACCAAAAATGAGTTCTGAAATCAAACTCATAGCGGGATGGCAAGAAAAAATTTCTACAATTTGTGTTTTCTTTGTAAGCTTAAGTTACAAATGGCTAAAACATCAGGTAAGTATACGAAAGATCCGAGAGAGTTTTTTTTTACTTTTTTTATCAAAATCTCACTTGGATTGATGGCAATCCTTTTTTCATAATATATATTTTACTAAATTTCATTTAAGAAGTAATTAAACAAAATAAGTGTAATATCTGACAAAACTCGATGCTTTTATTTTAGTAAACTACAATAATTTCCAACTCAATTTTATTTCGATTGATGGCAATTTTTTTTCGAATTTCTATTTTTTCTTGTTTTTGATTTTTTTTGGTTGGTTGGTTGGTTCGTTGGTTGCCACAGAGACCACAAGTTGGGTCCGTTGTGTTGCCCTAGAGCTTATTATATTATATGATTTCCCCACCTAACCGAGATTTTTATTATAGATTTTGGTCCAAAATATTGATTCGTTTCGAGAATTTAATGAGAGATTCGATTTTCAGGTCCGAGAGTACTGGATTGTTGGAGAGCCTAGAAGAGCGAGTCGACTTCTGGCTAGGCCGAGACAACTGCACAGCAAATGCCTGCTCGATACTTCCTCATCTTCGTCCTCGCAGTATCTGCACAGGTCGTTTTGAGGAACCTCGAGCTGAGGTGCGTGAGTGCCCAAAAGGCAGTGGCCGGTGATAAGAGATATTATATGACTTAGTTCGTGTTTCGATAGACTTATAAGGGTTTTATCTGTTTCAGATTGTAGGATGGCCAGATTTGTCTGGTCGTAACGCAAGTAGTTTCCACTCGCCACCTCCGATCAGCAATGCTGTGAAATTCTCGATCAATGATAATTTTACATGTTGCGGGCGGAATGTGGATTGTGGGTAAGTTACTAACATTTGATTGCGCAGCTCCAGCTCTCGCGAGCTCATCAGCTTTGCAGTTACCTTCGAATCCACTGTGACCCGGTATCCAGATAACTTGGACAGAATTCTGAACACTTATCTCGTTAAGAGATGAGAGACAGGATCGAACCACATCTGAGTGGGTATAAGAGGAGCTGAGTGCTCGAATGGACGCTTGACTGTCAGTGAAAAAGCGGATATCCTCTGGTGATATTCTATTTTCTAAGATAGTTTTCGCAGCCTACCAGATAGCGCATACTTCCGCTTGGAATACACTACAATAGTCGGGTAATCTGAATGATAGATTTATGTGAAGGAAATTGGAAAAAATTCCAAATCCCACTTTACCATCTTGTTTTGAACCATCTGTATATATAATCAGAGAGCCATCGGTTTCGGTAAGATTTGTCTTCCATTCTTCCCTGGTTGGGAGTGAACAGGAGAATAGAAAGGGTGGTGAAGGAAGACTTACATGATAGTCTCTGCCGGAAGAGATAACAGTGTACCTGTTCAGTAGACCGAATGGCCAAGATACTTTTTCCATTTCGATATGGCATTCATGCGTGTTGCTGCTTTCGCTGCAATCGCTTTGCCAGCCAGATCGATAGGGAACAAGTGAAGCAACGTATTTAGAGCCTTAGTAGGTGTTGCACTTAGGCATCCTGTTATCAGGAGGCAGGCTGTTCTTTGGACTCGATCAATTGTGGCTACTCTACACCGTTTTTCGAGTGCTGTCCACCATACAACCACACCGTAGAAGAGTATTGGTTTGACCTCGATCGTATATATCCAATAAATGATCCGAGGTGAAAAACCCCAGGTTTTGCCTATAGCTTCCTTACAAGTATAAAGAGCTATGTAAGCTTTTTTACATCTGTTTTCAATGTTCAATTTCCAACTCAACTTCCAACAAAAACTAGCATTTCTAATTGTATAATATTTCCTTAAAAAAAATTACCTCTCAAAATAAATAAGCGCTTTTTACAAATATTGAAACCATCATTTTCAAACTTTTTGTGAAAATATGTATGGCAACCCCACAAAAAAAATATTGTTGCTGAAACTATTCCTAATAACTTGAATTTATACTCATTTTACATTAAAAAATTGATTACCTTTGCAAGTTACAGCTGTAAACTCTCCAAAATAAGACTCGCTGTTGACAACCCTATTCAGAAAAAAAACCTGGTTATGGAGATTCAATTTGCACTGAGGGCAGCCCTTTATAAAATCCAACATTTTTTTATCGAACTTAGAACCAGATATTAACTGATTTTACGAACACCCACTTGACTTAAAGAAATTTTCTCCGCCGTTAAAGAGGTAAGACTGCGGTGTTCAGTTTCTTTTTTTCCCCAAAAGTGCGTTCTATATAAAGCTAGTTTTGAGAAATTTCTTTTTACAAACTCCAACTTATTGCTTATATCTGAAATAAGCCGCATGTTACAGATGTTGAAATTGAACTCAGTATTGGCAACCCTATTCTTTTTTATTTTAAGCGTAGTTAACCAAAATATCGCGATAAATGATTTCACAATTTTTTTAAATGTTATTCTAATAAAGGTGTAGTTGGCAACCCTAATTAAGGATAGATCGCTTATTTTAATATTATCACTGTATGCAGCTACTTTTAGAGTTGGTTCGACTTTTTAACAGATGAGTTAAAAATATATGCTTGGCAACCCTATTAAATATTTTTTTTAAGCATTTTAACAGATGCTTTCGCATACGCATTCGGAGTTTCTTTAGTTGATTATTCTAATACAAATTCGGTTGGCAGCTGTTGCCTAAAATACTCCCGAACTGACGATTGATGAAGCTGCACTTTGTCAACGAAAACCTATTTTTGCCCCGGTTTTAATAACTCATGATGAAACTTTTCCGCTTAAAGGGTTTCAATTTGAGGGTTAGTTACAATTTGGCAACGTTTTTGCATTAGTTTAAAAAATCTGAAAAATAGTACTTCCTAGTACTCGTAACGCAGTTAGAGATCCAATTTAAAACATTGAAGTATTTTAAAGATTTTTTGTATGGCAACCCTAATCAGACAGTTTTAGATTTTAAAATTAGTCGAGCTCCATAGTTATGAAATTTGTATCAAATTTAAGAAGAAAAATGTTTTAACAAATAACTTTTCTAATCCCATTTAGGGTTTTTCTTTAATTTCTCGCTGTGTAACCTTGAAACCAGCAACAAATTGCCACCGCAGCGAAATTCATTGCGTACTTACGTAATTTAGCTATTAAAACTGCACCATTGAACGCTCACACCTCTGCTTGCACCGAAGAAGAGCCCGTGATAGAGGCACAATAACTTGGGATCCACACATTTGTAAAAGTATGCATGTGTATGTGTACAACACTTTAAGCAGGAAACGAATTTTGCCACTTGCGGTGTGGCATGTTTTGCCGCTTGTAAACTCATCGAGCTGCTCAACGTCCTCAGTGAAGCCACTCTTGCACCTTTCGCCCTTCCTCATCTCCCCTTGTTTGTACACAATTCAAATGAAATGCATTTTGCAACGCATTGCATGGCCAATGGCTGATGCTGTCGTTTGGTCAACGCATTAAATTGCAGCTCAAACCAGTATAGCTAAGCAACGGCGGCAGAGCACGCAGCCAAACAAATATCTGAATAGCCCACTCAGGCATATGCAACATTGCAACAAGCTCCATTGCCATTGCATGCGTACTCGTGTGTCCTATTTTGCTACCACTTGCCAAATACATATGCGCGCTCTATGCAAGTATGTGTGCGTGTAGTGCTTTTCATGCCTCAATGCTGCTTTGCATGTGTTTTTGCATTTGCAGATGATGTTGCATACAGCTTTGCGCATACAGCTGAAGCGTAAAATTAATCGTGACGGCTCTACGGACGCGCACCCAACTGCCATCGATGGAAATTGAAAGATGAGAGAAAGAGTTTGCAATTTGGGAGTGGAGTGCACAAAGTTTTGTTTTGTCTTTAGGTGTCGTCTACTGCTGAGTCAGTTAAAATGGTGGTTTATTGGAACGAAAAGAAGTATTTTAAAAGGGGAAAGGTGAGAGGTGAAATACAAAAGTGAAATTTTTAATGAATTTAAAAAATACACAGAGTTTTTGATTGGAACCCACCAGGAAAGCACTATTTTCTGGAAAATAACGCGAGAAGAGAGGAGAGGAGGAACTATTTGAAAAAACAAGTGGACTTTCTCTGCACACTGAGTGCACAGGTTTTAGACGATGCATTTAAGAACACATTGTCCGGATTTGATAATTTTTAAGACTGTTAAGAAGCAAACAGTGTGTTTTACGAAGCATGCACTCTTCGTCTCAAAAAGATTTACGGAGCTATGTGAAAGAAAAATAGGTATCGACTCCATTCAGTTTTCATTTTATCATTACTTTATTACTTACTTACTTACTAATATGACCTGATCAAGGATCACAACCCATTACCGGATTAAGACAGACTGCAGTAAGTTGCGCACGCCTTCTCCAATTTGTTCCTGCAAGCGATGATAGGGTTTCCTAGACTTGATCCTTTCATTTGAGGCATGGCCTTCCCTACGTCGTCGTCATCTCATTTTCCATCTGAACAGCCTCTTTGCTGAAGCTTCTGCATCCATACGCTCGACGTGGGCCACCCAGCGATAGCGCTGTACTATGTCGCCATCAGGCAATCAGCCAAGTGTACCATGCTGAATATTAAAAAGGAAGGCTTCCGGAGAGGAAAAGTGATGACATCTAAAAACCTGGAAGTGCTAAGGCTGCAACTTCCACTTCCAGAAATGTACGGAATGTATCGTCCTGTGAGATCACATACCCACTGGTCCCCGAGTGTATCGAGAATCTTAATCTACTAAGAACTCAAAATTGCGTCCGACTAATTTGGGTCCCAATAAACAGGGGTATAATTGGGAACGAAATAGCGGACGCATTGGCGGACCCGAGCCCTTCCTTGCTATGGGCCAACACACCATCAAGGAGAAGCTTAGGAGTAAGGAGCTCGTGCTAAGATATGTTTGCTGGCACCAAAATATGAGGCTACGCTAGGCGAACCCCCTACTGGGAGGCTGAATTGAATTGAATTTGAAGAGGTCGAGCCAAGGAGCACCAGAAGATTTGGTGGCTCCTAAAACACTCAGGCTAAAAAGCCCATTGTATTTAAAGCTCTGGAAAGGGGGTAGATAGTCAAGGAGGGAGGGAGAAAAGTATCAGAGAAAGAGATAGGAAAGAATAGAGACAGAGATAGAGATAGTTAGTCCTGTGAGAATTTTCTAGATTCTTTGGCGAATCTGTAAATATCCTCCAGTTTTAGAGAACGAATATTACTCATTCCCATGACATCGGAACCCAGTACCCGTAGTCGCGCTCTAGCAAAGGCAGGACACTCACAGAGAAAGTGCTCAGTGCTATCCGCCTCCTCCAAGCAGGACAGGCATACCGGGTCCTCGATGATTCCTATGGTGGTCATATGCTGACCCCATGGGTTGTGTCCTGTAATGATGCCGACCATCAACCGAATGTCTTTCCTTCTAAGTTTTAGTAGAAAGTTTGACAGTTTTCTGTTCGGACTTGTCACAAAACACTTTGCAGTTCTGCAGCGTTCTAGACCGGACCATCGCTCTTTATGTAGATTGCCTACATAATCGTTGATCCAATTCTTGATTCCTGCGGGACCGATTCCGATTATTGGCTCTGGCCCCTGTGGGGGCACCGCTGATCCACGGTTGGCCAATTCGTCGGCAATTTCGTTTCCTTGAACACCGGAGTGTTCCGGAAACCATATAAGTACAAGCCTGTTTTATCTTGCGACAGAATTAAGCTTCTTCTTACATTCTTGAACAATCTTCGAGGTTTGCTTCGCGTTCTTCAGGGCCTTCAATGCAGCCTGACTGTCACTGAAGACTCCGATCTGTTTCCCGCTCCATCTCCTCTCGATTATCCATTCGGCTACTTTTAGGATGGCAAAAACTTCTGTTTAAAAACCAGTTGCCATTCCCCCCATAGCATAGTGATACTTATTACTATCGTTTAAGTACCATCCGGCTCCAGACCCTATTTCAGTCTTGGACCCATCGGTAAAGAAAATATCCGTCAAACCTCCCTGCATGCATTCTGGATTGCTCCATTGCTCACGCAATAGAAATCTGACATTAAATTTCCTTCCAAATGAAACTGTGGGTATCAGGTCATCCTTAGGTGCCAAAAACAGCGGATACTGCTCCGACAGCAACTTAAAGATTTCTCTGTGTCCCGAAGTTCCATCTTCGTGCCAGAAACCATATTTATGGAGTCTACACATTGCTTTTATTGCTTCCTGTTATTTCTTAAGATCCAGGGGGAGCAAATTAAGCTTAGCATTTAGGGCATCACCAAAGGTTGTACTCATGGCACCCGTGATGCATAAACATACACTTCTTTGCAGCCTGTATAGTTCCCGGATTGTGAACTTAACCATGCTCCGTCGCCACCAGACCACAGAAGCGTAAGTGATGATTGGTCTGATAAGTGCCGTGTATATCCATAGGACCACAGCAGGTTTCAGACCCCAAGTTTTGCCAAAGGCTCTACGTCATTGCTGAAAAATCTTCAATGCACTATTCACCTTCAGTGAAACGTGTGTCTCCCAGGTCAGCTTCTTATCCAAGATTACTCCTAGATATTTAACTTCGTTGGAAAGACCAAGTGTCACACCTTTCAGTGTTGGAAGACTGAGTCCATCCAATTTCCGTTTTTTCGTAAACAAGACTATGGTTGTTGGTATGGTTGGTACGGATTAACGGAAAGACCTTGTCTCATGCACCAATCATCGATTTTGTCAAGGATCCTCTGCACTTTCGTGCAAAGCCTCCTTAAGGATTTATCCGATGTTAGCGCACAGACGTCGTCCGCATATGCTTGGACGTGAAAGCCGAGTTCCTGCATCTCCGCTAATAGGGAGTCTACGACGAAGCAACACAGCAGCGGAGAAAGAACACCCCCTTGGGGACATCCTTGCTTGGCCCTGACTGTGATTTGCTCGTCGTCGCTCCCACCAGCGGTTAACAGCCTCTCAGAGAGCATGGAGTATATCCATTTTATAATGGCTTGATTAACTCCGTGTCGTTCGGCAGAAGAACATATCGAGCCGAAAGTGGCATTATCAAAAGCCCCCTCAATGTCCACGAACACGCCCATTGTGTATTCGTCAGCTTCCAGCCCAGCCTCAATCTTGCTAACAAGATCGTGTAAGGCTGATTCACATGATTTTCCACTCTGATAAGCGTGTTGATTTCTACTAAGTGGACTTCTCGGCAATACCCCCACTCGAATATGTTTCTCCACCACTCGTTCCAGACTTTTCAACATGAACGATGTCAACCTGATTGGTCTAAAACTTTTTGCTAGGGAATAGTCATCTTTTCCTGGTTTTGGAATAAATACTACTCTTACGCATCGCCATTGGGATGGTATATAACCAAATGCAAGACAGGCTGTGAAGATCCTTTTCAGGGCCTCAATCAGCCTGCCTCCTCCTTTTTTTAAGCATTACTAGATATATTCCGTCAGGTCCAGGGGACTTAAAGTTCTCAAAGGAAGATAAGGAAAACCTTATCGATTTCCTTGTCACTATCCGACTAGCAATATACCAGCTGTACCTAGAGGTTCCACCGTTGCCACCGTCATTGTTCATGCCACTCTCAGCTTCAGAGAGAGTTCTACTACCCGGAAAATGGGTTTCGAGTAGAGCATTAAACGTTTCCGATTTGGAAATGGTGTATGAACCATCAGGTTTTCGAATGGAATCCAGCCTTACTGAGCGGTCTAAATGAAGGACCTTACAAAGTCTCGCTGTTTCCCTCATTTCTTCGACGTTACTGCAGAAATTTCTATAGGATTCAAGTTTGGCTTGCCGTACTTTTTTCTTATATTCTCTCTGTGTAAGTCGATGATTGGCCCAGTCCTCTTCTGTTTTGGTCTTCAAGGCCTTATTAAGAAGTTTCCTGGACCGTACACGAAGCTTCGACAGTTCAGGGTTCCACCAAGGCACCGCTTTCCCCTGTCTGCTTTGTCTGAGTGGACACAGTTCCTCAAAGCAATTGATTAAAGTACCTTCTAATTTCTTAGTAGCATCTTCAATCATTTCTGCTGATTTGAGTTTTTTCAGGTTTGGTAATCGCTCTGTTACAAGCTCACCATACCTGTCCCGAGGATTCCTACCGGAAGGTATTGATATTGTGTCAATTCCCAGTCGGAATTCGATAAGACGATGATCAGAAAGAGAGTCCTCTTCCAAAACTCGCCATCCGTTGGTTTGATTTCCAACTGACCTATTGGTAAGTGTTAAATCAATCACCTCTTGTCTCCTTCTGGTCACAAAAGTTGGTTTGTTACCAGTGTTTTGGATGACCAAATCGGATGACAGGATAAAATCCAGTAACTTGAGACCTCTGGTGTTGCATTTGCTGCTTCCCCACACAATGTTCTTTAAATTTGCGTCACAGCCCACTATTAGCCCCAGATTATTGGATTCTGCGTACTTGACCACTTCTCTTAGCTCCCTCGAAGGAGGTGGCTGTAAAGAATCGTAGGGTAGGTAGGCCGAAACTATGATAGCTTCGACACTGTTCCCACTTTTCAAGTACTTTATTTTTGCAGCAACGATATCTCCAGAGCATAGCTCTTTTAACATCGTGTGTTCGATCAACCTCGGCATGATAATACATGCTCGCGGTCTCACATTCCCTTCACAATGAAGTATTTGTCCCCACGACATAGCACTTAGACCACAGATACGCTTGTGACATACCCATGGTTCTTGTATAAATATTATATGTGGGTTTGTTTGCAGGCTACAATCAAAAGAGATTTAAAAAACTCATAATCCTCCCCAAGGATAAACTGAAAATGCTCACAAGCTGGATCCAAAACGCCACATTTTCTAGTTGACGGCATATACTACTTCTTGCCCTCATTAACTGCCAGACCACTCTAGTTCATTCTCTTTCGATAGCGGAATATGCTTCGGTAGCATCTCGCATGCAGTACAGTGCTTGTCAATGTCATCAGCATATGCAAGGAGCTGGACACTTTTGGTCAAAATAGTGCCATTTCGATGAACACCGGCTCTTCACAGTACCCGAGGAAATTGAAAAGGTCGCACGATAGTGGATCACCTTGTCTGAAACCTCGCTAAGTATTGAAAGGTTCTTTACTTTATTCGCATCTAATTAAAGTCTAATTGTAGATTTTTTATACAAACCCCTTCAGTTGGTTCTTCGGAGCCACACCATCATTGCGCGCCAAAGGAAGTCGTATTCACGAAATTGGTTGGTTTTCACTAAACACAACAACTATCTCCATTTATGCTTTTGAGGGATGCGGAATAGTTTTCTTCACAACGGAGTAGATTGCAGTCAGCGCTGCTCTCTGTATGTCCACAGAGCAGAGTTCGAGTTCAGTCAGTCAGCACAGTTTATTTTTTGAAGATGAAACAAATTATCGGTAAAACCACTTTTCAAATATTTTGGTTATAGCGAGTCGAAGGTGACAGGGTATACCAGAACATGAGCTAGCATACCATGAAGTCCAATATCTGCTTCTTTGATGTTGTAGGTTTACTGAAGTTAAGAGGCCCTCTTCAACGGCAAGCAACAAGATAACGATTCGTACTGTGTCTGATCTCTCCATAATATTCTTTCTGAGTCTACTTTGCTGCGGGTGATTTGCAGATCTAGTCAGTATTCCGGATGCCAATTGAACTCATTCGGGCTTGAATTGCATTCGGGAAATTTAGTTTTACAATGAGTCCAGAAGCTTTATTGTTCTTCAGCAAAATAGGCATACTGTCTAATGGGAAAATAGCAAAACATCTAATTTTTCACAATTTCTCCAGCCATTATATTTTCTTCCCATTTACTGAATTCTAATTTCTTTTTCATTTGCCATATTTTGCCAAAACGCACTAATGAAAAATTTGCCAAGAAATAAGAACGCCGCCATTTAGCAATTTCAGCTAAGTATTTCGGTTGGCTATTCAACAGCAACAAAACCAAAACCAACCAAACCAAGCGTTGATTACTTCCTATAAATTAATATGACAATATATTTTCACGGCTACCAAGCGGATGAAAGCAAATAAGAAAGGATAAATGCCATGAGCAGCACAAAACCAGCGGCTTGGCAGGCAGTTTGACAAGCTGAAGGACAAAGGAAAATGAAGATGAAGTGGCAAGGAAAGTAATAAAAGCAGAAGTGGTAATCGTAAAGGTAATGATTTTGCTGGCGACTGTAAAGGAAGATAAAGGAGATGAGACAACTGAAGCCAGTACAGAAGAAGTAGCGTACGGAGCATATGGGGAATGAGTTGCTGGAAAGTGCTGGATGAAGCATTGATGGTGGCTGCAAGAAAAGTGTTCCTTTAGAAAGTGGAAGTGCAGTGTCGCTGAAATCACCTTTCATTTTCTCATCAAAAACCACTTGAATAGCGCGTCGCCTAGACGGACGAATGGACACAAGATGAGAAAGGTTGCTGGGGAAATAAAAATAAAAAAGTTGAAAATTGTGTTTGGCAGTCTGTGACCAACAAGTAGCGCAGGAAGACTGGCGTACAAGTGTAAGGCAGCAGTGAAGTGCGGAAGGAGTTGAGGCTGGCGTGAAGCGCTGCAGCATTTACGGCATTTAAGATTAACTTGCGCTTCCGCAGTCGTCAGTAACAGCGACTGCAAGCAGCTGTTGGTTGAGTAAAAGTGCTGTCGCCTTTGACTTTTGACGCATACAAACTCTGCAGCGATGGCTGGGATGCTATGCAGTTGGCTACTGTTGCTTCGCGCAATTATACTCGGATTTTTGGAATCCTTTTTTTTTTGGTTTTAAGGACTATTCTCCGTTGTTTTGTGTGTGTGCGGGTTTTCGTGTTTTTTTTTCTTCTTTTGTGGCCTATACTTACTACTAATGACTTGCCATTCTCTCTGACTTTTCTCGCGAATTTAGTAGATTTTCTTATTATCTGCTCGCTTTTCCTGCCATTAAATGGTTGCGGCAATGAAAGGGAAAGGCTGTCGTGTTGCAGCATAAAATTAAAGCGTAAATGCCACTTAGTGTGGCAACATGAATTACTTAGTTGGCAAATTGCTGGCACTGGCGCCGGATATTTGCAGTTAATTGCAGCAATTCAAGGTAATTTAAGATAACTGCCCGGAGGAAAAAATATTTCCTACATTACTAAGTATTTCGTAAAAATTTTTAATAAAATTTAATTTCTTAGCTCGTTTACGCCTTTTTAATGGCAGTAATGGTGGCGCTTAATTTATTGCTGATACCATAGAAATTCACGAATTGACATTTGCCATTAAGCCTTTTGCTATTCTGCTATTTTGGGGCATAAATTTGCAGTCATATCGCCGCGCACACTTAAGTCGCTTGGAAATTTATGCGCAACACTATAAATAAACTAAATAGCGCCTTCTCGTTTGTTTATGTGGCATGCAACATTTTGACATTAGCTGCCAAGAAATGCATATTTTAACATGTTACTTTAAATGTATGGCGCGAGAAATGTAGATAAAATGGCAGGCGCAAAAACAGTTGAAAAATATGGCCATTATCGTGTAAGTTTTCTCTAAAAAAATAAAAAAATTGCTATGAAAAACACAAATACCTTCTAAAAACACCCAAAAAATATAGTAATTTCAAATGCATACATGCGTATACTCGCGTGTGTGTGTGTGTGTATGTGAGAGAGTGTCCAATATTGCAAAATTTCTAAAGTGCAATAAATTCATCATGTGCGCAGTGAAACATGCCCTGACACAGTCACATACACACACGCATTTATATATATTCATATATACATATAATATATGTATGTGTACATGTGTAGATGATCCGCTCCTTTTTACACTCCACGCTCTCCTCAATCAGCGGCAACGCAAAAATTCTGCGTGGTTTGGAAAATTGTTTCGCCATTCTTCCGTTTTGGTTGGTGGCTCGGCGGGTTTTTGGCGCTTTGTAAAGTTGTTGTGGTTTCGCTGGCTGTTGGTGTTGTTACTTTTGTTGTGGCTGTTTGGTTGTGGGCGCAAAAGTGTTGCCAATAAATTTGTTGCATATTTCTTGCACTCTCTACTTGCTTTTGGTTGTTGTTGTTGCTATTTTATGACTGCTTACACGCTCTGTTTGCCCCACTTGGAATTACCCAGTTGGAAATATTGTCTATAAGAATTTATATAATATATATACATACAGGGTTGCCCATATTCGACGGACCCATCTGGCAACCCTGTATCTTTTGACAGAGACGTCAGATCGCTTAATGACATACCGCGTTAGAAGCGTCAGTCCACGCAGATGTTTACCATGGAACAGTACACGCCACGCGAGCGCTCCCAAATTGTTGAAATTTACATTCAACAAAAGTAGTCAAAAGAAGAAGAAGAAGAACAAAATCATCATATCCGATGAGGCTCATTTCTTATTGAATGGGTCGGTAAACAAGCAAAATTGCCGTATTTACGCCCCTGAAAATCCTCACGAAATTCAAGAGGTACCTCTTTACGACGAAAAAGTCACTGTTTGGTGTGGCGTTAGTGCGAAAACGATTATTGGGCCGTTTTTCTTCGAAAATGAAGGCGGTCAAGCTGTTACCGTCAATCAGGAGCATTATCGCGATATGATAACCCCTTTTGTGATGCCAATTATTCGTCGAAAGCGTATGAGGCAGTTCTGATTTCAACAAGACGGCGCTCCACCACACACAGCTCGCACCACAATCGATTTTTTTAAGAAATTGTTTCCTCGTCGTTTGATGTCGAAAAATGGCTATTTTGACTGGCCACCGCGTTCGCTCGATTTAACGCCACCTGACTTCTTCTTGTGGGGGTATTTAAAATCAAAGATTTATATTAATAAGGCAAAGACCATAGAATAGCTCAAGAACAACATCCGTGGGGAAATATCCGCTATTCCAGCCGAAATGTTAGCTAAAACTATGGAAAATGCTGCTGAAAGCGGGCACAATACGCCGTACAGGCTCTAGGCGGTCATTTGAGAGATATCAGGTCCAAAAAGTGATGTCAACAAATCTAGTTGAACCAAATAAAATGATTATTATCGTCAACATCAAAAAAATTGTGTTTTTTTTTTATTAAAAAAACAACAAACACTTTTATTAAAAAAAAAACGCATGGGTCCGTCGAATATGGGCAACCCAGTATATATATATATGCTCTCCTCGAAATAACTGTAAAACACTGTAGGTCTAGTAAAAAAATTAAAAAAAAAATTTGTGAATTTAGAATTGATCTGGTCTTAGGCTCGAAAAACTAATTTTTTCATAGGCTTCAGCATATAAAGGGTAATCAAATTGGAGATACTTTTACCAAGAGTGTTTTTGTTTTTTGACAGATCATGCGTGACTACTATCAAACTAAATGCATACTAAATACATAATTTTTTTCAGTATTTATTGACATTTTATCAAAGAAAGATTAAAACCTCAACAACGTTTACAAATCGTAGAATTGTAATACGAGAATCGACGTTCTGTGAAAAGTGTTCATCACGCGCTTAGGCCAACTTATGGTGTTCAGCGATGAATACAATTTTTGGTTTAATGGCTACGTTAATAAGCAAAATGTGCGCATTCGGGCTAAAGAGACCAATAGATTGGCCACCAAGATCGTGCGATATCACACCTTTGAACTTTTATTTATAGGGGCCTGTAAAGTCTAAATGCTTTGTGGTTCATCAAGCTTGAATTGAGGCTGAAGTCCCGCATCGAGTAATTAAAAATTAATGTTTACGGATGGCCGAATCACGGCGCAGTTGCGGCCAACATTTGAAAGCGATTATCTTCTTTTATTTCAATTTAAAATCCGATATCTGTGAGAGTGACGAAGTTATTTCCTAAAAGTCTGTTATTTTGTTTATGGCTAGCCTGGAGGTGTATTCTTGATAGTAGATAAGTAAAATGGAATACTCTCTCTGTGGTGGATTTTGAGTAGAAAGAGCGACTCAGGCATGTAGCAATAAATGCCCATTATGGCTACTTATCTTTGCTGAACGTTAGCATTCTATGATTCAGTATTCTTTTCACTAAGATCGATTCGTAACAGATATGGTCGCACTTCCTTTAATTTACATCAAACTGTAAGCACCGATGGGCAAAAGAAAAGCACTCCCAGCTGGGTCTGTTAATGTCATTTGCTGTATTTTATTTCCCTATATTTATGCTTGGGTGTACGCTGCATATATTCTGGCACTCGCTTTGACATTTATGCTGTCATTGATGTTTTTATTTTACTATGCATTACACACTTTATATAAAACGCACACCCGCATTCGTCGCATAAATAATTGGCTGTCATATATCTACTCAAATATGATTTATTCACTGATATATAAAACATTTTTTCTGTTAGCATTTTTGGCACTAAATGGTGCAAATATTTTGTGTAATACACAAAAATAGGTGTCTATTCATATATTTTAATGGTCATGAATTTCTTGTTCGTATAAATAAAGTGCATTCATTTTTCTTCAAAATATTAATATATTTAAAAATATTTTTAATTTTTATTTGAGAAGGAATGCATACCTATAAACAGATGCATCTACCAGAGAACGTTAATGTATAGAGAAGTCTCAATGACAGGAACGTATGGAATTTCGAGGGGTACTCGTCTCGCGAAGACAATTTCACCATAGACACATTTTTCAACAAAAATTAACAGTGAGGGGCTGAATTATGTAAATTTAGCAGCAGGCGATAAGAATTTCTTGGGATTAGAAGCAAAGAATGTTAGGTAGCTTTTTAATATGACCTATATATTTGAATTTCTCCAAATCATCCAAAATTATATACATATGTTATGTCTGTCTGTCTGGTTTGTTGAATCCCTTCCAACTGAATCAAAATCCTCTATAGAAAACGCTTCATTACCGGGCGCACAGGAAGATGGCATATGCAAATGTAAATTTGTGAATTTATATACATTTGCGCATATGTATATGCTGTGTGTATGTATGCTCGCCAGCCACAGCTCAAGATAAAACGGTAAAGCTTCTCAAGAAATCCAGCGCGCATTCAAAGGCGCAGCGCACATTCATAGGCACAGCATTGTACATATACACATATTTACATACCTATATTGATGCATACATATGTACGAAGCCGCGGGCACTCGACTTGACAAAAATTCAAGATTTATCAAATATTGGCAAATAATTCTACGCGAAATATTCCAATATTGACTATTTTCGAATTGTCGAGAAAATTGGCATATGGGCGGCTCGTTTTATGAATAAAAGTACTTGCTCTTAGAACTATGAGCTCGAATTTATCAATGAATTTTTTGATGATGAGTTTTTGTTGCACAGTACAATAGTTGAAACTGTTCGGCGCCGCCGCGACTGTTCAGCGCTATGTCAACTAGAATGATGGCCGCTACGCCTGCGCCTAAGACTGCATTTTGTTCTTGTAGTCGCTAGGCATAGAATTTTAGCTTTGAACGACATACGCATTTTGAGGAATAAAGTGAGTGCCCTGTGTGTGCGGTTGTATGTACATGCATATGTGTATATTAATAAGAACTGTTTTGCTTGAATTCAATTTACATATTTATATTTGCTTATGCCATCTTCCTGTGTGCCTGGTAATGAAGCGTTTTGTATACAGAATTTTTTGATTTAATAATTGAACGTACATATATATATACATAGTTAGGGTATCAAGTGTGCATATACGCACATGCACATATGTACGTCGATGCATATGCAGAAGAAGTTGTTTTAGCATTTGCAGGAATTCGATCATTAGAATATTTACTCCCTACTTATTGCATGAAATATGATAAGACGATGCTCGTGAGGTAGGTCATGTTGCTTCAGTGCATACATATGCGTGCAACACTAACTATATTTATTAAAGATGCAATAGAACTTAGTTGTCCCATATATGTATGTATGAAAATACTTTCCTTTGAAGTTTTCTTTTATTTATTTTAAATTTCAAAGTTTTGTACTATCTATAAAATGCATACATATATGAATTATTCCCTGTAATATACATATGTAAATTTAAAAAAATTTCGTTTGGCAAAGGAACAAAAATGCATATTCAAATGTACATAAATATAATATGATAAGGCAATGAGTCGTGAGATAGGTCATTGTTGCTGCAGTGCGTGTGCACATACATACATTTGTAACACTATAAGAATTGAAGATGCAATTGAACTTTTGCACAAATATAACTAACAAAATATATGTATATAAACATATGTTGATATACATATATATTCATCAATATAGCAATATGCTCTTTGAATTCTTGTCTAAAATTAATTTCGACTCGAAAAATTAGTAAACATTTTCGTCAAATTTACACTAAAACGCACACAACAAAATGTGAGGTCGTTTTATAATGTATTTTGTTTAAATTTTTCTTTTAAAATTAAAACAACAAACATTAAAGTTACTTTGATTTTAAATGTTGTCTTTTTATTTGGTTATATTTGTTTGAAAATATAAATTGAATAGATTTTCGTTTATCAAGAGGACATAGAAATGCACAAGCAAATGCCTTGCAAAATGCCGTCGGCATTCGTCAATTTGATTTCATACAGAAACCAAAAACTGAGCAGAGCCAATGTACTTGTACATAATTCACTGTAATCAGCTCTGTTAAGAACTTCCCCGCTGTCGAGTTAAGCGAGGTGAAATAGTGTTCGCGGTTTCACTTCATTTTTGACAATTCGCACTATTCGTAGCTCGTGAGAATTCTCTATATTTAACGTTCTCTGCATCTACTCTTATACATACAAATATTTGTTTTTGGTTACTTAATGGCAATGAAGCCTTTAGAAAAACTTCCGAAAAACAGTTATATATCTCATTGAATATTGATACAAAAAAGTTTAAGTTTGGCTTGGTATGGCCCAAACGGCGTCTTAATTTTTGAAAATATGTTCGTTCGAGACAGCCTGCAAAGAAAATTGTCAAAAATCAACACTATTGTTGAGTCCCTTGAACCAGTTTATTATACCAAAATTCAATGAGTTATAACATTGCATACTGAAAATTTTTCTAAAAATTCTGGTAAGAAGTGTAAATTATAATGAAAATTTGTTGAATTTTTTGTTTTAATTTGCTCAAAGTTCGCAATTTTAAATGTAATTGAATGTATTATCAAATGGATTATTTGGTTTTTGTTGGAGGATTAACCATTTACTGTTAATATAAATAAAAACAAATAAGCCTTTTATGAAATCATTGATTTTTGATAAGGACGATATATTTTTTTTGTTGAAATTTGAATAGATCGAGCCAAGGAGCACAAGGAGATCTGTTCGCTCCTAAAACACTCAGGTCAAAACGCCCATTGTATTTAGAGCTCTGGAAAGAGGGTGGATAGTCAAGGAGGGAAGGAGAAAAGTATCAGAGAAAGAGATAGGAAAGAATAGAGACAGAGATAGAGGTAGGTAGCCCTGTGAGAATCTTCCACATTCTTTGGCTAATCTGTAAATATCCTCCAGTTTTAGAGAACGAATATTACTTATTCTCTCGACATCGGAACCCAAAACTCGTAGTCTTGATGTAGCAAAAGCAGGACACTCACAGAGAAAGTGCTCAGTGCTATCCGCCTTCTCCAAGCAAGACAGGTATATTGTGTCCTCAATGATTTCAATGATGGTCATATGCTGACCCCATGGGTGTCTCCTGTAATAATACTGAACGTCTTTCCTTCCAATTTTTAGTAGACAGTTTGAAAGTTTTCTGTTCGCACTTGTCACAAAACACTTTGCAGTTCTGCAGCGTTCTAGACCGGACCATCGCACTTTATGTAGATTGCATACATAATCGCTGATCCAATGCATGATTCCTGCGGAACTGAATGGACGATATTAATCTTTAATTTTTATTATAAAAAAATTTCTGTAAAAAAAGAGCGATAAAATAAAAAATTTAATACTAATACATACCTTCAACAGAACTAAAAATTTCCTGCTACCTTAAAATGCGCTTTTCATTCAAAAACTTTAAAACTCATTTAAAAATTATGTGCTCTGCATTTCAAGTTTTCAACAGAAACAAAAAAACACAAGGATAGAAAAATTCATTAAAGCTTCAATCATAAGCGGTCGGCTGAATGCAAGTAAACGCGATTTGTGTATGTGTCTGTATTTTTTTTTTTACTTATATTACCAGCAACCCTTTTGTGACTTGTACTCGCACATTTCGCCCACAGTTGAATCGAAGTTAAACCGAGAGTTCGCAAACAACGGAATCCACCTGCAGCATATTTGCAGCAATGAAAAATCGCTTAATGACACCATTCACAGTCGCCACTGTACGTCGCCTGTAGGCACAAATATACCAGCTTTTTTTTTTAATTTCCCCCCCTTTTTAAAGCACGCATAGCAGCAACGGCGAATCCAAGCAGGTGCTGCATGAATATGGGCAGCTGTCTAGCAAAAAAAAAAAAAAATACCAACAAAAAAGATTACAACAAACGTTGTAGTGTGTGGCAGGTGGCGTTCAACTAACGCATTCGTTCCATCAGGCCATCACCCACTCAGCGCATCACCTTTGTCACCGTCAAGTGGCAGCATCATTTGTCAGTTTTGCGAAATTGCAATTGGATTTGTTACATTTTTTTGTTCAGCGTAAAAAGGCGTTGCATACTTTTTTCTGTTTCTTTGCTATTGTTGTTTCGCAGCTCAACATTTTACAAGCGCTAGCGTATTTTTACTATGACAAAGTGCTCTACTAACCGGAAGCGCCAAAGGCTTTTTGGATGCTATTAAAACAAATATAGGGTGATTGGCATGATTATTTTGGGAGATCACATATTCCAGGGTTGCTAGATGATATGATTAAAAACGTTTGTGCTGAAAGTTTAAAGTTGGAAGGAAAGTAATATTATAAGTTTGGTATATTCCAAAAAAAAAATACAATATGTTGTGATGTTGTTTAAGTCATGTGATACGATGTGATATGATGTGACATGATGTGACATTTTGTGATATGTGATATGAAGTGGTGTGATAGGATATATTAAGTGATGGTGACTTGATAAGTTGATATGATGTGATAAGTATGCGACGTGATGTGATCTTATATGGTATGACATGACATGTGAAGTGGTATTGCTAGTTATAATATGACATTTTGTGACTAGATTTGATAAGCGAAGTGATTTTAGAATTATGTTTGGTGTGTATTATACGAATATTTCGTACGAAAACACAAGCACGGCCTGACAAGCGTTGTGATTTTATGAGATGTGATTTCAGTGATGGGTTTTGATAAGATGTGATATGTGACGTGGTGCGATTTGACGTGATAGTAATTTGATGAGAAACGTCACTGGATGTGATGTGATTTGGGGCATGGTGTGATCTTATATGATATGGCATGACATTTGAAGTGATGATTTTGTGTAACACGAATACGATCAGATAAGCGATTTGATTTTATAAGACGTTGGACGATTTGACGTGATAAGTGATAGTAATTTAACAAGTAATGTCGCTTGATGTGATGTGATGTGTGCAGTGATATGATTAGAAATGATGTGATATTATATGGTTTGGTTGATGGGTATATTGCAATATACGGTCTGCATGCGATTTTATGAGATGTGATATATGTATGTTTTCTCCCATGTGATTTGATACGATGTGATTTGTTATGTGGTACGATTTGATATGATAAGTGATAGTGATTTGATAATTGTTGTCACTTGATATGATGTGATTTGATATGTGAAGTGATATGATTACAGGTACATATTATGTGATTATATAAAATGAAGTGGCGTGATTTTATTAGATTTCTTGATTGATGGGTATATTATATGAACTTTTCATGCGAAAACAAGAAAACAGACTGAGAAGTGATGTGATTTTATACGATTAGAAACGCTGTGATATCATAAGATGTGCTGTGATATGAAATCAAAGAAGTTATCGGTATGATTAGAGGATGAGAAGGGATATGAAACTAAGTATATATGTATGCATTAGGCCGGGTCGATTTGTGGGGAGGCAAAAAAATCGCCCATTGCTCTGTGAAAATCATATTCTAGGGATCAAAATAAGAAACTTTGCGGAAGGAACCAAACCTCTAAAACGAATTCTGATGTCCCCCAATTTGGGTCGAACTTTTAGTGTATTTTGTGGGGAGGCAAAAAAATCGCCTATTGCTCTGTGAAAATCATATTCTAGGGATCAAAATAAGAAACTTTGCCGAAGGAACCATACCTCTAAAACGAATTCTGATGCCCCCCAATTTGGGTCGAACTTTTTAGTTTCTTTTCTCATGTAAAGGCCAAAAATGGTGATATTTTGAAATGATTGTATGGGGAACCCCCAGGGAAGTTCCAGGGGGTGTACCACTGGCATGGGTGGATCGGCCGTCCAAAGTTAGTGGGGGTCGGTCTTACATTTGGACTCGATTGGAGCAATCTAATTGGGTCAAAGTGGGATTTTTCGTTCGACCCAAATTAGGGGGCATCAGAATTCGTTTTAGAGGTTTGGTTCCTTCGGCAAAGTTTCTTATTTTGATCCCTAGAATACGATTTTCACAGAGCAATGAGCGATTTTTAAATCGACCCGCTCTAGTATGCATACTTAGGTCCATACATACAAAAACCTGTGTATGTTCAAAATACTAAGAGCGCGACGAATTACCAAAATTTAACTATTTTTTATTATTTAAGCTTTCAAAATTTTCATAAAAATGCAGTTTTATATCACATTCAATATTAGTATAAATTCCAAGTGGAATAAAGTTCTCATTAATTTCTAAGTATTTTGTTCGCTCAGTTGTTCAGCCGTGGCATGCGAAAAAATTATCAAGCTTCGCCTTTGATACTAAAATTTAATGGGCTATAAATCCGCATATCTAGAGGTTTTCTTAATACTCTGAACGAAAAGTTTAAAATGTGTATGTATTTTTTTAAATTTGTTAAAAATTTTTGAATTTTTTTTAATTGCTTTGAGTTAAATGTTTTTTGTTGTAGAATTCACTGTACTCTTATAGAAATACACAAAAAAAAATACCGAAAGCTTCGTTGCACTGCTATTATTTTGAACACCAGTGTATATATATTATAAAATTATATTATGATTTTATTTAGCATACGACGTGACTCCAAATTTGGACGTTTGAGCCAGATTCAAAGTATATGATTCGATGCAATTTAATCTCATTTATGAAATATGCAAAAAGTTACCGTTGATAAGTGATCTAATATGTTGAAATGTGCCATTTTATGACCGTTTTTTATGTGATGTGATTTGATCTGTCTGTGACGTGATATGGCCTTGTATGCTGTAATCTGATTTCAAATTGTCTGGTAAATCCTAGATGTTGGAAAATTAGATATATAACCTATGGAACTGTCTTCCTTTTCTGAAAAGTGCAACCTCTTATTTTTAAAACCTCTTGAAATTAATCGACTTTCTTGAAAGTTTTCGTACTCGTTTTTTAAAACCCTGTAATTAATTCATTCAAAAGTCATTCACATTCGTCCATTCAATACGTCAGTTTGAATCATCATCTCCTAAATTTTGCATTGAAGAATTATACATACATACTTACAGTATAATATATGTATGTATGCATCTATGTATATATGAATGTTTGTCCGTTTGTAAGAATATACGAAACTGGAAAAAAATCTGACTGAATGTACATTTTTTCTGAAAAGTAACGTCATTATGCTGCATCAGCTTTGCCTTTGGCGTAAAAATGTTGCCAACAACACCGAATACAGATAATTTTGTATAGTAAATGCATATATATACACACTTATAGACAAATAAGGAGTACATCAATATGTGTATGATACGGAGAAATGTGAGATTTTACGTTAAGAAGAAGTTTATATTACCAGTTCCTTACTGGCTGCGAAGTGGTCCAAAATTTTTTCAAATTGCGAATTGAATCAGCTACGACCAAACTGCTAAGGAATCCGACAGCATCCAGTTCTTTTACATGGGTATTTGACCTACAATTGACTTACCTCACAGCACTCAAAAGAACAGTGGATCCAAATGGCAGTGCAGAATACACACACTTTCTGGATTCTGCAGCCAAACTCTCTCCACCTTTGAAGGTCTACCCAGATTCACCCAAAGATGGTAAATTACCAGGTTTATCCTTCAGATATAGTGAAAAATGAAATTGAGCGAGTAACTTTGGTTGCCACGTCACCGGGACCTCGGCAGGAGACGTGGCACACGTACTCAGACACTCGTCCAATCAGTAGTTGCTTAGACGGTAATGAAGCATCGTAAGCGAAGGCTGCGTTGATTTTTTTCGTATATCACCAACAAAATATCAGTTTTTTCGTAAACAAAGCTGTGTCATGACCCCAGTTACGCCAGCCAATCAGCTGATTCTTTCAAATTCGCTAGAGCCAGTTAACGGTGTGATATTGATCACACAGAGTTTTTTTTACCATGAGATTTGCCCCGAAACTGCCCCATAACTCCGTTTCCAAGTATGTGCTGGATTAAATTCCAAAGACTTTTATTTCCCGTTTCGTGCAAGAATTAAGTCTCCTCCCATATAACGCAATAGCGGCAACTACCAAGTAAGCTCACATACTGCGGTGTCTGCTTAACAAGCTAAGCTAACACTGTGCAACAAATTCAGGTTAGCAAAAATTAGGTCCATTCTGAGAGTGGCGGGTGAAAATAGAGGCGAAATTAAAAGACCCGTATCGCGCCGTTTTTTTAAGTTAGTTCGAATTTTTTTTTAATCGGCCTTCGAAGTTCGAAATCGGAGCCGATTTTCGGTATATTGTTTCATAAGTACCACAAAAATTTTCGAAATCAATTTTTTCAAAAATTGTAATTATTGCACAGGTCTCTAGCAATAATTTGGCTTTTACAGATTGAAAAAATATCAATTAGTCGGCGAGTTATAGCCAGAAAACCATATAAACAATTTTGCTCCGATTTCGAACTTCGAATGCCGATTAAAAAAAAATTCGAACCAACATAAAAAAACGGCGCGATACTGGTCTTCTAATTTCGCCTCTATTTTCACCCGCCACTCTCAGAATGGACCTAATTTTTGCTAACCTGAATTTCTTCCACAGTGTAATCGTACCATTTGCACGTCTCCTCCATCTAAAGGCTTCTCTTGTTAATGCCGTTCAATCTCAACATTCCGACTGGTGGAGAAAACTTCACTAAAATTAAGCCGTCAATCAGCCCAACTCGCAAGATTTCTAATATTTGAGTAAATCAGGCATCCGCACAATACATTTGTTCAATCCCATCTCTCAGCTCTACACAAATCGCCAAGGATTAGGATGGTAGGGTTTTTTTTTTTTTTATCATCACTAGTGACACCAAGGACAAATTTTATAAAACTTGTATGGATATACAAATTTGAAATATTTTAAAGCCCTATTTATGGACTGGTCGTACACTAGTCAATAGAGAGCCGAACTTACTGCGTTGTATAACTCTGTGTTAGCGTAAAGAACCAAAGAGACACAAACCGAGCAACGTTTGCCTCATCAAAGCGACCTCAGCAGAGCATAAAAGTCAGGGCCCACCTTCTTGCACTCTCCTCATATCTCTTTCCATATCTGTACAACACTATCTCTCGTTTCACCAAAGAACTTTGCCACTGACGAAGGCTGTTGCCTGACTGACAGTTGGGCTGCCTGTCTGCTGCCACAAATTGCTAAGCTGTGGAGAGTGGTGGCGTGCGCCGTGGCAGTTTCATGCAACATAATGAAAATGCAATTAATTTTTCCAACAATTTCTTTCAATGCCTTCGACGATTGCTGTGGCTGCTGCTGCTGCTGCTGCCGAGTCAAACGATTGCTACAGTTATTTGTTTTTTGCTACTTTCTGCCACTCTTTTTGCTACTTTTGCTGCTCATCCTCATTTGTTGCTGGTGTTGTTGATGTTGATGCTAACGTTACGACCGATTCGTGCTTTTTTCCGCTACATTGCCGCATCTGCTGTTGCTGAAAAACAGCTGGTGAGATTTTTGTTGCTTTACATGCTATTCTCTTAATTTTCATGGGCTGCAATATTATGACTGCCTGTCGCAACATTTTTTCACCGCCATCGCGTTTGCTATGCTGACTCCTTTACTCGCGTTGCTGCTATTCCACCAATATGCCATTCACTGCTCGACCCAACAGCCTGCTGTCTATGTCAAGTGGCATGATCAGTGTGTAGCTCAGCCGGTAGAGCAGTAGAGGTGAGTCAGGGCGCAACAGTCACAACAAGACCACTCACATTAAATGAGGGAACCAATTATTCGCGCTTATAAAGATTTGTAGCAAAGACAGCAAGAACAACAAACACAGAGATTTATACACAAAAACACAGGGAAAATATACTTACAGCGCTTTAGGAAATATATTTTTACATACCATATATTTCAGCATTAAAGTATTTATTTAGTTTTTTGTTTTTTGTTTTGCTTTGTCTGTGATTTGTTTTGTTTCTTTATTCACATCGTCTCTTGGCTCTGCTTTTTTCCACTGCTGCCGCTGATTAATGCCAGTGATTCTCATGGCGTTGGTGAATGACCAACAACAGCAGCAGCAGCAGCAGCGACTCTAGGGCTAAACATAGTAAAAGCAAATAGAGGGGAATACTGTGAAAAATCATGGGCTGGAAATCAGTATATGAATATACAAGTGTACATAGAGCTCCCTCCATCTCTCTCCTTTTCTCTCTATTTATCTCCGACCTTCGCTGAGGCAGCGCTTGTGCCTCCAAACCACCACAGCCATTTGCCCACCGCCAGATATCAGACATCAGTCGTACGACCACCACCACCTTTGCGGTTGTCTGTCAATACCCCAGTGACAGGACCTTCATCTATGTAGCTTTGACTTTGTAGTTATTCTTTTTTTTTTCTCCCTGTTAAATGCAAACGTTTGTACAAGGATTAAATTGCCGGAAAATTTAAGTGCAATACAAGTCACTTGTGACGGGTTTTTACAGCAATCGCAATTTTAAATCCGCACACTTTGGCGGAAACATATTAATTAAGTGAGTAAATGTAGTTCAAATTAATAGTATTTTTGAGTTATTCTTAAAATGTTACCTCAGTGATTCAGAGGGTACTTTAGAGAAAGTAATTACACGTAAAACTACACCATTTCTTAGAGGTGAGAAATTTCTTTGCGGTGCGATTTGAATCTTTTTTTATTCATACTTTACATTTTTTGTGGAATTTTTACCAATCAAAATTCATTCACATTTTTTGCGATTTTTCCTATTTAAAAATCATTCAAATTTTTATTTTTTTGTGGGATTTTTCCTATTTAAAATTCATTCAAATTTTTAATTTTTTTGGGACTTTTATTGTACTGATTATATAATGTTTGTGTGTGAAAAGACCCATAACGAAATACTCTAAGGAATATATTCTTCGTCTTCTTAATTGGCGTGATAACCGCTTAGGCGATTTTGGCCGAGCTTAACAAAACGCGCCAGTCGTTTCTTTCTCGTACTAACCGGCGCCAATTGGACACACCAAGTGAAGTCAAGATCTTCTCCACCTGATCTTTCCAACGCAGAGGAGGCTTTCCTCTTCCTCTACTACCACCAGCTGGTACCATTGAATCCTTTCAAACCCGGAGCGTTTGTATCCATTCGGACGACATAACTCAGCCAACGTAGCCACTAGATCTTTATTCGCTGCGCTATGTCTATGTTATCGTAAAGCTCAAAAAGCTCATCGTTCCATCGCCTGCGATATTCGCCGTTGCCAACATGCAAAGGTCCAAAAATCTTCAGCAGAATCTTTCTCTCAAACACTCCAAGCGTCACTTCATCGGATGTTGTCATCGTCCAAGCTTCTGCGCCACACGTTAGGACGGGCATGATGAGAGCCTTGTAGAGTGTTAGTTTTGTTCGCCGGGAGAGGACATATTAGTAGGAATATATTAGTAGAGTATTTTAACCGTCTAACTCCTTTTTAATAAAAACAAAATAGAAGTTTGTCAAATAAAGACCCAAAGCGAGGCACAATATTGAATTAAAATAATTCACGAAAAAATGTCTTCCAGAATTATACTTCAAATGCCGGAATATTATATTTGGCTAAGATTAATACCTTAAATGTTATTTGTAAACAAATTTTCAAAGCGCCCTTTATCACATATATGAAAACCTCAATTCTTCTTAAGTGTCTTACGCGATTTTGGCCGATTTAACTAAGCGCCCCAGTCATTTCTTTCTCGTGCTAATCGGCGAACACCAAGCGAAGCCGAGTCCTTCTTCATCCGATCTCTCCAATGCAGGAAAAGCGTTCCATTTCCTTTACTACCACCAGCTGGTACCACATCGAATACTTTCAACTTGCGTTTATGATCCTAAAAATATAATGCCAGGCTCGAATTTGTTTCTGTTTTTGTAGTGAAACTTCTTTAGGCGCGTCGGGGGCCCCAAGGCAGATTGAAAATAGGCGAGTGAAACGGTAAGTTTGGAGCGTTACCGAAATCCGTCAAATGGGCGGGGCCAAGGAGCAGCTGTCCCTTCCCACTCTCGCCTATTCGCTCTCTCTGTCGCTCTCTCGCATCGCAAGCGCTGAACGATGTGAGGGAGCCACCGAGACACGCCGTCTCTCCCCTTCTCTCTCGAATGCCTTTCTTTCTCTCCCGTTTGCTCTATAGCAAACTACCCACGCCGTGCATCAGCCGTTCAGTAAGTGTGAAGCGAGGTTAGGATATTGCGTTGACCTGTGATTCGCACTGAACGAAGCGATATTCTTAATAGTTTTTAACAATATCGCTAAATCGAAGGAATATACGTATTACGGCTATTGATTTTTCTTTATTGCGTAACTATTTAGAGGAAATTCAGTGTGTGTTGGTGAATAATTAAGTTACGGGCAAAATGAGTCAGAGTGAGACTGATGTAACGCAAACTTGCGCAAACTTTCGAAATAATATGAACTGAAATGTATATAGCACACAAGTAAGCATTGAAGTAGACTGGCGACATGCAGGCAACCGACAAACGACAACCGACAACGGGTATTATAGATAGCCATAGCCCGTGCAAATGAGTGCTGTGTGTGAGTATCAGGTAAAGCGCCGATTGAATGTGTGTAAGCGGGAAAGCAATAAGAAACTGCTGTGAAGTAAATAGATGGTAGGTATGGAGGAGACGAAGCGATACAATGAGTGCGTTTGTCAAACGTGTGACGATAGTTGAAGTAGAAGGTTGTAAAATGGCATTTCAACCGTTTCGGTGATCAAAGCAAATTGATTAACGCGACAAAAGTAGGCAAAAAATACCATTGGAAGTGCAAAGAAATGTCAGCGTCAAGTGCAACACTGCACCCAAGTGTCAAATTTGAAGCTAATAAGGACAAAAATAAATAGTACAAATTTATGTGGAGTGATATAGAAAAAAAAATATGAAAACCTGAATTTAACATGAGAGAGGGGGGAGAGATCTAAACCGGGGCTCCCATGCATGGAACAACCAACTTAGAAGTTTCACCTCTATCGTGCGTGAGTCTGACAGACCCTAGTTTTTTTTTTTTTTTTGCAATTGTTTAAAAAAGTTTTTAAACATTACTTTTTTCATGAATATGTATGTTGTTTTAGGATAAAAAGCACTCTTTGCTTCTTCAACACGTTTTTTGATCATAAACCACCTTTTCCCAGACGCGATCACTTACGTGTTTTGAGAAGCGAAGGGTTAGGAGTGATTGCGAAGCCACTGAATAAGTGGGTGTGATATTTTTTCTACTAGAGTGTACCAATTTCGTAAAATTACTGTTGGCACAGACTGTAAAAAATTACATATTGCATTTTGATCTCCACGAAAGTGCCCAGTTGAGCCTAAGAAAAACTTAAACACTTTGCTTAGAAGGCGAAGAATGGATCTGATGTATGTAGGTGCGGCACAAAACATGTTATTCTCAAAAGAACTGGCAGCAGGAGTACTGTTTCCTTGTTTGTATTTAGATTAAAACATTTTTCATATATATAAAAAATATTGAAACTAATACGCTTCTAAATTCTGGCTTCTGTTCTTAAGCTTGAGTCCATGTAAATCTGAAAGATTATTTAGCCATCCACATTAAGATAAAATATAAAATGTTTTACAAGAGAGGTGCAGCATTGAGATCAGCAGAAAAGTAGGTTTATGTAGAACAGGGAAACCTATTTAAGAATAGAATTCATATGGTTTAGTGATATAAGGAAAGTTTTGGTTAGACTCAAAATGCATTGGCTCCGATTGAGTTATCCTAACTAAACCTCATTTACTAGCGAAGCAGCGAGCAACTACTATTAAAAAATAAATACAGCTCGCCACAGGTTACGCAGTTTACGATATTAAAAACTCAAATTATTCTATGACTCCAAAAAAAAGGAACAACAAATGTTTGTACTGTCTACCAAATGCAACCGGAGATTGCAAACCACAGCTGCGCCTTGCAAGTAATCGGAGCGGAAATTATTATTTCATTGTGTTGCGGATAAGCGAAATAAAGGAAAAGGAGAAAACAAAAATAATATTTTTATTCATTTTGACTGCAGTTTGCATAAGCGAAGAAAGTAAACAAGAAAAAGGCAGGACTAACACCACAGAAGTATTTATGAATGTGTGTGCGCCTATACATATCTAGTGTGTATGTATGTGTGGCATGTGTGCTATAGTTCACATTCGAGGCAATGGCATGAATTGACAGCTAACATCCGTTTCCGTTTACCAAGTAACTGTACAATACATGTGCAAAGACAAATCAGCACACAAATTTATGTCTAAGTATGCGTCTGTCCCTGTGTATGTGTGCGTGTGCACTTGAAGCATTGGTATTGTTGTGTACGTCGCACAATGGCGCAAATTATAAATGCAGAGCAATTACAACAAGCACAACAACAATAGAGAAATGAAAATACAATAGAAACCGACAACAGTTTTGGAAGTGCATCTCAAGCTAAATCTACCAACGCCATAACTCCTACCATTGAGCAGTCATTCAAAGACGTCTCCCTGCCACCCCAAGCACTCCTAGTTGATTTCTGCAAAATAAGTTGGCTTGACACTTGGCTTTCCACCAGCGTACAACTGCATTGCTTGCCACATTTTCACTCTCCACCCAACGAACTTTGCCAGGTTTTGAAGTGATTATAAAATCAAAACACGTCGTTTAATCAACGCTACGTGCAACATCTCCGCTTAGCTTCTATTGGCTATTGCAAATCGTACCACCTAACGTAATGTTCATGCATGTTTGTATGTAGGTGTGAGTGTGTGTGTGTGCATAAATATTCGTGTGACACTCAAGCGCACAGCAAGCGATTTGGGTGTGGCAAGCCATTTTGTTACGTGCCACATACTATTATTGTTTTTGTTGTTGTTATTATTTTTGTTGGCATTGCTATTCACTGCCCTGTCCGCATTGATCATCGCATTGATTCTCTATCGCATCTCTGCACACAATCACCAAAATGTAAATACGTTTACTTGGGTATGTAAGTGTGAGTGTGTATGTGTGTGTATTTTGTGGTGAAATTAATTAATTCTTTGCATACGTACACGTCAGTCGATGTGGCAGACCAAAGGTGCAACCTTCGTTCATACTGGCTGCTGGCTCTTCGCACGTGTAGTTGCCCCAATTGGCCATTAGAGTGAAATTATTAATGCCACAACATCAAATTGGCAGCTGGAAAAAATATGTGCATGAATGCTGACAGCTGGTCCGAGCGACTAAGCCTTGGTATGGATTTTAGTAAATAATAAATTAAGAGCTTAATTTTACTTAACTTAGTTTTACCTTAAAAAAAATTGATTTTTAAACAACTATTGGGAGGTCCTGCCTCAACACTGGTATACTGGGTAGATGGCCAACTAGTACTGGAGTAAATCTAAAACGGAGAGACTCTGCAGCTCAGAAGGCGTTTGTAGCCAGGCCAACTGGGAGCATGGAACTGTGAGGCTTTAGGCTCATTTGACCGATTTCTATTTTTAACAATCGATTTTGGGGTTTTCACATATTTAAAAAGATTAACGCTTCCGTGGTCTGTGTCAAAGTTGAGCTACAAGTTTATGGCCTATTCCCAAAACTTCAATACGAACAACACCTTCAGATTCCCAAATAAATCTTAAAAGAACCCTGGTAATCATTTTCCCAAGTGTTAAAAGATCAAATATGCTTTTTCTAAAGAATATGAATGTAGCGACAGCAAAAGCCGAACATTTAATATAGAAAAAAATTATTAATATCATATGTTTTATTGTCTCCCAGACGTAGTCCTGATTTTGCCTCAGTAAAGTCGATAGAACTATGAGCGCAGTCGACTTAGACTGCTGAGATAACCTATGAACAAAGCTTGGACAGACTTAACCGGCTTTTATTGTTCTTGCTAGAAGGGCATCTTAAAAACTTTGCTTGCGATAGGTCTCTCAAAGCTTTGGGTACTTAAGCTGCTCGGAATATATGTATGGTATATGTTGTTATGGGCCTTTTTTTCAACTGGTGTGTGCCTTTATGTTCTGCAAATGGAGGGTCTTACTGTTTTCTACCACCACCGAATGTACTCCACGCTTTGCTTTTACCTTTCGAGGGGCGACCTCGATATAAACAAATAATGTTTCTTCGCGCAAACTATTTTTTTTTTTGTTGTTTTAATTTTTTACTTTTGTTATTTAATCATTTTTTAGCGAATGAATGCAATAATAATTCTTATAGCCGCTCCAGGTACATTCCCACATTTGTTCCTCTCCTATACGCCGACCAAAATGGTTTCAGTTCCAGGGAAGCAGCGAAAGAACCTCTTTCTGGCAGCTTCTCGATAACCCTGTTTCACGCGATACCACAAAATCGACGCAGTCAGTGCAAAATTACTGTGTTTGCCCTTACTAACAACTTTTGGTTTTCTAAAAACTTGGCAATAAATGTGACTATCAAACCATTCGCCTAATTTATACACAGGCTGAGATTACTTAAACTTCAACTTGAAACATTTCCAACTCCAACTTAAACTCCCAGCTCAAATATGATGTTTGTTAGATCCAGTTCGTAAAGTTTAGATTCATCTTTCCAGAGTTTTGACCCCATTTCTCCAAACCTGTAAGTTGCCTAGGAATTTCACTATGCATTTCCTGCCAAATCAGATTTCTTTAGTCAAAGTAGCGGAAATATTCGATCTTTCCATGAGGCTAATCTAAAATAATACCTTTTTTGCATTTATCTTCAGGAAGTGCGGAAAAGACCCAGCCTAAAAGGAAATAAATAACAGCCGTGGACAGTAGACGATCGTGTGGTAAAAATAAAAACTAACCTCTGCAGTGTTCTTAGTCGAAGTATGGCGGATGTTTCAAGTTTTAGAGAGCACTAAGGAAGTAGTAACCGCCGTAGCCGAAAGGGTTGGTGCGTGACTATCATTCGGAATTCACAGAGAGAACGTAGGTTCGAGTCTCGGTGAAACACCAAAATTAAGAAAAACGTTTTTCTAATAGCGGTCGACCCTCGGCAGGCAATGGTTTGTGGAATAGCATTAAGACGCACACCACAAATAGGAGGAGGAGCTCGGCCAAACACCCAAAAAGGGTGTACGCGCCAATTATATACATATAAGGAAGTAGCAGTTTTACTAGTTGATACCAACGAAGTAGTTTACAGACAGTTTTACTGAAAGGCCACTATATCATCATTAAGTTCAGATATCATATATCCTGCCAAAAAATTTTCAACGAGCTCTCTTGGACCTCCAAACATAATTTATAATATAGGGTTTTTCAATAAAGGCGGGTTGATGTTGAAATGGAATAAAATGGCGTTTGCTGTGTGGCACGTAGCGCCGTCCTGCTGGAACCACATGTCGTCTAGGTCCATATGGTTCAATATGGGCCATAAGAAATTGGAAGGGCCACCACGTCTACCGAAAAATGGGCGCAATGCGTGGAACGTTTGCGTTAATAAACACTCATTTTGATAGTAAAGTTTTATCATTTGAACGTGCTGTTCAATCGCGTAACTTGCCATGATGATTTAGCATAAACAACTGAATAATAAACACAATATTTGACAGATGTCACCAAAACAAAATGGCTGCCACAGGGCGCCAAAATCGACCCGCGCCAATTGAAAAACCCTTTACAAAATTGAGCCAGAACGGCTTTCAGGTATATCACGAGACTGCATTTTTAGAAGCCTGAAATTCTGGGGCTTACCAATCTTTTCGATTAAAGATATCTCACCTTAAAAAACTTCATCCTAAAGATTTAAGTATTGAATAAATTTCCAAATTATTAAATTAAAAAAAAAGAATTGTTCAAAAGTTGCTTTTATTGTTTTTTCTAATATTCTTTCATTGTTATGTAGATAAAGTTATTTAAGGGGGAAGTCTACTGTGACAAGGGAAAAAGGGTTTTCCGGGTTTTATTTCTAACAAAATATTGCTCGTACATAAAATCTATTTAAACTCTTATCTTTATTATATATTTAAGTTTTTGAAAAAAAAATTTTAAGTCAAAATATTCAAAATGGCCGCTGTGGCACTTCTGCAAGCGCAGGTCCGCTTTTCTTAGGTGCCTAAACGGTGTACATGAAATCTTACGTTTCGGTGATCTAAAACAAAAAAACAAAATATTGTTATCATATACATAGTATTGACTCTCGTCTGACGTAGGATTATGTCGATAAAAAATTTTGGCGTTGAAAAACAAATTCTTGAAATTTTTTTCTTTTTTTTTGCCTAAAATTGATGTTACTATTGTTTATAACAATTTAACAAATAACGATATCAAAAAAATCCTATGTCAGACGGGAGACACTATTACAGAGAATATATAATTAAATTTTTAAGCTGATTCATTTATCAGAACTCGAGATATCGTGTACACCGTATACAAAAACTTAGTTTCGAGAAAAATGCGTTTAAAGTTTCAGTATAGCAGGTACGCGCTTTGGAGCGCTTCGGGAAAAGGTCGAAATTTCAACGAAGAAAAATTTAGCCAGCTGTAACACATATTGTACCTTATTTAAGAGGGTTCAAAGTCTTTTTAAGCTAATAAAAAAAATTGATTTTTTGAAAAATTCACAGTAGACTTCCCCCTTAAACAACTCACCTTAAAAACATCTATCCTCAATTTTTTCCATGACGGAAAAAGAATAATGAGATGCCGCCTATCGTGGTGCCGTTACTTTGCGCTCAGCCAACTTGACAATGAGTTACGTGGTTTTAGCTCCAGTATGGCCAGATTACCATTTTCGTAACTGGATTTAGTATTTTGTTTTTTTGATATTTAGTCTCAGAGTTTTAGTTCTCTCTTCATGACATTTTCCTAGCCTATTCTAATTAAAAGTAATGTTTATAATTTTGTAAAATATACATTTTTTAATAATTATTTAAATAATTCACTCAGTTTTATTTAGCTTTACTTTTTTTTAAACATCTGGTAGCATTGCCCGCGAATGCAGTTGTTGTTGGTGTTCTTCTACTTTCAGCAATCTCTCTCGCTATTGCAGTGTTGCCTAGCTTTGAATATAAAAACGCACTAAAATGCCCATTTAAAGAAAATAAAATACCAAATGTTTATTGAATTACTTAAAGAATTTTGTATGCGTGACAAATTGTATTTAGAATATGCGTTTTTTTTTAAATAAATGTGTTATTCTTATGTACAATTTAATTTATGAGTTTTCTTTTGTTAAGCGGGACTCTTTTGTTAAGGGAACGACTTATTTGCTATATTTGAGGTTATGGTACTAGATAAGGTACTCTTTTTGTAAAAATGTCAGTATGGTTTCATTAGTATTTTCTGGTATTTTGTAACTTATTTTAACAATGAATACACCTCTTGATGCCCTAAGCCCAACTAAGGATTGAGGACCGGAAAAAACGATTACTCCTCTATGGTTTGAATTCGCATTCAGTTAGTTCAAAAGCTCTTTAAAATGTGTAAAAAGGTTTTCAATCTTCAGAAGAGTTGAGAGAAGAAGATTTAATATTCTTGCATTACCTTAAATGGAGCCAAAAATTAAATTTGCACTTTCAAATTATCAAATTTTATAAGAGTCAAAAAATTTTCATTAGCGCTAAAATCTTCTCAGAGCGATCTTTTTTTGCTTAATAATATAGTTTTTTTTTTAACTTAAAGTTTCGGTAGATTTAAATTAAAAAAAAAATAAACAAACACGAAACATCAAAATTTTCGCATTTTGGGTATAAAAAAGCACTAAATTTATTGTGAAGGGCAAATGGTTGGTAACACTGCACAACTCGGAAAAACGTGACGTCACGCACTCTTGATGGGCGCAATCTTCTTTCTATCGTTCTTGAATTTTTTCAATATTATATTAAATAAATTTCAAAATTATAAAATTAAGAAAATTTTTTTTTTCAAAATTTGCTTTTATTTTTTTATTCTTTATTATTTTATTTTGTTTCTGTTTAGAGAAAATCATTTTAAATGAAATTTTAATTTTTTACAAATTACGACAATGTCCAGACTATGCCCAATGAGCAGTATGCACCCAGTGATCGACGGGATAGCAATTAATCATCATCAACATCCAAACTAATTATTTGGATCACTTGGCACGGAATCACTTACCAGTTAAACAATTTTGATAAATTTTTCGGTATACTCCATTTATTTCAAGAAATTTTCAAATATACAAGAACTTTTTAAATAGTAAAAAACCACAAATGCCCCTAGAGGCTAATAAGCGTAATCCGCCATATAATGAAAGCAAAAAAGGCATTTTTAATAAAATTAAATTAATATAAAAAATGATAAATTACTTTAATTAAAAATTCTTCACCTCTCATCCATTTCAGAAATTCCATTTTAGTTTTGAAAAATATTGTTCAGTGCATATATGAATTTTCTGGTTAGCTAACTTCTAAAATACACATATATTTATGCCCCGCAGCAACAACAACTACACCCAGAGCAAATCTTTACAACATCACAAAGCAAACAACAAATTGCATTTGTCAATTGCTGCATAAATAATGAGATAATACACGGAACATAAGAACTGTCAATAGAGTGACTGATGCCAACAATAACAACAACTAACACGAAGAAGCACCAAAGCAATGTAAACTCAACACGTGACCTCAAGCTATTTAACGCCCAACAGTCGATGAGATCAAAAGCAGTAGGGAAGCAACCTTCGGTAAGGAGCGAAAGAGCAAAGAGGGTAATGAGAATTAACTCGCTTACTGCCACGTAGCCGAAAAGCAGGCAATGAGAAAGCTTGGAACGGGCGTGGACAAGTGGGTGGACAACCAATGCGCTCTCAACTGACCCCAACTTCAATTTACTTGCTGCTGCCACTTCTTAGCGATGCTGTCGTGCGCTGTCGTGTGATTGCTGTTGCATGTTGCAACAAAATTTACGTGCATGCATTTCGCAGCTGCATAGGTGTATCTACACACATGCATGCATGTATGGCGCGCCTGAGTGTGTGTTGTAATGAAAATTTGTGTCGATTTGCATATTTAATCAAAATTAACATGGCCGATAAAATCAATTACAGCAATGAAGCAGCACGTCCACACACAACATACACCCTTGGGAATATCAAAGTGTTGCACGGAGCAGAGCAGTGCAGAGTTGTTGAAAAACTGATTTACATATATCATTGTCGTTAAGCAAATATATATTGTAGCTATTCTCGCACTCCTCATACGTAAATATATTTCAGTAATTAATGCAGACGTACATACACACAAATACCACTTGACGCCAGATAATCTGAGCGTTGTTCAGTTTTCGCTTCGATTGATTAAATCCACATCCAGAAATATTGGGTAGCTTAGGAATAGCGGCGTTAAAGTAGGGAGGAAAATGAGGATATGCTTCTAAGCAAAGGGTCTTTTAAAAATGACGCGTAGAAGTCAGTAATGAATAGTTCCTGGATGGTACCTCCCTTATGCCATCTTTGAGACTTTTCAACTAAGCAGATGAAATTTTACACGAAAGAAAAACGGATTAAAATTATTGAAAGTTATTATGAAAATTGTTGCTTTTTAAGAACAACATTTCGCAAAATTGGTGATTTTTAGATGGAAATAATCGTCCGAATCTGTCGACAATTCAAAGGTGGGTGAAAAATTTTCAAGAAACTGGTTCTGTCGCGACAGAACAGAGTTTTTTTGTCTTTGGGTTGGCTACAGTAATGCCTTGAGTAGTGAAAACCGTTCATAGCAACGTCCTGTACCCTAAGTATCCTCTGTATTTTCAGTCGCAACGTGGCCTTCGTTTGAGCATCGTATTACTGTCGATGAATAGTGAAAGTTGTACACATTTGAAAGATTTTGTAATGGAGTAAATTGAACAAAACCAAATGGAATCATCTTCGGAAGGTTAGTAAAATACGAGAAATCTTTAGTACATATCAATACCTCGACACAAAATTTTTAGCTGCAGCAATACGTAGATACATTTTTTCCAATTTTATAAAATTTGAGTTTTCAAACTGTATAGTAATACAACGCCGTCATATGCTGCTTTGAAACCTATTAAAGGTTACTCAAAAAAGTAATGGTTACTGAATAAAACAAGATTCAGCTGCTACCACTTGCTACCTTGCGACCCCGAAAACATATAAATTTACATGCATCTTGATTATGTTCTTGAATATACGCTATTTCACGTGAGGGGGTGGCCAATAGGGGTGGAAGGGGGTGGATTTTCAAAATTTTAAGATCAAATTCGTAATCAGCGACCCCGAAAACCACCGAGTAAGAAATTTTGAATCAATTACTTATTTTTTTGAGTTTTGGCCAGCTTTTCGGGAATCGGCCGCACTGTGTGTCGAGGAGAGAAAAATCACTGGCTGATCAAAAACTGAATGTTTTGCTGATAATATTGCTACTGTAGCACAAAGTATTGCTAAACAACCGTCCAAATCGATATCTCGACGTTCTCAGCAATTGGGCATTCATGAATCGACTGTTTGGCGAATTTTATCTGCAGTGGATCCTCATTGTGGACATTTAAATGCCATAATTTTTCACATAAAATTGTTAAGAGCCGTATTTAGAATAAAAATAATTAAAATAAGACCTGAAAGAATCTAAGTTTTTACATGTTTTATTTGAAAACAACATCTAGGCGTGCCTTTTGAAATACCCTTTAGAATGTCTTATTAAATCTGTATGTGTGTGCATGTATGAGACCAGAGTGCAAACGGCAATTGCCTGAATGGCGTTGTACGTTGTCACAATATCTAAGCGTGGTTTAGTGCTTACATTTCCTACAACTCAGACGCTGGTCCATTGTAATCTTATAATAATAATTATTACCGACAAATTTAGTTGGGCCGGGCGCCATGTCGTATACGCGACGTGGAATTTCAGGCGACAAATCACGCGTTGTTAAGGGGGGAAGCTGGTCTAGAGCGCAAAAAATGGGCATATTTTATGAATTTATTTTGACTCAACAAAGGAATCAATCGAAAATCTGTGAAATAGGTTTAATAATATAGCTTTCATGGTACAAATACAAAATTTTTCGTCTGAATTAATTTCAAAATGGCCGCTGTCCAGCAGTTCTCCTAAGGCGCCTTTTTTTCTAGTGGGTCCATTGCCGAAGACGTAAACTCCTTAATTTTTGTCCTGGATCAAAAAATAAAATTTTTTTAATTTCTATATAACAACAGAAAGAGACGGTACGTAGGATTTTTTCGATATTTTGTTTTTTCGCGAAATGGTGCACGTTTGAACAAAAAGTTACAATTTTCACTATAAAGAACGACATAAAATTGTTGATTAAAAAAAAAACTATGTAATATAAATAAAAAATCCTACGTACGTCTCCGGAGAAAGGTATTTCGAATGTATTGTCAAAATTTCGTAAGAATCGGTAAAGATTTGTTCGAGTTATGTCTTCGGCCAGTTTAAAAAAAGTGATTTCGAGAAAAACGCGTTTAAAGTTGTAAGTAGCGTTCGGGGCATACCTGCGAGGCACTGCCGTCGAATGAAAAATTTGGGCATTTAGACATTTTTGCTGGCATCCCTCATTTGGTATATTATTTCTAAGACCCTAAAGCACCTTTTAAGACAAAAAAAAATTTTTCGATTTTTTCTAAATTCTAGACCAGCTTCCCCCCTTAATAGCATTTTATGGCACTATAAATTAAGGTTTGAGTGCTGAAGAATTTATTTTTGTAAGTCGTTACTTAAGAAATCAAGGCATTTTTTTAAATATCGCTACCGGTAGACAAGGCATTTAAGTTCTTGTCTGGAAATACTAGTAGTTCGAAATTTTAAATTTCTAAGAAAGAAAAATCGTATATTGTCTTTTTTGTCCAGTAATAAGTATTAGGAAGTTACTTTCTCAGAGCCCTGATACATACTGATTCATTTTTCACACATTCTTAAACATCATAATTAGCTCAACCCAACCCAGTCATCACTTACCTTGTAGAGGTTTAGTTATATTATATCAGCTGCCCAGCTATAGGTTTTGGGAAACAAATGCACTTCATATCAAACCAACTGCTGTTTTCCCAAAACTGACATCAATTTAAGGTTTTAGTATTAAGTATACTGTACGCTTTTGGCATTTCGACCCACCAAATATCTAAGGATATGAAAATATTCATGCCACGCTTTTTTTAAGACAAAACGTAGTGTTATAATAGACGGTCTGCTCATGGCAATAGACTACTCGGTAGTCCACTTGGTAACGAGTGATGATGACCAGAAAAAATATTGGCATTTCCAAATTTTGGCAAATCCCACCAGCTTTTCCAAAAAGAATGGTCCTAGGCTACCCAGGTTCTAGAGGAAGTGATGCCAAAGAAATCTGAAGCAAATTACTCTAAATAATTCAATAAGTGAAAAATTAAGACAAATTTATTCTCGAAGAAATCTTGCAACAAACGAGCGAGTGTTTCGCCGTCTGACTGTCAGAGGAAGACAATTATTAGGTAGAACATAGTTTCTCTTATTACAATGAGTTCGACTTGAAAAACTCTACCGTGATTCGGTAAACGGACACTAAAATCAAGTGATAGCTGTCAGGTATAGAAGTCTGATATGCCTTGTAATTTAGCCAGAGTTAGTTGTGGACTCTGAAACTAAGCCTTTCTTCGGGCCACTTTCTGTGGAAAAGGTAGGCATCTCAGACAGTGTTCTCTGCCTAGGTTGTGAAGTGGAGGATGAGACGGCGGACCACTTCCTGTGCGCCTGTGCACAAGAGGCCAGCTGCGGACTTCAAATTTGTAGATGAATAATAATTAAACCAATAATACCAACTCTACTGAAATTTGAGAAAAAATGTAATAAAACTTTTGCAAAATTCATTCAGAAGCTGTTAAATAAATAAAGATGTCTTTTTCATGCCACTTTTCCCCTATTGATAATATATATTTAATTATTTAACCAAATTTGTTACTCTAATGTATTGTAGGAAATATTTTTATGTATGTTCGTTGTAGTTTGTTTTTATTTGAGGATGAAGAATTAACAGACGATAAGAAATCTCTTTTGAAGATGTTTTATGGAATGATGAGAGAATTGACTCATCGGACATTAAAGAAGAATAAATTATTTGTTAACTTACCTACCAGTCAATTAAGTGAAATATAGAAAATAAGAAAACTATATATTAGCATAAAATTAAGAAATCATACATAACAAATCTTTTTGTACATCTAACGCATGAGTATAATAAAATTTTTTTAGTGCTTAATTATATTATTATTACATAATGCATCGTATGTAACAACATACATATAAAAAAGCTAATGCCTAATGTTTAATTAAGTATATTATGATCATTGTAACGATCAGATAAATTCTTTAAATTTCAATTTCAGATCAGATCAGAAAATATCTGTGCTATTCATCTTCATCGTCTCCACTTAGTAAATTAAATAATTCTTCAGTGTCATGCTCATCTGATAAAGTTGCAGTTGAAGTAGAGGGTTGAATGTCGTCTAAAAGCTGATATTGCTGTTCAATGGGTTTTGTTGTAAAAGATTAACTTTTGTTGGTTCCAATGAGTTGCAGCACTTCCGGCGGTATTTCAAACGATGTACAATCTTTATTGTATTTGTTTTTTTAACTGATCTCTCAACAGAATTAGTGCATTAATTGTGTTTAACGACATTCAGTTGCGTTGTTTTGTTTTTATAATGTTCATAGAACTGAATACTCTCTCGACTTCGGCGTTTCAATGGGGCAAGGATAGAATAGTGATTGCCAGTTATGAATTGCATTATTTTTATTTATTTGTAATGTTTCTTCAACATTTAACAAAGACATTTTTTTCAGAATAGCGACATTACTAGGTAGTCTTTGTTGAATCTCCTTCATGAATTTCATACTAAATTCAATGCATCTCTTCTTCAAATCATTTTTATTTTCTTGCGGCAAACTTGACTGGGACAATTTCTGTTCAAATGCAAAGCCAAGGTGGGGATCAGCGTACATACATTCGTTCGGAACTATTGTTGTCAACAAATCAACAGTTGGAAAAACTATGTTTTTTCCGAGCGATTGCATGAGAAACACAAGAGTGTCGAGTAATTTTGTGGGGTCATTGTCTTCACCTTCAAATGCTTTTAGTGCTATTTGTACGTCTTTTAAAGTATGCTTAAGGCGAAACATGTAAAGTTGACTTAAGTCGTCACAATACATCTGGTACAAAAGATCAGCTGTGTAACAATTGTCTTGAACTCTTGAAAGTGAAAAATGTAGCTTTAGTTCTTCCCATTGCTCCAGAATCCTGCGTACAGCTGGACTACTACAGCCAACGAGTTGCACAGACTTTCAAAATTTTTAGCGCAATGCAATTTATCGTTTCATAAATTTTTTATATTCTCCTTGTCTTTTGGGAGAAATCGAAAACCAATTGTAGGTTTCCCGTACAAGAAATTCTATTTGTCTGGGTATAGTATGTACTGACGCGTGTGAAACCGCAAGTTGTAGAGAATAAGATTTTTCAAAGAACTCACAAGAACAGCAGATAAGCTTTGAGCATCTGCAGTTTCCACTGAGGCAAGCTTGAGAAATGCTGATCTAATGGTTTGGTTTTTTATACTATAGTACCTTATTACGATTCCTAGTGTTTTTGATACATCTGTGGATTCATCTATTAGTACATTGTATTTTTGATTACCTATATCGTGAACCAATAATTGCGTAAAATATAGGGCCAAAACTTCGGTTATAATGTTAGCACACTTTGTACGATGTAATTGCATCAGTGGAAAATAATTTGGTTACTCATTACAATTGTGTGAAACAAGGTCTATAATTTATCGATGGTAACACACCAATACGTAGTGCGTTATTTTATCTGTAGTCAGTAAATTGTTACTGTAGAGTATGGAAGGTAAAGGGCATTCACGGGTAATCAAGTTGACAGAAAAGTATCTATTGCCTAAAACGGTTTTGATTTGCCCTCCAAAAGTCGCCAGATAAGTCGCTAAATCATTTTTGTCGTCAAAACTTTTTTTTTGTCGCCAAGACTCAAGCAAAAGTCTTCACATCTAGCGACAAAGTCGCTAAATTGGCAACACTGGTCTGCCCTGCCTTCGCCCAAATCAGGTATGAGATCTTTGGCACTGATGTGTTAAGAAGCGACCACTTTGGCTCCCTGGCACCACAAGACCTACTCATATTTATTCGGAGATCGAGTACCTTTAAAGAAAATTAAAAGGGAATCCCAGTGTAGTACAATGAACTTGATTAATATCTGAGTGCTCCACTTGCTATGAATTCCTGTAGGAACGACGTTTTCGGAAATAAAAATGTACAGTGAATATTTGATCCAAAAATGTTTTTTCATATAGTTATCCTAAACTTTCAATAATGCGTGGCACCAGCTAATTCCTCTTTTGAGCAACCCAAGTTTTCCGATTGCCGATGTGAGGCCCAGGATTTTTACTCAAGATTTTCTCTTTTACCGGACACTTAGTAATCAGAGTCAAAATCATTTAAAATCTGTTCCACAATTTCTATAAAAATCTCAATAGAACTCTTTAGCTAAAGCAGATTTTTCTGCGATTATAGTACGAAAACTTCGAATCATCAGCATAACCAAATCATTACTTACTAAATCCAACACAATCAGTAGCAATCAACTATTGCAAATACAAAAGCCATTATTGCATAAAAAAGTTCTTGGATATGCACTGCAAATCACACACATAAACACACACACACTTGCCTGAGGCTTGCACTCATATTCAACCAATGTAAAGCAGCCAGAGAGGTTTTGTTCTCCACAGGCTCAAGTTTCAACCAACTGTAAGCGTATAAATATCGACAAAGGATTTTGTAGATCAACATTGAATCGGCAAAGCGCCAAACGCTGGAAATTATACGCCGCATGAAATCGATGCAGCACTAAAATTTTGCAAGTGTGTGAAAAAGTAAAAAAAAAAGATTCATTTATATGTAGGCTGAATAGAAATTACAATTTCATAGGGAGCATTGGCTCTATTAACTTCTATAATTTGAAACACTACTACAATAAATTTAGTGCGCCGTAATCGTAAGAACAGAAGAGCTAGAGAAAATAAAAATTATTTTTTCAATTTTAAATTTTTTGGTCCTATGTTCTACCCCGAGTTAAAGGACATTATATACATATATACACTTTCGAATCTCCGGGCATGCGACATCAAATCATAGAAAAAGTTTTTTCTCACAGCGGTCGCCTCTCGGCAGGCAATGACAAACCTCTGAGTGTATTTCTGCATTGAAAAATCTCCGCACGAAAAATGAGTTGCCGTTAGTAGTCGGCTTAAAACTGTTGATCCCTCCATTTGTGGATCGACATCAAACCACACACCACAAATAGGAGCAGGAGCCGGCCAAATACCTAACAGAAGTATACGTGCCAATTATTTATTTTTATTTATTTATACGATCATCTGAATACGTCGCCTACAGAGTGCTTTTTGATTTAAAAGCTGCGTTTTATTTCACAAAAGCCTCCCAATTCACACTCCACGCTTACTACTTACTACACTGTTCGAGAGACTGAACCTGAACTGAAAGTATTCATAAAATTTATTGTCATATTGCCAAGGTCTTCATAGTTTGGTATATTTGTTCTATGTCGAGAACGTAAACAAGTTTTACCTCGAAAAACAATGTAAACATTAAAAAACAAAATGATCATGCATTCAGGTATGCCTGCTAGCGAAGTCCAGAACAAACAAGACTGAGCTACAATAGAAACGACAGGAGCTTTTTTCTGATAACTTCGAGTTTATTTATTTAAAATAGTTCCCTCTGGTCTCGGTACACCATTTTGCGCGATCTAAAAGCTTTTGGTAAGAGTTTTTCAGATCATTGACTGGAATGTCCTTCAGGATGTCTTTACAAACCTTTTGGATGGCCTCTACGGGCACAAAACGTTTTCCTTTCATGGCCAAAAGCAATTTTCCGAATAGGTAGAAGTCACAGGGAGCCATATAAGTTGAATACGGTGATTGATGGTTAAAATGCGATTTCTAATTAAAAATCCGTTACAAGAGTGGATCGATGAGATGGTGCATTATTATGCAATAAGCGCCAGTTTTCTGCTTCGCGGTATTCAGGGCGAATTCGACGAATAGAATGCAAGAAATGCTTCAAAATGACAGAATAGAAAGTTGCATTGACGGTTTGGCCCATTGGCATGAACTCCTTGGGGACAACTCCCTTGGGATCGTAAAAACAAGTGGCATCGATTTGGTTTTTTACTTTTCCAAATGCGATTTTTTGGGAAATGGCTCGTCTGGGGCCTTCCATTTGGCACTTTGACGCTTAATTTCAGGTTCATGTTGTAAACACCGCGTTTCACCACCACTTACAATGTTGTAAGGGAAATTCTCGTATTTTCTCGCCTCTTTAATGAGGCCTTTCGAATGATGAATTCTGAACAATTTTTGGTCCTCACTTAACTTGTGCAAAATGAAACGGGCACAGACCTTTCGTAAGCCCAAATCATCAGTTAAAATGCAATAAATTAATGCTTTGGAGATATTTAATTCCGATTCCATGAAATTCAACGATAATTTCGGTTCATTTTTGATAAATTTACGAACAATTTCGATGGAGTTTTCGAGGATTACTGATTTTGTGCGGCCCGTATGTTCATTGTCATTTATGTCATCACAACCATCTCTGAAGCATCTAAACCACTTATGAACTTTCCACGAGATAGAATCATCGCCATAAACTTTTTTCATCAACTCAAATGTTTCGGTAAACGTTAAAAAAATAATAATAATAAATAATTGGCGCGTACACTTCTGTTAGGTGTTTGGCTGAGCTCCTCCTCCTATTTGTGGTGTGCGTCTTGATGTTGTTCCACAAATGGAGGGACCTACAGTTTCAAGCCGACCCTGAACGGCAGATATTTTTATGAGGATCTTTCTCATGGCAGAAATACACTCGGAGGTTTGCCATTGCCTGCCGAGGGGCGACCGCTATTAGAAAAATGTTTTTATTAATTTTGCTTTCACCGAGATTCGAACCAATGACTTCTCTGTGAACTCCGAATGGTAATCACGCACCAACCCATTCGGCTACGGCGGCCGCCGTTTACCGAGTTTCTTCGAGTTAATACAAGCGACTTTCCAACTTATAAAGCTTTCCCGTATGTTTTCTATCCAGCCTTTCTTTCGCCTGTACATTACCTTTGCAATAGTTTTGAAAAATTAGATACGAGTAGGTTTTGAAAATTTTTATTAATTTAAAATTTCGTATTTTACTTTAACTTCCATTATTAATTCGACTATTTTTCTCTCACATACATTTCATACAAAATTTGGACGCTGTCACAATAAATTCGAAGTCATAAATTTGACAAACCACAACAACTGCCACAAAATTGCAACAGCGCACAGTTGCAATGGAAAATAGCAAAGAAACGCACATTTTACAACAATTACAAAAAAAATTTACTGAAAATTATTATAAAATGTTAACAGCCAACCAACAAATGTACACATGAACATACATACATATATACACTCAAATATTTCACTGCAACGCCAAAGCAAATGCAACGCCATATAAATATTTCCAGCAAATGCCCTCAAGGCAATGGCAATCAGTTGGCCCCACCTCTCTCTCTGCTTACCATTTTTACCTCTGTTTTTTCCGGCCTTTTGTCCGTCCATTTTTGCTATCCATCTATCGTTGAATTTGCTGAGCGTGTGAAAATTAATTAAAATATTCCGCGCCATTCCATTACCAAAGCAATCCTTTACGCTGCCATTAGACTTTCAATAACCCAAACGAGCCTGGCAACCAACAATATGGGCGGGCGGCCAGTCAGTCAGTCAGTCACCAGCCAGCCAGTTGGAAAGAAAATTGTAGTGAAATTTCATAACGCTGTAGTGGCGCAGCAGCAGCATAACTGAATTTTAATTGAACGCAATCAATTCGATTTATTTCATTTCATTACATTTTTATTGTAGAAAAAAAAGGAAAATAAAGATGAACTCTTAGTTGCTAGAGTAGAAGCGGCTGCTTTTATAAGACTTTTGTAGGCAAGGAAGACAATGCCGAACTCTAAGAATTACTTGAAGCCATTGACAGGTGAAGCAAATTTTCTCAAAATTTCACGGTTTCAGTCACTGCTCCGCCTGTCTTTCTGCCATTATTGAATTTCATAAATTTTTCAATTTACATTATTCAGGCAGACAAAGAGGTCGCTGGGTGCAAATTTGAAATACTTTTGGATATGAATCTATTAAAATTGATTAAAAGTAAAGTTGAAAGACAAATAAACGAATTTCAGCTGTGTGAAGAAACTTAACTTGAAGTTGTTAAATTTTCAGTCAGAAATTTAAGTTGTCAACGCGTATTTACGAGGGATGTACATTTTTGCGATTTTTACGATGCAGGGATTTTCGGGATCTCGTTCTCACAATCACAAAAATTGCACCAATATTTTATGAGAAACTCTCTTACCATAAAGATATTAAATCTTATTAAATAGGATCCCTCGTATTCATCCACAAACCTCCATCTGGTTAAGAGTTTTTTCATAAAATATTTTATTTATTGTATTTAAATGAATTGAGTGCGACCGCCGTAGCCGTGACCACCATTTGGAAATGCACAGGTTCGAGTCTCTGTGCATTAAATATCGAATAATAGAAAAAACAATTTTTTCTAACAGCGGTCGCCCCTCAGCAGACAATGGCAAATCTCTGAGTCTATTTCTGCCATGAAAGAGCTCCTCATTAAAAACCATCTGCTATTTGGAGTGGGCTTAAAACCGCAAATCCCTTCATTTGTGGAACAAGGAGAAGGAGCTCGACCAAACACCCAAAAAAGGTAGACATGAATTGAGTTCAACAAAATGTTCCTTTTTTACTCCTCAATAAACAGATGCTCGCAGTGAAAGGGAGTGCATTTGTACAGAAAGATAAAAAACCGTCCCGTGTCATCTTATAAGCTTAAAGTAGTGAAGAAAGGGTACAGAGGGAGGGAGTTATCCTTTGAATCGTGAGGCTTGGGAATTGTGAATGGAACTGTTAAAATAACTCCGCTGCATCATCTATCAATCATTTACTGCAGGACGGGCAGCAAGTTATTTTGAGTGCGAGTTTCTAACGGGCAGTGTTCAGTTAATACTCTCACTACTTAAGTGCGTTGCGTCTTTATTAGCCTTAGGAGCTCCTTCAGCCAACTCCGATACAGACGGAAACAAAAATACTTGTTTCTGAGTCCTTGCATGCTGAGCTGGGTGTTGCACAAGTTAACCTTCTCAATAAATGTCCTACTCAGCCAGCTCATTAATATAAGGCCGGTAGCAATACGAGTATAAGGCTGGTATCAATCGAAATATTCAGATGCTACCGAAAGAGAAGATTAGTCGAAGAATGCATGACCTCAAAATTAAAATCAGCAGCCAATCTATAGCTATTTTCCTGCCAACAGCCAACCCAACTACCTCTGCTTAAAAAAACTCTGTCGTGGTGTGGAAACTTAATTATATGTATTAGCATCTTCCTTCAAACCGTCGCACTATGGAAAATCGAGACCAAAAATCGGTAATTGTTACATTTCGAAAGATTAAGTTGAGAAAATTTGCACTAATACAAAAAAATGTGTAAAGATTTAAACAAAATATATTTTAATATCATTTATTTTTAAATACCGTGTGAAAAAAAAGTTAAACTTAAAAATTATCAAATTTAAAATGATTTTATTCAATTTTAAATAGCTAAACGTCTTAAAATATGTAAAAGCAAACTTATAACTCATATCTTTTAACAAAACAAAATATTTAAATTATTGTCAAACAATTAAGTAAAGCAAATATAAAAATCAGTAAGAAGAAGTACTACATTACAATTACTACGTATTAAAGGAATAGAAATAATAAACATTATAAAAAATTTTTTTGTAACACTTTCTATTTACAAAAATTTATTTTAATTACTTATATACTTACGGAAAATAAGAATTAAAAACAAATTAATTAATGTTTAGTAAATCTAGGGTTTCCTCTGCAAGTTCATTTACTATTCTTTTATAGGATTTTCTTAAATTTGTTATAAATGGATCAGAGGTATAAGGAAGAGTGTGCAATATGTCCTCATTTGTAGTTGATCGAGAGCATTACCGAGTAACTGATGTAAACGAAATTTTTTATATATTAATTCTTATTACGGGACTCTTGTGCGCCTTCAGAAAGTTGACTAATAGGAAGCACTGCAAAATGTTTTATTATACTTTCTCCATGTATTAAAATTTTGTGGACCGAAGATGGCATGTAATACCATTTATAATTAGTCATATATATTAGATCTGAGCAGTTTCCAAAGCATAACTACCAAATTTCTCTGAATTTATCATCATTCTCGATGAGAGACTCTTGTCTGTAGAACTATATGAAGGTGCTTAATCAAATGAATGTCGACTCCAGCTGAACAGCTAGCATTGTAAAAGAATCTTCTGCCAGTATTAGCGTCATTGGTATTGCCACTTCCTTGTCGGGGTTTGTCGATTATCAATCCTAGCTCATCGCGAAATCGTTTTTGTACTAGAATTTTTTTCTCTTGCTTTAGCAGTTTATTTTCATCACTGTGAGCTGAACATGTTTTGAAGGAAAGATTGTAGGAAATACTATGTAGTATCATTTCCATGCAACGAATCCAGGCATGTAATGCAGATAGTCCATATTGATAAGAATCTTCATTTTCAGGCGTAGCAATCACTTTAGTTTGATCGTTCATTTCACGTAGAGTAGAACCACATACCTTCTGCTTACAAATGAACGAGACGTTATCAATAAAACGGTCCGTGGATGACATATGGCAAAAATAAATTTTTTGTTTTTTGGTAAGACTGTTATAAGCTTACATGGCAAATTTCAGCGTGATATGTCAGATAGTTTGTTTTCTGTGCTACTGTAAACAAGTCAAGCTCGAGTGTGTTCTTCGAATTTAACGATGGAAATTCAAGTTGAACAAAGAATTTGTTTGAAATTTTGTTATTCCAACAAAATTTCGGCTTCAGACGCCTTAAAAATGTTGCAGACAACCTATGGGGACTCTGCTCTATCGCGAGCACGTGTTTTCCAGTGGTACAAATCGTTCAAAGAGGGTCGTACATCGGTTGAAAACTTGCCTCATGAACGTCGTCCAGCAACATCAGTAAACGACGAAAACATCGGAAAAGTAAAGGAAATTCTGCTTGAAAATCGCACAAATGGCAAAGTCGGTTAACGCTGAATATTATTTAGACGTTTTAAAGCGTTTGTGCGAGAACATTCGTCTTAAAAGGAAGGAATTGTGGGACAACAAGTCATGGTTCTTGCATCACGATAATGCACCAGCTCACACATCACGTCTTGTTCGCGATTATTTGAACAAAAATAATGTTAATATCGTTCCGCAAGCACCGTATTTGCCTGATATGGCTCCATGTGACTTTTTTCTGCTTCCCAAGCTCAAGTTGCCGCTCCGTGGAAAACATTTTGAGACAATTGAAGTCATAAAAGAGAATTCGAAGAACACACTCGAGCTTGTCTTGTTTACAGTAGCACAGAAAACAAACTATGTGACATATCCCGCTGAAATTTGCCATGTAAGCTTATAACAGTCTTACCAAAAAACAAAAAATTTTTTTTTGCCATATGTCATCCACGGACCGTTTTATTGATAACGTCTCGTTCATATTTGAGCAAAAGGTATTGCACATGTGGAAGCTGATGAAATGTCCGTCAATACTTGAGCTACTTTGCCTTCTATCATTGTTAGAAAGAATTCATGCTTTACTTCCACTTTCTTATCTTCTTTAATAATAAATATTGGTTTTAAAGAATACATTTGACGCTTTATCTCATCCACAACAGCCTTAGTTTTTTCCGTAGTTTCTTTGCTAAATTCACTAGATATTGGACGACAAAATCGAACAGATGGAGGTACTGGATTTTTCCACACCACATCCTCTGTTAGGTTTAGGTTAATCAATTTAATACGCACACATAGAAGTGATAAACAAATTTGCGTTAGTAATACTCTTCTGGAAGTTTTTGTTTATACTGACTTTGTCCTGATGAACCACCACATCCCCATTTACTGTACAGAACTAGATGTTTCAACTCATCTTTGAAACCGGAATCTACTCTCAAAATTCTAGCCACAGTGTGATCCAATAAATCTTGAAGCTTCATTATTTTTGCACTTGTGTTACTTCTACTGATGGCACTGGCGGATAGCTGGTTTGTTTAATTGCTTGCACTTTGTAATATGGTGGAAATATAAAAGAGCGTCGTTCGTTAGTTAAATTTCTTAGGTATTGATATTAGACTTTTGTTAAATTTAAATTAATTAAAACACTTAATGTTTCTTCATCCGTTAAAATGGGTTTCTGTTCTGATTTTTCTATTAGATCCGAGTATAATTTCTTATTTTTACGGTCTGCTGCTCTTATTGTTTCCACAAGATTTGCTTCTGTCCCTTCTCCTATCGAACGTAGTCCCTGAAGATAAGCATTGTAAATGTGTTCGAATCCGTATTCATGGAGTAACATTGTGTTTTTTTCTTTTCTTGTTGGATTCTGATGAGTCTGTATAGGGTAAGCACGGTCTTCCATGTTTACCAGAAACGGGTGTATTGTCTTTCGGTAAAATAACTGAATATTCGGAATCCAACCAGTTACTGTTTTTTTAAATATGTATTTTTTACTTGATACTTCCATCCAACTTTAATTAAAAGCTGGAATTATATGTCTTTGAATATCACTGATGATAAGACATACCTATATAGTCTTCAGAGACTTTGTAATTATTTTTCAAAACACTTGACAAACAATTAAAAGTTTTTCCTCCTTCAATATAATTTATTATTATTTCATGATTAGAACACTTGAAAAAAGTCATTTTATTAAATTTGTTTCATTTAATGTGCCGCGAATGTATAGCGTTTTTCAATAGGTGCGTTTCAACTTTTTTCCGATAGGGAGGGCGAACGACGCAATATTTTTTATTTTTCGCTTGTCATTTGTAAACTTCATTAGTATACATTTCATCATGGAACGCTACACACTTGAGCAACGATTGCAAATCGTGCAAATTTTTTATGAAAATAATCGTTCTGTTGCTTCCACTTTAAATCAAAATAATTCCAAAAAATCATCTTCAGTGATGAAGCTCACTTTTGGCTCAATGGCTTTGTCAACAAGCAAAATATGCGTTACTGGGCAGAAAGCAATCCACACGTGATTCATGAGGCACCGTTGCATCCCGAAAAAATCACTGTTTGGTGCAGTTTACATGCCGGCGGCGTAATTGGCCCATATTTTTCGTTGACGAGAACGATCGCCACGTTACTGTGAATGGAAATCGATACCGCGACATGATAAACGATTATTTTTGGCCGCAATTGAATGGTATGGACTTAGACGACATGTGGTTTCAACAGGACGGGGCCACAAGCCACACAGCACACGCTACAATTGATTTGTTGAAGAGTAAGTTCGATGAGCGCATTATTTCCAGAAATGGACCGGTCGAATGGCTGCCGCGCTCGTGTGATTTAACGCCTCTAGACTATTTTCTTTGGGATTATGTGAAGTCATTGGTCTACAGTAACAAGCCGGCGACGATTTGTGAGCTCAGAGCCAATATTGAATGCGAAATTGCTGGAATTTCGGCCGATTTATGCAAAAGAGTGGTCGAAAGTTGGGTTCAACGATTGGACTTCGTAAAACGTGCACGCGGTGGTCATGCAAAAGAAATCGAGTTTCATACTTAAATGTATATGTTCAAACTCGATAATAAAAAAAAAATTAGTTAAAAAAGTCAAACCGTTTGTGTTTTATTCAAAAAAGTTCAAAAGTTGAAGCGCACTTACTGAAAAACGCTTTACAAATAATCTTATGTTTACATGACGCAAGAAGCAAGCATATAAAGTTTTCGGTTTCAGGAAGTCACAGATTCCAAAGATTTCACTAATTTCGTCTCACGCAGTAAACAACTCAAAAGATAAAACGATAAATAGATTGCCTCTGCAATCGCAATTGAAATTGGATTTCCATGTTTTGGGTTTTTACATTTTTGTCAATAATTTTGAAAATCGCAAAAATCCGCAGCCAATTTTTATAAATGTTTCTTATTAATAATAAAGTTACAAATCCCACTTAAATTTTAAACATGGGGAGGCGTGGGTACCTGTTGAAAGTGTCCATAAACTTAAAAAACTTTTTTTTTAACTTATGTTATTTGCAACTGTTTTTTGTACTAATTTTAAAACAAAATTGAAGACATATTATTTTTTTAATAATCTGCAAAAAATAAACTTTTTGAAAATATATAACACTTTATATTTCCTTCCACAAAGTATAACCTTAAAATCACTTTAAATGTAGTAAGGTGAAGTGGCTTCCCCTGGACGTTTCCAAAAATAACAAAGATTGCCGAATGATAAAAAATTAATTTCATATAATTTATTAATATTTTTTTTTTATGATAGTTTAATTCGATCCTTAAGCTATGGATTTGTAAAAATCATTTTTGATACGCCGTTGTTCTACTATTTTCCATAGTGCGTCGTTTTAATTGATCACAGGACCTTGTTGCCCAATGTTGCACCACTCCCAATCATCTTTTAAGCAGTTGTGATACAAAAGGATACGTTTAGAGCCAACATCGATGTCGATGAGTTAGTGTCAACCAAAATGGGATGAAAAATTCTAAAAATTTCCGGGTACAATACAGACTTTACATCAAATACATAGGCCACACCTCTTAAACTAATCTGGACAGCCGGAGTTTCAGCTTTAATTACAATATCTACGGGTCCAACGAGTAACATACTCTCCATCATAACAAGTAAACAGCTCTCTCTACTCCGCCTAGCTGCTTAAACGACGTAGTATTTCGCAGCAAAATCCACCAGTTAATTCACGTTAAATATCCTGACTGGAAAGGCATGGAATTCAAACGATACTGGAAGAAAAATTCAAGACTTAGGCAGTCAAAATAAGTTTTCCTTCCTTCCAGAAGAGCGTCAAGTAGGCTCCCAAACCCAAATGTTGAGAGCTTGCAAGCTCTCATTGGACGCGCTATAAGCTGCATTGCAGACCTCGTTATTATTTCAGAAAACTAAAACTATCAGAAACGAGCGTCTATCGTTTTGCAAGCTGGGCGCCGAAATACCAGAGTGCATCTTTCGTGAATGTGCAGCTCTCGCAAGACGAAGACTCACTGACCAAGGCAGTGTGGAGTACTCAAAATTTATTGAAAGCCTTTAACTATAGGCTCACGGTCAAGCAAGATAGACTACATCGAAGATGGCATTATGGTTCGATAAAACTAACTGACTGACTCAGTATCAGATTATGTATCAGATTATATACGATTGATAAACCTGGAAGGATTTGATTCGATCTACAAGTTATCCCAGAGCTTTACTGATTTCGAGGAAAATTACCACTCAAAAGATTTCTTGAGCAAAATACTGCTATAAGTCAACATACATTTTGTACTAACATTAGCTCTTATAAATTCTAAAATAGCATAAGGTTATATACATATAGGAATGGACTAACTGTGCACTGCCTTTGACCGCATTGAGCCAAGATACCGTAGCGGTGTCATATTAAAGTACTTTAATGGGGCCAATTCCCAAAAGCAATGTAAGCCGATTAATTTTATTTCTAGCCTGTGTAGATGACCTTTCAGTCTGCATTGATGCATGAAGGTGCTTGTAAACCTATATTCGTTAAGTCCAGATCTACCAAAGAACTTCGTTCGCCAACTCAGCGCAATGGTCATAAGAATAGGCCGCTAAGAGATAGGATGCTATTAGCACATTTGCTGCAGCCTTTCTAGCTAATCTGTCAGCTTTCATTTTTCCAGATGCCTTTTTGGCCTGGGATCCCCCTGGGATGAATGCGATTATCCTGCGCTAGAAATTTAAGCTTTCTTTGCATTTTAGGACTAATAAGGTTTTTTTCTTCAAATGCTGATATAGCCTAGAGTGCAATAGCTTCAACTTACCCTGTATATTCTCAATGCTCTCTTTGCATACTCCAACACTCTATCCTAATACATTTAAGCAGCTTAAAATGAAATTTCGTAATCTTCACTTAAATACTTGAAGAATTTGCACCACTTTAAAAACCACAAAACTTTACCACCAAGAACACGAGAATCCAATTTATAGGCGAGTAAATGAAAACTGGTGAAAATTAAACACTCAACTCAACACTACTGACAAATGGAAAATCAATGTTTCGCCAACCAATGCACAAACAATACACCAACACTTTAAAACGATCTTTAAGCTGTACTTGAAAAGCTCACTAAAAACTTGACATTCACTAACTTCAAAAATACTTCAAAAACTCAATTCAGGACAAACACAACACAACAGCATATGAGTTTAGCGGTAGAGACGTGTGCGAAAAATAACAGTTAGAAATGTGCCAATGTTAGTGGTATGGGTAAAAAAAGGATATATGTGTATTTACACCTACGTATGTATGTATATGTGCGTGCTTTTATTTGGTTGCTTCATCACAATAATATTTCGTATCGCTGAAATGCTGCTGTAAATCCTCAATTTCAAGGCAAATACCGCAATAACAACAAACTCTTCGTGTGCTCACATAAAATCCATATACAACAAATAGGTGTATTTCTGCAGCGGTGGTTAAGTGTAAATATGTGGTGTCAGATTTTATGCACGCACACATACACACGCACACACTTATGCGCTATGCAGCCTTGGCTTTGGCAAATCTCATTCAACAATTCAATTGGTAAACACTTCTGAAGACAAGGCACAAGCGTCCTTGGCCGCAAAGAAAAGGGGCGAGAAAAAAATGCAATACACTAAATTCATATATACACATACGTTTACATATATACATATTAGGGTAGTAAAAAAAAAAACATGTCTTGCCGCTACCACCTAAATATGCTCTGTGGGCAAAAAAATAGACATCTATTTTTTTATATTTACTATCGTCAACTTACAATCCGTCTATTTACAAGCTTTTAGCGATCCTGAAAACCCCTCAAAAAATTTTTAAAAATTAAAAGGCAACAAAGATATTTATTTCGCTTACTTTTCATATCTTTAAATTATTCGATATTTAAACATTTTACGAAAATCTTCATGATTTAGTTACCTTGTTTTGCCGAGTTTAATTTTTAAAGCCAGTGGAAACAGCACTAATATGAATTTTTAGTGGTAGTCAAGTTGCACTAAGAGCCCTTGCTAGCCCACGCTGCTCTTCGAAATTAGTCGGTGAGTTTAAGGCAAAACTGAACAGTCTTGCAAAACACAAAAAATTGTATCATATTTGGGTGCCTGTATATTGCGGTATTGCTGGGAACGAGTTGGCTAATGAAGGCTCCACAAGCATACCACTAGGCCTCCAACCCTTTTTAGGTGTCGATTCTGCATTGATTCAACTATGGATAGACGACTTCATGAGGTCTACTCATAGATGACGTTAGACCGAGTTGGGCTCCTGCATAGTAGCCAAGTGCCTTGTGAAAGAACCAAACAGGAGAAAGGACTTGAGAGTACCAAACTCAGCAGAAAGGACTTGAGAGTACTGGTGGGTAAAATCACAGGACACAATTGTGATCTGCATATGGCTACCATGGAAATCATTGGCGCCTCAATTTGCCTATCCTGCCGTAAGAATGGAGGCACTGCAAAGCTGTCCGGCGTTTTCTAAAATCAGACTCAAGCTGCTATAGTATAGATAGATAAAGTATGGATAAAAAAATGCATACTCTTCTTCTTTCGAATCCCTTAAGATTCATCAATGAATCCAAAAGATTCACATAAGGGCGCTTTCAAACCAAATTTTCAGTCTTAACACAGGGGGGTTAAGTGTGTTTTGGTTCTATTATAGAGGTAGGGCACACAGAGGCGACTGGCAGGAACTGCCTAAAGCCTAAAGACCGACCATTGTGGTAATATTCCACTCCTGCACGAGGTGCCCCTGCTTTCGACCGAAAATGGCGGATCTAGAGAGGCAAACTCGAAAAAACCCGTAATCACAGGTGTTATTCGTACCGTGCCTAAGTGATGAATGGCACTACGTCAGTGTGTCTTTTAACGGTGACCTCCAGATACCGGGCGCCCTCTGGTTGTAATTAGCCTTACCGCAACACCGGGGCACTGTTGCGGCTCGACCTCCATTCCCCTTTACTCGTGGGATTCACTTATGTCTGAAACTAACGATAAAAACGAAAACAAAGAAAAGGCAACAATGCCTTCTACAAACCAGGTCAGCAGTGACCTTTCGGCAGCTACTGTCGAACAACAACAACTGCCGCAGGCAACAAAAGGCAGCGAATGCCCGACCTCTGCCATAGCGCAATTAGAGATGGAAGTCGACGAAATGGACCTAGGGCCCATCGGGAAAACTTCCGCTTTATCACCAGAGGAAGAGGAGAAACTCTTAACTTCTCCCTCAAAAAACACAAGTTCGGCTAAGAATGGAGCGGAAATGGAAGTGAAGCTGCGGCTCAGCGGTGCCGCCAGAAAGCGACTCAGGTACCACCTGGGTAAAGGTCACTCCATTGAAGAAGCGCGACAACTAGCACAGCAGCCAATGAACTTAAAGCGTCAGCGCTCCAGCAGCACCACCCCTAAGCAAAGATCTCCCAAAAGAGCTAACTTAGTGGAAAGGACAACTGACCCATCAGAAGCCGAAAGGGCAAAGGCAGCAGTGCCTAACCTGGAGGTGAAAGAAGGGACGGCTAAAATGTCCTACAAAGATGCTGCATGTAGCACCAAGCTGGGTATCATACCACCTGATTATCCGGCAACGATATGGCCTACGGATAAACTAAAGGCCATTCAACACGCTATCCTGGACAGCATAAGGAAAAAGCAGACTGGTGGTGCCAAGCCAATCTTTAACAGCTGCACCTTCCGCGCAGGATACATAGTTGTCTCATGTGGCAACGATGAAACAACTGACTGGTTAAAGGCAGCAATGCCTAAACTTGAACCATGGAAAGATGCGCAAATTAAGATCGTTTTAGAAGAGGACATACCAAGGCCTTTGATCTTCACATGCCACTTTCCAGAACTGGACAGCACATCCACAGAGGACATCCTCAACCTCCTGGATGGGCAAAACTCTGGCCTGAACGTTCAGGAATGGCGGGTACTACGTAGAGTACAAAAGGGTAAGGTGACGGAGCTAACCATCGCAATCGACCCCATCTCCGCCATTGTGATCAAAAAACATCACTACTGGTTGAACTATGGGTTTAGCACAGTTCAACTTAGAACTAAGGCCAAAACCACGGAGAAGGATGCTGAACCAGAAGCGCCCAAGCCTCCCGCATTGCAGCGGACCGAGGAACAACCCTGCACTTCGGCATCGGCGATCGCAGCAACCGCAGTGAGCGTAACGCAAACTGATGAGCAGCCATGTTGCTCTAAAGATGCGCCACACGCCACCAAGCCTGCACCAATGTCAAGTGCTCAAAGGGTAGAGGAAGGCATAAGAATGCGACCCCCGCTTCGTGCCGACAAGAAAAATAATGGTCCAAAGAGGACCAAAAAAGGCGAGCGTCACTCTGCTGAGGAAGCGGCCTTGCTGGGTAGCAACAGAGGCAAGAGAAAGGCAGCCAGTGCCAATAAACAGAGGCGATAATGCCACACGCTATCCTAAGCAACAATAGAAGGCAACTCGGATGCCTTCAATTAAACCTCCACCATGCAAAGGCTGCCTCGGCTGAACTAGCAAGGAGGTTTAACAAACAAAACTTGGATATAGCTCTAATCCAAGAACCGTGGGTACGTGACAGAGTCATTGAGGGACTCCAAGATGTTAATGGTAAGTTAATCTATGCCAACAATGATCGCCCTAGAGCGGCAATCTTAATTAGCAATAATTTAACTTTCATTCCCATTTCGCAGTTCACTACCACCGATCTCGTTGCGATCTGGACCAAGGTGCCAACAGACAAAGGCGAGCACGAGGTAATCATTGCCTCTGCCTACCTTCCAGGAGATGAGGAAACTGCTCCAACAAGGGAACTTGTAGCCCTAGTCAACTACTGCAAGGAGAACCACCTACGCTGGATAATAGGATGCGATGCGAATGCCCATCATACGATATGGGGCAGCACAAACATCAATGCGAGAGGTGAGTGCCTTCTTGAATTCTTACTTAGATATAATGTATCAATAGTAAACCGAGGCAATGAACCAACATTTAGGAATGCAATAAGGGAGGAAGTACTTGATCTTACCCTATGCAGTCCAAATGTACTATCAGAAGTCTCAAATTGGCATGTGTCCGGGGAAGCATCAATGTCGGACCACAGTCTTATCAGGTTTGACTTAGGTGCTACCTTACCGCACATAACAATTTACAGAAATCCAAGGAATATAAATTGGAATGTCTTTCACTTTAACTTGGAACAAAGTGCTAACTACTCTAAGCATCACCTGGTGCTTAAATCTGAGCTTGAGATGGAGGCAAATGAACTCCACTCAAACATTACGTCTGCATTTCATGAGAGCTGTCAGGAAAAAGTGAAAAAACCACGAAGGGATGTCCCCTGGTGGAATAGTACGCTTTCAAGACTACGCCATGAAACCAGAGTATTATGGAATAGAGCTAAACAAACAGGGGACTGGGTCTCCTACTCAAGAGCTCTAACCAACTTCAACAAAGAATTGAGGAAATCTAAGAGAGCTTCCTGGAGGGACCACTGTGATAAGATTTCAAATCTTCCTAATGCTATCCGCCTCCAGAAAGCCTTATCAAAGGATCACTCAAACGGCATATGTACCCTGAAAAAGCCAGATGGTAGCTACACTAAAAACCCAGAAGAAACTAGCCAACTTCTACTGGACACCCATTTCCCGGGATGCCATGCTTTACATGAGTCCACAATGTTGGTAGAACCTACCACTTATGCTGGCAGGGAGGACCTAAAGCTGGCAAATAAGCTATTCCATGAAAATCGGGTACAATGGGCTATATCTACATTTAGCCCATACAAATCTCCTGGACCTGATGGGATATTCCCTTGCCTTCTGCAAAAGGGAAGCCAATACATTGTCCCTACTTTGTCCAGACTATATAAAGCAAGCCTATTGCTAGGTTATATTCCTACGAAATGGGCTGAGGTAAAGGTCGTATTCATTCCAAAGGTAGGGAAAAAACCCGAACAATTGCCCAAGTCATACAGACCGATTAGCCTTAGCTCATTTTTCCTAAAAACAATGGAAAAAATATTGGATCAGCACATACGGGAGAATAACTTGGTTAATTTCCCACTGCACCAACTTCAATTTGCCTACCAACAAGGTAAATCTACTGAGACTGCAATACACAGTCTGGTAACCATTATTGAAAAAGCTATTGAGTCAAAACAAATCGCACTTTGCGCTTTTATTGACATAACAGGAGCTTTCGATAATACGTCCTATGAGGCAATCAACAATGCCCTATCTCAAAAGGACGTACCTAAACCCATCAGACGATGGACTATATCGATGCTGAAATCCAGAACGATCAGTACAGAATTAGGAGGAAGAATAAAGTCTATCAAGGCCACAAGAGGTTGCCCGCAAGGGGGAGTACTCTCTCCTCTTCTGTGGACACTAGTAATAGATGAACTTCTCCACAAACTGAACAACCTAGGATTCCACACCCAGGGCTATGCTGATGACCTGGTAGTATATATAATGGGCTGGCATGAAGAGACCATCTCTAACCGCATGCAACAAGCCCTTAACATAATAAACAAATGGTGCACTGACAAAGGGCTCTCTATCAACCCATCTAAAACTGCGCTAGTGCCGTTCACCAGGAAAAGGAATATCAACATCAAATGTCCTGTCCTGAATGGATCGACTCTACAACTCTCCACAGAGGCGAACTACCTTGGTATCAACCTTGACAAAGCGCTTACCTGGAACTCGCATCTTGAGAAAGTTACTGTAAAAGCCACAAGGGCATTCTATGCCTGCACAAGGCTTTTTGGTAAAACATGGGGGCTCAGCCCCAGAATGACCTACTGGACATTCACTACTGTTGTTAAGCCTATAGTCACTTATGCTTCCATAGCATGGTGGCCCAAAGTTAAGCAACGAAAGGCGGCAAGCGATCTTAACAAATTGTACCGCCTCATCTGCATCGGTATAACAGGAGCAATGAAAACATGCCCAACTGAAGCTTTGGGCGTGCTCCTAGGTATACCACCGCTTCCCATCTTAATTGAAAAAGAAGCAAGATTGAGTGCCTTAAGACTAAAAGGCAACGCCGATCTTAAAAGTGGAGATATGAGAGGACATCTAAAGATCTTAGAAGACTTTCTACACACTCCTATACTACACAGGGTGGATACAATATCTCCCAAACCCATTCTCTACAGAAACTTCCGAATTATTATTAATGAACGAACAACTTGGAGAACTAATTCTATCAATTTCAAGCCTGGATCTCAATTATGGTTCACTGATGGGTCCAAGCTGGAAGATGGTAGAACAGGGGCAGGAATCAATGGGCCTAAATTTAAAAAATCGATTCCGATGGGACTCTACCCAACAATTTTCCAGGCAGAAATACATGCCATTGAAATATGTGTGAGAGAATGCCTTCGCAGGAAAATGAGAGGTACTCACATCTACATACTCTCAGATAGTCAAGCGGCTCTAAAAGCCCTTCTATCAACAACTATCACCTCTAAATTGGTAAATGATTGCCTAAACCTTCTCAACATGTTAGGAAACCTCAACACAGTAAATGTAGTCTGGATTCCGGGACATGAAGGGCATGAGGGGAATGAAATGGCTGACGACCTCGCAAAACAAGGAGCAAATATGCAACTTACTGGTCCTGAGCCTTTCTGTGGACTCACGAAAAGCCACATTAATGAATTCCTCAGGAAATGGGAAGAAAGGAAATTTGCTGCACACTGGCTAAATTGTGCCGGTCAGCGTCAAGCCAAACAATTTCTTAGTCCCAACAAAGGAATATCAGACAAGCTACTCTCACTAAACAGAGTAGATCTGCGTCTTTTAACAGGATACCTCACAGGTCACTGCAGCCTGAGGTATCATTTAAATAACATTGGTCTATCAGAGACCAATGTCTGCCGCTTTTGCGAAATGGATATAGAAAGCTCAGAACATGTGCTTTGTGAATGTCCTGCGCTGGGCAGACAAAGACTTCACCACCTTGGTGGTATCGTAGTATCTCCATGTAATCTTTGGAACAACAAACCCACAATAGTGCTAAAATTTATAAAAAGCCTTAAACTCTAGGGTTACAAAAATAGGTCTTGCACAATAGATCAACTCTGGTCGCAGTGCGCAATGGCCTTCTAATAATAATAACATCCATATAATATCTATCTTGTCTCTCCATTATTTCCACTGTAATCTATCCGGGTGTAGTATAATGGTCTTCCTGACTGTGTGCTTGGACCTGTCCAACGCCCACAAGTATGTAATCTTATCTAAATTTATCAAATTTTCCAATAGGAACGTAAGATGGCGCCTGGCAAAGCACATCGAATGCTAAAGAAACCAATTACAAATAGATGTATAATATTTATAGCGAAGGACAAAACAATTAATGCCCTCGTAACATGTATATGTACCATTTTATTCTGGTGCATTTTTCGGGATTTATTTCACCAGTAAATAAAAATAAAAAATCGATTTTTTCTTTTTTTAGCTATAGAATAAATTAAGAATTTTCACTAAGAAAAACACATTTTTTTGAACCACCCTAATACGTATATACTAATACTTACAAGTACTTGTCGAGTTTATAAGGAAACTCAGTCCAAGTAGAAGCTTTAACTTAGCAGCAACAACAACTACACCTATCATCATTATCACCACCTTCAAAGCATTATTTTCAAACCTTTTGCACCTCAGGTGACTGAAAATCCTCTATTGCTTTTACTGCAATACGAGTTTATTTTCTTGAGTGCAATCGCCGCATGACTAGAAGAGCAGCAAGCACAAAAAAAAATTACGGCAGCAACTTGCAAACATTTGCAATAAAGTGTGATTTTTGGAAAATGGCAAAAATGTGTTTAAACCTGACTTTCAGCAAAATCAACAAACAGCCGGCACTACCTGCCATCCTCCGTCTGCGCCAAATAATACAATTTGTATCCTCATAGCAGCGCATTTAACCCCAATTGAAATCCAAAAGCAAATGATTCTCACTGCAACAACAAAAGCTATAACTGTACCAAAGCTAACAATTGACAGACATTTTACAAGGCATATTGACAGTCGAACAGACAGAGACGGAGGCAGTGAAGGCAGGCAGACACAGCCATTTGATTGGGGCTAAAAGTGTTGGTGAATGGGGCAGGGCAGGGGCAGGGGCAGCTAAACGATCGTTTGCCTTTCACAAGCGTTTGCCGTCGATATTTGTTTTTCAAATTATTTACCAACGTTTGCGAGTGATGATGATGATGATGACAAAAATTGCAACAACAATAATAACCAAAATCCAAACACAAATAAAACAAATGTCGATTTCGGTGTCGATGACGTTGATGATGTTACTGCTCAACGTTTAATGACACCAGTGGGGGATGCTGCTGATGGAAGGTGAAATGGTGCTGCATTGAATGTTGTACTTGTAGACTTCGCATGTACGCTATGGGATTGCAGACGAAACGGAAAATGTGTTTAGTTGCTGAGTATTTTCGATGCGATTTGTTGCTTTGCTGGCTGCTGTTGTTATTGCTGGTGAAATCGGATTTTTTTATTGTAGAAAGCTTTGATTGCATTTATATTCATGAAATCTAGGGTTTTGTGCTATTTTTCGCATCAAAGCTCAGATTTTGGAATACTTAATTTTTTAAAGTTTTATGCGGGCTCGAATTTTTCGATGATAATGCCGTCTTAGGAACCATCATTAGCACCGATAACATTGTCAACCTTGAAATCCAACGGAGAGTCTCTCTTACCAACAAGTGCTACTTTGGACTAAGTCGGCAATTGAGTTGTAAAGTTCTCTTTGGACGAACAAACCAAACTAAAAGACATCCGAGGCGTCCGAGTTCATTGATATAAGGCTCATCTCGATTCCTGGTCACAAAAGCATTGCGGGAAACTGGGAGGCGAATGCACTAGCCAAACAAAGGACGGGTTTTCCCCACGAAGGAAGAGAATTGGGATCCCCTTGATCACCTGCGGTCTGCCCCTGGAAAGCTGGGATTCAACTCTGTGAGCGCTGGGCCACTACACAAACTAATAAGGCCGCGAAATCCTTCTGGCCATGTGTTGATCTGGGGCGCTCGAACGATCTTCTGAGATTGACGAACTGCGAGTGTGCTTTCACAGGGCACCATCCGCAAGGAGTGTATTCTGTGAGACGTGGAATTACCTTGAGTCCTTTGCGTTAGATATATGGAAGAGGATATGGAATCATCTCAGCACCTTCTCCTGAGCTGTCATGCTCTTGCGGTCATATCTTGACTTTTGCTGATATAGCAGGCCTTGACTTTCAAAATCTGATGAACTTTACCAGCAGCATAAAGCGGTTAACGCAACCGCAATGCAGTCATCGTTCATAATCCGCACACAATAAACCTATCATCCTAAACACTCCACCTCACCTCTCTTCACCCTCTGCTTTCGTCCCATCGGTCTTCCTCCATCTTACTGGCTTCACAATGGTATCACAAAGGATGAATTCGATTTCTTCGTTCAAAAGTGTCCACTCCTTGGGTAACCATTTTAACCTAACCTAACTTAAAGAAAGGCTGCACCAGCTTTGAATGAGCTAAAAAAAATTTAAAAGTCTTAAAATATACGGTACCCCAGCAGGCTTTTGCAAAATAGATCTCTTTTGGTCGTACCAAATGTCTTGTTTTTTTCGTCTGTCATCTGTCAACAATATTCAGTTCATTGTTTCTTACGTTTCATACAACAATGCATTTTTGTCGCTCTGAAAAATGTCGAATTTCGTGCCTTCAAACCAGGATTTGCGGACATCGTTGATTTTCTGTTATCAATTGAAGAAAAACGCTTCTCAAGCTCATCAAATGCTTATGGTGGTAGTTTTTTTGACGACAACGCACCGCCACATCGAACAAGAGCGACCCGGGAATTGGTGGAGACGTCCGATTGGGAACCGCTAAGGCATGCGGCTTACTCACCAAACTTGGCGCCTTCCGATTATCATTTGTTTACATCGATGGGCCACGCAATTTCCGAGCAGCGCTTCAATTCTCACAAAGAAGCCAAAAAATGGCTCGATGATTGGTTTGCGTCCAAAGACGGCCAATTTTTTTTGGCGCGACATCCACAAATTGCCTGAGAGATGGGAAAATGTGTCGCTAGCGATGGCTGTTACTTTGGAGATTAAATTTTGAAACTGAAAAAAAGAAGGTAGTGCGCGCAGCCTAATAATAATAATTATAATAACAGTAACATTTCTAAACGCTCCACATTTTTTAGTTAAGTTAGGTTTTTTAATTAAGCAGCAAAGAAGCTCCAATAACAGCATTGCACACTGCCAAACTCATGCACTCAAACGCTTCGAGTTTCTGAACTCGAGTAAACCCCAATACGCTGACTGCACTAATTGCCTACCAAAAAGTGTTTCCTATAAAAAAATTGTTTCGTCAATATTAAAAACGCGCTTCCCATTGGCGCGCATTGGCTTAAACTATCACCCGAAGCTGCTATGCAATCCCATAAAACCATAGCCACAAAACCCTCATCTAGCCACATCAAACGCAATCAGTTTAAAGCCAATTAAACTCAATAAATTTTGTTCGACAGCCAAGCTGAGGGCAGGGCAGAGGAGTACTGCTTAGAGCAATAAACAAACACGCAGAGTGCCACAGCGCACAGCACTCAGCACTCAGCACTCATATGAAAGTGGTGGTGCTTCCTGGAAATTCTAAACGTGTTGATGAAGCATCTCTAAACAATTTACCAAACTATTTTCAAAGTATTTATTTGCAAATTCTTTGTGAAACCGAAAAGTTGGCAATTTGGCGGTAAAATGGCAATTTTCAGCACAAGTGACGAGAAAATGTCTCAGACGCTTCGGTTTGGGGTACTGGAAAGGTGGCTAGTTTGCAACAGCAACAGCAAGCAGCAATAAACAGTGTACATTTACGCCCGATACCGTTAAGGAATAGGCTGACTTCAATAGTTTATTTCAAGTTTGTTCGAAAGGCAAACTCATTAGGAGCGCCCATAGATATGCAACAACTTTAGAGTTACCACTAGTGGATGTTTGCGCTTCGGCGGCAGTTAGCAATAACTAATCAATAAAAATGAGATACAAACAGCTCTTGGCTTTAAATTAATTTAGATATTAGAAAAGTAGAAAAAAAATATATATATTGAGAGAGCTTGAAATGAAACTCCACTTAATGTGTTTGCACTTGCGCTTGAGTGCCATTCAACTTTTTTTCAATTACTTAATTGGCTTCGAAAACTTATAGAATCCTCTTAGCGCACAACATAATTAAAAAACAAAATAAATCAGCTAAGTAAGTAATTGCGAGATAACGGAGAAGACCAAACATCTTAAGAAATGCAGTATGAAAAGAAATATTATTTTGCTGAATGAAATTCCGAAAAGAGGTTATAATAGAAACTTTGCCCAAAAATAAGACGGCCGGCCATTGAAAACTTTGTAACATGCATGACAACAAACTCAACATATGTATATACATACACACACACACACACATACACATGTTAGTATCAGTGCAATGTAAAAAGCCGAACTATTACACGTATACCTATAAGTGTTTGTGTGTGCTTGTGAGCTCTGTTTCTTATAAAACCACTTGGCGACCGCAGAGATAAAACCAGCACCCAGCAACAAGAAAATGCGATAGTGTGGGAACATTTTGTAATTCTGCGCAAATGTAGGGTACACCTGGTCGAGGTAGAAGCTTTGGAGCTGAGTCAAAACTTAAGAATATGAAATAAGGTTTTTCGAAAATTAAAATAAAGAGATATACAGGCTAGCAATCCGCGAAAAAATATGTCTTCGTTCATGTAAACGAACACAATAATTCGTTAATCGGCGAAAATTCTAAATGAAATATTCTCAATTGAATATCAAAGCAAGGCCGAATGCTTTAGTGTGCAAAGCTATTTGCTTCTTATTTCATTCCCCTGGCATATATCTGCAATTCTCAGCAAGCTTATGACATAATTTGTTATAATTCTCATTGAAATTCGCTTCCAAAATATGTACAGCTTTTTAACAAAACACCACCAGAACTTCGATGCTAAGCCAACTCTTTGGCGTCGTTGAGGTTATGGGGGTTATAGGACCACTTAGCTAAAAATTTTTATCAATAAGGCCGATAATTCTATCTCTGTCAAGCTTTGGAAAGTTGCGACCCCAAGTATTAAGTAATTTCTGCTACAGATCTGGGTATCCCCATAGGAAGTGTTGGATCTGCTGCTACCTCAACTTGACGACCTCTGCGGAGAAAACTGGTTGGCATACTTCTTGTTATAATACATAGCAAAATGTTCAATAATGATTTCAATAAGAACTTTTACTGCAATTTTCTACAGTCTAAATAGCTTTTTCACCTTTGTCCTTCATAGGTTAAGCTATATGCTTGCTCTCTACAAGAGGCCACTTGTGCGAAAAACAGGCATTTCGTCCCTTGCGGGGCTATTGAGTGAATGAAAAGTCTCAGGCGTGTGTACTAAAACTGGCTACATCCGCAAGTGTAGTAAAAAGGTGAGAAGCAAGGCAACTGAATCTCAAACCAGCAAGAGCAAAGACAGCAGCTAGAAAAAGGTCCGGTCCCACAGCGTGCAAATAATGTCCAGAAAGGACACCCACAACATTTGAGAGCTGTGGCTTTGTTAAGCTTAGAAGTTCCCTTGAGCGTTCCCATGGCCAAAAGTATCTCGCGACTTTACACGTTTGAGTAATTGCGCAGCACGCTCTCCGTTCTCTGTTGACGTGAAGCTAAGCTTTCCTGGAACGGACCACAGGGTTTTTTGGAAAACTCCAAAACTCTCATTAAATGGAGAAATCACCAAGTGGGTTATTTGTCTGACTAGTTCGTCCATCTAGCAGTTACCCGCAATGTCCCTATGACGAGAAGTCCAAATGAGCATAATCTCGAAGTATTCAAATGCGGTCGAGAGGGAAGTCATACATTCCCTAACTAATTTCGAACGCACCAATAACGCGCCTAAGGTCCTAACTTCAGTTTTGATGTTGAAGTAAATGTTAACTGCTTCGTTGTTACCTCTGTTTAGAGGAAATTGCAGTCGTCCAGTAGCCTGAATTTGAACTTTATTGGGTGCTCTTCGCCGAATACTCTTCCACCAACCCTTCCGTCCAACTTCGAGTTATTCGTGAACAGGTTTACGATGCCCTGTTTCTTTGTGGCAGCTATGGCAGCTCACCAAACGTTGATCATCTAGAAGTATTTGCATCGTTGATTTGGGACTCCGAGATCGCGGCCGAATATTTCGCTGTGCGTGCACTTGTCTTCGAGGTCCGTTTACTTGTTCGTATCCCTGTCAGTGGCGCGAAAAGTATCCCGTGCATTCAGTAGCTTGCAGTATTTCCTTCCAACGCTTGATTTCACTGCCTTAGACAGTGATTTCACCTTACCTAGCAGATTTTTATACTAGAAATTGTCTGCGACTCTTTCCTCCAAGTTCGAGCCACCGCTGTTAAGAGTAAGACCACGTTTTCCTATTGACATGCCTGCCAATTTCCTCTTTGACTCTTCACTATAATAGAAGACTTTATAGAAATCCTTTTACGTCGAATGTATAATGATTATGCTAGAGCCTGGAGTCAGTTTTTATATGCTCCTCAAACCTTCGTTCCGGTCTCCGCACAAACCTGATTTTTAGAAAAATCTTCCAATATTTGTAAACGTGAAAGAGTCTTCACGCTCCCATAACAAATTGTATTACATTTTTCTGAAATTATCCACCTGGATAGAGAGAAATGTAAAAACAAAAATGATCTTCTCTCAGAAAAATTCAAGGGAAAGGGAAGTCTGTCTGCAGCTGCTCTAGAAGAGGGATCTATATGCCTAAAGTCTACTGCTCAATTAAAGCTCGCAAGCTGCGGCGGCTTTTTAATGTTTCAATTGCTCACTCCAGTGATGAAGTTCTGCAAACTAAGCTTCTCCCATATACAAAAATTATCTTTACAGTGGCAACCGATGTACCTAAACTTTTCGGTATACCGCCGCAATAAGAGTCACTTCACTGTCAGTTGCCCAATGAAACGAACAAGTTTTGGCAGCAAAGCAAAAGTATGCGATTGCAAGCAAGAAGTGCGCCAGCAGACAGGAAACACCAACACAAAAGAACTAACTCAAGTGAACTTCCCAAAACCAAAAATAAGCAGGAACAACAACAACGCAAATATATAACTAAAAAGTAATTGACCCGCTCCCACCTACGCATAAGCAACTGCTAACTAAAATCACAGGCAATTCCTGGGACTTTCAAATCCTCTGCAGCGCTTTTCACTATACCACGCGCCCTACTCTTGGCGGCCGTTGTTGCGGTTGCGGCTATTCAATTTGCTCAGTCTGCTGCGTTTTGCAATCAGTGTTGCAGTCGCATTAGATGCTCTCGCCCGCACACACACGGTGACACATATCCTGATATATGACTGGACATGCATGAAAATCCTCGATGCTACGTGACCAGCCGCCCACACTACCGGCTGCAGTCGAAGGTTTTTTCGCAAGTGTGGCCAGTTGCGTTTGCTTCTTAGCTGGCTTGCAATGTCCTTTAGAGACTTTTTATTTATATCGGATTTTTTTTTCGACAAAAGTCGGCTTTTTGTTTCGTTACTTTAACTGATTTTTACTTTTCTGCTTGCTTGACTTGTGATTTTTTTTATTTATTTTTTTTCGGAGCATGAAAAGCGTAAGTCGCCAGTTGAGCGACAGTAAGTCTTGACCACTCGACTAGCGAGAGAGTTGTTTTGGCGACAATGTCACAGGCGGATGTGCATTTTTATCTGCTGCTACATGCATTTCCTTGATTACGTAAGTAAAAGAAAAATGTCTTTGTTTGTGGTGACGGGTGGAGGAAATATGAATCGGAGCAGCTAAAAAACGTTTCGATGTTCACAGTTATGTTTGTAGATGCATATGTGTGTATACGTGTAAGTCGCTCAGAGACGCCTATTCAGCAACTAGAAATATTGATGTTGCTATAAATATTTGTGCATTCAAGCGTAGCCGCATTTAATCAAAAAGTTTGATATGCATTTCCATCAAAAATAATTTTCTCGTTATAAGAGAGAAGCCATTTTTTTGTAACTTACAGTATCTGTCCAATCAATTACGAACGGTAGGAAAATATTCACTGCATCTCTTAATATTTATACAGTACAAGCTTTGGGTGTTCCACTACACAGTTTTTGTTGGGATCGTCAACCGTTTCGAGGTCGTCAATCCTTTCGAGAGCGTCAACCTTTCGTTGAGGATAGGTAGGTAAGTTTGGCAGCCGCATCGCACATAGAGATAACGATGCCACTTAGACCACGGAATGGGTCCGTTGTGAGCCGCGCGGGTTGGGCTACATTTCCCTTTCCATATTGAATCATCCTGAGCTTTTGACAAAGCGTAAAAGGTTGTTGATACCTAAAGTATATAGATGATCTATATTCGTTAAGAAGTAGGATTTTAAAAATCGGTTTCTGCATCTGGCTAGAGCCGGGCATGTGCAAAAAAGGTGTTGAATTGTTTCCAATTCCTCCTCATTTCTGCAGCTACGACAGAAATCATGCGTGTAAACGCCTAATCTCCTTGCATGATTTCCTATGAGACAATGTCCTGTGAGGGCCCCTACTAAGGTCCTGATTTGAAGTCTATTCAGTTTTATAATACTTTTGGGCAGACGTAAATTTAGCCTTGGCCATGTTTGCCTAGCAATTTCGCAGGTGTTAGCGCTAATCCATCTCTGATTTGCAGAATTGATTAGTGCGTCCTTAATTAGAAGCTTACAAGTTGCGAGAGGTATCTCCATAAAATTTCTTATGTCTGGCATACAGGTACCTTCTCTTGCAAGTTGGTCTGCCCTACAGTTCCCTGGTATATCTCTGTGACGTGGGACCCAGCATAAGATTATACGATATTGCTTGGTCATCTCATTTAGAGATTGGCGACAGCGTAAGACATTCCTTGATGTTGTTTGGAATGCATCCAGGGCTCGTAGGGCAGCTTGGCTGTCTGATAGAATGCAGATATCCGTTGATGATATTCTGTTTATCTTTAACCATTTTAAGGCTTCATGAATAGCGTTTATTTCCGCTTGAAAAACGCTACAGTGATCCGGTAATTTAAAGGATTCACTAATAGAAAGCTCTTCGCAAAATAACCCTGATCCTACACCGGTGTCCATTTTGGATCCGTCCGTGTAGGTCTTAACGGGTGTGTTGGGTGTTGGATCTTCTTCAAGCCATTCCAGTCTAGAAGGGATTTTCGTTAGGAAGGGTGATAATCACAGTCACTGGGTATATCCGTGTAGGAGTCTAAAATGATTGAATGTCCATGTGTGACAGTTCTCCATTTTGAGCTCGCTTTGAGCCTTAAAGCGGAGCAGGCCGCTAAGTATTTGCAGAAGAGCTAGTTCCGCTGATCTTTGCACCTTATTCAATAAATTAGAAAAGGTTTTTTTCTGCATAGCACACCACCAGACAACATTTCCATATAGAAGAATGGGTCTGACGACAGCAGTGTAGATCCAATGAGCAACCTTAGGTTTAATTCCCCAGGTCTTACCTAAAGCTCTCTTACAGGCATAAAAAGCTAGGTTCGCTTTCCTGACTCTTTCTAAGGTGTTAGACTTCCAAGTCAGTTTCGTTGAAGATAACTTGAGAGTAAAACTAATGAGCTCTTATTTTGAACAAAATTTAACGAAACTTCCCGAGTTTTTGAAACAACATTAACTGATTATATATCGATAAAATCATTCAATAAAATTTCCATTAAGCCATCTAATATTTTTTCGCCATCGCTTCGTGTGAAGGAGCCAGGTCTTGCTGAAAGATGCAAGGGCTATCACCGCGTACCCTATGCACCCAAGTTCTCACTACTGTCTCTAGAACATCGACATGTCTTTGGTGTTCAAAACACCTAAAGCCATAACAGTGGCTGGAGACTTCGTGTGTAGGACAACAGGAATCTCTGTAGTATTGAAACATAGCCATCTGTCATTTCTCCGTTTGCTCTTTTGGTTTAGGTGACAATTTTTTTCGCCGGAAGAATACCACAAAATCTCCGGCTCTTTAGGGTGTTTAATTGTGTAGAGGGCGTTTTGATTGGTAACTCGCTGTTCTCATCTATGACCGTTTTTGCGACATAAACTATATTTAGCGCATGCAGTAAGATCTAGAACGGAGATCTTCATAGGCAAGTCGACAGAGAAGACCCTTAGAAATATTAAGCTCCCGCGCAAGACGCTTCATTAAGTTTGAATGGTGCTCGTCAGTGATCGCTTGCATTTGTTGAATGAATCCACCTGATCGGATAGTATCAGGTCGTTCCTAGTGTTTTTTGCATTTTGCAATAAATTCAGCTATGCCACCCGATGCTTCCAATTCACGTCGAACTTTAAGAATAAATGACCGAGCACACTTAAGAAAATTAGAGATTTCTAAGTAATTTTATCGCTCCCTAGCGACCACCTTGAAGAATCGTGACTTTGTTAAGTTTATTGCAAATAATTTGGATTTCATGAGGGTTAAACATTTGATAACGAGAACATTTAGGAATAGTTGGAAAGAAGCTCCGTCCAGTTTAGATGTGTCACCAGAATTTTATTCAGTACCTATGGAGATGTACTAGTGCAGATTCTTCACTGGAAATACCGCTCAAAGTAATCACTAAATTTAGATATTTTACTCTGAGAGGAATGCAAGTAATGGTAAGCCGTCTGTGTTGTTGCGTCAGTTCATCAAGCGCTGCCCTAACGGAGAAGTCACCAGTCGTCATTTCCTATTTTATCTAACGGTGGGCCTAAGAATTATGCGGTTTCGACAGGGTAGGTCTAAAGCGAGAGGTATGGTAAGTGAGTGGGCTTAACGACGAATGTGTGGTTTGTGTAATGTGGGGACAAATGTTGAGTATGACGAGCTCAATTCTGGATAGGTAGGAGTTCAACCTACTACAATAACCTGAACGCAATTGTGCCAAGATGACTCGGGTCTCACGGGGCAGCTGAAGCTCTTTGTGATCGATGGGTGGCGGTTAGACCCCGATGACGGAATTCGGGGGCGGGAGCTTAAATACTATTTAATGTATTCCATATTCTCTTTCGTCCAGTAGATGTGTTAAGCCCCTCGTCAATGTAGTTCCAGTGCGCTGTTCCCTCTTCCTCTTCCGTGTGAATTTTGCAGCCTCCGTCGCGGCATCAGCATGGCATTCTTCGCTAGCGGTGGCCCTTAAAAAATAAAGGGATAGAAGTTTTCCATATTTTTAATTAAATCTTTACCTTTTTTAACAAGTTTACCTTACCCTTAACAGCTTCAGACTTCGTATTTATACAAATGAGCTACAAATGAACTTATTTTCCAGTTAAAATCTGTTGCTTTCGATCTTCGAGTTGTGCTTAATTTGCAGTGATTAATTTGAATAAAAAACCGCAACGTTCACAATTCTGTGGGCAGTTGCTGTATTTCTAAAATTCACTTCTTCATTTTTCTTTCAAAATTCATTAAATTTTAATTTCAACTTCCAAGTTGCTAAAAAGTTATCTCGTACCTGCCTAATTTTCATTAATAAAATCTTCGCATACAAATTTTAAACTCTAAATTAATAAGCCACTAAAAACCTGCAATCTCACGAAGAGCTGCTTCATTGCTTCTTCATTTTCTCCTCGTGCATAACTCTTCTACTTCCAGTCCGTTGCATTTAAACGCAAATTAAATTCAGCCACTAATGACTAAGGCGCTGCTCAAAATTGGCTAATTTTTTTTCACTCCTTAATTCAATTTTTATTTCTTTTTTATAATTTTTCGCCTCACCACTTACCTTCGGTTGACTGGTGAAAGCCCGAGCAACTCCTTACTGCACTTGTAATTTAATATTCCCAGCTGCCAGCCGCGAAACCCAAGACGCATGTTATAATTAAAGCATCCTAAAAGTATGCAACATTAATTGCACTTAATTATGGTTAATGTAATGAAGTGCCGCCGTGCTGGCTATGGTGACTTCAGTAGGTGCGCTATACCGGTGGAGAGCTTTGGTGAAAACGTATATTTGAATTATTTCTAGTTGGAGATGCAAAAATAAGGAATAAAGATGAAAAACGAAAAGAGAAAAGTGGGCACAATCTCGCTGCAAAATTAGTTAACCTATTAACGACTTTTTTCGAAAATTTTTAGATGGTTTATAATCGTAGAAAATGTTGGTGAAATCATTGAAATCGGCAAGTGGGAACGGTGTGGAAGTACTCATTCTATTACGATTAGTCTGAAACCTGGAAGCACTTCACAATAATTACAGCTGTGATAATTGTTTTGTTTAAATAAATAAAAAAAAACGGATTATTTTTGCATTACCTACAAAGAAGGGGTTTTTATAAGATTTATTTATTCGTTTATTTATTTATTTATTCCCTTATTTATAAATTTATCATAAAGTCAATTAAACATATGCGGCTGAAAACTCTAACTCCCTTCATTTGTGGAAAAACATCAAGACGCTAACGACAAAAACGAGGATGAGTTCGGCCAAACACCCAATACAGAGTATAAGCAACTAGATAAAACTTTGAAGTATTACGAAGAGCATAACTTGGAAAGAAAAAATCTAAGTCAAAGAAGATTAAATTATTATTAGATTAATTAAAGAAGATCAACGTTAAAGTTATAATGCGACAAAATTTAAAATGCAAATTTTGGTTCAGATTTGCGCCGGAAAAAAAGCTAGATCAAGAGATAAATAAAGGATCCTATAACAGCTATACCCAAATGCATACATAGGTAGCAGCAGACAGCATTAGAGTGTATCAGTATTAGACAGTCAAACTACTTCGACAACCGTTCTTTCCGTGATGGAAATTTAGTTCGTACGGTTCGGCAACGCTGCTCAGAGCAGTACCATATCGCACCCTAAATACAAAAGGGTCACAACTCAAAATGTACCATTTGCTCAAATATGAACGAGACGTTATCAATAAAACGGTCCGCGGATGACATGTGGCAAAAATAATTTTTTTGTTTTATGGTAGGACTGTTATAAGCTTACATGGCAAATTTCAGCGTGATATTTTGAATTGTGACCCTTTTGTATTTAGGGTGCGATATGTAGGGCATTCGAGATGGTTTCATCGCACTTACATTTAGTAAGATCTGACTCGAAGAACACTGCATCTCTCGAACTGTTAAAATTTTATTAAAACTTAAGCCCGGAATTTTTTTTAATAAATTTTTTTCTAGTTTGAAGAACTCTATAGCATGAGTCGAAATTATATGAAAAAAACGTGACCTCAGACGTTTTTTTTAGTATTTTTTTCTGATTCTAAGACCTCTGTAGCATTCGAGCGGTATGAATTTTATATAAAAATAACAAGTTTTTTAATTTTTTTTACTTCGAAACTATTTCGAAAATAGTATTTTCACCCCAGGTTCGAACATACATACTTCGACAAAGGTTCATAGGCACTTTATAGTAACTTTGCACTGACATTTGCGAGATGTCAGGATTTGACTTGTTTTTGCAAGAAAAAAAATGATTAAAATGTTAATTCTAAAATTCATATAGAAATGGATTTTTTTAATTATAATATATAAAAATAAGAATGTGTCTACTTGTAGGCTAGACAGCTAAAGTAAGGCAATGGAACGCGTAAAGCTCAAAATAAAAATTTGTATCACTTTTATTTATTAAAAAATTTAATTTTTTTTAGTATATTAAAAAAAAATTGTTTTCAAAAAATAGGATGATTAATTTTACGCCACAATGTATAAATAAATTCAGTAACAACAAAGTTAATGAATAGAGTAATTTTAGATGCCGCACAATGGGCGTGTATATAAGTATGTATGTATATAAATTTTTGAAACCTTTTTAGGGAATATTCTATGTTTGACCTTGAACCGACCTTCAATTTGACCCCGCAAGGGCAATTGAATATAATATTTTTTTTTTAATTTTTTAGTGAATATTCGAGGTTTGTTCTTCAAAACAATTAGGTTTTAAGTTTTTGGGTAGTTAATCATCATCACCTTTTGAGGGGGGCTAGAATTTTACGTATTTGCCGTGATGTATTACTATTGATTAGAACTACAATAACGAAATGACAAACCGAATTTGAGTACATACCTATAATTATTTGTTTTTAAAGTTTTTATGAATTTATAATAAGAATTAATAAAAAAATATTCAAGGAAGTCTTTTGATATAATAAAATAAACGAAATTCGGGCCTCAAAAATCGCTTCCAAAATCATTTATATCTATATATAATTGGCGCGTACACCCTTTTCGGGTCTTTGGCCGAGCTCCTCCTCCTAGTTGTGGTGTGCGTCTTGATGTTGTTCCACAAAATGGAGGGGCCTACAGTTTAAAGCCGACTCCGAAAGGCACATATTTTTATGAGGAGCTTTTTCATGTGAATTCCGAATGGTTATCACGCACCAACCCATTCGGCTACGGCGGCCGCTTTCATTTACGAGCATTTAAAAACAAAAATATTAAAATTAGTCTAAAATTATTAAAACTGGATCTTGTAGCTATTTTTGAAGAAAATTTTTTGAAAAATTCCAGCTGTGCACCAAAGAAATTGTCCATTCTATATTTGTGAACAGTAGATTAAAATTCTGAAAGATGCTCTTTCGGGGATTTTTTATGGATTTAGAGCTATTTATCCACTTCTATATTGTATTATAAAATTTAAGAAATTTACTCTACTCAAAATTGTTGGCTTTATTAATTTATTTACTTTTTCGGCCACCTTATTTCATTCCCTGTCAATAAAACCATAACTATGTTTAGAGAATTTAAGTGAACTTACATTTTTTTTCGCTTTCGAAAAAAAGATTGCCTGAAAGACTTTACGCTTCTAAACCTGAAGCACTGAATTTACTCACTCTCGCGGAAATCAGCTTTTCTCGCTCACAAACTATTCCTATATAGTTTTAATAACTTTGATCTTCTTTCATTTAATTAAATTTTCTGCTACATATCTACTTCCACAATATTTGCTATTCAGATATTTAATTGACTATTTACCATTTGCATTTAAATCCTCTCCAGTAAATATCATAACTCCCGCCGCGATTCACGCAGTTGTGAGTATTAATTTAAATCCAAATGCTCCAATTAATTCAACTAAAAAAGTAAAGCTCAGCAATAAAGAAAAAAAATTCATAAAACCCCATAAAATTGCCTCACTATTTGTCATGCAAAGCGTTGATGAACTGTAAAGCTCTAAGTAGATTTACGAAATAAAAGTTTAACTTTTATTTGGTGCTGTTTTAACTAGTAGCCAAATACTAATAAAAATATGACTGCCATATGCAAACAAATGCATGCACATCTATGCATATGAGAATGAATGTAATTGTTTTTCGGTTGCGCTATACAATTTTTAGAGGGCTTATTAGTTTGATGATGAAAACGGCGTTGGCCGAAAATATCGAACATATAAGTGAATCACTTAAATACACCTTCAGAGAAGTATTCGCCGCTGGAATTTTTCGACTTAACAGAAATCAGTTCATATCAATGCGTATTTAACTACGCCAAACTCACTGAAACTCATTTCATGGATGTAGTCTGGTTGTTGTTGTTGTTGTAGCAGTAACTTTGCCCTGTCAATGTAGTGTAATCACCGGTCGCCTTCGTCTACCTCATCTAACGGTAGGCACAGGAAACTTGGTGTTTCGACCGGTTGTGTCCAGAGGAAGAGAGGTGTTAGATGAGTAGGTTTTAAGGGTCATGTGAAAAGGTGGTTAGCGTCGTGCGGGGTGCCTTCTCATGCCGGGCATATGTTTGGTATGTCAGAGTCAATTCTGGATAGGTAGGAGTTTAACCTGCTACAATATCCAGAACGTAATTGTGCCAAGGTAATGGGCGACTATCGGGGAAGTTGACGCTCTTCGCCTGCAATGGGTTGTGGTTAGACTCCGATGACTGCATTCGGGGGTCGTGAGCTTAAGAAGGTGGTAAAAGTCTCCCGATGAATGTCATTAATTGTCTGTCTGTTTTGTCCTGGATCTCGTCCGCGTAATTAACGAGGTGCCTCCTAAAATGCCTGGGCGGTGGCTCAGGCTCAAGCAGATGTCTGCATGGATGAGACCTGCAGTAACACCCTAGCAGAAACTGCTTGCTGAGCAGTTTATTATGCTCCTTCACAGGTAGCATATGGGCCTCGCCATGTAGATGTTGTATTGGAAATATCAGAAGACATCCTGTCGCAGTCCTTAGTCCTTACTTCAAGTCTGTAGCTCCGTCCACTGCGAGTCACTGGTTCCATACGACCAGACAGGCGCAGCATAGTTTAGAACCGACCGGCCCATTGCTTTAAATGTCGATAGCAACATTTCTTTGTCTTTGTCCCAAGTTCTGCCGGCAAGCGATTTGAGGGCCTTGCTGCGATTCTGGACTTTAGTGGCAATAGCGGTTGTATGCGCTGAGAAGAAGAACAAACTTTCGAAGGTAACTCCCAATATTCTGGGGTTATTTACAATCGGAATTGGTGTGTCATCGACTTTTACCTTAAGTTGCAGTTTGACTTCCTTTGTCCAGGTGGTGAAGAGGGTCGCCGTGGACATAGTGGGGGGAAGTTGTAGGTTCCTCGCAGTGAAGAAGCGAGAAAGGCAGACGAGGTAGTCGTTTACCTTGGCGCACAGGCCATCAATGTCATTGCCCGACGCCATTATCGTGCAGTCGTCGACGTATGAGACCAATGAGACTCCCTCTGGTGGCCGGGGGAGTTTCGAGACATAGAAGTTAAAAAGCTGTTTTGAGATTTGGTCTCAAAACAGCACCGGCGAATGACGACCACTCAGGTAATTTGTGGTCCACTTCAGCAGCCCTGGCGGGAATGTCGACTGAAAGATATCATCTAGTAGCGTGGCTGACTGTATCGAAGGCCTTTTTTAGGTCCAAAGCTACTACTACAGACCTCACGCAGTGGCGGTTTTGGTTGAGCCCGCGGTTTAACTGAGTGTTAATGACGGTGAATGCTGTGGTGGTGCTGTGCACCCTTCAGAAGCCATGTTGGTGTAAGGCTGGGGTCAGATATTTCGTGTTGAGTGGAAGAAGAAGGGCTTCAAGAGTCTTCACTACTGAGGAAAGGAGAGTTATCGGGTTTCCAAAGTTTCAGTAGTGGGACCACTCTCCCTGATTTCCACTTGCCAGGAATAATGAGAGTGGCCATAGACATATTGAAGATCCTTGTGAGGTACTCTACTCCCAATGGACCCAGCTTTTTCAACATCGGCATGTTTAGTCCATCACAAGCAATGGATTTAGAAGATTTCATATGGTTGATGGCGCCATGATGTAGTCTGCTTTCAAAGTTTGCCAAACTTCGCTTGCCACTTCATGTGCGACTATTGGTCAAAAAAATATAAATCAGTGAATAGACTAATTACAGAAAGCCCATTAGCCGGTTTTTCGATAAATTTAGCACTTTACTTTGATACCTCTGGTGTCACTCACTTAATAAAAAAATTTAACTACTGTAGGTTAATAAAAGTAGTCGTGCTAACTTTCTGATATCATTCCATACATATTTGCATTCGTAAATTATATTCATATGGACTTTCCAACTGCACTTTATCGGCTTGAAGTTCATTCATAATTTGCGCAGTGCAAATGTTGGCCAGAATTTTTCGCCAAATTTTATTTTATTCTTTTCGTTTATTTGTATGGCACAAACCTTTTCCTTTTATTTTCGCATTTTACTTAATTTTTTGTTTAGCGGTTACCAACGATTTTATGCGGTTTCATTAAATCGGCTTAGACACTTTTGCTTATGCCAACTGTGCAGCTGCCAGCCAGCGTGTGCCACTCGCATATTCTCATTCACACAGTACGCTCACACACACACAAACACCAGATAATAGAAGTATTTGCATAACCATCCTTTGGCATTTTACAATTTTTTCCTCCTTTGGTTGCTCTTCGCTTTTTTGCTTAGCTTGTTAAATATTCATAATTTTTGGTCGAAACGCGTGGCACATTTTGTGCAACTTAAAGCCACACAAAATTTGCATATTTGATAAAAATGTGAAAATGAGAAAATGAGTACCGCAATCACACACGCACGCAAGCACCTAAAAATGAAATATCGTTTGCGGAATATTTTATGGTTGGAGACAACGACAAATTAATTATAATACGACCGCAGATTTGCCACTCATTTCACATGCGGAATTGCAATTGCAACACAGTCAGCTCACACTTGGCACGCCAAGCCAATAAACGCCCACAAAAACAAAGTGAATGAAATAGCCAGCAGCGCAATGAATATGAATGAATGAATGAGTAACCACAGCAGCAACAACAGCAGCAGTGGCAGTCTCACCATTTTTACGCCACACTACATGGTGGTCAAAAAGTAATTTAATTTGTAACAAACTCAACAAACGGGGAAGACCCATAGCGGCGCTAGAGAGATAGAGAGACAATCACATGCACAAAAACTCATTTCATGGGTCAAAGAGCACAATCTTACAGTTTTGTACGACTGATTTTTTCACCACTTACTAGCTGTACTATCTGTGCAGCTGTCAGTTGGCGCACACAGTCAAAAATATTATTTCACATACTCTATGTATGCTCTTCCATTCATATGTTGTTTCTGTAGCTTTGTATTTAGTTAGTGCAGGGGCATACAGAGCAACAAGACAGGTGTGCTTTAGTAGCCACACGCCGTGCGCCACCTCCCTAAGTCAACTCCAAATCCTATTAGTAGTAATTTCATAGGATTTTGGCAACTCAGTTGGAGTTTCTTTTCGTTGCTAGTTTTCTGCCTTTTCTTTTTTTATGAGGTTTATTGGTAAGCACATTTAGTTGGCAAATTAATACTCAAAAAGGTAAATCAAAGCCGATTTAAAACAATAAGCGCAATGAGCAACAGTAGCCGAAAATGGCAAATATAAAAATGGGTGTGGGAAAGAAGTTGATTTGGGTTAAAAAGGGTGAATTGGCAGGAAATTCGGGCAGTTGTGGGATAGCTTTACTCGAATTTTTGCAGAGTGGGGTACCTAAAGAGGGGAAGAAGCTACCACGGGTTCTGGTAGATTATTATATTGTACAATTCTAAATTTACATCAGCATTTTATGAAAAGGGATAGGAAATTATGTTTAGCGTTCAAATTGCTTATTATTAGTTTATAGATAAGTTTCCATCTCTTTAAATAGCACTGAACCATTTTCATAAATTTTTTGGTCATGGTCAATGAAATTGTTGAAATCAACCACACTGAACAGGTAGTTGCAGTAGAACAAAAGCAACAAGAGCAATTAATTTTTTTTTTTTGCTTTTGACAAGAATGACTGAAGACAGGATTGTGACGTCACATGTATGTATGTGAAGAGAAAGTAATAAAAGTAGTAATTTATCCTCCTTTTGTTTGTTTTGTATTATTGTAATGAATGACGTAGGCCTTATCAAAATGGCCAAAGATAAAGGAACGATTTTCGGAAGGCGTCACCTTACGTATTCAACACGTCTTAAGTCAAGGATGATAGACTTCAAGGTTTGGCCTGCTGAAGCAAATTTATGAGAGTAACTGTGATTGTTTCGTCATAGAGAGGCGAAGGAATTGAAAACAAAATGCGTAAAGTGAGGGTGAGAACCGAAAAGTTAAATGTATCATTTTCCACTAGTGATCATTCGAAAATACCTTGATGCTTTCTGGTATCGGAGTAAAGAATGGTGTACTAAATAAGTAACGGTAAATAGTAAATATATATATATATATATATATATATATATATCATTCGAAAATATATATAATATATAGGACTATGAATAAGTTCGTGCGGTTTTTTTCGAAATTTGAAACTTTATTGACGTAAAATGGTTACAAATTTAATATTCAAAATATTGTCCATCGCTTACTACTACTTTTTCCCATCTTTCTGGCAATTCACGGATTCCCTTTGTGAAAAATTCGGTCGGTTTTGCCGCAATCCACGAATCGATCCATTTTTTGACTTCATCGTAATTACGGAAGTGCTGGTCAGCCAGGCCATGTTGCATCGATCGGAAGAGATAGTAATCGGATGGCGCAAGGTCTGGACTATACGGCGGGTGGGGTAGGACATCCCATTTGAGCGTTTCTAAGTATGTTTTGACCACTTGTGCAACATGTGGCCGAGCATTGTCATGTTGCAAAATAACTTTGTCGTGTCTATCGGCGTATTGCGGCCGTTTTTCTCGCAGTGCTCGGCTCAAACGCATCAATTGTCGTCGGTAGACATCCCCGTAATCGTTTCATTCGGTTTCAGTAGCTCATAATACACAACACCCAGCTGGTCCCACCAGATACACAGCATAACCTTCAGGCCATGAATATTCTGCGCCGACGTCGATGTTGAAGCATGGCCAGGGTATCCATACGTTGCCCGACGTTTTGGATTGTCGTAATGGACCCACTTTTCATCGCCAGTCACAATTCGATGCAAAAAACCCTTTCTTTTGTGCCGTTGAAGCAGTTGTTCGCATGCCATAAAACGGCGTTCAACGTCTCTTGGCTTCAATTCATACGGCACCCAATGGCCTACCTTTCGGATCATTCCCATGGCTTTTAAACGTTTGGAAATGGTTGATTGATCAACTCCCAAAGTTTTTGCAACCTCTTCTTGCGTTTGAGCCGGATCTTGATCGAGCAATTCCTCCAATTCGGTATCCATGAACTTTGGCGGCGCACCCTCGCGTTCTTCGTCTTCCAAGCCAAAATCACCACTTTTAAAGCGTGCAAACCACTTCTGGCACGTTCGCTCAGATAGAGCATGCTCACCATAAACTTCCACCAAGATACGATGACTTTCGGCTGCTTTTTTCTTCATATTAAAATAATGAAGAAGAATTCCCCGCAAAAACACATTATTTGGCACGAAATTCGACATTTTCAAGTGTGGTAAAAATATTGTTGTTTACGCTTCAAATAAAAAACTTATACTGACGTTTGTGCCTTACGACAGTAGCTCTCCAATGAATGTTTGGAAATGTGGATCGATGGAATAATAATCAAGTTACGCCATCTGTTGTAAAACCGTAACGAACTTATTCATAGTCCTATTATATATCTATATATAATTGGCGCGTACACCCTTTGGGTGTTTGGCCGAGCTCCTCCTCCTATTTGTGGTGTGCGTCTTGATGTTGTTCCACAAATGGAGGGACCTACAGTTTAAGGCCGACTCCGAAAGGCAGATATTTTTTATGAGGAGCTTTTTTATGGCAGAAATACACTCGAAGGTTTATCATTGCCTGCCGAGAGGCGATCGCAATTAGAAAAAACCATGTCTTCATTTTGGTCTTTCACTGAAATTCGAACCTACGTTCACTCTGAATACAGAATGGTCGTGACGCACCGACCCATTCGGCTGCGGCGGCCTCCAATATTATATATAATAAAACTATATTAAGTATTCTCTATGGCGCTGAAGTCTGGACAGTCAAACAATCAGATGCAGCGGCTCTTGAGTTATATGACCTTTACGGAGATATAACGACGGTGGCTGGGTCATGTAGTCCGTATAGAAGGAACTGTTCTGGCGAAAAACGTTTTCTACTCAGTAATTGACAATCGACGGCGATGAGGACGTCCAGGTCTTAGGTGGAAGAGCCAAATTGAAGATGATTTGCCTTCTCCTGGCTTAAGAAACTGGAAAAGGTATGCGGAAACCAGAGACACCTGGCGGGAGATTATTTGGCAGGCTGTAACTCGATAACGGGTTGTTACGGTCAATTGAGTAAGTAAGTAATATCAAGTGTCGAGTAATAATTTAATTACAGGGTCCGGCACTCGAGGTGTAACGAATTAGTAATTAGAAAGACCATAAATTTATTCAATTCAAAGTAACAAATATGTGAAAATAATACAAAATTAAAAATCAATTTACTTTTCCTCAATATGATCACCTTCTGCCTTGATTGTGACCTTGAGATGGTCCAGAAACGATTCGCAAGCTTCTCAAATGTGACTTGCAGGTATTTTGGCCCACTCGCGGACAATGGCTTTTTTCACCGCATCGAGACTGGTGAATCTTTTTGTTTGGACCTTGCTCTCCAAAATGACGCAAAGAGAATAATACACCGGTTTGCATCTGGTGAATTTGAGAGCTATTGTGTGAACGTTATGAAGTTCGGAACGTTATTTTTTAGCCATTCTTAGTTCACTCGAGCTTTGTAAGATAGTGCCGAGTCCTGATGAACCGCCACCGAAATGATTGTCTGCCCATGGCTTCAAAGCAACCAACAGAATACTTTCCCGATAATACCTCGCATTTACCTTGACGCCAGGCTTGATTTAAACGATTGGAGAGCGCCCATCACCGGTTACAGCGGCCGAAACCATTACCTGTGGCGGGTGCTGCTTCCTGGTGGCCAACCGAAAACTCAAATTCTCGTATGAACGATCGATCAACTAAGTTCTATTTAGTTTACGAATTGCTTAATTTGAAAAATTTTCTCGTCAGAGAACACAATGTTCGGAAATTGACCGATTTCGGCCAGGCAAAGCAACTCCTTCGCTCTCTCAAGTCTGACTTGTTGCTGCTTTGGTGTGAGATCATGCGTCTTTTGGTTCTTGTAAATCTTGACTTTGAGATAATTTTTCAGTATGCGGCGGATGCTATGGTCAGATATTTTTAGTTCTTTCGCCATTTGATTGGCACTTCGTCGGGGATTTCCTCAAGTCGCTTCTTCACTTTTTGAACCATTTCACGGGACGTTGCATTCTTTTTATGACCATCTCCATGACGTTTCGCGATGCTACCAGGATCTTTGTAACGAGTAGTGGTGCGATAAGCAAAAACTATATTTACTTAAAGATGCTCGAGCTCACGAACCATCGCTGGTTGTGATTTGCAATATAATGCAATCACACTTTTACGTCTGATATCCATTACCGATTTTCTTTTTTCGCGTTTACTCTCGGTAAAATGCTTCTCACGCGCTTGTAAACAATACTCTGGACTAACATTTAGCCAACTAACAGACAGCTGATGCCGTGTACCATCTGCTCGACCGGTCTGAACTTGGTGACACTTCGAGTGCCGACCCTGTAATAAAAATTAGAATTTTTTTTTCTAATTTTTAAATTAAATAATAAAAATTAGAATTTTTGTTTTTTAGTTTTACTATCGAACGGAAACTAATTTTTTCATGCCTTATTTTGCAAAGGAAAATGCACATAAATTAACACTTTTACTCGCATACCAAACCTAAGGACTTCAGACCGATTAGTCTATCATCTTTTCTACTGAAAACATTAGAAAAGCTGATTGACTCGGTTATCAGGAACAGCATACCCCACTAACGTCTGTCCAAATCGCAACATGCCTACTGTAAAGGAAAATCTACAGAGACGGCCCTAAACTCACTGGTCACATCAATTGAAAGCTCATTTGAAGTTAAAGATTATACACTGGCATCCTTTTTAGATATCGAAGGAGCTTTTAACAATATCCTGCCTAAGGTCATAACGAACACGCTGTCAGACCTGCGCATTTCCGGAACCTTTGTGAATTTCATTGAGCAGTTGCTTACGAGCAGGTTCGTGAACTCGACGTTGGGCTCTTCGGTGATGCGCAGATCTGTCTGTAGAGGTACTCCTCAAGGCGGGGTACTTTCTCCTCTTCTGTGGAATCTAGCAATGAACAAGTTGTTGTTGGATCTGGAGGAGAGGAGAATTAAGGTTGTGGCCTACGCGGACGATGTAGCTATATTAATAAGGGGGAAGTTTCCAGACACCCTCTGCAGTCTAATGCATAGAACCTTAAAATATGTGGATACTTGGGCCAAAACATGTGGTTTGAGCCTGAATGCGGCCAAAACGGAACTAGTGTTGTTTACAAGGAAATATAAAATTCCCGACTGTCGGCCTCTGACACTCAACGGAACTCTTTTGCTGGTCGGTGAAAAGGCCAGGTACTTAGGTTTAACCCTTGACAGGAAACTTTCATGGAAGCTGAATGTTCAGGAAAGAATAAAGAAGACTGCTACGGCGCTTTATTCCTGTAAGAGAACTGTAGGCTTAAAATGGGGATTAGCCCCCAAAATAGTGCACTGGCTATATACGGCCATTGTCAGACCAATTATGACCTACGGAGTCCTGGTCTGGTGGCCATCCCTTCATAAGAAAACTTCCATTAAGAAACTAGATAGTATTCAGAGGGCGGCAAGCCTCAGTATTACTGGGGCGCTCAAAACAACGCCAACTTCGGCTCTAAGCGTTATGTTGCATCTATTACCAATTGACCTATATTGTAGACAACTGGCCGCCAAAGCGGCTCTAAGATTGAGGGAATCATCGATGCTCAAGACAAACAAATGGGGACACTCGCGCATACTTGGGATGTTTCCAGGTATTCCTAATACCACCGACTTTTGTGACTCGGTGAATACATACCTAGACAGGCCTTATACAGTCCATTTTCCATCCAGAGAGGAATGGGTGAATGGGTTAACAAACAACGAAAACGGGGTTAGTATATATACGGACGGCTCAAAACTCAATGATCAAGTGGGAGGTGGTGTATATTCGGAAACTATTTTCGCCAATTTATCCTTTCGCTTACCTGATCATTGTAGCGTATTCCAGGCCGAAATCCTGGCAATCTCAGAAAGCCTTTTAATGCTAAATAAAAGCGTAGTCACTGTTAGAGATATCTTCATTTATTCCGATAGTCAGGCAGCTCTGAAATCGCTTCTATCAAGCAAACACTCGTCTAAGACAGTAAAGGAGTGTTACAAATTATTAACAACACTTGCACAGTACTTTTCTATTAATCTGCTCTGGGTGCCAGGACACAGTAACATTATAGGTAACTGTAAGGCAGATGAGTTAGCTAGATTAGGCTCCTCGCTCCAAATTAGTCAGGACAGGCTTGACATACCTATGCCCTTGGCAACGTGTAAACTTTTGATAGACAGATACACCATTAGTGCTGCTAACTCCAACTGGAGGCAGTTAAACACCTGCGCTATAAGTAGGCTAGCGTGGCCCGAATGGAACATGGGTCGCACTAAGAGTCTACTTAAGTTAGGCAGGAGGGATCTAAGGATTGTAGTAGGTGTCCTATCTGGGCACTGTCTAATAGGAAGACATGCCAGTAGATTAGGGGCACCATCTAATGACTACTGTAGAAGCTGTCAAGATATAGAGGAGGTAGAGACAATCGAACACCTTCTATGCGGGTGCATGGCTCTGTGTAGAAGGCGGTGAAGATTGCTCGGTTTCGCTTTTCTGGACAGCATTGCAGATGTTGCAAATCTCAAACTATCTAGTATAGCTAGCTTTTTAAAGGCCACACAATGGTTTAGAGAGGACCAAGTTGAGTAGGATAGGACAGTTCCGGTGGTATCACAAGGGGCCTCTAACTGGCCTAGGTGCGTCGTAGGACAGCCACTTCACCTAACCCAACCTAACACTTTTACATTTAGCATGACATATTAAGCAAAAAATCGTTCTCTCTAACTGAGCATCTTCAATATAAATTTGTACAAAAGAAGTTATATCCGATTTAAATAAGAGGAAAAAGCTGGCAGCGCCCATAATACTATTTTTCTAGTTATTCGCATACAATAATTAAAAATAGTTTTTTAGGCCCATAACTCGTTTTCGGAAATAATACCGAAAAAGCTAAGAAACTATTTTTTCACTTATGACTCAAAGTCTTAAAAAATTGTTTTTTTCCAATGCTCAGTTTATTTTGCTGTATAGCGCTTTTTATGCCATCACTGCTTCTCCACTCAAAATACAATATTTCGAAATAAAAATCAATAGCATCAATAAATGTATTTAGCCATTTACATGCAACAAACAAATTTCAAAAGAACCGCAATAGTAAAACAAAAGTGCCTTAGAAGCAGCAATGAAGCTGTTATATGGCGCAAGCGCACTTCTTCATGGCAACACAACACAAAATTCTCTCAATTTACACTTTGGCAGAAAACTCTTTATTTTTCTTAATTTAATTCATTTGACTATTTGACACTATAATTGAATATCTGCGAGTTTAATTTAGGCCAGCAGCTGCCACTACCAAACGTACCAACACTAACTTCCACACAGCAACCAAGTAAAAAAGCTTTTTCATTAAATCCACTTTTGTGGGCGCACGCAACTGGTAGTGAATTCGACAAACATCAGCAACAACCAGACGTATTGATCGGCAATCAAGCATGGCAAGAGCCACAAGCAAAAAGTCATAAATCAAACACGAATTCAACAACAGGTTGGTGTGACCAACCGCCGCACTGCTGTAGCAACAAAGTCTATTGGACACACAGTTGCACATCGCCCGCAAGATCAACACTCGGCTATGGTGAGCGGCAATGCCAACATTGCGCCACGCAGCACCATATCGAACTGCAGCTCGGCATCAGCACTCGCAGCCAGCTATAAAATGCTTGCATGCGCCTAGATTTTGTTGCAATTGCGGCAAGCGCACAAGAAAACTTGTTGCAAATGACGAAATTGCGCTCCAAACGGCAACGTTGCTTGATCCAATAACTCACAATGAACCAGCAATCGGTTAGTGGAGCGCGCATGCGCACAATAAATTCAACAGGCAGCACATTTAGGACTTAGATTCAATTTAGACTCAGTCGCCTCACCCCCCACTACACACTAAAAGCACCTCTTAAGGCATGCAAGAGCTTTTGCTTTTTGGCGCGCTTTTCAACCACCCAAAATTGACGTTAATGAAGCGAAGCGTCTGCTGCTTTTATTTTACTTTATTGTTGCTGGCGCTGTTGCTGTTGTTGGTGGCGATCACATTCGCTGGTTTCATTGCTTGTTTGTAGCGTTCGTTCTGCCGTCAGAGCGGCGTTGCAACTGTGCAAATTTCGATTGCGAAATCGTTTTCGTCAACTGGCCAACCATTCGCGGTAGCAGCAGACTTTGTATCGAGTTTGCAATCGACTACAACAACATCGGGCATCTGTGAATGGTCTGCGTATCAGTGTTTATCTGCTGCCGCAACAGCAGTAGTTACATTCACACATACACCTGTGCGCACAATAAGAGCAGCGATTATTTTTATTTTTTCGAAAAACATTATTCAAACCACAACTAAAACTAAATATATAACTTAAAGTTTCACACCTCGTACAAACTTATAAAGAATTCAACAAATTTTCATAAAAACTTCAAATTTCTTAATAAGTTTGCCGAAAATTTGCGGGTATAGGATTTTATATTAGAACATTGAGTTTTGGTATAATGAAGTGTACGCTTAGATTAGCTACGGTTAGCCAAGTTGCTTGTCTAGAACAAGACACTGGGTGTCCCTAAGTCGCATTGTGATACCTGCATTTGATTTCCTTCCCCTAATTTGGCGGTCGCCGTAGCCGAAAGGTTTGGTGAGTGCCTACCATTCGAAATTCAGAGAGAGAACGTAGGTTCGAAACTCAGCAAAAAACCAAAATTAAGAAAAAGTTATTTCTAATAGCGGTCGCCGCTCGGCAGACAATGGCAAACCTCCGAATGTATTTCTGCCATGGAAAAGCTCCTCATAAAAAAATATCTGCCGTTTGGAGTCGCATTGAAACTGTAGGTCCCTCCATTTGTGGAACAACATCAAGACGCACGCCACAAATAGGAGGAAGAGCTCGGCGAAACACCCAAAAAGGACGTAAGCGCCAATTATATATATAAAGGGTTTTCCAATAAGAGTTATTATTTTGATATTCCAAGGAAAATGTTATTTTTTAATATAAACGATCGGATGTTCATTTCATTATAAAGAGGACGGTATGCCGTTAATAGTGGAAAATAACATCAGACAAATGACTACCACGACCACGCTTACAAGACAATATACTTACTATACGGCCATAAAAAATCGTTAATCATTTCCCGATAGCGCTAGATAACACCTGTTATTGGAAAACCCTTTACATAACTAAGTTGCTTAAACCACTTAGATCTTTTTAAGAAAGTAACTGGTACCTCCAGTTAGACATTTTGCAAATTTCCCATTCATCAAAGAAATAATCGCCAAGATATTTGGCTCGGCTGCTTTGAAGTGCAGGGCATTCACAGAGAAGAGGGTGTACCGACTCAATTTTTTCTTCATCTCCACAACTCCCACAGAAGTCATTGTGAGGTACAGCCATTCTGCTGACTGGATACCAACAGTGCAGTGACCCGTGAGAACGCTGGTAATTGATCTGTTGAACCCAAGCCGACATTTTCTCCTTTTAAGATTCCCAAGTTTGGGCTTAAAATAGCTAGAAAAGCGCATTGATTTTTGAAAAAAATTGAGTTTTGAGCCACTTGCTGCCAACAAAATTTAATGGGCTATAAAACTGCATACGTCAAATCTTTCAAAAAGTTCTGATTAAAAAATTCAACATTTTTATGCATGTTTTTTTTAAATTTTACGCAAGATTTTAAACTTTAAGTTGTATGGTTTTTGTGGCAGTGCGAATGTGATTAAAAATAAATAAATAAAAAATTAAACAAAAAAGGAAAAATCACAACTTTGCAATATCTAGCGCTGCTTTTATTGTAAACACAGGTGTGCGTATATATGTATATATTTGTAGTTGCAATTAGAAAAACTTTTGCACATATCTACGTACTTAAATGGCAAACAAAAAGCAATTTTATTTAACTTTTCCAAAACTGCATTTCGGCGCTGGCAATGCAACAAAAGTAGCGTCCATTAGGTCCAGCAAAATAATGCCACGATCAGTCGGTGTTGGACTTCACTACGCAACGGTTTAAAGGGTTCTGGAGGTGCCAAGAAAAAAATAAAAAGATACTAAATAATAATTTTCCATAAAAACAAATACAAATATAAACGCCAGTGCAAAAACTTGAAGGAGCATAAACCAAAAGTGCTCCAAAGTGCAAAAAAAAAGGAAAGTGAATTAAAAAATACGCGCAAGTAAAAGCAAACACGCTTTTATCGTACTAAAAAAATTTATGTAAATAATAAATTCGTTAAAAAGGAATTTAGTTTGCTTCAAAACTTATATTTTTACTTTACAATTTCACAAATAACATAAAAATAAAAATAGTGCAAACATTTATTTTAAAAAAGAACATTTTTTTTTAGCCACGCCTAGTTGCAATTTCAAAATGTCGCTAGCTTTAAGTATTCACTTTCTTTTTATTAACTACGTTTTAGCAGCTCTTGCTGATGATGATAAATTTCTCACAAGTCCACGTAAGTCATAATAGACAAAATGTTTACTAACAAACATTTTAAATATTACCAGAAAAAAAGAAATTGTTGAAAGAAAAACTGGGTGGAACTCACTTTTTTTTATTTCGAAAAAAATTTAAATTTCTTTACTTAAGACCTCTGCTTGGAGTACGCAATCACGCTTTCTCAGCGAGCAAAAATTGAGGCCCGCGTCAAACGAGATTGGTTGTTTGGCTAAAGTGGTGATTCTTCCAGAATCCAACTAGCGCTTCCCCGCCATTTTGTTGCCACATCCTCGTTACCAACTTGTTTAACGGTTATTTACAGCATAACTATATCCAGTCTGTGCGGTTAAGGAACCTTATTAGATTCTTAACGTCTAAGCCAAATAGTTGTTCGAGATTCTCGAACAGCGGTTGGCCCAGGGTTAACATTCTGTCCCTCCATAGGGCAGGGTATTCACAGAAGAAAAGGAAGATTGTTTCCTTTTTATCCGGTTGTTTACAACTGTGACAGTATGTATTGTGAGGGACACCCATTTTGGCTGCTTGCTCTCCGATAGACCAAACACCAGTTATGGCTGCCGTTAGTCTCCAGGTGTCCGGTCGTTTCATGCTTACTAATGATGACATTTGCTTAAGGTTGTTCATGGGCATAACGTTTTGCTAATTTTGCATTTCGCCTGGTCTCTCCGTCTACAACCCCCGATTCGGAGGTATTTTAGGGAAATTGCACTCCTGACTGCACCTAATGGTGTGAATAGCGATTCTGCAAGAACGTTACTCATGGCAGATCCCCTTCTTGCCAGTTCATCTGTTTTTTTATTATCTTGTTCCGGTATCCCGGGACCCAGATTAAGGTAACTTTGTAGTTTTTACTCAAGGTGGTGAGGTTATTCCTACTTTGTTCCACCACTTTAGAGGCTTCCCCAATCGCCACTACTTCCGCCTGGAAAACATTGCAGGCATTAGGAAGGCGCAAAGATTTCCCAATTTTAAGTCTATGAGAATATATATCAGCTCCAACACCACAGTCCATTTTACTGCCATCTGTATAGACTGTAGTGTCGAAGTTGTTTAGAGAAAATCCCCTTATTCCATTCTTCCTTACATGGAAAGAGAGTGGCAAAATTCCTATTGAATGTTACCGTCGGGCCGATGTAGGCAGTCCTCACCGAGATTAACTGAGTTTGTCGCAATAATAGACTAGCATGGCCATAGGTTTTTTCTCTCCAGCGACCCGCTTCATTTAACCTAAATGCACTCATGGTTGCCGTCTTCTTAATATGTAGGTCTATTGGAATAACGTATGTCAGTGCATTGAGAGCCTCTCTAGGACATGATCTGATTGCAAAGACCGTTATTGCACAGGCTGATCTTTGTATTCTGCCGAGTAGTTTGGTATTGTACTCTCTCCCTAGGGCCTTCCACCAAACTACCGAACCATACGATAAAATAGGTCGTATAACCGTCTTATACAGCCATAATGTATGCTTAGGTTGAAGACCCCATCTTCTTCTAAGCATACGTTTACAGGCATATAAAGCAATTTCTGCCTTCCTTACCCGTTCTCAACATTTAATTTCCAGCTTAGTTTGGAGTCCAGAATTACCCCTAAGTACTTTGCGCTGGGTGATAGTAAGAGAGTTTGTCCGTTAATAAATATTTAGTAGGGTAAAAGTTGGTACCTTATATCTGGTGGTGAAAAGCATAAGTTCTCTTTTACGTGGGTTTAAACCTAGGCCACAGCCTGTGGTCCAAGAGTTAAGCTCGCCTAATGCCCTTTGGATGATCCCTCTGATCGTATTAGGACACATTCCTGACGCCATTAACACCACATCATCAGCGTACGCCACCGCTTTTACCCCGCCTCTATTAAGTTTTGTTAAGACTTTGCTAATAACGCATAACCAGATAAGTGGAGACAATACTCCCCCCTGTGGGGTGTCTCTGTGGACCTTCTTGGTTATACTGATATTACCCATATTAGCTTTGATGATCCTGGTTTCTAGCATAGAGCTGACCCAATTACTGATGCAATTGTCCACCTCTAAGTCTATCAACGGCCGTTGGATGGCATCTGTACTAACATTGTTAAAGGCGCCTTCTATATCCAAGAATGCCGCCATGGTATAATGCTTGTTCTCTAGAGAGCCCTCTATTGTTCGAATTACCTCGTGAAGCGCTGTCTCCGTAGATTTGCCTTTAAGGTACGTATGTTGTGCAGTAGATATACCAGAGCTCTCCAAAGAGCTTCTAAGATATATAATATATCCAAAAGTCTTTCAAAGGTTTTTAACAGGAAAGACGAAACACTGATTGGCCTATAGTCCTTCGCTGATTCATGTCCCCTCCTGCCTATTTTTGGAATGAAGACGACCTTGACTAGTTTCCAACTATCTGGAATATGACCTAGGTTTAAACACGCTTTAAAACTTTCCTTTAGCCATGGTAGGATACAGTTCAAGGTTTCCTGTAACATCTTTGGGATGATCCCATCTGGCCCCGGAGATGTAAAAGGTGAAACAGATTTAATTGCCCATGCAACTTTCTCCTTTGTAATTATTTCTTTTGCAAGGTGCTGTGGATTATATTGGCTCCGCCTGATATTTCTCCTCCCACTTTCGTGGACGCTGTACCCCGGGAAATGCGTGTTTAGCAGAAGTTCTAGCGATTCTTCTGTCGTAGCTGTCCAAGTACCATCAGGCTTCTTGACCCAAGAAGCCATTGAATGATTTTTGGACAGAACACGGCTAAGCCTGGCAGAATCCTTGGTAGATTCGATTGAGGAACAAAATTCGCTCCAGCTCTCTTTCTTGGCGGCCCTAATTGCCTTCTTGTACTGTCTCCGACTCTCTTTGTACAACTGCCAATTTCCTGTCGATTAGCTGAGGTTAAACGTTGATCTAGATTTTTCCCTTAGTTTTGAGAGCTCACTGCTCCACCAAGGAGGATGGAATTTTTTGCTAAATTTTATGGGGCAGGACGTTTTGTAGGCCCTACTAAATGCCTTCTCCAATGTTGTGACCCTACTCTCAAGGTTTTCGGTAAGAGTGATTTTGTGGATGGGAATTTCTTCTATCCTTTTATTGACTATGTTTCTGAACCTTTTCCAGTTGGTTCTTAGTGGATTTCTATACGCTAAGGGCGGATCAACATTAAGATCCAGATCGTACAGGATCCAGCTGTAATCCGAAAAACACCTTTTGTCAGAGACCCTCCAATTGTCTAACCTTACTGAGCTGTTTTCAGACATTAGGGTAACATCGATCACTTCCTCCCATCCCCTGAAGTACTCCGTACTTGAAAAGGTGAAAGTGGGAGTGTTACCCCTGTTACATACCGACAAGTTAGTGTTAATTATGAAATCATAAAGAGACTCACCTCGGTCGTTTGTTTCGGAGCTTCCGCATAGAGCATGCCTTGCATTGGCATCGCATCCGAGAAGCAGGGTTTTGTTCGGGTTTTCCTGCACAAGTTTACGAGCCTCCTCAGGCGGTGCTGGTCTTTCGTGTGCCATGTATATAGAGGCAAGCGTTATTCTGACTCCGTCAGTGGCTTCCTCAAACGAGATAGCACAACAACATTTTACAACACTCTTGACTATTTTTTTTTCTATCTTATTTTCTAATCATCATCATCTTTTGGCACTACAGCTCATTGTGAGCTTTGGCTTGCTGCACGTAGGACCTCACTTGCGACTTTTTTCCAATTCCCTATCAAAAGTTTCTTGATGTTCTCCTCTAGTTCGTCTGTCCATCTTGTTCTCGGTCTTCCTCTTGCTCCAGTGCTAAACGCTCTGGCTTCTACAATTTTCTTTTGCGCCCTGGTGCCGTCCATTCTTTTTATGTGACCCAGCTATCTTAACCGGTACATATAATATTTTCGCCACTTATAAGCTGGTCTAGCTCATCGTTCCACCTTATGCGCTACTCGCCGTGATCCTTGATTACTGCAAACTTTTTTTTTAATTCTCATTGTCTAATGAAAATCATACAAATCCAAATTTAAAATTATATAAAAATGTCATGGAATTTTTATTGGAAAAAATGCGTGTAGGAAAAAAATTATAAAAAATCAACGAGATCACAAATAAATAATATTCAATGTGCCTTTAAACTACATACCAAAAGTGTTTCCCGAGATTCTATTTAAATCCGTGGAAATGGAATGAAAAGTTCATGATAAATTTGACGTCCCATATTTTTGCATTTGAAAATTAGATTTATATGATTTTCGTCAGAAATCGGACTATGTTTTTATATAAAAACAAGACATTCAAAAAACAAAAATTGTCAAAACTGGTCAAAATTTGAATGTGCTTTCATTTTATCGCAGAGTGTACCTATACATGTACCTCTAACTTACGCTGCGTAGTCAAACTTGAGCTAGGCAATATAGCGAGAGATTATTTCCTTATCACCAACGGTGAAAAGAACTTAGAATGTGTGCCCAATATTAGACTGTTAACCAGATATCAGTGAGTTGAAACGAATCAGCGATTAACTGACATCATAGTCTGGTGCAACTCACTAGAGTGGATGACATCGGTGATGAAGCTGGAGAGAGTTCAAAGGACTGCACTCATTGAAATCAGTGAGACGCTTCGAACTACTCCTACTCTAGCGCTTAACGCAATGTTAAATGTGGTACCTGTAGACATGTGGTACCTGAGAGGTTCGGACTATAGACTCGACCTCACTTATGGACAGTCAAGTATCCTAAGAAACTTTGGATTCATCCCGCTTTCGATGGATCAATGCACACCCTCTCACTTAGTCCAAGCGGGCGATTCTCCATAGGATATATATCCCATTAAGAGAGAAGTAGACGGAGGGAGTACACTTGGAAACAGGTCCTGGTGAACTTGTTGACGGATGGATCGAAGTTGGAAGAAAAGGTTGGCAGAGGAGTATTCTGCCAGGAGCTGCCCATCCGACTCAAATTCTGGTTACCGAATCACTGCAGTATCTTCGAAGCATAGGTAGCCGCAATCAAAGAAGCAGCTGATTAACTGCTCTCATGCATATTAACTGTCAAGGAAGTAAATATTTACTCCGATAGGCCAGTGGGCTCTTGGGTCAATGACGGTGCATTCGAAATTGGCCAGAGAATGCCTGACTTCTCTTTTGATTGCATACGAATTCTTTGAAATTTGGCTCATCTGGGTTCCTAGTCACAGCCACATTGCAGGCAACTGTGAGGCGGATGAGCTGGCCAAACAAGAATCTTTGTGAGGTTATTTCCCCACGAAGGGAGAGAATTGGGTTCTCCTTGACCACCTGCGGTCCGCTTGTGAAAAAATGGGCTTCGTACCAACTCAGGAAGCGCTGGGTAAGTACACAAACTTATAAGGTCGCGAAATCCTTCTGGCCACGTGTGGATCAAGTGATCTTCTGAGATTGACAAAATCTCAGCTCTCGAACTCCTTCTCCTTAGCTGCCTTGCTTTCGCGGGGTTAAGATTTAGGCATCTTTGCTCTTACTTCTTTGCTACGCCTACTGATAGAGCAGGCCTATTTTGAACAATCGCATATGTCTTCTACGCTTTAGAATTGTATAAATGTCACCTTTACCCACCTTGAGCTCTTAGTAACTAACCCAAAGTCTACAAATATTTTGAATGACTGATGTATTGTCCTGTACTTCGATCTAATTTTTAATTCAATTCAAATTTCCTCTTGGTCTTCAGATTTAAAATCGTATTCGTACTAAGAAGAGTGGAATCATGAAATTAGTGCCCCTATAAAAGAATACTTAATTCGTCGAGAAAGCATTAAAGCTTTTATTTAGTGCAGGCCTGCTATCATCTTACTAAATTATATACCAAGTGGTGACAGCCACTCGAGGAAGTTATAACATCAACTAATTCCATGGCAAGCTCACTTCTCCAAGTTGAATTTGCAATTCAAAATTTAGATGTAGAAATTTCTCTTCAATTGATCTACAGCTTAATAACACATATACTACTTTTCTTAAACAACCACATCCTTACAGTGGGGTAGCATAAATTTACTCCCTTTCCTTGTATATCCATAAGTATTTCCTTCATCTTTCGCTATCAAAGTTCACTTACTTGGTTGGTATACAAATTAACCTGGGCCTTCCGATATTCCACAGCAGAGTACATCAGAGAATGTCAAATAGCTGAGAAAAATTTTACTGACTGTTCCACGCACAGCATACAGCAGCTCTTCGACAAGTTAAATGACGGTAAGTAGTGTGGCAAATTATCAAAAAAAAATTACAGCACGCAACATGCAATTGAATCGTTTTAATTGTGGATTTATTTATTTGGCATTCAACGCATTGCAGGCATACCTGGCTTGAACAGCATCAAAAGCTTCGATCCATTCTACCTAAACCGGATACGTATTACACAAGGCAACAGCAATGCGATCAACTTGAAAGTCGAATTGGCCAACGTGAAAATCAATGGATTTGGGCATACGAATGTTTTGGAGAGTGTGTAAGTGCGGAAAAAATACTATGATAATGCAGGGTGGTCCAATTAGTGTTTGAAATTTTGTTTAATGCGTCTAAAAATAAATGAAGCATGCATATTTTTCGATGAGCCGTAAGTCCTGGCAACTACTTGTCGTTTTTATTGCAAAATAATAATTTACTATTATTTTCCATATATTAAATAAATAAATAAAAAATTAAAATTATTTGTTTTTTTTTTTTTGAAAGAGTAAACCTTGCCATTATACATGGAATACAAATGACTTCCACGGCTGGCTTTACAGTATTTCATTCTGTTAATCCAATTTTTCAGTGCATTTTTGCGAATTTCGGCAAATAATTCACGTATGGCAACCTCTACTCTACGTTTTAACTCCTGAATTGTTTCTGGCTGCTTGGCGTAACATTTGTTCCTAAAGACGCCCGACCAAAACTAGCCGAAAGGAGGCAAATCGCAGTTACTAGGCGACCAATTGGCATTACCATTTTGGCTAATTTTATATTTTTAATAATTTTCATGAAAAAAAACTAAACTTTTTACGAGAAAAATCTAAATTTTTAACGAAAAAAAAATTTTCACGATAAAAAACTAAATTTTTCGCGCGAAAAGCTATCAAATTTTTAATGTTTAACAATAAATTAAATTTCTAGCATATGACGCAAATTTTTTTAGTTATCAAAGGGGAAAAAAATTATAGTTAAATTTCCTAACGCTGGATGCACCAACCTGTGTTTAGAAAAATATGTAACATTTTTTCTTAATTTTAAGTTTTTATTTTTAAATTTACATCATTAAATTTTATTCGTAGCAATTTTTTGCATCCATTTCTTAATATTTAAAGCGTTTATCCCAAAGACTACAGCTGGAAGACCACTTTTATGCTGCCCGAGATGAAATTACAGGGTGACTACAGTCTCAACGGTCGCATTTTGTTAATACCATTAAATGGGCATGGCGAGGTTTTCTTAGAAGCAGGTGAGTTTGAATGAGCAGACAGTGGAAGCATCAAAAAAAAATTAAAACTAATTAATTTAATACTCAAATAGTTATAAAAAGTTAGAGGTGTTGCAAAAATTAAAAAAAATTTTTTTAGGTTTGTTATCCAAATTTATTTACTCTCTTTTAACTTAAGAGCATTGAGAACTATAAAAATACACTAGCGATTGACCCAAGCCGCCATTTTTATTTCCCCTGATTGAAATATTCTTTTATAACTCTTTTTTAAAATAAAGGGTCTTTCAAAAGACGCGCATAGATGTTTTGTGCAAGAAAACATGTAAAAATGTAGATTATTTCAGGTTTCACTTTCACTACTCATATTCTAAATACTGCTCTTAACCATTATATGTGAAAAAATACATCATTAAAATGTCCACCATGAGCAAGTCTACAGGTGTCCGCCAAACAGTCGATTCAAGAATACATAATTTTTGAGAACATCGAGATATACATTTGAAGGTTGTTCAGCAACGCTTTGCGCTCCGGCAGCAAGTTTCTCAATAGAACATCCAGTTTACGGTCTGCCAGTCCTATTTTAATTCCCGACAGATTTCTTTGATTTGTAGACTCTTCGGATGATTATTTCTACTAAAAAAACTACCCGTTTTGCGATGTATTCTTTTTAAAGATCGAACATTTTCATAAAAAGCTTATCAGAAACTTCTTTTCTATAGTAAAAATCTCGGTTAGGTGGGGAAATCATATAACATAATGAGCTCTAGGGCAACACAACGGACCCAACTTGCGGTCTATGTGGCACTTCGATGCGGGTCACCCTTAAACCAACCAACCCAACTTCTTGGCGTCACTTTTAAAAGCCCCCTTTTTTCAAAACTCTTTGATTTTTGAATAATTTCTATTTGGATTTCGGTTCGACTCGGCTTTCCAGAACCCATTCATCCTATTAATCCTATTTCCCATCACCATTTACGATGCGTTTCCTGAAGATGGGACCCACAGACGCTATGGACGTAAGCCACATCAAGCGACAACCAAGATAATTTGATATCCTGAGCTGTCTGCAATAACCCAGGCTGCAAACCAATAGCCTATAAATAAATGGTGAAGTCATGACAAACAACAAAGATATCACTTGCGTACAGTCAACGCATTGGTTGCTGTCCTTTCTACTTCTTGTATAACAAATATGCTCGGCCGGTGTTTTTGTATTGCTTTTTTTTCATAAGCTGATGTGATTGCACTGTAATGGAACACCATTGAGCCCCTGATTCAATATGATGCCCTGTGGTGGAGAAAACTGCATGCAAACTCTCCTCAACTGGGCATAGTTGAAGCATTGAAAAGAAAATCTCTGATTTCTACTCATCCAAGGGCCTCCAAATTATTGATGAATTATGTAACCAAATCAGAAAATAACAGGCTAGCTAATACAGAACACTGACACAAAATGTGCAAATTGTTCCCTTTTCTTCTTCTTCTTAACAACTTATTTAAAAATCGTTTGCCTATAAACCTGTAATGACAGATGTTAGTGCTCTTCCATTCGCCACCTCTCTGCTCGCTATCTCTATGTTCGGCGAACTTAACGAACAATTTATGATACATGAGAAAGCAACAACAAAGTTATCGAGCAAGATTCGATTGGTTATACCTCATAAAACTGGTCACTATGTTACAAAAAATATCATTTTAGGCAACTCTATTGTAGTGCAAGATATGTTTGTGTTGCTAACGCTTGGCGAAAAGAAGAGGACTGTTACTAAGCTGCCTGAAAATTTGTCAGGTGGGCTGAGCGCGTCATTTATAAATTTTTATGGACACAATTATTCTCATTTCCCATTTTCTCAATCATGCTCCTGTTGGGGAATTTGGTGCCGAATGTGGATGTTGGATCAGTTCTACAGTTCCTTTATGCAGCGATAGCTCACAACCCATGTTACGTATTTTTGGGCGAAATGACTTAGCATTCCCATTATGATATTTCATGACTACCATTCAGGTTGTGGACAGTGTTGTAAGTATTTTTTATGGAATCCTGGTTATCAGTGAAAATATTGTTTATATATTTACATGTCACCTCCAGATATCGCACTACACCTCACCACTGTCACGACTTTGCTAATAGCCATCAGTTCAGTCTAAAAAACGGCGCAATAGTAGGTAAAACAAAATCAGACTGAAAAGTGTGATGGAATATTAAAAATGTTGGATGAAATACACACTATACGCAAACTATACCACTGACCTTAGAGCCATCTGTATTGTCAGAGGCAGACTCGGCTCTTCTAACAACGTCTCTGTTTCACTCCCACCTCGAAAGTACAAGTGTTGGAAGCGTTTACCAATTTTTTTGAGTACTTGTTGAATTGGCCACTGCTTCTGGCTTGTTTGGCACGCATGCCTACCGCAAGAAAATTCACTACCTCATACAGGACCTATTTCATATTTTCATATTAGAGCTCATTTAGGTTTTCATATTGGAAATAAAAATCTGTAATTAAAAAAAATAATAATAATAATAATTGGCGCTTACCCTCTTTGGGTGTTTGGCCGAACTCCTCCTCCTATTTGCGGTGCGCGTCTTGATGTTGTTCCACAAATATACAATTTTCGAAGGCTAAACGGTAGAGAGTCTTGAGATTATAAAATGTTAAGAAATTTCAAAAAAAATCTTCACACTGCGTTGTCTACGTTCACCTTTGGAGCCCTTAACTGATTTACTGAAATCTATTGATTTTTTTGAAATTTTTTTATCCCTCTTTTTTCGAGTTTTGAGTTCCGCGCCTCACTAACCAAACACTCAATTATAATTTAATTATCTTCATAAAACTTTATAACCAAATTCACATTTTATATAAATTTATTTATTCGAAGAAAACATGACCGTCGTTATGAACTCAAAGACCCGGCTCTATGAGAAGGGCGGCTTCACCTTCTACAACGTGACGAATTGTCGTGTGGATTTTAAAATTGATGGCTTGAAGTCATACTTTTCCAATCTCTTCAATGGCAACAAGCAGTTGGGTGAGTGTTTTCATGATAAAAAGATATATAAGAAAAAAACTAAAAAAAAAAAAGAAATCAAAAACTAAAAACTAAAACCAAACCTCTATGAATTCTTAAATAAATGAATTTAACTTAAAAATAAAATTAAAATGATTTCGTTATAGAATGTAAATTATTTGCTATAATTTTTCCTAAATCATTCATTTCCATCTCCAGAGGATAGCACAAATAAATTCTTCAACGACAACTGGCGCATGCTAGCCGATGCGCTTTACTCCGTCATCACGCAGACGATTGAGGATATTTTGTTGGATGTGTTGAAGAAAATCTTCCATTATATACCAGCCAACTTCTTTATCAGCGATATACCAACACCAAAGCAGTTATATGGCAGCAAAGTAACAGCGGCGACTGCCAAGCGACCTTAGTAAAAAATAGACCATGAAAGTGTCTAATGTCTAGAGAATGAAATTTGTAAAATTTTTTTTTTTTTAATATAAATATAATAATGCCAGCTTTGCGGAATTGGATTTAGCAGTAATAGACATAATAAAAACAATTTATTTTAGAAAATTTATTTTTTATGCACTTTTCTTTGCTACTTTTTTTACCCTTAAATTTGAAAATTCTCGTTTTTATTAATTAAAAATGTTTCAGAGATTAATTTAAAGAAACATAAAAAATACGTCTCGTATTTTTAGTTATTAGCCATAGAGTTTGTGGCGCTAAATACGAAGTTGCTATTTATTTACACTCTGCGTCAAATATTTATAACACAGAACTTATTGATAAGTTTGGCAATTAAATTGTTCCTTATTTCATTTTATATTGTAATTTTTTATTTTATTTTTTTTTTTATTCTTTTTTTAATATTATTCATTTTCCTTCAAAAACAATGTAAATCCAAGTTTCAAATTTTTTGTAAAAACACAAATATAATCAAAACATTTTCATAAAAATGTTACACTTTCAAATTTTAGTTTTTCGATATTATTAAATCAATATTATTTAATTTTAATAATTTCATTATAAGTGAAACCATATACAGTTCTGCTATAAAAACCATTTAAAAAATTTGCAATAAAAAATTACAAATTTTCATCAAAATGTTCACAATTTTTAATCAAAGTTTTTAGACAAATTTCAAGTATGCAGTTTTTTAGACCATTGAATTTTGATTCAATAAAGTGCAAGTTTGAAGTGGCTTAAAAATCGCGTTCATTTTTGACAATTTTTTTCTGATGGTTTTGGGAGTTCTCCTCCATACAAAAAAATGTCAAGCATTCATTACATGGAAGAAATGTAAAAGACTGTCAGCGAAAAAAATTTCAAAAATCAACGCGATTCTTAAGACACCTCAAACTGCCACTTTATTCAACCAAAATTCAATGGGCTATAAAACTGCATACTTGAAATTTGTCTAAAAACTTTGATTAAAACTTTTTGTTGAAGATTTGTAATTTCTTTTTTTTTTGAAATTTGTCTAAAAACTTTGATTAAAACTTTTTGTTGAAGATTTGTAATTTCTTTTTTTTTTTGTGCGCAACTAAGTTCCCGCTGTTTGTCAATAGATGCCGCCAGCAGTGTGTGCTAGTCGATTCTAACATAACCTAAACGTCATAAACCAAACTTAGACATATGGTAAACAAACTGATTCGACACATTAGTGATTTTGTTTTGATACACTTAAGGTTTTGTGAAAATGTCTGATTTTGTGCCAAATAATCGTCATTTTCGGGAAGTGTTGATTTTGCTCTTTCATTCGAAAAAAACGGCGGCTGAAGCGCATCGAGAGCTACAAAAAGTTTATGGAGATGCTACTTTCGGTGAAACAACGTGCCGAGATTAGTTCCGTCGCTTCAAAGACGGTGATTTTAATGTTGACGACCGTCCGCGTGAAGGAAGGCCAAAAACCTTCGAATACGCTGAATTGGAGGCATTGCTCAATGTAAATCCGTGTCAAACGCAAGAAGAACTTGCTTCAGTATTAGGAGTTACCCGCTAATCTATTTCCAAATGATTGCATGTTTTGGGAATGATTCAGAAAAAGGGGTCGTAGGTTCCTTATGAGTTAGAACGAAGGGATGTTGAACGTCGTTTTTTCGCCTGTGTACAACTGCTCCAGCGGCAAAAAAGGAAGGTTTTTATTCCTCGCATCGTGAAGGGTGATTAAAAATGGATTCCTTACAGTAATCCCAAGAAAAGAAAGTCATGGAGACTGCCCGGTCATGCTTCTACGTCGTCGCCTCGGCCGAATATTCACGTGGGACCAAGTAGATGTTATTTATTATGAACTTTTAAAACAAGCGAAACCATCACTGGGGATCGGTATCGACTTCAATTGATGGGATTGAGCCGATCACTGCGCGAGAAGTGGCCGCAATACGCGGAGAGGCATGAAAAAGTGATTCTACAGCATGACAACGCCTTGCCAAACCCGTCAAAATCTACCTGGAAACACTGAAATGGGAAATCCTACCACACTCACCATATTCTCCTGATATTGCGCCGTCCGATTATCACCTGTTCCGATCGATGTCACGTGCTCTAGCTGACCAGCAGTTCCATTCATATGAAGACATCAAAAAATGGATTGATCCGTGGATAGCCTCAAAAGAGACAGACAGTTTTACCGCGACGGTATACGAAATCTACAAGAAAGATGTGAAAAAGTAGTAGCCAGCGATAGGCAATACTTTCAATGATTCACTTGTAACCATTTTTTTTCAGAATAAAGTTGTATTTTCATCAAACAAACAGCGAGAACTTAGTTGCGCGCCTAATAATTTGCACAGAGTTTGATATTTATGTTTAAATGTTATACTTTTTATAGAAAAGTTATAGTAAAAGTTTTAAAATTAAATGCATCAATAAAAAATTAAATGAATAAATAAATTTTAAAAAGTAATTTCTATTATAGCTAACGACTTGAGCTTCCTAAAATTTAATTTTCTATCGACTTATGGATATAACCTTTTAAAGAGGTGCCCAAAGGAGGGCTAAGGCATACTGGTAACGATGGTAATGAACTTCAGATCTCTTAATAGGATCACATCATATGATCACATCATGTGATTCCCAATATTAGTTTGTTTCCGACCAATATCGTTGTTACCAATTTTATCTAAGCTTTTTGAAAAAATATTGCTAAAAAGATTAAAACCATTATTGGATGCAAAACGCCTTGTACCAAACCATCAATTTGGTTTTCGAAATGAGCACTCAACGATTGATCAAGTACACCGCATTACTCATGTAATTGAAAAATCACTGAAAGAAAAACAAATCTGTTCTGCGGTGTTCCTGGATGTATCGCAAGCTTTTGATAAAGTATGGCATGAGGAACTAATCCATCAACTTCAAGCAGTTCTATCAATACTCAAACATTTTAAAATCCTACTTAACGAGCAGATACTTTAGAATAAAGCAATCAGATGTCTAATCAGAACTGAAAGATATTAATGCAGGTGTCCCGCAAGGCAGTGTACTCGGGCCAGTTTTGTATCTCTTGTATACTAACGATATACCCACATGCAGCAATACAACAACTGCAACATTTGCCGATGATACTGCAGTATTAGCAACTGATGAAAAACACTTAGAAGCAATTCAGAAGTTACAAGCATCAGTAAATGCAATTCAAAATTGGACCAAAAAATGGCGTGTCAAGTTAAACGAAACCAAGTCTGTGCATGTTGACTTCACTAATAGAAATATAAATTATAAACCAATATTTATCAATAATACGGCAATACCGCATGCAAATACGGCAAAATATCTAGGAATGACCTTAGATGCTAAGCTGAGATGGAAAGCACATGTCCAGAAAAAACACGAGGAGTTAATTCTTAAATACAAGAAAATGTATTGGCTGTTAGGCCGACATTCTAAACTCTCTATTTATAACAAAATACTTTTATACAACCAAATACTGAAACCAGTGTGGTCATATGGCACACAGCTCTGGGGCTGCACCAGTGAAAGCCACAAAAACATCATTCCACGATTCCAAAATAAAGTATTACGCGACATCGTTAGAGCGCCGTGGTACATTCGTAATTGCAATCTACATAAGGATCTTAATATGGACACCATTACGGATATCATAAAATAATTCGCAAATAAACATAAAGAGAGACTTCAGCAGCACATCAATGATGAAGCAGCCAAACTACTTGTAACTGATGACCTCACGAGAAGACGAAAAAGGACGAAACCGCATGATCTCTTTTCATAAAATTTTGTCTTTACTTGAGATGTTTTAATTTAATTAAATATATGTAAAATGAATTGCTTATTAGTTTTGTTAACTAGATTGCAATAGTAATAAAATAAAATAAAAAATAAAATAAAATATATTAGTTTGTTTCCGAAATGTAATTATATTACGCGCAGTACTGGCCTCTTTTATTAATAAATAAGATAAGTTTAATAATTCTTCAACACCACGTTTTCTTAGTAAAATATCATAATATTATTATTATTAAAAAGTTACCATTGTTTTATACACCTCTAGCCATAAAATAAATTTGTATTACTTTAGTTTTACAGTAGAAATTATCGCAATTTTTTACACCCAATTTGAGATATGAAAATGCAAATTTGATATTTTTTCCACATTTAAACCCCATCAACAATTAAGCCTAAAAGTATGCTAAGTAGTGGCCGCGCCACAATTTTATCTGTTCCACTTATCTATTGCGCTACAGTGATGTGCCATAAAATTCAATTACAGCAAATCCATAGCCAACGCCAGCCAAACATTCGCCCGGCAGTATTAACATCTAAATTTGTCGAATTCCCATTCTATTCAACATCCAGATAATCCGCTTCGCATAACAATTTACATCGCCGTCCTTCGCCGCACACACAATTAATTTGTATTTATCTCACACATTTAACAAAGTGATAATAATAAATTTTTACAACCAACCAACTCGTTATAATAAAAATAAAATGCCTGTAATACACGTATACAACAACACGAAACTTAGCCGCAACAACAATTTGTAGAGCAGAGATATGCGGCTATTAGTAAAATAAAATACAAAAAAAAACATGTCATTCTACATACACCTTTAATTTAACCCTCAACTCTTTGCCTTACCTTCCTTTTTGCGCCTATCACCTACAAAACAACAACAAAGCACTTTCCTGTACTCATAAACTCATTCTTTTTGTTTCGCTGTGTGCTTGTGTTTGCTTCGCAAAAGGATGTCAGTAGTGGTTACCAGCAGCGATAAACAAAAAAAAATAATTGCATTTAACCCTTTCGTGACCCGTTCACCTGCTGATGTTGTTGTTGTTGTTGTATCACTGAATTTAAATTTCTGGATTACCTGTCTATCGTTGCTATCCACAACTATTACAACAATTACATGCACTTGCAACATGCAGGCACAAACACATGCACACATACGAATGTATTCCACTATAATGGCGGTAATGCTCGAGTGTATGATAGCGAACCGATTAAGCAGACTGTCAATGATGCAAAAACCGCACACCACGAAAATGTTCTCCACTCAGGTTTTAATGTTTACAACGTGGTTTTCTCGCCGCCTACATGGCCTGGAATGCAAGTGTGTGAGTTGATGTGTTAATAAAGTGGAAGATTGGGAAAAGGTCGAGAAGAGATGAACCCCTAAAGGAGCCTAGGAACGGTTTAAAGAATGATAGAAATTATACTAGAATTCAAAGTTATGGGATTTGATCAGCGAGTTCTAAGCGAGTTTTTTATTTCAAAGAAAACTTACAACTGATTTGACATCTGTCAACTGTCGGAACTCATTTTCAATACCGAATTCGGCATTAGCGACCTTTAAGCAATAAAGGGTATCACTTTTAGAAAATTTCTTTTATATTTTAAAGAAAAGCTCAGCCGATTTGACAGCTGTCAACTGTCGAAACTTAAATTTGGCATAACATTCGTAATCCGCGAGCCTTAAGCAATAAGGGGCGCCACTTTTGGGAAATTTCTTTTACTTAAAAAACAATAATACGGTCGATTTAACATCTGTCAACAATCAAGATTTAAATTTGACACTTATTTCGTGATCAGCGAGTCCCAAAATTTAAGGGATTGATGTTTTGGTAAGCTTCTTTTTATCTTTAGAAAAAGTGACAGGTAAATTGACAGCTGTCAACTCTCAAAATATAAATTTCAGGGAGTTCTAAAATTTAAGTAATTGCAGTGAGCTTCCTCTTTTTGTAGAGAAAGTGACTGTTAATTTGACAGCTGTCAACTGCCAAAATACAAATTTAATTTATACCTATTTAAAAATAAATTATTTCAATTTTGTTTCACGGTAATATCGAAATTTTACAATTTAAACCACTGTACGGCATCATGAAAATGATTGCAACGTCTTGTGTCCCAGTTTTATTTGAAATCTGATAAAAAAAAACTCGTAAAATCTTTAAAAAGACGTTCCCTCAACTATTTAGTTGTTGCTCCGATATTACTCCCTATGGCTTTTTCTTATTCTCCGCAATGAAGTTGCACTTCAAGGCCTTCATGACGGCCTACATTAGGTCACGGGAGCTGTAACCGCGATGCGAACGGTTTAAATTCAGAGAATTATAAAAAGGTGTTTCCAGTCGTGAGAACAACTTTGGAACTTTGTGTGGAGCTCGGGCAGGCTCTTCTGAAAGTCGACGATAAAATTTTACTCATTGCTTAGTTTACTGGTGTTTTATTCACAAATTCACCCATGCCAAAACTCTTGAAAGAGTAATAAAAATATCAATAGAAGCTCACTAACTGTTACGGGATCTGATTTATATTTGATCTTATTGCCCATGTATCTGGACTAGACTTCGTTTCTCATTGTAAGATCACTAACTCGATCAACCACCGTCTATGGGGCGGGCGCTTCTGTATGCAACATGTGCCGAGGAGGCTATATTTACTCATATATAGAAGTATATAATAGCGCGTCCATTCTGTATTAGTTGCTTAGCAGAGCTCCTTCTCTAATTATTGATGTTTTATGTAGGCTACGGATGACAACTGATTTTCATGAGAAGCTTTTTTATGACAGAAATACACTCGGAGGTTTGTCAATGCTTGTTTAAGAGCGGTCGCGCATAGAAACAACTTTTTTTCTAGAATTCGATGATTCAATCTCAAAATGGGCTTCAACCCCGGATCTGTCTATGTTTATTACAAACACTTTGACAAAGTTATGATGCCATTTATGTATTTTCATAGTGGGTACACAGTTACTTAAAATTTGATTTTTGAAGTGAAACTTCTTAGGCGTCGATGGACGAGCGAGAATTGAGAGTAAAATTTCAAGGTCATGAAACGTTTTGCGCATTTTCGTTCCACGAGAGAGAAAAAAGCTATAACATAGAGGAAAAGGAGAGAAACAGCTATACCTCTTTGTATCTTAGATACACTTTAGGGTATTTTTCTGAGTTTTTTCTTGTGGTTGCTAATTTCTAATGAGAAATAACATTGCCTACTTTTTGGCGTTATATAGTATTTCCTTGGTGCCTACTGTTTGAGCTGTTTTTTAGTCACAATTTTTTTGGTGCCTACTTTTTGGCGCTTAATTTTGTTTCCTGGCTAGTGCTTGTGCGTAATACAAAGTGCTATCCATTCTGGCGTCGGATTTATTAGTATTGCCTTGCGGTAATTTGTGCCGTTGCTGTGGTGCTGGAATCGGTGCGCTTGTGCGGGTGATTAGCGCTCGAATTAGTGCGCGTTGTAGCCACGGTTTGTGTCCAGCGTTTACCTACACCGGTCGACCCTTCTCCGTTTTTTGTAAATTTTGTCTATTTGTATTCTCTGCAAATGTTGTGAATTTATTTAGATATATATTCTTTGTCTCTCTCTCCCTCTCTCTCATTCAAAAACGTGTCTTCAGCGTTATAGCGCGGCGCTTCGCAGTATATTTCTTTGGATTCGCTTACCTTGTCATACGGTATAGGTATTTTCGGAAGCATTCGTGGTCCGCGAGGCGGTGAGTTAAGAAGTAATTCACTTCCCCGAAGTTTCTTTAGACCCGTTTGCCTATTGATAGAATGAGTTTCGCCGTCCATCTGCCACTCGGTTCAGTGTCCCATTGGTTTTACCCCCGCAGCATAGCTTGGCATCTCCTTTCTGCGACGCTAGTGATGACGTATTTCTTCTTGGAGTCCCACGCATCTACTCGTTCCCGGGCCAAGAAGTCGACGGATATCTCCCCGCTTATAACAAAGACTGCAACGCCAGAAACAGTGTGGTAGGCTGAAGCAACTCTGAGTACCGCTGTTCTTTGCACACCCTCCAGTACTTTGCGCTAGGCTTTGCAGTTTAGTGCATCTCCCCATACTTTGCTGCCGTACAGGAGAATTGAGTTTGTGGCCGCAATATTAGCCTTCTTTTCATCTGTATTGGCCCGCCGATGTTTGTCATTAATCTGCTTAGCATTCCCGTGACCTTTGCTGACCTTTGGTAGCCGCACGCCGTATCCGGGCCCAGAAAGCAAGCCTGCGGTGAAGTTGATTACCTAGGTACTACTTTTTGAATCACTAAGGACGTGTCGCCTTTTTGCATGCTGACCTCGAGTGTCATGCGGCCTCGTGTCATCAAGATGGCTACGGTCTTATGTGTTGTGAGTTCCAGGCCATGGTCGTCAGCCATATTTGCGCCCTTATCATAACTTGGATCAGCATTCTCCAACCGTCCTCAGTGTCCCGGGCTGGTATGACCGCCGCTATATCGTCCGCGTATCCAAATAGATATGCGTCTTCTTCTTAACAGTAAATAATGAAATTATAGGCGTTTAGCCTACTTTTAAGGGTTACTCGGAATTTTTAAAAATTTTACAAAATAGTTTGCTGAACTTTGTGATTCAGGTACTTGCAACATCCTTACCTGTTTTGCAGTTGACCCCAAAACTTACCAAATCCAAATTGCAAATTGCAAGCATAAAATTTAACAGCAATTTGCAATAAACAATAAAAACAACAGCAACAAGAAGCTCTAGCAGTAATGGCAGTGGCAACCATTCATTAATAATGGCAACACATTTTAATTTGCCAATTATCCTGTTTGCCATAGATTTTCATGTCGACTCCAACATACGAGGCTACGAATATTTATTTATTGTTGCCGGAGTATGTATGTGAGCGCATGTTTGTGTGAATGAGTGTGTTATTTTGCGCTTGCTGCACGCGTGTGTGGGTAGATGTGCCTGTGTGCATCAGCTTGTTGCGGTTAAATGTAATTTCAAGTATTTTACCGTTAAACAATTTCGTTGTTTTTTTTGTGCTTTTTCGCCACGTTGCATATTTTTTGGGGCCTAACGTAATTTAACGCATTTGCCAGCATTCACTGAGCCACTCTCCCGCCGGTTATCCTCAAACAAAATACCAAACGATCAATTAAGGTTGATCCACCGCCGACCAAATGAAATGCCATTACAAAAACAAATACAAAAACAAAAGCATTAGTATAGAAATGCAAGTGCTGCATACAGTTACATGGCTGAAAGACTAAAAGCTGGCTAACAGTCATTGCAACGATTTGAATGCATTATTGGGTGGAATGCTTGGCAAAACACGAGTGGGTTTAGAGGTGCAGTGGCGGTGGGGTTGCTGCGGCCTGGGTGGATCAACATGGAAAATCTTTTAGTGTTATTGCGCGGCGTTGCAGCGGTTTGATTGCGCGCTAAATTAATTGTACGCGTTTCGCGTTTTTCGGTTGTGGCGTAAAGTGGTGTGGCGGTAAGGCGTGAGGACAGAGAGGTGGCAACCGGGTGGTGGCCGCTTTTAATCATTCATTTCTCGTGTGGCGTCCAGCGACTAAATTTGCTTTTCGCCGGGATAAATTAGCGGTGGAAATTAAATTTATTGGTTGCTGCAACAGCAAATTGGTGTGTTTTACAACAGTTGACCACAGCGAGTTCGGGGTATATTAGGGGGTATTAGGGGCATTAGAGCTTTACAGATCGGCTTAGGTTGGGTACAAGAACAGTTGTTGCCAAATGGGGCTCCGACGGTGTTTTTTGCGCTAAAAGCAGTTGGTCTTAATCAGGAAATATACAGGAAATGCATCCAGAAACGCACGCGAATTGCGCAATTAAGAAATTGAGGCACTTAATGCTTTAATTGAACTCAATTTATTACTTACAACTTAATTAAGAAATTATGCGCATAAACTGAGTCAGTTTTACCAAGCAGTCCCATTAATATTGATCAGGGAGGGCCGAAATGTTGTGGGAAAAAAGAGAAATCAAGTGGAACGCTAATGTGATTTTATATAAATTTAAAAATATATATATTGTGAAAATTCGCTTTCAATCACCAAAATATTATATTTTCAAATTATACAAAGAATATCAACAAAACTAAAAACGAAAAGGATGGGGTGGTATGAGAGCAAGGATATGATAGATGATTTACCAGGTTTGGCCCGTGGTGAAAATATTTTAAGAGTACTACCTAGAAGACCGTTATTCGGCTCTGAGCAAATCTGGCAGATAGCCAACGGCATTCGTTTCGTGTTTCACCAGGCGAAATATAAATTTTGTGAAACACAAAACGATTGACGTAGAATCGCCCACACCGTACCTAACGGGCAAACCTGGTGGTCGTTCCTTAGACAGTGGCATTCCACATATATGTATGGGGAATGTTTATGCTGCTACAACAACAACAACAGCAAACCTGGTATCTATCATCCTTGGGTTTGGCCAATAAAAATGGTGAAAAAAATTGTGAGGGAAACTTCGGCTACCACGTCATAAGAGATTCGCCAGCCGAATTCTGCACTATCATTTCACATGCATTCACACGCTCGTCCAATCAGTTGTGGTTCAGATGGCAACGAAGGAACAACAAGTAAAGACTACGCTGACTTTTTTCTCGTAGCACTAACACAACCTTAGTTTTTCGTAAGCACACCGCTTCGTGACCCCAGTTACAAAATCCCCTCAGCTGATTCTCTCTGAGAGTCGGACAACGGTCTGCTATCTCCACACCTTCTCAATTATTTTCAGAATGGGCTGCCAACACGACGGAGAGAATAATAAGGTGGTGCCTATCGTAGTACCGTTACTTTGCTCTCGGCGAATTCGATTATATTACCTTATTTTCGTAATGTCGCAATAGTGGAATTGGTTATCAGCGTGACCAGTTTAACATTTTCGTAACTGGATTTAGCATTTTTTTGTTCTCTAACTTCGCCGTTTTAATTCTTTCTTCCAGACATTTGTTTGCCTCTTTTAATTAAAATGTGATGTTTACAATTACGTAAAATATAAATTTTTTTAAAATTAAATTTGAATAAATCACTCAGTTCTATTTAGCTTTACTTTTTTCATCATCTTCTGGTCACATTGTCGGCGATTGCGATTATTGTTGGTGTTATTGTTGTACTCGTGTATTATTTCTGTGTGACATTTCTTCGCTTTATTCACATTTTCTTCCAAGTTTTTTCTTCTTCTTCTCCTTCGAGCAGTCCAGCCTCTCGCTCTCTCTCAACTTCAGTGTTGCCTAATTTTGGGTATAAAAAGCACTATAATGCATATTTAAAGAAAAAAACTCCTTTTTATTGAGTTACTTAAAGAACTTAGTATGTGTGATAAATTGTCTTTACTGTGCGCCTATTTTTAAATGAATGCGTTATGATTATGTACAATTGACTGTCTTTAAAAAAAAAGTTTTAAATATACATCCTTCTTTTTAAAGCTTATGTTAAAAAAATGTCTTACAAAAAAAGCCGAGAATCACTTTTTTGCTATATTTTTCTAACCAAATTTGAGGTTATGTAACCAGATAACGTACACGCTTTTAAGAATGGTCGTGATGGTCTCTTCACTTGTATCTGCAATTTTTTTTTACTATGAATACACCTCTATGGATTCAATTCGTAGTCAGTAATTTCAAAGGTTTTTTTAAATTTATAAAATGGTTTTATATGTCAGGAAGATTTGAGCGAAGAATATCCAATATTGTTGCATAACCTCAAAAGGAGCAAAAAATGAGATTTGCACTTTCAAAACATCAAATTTTATAAGAATCAGCAAATTTTCAATAGCACTAAACTCTTCTCCACGTAAGCTTTAAATGCAAGAATAGCCTCTTTAAGCTGTATTTTTAGTTATACAATTTTTTTTACTTACAGTTTTGATAGCTTTAAATTAAAAAACGAAACAAATATCAACCACAAAAATTTTCGCATTCTTCGTATAAAAAAATACTAAATTTATTGCAAAGAGCAAAGGGTTGGCAACAATGCTCAACTACACCAATGTGACGCCGCGCCTCTAGAATACGTTCTTGTTTCTATCATTTTTAGGCTGCTACGTCATCGGGGTGGTGCAGCAGAATTCTGCAGCTCATTTCAAATGTATTCTTCCGATCGTCCAATCTATATACGAATATACCTTTTGCCGGCGTTCCTAGATGAAGCATAGGGCCACATGAGTGATAGCAGCGTTAATATTCTCAGCACCAACACAATCTCAGCTATTTCCTCCAAAATCGCTGAGAACCAGTTAACGGTCTAATGTTCTCCACACCTTCCGAAATCTGTTCACTATAAGAGTAATGTAGCGGTTCTCCTTGATTTGCGACCCCAGCAAATGAAGCTAACGGAAAAATTTTTGCATATATGCTGAGAAGCAGATGGCTCTCTAAATTTTCTATTAAAGCTAAATTTCTCACCATTTTTCAATATTTTTAAATCTCGCAAAGAGGTTCCCATTATCACCAATAAACTTCTGGGGACACTCTCAAGAAAGGTTAGAGACTTGACTTTTTCCTATCCACCTTTACCGAGTTTAGCCCAAATAGTTTTCATCTCTCCTTTTGTGTCATAGTGAAGAAAAAATGTTTGCAGTCAAATCCTTACACCTTTAAATTCAACCAAAACGCTAGTCAACTACTCTTCGCACTCCACCTGTCAATTACATTGGCATGCAAAAAGCGAAGAGGCGTTAGTAAATAGTCGACGACTTTTTGGCTGCGAAAATGTCAACGGCAACTAGGCTCTGCTCTCTCTGCTCTGCATACGAGTATTAGCAACACTGCAATAGCGAAGCGACTATAGTTCAGTATATTGCAATGCAACACGGCAACTTGGCAATATTTGCTTAGCAACTCAACGACAGAAGAGTCAACATTTTTTGGTTGAAATTCCAGAAATGCTTTCGTTTGCAGTTTGCTTTGTTTTTTGTTGTTTTTCTTTTTGTTTTTTTTTTCATATGTTAGTGTTGGTGCGAACCCTTGTTTCAAAAATTGAATAATGCTTTGAAATCAAAAGAAGCATTAAAATGTCAGCTTTTTGTCAACGGATACCCTGATCCTAGAAGAATTGTAAAATAGTGGGTAGAGAGCAGTAGTGGGGATTTGGAGAACAATTTGTTCCCTATATTGAACTTTCCAACGCCTGTATTTGCTTGTGATATTGGGCAAAGAAAATATTTTAATACCCGTTGCAAAGAACCTTGGCTGCATCAGAGTTTTCTTGGGTCCTTAGTCGATCGCAATCTTATGGAATTTATTAACTTTTTTTATCGAAACGTAGAATTAAAAGAATTTAAAAAAAATTAAGAGAAGAAATTAAAAAAAAAGTACGGACTTAAATAAAAATGTAGAAAAGAAATAAAAAAAATGTAAGAAAAGAAAATTGAAAAAAAATTAAAGAGTTAAAGAAAGGAAAAAATATAAGGAAAGAAATTAAAAAAACAAGTTTAAGGCAATAAACTTTGTTTAAGAAATTTTCTTGTATGTGATTCAAAAAATCTTAGCAACGAAGTCATTTTATGAATCTTCTGCATAACCGACAAACACGCAAATGTTTAACAGTCTCCTTTAGCACCTTAAGCACATCCATAACTGCTGATTTCTTCAATGGAAAATTTTCAACAAATCAGTAATATAAAACTTTTAATTTTACATTTTAGCAACCAAGAATTTTCATTGTAAAGTGTCGTCTCTTTCCTAAGAAAGATATATTTTCCACTTTTGAAGTTCTTTTAAATTTCGCTGCCCTTCTTCATTCAAAAATATTTTTGCCGCACTCACAATGGAATTCACTTCATTCAAAAGAAACGAAAAATAATTGCAGAATTAAAGGTAGAGAATAATTTTATTTTTAATAATAATAGGACTATGAATAAGTTCGTTTCGGTTTTACAACAGATGGCGTAACTTGATTATTATTCCATCGATCCACATTTCCAAACATTCATTGGAGAGCTACTGTCGTAAGGCACAAACGTCAGTATAAGTTTTTTATTTGAAGCGTAAACAACAATATTTTTACCACACTTGAAAATGTCGAATTTCGTGCCAAATAATGTGTTTTTGCGGGGAATTCTTCTTCATTATTTTAATATGAAGAAAAAAGCAGCCGAAAGTCATCGTATCTTGGTGGAAGTTTATGGTGAGCATGCTCTATCTGAGCGAACGTGCCAGAAGTGGTTTGCACGCTTTAAAAGTGGTGATTTTGGCTTGGAAGACGAAGAACGCGAGGGTGCGCCGCCAAAGTTCATGGATACCGAATTGGAGGAATTGCTCGATCAAGATCCGGCTCAAACGCAAGAAGAGGTTGCAAAAACTTTGGGAGTTGATCAATCAACCATTTCAAAACGTTTAAAAGCCATGGGAATGATCCGAAAGGTAGGCCATTGGGTGCCGTATGAATTGAAGCCAAGAGACGTTGAACGCCGTTTTATGGCATGCGAACAACTGCTTCAACGGCACAAAAGAAAGGGTTTTTTGCATCGAATTGTGACTGGCGATGAAAAGTGGGTCCATTACGACAATCCAAAACGTCGGGCAACGTATGGATACCCTGGCCATGCTTCAACATCGACGTCGGCGCAGAATATTCATGGCCTGAAGGTTATGCTGTGTATCTGGTGGGACCAGCTGGGTGTTGTGTATTATGAGCTACTGAAACCGAATGAAACGATTACGGGGGATGTCTACCGACGACAATTGATGCGTTTGAGCCGAGCACTGCGAGAAAAACGGCCGCAATACGCCGATAGACACGACAAAGTTATTTTGCAACATGACAATGCTCGGCCACATGTTGCACAAGTGGTCAAAACATACTTAGAAACGCTCAAATGGGATGTCCTACCCCACCCGCTGTATAGTCCAGACCTTGCGCCATCCGATTACTATCTCTTCCGATCGATGCAACATGGCCTGGCTGACCAGCACTTCCGTAATTACGATGAAGTCAAAAAATGGATCGATTCGTGGATTGCGGCAAAACCGACCGAATTTTTCACAAAGGGAATCCGTGAATTGCCAGAAAGATGGGAAAAAGTAGTAGTAAGCGATGGACAATATTTTGAATATTAAATTTGTAACCATTTTACGTCAATAAAGTTTCAAATTTCGAAAAAAAACCGCACGAACTTATTCATAGTCCTCTATATATTAATTTTTAAATATATCTTCACTTCGTGCCAGCTGGTGTTACTGCATTGAAATTTGGCGCTTGAGTTTGGCTGCACTTTTTCCAGTTCTAGAAGTTCAGAAAGTTGTATTCGTAACTTTTCTGCTATGGTCACTATGATAAGTCTGAATGGCATGGACTACCTTTGCAGGCATGTTCTCAAAGCTCGAAGAAATACGTTCCTATTCTGTCAGCGACGGTGATATGAATGAAAATTTCGAAAACTGAAATTTTTTTGTAGACAAAGCGTCTAACATTTTTAATTATTTTTAATTGTCTAAGCTATCAGATTCATTATTATTCTTGCGCAATTTTTTAGTAGAATATGAAAATCTAAAAAGGTAACTTATGATCTTCGCGACTCTATAAATGCATGCCCCTCGTGCTTTTTCTTTTCTAAGAAAACTGGTGCCAAGTCTAAGAAGAGCTCTGATTTGATCTGCTACCAGCAATGGCGAAAATCCTAAGAGCTGACCTATTGAAATCATGGCTCACCATGGCCAGAGTAGCCGTGATTAACACAGCCACTGAATCTTAAGCTTCTTCGTAAGCTGCTTTGTCGTGCTTGGAGGTTGAATCCGTCACCTTTATGTCTTGAGAGAAAGTAAGTAGTTGGTTGTTGTTGTTGTTGTTGTTGTAGCAGTTCACAAAATCTTGCCTAGTGCAGTGAAGTCATCAATTCTCATCGTCTATCTGATCGAACGCTGGGCAAAGGAAACAGGCTATTTCGACAGAGTAAAACTCAAGGAAAAGGGATGTTAGATGAGTAGGTTTAAATATACGTGCGAGAAGATAGTTAGTGTCCTAGAATGAAAAAATCCCAGATTTGGCCATCCGAAGTAAAATTTGAAAGTAACTTCGGCTGTTACGTCATCGGGGATGCGGCAGCAGAATACAACCCGCTCTTTTCACAAGTATTCTTACGCTCTTTCCATCAGTCGTTGTTCAAAACGCAACGAAGCAATATGGCAATTGATTTGTTCTTATATCACCAACAAAATCTTAATTTTTGTAAAGAAACTGTTGCCGTCTCACTTATTATGTCAGCAAATTAGCTGATTTTTTCAAATTTACTGAGATCCGATTAGCGGTTGGATGCTGCTGACATATTTGCAATCTGTGAATTGTAGTTAGTGCGTGCGGTATACCTTCACAAGCCGCAAAAATATTGAGTATGTTAGGATCGATTCTGCATATGTATGAGTTTAGTCTCCTCAATGTCCATCACGTAATTGTGCCAAAATAATGTGAGTATCTCGAATATCTGAAACTTTGCATAAAGGTTGGGTGGTGGTTGGACACCGAAAACCATATATGGGTAGTGAGAGTTCATAAAGTGTTAAGTGACTCTAGGTGAATGTCGTTAATATGCTGTGTGTATGCGGTGAGGTGTCAAATAGGAGGAATTTTGACTTTTAAATTATTTCATAACAATGTTGAGAATTAGTGCCGTGTGTCTTCTCCTTCTTCTTAATTGGCGCGATAACCGCTTACGCGATTTTGGCCGAGTTTAACAAAGCGCGCCAGTCGTTTCTTTCTCGTGCTGACCGGCGCCAATTGGACACACCAAGTGAAGCCAAGTCCTTCTCCACCTGATCTTTCCAACGTAGAGGAGGCCTTCCTCTGATCTTTCCTTTCCTACTACCGGCTGGTACCGCATCGAATACTTTCAGTGCCGGAGCATTTGTAACCATTCGGAGGACATTAGACGGCCAGCGTACCTATCGCCCGCGATATTCGCCGTTGCCAAGGTGCAGAGGTCTAAAAATCTTGCGCAGAACCTTTCTCTCAAATACTCAAAGCGTCACTTCATCGGATGTTGTCATCGTCCACGCTTCTGCGCCATACGTACGACGGGCATGATGAGAGCTTTGTAGAGTGTTAGTTTTGTTCGACGAGAGAGGACTTTAATAGTTAATTGCCTACTTAGTCCAAAGTAGCACCGTGTGTCTAGCACAATGAATTAATAAGTACTCGCTTAAACTTACATTTTATTTGTTGCACTGAATGCCAAATAAAAATAATCATTTTTCATCTTGAAGCTCTTGCGCTTTATTATCAATTGTTTTTTTTTTTTTTGTTTTGATTTTACACGAATACAATTTTCCTTCTAATAATATATTTTATTTTCAATTTTTAATTACAAAACTAATAATAAAAAGAGGATATGCAAAAAATTATCTAATTAAACTTTTCAAATGTAATACATAGTTTTTTTTTTAATTTTATATAGCAATGTATAATTTTTTTTACAATAATAATGTCAGAAAAATGTTGTTGTTGTTGAAATTTTAGTGCAAAGATATCTAATATAAATTCAAAACCAACAACGGTATACTTTACATTAAAGCAAGCGTCTGAATTTATGCGAAATTTCAGCTTTGTGTAAATACTTTTCACTATGACTGTATACTAAGAATTAATAATTTGGATTGCTGAAATTCAATTTTTTAAATTACTAATAAGTATTTAATTATTTTCCATAACTTTTGCCGATTCTTAGCTATCCAAATATATGAAAATATCGAAGTGCAAAGAACTTTTAAAAAATTGCACGTAATTGAAAGATTTTTTATAAACAGTTATTTTCATTAATTTGGTATTTCTTCTTTAACTAACTTACTACATATGTGTACTATTTAATAGAAATATGGAATGTTGGAAGTTCACATTTTTTTTTTTATATATTTTAGACTAAGGAATAAGTTGTCCTCCTCCTTAAAAATTCATTTACTAAATACTTAATAAAACAATGAAAGGTTGTACAACATTTTTTTATTTTATTTGAGTCTATGGAGTAACTCACCCTCATTCTTAAAATTAATTTACTACTTATTTAAGAAAATAGTGAAATGTTGGAAACAAACCTATATTTTTAAGTCTATAGGATAAAGATTCTTACGCGTTCTAATTTTTCATTTTTTACTTTAAGTCTAACATCAATAGAAGCATGCATTAAAAAAACAGATCCCCCATTATATGGAATGCTTTAGCAATGCCTGTAAAAAATTCGGCTCGTTTGTATTATATCAGCGTCGATTCGCACACTCGTCCAATCGGTCGTTGCTCAGACGACAACGAAGTGACATTGTATTGATTTTTTTCGTATATCACTAACAGAGTCGTAGATTTTTCTTAAACAAACCGTCTCATAACCCCGGCGACGTCAGAGCATTAGCTGATTCTGTCAAATTCGCTCAGGGCCACATAACGGTCTGTTACCTTCTCAAATCTTTTCACCATAGATGTCATATGTAGATGTTTTTCTAACGATAAGAAACAATAAATAAAGAACTGATTAAGTACTGAGAATATCCCAGACTTAACGAGTTCAAGCTGGAAACTTATCGATCTGATTTCTCAATATGCTTTATGATACCGGGGTTGCATTAAATACCAAAATATTAGCATTTAGTACTATTCCTTTCACCATTAATAGCTACGGTAACTAATAAGGTTTTTAGGAAATTAGTAAAGAATACTACGAAAATATCAAGTACTAGTTTTATTTTTTTACCATTACCCTAGCAGTAAGTTTTCAGTTACTACTTAATAAGCAAACATGCTAATGTTCACTACAAAATAGTAGAAACAAGTTTTGGCTCAAGGAAGATATGATTTAGTCAAGCAAATGAATATTTTTCTTATGGAATTTATATTAGCCTCAGTCATAGACTAAAGGCTGCTGAGTTGTTGACTCTGAGGTGAAATTTTTGGCTTTACAATATTTCCAAAAATTTCTCTGAGCCACTGTTCACTTTTTGCAAAGCAAACAAAATTAGAAATATAACCAAAAATGATGAGAAATATGCTACATCTCAGGTTAAGTTTTCTGCAAGTAAAATATTTTAAATATTAAAATTTGCCTGACTAAAAATGTTATTGCATTTAGTCCGAAAATTTGTATAAAAGCTTAGCGGACAATAATTTTTTGGGTATACACCAAAAAATGCATTAAGTTTCTCTCGTGAATAAATGGCTAATAAACCATTTAATATACGAAAGATGAATTCAAGGAATTTTAGTTGGAACAAAGTCGTTCGCCAAGCGTTTAAAGTTTTACATGAAGATACAATCTTAAAGAACTTTTTCTCAATAAATCTTTTCAGGTGCGAAGAAAAATTTCGTTTTGAAAAATTTAACAGATTTATTCACAAAAATGAATCCACTCTTAATTTTAACTTTTAACTTGTCAAGAAAAAATTCAAATCACGTCTTAGTAGACTTTCAAAAAAATTGCAAATTTTTCCTGCAAGTAGGGGAATTTGAGTAAAAGAAAGAGTTCTCAACATCTTCGCACCTGTAAGCACTAGAGTGAGCTGAGCAGCTAGCTGCATACCAGAGACCTGCCTGGCTCACTGTTTTCTTAAGTTGTTCATACGCTAAATTTCTTGCTCACATTCAGTCAATTGAACCAAAATATTTGGTCAAGTGCAGTCAGCTCATGCAGGCGAACGCGTAGCTCAGCTCAGTCAACACGTATGATCTAGTGTCTTCCGCTCAAATCTAATCATTGAACAAAAAGCAGCATTGAATGAAATTAGCATCGGCCTTTGCGTTCAAACGATCAAACTTGTTCAAAGAAGTAATTGTCATTATTGTAAATAGCATTATTGTTCGAGCAAAGGAGCGTTGGCGTACAATGTACGCTGTAAATTGCGTTTCGTATTTGAAAGGATTAGTTGGTTTCAGCAATGTTTCCTTATTTACATTATTTTCTTTCGTGTTTTATTATAAGTTTTAAGAAAAAAAAACAAACAGGAAAATATAGTGTTTTTGCTTTAAAATTTTGCTTTTACTTTGCTATCGTTAGTTACAAGCAAAAACTGATGCGGGATCATACGTGTTCAAACCGGCTCATTTGGCTCTATAGCCCTTTTATTCTTGCTCAAAAAAATGAATGTACAGCCGAACGAGCAAATACCCGAAACGGCTGCTATGAAGACGATTGGTGATAACATCGGAGAGCTAAAACGCAGCACTTGATTTGATTGAGCTGAAATAAACAATGACAATAACTTATTTGAACAAGTTCGATCGTTTGAACGGAAAGGCCTGTTTTTTGTTCAAGCGAAGCGTATGAATGTTTTACACTCAACCGGTGCAGTTCTCTGCTGCATACTCTATTTTTTAATAAAATGCCCTAGTCAGGCTTTTTAAAGGCTGCGAAGAAAGTCTATAATACTTAACTTCAAACATTTGGCTTCAAATGGAGCTAATTAAAAGGAAATGACCTTTTAGTACTCAGTACTTCACTTTCTAATTATGTGGAGTACAGCAGATATACATAATTAAAACAAAAATTATTTAGAAATTAGTTTATATACTTCGTAGTTTTTTACCTTTTTTAATTGGTAAGATCCGCAAAAACATAAACAGATAATATAAATGTTTCCATTTTAATGATTCATCGACTTGTTAAAATAGTCAAAATAACATAACAACGAACAGGAAGACCGTACGATGATTATCCTGCAAAAAACGGCTAAGCAGCCAAATTGATATCTTGTCTAGTTTACAAAAGTTTCAGTGTCTGAACGCAGACTAAAGGTGACAGATAAGGCTAACAAGCAGCTCAAGCATAGCTGAGCTCAAGACGAATCTATTCAAGGTGGTAGCATTCGAGCAACAAGAATTTTTGTTAAATTAGAAATGTCAAAAGAAAGAGAATAGAGTAATGGAATGAATGACAAATAGATAAAATTAGTTTGTCGCGCATTCACAACACAACAAAAACTTTCCGTCATTCCGTTTTACTGCCATTTCAAAATTAAAGACCACTTTTGTCTACCAGGGCTAAAAATCAATTAATGCAATCATGCCACGTAAAAACACCAATGATACAGAAGGTAATCGTACCGACGACGAAGGTCACCAGCTCAAGGAGAAGTCTGGTGCCAAAAAGAAGCACCAAAAGAAAGGTGGTAACTCCAGAAAAACTTATCAAAAACAGCGTTCAGAGAGGTTTCGTACCAATATTAAAGATCAAGTGAATCAAGAGGTTGAAACCAAAGTACGAGCGGAGCTCTTGGCCGGAGTTAAAGACGAGAAGGAAATGTTAGAGCGAATTAAATCAAATGCCAAAATTACTATTGTGCAGGGTTATGCTCCTACTGAGGAGAGCGAGCTGGCAGATAAAGAGCAATTTTACAGCATGCTGGATAATGCATTATCGACTATCTGCCGCCAAGATTTTGTTCTTTTAATGGGTGACTTTAATGCCAGAATAGGAAGCGACAACTCTGGCTTAAAAGAAGTTTTAGGAACACAAGGTATGGGAGGGCGAAATGAAAATGGTGAACTATTCATTAAAATATGTCAAAACACGGACTTATGATTGGTGGATCAAGGTTTATCCATAAACCAGTACCACAAAACCACTTGGACAGCGCCTAATTTGCGAACACAATGTTTTCAGCTAGATCACATATGCGTCAATAAGCGTTGGATAAACGCATTTCTCGCTGTCAGAAATAAGCGCAGCGCTAAAATAGGCAGCGACCATTACCTAGTCATGACAGAGCTAAAATTAAAAACACTTGTAGTAAAACGAGAAAACAGGTCTGCGAGAAAAAAGTACCAAGTCCTTAAGCTCCAGGATGACTGTGTAAGAAACAATTTCGTAAAAACAATGCAAACCAAACATGAAAGCCTTAAGCCAGAATTAGCGAAACAAACGTCGAAGTACAATGGGAAAGCGTCAAAGCATCAGTAGTGAATGCTGCAAATGAAGTTCTAGGCAGCACAACGAAGTCAAATAAAGAATGGCTAACCTAATCTTTTTGGCAGCTTGTGTAGCAGAGATTACAAAAGAAAGGAAAACTGCTCGGAATACAAAGCACAGGAAGCGCTTTGGAACTACGCAGAGAAATTTCGGTACTAACGAAGAAAATTAAAAATCAAGCTAGAACTGATAAAAGAGCTTACTACGAGAAGTTAGCGGCAGAAGCTGAAATTGCTGCATCAAAGGGTGACCTGAAAGGGGTGTAAACGATTACGAGGAAATTGACAAACAACAACTGTCAACAAAACGTTCCTATAAAAGACCGCAACGGCCGAGTCATCACCATGGAAGCAGAACAATTGAAAGTGTGGCGCGACCACTTTGAAAGGAGATTCAATGTCAACGCTCAAATAGATATTAATAGCGTTATCTCATCGAGTAGGTTGCAGTATAGGCGAGCCTTACGTAGTATATGCACAGACCATCCCAGTAAAGAAGAGATTCTTGAAGCTGTACGGTCACAAAAAAATAGAAAATATGCCGGTATTGACAATATTCCAGCTGAGTGCTTAAAGGTTGACGCAAATGTCACAGCGGAAATATTATACCCCCTCTTTCGAGATATCTGGAACTTGGAGATAATACCATCCGATTGGAAGGAAGCGGTATTGGTAAAATTTCCCAAAAAGGGGAACTTCTCGGAGTGTGACAACTGGAGGGATATAGCACTGTAGCCGGCAGTTGACAAAATATTTAATAAAGTCATTTTAGAACGCATTGTTAAGCCAATAAATAGTAAGCTGTGTAAGCAACAAGCCAGATTCCGGCAAACGCGTTCCTGCATTGATAACATCAACACTATGCGAGTGATAATTGAGCAATGTATTGAATATAATACCACCCTATATATGACATTCATGGATTATGAAAAGGCATTTGACTCTGTGAAAAGAGAATACATATGGGAAGTCTTAAATAGGTTAGGTATACCGAGGAAAATCACAAATCTAGTTAAAAATAGCTGCAATGGTGCGAATTGTAGAGTTCTTCACAATGGAAAGCTCAGTGAAGCTTTCAGTGCCACTACTGGAGTGCGGCAAGGGTGTTGTCCCCTTTGTTATTTATCGTTGTAGTGGACTGGATTTTTTAAATATTTGACTCTGTAAACCGTGGAGTTATCTGGAGAATGAACACCAGTCTCGAAGATCTGGAATATGCAGATGACGCTACTTTACTCTCGCATTCGCATCAACTCATGCAGATGAAATTAAATTTGCTTCAGCAGGAGTCCGCGAAAGCAGGACTCAAAATTAATATTAAAAATACGGAATCTATGCGTATCAAAGCTAGCAATGCTGCGCTGTTTACAATTGGTGATGAAACCATTGCAGACATTGACAGTTTTTGTTACTTGGGAAGTACGATCTCCATAGACGGTGGTGCGAAAAGTGACATTTACAACCGAATAAATAAGGCACGTAACGCATTCACTAGGCTTCGAAATATATGGCGCTCCAACAAGATCAGAACTTGCACAAAGGTTACAATTTTTAATGCGTGCATTAAGTCTGTACTGTTGTACGGATCGTAAACTTGGCTTGTGACATCGACAACGAACGCAAAGCTGCAAGCGTTTATAAACAGGTGTCTGCGTAATATACTTAAGATATGGTGGCCAAGAGTTATAACAAATGAGGAGCTCTGGAGAAGTACACAGCAAAATAGCATCAACAGTGAAATAAAGAAAAGACAATATGGAGGGATATGGCACACTCTGCGAAAACCTTATGAGGAAATACCGCATGCTGCTTTGACTTGGAACCCGCAAGGAACGAGAAGAAGAGGCAGACCAGTGATGACTTGGCAAAGGACTATCCGCAATAAAACTGGAAAATCGTTTAATGAACTGAGATTGATGTCTAGAACAGTGCTGTCGATCCAATAGATCAATTGATCACACGTATTCTTACTCTCCATCGTTCAGTCGTTAGCAAACCAGCAACGAATATACACCAAGCTTGTCCGCGACGCTTAGTGTATGCAATACAATGCCCTGTGAGAACTTTTTTATGCTGTAAAATGCCTTTGGCGACTTGCAATGCCTTTTATGTTACAAGTCGTTCAAAGGAGGCTATAGATGTAATATCAAAAGGCATTTCGATTCCTTCCACAAAAATTTTCTACTCCAATCCAATATTTAATTATTTTGGTTTAAATTTCCTACTGGGCTGTTCCCATTCTCTCATTCTCACTTATACACTCACATTTTTCATTCTGGACAGCACTGGTCTAGAAATAGAAATGTTTGGAATACTTTTGTTGAATTTTTAAGCTCCTAAAGGAGTATGGAATAATAATAAATATGAGACTGCACACAACCAAAGCGGCGGCGAAGTTCGTTGTGAACAGATTTATTTTTAGTTTTGCCGCTGGCGTTGAAATCAGCTCATAGCAAGGCGAATATATTAAAGGTGGTGTTGGGAAATCAGCTGATTTGTTTTTTTTTTTCGCCGTGTCCATGCGGCTGTCAGCTCAGAATTAAACAAGGCGAATTCATTATTTGTTTTCTAGCTTCCCAATACTTTGCTTTGACAATCAAACGTATAGAAGATTGTTGTTGGTCTAGTGCCACCACCTTTAATGAATGCACCTAGGCTCTCAGGGAAAAATGTTAGCGAATCTGCTTCGCAAACCTTGCTAAATATGAAATATGAAAATGAAATATGAAAAAACTTAGATAATTTGGATTAAATAAAAAAATGAGGATTCATCTGTCGGCTTTTGATTCGAATGCCATTTTGGTTATGTTTGCATAATCATCCATCCGATTCAAAGGATCCATTTTCACCCATTGCTTCTCCCGACGAACTTCGCTCAGCGTTTTGATTCTGTTTATACTAACCCACACAAGCCCAACCAAGGCAGTCAGTAAATACAAATGAACAGGTATCAAAACAACTTTATCAACAAAGGAAAACTAAACAAAACAAAAGAAATGAAAATCAGATTTTAGAACTATGATACTTCTAAGGTGAAAGCCCATGTGGAAAACAGGCAATAGTTCTTGCTGTGTCGAACTGTATTACTATTCACGGCTTTGTGCTGGATAATATTTTTCAACTTCTCCGTCTTCAGCGAGGACAAATAAATGTTTTGGTTGGGAGACTTGTGAGTTTTCAAGCATGTCTCCGAAAGTGCGTTGCTTTAAGCATTGAGTAAGTAATAACATCGAGTCAGAATCTCGAACAAGAATTATTTTGTATGGGGGATGCCAGTACTGAGTTCGATATGTGAGTTTAATATGTAAGTTTGTTACAGTTTTCATGACGTGCATGTTGTTGTGCGCTGTTTTATTGCTTCACTGAATTACTCTATAATTGCTTTTATAAGATCCGTAAATGTTCGGCACCAGGCTGAAATCCTGAGACCGGCTTCTTCGTACATTCACTTTTTATTTTTTATTTTAATGTTTTTTTATCTTTATAAAAATATAAGGTATCGTTTCTCGCGTCTCGTACTTGATACCTCAATGATTCACCCTCCCTCTTCTTTTCACCCGACCGACCTCATCAATATGTCCGTTTGCTAAAAATTGAGTGATTTCGACTCTATCTTATGACTTAGTCAATGCTTTAAGGTAGCAGTAAGTGTTGATTGAGGTATTACGAGAAAAGTTTGTCGCAAATCGCCACGCAGTACGGCGAGTACCAATTGGCACTGTTGGGAACTGCTGTAATGAATAGAACCCAGCACTTTGACTTTGCAATTTCTTTCGTTTTGTTGTCATTTACACTCAATGCAATTAAGCGCTCTCATTTTAATCATTTTGCCTATTACTTATATTCGTTTCTAATTTACTGTAACATCTTGTACATACATTTTTGCTATATAACGTCATACTCAACTTATGTACATTACCATTAGAAAAAATACACTGTCGAAATAAAGTGAACTCGAAGTCAAGACAAATCAGTCTTCCGACTCTTAACAGGCACTATTTTAGACTTTTATTTTTCCTAGAACGTAAGTAATAGGTTAATAAAATTTCATCGAAATCGGATGAATGGAAAAGACAAAGTTCAAAGTAGTAACAGAATGTTCATAGGACCAAGTTTGAGCAGCATCTCAAAGCTGTAAACTAAAAACACTTGGATTTTGGCTTTCATGCCTTGTTTGATTTTTCTTACTATTCGTGACCTAAATATAAATAACGCCACTCCAGTCAACTGGAGTGTTGTTCAATCCTTACCCCAACGGTAATAATACAATGCTAAATTGCGTCTACAGTCCCGGTTGTAGCATCAACGGTTGAAATGATTAGTCAAGTTTAACTCGCAAATATTTGGCGCACAGGCCAGAGTATGCGTAGAATATAAGATGTATTATACATTTATACTTCTTTGTAAGTTTGCTAAAAAAAATATTTTTGCTCTAACAAAAATACTAACTCAAGCAAAAAACCTTTCCATTTGAGTGATATACCCAAATTAACGGTTTTTTGACAAAGGATCAACAGGAAACGTGTACACCTCAGCTTAGTTTGGTATACACCTCAGTTATTGGTGAAAAGCCAGCGAATAAAATGTTAGCTCTGTACTTTCCCCCCTAGTGGTAAGATAAGGGAATATCCAGTAAATGGTAAATGTTTAAGCTTAAAGTATATTAATTTGGAAAAATAGTAGGTTGGACAATGCAAGAATGCATTAATTCATGCCGACTTATAATTAGTTTTCCCTAGAGAATGATTAGCGTTATGTGGCGTTCAAATTACGCGATAAATTCTTGATAACTGAAAAAATAAAAATAAAAATATTACAGCTAAAACCCTTTCAGTTCACACAAATTTATGTCGCCGTGTAGAAATTTCAGACTGGTTTTACTATTAAAATAAGCAGCTAGATTAGTTTAAGTTATGGTGGTAGTCGGTCTGTACGACCAACTCACTTAGACCTTGCAGGTCCGTTGCGATAACACTGTGCTGCACGGGAACCTCATTTACTTTTCTTCGTGGAACCATTTTGTGACTCTTATGAAATGCAGGATTGGTCCCATCCCCACGCCAGAATGCAGCTAACTCCATCTTAAGATATAAAATATGCCGCTTCAAATTCATTTGACAAGTTTCGCCGTTAACCAAGAAATATTACTGCCGCCTTCAATTTTCACTTTTTCGAGGCTTAACTAAAAACGCTTTTGTGACACCAGCGCAGGAGTCTAACAAAAATTAGATATCACTTTAGAACTCCCTGACTTTAAGGTGAGTAGCAAAGCCAGCATCAAATGTGTGAAGCTGAAGCACCAATCCAACTTTAAAGCTTGCCGTATTTTCAAAGACAAATAAACGGCGAAAATCGCTGACTTCAACGGCAACTAATCATAGGCACCATAAAGAAATAAGAAAAGCAGCTGAATTGTGGTTCCATTGGTTGATGATTTTCATAAGAGAAATTCGCGCAACATCCAGAATTATTCACTGAAATAGAAAGAAAAATGTTTTGTTAGAAAACTCATTTTTGTGAATATTCAAAAATCATATTTAATAAATCATTTTCAAGTATTTAAATTATTTATAAAATCTATTTTTGTAAATTAAAGCAAAACCCAAAATAAGAAAATCATTTTGATGCCTAGTCAAGCCACACCTATCCACAAATGCGTAAGTCGGATGAAAAGTGGAGCGCGGTAGGTACGCGCTTTTGAAACACGAATTATCGTAGAAGGGTATGTTCAACAATGCATTATAATGCGCAATATACCATTTCAGAGTGAGCAGTGCGTTCAAAAATGCAAATATGGCAGTACTGCAAATGCAACGCGTTCTTAAACGTCATTTTTGTATCAAAAGTCGTGCATTATTTGCAGCAAAAATTTTCACACTGCCAATATATACGCTAGTACAATGTCTGATGAAAAGTGGGTATTTAATTATTTATTTTAGCTTTTGATACAAAAATTGATGAAAAATACGATATTTAAACTTTATTTTATTATACTTTTCTTGGTTTTAGTGATTACTTTAGTACATCGGAGATAAAATTACTGCTCAGAGTCCGACTGAGCATGGAGAACGAGTTCACATCGGGAAGGAGGAAAAAGAGCGTGCTCTGGGCTAAGGTCGTAGATGAAGTAAAAAAAGTTAATAAAGATTTAAAAATAGATAGCAACATCGCCCAGCGAAAATTTTCTAATTTACTCATCACATATAAGCGAATAAAAAAAAGATATTAAACTTTTGATATTAAACTTTTGACTTTTTAAGCTTTACACGGTTTTTTTTTTCTTAAATTTAATAAAAGACTATCGGTTGTTTCCTCACATACATCGTCCATGACCAAACTTAGTAACAATTCCATTTTACTGAACAGCGCGTTCATAAATGCAACAAATCTATTTGCAATTTTTCAACAAATCTATCAGTTGCATGAAATGTCACATTGACAGTGCTGCCAGCGCTGCAAGTACTGCGCATTATAATGCGTTTCTGAACATAGCCAGAACTTCGCAACATTGATTGGAGGCCGCAAGGAATGATGTTAGACGAACGCAGCAGCAAGAACAACTGACGTATCGATAAAATGCAGCAAGACGAACAGCAGACGAACGTAACTGACGATTGAGCTTATTGCTCACGATGGCCTCTAGATGTAACTACGAAATCGGTATCCCTGTAAAATGAACCATCGAGCTTGAGAGGTTTTTAGTGGGGGTAAATTTCACTGCTTTTACACCTCGTAAAAAAAAGAAGCAATATTTACTCAGGCCAGTGGTTATATGAAGAGAGATGAGGCAAAGTAGATACACTTTTTTTGCATTTTCTTTTTTATTAAATTTTCTTTAAATGCATGCATTATATCTCAAGAATGTTTTGTGAAAATTTCGAGCAACCTTGACGAAGTTATGAGCATTTAAGCGTCCGGTGCTCCAGAACATCTATAATTCGAACGCATGGAAATGAGTATTTTCAATCACTTAATGTTAAAGTTAATTTTTATATTGTAATAATTTTTATTATACCTTTTTGTTTCTTTACCTTCGCGACTCGACTCTAAAGCACTTCTCCAAGACTTGTTATTTTCGAAGTCTATAACCCCAAATCTACTGCGCCAATCGTTTTGAAATGGAAAATTTTGCTCCGTGATTCTTCATTTTTTCATGATTTTGATATCTTCACATACGATACAGCAAATCCAAAAATTTATTTCCATACAAATCGATCCCTCCTAATGCTCATAGTTGTAAAAAGGTGTTTACAGCGAATCCAATTATTAAATTGGACAAAGCTCTCTTACCCACTCACTTAAGTGGTTTACGGTGACCCAAAGTAAAATTATCTGTTTAAAATTTATGTGGAACAATTTATTCCTCTAACTGCCTTTTTTAACGAACTTTCTTTATACTGGTTTTAAGAAAGGGTCTAAGATGCCTATTTAGGTTAGAGGTCGTGGGCTAAAATGTACACAGAAAAATTAATCGTTGTTCATTCTTCTATAAAAGTTTGAGGACAGAAATATTGTTCGAATTCGTTTTATATGGATTTGGCAGAGCTTCTCCTACAAATTTCTTCATAAAAAACAGTAATACAGTGCTCTATGGCATACTTTCTGTCAAAAAAGTAACGGAAAATGATAATTTAAAGAGTCTGTTTACAGGGATTGTCAAAATTTAAATCCAAATTTGAGACCGTAAATCAAGAATATTATTGGAAATTGTGTGGCGTTCGAAAGGAAAGGTCGATTTCATCATCAACTTCATAGTTTTCTTTATCTCCCAATGGAGTAATTACCGAATTAGTGAAAGTAAACTGTTGCTTCTGATACCACGTCAACGCAGCATCTTACGACGCTACTATTGTGAATGAATTTCTTGCCAATAACTCTATAAATATTAACGAATAATCACCGTTTTTCATCCAAAAATTTCGCTTTTCAAAACTCAAATTACCACATTGAGGCACCCGTTGTCAGACGATGGAACACATAAAAGAAAATTCACAGCGTGAGTTGAAGTCCATTCCGAAAAATGTGGGCTTATTTTAAAGGCAATATAAGAAATTTGAAAACATAATAAATATTTAGTTTGCGTTTTATTGAGGAAATTTCCCTCAATTTTATTTATTTATATTTTTGTACTTTATTTTATGTATAGTTTGTGTTTTATTGAAGAATTCCTGTTAATTTTTTGACAGAATACAAATGTGAGTATGTGCCTTGGAAATTTCTAAATGCTCAGAGCGAATGACACAATATATGTACATATGTACATATGTACGTATGTATGTGTGTACTCATACAACTAACAACACGTAGAATCAGCAAAAAGTTATAGAAATCAAAAACGCCCAGCATAGACAAACGTACGTGCTGTTCTTGCAACATCAACAACGAGGGCTTTCAAAGTTTTGCCTGGAATCGGGCGTTGAGTAAATACGAGTATTCAGTTGTGATGCAGAAAAAAATAACAGAACAACAACAAAACAACGTGCAGCCGCTTCCTCTAGAACACGAACTTAACAAGCGAAGTGAGAAAATACAAAATATGTCGAAAAGAAAAATTCTTTATATACCTTTATACCTAAAACTGCAATGTTTTTTTTCCTTTTGCAACAAATTGCTGCAACATTTCAGTTGCAATAAGGAACAACTTTTTGACCCGGCCTATTAAATGGTGGCAGCAGCAACAGCAAAGAAGGGAGAGCAGTGTCCAATCGTTAGACGTTAGTGCCTGAATTTAGCAACTACAACAATCACGACCAACAGCAATTATGGCAATAAAGTTGCAACAGAACAAAAGGCAAGCCATCCACGGAAGTGGTCAAATGAAGCAGCGGCAGCGGGCGAAGGTGTGAAGACAAAGAAAGGCAAGAAAATACAAAACGTAATAGTTGTGTGCCTTGTGACCGCAGCCCATCAACGCCCTTCATTGCAGCAACACTGTGGCCAGTCATTACCAAGCCCATCAAAATTATGTTGCTAGATGGCAATGACATCAGAAACACTACCCGCAACACTATCTCTATTAAGAATTTCTGGTCTCTGTATGTGTGTGTCTATGTTTGTCTATGTTTGTATTTGTTTGTATTTTTGTATGCGCCAGCGTAAAGAGATATTGGCTGGCTTTTCGTAAGTCTAACCTACTGGGATTTTATGTGGTCATAAATGAGCGGTAAGTTGTGTCGGTCTAGGCTGCCGTGACCTTTGCGACCTTGTTATTGTACGTAACTGCCAAAAGTTTTTACTACACATAAAAGCTTAATAAAAAAATCAAATGCACAGACACCACAAGAACTTCGGCGTGATATTTTAATTTTTATTTTTTGTGTTTCTTTGTATTTGTGCCTTTTTTTGGTTAATTCAACCTCGTTAACAGATCTTTCATCTTTAACGGCGTGAAAATTATTTCGATAGTCATTCAACAAACAAAATAATTGGAATAAAACACAATTTTTCTACTTCCAAAAATTGGACAGCATTTAAGGGGCTAGGAGACAGTAGATTTTTTTTTTTTTGACAAACAAATGTACATACTAATATATGACCGTCTTAGTTGTGCAGCAAATATGAAATAAATAAATTGCTTTATCAACGGAAAATATTCTAATATTTGCAAAACTATTTAACAAAAGGTTTGGAGTTGGAAAAATGTCGAAGTAAAGGGCCTTTCAAAAACGCGTTTAGATGATGGTTGAGGGTAAAATACGTAAAAATTCGATTCTTTCAAGTTTCATTTTCACTATTTTGATTCAAAATACGGCTCTTAAAAATTATATGGGAAAGATGACTTAATTTATTGTAGATGACCATCGTGAGCATCCACTACAGGTAAAATCCTCCAAATAGTCCCTTCATGAATGTCTAATTTTTGAGGTCGTCGAGATATCAATACTGGGGTTTATTCAGCAACGTTTTGTGCTACAACAGCAATATTCTCAACAGAACGTTTGGTCTGAACAGTTTTTGGTCTACTAGTCCTTTTTCTATCCTTTTACTGTATTCACAGTAATAGCAGTGCGATATCTTGTATATTTTTGGGTTTTTATTTATTTTTTCATTTTACCACCTAACATATTTAATATCCTTAAAAGCTACATGACTGATAGACACTTCTTCATAAAATACGACGATGAGTGCTCTGAAATCTTGACGGCGACAGCTGGGATACCTCAAGGAAGCGTACTGGGCCCCATACTATGATATATTTAGTATACACAGCAGATATACCAACGCCAACTACTCGAGGATCAATGATAGCTACATTTTCAGACAACACAGTTTTAATATCAGCTAACAACAATGAAGAATCAGCAACAAAAAACACTGCAAGATTCCCTATCAGCTACAACACAATGGTTTGAAAAATGGGGCATTGAGGTCAATAAAGACAAAACGCAACATGTAAAATACGCGAAGAGAAAATCTGCAAGACATCCAATCCAAATTAACGGAGAAGTCATAAAAATACACTCAAGTGCAAAATATCTAGGCATAACGATTCACTCAAAACTCACATGGAAAAAACATATACTGAACAAGGGAAACGATATGAAAAACAAATTCCGACAACTCTACTGGCTGCTAGGAAAACAATCAACCCTCAGCTTATTTAATAAACAAATGATATACAAATCAATAATCAGACCGACATGGACCTACGGACTAGAAATTTGGAGGACTGCCAGTAAATCAAACCTACAAATCATACAAAGAAGTCAATCTAAGATGCTAAGGACAATCACAAAGGCAAATTGGTACATAAGAAATGACGATATTCACCGCGTCCTCGGCATTGACAATGTAACTGAAACAGTAAAAAGAAGCAGCAGTAAGCATATCTTGCGACTATTAGAGCACAAAAACTATGCAATGAGACTGATACCGGAAATGGAACTTCAACCAAGAGGACTAAAGCGCAAAACACCCACAGATCTGGCTCGTACTGTAATATAAATAAAATTGTAGAAAACTATGTTGTGCTAGTAAAATTGTAACTAAATGATACCAAAGAAAGTAATGTTCTCTTCCAAAGGGAAGGTACATTTTAATTCCAAGCCCTAACACCAATTACTTATTGTTAATATTACGAGGTGTAATTTATCATATAATGGAAATAAAAATTAAAAACTATAGTTCATGCTACCAAAATAACTATATAATTCAAGGTTCCAAACTCTGCAAAAAGTAAAAAAAAAATATTGAACAAATTCTCATGAAATCTTCAAATCATTTGGTCAGAATTTCTAGAAAAATTCTGAGTGCTCACTTTTGTAGCTCATTTAATTTTGGTCCATAAAAATACAGGTTTCAAGTGGCTTAAAACTTGCGCTGATTTTTAACATTTTTTTCTTTTATTTATTTACTTACTTTTTTTTTTGTTGACGGTGTTACGCGTTATCTTCCATTTACCGAAAGTTTCAAATCTTCTTATATGGAGAAAATGCACAAAGCCGCAGGCCAACAAAATTTTTTAAAAAATCAACACGATTTTTGAAGTACTTCTGACTTACACTTTGTTATACCAAATTTAAATGGGCTATAAATTTGCATACCCGAAGTTTTTCTAAAAATTCTGATTATTCGACAACTGAAGAGAAGTCAAACATAATTTTAGTACTGGTATTCATACCAGTCACTAAAGAATAATAATATTAATAATAATAATAAAAATTCTGATTAAATATTTCGATTATTCCAATTTTCCAAAAATTTGTGTGAAGTGTAAAATTTTAAGTCTTATGGTTTTTATTGTAGTATTTTGTAGCCCATTAAATTTTGGTTCTATAAAGCGCAAGCTTCAAGTGGCTTAAAGTTTGCGCTGATTTTTAACATATTTATTTTATTTCTTTATTTTTTCATTAATTATTATTTTTATTTATTTCTTTTTTTTATGACGGTGCTATGTATTTTTTTTCATGTAGTGAACGCTTCAAATTTTTTTATATAGAAAATGCACAAGGCCGCTATTAAAAAAATTATCAAAAATTAGCACGAGATTTGAGTCATATGGGACTTATACTTTACTATAATAGGAAATCACTGAACTAACTTTTGAATTAATACAAAAACTAAAAGAATGTAGTAGTAAACATGATCAATTTAACGCTATCGCACAATTAGCAATTAAGTTTCTATACTCTAGTAATAAATAATGTCTGTATCTCAGCTTAAAATAACTTTCTGAAACTGTCGCAGTATCCGAAATAAGTTTATGGAACATTTTGATTTTTTAACCAAAACTATTGTTGATGTACGAATGCTCTCGGAAACGTGGCTAAAACATACTGATAAATTGTATCACCCTAATTATGTATGTGTGCGTAAAGATAGGGAAATTGGAGTAGGTGGTGGTGTTGCCATATTAGTTAAAAAGTCTATGCAATTCAATATCATAAATATTAATACAGAAATAGTTGAAAATATTGGAATTAAAATAACCTCCTCTGACCATAAATCATTTAAGCTTTTTAGTACTTACTTTCCGTGGAACAAATACCTCGGAGCTTCGGAATAGTTACAAAAAAGACTTAAGAAAACTTTTCAATTTGAATGGGTCGTATATTTTTTGCGGGGATTTTAATAGCAAGCATCGCAACTGGGGTTGTTCTAGAGCAAATACTTGGGGAAATATACTCAATGAATTTACCACATTTTTCCCCATAGGGGTTTCCTACTCAAACGATCCAACATATATACCTTCGTCTAGAAGGTTTTCCCCATCCAATATTGACTTGGTACTCTCGAATATACCCACGTATATATCTCAGCCTTTAACGATAAACAAATTTGATTCCGATCACCTACCGGTAAAATTTGTTCTCAATTTAAACTTCAAGCATATCGACAACTTTATAATGGATTACGATAAGATAAACTGGAAGATTTATCGATCCTCATTAAAAAATTCTTTATGTACTTGGTCAACTAACCTTGATTTAATTGATTCCACGGAGGATATTGATAAAAACGTAATAATGTTCAGTGAAAAAATAATATCCGTAGTACAAAGTTCAGTCCCACTTAAAACTTTGAAGACCAATTTTCTCAAACTACCCCAATACATTTTAAATTTAATAAAAACTAGAAACTATTTTCGTACACAATGGAGTCATTACAGACAGCTCTCCGACTACGAAGCAGTAAAACATTACTCTGTGCAAATCCGCAAACAGATCTTTCAGTATAGAAATGCCAGCTGGAATAAGAAACTTAGTTCAATTGAAAAGAGAAGTAAGCCATTCTGGAACATTTGTAAAATAATGCGAAGAAAACATTCAGAAATCCCACCTCCGCGTGAGTCAAATAAGACATTAATCGTAAGTCACGAAAAAGCAAATTTGTTTGCATATAACTTTTTAGAAAATCATAAGGTGTCCAATCAACTAGGATCTCCACTCGTCTCAAATTTAGTTGATACAGCTATAAACCAACTAAATTCGCAAGAAGTAGACACTCCACTATCTGAATACGTGGATTCAGATTATATTCAGGATCTTCTGCATGATGCACCACTGAGGAAATCTGCAGGACATGATGACATAAAAAATATTATGCTCAGACACTTAGCTAAAGAGGCCGTGATATATTTTACTTTTTTGATAAACTCTTGCATCAAATTGCAATATTTCCCTAATGCGTGGAAAACAGCTAAAATAACTCCAATTCGCAAGCCGGGCAAACCAGCAAACGCAGCTGATAGCTACCGCCCTATTAGTCTTCTAAGCAGCTTAACCCTTTCGCGATATTGTTGCCATATGGCAACAGTAAACTTTAAAAGGCCGTCAACACACTCTTGTAAAAAATATCAACTTTTTTGTTACATATTTTCAAAAATTGAAGTTTAATGGTTAAACAGAAATAAAATAAATAATAACCGCCCTTTATATATCGGTAATACAACATTTTTAAAGAAAGCCTTCTGGCATATAGCACTTCACTCTGAAATTTGTATTTTGCATTTTTAGATTTTTGAGGCATTTTGGGCAAATGTTTTCAACAATTTTTGAATAAAGTATATAGAAAAATGTTCAATCTGTCATTTGGCATATAAATATTTTTTTACTGGCAGCTTTAAAAGCTGTGCTAATTTTAAAAACTAAGCTTGTTGCCATATGGCAACAAATTTCTCGTAAGGTGTTAACTTGCATTAGATTGCAGAAGAAGTTTATTTGCGATTGAAACGAATACACAACATTTGTTGCCATATGGCAACATTAAAAAAAAATCACTTAACAAAAAAAAAAATTATTTGTATTGTTATTGGTCCTAAAATAAATACTCAGACAAAAATTTGAATTTTTTGGATGGCACAATAAAAAGATGTACCGAAAGGGTTAAGCAAGGTTTTTGAAAAAATTATCAAAAATAAAATATCCCTGTTCCTAGACACCCATAAGATTATACCAAACGAGCAATTTGGATTTAGACAACATCATAGTACGACTCATCAGATTAAACGAATCTATTATCACGTCAAATCTAACTTCGATCACAAGAAATCAACCGGTTTAATGCTTCTTGACGTTGAGAAAGCTTTTGATTCGATATGGCATGATGGTCTTATTTACAAATTAATAAATTTAAAATTTCCGTTACCACTAGTAAAAATCATAAATTGCTTTTTAAAAAATCGTTACTTTTGCGTGTCTCTGAATGGCGAATACTCTGATATGATCGAATTACCCGCTGGAGTTCCCCAGGGATCGGTACTTGGTCCTTTACTGTACATTATTTATTGCTCTGATTTTCCCAAATTAGTCAAGTTCATATTGATTAGTTCATATGCTATGTATGCAGACGACATTGGCATATTTTATTCGCATGCGTTTGGTAACCAAATCGTAACCAAACTTCAAGATGCACTACAAAACATGGCAGACTACTTGTGTGCTTGGAAAATAAAATTAAACATTGGTAAGACGCAAGCTATATTTTTCATTAGAAAAAGAAGTCATTGCTTTATACCAAGTACAGGTTTGAAATTAGGTAGTTATGATATCCCGTGGGCCAATACCGTACGATATCTGGGGGTGATTTTTGATAAAAAAGTATCTTTTTGCGATCACGTAAAGTACATACAGGAGAAAGTAAATTTGGCGATCAAAATGTTATATCCCCTAATAAATAGACGCTCAGGCTTAAGTGATGAAAATAAGCTAATAATTTATAAGTCTATATTTCAGCCAATAATATTATATGCCTGTCCAGCCTGGAGTAATATCGCAAAGTCGCATGTTAAGAAACTGCAAATCTGCCAAAATAAGGTACTCAAAATGATGCTATGACTCCCATGGCATTTCTCCACCAGAAAGCTTCATGATGAATCAAAAACTAAGATTTTGTCAGATCAAATACAAAATTTGACTGAAAGATTCAAAATTCGCTCCAGTTTTTCGGACAATCCGCTAATAACTGAACTTTTTTAATGTTGCATTAGGCCGTGGTACTTAAATGCGTATAGATTAACCCTAGCTTGTAAGATGTAAAGCGGTGGTTTTTCATAGTAGTTTTTTCCTTCGAAAAAAGAAAAAATCGTTTAAAAAACCGAAACCTGTGATAAATATATAAATATGATGATGTAGAATTAAGATTTATATCATATTCTGTAAATTGTGCGATAACATAATAATTGTAACGTTTTTCTACTTAATAAACTCTTATCTTACTTTACTTTAATATATTAATTGAGCTACAAAACTGCATGCCCGAAAATTTTCTAAAAATTATAATGGAAAAGTCAATAATTTTGAATTTTTCAACATTTTTCACAAAATTTGAATATTCAAGTTTTATGATTTTTGTTGCAGTATTTTGTAGCCCATTAAATTTTTATACGATAAAATGCTAGTTTCAAGTGGCTGAAAATTTGCGCTGATTTTTGACATTTCTATTTTGCATTATTTTCAATTTTGTTATTTGTTGACGGTGTTGTGTATTTTCCTCGATATACCGAATGCTTTTAATTTTCTTTGTATAACAATAACAAATTTCAATGGGCTACAAACCTGCGTACTCGAAATTTTTCTTAAACTTCTGAATAAAAAGTTTGAAGATCTGAATTTTTGAAAAAATTTTACAAGGTTTGAAATTTTAAGTTTTATGGCGCTTGGTTATATTATTATAAACTATATTTTTATAAAAAATAAAAAGGTTAGGTGAAAATAATCTATACATTATTTTCATTAGCATTTTTTAATTACAAGATTTTCTTTGCTCTACAACGATGAGGTAAGCTTGGGGCTAACGGTATGTTAATATATAATCTTACAACTATTCAAATACGAAATTGTGTTTGATTATATCCTTGGAAGATATATGAACTGCCGAAAATGTGTTTAACTATCATTTTAAAGCGTTTTATAAATACTCTAGCTTTCATATGGAAATTTTTACAATATAAAACCTATGGTTTTTATAAAAATCTTGCAGACTAAGCTTAACCAAAACTTTACATTCTGAAAGCTGAGCACATTTTTATGCAGCTCTCGTTTTGCTTATTTATTAAAGCTCAACATTTTTCTTAAGAGGAAAAGCCCGTTAACCCGCCCATGCATTCTAAGTAATCCCCTGACGCAAACATGAATGCAAGAGAAATCCCTTAAAAATACCAGCAAATAAATTTATATATTCACTTAATTGAGTGTTCCGGTCACACACACACACACACACACGCAACTTAAGTTGGCCAACAAAAAATTGTAACTAAAAGTGGACAGCTACAACTCAATAAGTTGAAATTAATACCACCAACATTGCCTTGCACTCGAAAGGATATACGAAAGGACAATAGGGCGTGAAACAGTGGTAAAAAGTGCAACGACAACAGCAAACTCAATTGCAACACTGATGCGTTGCTGCTGCTGCACATGTGTGCGGTTTCTGTTTAATTGCGATTGTCCGTCTATCCGCCTGCGTGTTAGTGCGTTTGTGGGTCTGTGGGGCTGTGTGGTAAGCGACCTGCAATTAACCCATGAATGTTCAAATGTAATGCAATTAAAGGAGCCGGAGGCGGCCGTAGCCGGGGTCAAATGCGCATTACATCACACACACACACACAAGTACATGCAAAGGGAATGTGCGTGTCACGCAGGTCGCTGCTATCGCATTTGGCGGCGCATTTTCACGCTCAATTATTATTAAATATTTTAAGTTTCGCATTTACATAATGAGCACGAACGATTTCACGCGCATTCCAGCACAACCGCGTGCATGTGGATATGGACATGCGAGTGTGTGTGGGACATCGTAAAAACGCGCTTAATTGACGCACTGCAGCGGAAGCAGCAGTTGTTCATTGCCGCGATGCGCTCTACCCTAATGGGATTGCAATTATTTGTCGATAAAATAAAATTATATCCCATTTTTGCAATATTTGCCTTTTAAACTTAATGCTCTCACACTCCCCTCCGCTGCAAGGTATTGTTCATGTGTGTGTGTGTTTGCTTCTTCATTGCTTTATTTGGTTTAATGAATGCCGATAAAAGCGCACATTTAATTTTTTAATTATTCTGTATTAAAAATGTATTAATAATATTTGGTTTTATGATTGTAGGTTTTTATCTTTATTTATTTGATTATTCGTTAATGACTAAATTTGAATGGAAAATACAAAAAGTGTTGATGAGGTACCCTGTAGGAAATGTCGTTGGTGCGGATTATAGCCTTTCATTTGTACTTAAAAAAGGTGTAAATGCAAGATGTACATGGTACCAAAAAAACGGATGGACTTTAACCATTATTTTACTTCAAAGAAAGAAATTTTGAAAATTTTATGCTAGGTGGCGCAAAATTAATCATCCAATTTTGTTTTTGAATAACTTTTTTCCAAATAAAAAAAATATTTTGAGTGATTGAAATCTTTACGCGCTTCAAAAGTATCAAATACAGGGTGGGCCATATAGCGCTTGCTTTTTGAACCACCTATTTTTTTGAGAATGGTAACGCAAATGACATGTCAAATGTGTTCATGATTTACTTAAAGGTTTGACATTTACGAAATGAGACGCTATACGCTTGAACAAAATTGGGAAATATTGAAAACCTATTTCCAAAGTGGTGAGTCTTCGTCTTCTTCCGCGGTTACAGTAAATGGCGAGCGTTACCGTGACATGCTCATCGAGTTTTTGTTTCCAAAAATTGAAGAGGCTGACATGAACGACATTTGGTTTCAACTGGACGGTGCAACTTGTCACACTGCCACAGTTCCACTCCAACTTTTGGCTACCGTTTTTGAAAACCGAATAGTCAGCCGAAATTCCGATATCAATTGGCCGCCTCTGAGCTGTGATTTAAGCCCGTTGGACTATTTTTTGTGGAGAGCCGTTAAGGACAAATACCATGCAAACCATCCAGAGACGATTGATGCTTTAAAACACGAAATCGAAGTTGCCATTCATGAAATTGGAGCCAAACAATCGAAAATGTGCTAAAAAATTGGGTTGATCGAATGGCCTACTGTAAAGCCAATCTTGGCAGTCATTTGAACGATATTATTTTTCATTCAAAAATGACAATGTTCAATCTTCAAAATAAAAAAAAAGTTTGAAAAAATATTTATTAATTTTTTTTTTATAGCCGATTCCAAAAAGCAAATTTTACATGGCCCACCCTGTATGATTGACGTACGACGCCATTTTCAAAATATATAAACCTTCTGTTAGGGTGTTTAGTTTTGTGCAACATTTTATATTTATATAAAGGGCCGATGTAAATTTCAAGGGCCGATGTTGAATGTGAACCACACCTAAACGTCAACGAGACCGTTGGACTTCTTTCTATGGGGCTATTTGAAAGAAAAGGTGTACATCGATAAGCCAGCAATAATTCAAGAGCTAAAGGATGAGATAATTCGGCGCATTAACGGTATAGAACCTCAAATATGCCTCAGCGTTATCGAAAATTTGGACCATCGGATGAAGGTGAGTCCGCGGTGGCCATTTGGACAATATTTTGCTCCATACGTGATTGAGCCATACCAATATTATCATAAAAAAAATAAATGATAATAATTTCCTAAAAAATTGTATCTTATTCAAAATCACCACCGGCCCTTGAAACTTAACCACCCTTTAGATAAGGAACTATTTGCATTTGGATGGTTTTTGGAGGTGTGGCGCCATTTGGCCGATATTTTGTTCCATTCGTAATTCAGCCATACTAACAAGGAGAAATGACAATAATTTCCTAAAAAAATTGTATCTTATTCAAAATCAACACCGGCCCTTGAAACTTAAACTCCCTTTAAATAAAATCCCCTGTTTTATATATATATACGTATATATGTAATTGGCACTTACACCCTTTTTAGAGGTTTGGACGAGCTCCTCCTCCTATTTGTGATGTGCGTCTTGATGTTGTTCCACAAATGGAGGGTCCTACAGTTTCAAGCCGACTCCGAGCGGCAAATATTTTTTATGAGGAGCTTTTTCATGGCAGAAATTCACTCGGAGGTTTGCAACCGTTTTTCCCAAACGTCTGAAGTGGCAGACAGAAAAAGAAGCGGTCATCCTGGCGTCGTTCGAACCATTGCAGCCATAAAAGTCGTTCGAGAAAGAATTCGCAGAAATCCTCTTAGAAAGCATAAAATCATGTCCAATAAAATTATTGTATCGACCAGCTCCATGTTAAGACTAATTCAAGATGATCTCCACAGGAAAGCCTTCCGTCGCTCAAATGGCCATATTTTGGCAACGCGCTTGAAAAAAATTAGATTCGACAGGAGCAAGCAGCTTCTTCGGAGACACGGCATGCGATCACAGATGAGCAAATGTTCACTGTTGAAGAAGTTTTTAATAAGCAAAACGACAAAATCTATGCAACAAAACGCAACAAGTGATGTTCGAAGGGTTCAGCGTGGCCACCATCCAGCCTCCGTAATGACTAAGTGATGAGTGTCTTGTAAAGGTGTTACATCTCTTCCTTTCTGCAAAAAAGGGGTTAAGACCGGGGCAGGAGGATGTCTTAGAAGGCGTGGTGAAGCAGTTGAGCAGTACTCTCTTCAATAGCGAACGTTGGATCTTAAAGCAGGACTCCGCTCCAGCCCATAAGGCAAAAACCACCTAGCAGTGGATAAAAAACAATATTTCTGGGTTCATACCCCCAGAAGATTGGCCGTCTGGAAGTTCAGATCTGAATCCATTGGACTCCAGTTTGTAGTCAGAAATGGAGAGCAGGGCCTATCGAAGGCCTCACAGCAATTTAGAGAGTCTCAAACAACCTTTGGTTCGAGCAGCGACGTCAATATCCATGGAAACTGTGCGTGCTGCAATAGCTGAATGGCCTAATCGTTTGAAGGCTTGTGTAAAAGTAAATGGTGCCCATTTCGATGTAAAATTAAAATTTGTTTTTACAATACTTACTTGATTAAATAAAACTAGCTTCAGTAAAAAAAGTATTATAATCTCATATCTATGACGGACTTAACTTGGAACAGAACTTATGACAGGACTTAGTACATCTGTATATACTGCGTTACTAATGCTCCCAATTAGTTGGTTGCGCCCCTGAAATAACTGTTCCACTAGCTTTAGCCTTTTTTCTTACAATTATTTCTATTACCCTTAAGCCAATCACTTGATTCACAAATAACTAAAATAATTACGTCTTTATTTCTTCTTTCTCCTAAATCGTAAATATTTCCCACTACTTAAGCACCTCAGTGTAGACATTTTTATTATATCAAATTACGCGCTCGTAACTACTCCAAACAATAAATTATTCTTAGACTCGCTCCCTTCAACTTCACTAATTTCACACCACCCCACCCCACCGAATGCACCGACAACTCAACGCCTTAAGCATGCATCTAACCTCTGACTACTACAATCAAATATTCATACACGCATACAGATGCGAGCGCATATAAATAAAAAGAAGTGAAGTCTTTTGCTCACTAACTAAATATGTCTGCCGATTTCACTTTTTTACGCTGCTTCAAGGAGAAAATAAATTTAAATAAAATAGCTAAGGCAGATAATGAGATGCTTGAGCAAGCGACGAGGCAGAAAAAAGGTAGCAATTGGCGAAGAAATGCACAAAAATTTATTTGTTCCCCACACATACATGCGCACCCACACACGCATGCAAATTGCCAACTGCTAACTCACTTGCAGATATCCTTAAATTTGAATGCGTTGGAAGCATGAGCTGACTAGTTGGTTGGCTGGCAATTTGCCATGCCTTTTGCCTATTTCCTATACAAAGCAAATTTTTTCTGCCACGGAAAAAAAATATATTCTTTTCACATAAATTTGCCAATGCGGCGCAACGGCTCAGCTGTTGTAAAGAATCCAGCTGCAGGTAACAAATGCTCTATTCAAATACTCGCCTCACCTCAGCCCTCAGCTTCTTGCTGCTCCTGCTTCTAACTCCCCAGCTGCTTGCCTACTTACCTTCTTCTGCTTATTCTTCTATCAGCATTTCCCCAACCCCTCTCACAGCCTTTTATTCACTCTTTTCTCGCTTTGTTTTTTATTTTTATTTTTTTTTTTCGCTCAACGCTCCGCCCCAGGCTTATTATGAGTTTTTAGCTTCCCTTTGGGAATTTTTCAATTTTTAAGCCGGAAATCTACTTTCAATTGTTTGCTTTTGCTGCTTGCTGCTTGAAGCTGGCGGGCGGTGTATGCTTGCGTGGATCTTCTTCCCAATCGGTCAGGTAGGTGTTGCTCATTTTTCTACTCGCTGCCGCCGCTGCTTCGTTCGGTGCCGCTGCTTCGTTCGGTGCCGCCTACAGCTTTCTGAAGTGTAAATATTTTCACAGAAGGTGTAAATAAAATCTTGTAGATTGCGCTATGCTGTGCGGTGGCACTGCTTAAGAGCCTGTGTTGCCAATGTTGCACACTGAAGAACCTGAGCGCATTTGTTGGTCTAGCGTTCAGAGACTTTAGCGGTGCAAATGTTTCAATTTCTCAAATGAAGTTGCCGTCTTTTTGCTCTTATTTCCTTATTTCAATTCCTTTTATATTTATTTATTTTGTGTGTGCGATCTCTTTAAATGTTGATATCTTTGATTATTTTCTTCATTCTGTTGGCTGAATATTCTTGAGTGTATAAAATATTTGCTGCTTTGCTTTGCTTTCATTCTTTCCTCCTACTTATGCCACTTATTCCTTCTCTTCTCTTTTCTTGCTGCCCGCTTTAGCTTTTGTAAACAAATTAAATTTTATTAATGCGCAAGGATAAACACTTCAACGCGTTGAAAAGGGCGGAGGTAGGTTTTTATGCTGCTGAGGATGTGGAGAGGCAGTGCGATTGTTATCCTTTTTCGGCGTTATTGGTTCATATTTAATAATAAAGGCATAAAGCAATGAAAGAAGTTGAGTGGCATGAAGGGTAGCTTACAAATGAAATTTGAAGCATTCTTGTACGCTTTTATTAAAGCGGTTGAATGAGTTCGGCCTGGACGGCTCGCATTGGAGCTTCTTGGTTGTTGCGGCAATTAAAAAAATATTATTTGCCTTACTTTTACTTTAAAAAAATTTTACATAATGAAGCTGGATCAGATTACACAGAGCTGCCTTAGCGCAAAGCCAATACTGCTTTGGCATACGCGACAAATACAAGGGCATACAACTTGGAGTTTAGGTGTTGTTACAGTCTTCATTCGTACATTCGAATTAATACTTTAGTACCCAGAAGAGGCCTCACGCAATACCTTAACAGTCTTGGCACTATAAATAATGGGAAAACGCATGACAAGATAGACTCCACTAAACGCTTATTTTAAAGCATTAAGTACGGGTTTAAGTGTTTTCAAAAAAACCCAGAAGGCGTCGAAGATGACAAACGCCACAGTTACTTCTCGGCGTCAAAAAAGGACGGAAATATCAATGGAATTAGTAAACTGGCTCGATCTTGAGCTTTCACAGGGTTTTTGATGTCCAATCTATTAGTCAACACTAGTACTCGTCGAACTTCCTTAAAAGAGTAAGGAAAAATCTATTACAAGCCATTATTTCAAACAAGCCTTGGATTCTCAAGTTTAGGTAGTGCTAGCTGATCTGTAAAAAAGTCTCACTTAGACCCATAAGGTCCATTGTTTTGCCAGTGCTATGTATCTGGAGTCGGCGCTCTCGCGTATTGGCACCCACGTCACTGTAGACAGTTAGAATTTCGAGGTTGTAAAACACTTCGTTTATTTAGGAACCAGCATTAACACCGATAACAATGTCAGCCTTGAAATCCAACGAAGAATCTCTCTTGCCAACAAGTGCTACTTTGGACTTAGTAGGCAACTGAGCAGTAAAGTTCTCTCTCGACGAACAAAACTAACACTCTACAAGGCTCTCATCATGCCCGTCCTAACGTATGGCGCAGAAGCGTGGACGACAACAACATCCGATGAAGCGACGCTTGGAGTGTTCGAGAGAAAGAATCTGTGTAAGATTTTTGGACCTTTGCTCGTTAGCAACGACGAATATCGCAGGCGATGGAACGATAAGCTGTATGAGCTTTACGACGACATAGACATAGCGCAGCGTTGGCTGGGTCATGTCCTCCGAATGGATACAAACGCTGCGGCTTTGAAAGTATTCGATGCGGTACCAGCTGGTGGTAGCAGAGGAAGTGGAAGGCCTCCTCTGCGTTGGAAAGATCAGGTGGAGAAGGACTTGGCTTCACTTGGTGTGTCGGTTAGCACGAGAAAGAAACGACTGGTGCGCTTTGTTAAACTCGGCCAAAATCGCGTAAGCGGTTATCGCGCCAATTAAGAAGAGAAGATGTATCTGGAGTCGAACTCTATAATTTTATATAATTCATAATGCACGCGAGTTTTATCAAGCCAATCAGCCTTTTGTCAGCAATATCCTCCAAGGATGAAAATTATATTGATCCTAGACACAATTGTCGAGGCCTATAGAGAGTAGAGCAGTGGCAATGTACAGAGATGTTCCAAAGTGCACCTAGCATTCGCTACGTTACACGTGTTACAGACATCGCCTTGGACTTATCCCATTTTGGCTGCGTGATCTGGAGTGAGCATAATTTTGCCAGTTTTGTGCGAGGTTGAGTGTTCGCATATCGACTATGTTCGCCGAGCTAGTTCCTCATTTAGTTCCATTTTCAGAAAGAAGAGTATATTTATCATGTGCTCCATGTCAGCAAGTGATAGGATCTCTGATTTACTTTTATTACATTCCGAGTTAGTGTAAGGAGCCATTGCTTTAATAGCCGCTTGACTATCATTGAAAATATTTGTCCAAGTATTACAAAGAGTTAGTTTCAGAGCCAATTCAGCTGCTTTTCTTGTGCCATAGATTTCAGTTTTAAATATACTATAGTAATTAGGGAGTCTGAAAGACTTTTCGAGATCAAATCGCGGAGAAAATACAGCCGCCCCTACTCCTTCTACCATTTTGGACCTATCTGTAAAGAAATTGTATGAATGGTATGTGGATTCTAGACCTTTCTGCCACCTCTTGTGATCTATACTAACGCAAGGCTTTTTGTCAAATTAAACTAGTAGTAAAGCTGACTTTCCGTTTGAATCCAAAATGTTGTTGTGACCAGAAAGCCTCTATAAGAATTTTCCTGACTTCTTCAGTCTTAGAGCAGATCTTTTGGCTGAGTTTCTTACTTCAACTTTGATTGGATGCCAGTTGAGAATTCTTTCTATTACAGCTGTTGAAGTTGTGCGCATAGCGCTGGTTACATATATTCCTGCAATCCTTTGCATTTTTTCCAATCTTTTAACGAAAGTCACTTAATCGCACGCCATCCACAATAGTAGCAAATCACAGGGCAGTATTGGTTCAATGACCGTCATATGAAGGGTTTTCCAATAAGAGGGGTTATTCCCGTAAAATATCAATACCATCCAATTCCGGTCATAAAAAATCGTTAATCATCTCTCGATACCGCAATCCATTCACCGTAACTGTTGCTCCAGCCTCACTTTCGAAAAAGTAAGGTCCAATGACTCCGCCGGACCATAAACCGCACCAAACAGTCACACGTTCAGGATAGAAAGGCTTCTCAACAATAACTCTTGGATTTTCTAAGCCCCATATCCGATAATTTTGCTTGTTGACGAAGCCACGAGGTGGGAATGGGCCTTATCACTCAAGATGATTTTTCGATGGAATTCCGGATCATTTTCACGCATTTCAATGACCCAATCAGCAAAGACACAACGTTGTTGATGAGCGGAGGGCTTGAGTTCTTGTGTTAACTGGACTTTAAACGCCTTAAGACTCAAATCTTTATGCAAAATATGCTGTAATGATGTTTGTGGAATGCCTAATTCCAAAGAACGACGAGGAATGGACAAACCAGGGTTTTCTTCAACTCTTTCGGCTACAACAGCAATATTTTAGGCTGTTCTTGACGCCGTGCACGGGTTCCATTCTTCGCATCACTAACTTGTCCCAACAGTTCGAATTTGTTCACCAATTTCTGTATTGCGGTCCGACCAGGTGCTTCACGATGACCCAAAAATGTTGAAGCTTCACGAACCGTCTCTGTCAAATTTTCACCATTTTTATAGTGAATTTTAATAATTTCAATGCGTTGTTTAAGCGAGTATCGTTCCATTTTTCTGCATGCGTATAAGACATTAGAGGCTTTCTTTGCTCTTTCTTCCACACTTAATGTTCAGGACAGTTTGCTATCCACAACAATGGCTGGGTATTTGATATCTATTCTGAGATCGCCATGAATTTTTTACACAGCATGAAGGAAGAGCTTATGATAATTTCTGAATATTTACCTAAAAATAATACCTTTTTTAGATTTTGATACTTTTGAACGAAATGAGCGATACGGCTTTTCAAAGTCCAATAAGTGCATGCGTTTGCCACTTGAGTTTTGGTAGGAAATATTCCGAAAGTTTGATAAGGACTTTTTTTTGGCGTGGTTATATAAGCTTCATAAGTCATTGAACCACTAATTTAAATTGTTGACTTTCTTGTTGATACGATGAGAGTGTCTTTAGCAGAAGTTTTATAACTTTAAACCAGTGTTAGATTTAAACAAAGAAAGTCAGCCAAGTACTAGCTTTATCACTCTTCGAATTGCTCAGCAAATATTTTGCTGGTCTATTTTTTAAGTGCATACGTATTTAGTTACGAACTTCACAGCGCTAACAGCTGAAAATAATTATTTAACTCACTCAACTCGCTTAAACACAACTTCTTAATACTAAACTTGAGTGCAAGTAAATTGCATTAAAGCGAATTACATTAAGAACTTAAAGTATTTGCGCTACACTTGACTCCAGCAACACAGCGCAGTTAAAACAGAATTGAGGGAAGAGCGCATGTGCATGAGTCAGTACGAGCTGGTGAAGGTAACCACGTCCAAAGAGGACTTGAGGAGTAGAAAAACACGCAGTCACTACCCTTCAAGCGTTGGAAATTCTAATGGTATGTGGTTCCACGCAGCTGCTCTTTAAATTCTTAAGTTCCCAGAAAAGTATTGCTGAGCAGTTATTAGATATGTGCATACACACAAGTCTATATAAATAGAAGAAGAAGAAGCTAGTGCGCATATCTTAGGCCGCCTTCACGTGCCGTAGTTGGAGTTAGTGGGCGTGCACAATATTTTATAATCACATCATTAGGAATATTACGATTACTTTCTTAACTCTCATCACTCCACTATTTGCTGTTGTTGATTTGTAGATTGTAAATTTGCATTGTTTGTCGATTGTCTGTGATTGCTTTGCAGCGTGGCAGCGAGGCAACCAAGCAGGCTCAAACGCCAAATTTTGTGCTATTTTTAATATAATTTCATTACTTAAATGCCTTTTTGTCTTTGCTCAGTCGTACGCCCTTTGTTTCTGTTTCCTTATTTTGGCCTTTTTGTACAAATTAACATAATTTATAAGCAGATTTCGTAGTTGAGTTATTTCTGATTATTTCTTAGACTTGTTGATGGTACGTTCATTGTTTAAGTGAAGTTCCTTTTCAATTGATGTTACTGTTTGCGGCATATTTTTGTTATTATTTTCGCTTTTTTTTGTATTAATATTATTAAAACTAGCCTTTGTAATAGAATCAACGAGTTAAGCAATCCCGTTCATTTTTGAATTACGAAAAGGAGTGAGGAAGCTTATCATTTTCGAAAAATAAATTAACGAAATTTTTGAAGAGCAAATAATGCATTGTTCAAGTGAAAAATTGTTACACTCAAGTCGGTTGAAATATTCTTCAGAGTATGCAGATTTTACTAAAGTAATACAACTCGTACTATTCAGATAGCTTAGGACTTTTGTATGTGCAAAGGGAGGTAGGTGCACTCCTAAGACCAAGGAAATGTGGTGTGTTGGTGGATAGCTTCAAGTGGACTAGCGAGATTCGTCTTCCAATCGCAACAGATTGCTGTGAGCCAGCAATGGCTTTTTAGCCCTCACGTTAGTTCAGGTTGAACTTGTTGACTTGTAGTCATGCATAGACTGGTTCAGTCCATAGCGATACTAGATGGCGTTCTTTAGTTATGTGACCCTTCTAGCCATTAAACAGGTGCTAAAAAATAGTTAGTAATTAAAAATGTAGAACTGTGGGCTAAGGAAGTTAATGAATGATTTGTATCAAAATTTGAATTAAAAAAAAACGACAAATTCAAATTAGCTCCAGCGTTACAACTCAGAAGACAGATTCATATTTGTATGGGCTAAGAAAAAGTTTTGGTTAAGGCAGCACTTTAGCAATGTTAGAGCAGATTCTTGTTGCATGTAATGCGAAATTAGTTTTTTTTACAACTTTCCTAATTTTTTGCTGGTGTTTTTTTATTTCTCAAAATTAAAGTGTTAGGCCACTGGGCATATAGGAGTATTCCGGTATTTTTTCAGCAGGCCAATGAAATAAATACAAATTCTGAAAAACAGTGCATTACTTGAAAACAATTTTTTTTTTTTTCAAAGTAAAAGAAGTAAAAAAAATGGCGACTGTTTGGCTACTAAATTTTTGAGAATTTTTATTAGCGTAGGAAAATATTTTTTTTTTCACAGTACTTTGAAAGAAAATTGCGGCTTCATGGCCATTAATTTTGTTAATTTCGGAAACCATATTTGAGAAACCTCTTCGATGCTGGAAAAAAGGCGAATCTGAGCGTGGAAAGCTTTTTTATGTTTAGAGCAATGCTTGTACACTGGTGGGGATCCTCGGTTTCTTCAATTTCTTGACAGCTTCGACAAAAGTCATTATGTGGTACCCCCAGTCTATTTGCATGCCTCCCGATTAAACAAAGTTCGGTTAGTAATCCTAGCATATTTCTTATATCCTGCCTCCTGAGAACTATTAAGCTCTAAGTTAAGTAGCTATTTTATGCGGCCGTAGTTCCATTCCAGCCAAGTTTGTCTGCTTATTTGGTAAGAAATTTAAAATTCTTAGGTTGAAAACTTTTTTGAAAATTCTATAGTAAGCAGCTTTTTTCAAACAAAAACAAAACATCAACTTGAAAAACAATGTTTTATAGTGAACATTTTTTAAATTAATTTCTTTTCAAGCAATAACAAAAAAATTAATTGAAAAAAAAAATGTTATAGTGAAAATATTTATAATTTTTCTTTTTTAATTTTATAGTAAGCAGCATTTTGAAATCCAACGCAGAATCTCTCTTGCGAACAAGTGCTACTTTGGACTAAGTAGGCAACTCAGCAGTAAAGTCCTCTCTCGACGAACAAAACTAACACTCTACAAGACTCTCATCATGCCCGTCCTAACGTATGGCACAGAAGCTTGGACGATGACAACATCCGTTGAAGCGACGCTTGGAGTGTTCGAGAGAAAGATTCTGCGCAAGATTTTTGGACCTTTGCACGTTGGCAGCGGCGAATATCGCAGACGATGGAACGATGAGCTGTATGAGCTTTACGACGACATAGACATAGCGCAGCGAATAAAGATCCAGCGGCTACGCTGGCTGGGTCATGTTGTCCGAATGGATACAAACGCCCCGGCTCTGAAAGTATTCGATGCGGTACCAGCTGGTGGTAGCAGAAGAAGAGGGCGGCCTCCTCTGCGTTGGAAAGATCAGGTGGAGAAGGACTTGGCTTCACTTGGTGTGTCCAACTGGCGCCGGTTAGCACGAGAAAGAAACGACTGGAGCGCTTTGTTAAACTCGGCCAAAATCGCGTAAGCGGTTATAGCGCCAAATAAGAAGAAGAGAGCATTTTGAAGCAAATATTGGGGTGACAACGAAGTAATTGCGGATTTTTTTTAGAAAATCAAAGACAAATTTTTCATGGAACTAAATAATTTTATTCTGTAATGTATTGCCCATTTTAATCAATGACCTTTTTCCATCTTTCAGACAACAACATAATCCCACGCTCACAAAACTTCTGGTTTTTATTAGCAAAAAACTGAATCAGGTACGATTTGCCATCATCATCATTATTGAAATTTTTCGCTTTTCTTCAACTGCATTGTTTAATTTCGGTAGTTGTTCAATGTAGACATTAGAATTGGTCGTTCGGTTGGGGGGTAAGAGTTCAAAGTAGACAATTCCTTTGTAAACCCACCAAACTGATACTCGTAACAAAACCTTCTTTTGATGTATATCAGCTTTTTGTGTTGTTTAAATTGGTTCACCTGGCCTGCTTCACGATCTTTTCTGCTTGATATTGTTGTAAAGAACCCATTTTTCATCGCCAGTTATCAGTCGTTTTAAAAACGAATCATTTTCATTACGTTTCTTTAGGAAATCGCAGTTGTTAATGCGTTGCATTAAATGCGCTTCTTTCAGTTCGTGAGGAATCCATGTATCAAGTTTTTGAACATAGTCAATTTGTTTTAAGTGGTTTTCAATGCATGTATGTGATACATGAAGCTTCTCTCCAATCTCACGTGTTACACTGTGATGATCCGAACCGATTATTGCTTTGACTAGTGCGTCATCAACTTCAACTGGACGAGCAGAGCGTTTTTCATCTTTGCGTGAAAAAGCACCAGAACGAAATTCGGCAACCAATTTTCATACTGCCGTTCTTTTAAGGCTTCCTCCCATAAACAGCACACAACTTTTTATGAGTTTGCGATGAGATTTTCTCTTTGCGGAAATAAAAAAGCAAAATATGACAAAAATGTTTCTTTTGATTTTCCATTTTTCAACGAACGCCAAACGAAAACTACGCAACCGATCAAAAACCTTTTTTTACTGATTGACAGCCGAATTGCCAACTATCAAATAACAAAATGTGTTTCACATTTGTACTACGTCTGCAAACCTAAAAATTCAGTTGAAGCCATCTATGAGTGAAATCTCAATTACTTAGTTGCCAACCCAATACAAAAAAAAAAATCAAACACGATGTTTTCCGAATACTTTTCAACGTTACAGTAAGAGTTTTTATTCAAATTCAGGTACTCAACCTCATTTAATTTTGTTACTCTTTCAACCAAAAAAAAATTTACAAAAAATTCGTTTAACCACCCGCCTTCATATGACTCATTCTTGCTACCGGCTTTTGGCAAGTCCGCTTCTAAATTGCCAATTTCGTCGGCAAAATAGCTGGGAATTCCTATTAAAAAACAATTTATTCTCAACTCGCAAATACTACCAAGCAACTGTTGAAAAAAAATTCAGCAGATATCGAAAGAAAGAAAGAGGCGCAACGGCGATGAAAATACCCGGATTAGGAGTCATCAAATGATTTTCAGTGACAACAAACTACCACTACAGAATATTAATTAGCGCCGAAAAGGTGTAAATTTTTTAAGCAATGAAATGGTAGAAAAAACAAGAAAAGGAAATGAAGGAAAAGCGGAAAGAATGGTTATAAAAATGCAAAATTTTCACGCACCTAAAAATTAGAAACACAAGCACATTCACGAGGATATATGTGCATACATACATACATATGAGCATTTATTTACTTATTATTATGTGCGCTTAGAACATAAATTGGGCAAGAAATGGTACAGCTATAAAAAGGTAGTAAAAAAATCTTCAAAAAAATTAACTAAAAGGCGGCTGATAAAAAAAGTAAATAGTGGAGATGGTTACGATTTGATAGAAAGTTCAACGGAAGCGTGATTTGAGTTTTTAAAGAGTTATAAGTAATTTAAAGTATCTAAATGCATGCATGTGTGTATGTATGTATATATGTATATACATAGGCGAATGCCTGCGCGCTTGCATTTATGTTTGTCATGAGATTTGCCTAACACCAACTCGCTTTTTTGCTGGAAATTTGATCTGTAGCATGGAAAATGTGAAAAGCGAGGCTCCAAATGTAGTTGGGTTCAGATTGATGTGAAAGCTGACAACAAAAGAACGCGCAAACACACGCACATACACACACACACCGGATGACTGTCACTTTTTCCAGTAAACTATTTAACAGCTCACAAAGCCTACTGTTTCATATCCATACGCACGTACTTACATACATACCTCACCAAGTGTGCTCAAGTGCCACTGAATGCTCATAGGCAGCTATGCAGATACAAATCTACGCTTGTTTTTAAATACGCGCTCATTTATGTACTGTCACAGTGCCTGTCAATGACCTCTACACTCCATTAGATTTCGTATTCCATTTCGCTGTGCAACAACTCAATTTTTTGAATTACATTAATCATTTCATTTCTTTTCGTCATCTGTCTACGTACTTTTCACACTCGCACTCAATTTCATATTACGCGCTGTCATACCGTATCACATACCAGCTCACAGGGCTACACATACGGTTTGTAGGCATCTATGTGCTGTTCATGCAACATTTTCTACACCCGCACACAACTGGGGAACATTGAATTTCGTTTCAATTAAAAACTTGGTTTGCTTTAGTCCAGTAAGTCACCTTCATTTTATTTCAGAAATGCTTAGGTAGGTGTGGATGTAACGGGTGATTTTTTAGCTATTATCTTTTTAAACAGTTGGTTTAAACAGCTGACGCACGTTTCGTGTTTTGTTTCACTGTCAAACATCTTCAATTTGGTCTATAATTTAACCATGAATCGTCTTACAAACGAACAACGTTTGCAAATCATTGAATTTTATTATCAAAATGTGTGTTCTGTTAAGAAGGTTTAAGGTCGAAAAATTGTGTCCAGCGACGAAGCTCATTGGATCAATGGGTACGTAAATAAGCAGAATTGTCGATTTTGGAGTGAAGATCAGCCAGAAGAGTTGCAAGAGCTACCAATGCATCCAGAAAAGGTCACAGTTTGGTGCGGTTTATGGGCTGGAGGTATCATTGGATCGTAGTTCTTCAAAGATGCTGCGAATCGTAACGTAACTGTGAATGGTGAGCGCTACCGTGAAATGATATTTAACTTTTTTTCCCCCAAAATGCAAGATCTTGATTTGCATGACATGTGGTTAGCAAGACGGTGCCATATGCCACACAGCACGCGTAACAATGGACTTGTTGCGAGGCGAGTTCGGTGAACATTTTATTTCACGTTCGGGACCTGTCAATTGGCCACCCAGATCGTGCGATATAACGCCTTTAGATTATTTTTTGTGGTGCTATGTTAGAGCTCATGTCTATTCAGACAAGCCTGCTTCAATTAACGCATTGAAAGGCAACACTAAACAACAGGCAAATGTTAACTTTCTCTCTACAAATTGTAGATCTCAACATCAAAACTTGTTTATATCTGCACTCACGAGTTTAGGATAGCTTCAGTTGATTCTCCGTTCCTCTAGAATGCTTTTATAATCTCTGAAAAGGCAGCTTCAATAGCAGATTGCGTAGTCATCTGCACATGATCGTGATATGATCCACTGACTCTTGTCGTTTCTGTGACCAAGCCCAGGTGACTCCAGTGCACCTTCTACTTGAATGCAACGCTGTAGCGCGGAGAAGGTTGTGACATCTCGCCCATTTCCAGCCAGAGGAAAGGCACATACGCTCAATCCAACCCAGCTTAGTGTTAAGTTTAATAAAGGAGCTGGGTTTGGGTGAGCTACTGTGATGAGTAGAGGGCACAAAAGAACAAGTGGTCGAAGTGCAAACCTTCTTTAAATCTAAATCTAATCTAAAATCACTAAATTTATTGCTCTAAAACAAAAATCTCCATATACAGGGTGGGCCATATAGCGTTTGCTTTTTGAACCATCTATTTTTTTGAGAATGGTAACACAAATGACATGTCAAATGTGTTCATAATTTACTTAAAAGTTTGACATTTACGAAATGGAACGCTATACGCTTGAACAAAATTGGGAAATATTGAAAACCTATTTCCAAAGTGGTGAGTCTTTTTCTTCTTTTCTGATTTTCACATCGGTGGCTACGTCAATTAACAAAATTGTCGGATTTGGGGCTCAGAAAATCCACACGTTACTGTAGAGAAGCAAATGCATCCACAACGTGTCACTGTTTGGTGCGGTTTTTGGTCTGGCGGCATCATCGGGCCATTTTTTTTCGAAAATGAGCAAGGAGCCGCGATTACAGTAAATGGCGAGCGTTACCGTGACATGCTCAACGAGTTGTTTCCAAAAATTGAAGAGAATGACATGGATGACATTTGGTTTCAACTGGACGGTGCAACTTGTCACACTGCCAAAGTTACACTCGAACTTTTGGCTACCGTTTTTGAATTCCGATATCAATTGGCGCCTCGGAGCTGTGATTTAAGCCCGTTGGACTATTTTTTGTGGGGAACCGTTAAAGATAAACGCTATGCGAACCATCCAAAGACGATTGATGCTTTAAAGTTCGAAATCGAAGTTGCCATTCCTGAAATTGGAGCCCAAACAATCGAAAATGTGCTCAAAAATTGGGTTGATCGAATGGCCTACTGTAAAGCCAGTCGTGGCAGTCATTTGAACGATGTTATTTTTCATTCAATAATGACAATGTTCAATCTTCAAAATAAAAAAAAAGTTTCAAAAAATATTGAATAGTTTTTTTATAGCCGATTCAAAAATAAATTTTACAAGGCCCACCCACTTTCAGAGGTTGGAATTTAACTGAATCAGCTGATGGACTGACGAAACAAGGGATGAGTTAACAAAAAAACTGAGATTGAGCTAGAGATATACGAAAAAAATCAGCCAATGACACTTCGTTGCCGCCCAAACAACGGCTGATTGCGCGAATTTGTGTGAAATGATCGGGCAAAATTCGGCTCGTGAATCCCCTCTTAAAGTGGCACTGAAGTCCCCTTCACAATTTTGTTTCTCTATTGGCCAAACCTGATAAAATGATCGTCCTTGATATGAAGTGATTGTGCAATTGTGTTAATGATATAGGGGAAAAACTCAACACAGTTTTCGCTGATGCTACTTCATAGCTACCTGAAGAATGACTGATTGGACGAATGTGTCGATATGTGTGAAATGATCGTGCAAAAGCCGAAGTTCCCCTCAAAATTTTCTTTTTCACCAAAGTTAAAGAGCAAACCTTGTAAATCTATCATCCCTGAAAGAAAACGGCTCACATGTGCACTAAGTCCATTACGAGTAAGTGCTTATACTGACGGCTTTTATGTCTTCCTTAACCCCCAATGAAATTGTCCGACAAATATTTTCGTAGAACTTTTAGCCCTCAAATGTGCCATTTAAAAAAACCTTTTAGATTTTTCTTAAAAAAAGTCAAATGGACCAAAAGAGGCGAAGTTAGGAGGTTAAAATGATTCACACAAGTAATTCTCAATACTTTGAGAATAGTGTAATAGTATCAGAAATCGGTTCATAATACTTATTAATTGATAAATGGATTTGGAACAAAACTAATTGAGATGTGCTATGCTACAATTTTCTTTAGCAAAAGTTATATACTCATTATGTACTTTAAGGATTATATGTATGGTCGAATTTTTGAACCAAATATTATATTTTGCTGTTAATAGATAAATAAATTTTTGAATTGTGAATTCTTGTACCCAAATCTCCCTGCTGCAGTTGTTTATTTTATATACTCGTATAATATTAATTTCACAAAATAGTAATAAAATTTGTACGTACAATAGTCCAACCTTGAGCTATTCAGGCGAATCTATACAAGGTGGTGGCATTCGAGCAACAACAACATTTTTTTAAATAAATAAAACATAAAAATAGTGCGTAACGCGTTCACGATACAACAACAACTTTCAGTTTTACTAGCATTTCTAAATTAACCCTCCGTTGGGCCACCGCGTCTGGCCAAACTTTTTCGACTTTGGACGTGAATTCAACATATTTCTATTATAGCTAACGGTTTAAGCTTCCAGGTAGCTTCCTAAAATTTTTTTTTCGATTTATGGAAATATCCTTTTAAAATGAATCCTCGAACAGGACGAAAAAAGGTCAGACCCGGGTGGCCTACCAATGATTTTAAAAAGGTGTCCAACTTAAAAGCGAGTTGATGAAGAAGTATTCGATTACGCTAATCACACAACATTCTTCAGATGCGCCTTGCATCAGCGTCTGTTTTCGCAACTCTTTTCGCCTTAAAACATAGACACATAAATATATATTTTTTTTTTTTTAACATTTCCTCAGATTATCCGATCAGTTTAAACTGAAATGGATTGCACAGCCGTTTTTTAGTCTAATGTATTTCTAAAGATTTTTTTAATCCGTTTTAATTTTAAAAACCACTCAGCCAACGAAATTACTTTCGAAACAAACCTAAAATAAATTAAAAAAAGCGGCAAAACACACACTTTCTTCTACTTTGCCAAACTAAAAATAGATTTTAAGAAAACATGCACTAATCAATCATGACACTGTGTCACGTCTCGATAGAGAAAATGTCGAAAAAATAACAGAAAACGTCCAATTTTGTATAGCAGAGTAAAAAAACAAATCTTAAGAAAAATCACTTTTGTATTTTCAACAAAACACTTACCCGAACCCGGCGCGTACGTGCGCCGTATGTTTATTTAGACCAGTCGCCAAGCCTTGCCACATCACACCACAGCACGCCACGCCACAACCCGCCGTTGCCGTTGCCTTTGCCCCTTGACGGCGCTGTGCCGCGCTGCCGTACGATTCACAGTTCTGCTGCTACCCATTTAACCGATCGCGTCTCGCTGGCCGCCCGGCGCACATGTGTTTACAAATTCAACGGCTGAATGAATGCAAAAGTGGTGTTAGTATTGTTGTTGTAAACATTCGTACATTTGACGCGATCATTGCTGGTTTGTTGGCACAGTGCTACTGCCGTTGTTGTGTTGTTATTGTTTTTGTTTCTCGTCTTGTTATATTCAGTGTTCACGACTTATCAGCACCTGACCTTTCAACACCGCGTAGCAACAACAATAATGTGGTTTTAGGCTTGCTGTTTTTTTTTGTAATTTTTCCTCGTTTTTCTGTGTGTGTTTTTTTTTGGTTTTGTGTTTTGTTTTTTTGGTTTTTGCTTCATGATGAGGCAGATTGTTGGCTTTTATAAATATTTACATTACCAGCGAACGAATAGCTGGTACGTTGGAGCTGGTGTGAGGAGCGCAAGTGATCCGACTGGGCTGAAGTTTCAAGAACAACTGACGTTTCGAGGCACAAAATGTCTGCATAAAAATTTTAAATTGTAGGAATGTGCATACATACAGACATATGTATGTACATAAATGTATGGTGGTATATAAAGTGGGCTTATCGGTCGACTGACAAAACATACATGCATACATACATACATACGTACATATATTATATAATACATTTAAGCATTTGTAGATAGTACGTGAATAGATGGATATGTTTGTCCATATGTACGCTTGTATGCACAATATTTATCTCTAGTACGCGAAATGCTTAGCGTAAATATGTACGCAAACAGTTGAAAGCAAAAATAGTTGATCAGAAAAGAAAAATGTCAGTTCAGATTTCAGCAGATCACAAACTGGAAAAGTTAATATTTGGACGCTGAATGCGAGTGTGAAAACGAGTATGAGAACGAGTACACAATCCTAATTAAATTTATGAATTTCTGTATGAATGTATGTATGTATGTATGCACATTCATCAACAAGCCGTTAGAAAAAACTGAGATATTTGCATGCAATGGTTTCAATTTCATTGCTGATAATGGCACACTAACGAAAAACTTGATCATAAATATGTATGTGCGTATGTATGAACATACATTTGTCCATATATATGTACATATGTGTTAGAGTGTTAGGGTGGTTCTATAGACAAATTTTACTCTAACAAACTTCATATCGATGATCACACAGGAAGTTAAGTACAGCGATCAAAGGTAGGTAAGTAAATAAAGGGTGGTTCATCAACGAGTTTCTTTTTTAATAAGTTAGTATTTCTACCATACATAGACAGCTATTTCGGGCTGAAAAAAGTGACTGAAACTGTTCAATAAATTTTGTGATTCGATAAGGAGAACATAATTTTATGGTTTAAAATACATTTTATTATTCAGTATAATCTCCCTGGGCATCAATACACTTGTTTTAACGAGATTCCAATTTATGAATTCCATCCCAGAAGTGAGATTCTGGAAGTGCTGCAAAATACATTTTCACAGCTGTTATGACCTCATCCTTTGATGAAAAACGCCTTCCACATATGAAATTTGTTTAGACCTAGAAACAAATTGAAGTCGCTAGGAGCCAAACCTGGTGGATGGTCCAACAATTCGAACCTTAATTCATGGATTTTAGCAATTGTCAAAATGCTCTTGCGACACGTCGCATTGTCCTGATGAAAAAGATTTTTTTTCGTTTGCAAACTGAGTCGTTTTCCACGAATTTTTTCCTTCAGTAGGAAGGTGTAGAAGGTTGCAATAATGTTCAGAATTTGTCTTTCATCAATGTCCAAGAAATCCACAAACAAAACTTCTTTCGCATCCCAAAAAACGGATGCGGATTTTTGGACACGAACTCGTTTCGGAGCCAAATAGACAGGTTCACAGCACTCTTTAGACTCCTGTTTTGATTTAGGATCATGGTTATGGACCCAATTCTTATCCTTAGTGATGAATCGGCGCACAAAATCCTCTTTATCCTCTCGAAAATGCTCTAAATGTTGCTGTTTTGCACATAATGGCTTTCTGAAACCGAATACTTCAGCCAACATACATATGTATTGCTTACACTGCGCAATGAGATCCCTATGGCTTTCACTTAATCTCAGTATCTCTCAGTCACTTGATGATTTTCCAGTACGATATTCTGTATTTTTTCTACGGTTTCTGATGTTGTCGCTGTTTTTGGACTTACTTGACGTGGGTCGTCTTCAAGGGTCTCACGACCGCGTTTAAATTCAGCAACCCATATTTTTACTGTACTAACTGATCGAAGCGAAAGGTCCTTATAGACTTTTAACATTCGTTTATAAGTTTTGTTTGCCTTTAAACCTTCCAAAAATAAAAATGCAATCACTGAAATCACGATACTTGATTTTTTCCATTGCAGGAAATATTGTGACACGTCGAAATTCTCAAGACGCGCGGAAGATGAAAGTTCCTCGCCTATTTTGCATAGATTAGATTAGATTAGATTTGTGGGGGCTGGACAAGTCCAAGCACTCAGTCAGTAGACCATTGTACTAAACCCGGATAGATATCAGTAGAAGGAGTAGAGATAGGAATAATGGATGGTAAAAACGGATAAATTAGTTTGAGGTCACTCTTCCACAAATCTCTTGGATTCATTGATGAATTTTAAGAGATCCAGAAGAGGAAGAGTATGAACTCTATCCATACTCAGTGTATCGCAACCCAATATTCTAAGTCTGATTCTGGAAAATGCAGGACAGCTACAGAGAAAATGCTCTGCAGTGGCGTCATCTTCAAGACAGGATAGGCATATCGGGTTGTCCATGACCCCCATGGTAGCCATATGCTGACCACAGACGTCGTGTCCTGGGATTACAATCACCAGTACTCTCATTAGGTCCTTCCTGCTAAGTTTTAGGAGGAAGGTCGCTGTTTTCCTGTTTGGTTCTTTCACAAAGCACTTGGCTACTCTGCACGAGTTCAACTCAGACCAACGACCTCTGTGAGTAGACCTCATGAAGTCGTCAATCCATAGTTGAATCGATGCGGAATTGACACCTGGAAAGGGTTCAGGGCCTAGTGGCATATTTGCTTACTCTTCATTTGCCTATTTATCAGCTCACTCGTTCCCTGTAATACCACAATGTCCAAGCACCCAAATAAGACTATTTTTGTTGTGTTTTGCAACACTGTTCGGTTTTGTCTTACATTCATCGACTAACTTCGAAGCGCAGCGTGGGTTAGCAAGGGCTTTCAGTGCAGCTTGACTGTCACTATAAATTTCAATACTGTTGCCCTTTTTCTCAATTAACCAGTACGCCACATTCAAGATGGCATAGACTTCCGTAAGGAATACCGTGGCCATCTGTCCTGTGGCATAGGAGTACTTAGTGTCTTCGTCTAAATACCATCCAGATCCGCTTCCATCACTGGTTTTGGATCCGTCGATGTAGAAAGTGTGCTGATATCCCGTTAATAGGTTCTCTGGACTTAACCATTGATCTCTATCTGGGATCAAAACGTCATATTTCCTACCGAAGCTAACGGCAGGCACCCGAGTGTCCACCGGCATCGAGAACAGTGTGCACCGCTCTGACAACTGGTGTTATATCTGACAGTGGCCAGTGCTTACTTCATTTCCCCAGACTCCGTTTAACTTGAGCCTGTACACCGCCTTCATTGCTTCCCATCGAATTTGAAGATCTAGAGGTTGCAAGTTCAGAATGGCATCACCAGATGTCGTACTCATGGCACCTGTGATACCCAAGCACACACTTCTCTGTAGTATATTTTGCATAGACTTCGGTGTGTTTATTTTCGAAAAAGGCATAATTATCGACTTTCTGCGAACTGAAATCGATTTAGAAAACTGAAATGGTCTTTGGTTTTCAGTTCAATCCACACAGTTCCTTAACCAAAAGATTTTTTGGGCCCCAAGTTCGCTGGTAAGCACCATTTGGAGCCGTGGTCGCACTCTGTTAAAATTTGTTTGTGTTTTGCCTTTGAAACTCGCTGTAGTGCGTAAACTTCAAAAACGATCTACATTCTTAAAATAGAAATAAGCTGTGTCACTCGCAAGATAAGCCCACAAACCTTCTACATGGTCCCGAAAAATATGGCAGTTATTGATTACAGCTTTATATAAATTTCCAGTTATATATTTCTATAAAATATGATAAAACAAATCAAACAACAATAAGGAGTATTGAAATACTCTAGAAAGAAACCAGCCGTAGGATTACCCTTTATATTCAAACAATAAAAATGTGTGCATCTACAGCAGTCTACTACTGGTATACACAAACATTTGATCGCTCTCTGGGGTGTTTTTTCTCTTAATTCTAGAAATGTCGGTTCCATTCGGTATGAACCGTAACGATATCCGGCCAAGGAACTGAGTGCTTTATACAAAAGTACTTGTATACAATAGATTCTGTTTTTATGCGGTTTTGAAATAGTGCGGTTTTTAAAAAAATTAAAATTAAATTCAAAACCAGCTTAGCAAAAACTCATCACAGATTACATCAAAAATGCTAACCCTACAAGTATGGAACCGCTTGCATCACCATCCAGATGAGACGTGTGCATTTCCTCAAGTGACGGAAGTGATTTTACGCCAAATCCTAAACGAATGCGCAACATGCGGGTATTGTCTAATTCTATTTCTGACGATGTAAATTTATTTTTCGATTCTGACGTTTCTTAAATAAAGATAAAATTTTCAAAAATACAATTTTTTTTTTATGCGATTTTATTTAATTATTTCAGATTCATGCGGTCTATGGAACGTATCTATAGTTATAATATGGGACTAGTACCCTTTTTTATGCGATTTTATTACATTATTTCAGATTTATGCGGTTTTTAGCACTTTTGAAACGTATCTATAGTTTTACTATAGACCTGGTAGCTTTTTTTATGCTATTTTTGTATGCTCTTTCTTGCGGAACGTATATACCGCATAAAAACAGAATCTACGGTATATGCACATATCCCAAAACCTGCGCACAACCAGATATCCTGTGTTGCTTCGTCTTCTCACATTAGCTCGCTCTTGAAATGATGTTAGATTTGGGCGATGGTAATACAAAAAACTTTTTCTATCATTCGATGTTGCATGCCCGGAGTTTCGAATCTGGGCGCTACCGAATAGTAGTCACTCAACAGCCTATTCGGCGACGGCCATCCTGAGGCGACTATCTCTAGAAGGCTTCGTATGCAAATAGTTAATGTAGGTTTAACCTTAAGAAACTTATAGAAATCGCATGGCGGATAGTCAACTGTTAGGATCTCCTACTTAGCTTAGAAATCTTTTGGCAGACGATCGAAAACTACGGATGTACGGATGTTTTTAGCTGCATTAGAACTATGATTTGACAGCTGAATAGTCTTTGGACTGTTCAAATGGGCCATGTAACTCTTAGCTGCGACGGACATATGGCGGATATGATACTCAAAAACGAATTATCAGTAAGTTACCTACCAGATTATAATACAAAAAAATTAATTCCAACAATATTTTTGTTTCTTAGGAAAATTATTTTTATTCAGTTCAAAGTAAAAAATGTGTGAAAATAATACAAAATTAAGAATCAATTTATTTTTGCTCGATGTGACCACCTTTTGCCATGGCTATGGCCTTGAGACTGTCCAGAAACGAATCGCAAGCTGCCCGAATCTGACTTACAGGTATTCTGGCCCATTCGCGGACAATGGCTCGAGGCGCTGAGAGCCTGGTGAATCTTTTATTTCGGATCTTGCTCTCCAAAATAGCCCAAAGAGAATAATCCATCGGATTGGCATCTGGTGAATTTGAGAACCATTGTGTGGACGTCGGAAGTTGGGAACGTTGTTTTTAGCAATTCTTGATTTACTCGAGCTTTAACGGTGTCGAGTCCTGTTGAAACGTGCATGGCTTGCCACCGAAATGTTTGTCTGCCCACGACTTCAAAGCAATTCGCATATGCCTTGACGCCAGGCTCGATGAAAACGATTGGGGAGCGCCCATCTGCAGTTACACCGGCCCAAGCCATTACCTATGGCGGCTGCTGCCTCCTGGTGGCCAGTCAATGATTCAAATTCTCGTATGAACGGTTGGTCAAATAAACCCCATCGTTTTAAGAGTTTAATTGCTCAAATTGAACAATTTTTTGTGCGTTACGTGCCTTTTGGGTCTTGTAAAGCTTGACTTTCAGATCATTTTTCAGTATGCGGCGGATGCTACGGTCAGCACTTTGTCAGGGGTTTCGCTTCTTCTCTTTTTGCACCATTTCACGTGACGTTGCAGTCTTGCAATGATCTCCATGACGTATTGCGATGGAGTAGCATTGCAACGAGTAATGGTGCGATACACAAAAACTTTGTTTCTTCTTCTTCTTAATTGGCGCGATAACCGCTTACGCGATTTTGGCCGAGCTTAACAAAGCGCGCCAGTCGTTTCTTTCTCGTGCTAACCGGCGCCAATTGGACACACCAAGTGAAGCCAAGTCCTTCTCCACCTGATCTTTCCAACGCAGAGGAGGCCTTCCTCTTCCTCTGCTACCACCAGCTGGTACCGCATCGAATACTTTCAAAGCCGGAGCGTTTGTATCCATTCGGACGACATGACCCAGCCAACGTAGCCGTTGGATCTTTATTCGCTGCGCTATGTCTATATCGTCGTAAAGCTCATACAGCTCATCGTTCCATCGTCTGCGATATTCGTCGTTGCCAACGTGCAAAGGTCCAAAAATCTTCCGCAGAATCTTTCTTTCGAACACTCCAAGCGTCGCTTCATCGGATGTTGTCATCGTCCAAGCTTCTGCGCCATACGTTAGGACGGGCATGATGAGAGTCTTGTAGAGTGTTAGTTTTGTTCGTCGAGAGAGGACTTTACTGCGCAGTTGCCTACTTAGTCCAAAGTAGCACTTGTTGGCAAGAGAGATTCTACGTTGGATTTCAAGGCTGACATTGTTATCGGTGTTAATGCTGGTTCCTAAAACTTTGTTTACTGTAAGATATTTCAGCAAAATGCTTTCGCGTGCTTATAAACAATAGTCTGGACTGTTATTTAGCCAACTAACAGACCGCTAATGCTCGTGCATCAGCTGCACGAGCGGTCTGAAGTTGGTTACACTTCGAGTGCCGGACCCTTTATTGCGTATACGAAAGCAAAGGCTCCAAATCTTAAACTTTGAACGGATGATGACCACTGACGTTTATAAGTACACCCCGTATATTCAATTGTAATCTTTCGCACTGATACTACACTGCCTTATGTTAATCGTCTGAACTACTAACTAGTAATTATTATTAACGTATAAAAATATCATTGGTTATAGAGGGTGAAGTGATCTATATTTAAGATAAAAATATGTTTTTCAATGTTTTCCTGTACTGTAAGATTAGTATGCAGCTTTGATTTGGAAAGCCTCTGTAGTCGCTTAATAAGGCCCACCCTTACACCCACTCTCACATTCTCCACTTTGAATTGCGAGTGGTGATATACTTGCACGCGGCACAATGCGGATGTTTTGTAACAAATTTTATACAGACAAAATTTTAAATATTTATAGTTGCATTCTTTAAAGGAAAGTTCTGGATAGTTTTGTGTGAACCAGCTTAATGTTTATTGAATTAAATCACCCCTTTTTCAACAGCCCCTCTTTTTTGAAGAGTACGAGTTCACTTACCTACACACATTTACGAAAATTTAAATCCATTAAAAATATTAAATGTACCCTAATGTTAACAGCTTATGTACGTTGCACATTGTCTAACGATCGTTCGTACTGCTATGTATGTATGTATGCATATAAAAATGAGTAAATACGTTTGTGCTTGTGAACAAGCGATATTTAATTCTATGAATGAGATTAATTGTATGATGCAAGCAATAGACGATTTATAAACATTTATACATATATACATACGTATGTATGCGTGTATATACATATATTTATATGATATGTATACACAGATAATCATGTCATGGGGTCGCAGCGCAGTTGCATTCCTACTATTAAAAGTACGCTGATACGTTCAATTGCCGATATGACTTGGAATAAAACTTGTAAATGCATTTTGTAATTTTGTGTCAATTGCTACGCTTTTCAAAAGATTAAGCAACAAGTAATCTGTAATGTGGTAAAAAACACTCTGCGCTCATATTTCACTTTGGTTTTTAATTTTTGTGGCAAACTACAAGTACGCTCTTGTCCTAACCCTACGATTTCTTAACATGCGAACCCAGTTTCAAAATTATAAACACACTAATATTTTTTATAAAAATATAGTTGTTTTCTACAAAAAAATCATTAAACATAAAGTTTCAAACTTTGTCCAAAATTCTTTCAAATTTCTTCAAAACTTCCAGCTTTTCAACCTGAATGGAATATGGAATTTTTCTAGGTATGCAGTTTTATAAGCATTTTAAGCTGAATTTTAATGCAATTTTTTTGAGAATTTTTCCTTCCCGCTGAAATGCCCGCACAAAGTAGAGACATGCTTAAAGTGCATGAAAGAAAAATCTTGGGAACAAGCGAATCAATAAAAGTTGCCAAATATCAACGGCCTTTTGCTGTCAGTTGAAACTTGGAATTTGTTGTACTAAAAATCAATGGGCTATAAAACTGCATAGCTGCAAGCAGAAATATTTTAAAAAATTATGTTTAAAAAGCTGAAACTTTTGATGAAGTTTTGGAAAAAAGTTTCCTAATATTATTTTCAGGTCCGCCAGCATCAATTCAAGCTCCATAAACTTCGTCTCATTGCCTTCAAAACGAGCGCGTAGAAGACAATTACGGAAATATTACAAAAACGGCGTGTAATCAAGTAATAATATGCAAACAAAGATTTTCAATTACCAGCTTACAGAAATATCTAATCACATCAGTCCAGCATCCATTCGAAGTGCTCGGGGTAGAGATTCCGCAGAAGAGTTGGGAGCCTTTGCGAATACTCAAAACTATGAACCCTTGAGCTTTGCAGTGTTGTAGATATGGCGCCTACTGTCAACGGTTGCTGATTCTATCTTCTTGTATGCGGCACCAACCTGGGCAGCGGCCAGAAAGACTAAGTCTCAGGAGGTCAGTGTAGGAGATATACGCGTGCGCGTGTAGAACCGTATCGAACGACGTAATCTGGATCATTACAGGAGAGCCTCCTTTGGACCTGCTGGCAGAGCAAATGAGCTGACTGTACAGCACGCAAAGGGCGCGGCCTACATCGGATTGAAAAGTCACAGAACGGGCACTGACAATTAGACGATGGCAGCAGCGTTGGGAGTTGCCTCAAAAAGGATGCTGGGTACACAAACTCATTCCGTGCATCGATGAGTGGCATACAGGAAAACAAGAAGACGTAGACTACTACCTCATCCAGTTGCTGAGCAGACGCGGCTGTTTCAAAGAATACCTATATCGGTTTAAGGAGCTAAAGATCGACCATAAAACAATTTTAAGCTATTTGCGCAAAAATTTTATGCAAAAATAATGGATTTCTTTTCACCCGAAACTAATATTTAAGTGTTAACACCACTGAAACAGCCCAAACGACGGTGTCATAACTATTCTTCTGGACGGGAAGAAACGTGATAGACAAAAATATAAAAAAAAGAAAATATTGCAAGACCTGGTGGCAGGTCTTCCGAGACATCTTGAAATTCAAGCGATTTGTGGCCCATACTATGAACGGGCTAATTTCAATATGGAAAAAACACTATATTTCTGTAATCGCAACGAGTATGGTTAATTAAGAAAGTTTTAGAAAAATGTACATATTTCCGTGTAATCGGCGAATGTTCTCCTTTTACCAAATTTTTTTTTTTAATTTTGTTTAAATTATATATATTTTTCCTTGAACTCCTATTGAAGCAAAGGGTGTTATTGGAATTAACTTATCGAAAAAGTAAATCATTGAAAATTGTAAGGGTTGGGCTTCGTGCTGTTTTAAAAAATCAAAACTTGAGAAAAGCGTTTGAAGTTTTAGTTTAAGAGGCGCTAGGGAAGCGCTGGGAACTCCAAAGCAATTTTTTTTTTGTCAGGAGTTAAACTTTATGAATCATATTTTAGCAGGTTCAAAGAATCGTTTAAGCCAATAAAGTAAAAAATATTTTTAACAAATTCTGCAGAGGCGCTACGCTTTAAATACGAATATATCTACAAGTGGAAAACTTTGAAGAAATTCTTCGAAAGTCAATTGTGTTGAGTTGTCTAACTGATGCCGCATTTTTAAGAGGTTATATGTAGTCAGAGTTTTCAAAAAGTTTCACTTTCTTAAAGTATAATATTTTAAAAATATTGTGTGAAAATTTGAAGTAAATCCGACAAATACTTTTCGCGTTATTCAACAAATAAAAATAGCGCGCTCGGGTGCTCCGGAGCGTTCGAGAGCAAATAGCAAAACTGTAAATGCGTTTTTCTCAAAACTATGTTAGTAGATTTCAATAAAATTTATACTGCTTGTGAAAAACATAACTCGTGTCTGATCAAAGGATTTTTTTTTTTTATTTAATTTTTTTTTAACAATTAATTGTCGGTTTTGTCTCGAAAATCTGCCATATTGTTAATTTCGAAAAAAGAGCATCGATCAGGCACAAGAATATTTATTAACAAAACTAATTTTTCTCGTCCGATTGATTTTAGATGAATCTTCAAGCACTTGAGGTGATCACCACAAGGGTCTTCTGGAGAAACGGGCTCCACACAAACAGCGATAACTTTTACAATTATTTTTTTTTTTTTTTTTTTAAATTTTGCTTAAGTCAAGTCGAAACACGATATATTAAACTACGTTTTTATTTTTGTAAAATAAAGCAATTGACTAGCAACAAAAAAGCATTGAAAATCATCATTTTTGGGGCCTCTGACTACCGCTAACTCCTTAAAGAGCAAAGAAAAAAGACTAAAAAGATGTTTTTGCCTATCTTAAATTCCATTTCTTTCCATCAGCCAGCCTTTTCCTTTTCAGAGCTCGCTATTATATTTTTCAGATAAATAAGTGGTTTTTCATTAACTGAGAATTCGTTCATTCATTTTACTGCTGTAAATTATTACAAAAGCACAGTGTACTCGAACAATCAATTGACAATTGCTGTCCAATTAATTTTCAAAAAGAATTGCTAAAATAGCAACAAATGATGAGTGTACATATGGTATGTGTGTGTATGTACGTGTGTAAAGGAGTTTGTACATATAATTGGCATTGTGAGCAATAGAAAAGGGACAACCATTTATTTGTTGGCAACTATTCATGCAAAAAGGCATATTGGAAAGCAGAAAAGCAAAACCAAAACTGAAGAAGAAACATTTTGCAATTTATAACCCATTCAAAGCAGCATTTGAAGCGATGGAGTCACCAAGGGTGAGACGCACGAAAGGGTTGCTGGTCCTTTTGACTTTTGTCTAATTGACACAAGACAAGCGGACACAATGAGTCGTCCAATGAAATGTCGGTTTTTCTGGCAAAATACACAAAATAGAAAATGCCAAGCGTTTCCAACAATGCCAATTCGCAACGAGCATCCAAAGACATTTTTGTGGGCAACAAACAATTTAAAAAATACAATAATAAATTTAAATTTAGTGGTGGGCGCGTGAGCACTGGCGTGGGCGTTTAACGAAGTGCTCGACGGGTGTTATATTTATTTATTATCCTCAAGATACAATTTAAGATAAAATAGTTCAATTCAATTGTGTGCACCATAAGCCGGAATACGAAAGAGTACCGAAAGTAAGTTGAGCGAAATAAAAATGTTTTATTGATTTCGAGATCGCAAGAAAATTATTTGCAAATCCCGCATGGCAAAAGGCACTCACTTCTACATTTGGGTGGGAAAAGTTCATGAAAATGAGGAAAAAAATAAAAATAGAAAATTGGCACTGCTTGCCGAGGCTGCCGGCTCGCCGCCCGCAACAAACGGCGACCCGCATGCAACATTTTATTTTCACTTTGCTAACTTTTGGCCTCCACAATTGAAGGGAACCAATTTTTAGAACTTTTTTCACTTTTCAAAATAAAAACACGAAAAACTTGCTATTTTCATTCGGCATTTCTTTTCAGTTACTTTTGTGAATATTTACACTTGTGCATGCACATATGAGCTCCCACATGCGTGTGTGTGTGTTTGTTTTTTTGTCACAAAAGGCCAACGGCCATTTCAGCCCATTACACTCGCTATCTCGACAAATTCATTGTCCTGACGGCCTAGGCTATGCCACATATCCTTTCAGATTTTACTTTGCTGCAGCGTATAGCTATTTGTTGTTGGTGCACATGCATACCTATACTACTTGCGTGTCTGTATATGTACGTATGTATGGAGTACATCATATGTGCTCGCCCTTATGTGAAATATTTAATGTGTTCGTAGTGGCATCCGATTTGCCTTTTTTTCTTCACAGTCGTTGCTGTGGATAGATTTTTTATTTAACTTCTTTTTGTAATATTTTTTTTTTTTTGTAAATAAGTTTTAGCTCTGCATTTGCGATGGGTTAAGTTGTAAATCTTGAAAAATTGCTATTCAATGCGAACATTCATCAATGGGTCGTCCATGGGACAAAGTGAAAGCAAAAAAATGCACTGAAAAGAATATTTTTTTCATATTCGTATAAATTATGAGGTTTTTCGAAGCTCGAAAACTTTGTTAGCTTAGAAAATTTGCTAAGATTTTCAAAACCAAAAACAAGTATTGAACCAAAAAAGTGCATAAAAATATAAATTACCGTTTTCAAAGAATTTTCTTTCAAAATATGTAAAGCGTTTTCCAATAAGAGCGCTTCAACTTTTTTTTTGAAAAAAACACAAACGGTTTCACTTTTTTAACTAATATTTTTTTTATTATCGAGTTTGAACATATACATTTAAGTATGAAATTCGATTTCTTTTGCATGAACACCGCGTGCACGTTTTACGAAGTCCAATCGTTGAACCCAATTTTCGACCACTCTTTTGCATAAATCGGCCGAAATTCCAGCAATTTCGCTTTCAATATTGGCTCTGAGCTCACAAATCGTCGCCGGCTTGTTACTGTAGGCCAATGACTTCACATAACCCCAAAGAAAATAGTCTAGAGGCGTCAAATCACACGAGCGCGGCGGCCATTCGACCGGTCCATTTCTGGAAATAATGCGCTCATCGAACTTACTATTCAACAAATCAATTGTAGCGTGTGCTGTGTGACTTGTGGCCCCGTCCTGTTGAAACCACATGTCGTCTAAGTCCATACCATTCAATTGTGGCCAAAAATAATCGTTTATCATGTCGCGGTATCGATTTCCATTCACAGTAACGTGGCGATCGTTCTCGTCAACGAAAAAATATGGGCCAATTATGCCGCCGGCATGTAAACCGCACCAAACAGTGATTTTTTCGGGATGCAACGGTGCCTCATGAATCACGTGTGGATTGCTTTCTGCCCAGTAACGCATATTTTGCTTGTTGACAAAGCCATTGAGCCAAAAGTGAGCTTCATCACTGAAGATGATTTTTTGGAAAATAATGCTCTTAAAGTAGCAGCAACAGAATGATTATTTTCATAAAAAATTTGCACAATTTGCAATCGTTGCTCAAGTGTGTAGCGTTCCATGATGAAATGTATACTAATGAAGTTTATAAATGACAAGCGAAAAATAAAAAATATTGCGTCGTTCGCCCTCCCTATCGGAAAAAAGTTGAAGCGCACCTATTGAAAAACGCTATACATAAAAATATATTTAACTCAAACTTCAAAACTTTGGAAAATGTATACCTATATTTAGTCAAACTATTGAACGTACCCTATAACGTCTTCATCTCGAAAAATTTTGTATTAGCAAACTTTATCTAAACTCAAAAATATTTTTTTTCAACAATTTGCCAGACCAATTAGCAAAGTTGGCCCTTTTCCTTTCAAAAATTCATAAAATACAAAGTCGAAATAATTTTTTTTTCAATACTATATGAAAACAGGCAATTTTTACTTTTTTTTAGCTGCCTGGACCTTTGCCTTTATCAGTTTAGTCAAAATGAATACTTTTTTCGAGAATTCATAGCTTATAATGTGAATACATGATGGAAGGATAATGAGATGGCGCCAATCGTGGTCCCGTTACTTTGCTCCCAGCGACTTCGACAACGAGTTACGTGATTTTGGCTCCAGTATGGCCAGATTACCATTTTCGTAACTGGATTTAGTATTTTTTTTTTTGTTATTTAGTCTCGAAGTTTTAGTTCTTTCTTCTTGATATTTTTCTAGCCTGTTCTAATTAAAATGTAATGTTTATAATTTTGTAAAATATACATTTTTTAATAATAAGTTAAATAATTAACTCAGTTTTATTTAGCTTTACTTTTTTTAACATCTGGTGGCATTGCCCGCGATTGCAGGTGTCGTTGGTATTCTTCTGCTCTCGGCAGTCAAATCTCTCTCTTGCTACTGCAGTGTTGCCTAGCTTTGGATATAAAAACGCACTAAAATGCCCAATTAAAGAAAATAAACACCAAATTTTTATTGAATCCCTTCTTTAGAAACACTTGTCTTTAGAATGTGCGTTTTGTTTTTAATAAATGTGTTATGCTTATGTACAATTTAATTTATGAGTTTTTTTTGTTAAGCGAGACTCTTTTGTTAAGGGAACGACTTGTTTGCTATATTTGAGGTTATGTAACTAGATAAGGTACTCTTTTTGTAAAAATGTCAGTATGGTTTCTTTAGTATTTTCTGGTAATTTGTGACTTATTTTAACAATGAATACAACTCTTGATGCCCTAAGTCCCACTAAGGATTGAGAACCGGAAGAAATGATTACACCTCTATGGTTTTAATCCGCATTCAGTAAACTCAAACGCCTTTTAAAATGTGTAAAAAGGTTTTCAATCTTAAGAAGAGTTGAGAGAGGGACATTTAATATTGAATAATATAATACTGCATAACCTTAAAAGGAGCAACAAATTAAATTCACACTTTCAAAATATCAAATTTTATAAGAACCAACTAATTTTCATTAGCACTAAAATCTTCTTAGAGTGGCCTTTTTTAACCTTCATTTGTATAATAATACAATTTTTTTTATCTTAAAGTTTCAGCAACTTTAAATTAAAAAAAACAACAAACACGAAACTTCAAAATTTTCGCATTTTCGGTATTAATTTAGTGCTTAATTTATTGCGAAGAGCAAAAGGTTGGCAATACTGCACAACTCGGAAAAACGTGACGTCACGCACTCTCTGATGGGCGCAGTCATCTTTCTATCATTCTTGATGTAAATGTAATATAAATTCATTGCTAAACAAAAATGTACAGGGTTATCAGATTGGAGATACTTTTCCAAAGGGTTTTTTGACAGATCACACTTCTACTACTATCAAACAAAATACATATAAATATTTTCATCACGAAAAGACGTTCGCCACCGTTTACAAAACGCTCAATTGTATTACGAAAATCGACGCTCTGTGAAAGTGTTCATCTCGCGCTCAAACCAACTTAAGGCCCGAATTTGGTTCTGCGATGAGGCCCATTTTAGGCTTAATGGCTACGTCAATAAGAAAAATTGCCGTATTTCGGCTGAAGAGCCACCCGAAGTCATTCAATAACAGCCATTACATCCATTGAAAATATCCGATGGGTGCGTCCTATGGGCTGAAGGAATCATCGGCCCATATTTCTTCAAAAACGAGGCAGGAGCCAATGTAACAGTAAATCCAGAACTCTATCGGGCCATGAAAAACGACTTTTTGATACTGAAAATTTGAAGCCTGTGATCTCCACAACATTTGGTTCCAACAAGACGGTCCTACTTGCCACGCAGCCCATGAAACAAGGGATTTACTGCTCCTTCGTTTCGGTGAGCAATTTATCTCCCGTCTCGAACCAATGTGTGATATCACACCTTTAAACTTTTATTTGTTGGCGTATGTAAAGTCTAAATGTTTTGTGGTTGAACCAGCTCCAATTGAGGTATTGGAAGTTAACGTTACTAAAGTTATTCCCGAGATACCGACCGAAGTCTCGCAGCGAGTCTTTAAAAATTAATGTTTACGAATGGCCGAATCACGGCGCAGTTGTGCCTAACATTTGAAAGGAATTATCTTTAAAAAATAAATATCATGAAAGATTTAAAAATAATAATAATAAAGATTACCCAACCTATTTGAATTCTCGTTATTTTATTTCAATTGAAAATTCGATACCTCTAAATTGATCACCCCTTTGCAGAAGCTGTGAGAACCTTTCAGGGAAGCAGACTGTTGAGCACTTTCTTTGCTTGGCTTGGAGCCGATTAAGGGGGGCCTCTACTGTAAAACTTAAAAAAAATCGATTTTTTACTTTTTGTTGAAACATACTCAGAAACAACTCCAGAATGTTCCATGAAAATCTTAAAAAGAAATCTTGAATAGTTTTCAAGTTATAAAAGTTTTAGCAAAGCAGGTATAAACTGAGCGCTCGAGCGGTTTACGGTCATATGCGCTTGATAATGCGCTTGTTTAAGCGTGTTTTTCTCGAAACCACGTTTTCAAAATTGCCCACATCACAGCTCCGTGAAAAATTAACATATCAAGCTCAAACTTTGATAGTATATTTTTAACAATATTTACTAGTTTTTAAAGCTATGGTGGGAAAAAATTTATTATTTATAACCCCTTTTTTAATAACAAAATGACAACAAAAAAATGTCGATTTTTTTAAAAATTTCAAAAATTTTACAAAAAAATTTTTTTTTTTGCAAGTAATAGGCTTAACAACTAAAAATAATGATATATAATAAAAAAAAATTGGTTTTTTTCATTTCAGATTTTTTTTAAATGCGCGACAGTGTGGGCAGATTTCAAAAGGTGTTTCGGGGGAGCGGCTGTACAGCTGCCATTTTGAAATGAAAATAAATTTAAAAAAATTTTTTGTACACTCAAGACCTGTGTTTATGTAACCCTAAACTTTTTTTTACTAATTAAATTAATACAAGTATGAAAACAAAATCCATGAAAATTTGATTTTTACAGTAGAATCCCCCCTTAAGGTCACTGGGTACTCTTTTCTTCTATAGCCTTGGGCAGTGCTCCAACCTAAATTCCATCAATATTCTCCATTGCATAAAAAGCTTGGCTGTAGATATCGGCCTGTTGGAAGTCTCATAATAGTATCAAAACGGCGCTTTAGTGCTACTTGAGGAGTGCCAGAGTGGTACTTCAACCATTTCACCTATCAGTAGCCAAGAGCTGGCTGAAGAGCAGCGGGGCTTTCATGTGTGTTTTTTGGATCTTAGAAGGACTCTTTTTGTATTTGAGTTCACGTAAATTGATATGAGCCACTTTCGATCACTCCTGCGCGCGATCTCTTCAGCATGCTGGTACCTCCTAACCATGATATCCGTGCAAAAGCTCTTTAATCGCAACAACGATGAATCTGACTTTTTAACTTTCCAACTTTAGTTTCTACTCAGGACAAAATCAAAAAAACAAATCATCAAACCCAGATTTTCGCGCACTGCATCAATGCATTGGAAAATAGCCCCCTCATTGCATTATCGTGCGACATATTGCCAGCATTCCCAGGGATAACATACATAGTCAAATCTGTCCATTTAGCCAATAAATCCTTGAAGCAGCTTATTTTAGTCGTCTGCGCATAAATATTACACCACGACAAGCACTAGGAAGTGGGCCGATGGGCCGATGGCCGATGGGCTGAGGGACTGATTTCACGACCAACTGCAACCAAGACAATTGGCTTTAGTAGTCATTGACGGTGGGCAAACGGCGTGGACTGAGCGCTAGCTGAGATATGTAGCATGCATGTGTGTATGTGTGTGTGTAAGGTTATCTGTACACATTTTTATGCTGCTTAGTAGCTCGCTTTACTGCTGCATATCTTGCGCATTGTGCCACTATTTTACGCCAGCGTTCGCTTTGCATTACTTAGCACATTCGTTTTTCACTTTTCGCCGGTTGACTTGGTGTGTCGCGTTTTTCTTGTAAAATACATATATACTTTCGTTTTTTTTTTTTTTGCATTCACTGATTTTGTTATTCTTTATTCTTAGTTTCTCTCCTCTTAAGCTCACCAGCAACTATGTATGGCACACTTGGTATATCCCTTCCGATATGTCAACTAGGACATCAGCTATGTTCTTATAAGAGTTTATACGTTTATATGCGATTGCTTAGTCGCATGCAAAACAAAGGCTGCCGCACACAACGTGCAAAGGGTGCGTGCGCCAGTGCATTCCAACAAGATTCCAATTCTTCACACCATTGCATAGCAAGCAACTTGACATAACGCTCAACTTTATATCTCTATCAATGTGCTTATATCTCTATCCTAGTGTCACTTGTTGTGAGCGTATGCGTGTTTGCTTGTGTGTGTGCGACCTGTTAAATACACATCGAATAACTTGGGCAAATTCTTAAGCTGACATTGGATTTGGTTTCAGCTGCCCATTCAGTCTGAAGTGTTGTTCTACGTTTGTTGGCATTGTCACTGAGAGCATTCCGCTTGCATACTATTTACAGTTGGTGCTGTTGTTGACATTTTTCCCCACAACTCTCCCCACTTTCTCCTTGAATATTTCTATTTTTCTTGCTTTTAGTTTTCTCATTCTAAGCTCCTTTGTTCCGCCAAGCTCTCTGCCGCGCCACCAAAAAGCATATGCAAATTGTTTGAATTTCGCCTGACCAACAAGCGCTCTCTCTGCCTCGGCTAGCTGCCGCCATGCCTCTCGGCTCCTGTACAGGAAATGCACGACAAGTGTGTTTGGTTGTTGACTTCCGCGCTTGGGCTATCGAGGGATTTGTGTGGCTGCTACTTTGTTTGTTAATTCCATGTATATGTGTATATGTATGTGTGTGCATGTACTTCTGTTAACATTTTACTATCATTTATTTTATTTTGTTGTTACTTTTTAAACTTGAATTGCCACAAGGATAACATGTCCTCTGGGGTTCCGTAAAGTGTTAGTAAACGCGGCAGATTTTCACATGTTTACTTGTTTTATCTTCTCCCTACAAAAAACATATCAAAAACAAATAAAAAAACAAAAAGCAGCATTTAATAGCCATTGTCCTTGTTGTGGAAAAATAAATTTACTATATGCCCCGTAGTATATCAGCCTATCTGTGGCACATAAATCACTGAGCGGGACACGAGTAAGAATTTGCGTTATTGCTTAGAATAATGTCATACTGCATGCCTGTGTCTACATTAGGGAAACCATTTTTTTTTTTTTTTTTTTTTTTGTTTTAATGGAAATTATTATTTAATTAATTTTTTTCTATAAAGCATAGGATTTAATTTTTTGAGCATTTGGAAATGAAAACTAAAAGAGAATATTATAATACACAAATGTCCAAAAACTCAAAAAACCAAAAACTCATACCCTAAGTTTTATTAAATGATATCCTACCATCATCATCATCATCATCGCAATCACAGCTAGACCCCGAGCTACTTCCTTCACAATCGCGTTCCATACCACCCGGTTCATTGCGTCGCTTCTCCTAGCATTTATAAGGCGTTAATCTGCATGGGTAGACTATCCATCTTCTTGGCGGTCTTCCACGCTTTTTACTGCACCTAGTAAGAGAGTTGAAGGTCCTTTTTGTAATTCTGCTGTCGTCCAAAACCGTTCTCCAAACCATCTCAGCCGCTGAGCTTTAGCGAAACGCACAATGTATTAACCTGATATCAGCTGTTCCATCTCATCATTTTTTCTGATCCTGTAAGATCCATCAGCTTCCCTTACTGATCCAAATATCCTTCTTAGGATTTTATGCTTAAAGCGTCCCGTAGGTTTGTAGCTTACACGACTTCGATAATGATTTTTGAGAAGTTTCAAGTAAGTAAAATAACTTCTATTAGCCCCTTGTAGTATATCATTCTCCCCGATTAGGGGGTATACAGCGCTGCTAAACTTTACACTCACGTATGTAAAACCCCCAACTTCTTAAAAAATATTTGGGTCGACCTCCAGGTTGCCATAGCCTGTGGCTCTTAAAGACCTAACGAGGTATTTGGTCTTATCGACATTAACTTCTGCTTTAGTTTTCAGCTCCAGCGTATAGTCGGCAAGTGCGGGTTGGTATCTCCCAAAGATAGCCAGGTCGTCCGCATAGCCGCAGATCTGTATGGTTTTTATGAAAATGGTAACTCCTAGGTCGATAAAGCTGATTACAAAATTTAACTAGGATACAAAGTTTAAAACTAATAATATCCTACTCTTATATTAAATTCGATCAGTAAAAATTGTATAACAAATTTCCAGAGCAAAATGAGCTTTTCCGATGGCAATTGAATGGTAATTTTTTTCGCTTTATCGGGGTGGGTTAATATAAAAAATGAAAGATAAAAAAAGAAAAAATAGGTATCTCGTTTTTTAGGGCATAAAAAAGTTAAGTTCATAGCATCAAGAAAAAATAAGTTCCTTTTTGGGCCACCCTAACCGTTAGCAAGCACAACATTGGGGAACGCTTATCCTTGCTTTCTACTCAGTGTATTAAATTAGTTTATTAAGGCAGACGAATTGCTTTTAATGCACTAATATATCTTGATTATAATTTAAAATTAACCAAATCGCTTGACATAGTGCATGTGAAAACATGTTAATCGGCAAAAACTAAAAAAATATTACGTTAATCCTTTAAAATAAAAAATAAATAATTGGCGTGTACACTTCTGTTAGGTGTTTGGCCGAGCTCCTCCTCCTATTTGTGGTGTGCGTCTTGATGTTGTTCCACAAATGGAGGGACCTACAGTTTCAAGCCGACTCCGAACGGCAGATATTTTTATGAGGAGCTTTTTCATGGCAGAAATACACTCGGAGGTTTGCCATTGCCTGCCGAGGGGCGACCGCTATTAGAAAAATGTTTTTATTAATTTTGCCTTCACCGAGATTCGAACCAACGACCTCTCTGTGAATTCCGAATGGTAATCACGCACCAACCCATTCGGCTACGGCGGCCTTTAGTTTCATGAAATTCTGTATATAAAACTCAATTTGCATGAAATTGCTCTAGAACAGCAAACACTCACACCCACTAGAGGCGTACATGCACTTTAAGATTGGGGTTAACTGATATGGATCTACCCATTCTCCTTCAATTATAACCTCTTGCTTGCACTCACCTCTACTACGCACCCAACTCCCTCACTCACCTCTATTTCGGTACATACCACTTATGCACGTTTTACTCTATTTTCTTCTTCCTCTCTCTATCTCTCTATAACTTACTGCTCTCGCTTATCTTCCCACTCTGTATATTCTTGCATTGCATTTTCGTATAGTAATTTCATGTTCCTCAACTGCATTTGCAATTTGCCCACTTCTGTCGACTCGTCTGCCGCAGTCGCTGTTGCTGCTGCTTGTTTTCATTTCATGTTTTCTTTGAATTTTGTCGCATGTTCTGTTTATTTTCAATTAGGGATTAAAATATTTTCTATGCTCCCCAAATCCTCAAACACGGCAGCGAAGCATTTGTAGCACACATGTTTGCCTAAAATGAATTTGAATCCTTTTCTGCGACAACCTGATTATGTTATGTGATTTAGCCCTGTTCATGTTCGGAGGTAAAGCAATCATGTTTTTACACAATAAATTATAAATTTAACATTTTGCATGCACACACGTACATACATCTGTATTTTAACAAAAAAATAAATAGAGTTTTGCGGAGAAATTTTAATCAAAAGCAATGAAGCGAACTTTTTATGAGTAATTAAGGGGAGCAAGCGCTGATGGTAGACTTATCTGTTACTCTTTTATGTTATGCTGCCATCGTTGTTCCTGTAGTTCGTAAAGTCTCTAAAGCTCAGTGAGGCGAAGCGTCAGTTTCGTAAATCGAAGAAAATCTATTAGGTTGAACTTCATGAGGTTTATAATTACCATTTGACATTAACTCGTCTTATTCGTGATTTTCGTCTGATTTTCTGAGTAGGAAGTGACCTTAAGTGTTTACTGTTGAAGCAATAATTTGATACTTCTCAGAGAGCCGAACTATTATAACTGTGAATTGATTTGTACCATGTCTTTTTGGACTCTGCATGTTTTAACATGAACAATTTGTCTTAAGAGGTTTGCTTAGCAAGCAATCAATGATTTTTCGGTGCAATGCAATCAGGAAATCCAAATGGCACTTTTGAGTGGCTCAAATAAAAATTGAGTTTTATATAAATCTTCCAATCAATTATTCGGCTTTAAAAGCCAAAACTACCGAAGAGATTCTACGAAGTCACATTTGAACATATTTACAAATATTTGATGCTTGAATGCTTGGCTATTGAAATTTCAGTACATTTCGATGTTGTAGACACCTCGGTGCCGCCAACTCTAACAAAGGCATACACTTGTCAAAATTTGTTTGCGCAGTGTTGGTCATAAAATTTCATGTATTCCATTGGCCACCTCAGGCCAAAGTTTTGGTATTCAAAATTTGTGCAGAAAAAAAATTATAAATTCAACAAAAATTTTGCACGTTTTTAGAACATAAAAATGTATTATTTTAGACTAAAGTTGGGTGAATAGGTAATAAAAAAATTTGACAGCTCAGCATAAAATAAAGTTTGAAATTCAATCATGGCTTACAAGCACGGCATGCAAAATGAGTGTGGGTGAATGAAGGAGATGAATGCATAGGGAGTAAATGTGTTTGTGGCTGGAGTGATTATGCAAAAATCCTCAAGGCGTTCTGAGTCTAATTAATTCATGAATAATATTTAAGGCTTTTCGAAAAAAATTTTATGAAAAACGCATAATCGTAGGCAGGCAAATAGTACAAAAATCTGAACAAAAAAAATTTATGTATTTTTTAATCAACTTCATTAAACAACTTTATGCCACTTTTGATTTATTGCCTTTTGCTATTTTTCGAGTAAGGCCTTAGTTTCTATCCAAAATCTACTTCATATACATACATTTTGCGGGGCTTTTCTTTAATTAAATTATGCCGTAAACCTGAATACCCAGAAAAATGCTAAAAATTCTGTTTAAAAAGTTTATAGTTTTAATGAAATTTTGAAAAATTTGGACATAATTAGAAACTTTGCGTTATACAGTTTTTGTTGTAGCATGAATTATGTTTTAAAAAAGTTGTGGCGTGTTTATAATTCTGCAACCGAGCATATAGGAGTAGAAACTGTTCGGTATGAATTAATACTGGTTAGAGCAAGTCTTTGGTGAATGCATAACAATATCCCAACAACAATAAGTTAAGAAAGCTTCAGTTTTTGCCGCACCTACGAAGTGGTTGATAGTCTGCCATTAACATAATGCTAAAAAACGCCATTTTTATTAAGAAATCGAACTCATTGGCGCCAAGCCTGACTTTCTTTCCAATTGATTAACTTCAACTTGCGTTTCCTGTATTGTTGCCGTGTTTGATATTTTTTCATGCTCTGCAATAATTCGCTTTACAAATGGCTAATTTTGTTTCACCTGCGAACTGAAGAAAATATTGCAGCTGTATCGGCCAGTGTTAATGATGGCCATCAATTATCGGATCGCAGCAATTGGGCCTCTGTTACTCAACAACGTTGAAAATTTTGCAAAAGGATTTAGGTGTGAAGCCTTTCAAAATACAGCTGGTGCAAGAATTGAAGCCGAACGACCTACCGCAATGCAGGATGTTTGCTGAATGGGCTCTTGGAAAGTTGGCCGAAGATCAACTTTTTAATCGAAAAATTGTGTTCAGCGACGAAGTTCATTTTTGGATCAATGGGTACGTATGTAAATAAGCAGAATTGTCGATTTTGGAGTGAAGATCAGCCAGAAAAATTGCAAGAGCTACCAATGTATTCAGAAATGGTCACAGTTTGGTGCGGTTTATGGGCTGGAGGTATCATTGGACCGTACTTCTTCAAAGATGCTGCGAATTGTAACGTAACTGTGAATGGTGAGCGCTATCGTGAAATGATCCAACTTTTTTTTGCCCAAAATGCAAAAGCTGGACTTGAATGACATGTGGTTTCAGCAAGACGGTGCCACATGCCACACAGCATCCGTAACAATGGACTTGTTGAGAGGCGAGTTCGGTGAACATTTTATTTCACGTTCGGGACCTGTCAATTGGCCACCCAGATCGTGCGATATAACGCCTTTAGATTATTTTTTGTGGGGCTATGTTAAAGCACATGTCTATTCAGACAAGCCTGCTTCAATTAACGCATTGAAAGACAACATTAAAGCATTTATATGTGAGATACCGGCCGAAAGATTGGAAAGAGTATGCCAAAATTGGACTAAGCGGATGGACCATTTGAAGCGCAGTCGCGGTCAACATTTGCATGAAATAATCTTCAAACATTAAATTTTATGGACTGTACTATCGATTTAAATAAAATTTCCACGTATTTTTCTGAATTTTACGGGTGTTTTTTTGAAAAACTTTCTTATAGCTCTTAAAAAATCAACCTTTAGAACTCCTGCTCAAGCCTTTTTCTAATTTACAGGATTACAGGAAATCCAATACTTGAACTCGATTCTTCAAACTTTGTTTTAAGACCTTTCCTCGTAAGGAAATTTTCGTTTCACAGAACGGGACTAAGTCCCGGAGTTCGCTACAGACTTACGCTAGGTTGAAGGAGATTGTGAGGATCTTCGGCTGTTCGTTTTAGCGTTGCTATTACGCTATTATTGAATGCATCCGATTAAAAGTTTCGCAGGTGAAAATTTTTCAGTGGTTGGCCAACCAGCGCGAGATTGTCAAACGAAAACTAGGGTACCTTTTTGCTATTTTGATTTAATCAGATAGAATATACTTTATTTGATGTATATTTACTATGTACGAGGTTTAAGCCATTTATCGAGCTTTTTAGAGTGTCATACTAATATTAATACTCGTACAATAGATAAAACTGCATTCGTATAATGCGCTAGCACTTGTCATTTGACGTGTGACTGCTGTCATTGACGCGCTGTTGGTGAGTACTCTGCTGTTCATAGCTGTCATTTGATGACAACCAAATCCATCAAAGTCATTTTAAATTAAATTTTCAATACTCTGTTACTCTAATAGGAAATCGCGGAAATCACGAAAATATTACTAAGGGCGTACACTGCGGAGCAAAAGTTATTATGAAAAATGATATACAGCCATGGACAAAAACACTCTAATTTTAAAGTGTTTATTACTGTAATGTTTTTATACCTACACAGGCGTAGATTAATTATTTGGTAATGTGTTGTTAGTCATGTCAATACTCTCTTGATCCCGTTCGATTTATCGCTATCGATTCGTCTCTTTTTTTTAATCACGTTTTTGTTGGTATATTGTACATTCACCTTGGACAAAGAAATAGCACATTTTCAGTTTTGTTTCTGCATTCACTCTTAAATCAAATATTAATCAGTCAATTTGTTGAAGTATTTTGTGCAAGTGATAAAATAAAACAATTTTTTTAAATATGGGTCGAGGAGTACATTGCACTCTTGAAAAAAGAAAATTTATTTTGAATCTTTTTGAAAAAGGCACCAACAAATCGAAAATTGTCGAATTACTAGATTGTTCTAGAAAAATGGTGCACAGTGCTATTAAATTGATCTAAGCAGACAAAAGTTTTTTGCAAAACAAAAAAATAAGAAAGCCTCCGGCACGTAAAACCACGCCAAGATTAGATAAAATTATTGTACGAAAATGTAAGGCCAATCCTTTTAAGTCCTCAAATGCCATAATGACGGAAATTCATGAAGAGCACAACCTTGATGTATCCAGTAGACTGGTTAGAAGACGTTTGAATGAAGCCAATTTGTATGGAATAACTAGCAGGAAGAAACCACTTTTTAGAAAAAAATATCAAAGCGCGGTTGGCATTTGCAAAGCTCCATCAAAGTAAGGATGTAAATTTTTGGAAAAGAGTACTATGGAGCGATGAAACTAAGATTAATAGGATCGGACCTGATGGAAAATCATTCGTTCATCGCCCAAAAAGCCAAGCGTACAACTCAAGGTACACTAAGAAAACAGTTAAGCATGGTGGAGGAAGTGTTATGGCTTAGGGTGCGTTTTCGTGGTATGGCGTTAGTCCATTGGTGCGAATTATTGACAAAATGGACAAATATATTTATTTACAAGTACAATGGAGCCATTTGCTTTTGAAAATATGCCTGTAAATTGGATATTCATGCAGGATAATGATCCTGAACATTCATCAAAGGTGGTGAAAGAGTGGTTCAATAAAGAACGTGTAGAAGTTTTGAGTTGGCCGGCTCAAAGCCCCGATCTTAATCCCATAGAAAACCTTTGGAATGATGTAAAGGTTAAGATCGTGGGAAAAAATTTCAAAAATGCCGATGAGTTATGGGAAGGAATCAAAAAAAGAGTGGAATTCGATACCGGTGAGCAGATGCAGGACTTTAGTGGAGAATATGTCCCGAAGATGTGATGCAACTATAAAAAGTTTCGGCCAATCAACTAAGTATTAAGGTAACTTATGAATCTGATGCGATTCTATAAATTTTAAATTAAAATTTCAATATAATTATAGCGTGTGCTATTTCGGTGTCCAGCTGATATAGAGGCATTGCAACAATAATGATTAGAAAGGAATAAGCGGACGGACAAACATTTGTTTTTTGAAATTAAATTTTATGTTATAAATAAATTGATTGTTTTTTTTCAAAGAATAAAATGTTATTTATATGTTCTATAATGAAGAAAATGAAGTTAGAGGTGAAGTTAGTCTTCTGTGCTATTTCTCTGTACATACTTGCATTGCAAAAATTTTAAAGCCTTGCACAATGGCGCGTGAAAGCCATTAGATATTTATTGTTAATATTAGCTCAAAGGGTTCAAAGTTAGTTGAAGGGGATATATTTTTCCATGAACTCTTCACCAACCTTTAATTTATCAATCCAAATAAGTATAGTGAATTTCAAATGGGTTTAACTGGAAGTCCTTAATGGTACAAAATTAAATCTTATTTTAAATATATTTTTTTCTTAAACCCTAACCGTAATCCTAACCTAGCCAATGGTTAATGTTAGTTATACGTTCCTGTTAATTGTCGAAGCGACTAGCACTGAGCAGGCAGGTTTAAATTCGAAGCTAACGTCTTATTCTCTTGAAAATTTCGTTCTAATGCGGCACATTTAGATTATCTGCCCAATTGAAGCTTTTTATATAGAACCTGTACACTTCCTCTTGCTTTACTAGTGGACCTTATCAAATTAATTTAAATATCTCCAGTTCGTTCTTTCATATTTTTAATATTTCGTGACAAGTATTTTATTTTGTATTCAATAAAAATGTTGATGGCCATCTGCATTTTTTCGGTTTTCTTATTTTTTATTGTGGGTTGAACCACATCAATTCAAAAAACCTAGTGGCTATAGTTTTCTGTTTACGAATTTTGCTCCCTAGTGTAGTTATGGAATAACAAATAATATTTTTTCTCTTCACACAAAAGTTTTATTAGAAAAACAGCTTAGCTTACTACGATTTCACTACATTTTGGCGTGTGCTGCGTGTTGATTACCTTCTTTTGCAATCAATTCACTTACATTTGAAACATATTTACATATCTACATACATAGGTATACAGTTTTTTTCTTAAATTCCGCAAACTGCTAAAATTAATATGCTATTGACAGTTTCACAATTGACAGCTTGCGAATTTTGATATTTCCATCCGCTCAAATGAATTGTTGCTGCCTTTCTTCGTTGTTCGTCAAGTTGCTGTTTCATCTTTGTATGCCATTTGTAGCCATACTTGATTTATGAGAACACGCAGTTGAAGGATTTGTCGCGCTCATGTCAATTTGAGCTGCCAATAATATTGATGAATATTTTTTCCTATAATTAAGCGCTGCTCCATGAGGGTGATCCGGGTTGGCTTCTAAATTTATGCCACTTTTTACTATAACTTTTTTTTGCCTGTTGGCAAACATTCTAGTATCCGCACCCTGGGCGTTAAAATTCAGGCGACATGCGAGCTCATAAATATAAATATTTGTATCCCCACAACCAATTCCCGGAATAACAATTGAAAATTTATTTACAAACTAAATAAAAACCAAAAAAATGTTATTAAAATAATAAAAAAAAGTTGTTTATGCGAAATTTTTATTGCATTTCTATTTTTTAAGCTTTAATGCTAATGGCCAAATTACAATAGCCATTAAAAAGTACGTCTTCTTTACGAGTTTTCATAAAATTCCACTCCTTAATATGCAGGTTTGCGTCACACGTACTAATCTTTCGTTTCTACTACTCGCATACTTGCGTTTAACCATTTTTCGGCAGCAGTGCCAAGAAGCCAGATTTCACGTTGTTGACATCTTTTACTACTCCTTCGCCCACTATGTGGTCGTTGATGATTAGTTCACGATTATTGCTTGCATCCAAATGGTAGGCAGAGAAATTTATTTCGTAATCAACCTCTGGCAGTGTGGCAAACGCGGGATCCTCGGGAATCCAGACTCTATGCATATAATATTTCCCCTGAAATTTGTATGATATTTCAATGTTTTTATGTAGGGAGTGATATAGCAAAAAGCAAAATAAAAAAATTCAAATAAAAAGCCAGTTCGCCTAAAAGGAAAAAGTGATCACTCACTGAACCCAGCGAAGAAATTATTTGATTATGAAATAAACGCTTAATCAACCACTGAAATTAGTTGGACTTTGAATTCTATATGACCTGTAACCACTAAGTCCGTAAGTATATATGTATATATATATTAAATATATATATATTAAATATCTCAGAGTAATCTTGGATAAGAAGCTGACTTGGGAGACAAGCGTTTCACTGAAGGTGAATCGCGCATTGAGGATTTTTCAGCAATGCCGTAGAGCCTTTGGTAAAACCTAGGGTTTGAAACCTGCTGTGGTCCTATGGATATACACAGCACTTATCAGACCAATCATCACTTACGCTTCTGTGGTCTGGTGGCGACGGAACATGGTTAAGTCCACAATCCGGGAACTATACAGGCTACAAAGAAGTGTATGTTTATGCATCATGGGTGCCATGAGTACAACCGCTAGTGATGCCCTAAATGCTATGCTTGATTGGCTCCCCCTGGATCTTAAGATACAACAGGAAGCAATAAAAGCAATGTGTAAACTCTATAAATATGGTTTCTGGCACGAAGACGGAACTTCGGGACACAGAGAAAACTTTAAGTTGCTATCTGAACAGTATCCACTCTTTTTTGCACCTAAAGATGGCCTGATACCCACAGTTTCATTTTGAAAGAAATTTGATGTCAGATTTCTATTGCATGAGCAAAGGAGCAATCCAAAAAGCATGAAGGGAGGTTTGACAATTATTTTCTTTACCGATGGGTCCAAGACTGAAATAGGGTCTGGAGCCGAATGGTACTTAAACGATAGTAATAAGTATCACTATGCTATGGGGGAAATGGCAATTGTTTTCCAAACAGAAGTTTTTGCCATCCTGAAAGTAGCCGAATGAATAATCGAGAGGAGATGGAGCGGGAAACAGATCGGAGTTTTCAGTGGAAGCCAGGCTGCACTGAAGGCCCTGTAGAACGCGAAGCAAACTTCAAAGATTGTTCAAAAATGTAAGAAGAGGCTTAACTCTGTCGCAAGACAAAACAGACTTGTACTTATATGGGTTTCGGGACACTCCGGTGTTCAAGGAAACGAAATTGCCGACGAATTGGCCAACCGTAGATCAGCGGGGCCCCCACAAAGGCCAGAGCCAATAATCGGAATCAGTTCCGCAGGAATCACGAATTGGATCAGCGATTATGTAGGCAATCTACATAAAGAGCGATGGTCCGGTCTAGAACGCTGCAAAACTGCAAAGTGTTTTGTGACAAGTCCGAACAGAAAACTGTAAAACTTTCTACTAAAACTTAGAAGAAAACAAGTTCGGTTGATGGTCGGTATTATTACAGGACACAACTCATGGGGTCAGCATATGACCACCATTGGAATCATTGAGGACCCAATGTGCCTGTCATGCTTGGAGGAGGCGGATAGCACTGAGCACTTTCTCTGTGAGTGTCCTGCCTTTGCTAGAGCACGGCTACGAGATTTGGGTTCCGATGTCATGAGAATGAGTAATACCCCTACTAAACAATATTTTATTCCTAGTGCATGAATATGGTCCAGAAGATCTGAACGATACATTATTGAAGGATATACAAATAAGTGGCAAGATTAAGTACAGAATCATGGAATTTCGCACCCGTGTACAATTTTTAATTAGGCTATTTGTACTCGTTTGTCTATACGAACAAGCACAGCTTTCGAATCCCAGCGCATTATTCCAATGCTGGCAGAGTGAGGAGAGATAGCTTATATAGAAATGTGTTTGTCTTTCCGTGCATTTTTGAGACTAGAAACTGAGGAAGTAACTAACTGATTGAGTTCAAACTCACAAGATATGTTTGTCTTCAGGCTAGTTAGAAGGCGCCCTATAGGTGGCGCCGTGAACAAAATGTCTCAAAAAATCGTATTTATAGTCCAACTTGGCTGAAATTCAAAACATAGCTACACGAAGAGAAATATGAGTATTTTATCCGAATATTGACTGATGAGCCGCAGCGAAGCGTGACCGGGTTTGCCAGTAGATAATAAATGTATGGCTTAGAAGCCACAAAAATTACGAAATACCATCGGTTATCTTTGGCTGTTCTATTTGTTTAATCGCAGTGGTGAATACACAAGAGGAATGACACGTATTTATATTCAACAAAGGACTGTTCAACGACCGCTGTAGCCGAAGGGGTGCGTGACTTCGAAATGATAGAAATTTGTTTTTTTTTTTTTAACATAGCGCTCGCTCCCCGGCAGGCAGTGGTGATCCCCCGAATGTATTTCTGTCGTGAAAAAGCTCTTCATAAAAAACCATTTGGAGCCTGGACCATTACCACCTTGGATGTTGTTGCTGCCAGGGACATTGATACCAAAGACGCAAGTTCCTTCGGCACTCCTTGCCAACGAAGTAATGGCACCAATAACAGATTTTATTTTTAATAGCTTGCTATTTCGATATATGTCACTTTTGAGTTGTAATTTTTTGATATTTAACAAGTAGAAACTACGCTATTAATAAAAATGGAACGATACGCGCTTAAACAACGCATTGGAATTATTAAAATTCACTATAAAAATAGTGAAAATTTGGCAGAGACGGTTCGTAATACTCGAACATTTTTGCGTCATCGCAATACAGAAATTGGTGAACAAATTCGAGCTGTTGGAACAAGTTAGTGATGCGAAGAATAAAACCCGCGCACGGCGTCAAGAACAGCCTAAAATATTGCTGTTGTAGCTGAAGGATTTGAAGAAAATCCCGGTTTGTCCATTCCTCGTCGTTCTTTGAAATTAGGCATTCCACAAATATCATTACAGCATATTTTGCATAAAGATTTGAGTCTTAAGGCCTTTAAAGTCCAGTTAACACAAGAACTCAAGCCGTCCGCTCATCAACAACGTCGTGTCTTTGCTGATTGGGTCATTGAAATGCATGAAAATGATCCGGAATTCCATCGAAAAACCATCTTGAGTGATGAGGCCCATGTCCACCTCGGTGGCTTCGTCAACAAGCAAAATTGTCGGATCTGGGGCTCAGAAAATCCAAGTCTTATTGTTGAAAAGCCTCTCTATCATCAACGTGGGACTGTTTGGTGCGGTTTATGGTCCGGCGGAGTCATTGGACCTTATTTTTTCGAAAATGAAGCTGGAGCAACAGTTACGGTGAATGATTAATGATTTTTTATACCGAAATTGGATGGTATTGATCTGGACAACGTTTATTTTCAACAAGACGGCGACGCCGCTACGAGCCACACAAGCAACGAAACCATTGATCTTTTATCAAAGTATCACCTCTTATTGGAAAAAGGCAATTTGTTTCTGTCGTTGCTATCAAAAGCCATTTCCACTTCTATATAGAAAACTGAAAAACTAAAATTTTTTAAAAATATGTACAAACTCTCACCTTCACTATCGGACATTTCTCAATCAAATGTCCATACTCTTTCAAGTAGGCGTGAATCAATGAACCGATTGCTGACAGATTACGCCAACCTATAATGCGGCAAAAATTCAAGGTGGTATTTGTCGTAAAAAAATACGTTGGATCGATCTTCTGTGTAATACGAATTTCAGCATGGATGTCGACATTATTTAGGTCCTAGAAAATAGTATTAAAAAAAATGTATAGAATTCTAAGAAAAAACTATACAATTTAGTTCAAATCTATTTTATATAAACTTTTTTACTTGTTAGAATTTTCATTATAAATGAGCTATGAGCTAAGTAAAATTTTTTAAAATTATATTTTAGATTTGTTAGTTTAGCAAATTTTTATACCTTCAGCACATTAAACGTAAAATTCACATGTGGGTCCTTGGGGTCATAGGCGATGTTATGCGAAACATGTTTTTCATCACTCCAAAGTTTGATATCTTTCAAATTAGGCCGCATGACTTTCTGCAAATAACGGAGCCATCAGCACTACATATATGCATATTTCATATATTTGAGCTTTCATTTGAACAATCTCAGGCTTACCTCCGCTGCTGCCAAACCAGAAAACACAAGCACAACCAAATTCAGCAAAGCAACTTTGACAGTAGGCGCCATTTTGTCAAATTTTGACGTTTATGGAGGTTAAAAAATGCGCACTTCCTATATGAGAAAAGACTTCCTGGCTCGAAAAACCCAGTATTTTGGTTTTAAAATGCACGTCCCTTGCTTTTTATAGCTTCACTGGTTAGCGATTTCGAAATTTACGAAAATTAAAATTGCATTTAAAACTGCCAAAAAAATGTAAAGTGGCAAACACCGACATTATCGCTCAACTACCATCGCTACCATTGAGGCGTAACGCCCAAATGAAAGCAATTTTCAAAAAACAAAAATTTTCCATTTTTATACTTCTGCATGTGCGTATATGTGTATATGTATACCTGTGTATTCATGCGATTATTTAACAAACAAATGTCATTTTGAATGATTTTCGATTGTTCTTTTTTTGTTTTGGATTTGCTGCTTCAGTGAAGCTTGAAAATTGCTATGACAAACAATTTTTTTCACAATTTTTAAAAGCCCCATTGTTATTTGAAATTATTGCGTTTAAAAATAAAACCAAAAATTTATAAACAATTAAAAAAGCGAGACAAAATGTTAATTTAAAACAAATTATAATCGAATCTTTGGCGATAACTCTTTTATATGCGCTTTTATTTATTGTTTTTTTTTTTAAATACACAAATTTAAACACGCGTTTCATACTTTGCGTCTATCTAAATTTTCCTTTTTCCCGTTTTGTGTGCTTGTTTATTTTTCGGCCGCCAGTAAAATTATAGTTTTTCGACAAATTTGATTCAGTTAAATTTTGTGTAACTATGAAGTTGCAAGCTAACTGGGCGCCTCATTCACCCACCTCGGTACCTGTTGTAGTTGTTGTTACTTTCGTTCTGTGCGCACCAATCGCCTGCGGATGGGTAAGTTTTGGAACATTTTTAGTGCAAATATCTCAATGCTTATTTTCTGTTGTTGTTTTTATTACAATAATTTGCTCGTTTTGTGAATTAAATGATTGTAAAATATTTTAATTGTCATAAAGTTTGTAATTAATTGGGTTTAGAGCAAATTGATAAAATGAAATAATGAAATAGGAAATGAGCGCTCGTTTTTGTAAAGTTTTACTCATTAAAATGAAAATGAAGGAAAAGCGAAGGAAGAGAGTGAGAATAATCTTGATGACAGATTTTCGATGATGAACGAAATGCGCTATAAATAAATATAAATAAGCGGCTGTTTTAGGCGAATGAGTGAAATGGGTGACTACCATACGGTAGTGCAAGGGTTCGAAACCACGGACATGAAATACAAAAAGGTTCCGCTACGCCAGGTAATGGCAAACCGCCTAATGCTATCCTACTCCTGTAAGCAAGGCAGGCAAATCGGATCCTCAATGTTTCCAATGGTCGTCATATGCTGACCCCATGGGTTGTTTCATGTAATAATACCGACCATCAACCCGATGTAAGGCGTCAGCGAATGTTTCAAATCTTGTGCGGAAATATTTAAAAAGACCAAAGAACTAAATGGGATGACTTTGTAGCCTCCTGTGACTTATGTCTGTTTCGAAGATTAAAATTACCCTTATAGGGAACAAAAACACAAAAAGCACCTTTAATAGCACAGGCCGACAGCATCTCAGACCCAGAAACCAGACTATATACAATATTTCCGAAGGTTTATGATACGCTGAATCCAAATCTGGCCTCAGAATTGCTGTATCAGCGCTGGTTTTCGAGATATCCTAACCTAAAAGTTCAAAAAACACCGTTTTTGCCCATATTAGCCTCAGGAAAATTTAAAAACATGAAAATTTCAAAATGCGATATCTCAGCGAAAAAAAGTGATATTTGAGCAAACTCAGCGCCATTTGAAAAAAGAAAGCTTGTATTTAAAGATGCCATTCTTTAATTTTGGTGAAAGAAAACATCTGCAAGGCTACATAACCTCAAATATGGGCAAAAACGGTGTTTTTTGCACTTTTAGGTTAGGATATCTCGAAAACCAGAGCTGATAGAGCAATTCTGAGGTCAGATTTGGATTCAGCGTATCATAAACCTTCGGAAATATATAGTCTGGTTTCTGGGTCTGAATGTTGGTTAAATTTTGTCGGCCTGTGTAGTAAGCAGTGCACTCCCTAGTTAAATGTGTGTAACTGCGAAGGTTGCCATCAGTCCGGTGACGCAGAATAGCTCCAGCATAGATATACAGGGTTTGACTTGTTTACAGTAGCACAGAAAACAAACTATGTGACATATCACGCTGAAATTTGCCATGTAAGCTTATAACAGTCCTACCAAAAAACAAAAAATTCATTTTTGCCAAATGTCATCCGCGGACCGTTTTATTGATAACGTCTCGTTCATATTTGAGCAGAAGGTACAACTAATATTCTTCAAAATAGGACCCTTGAGCGTCAATACACCGCTGGTAGCGGTCCTTCCACTGCAGGAAACATTTTTTAAACTCATCCGCCGGAATCGCGTTCAATTCGGCTGTAACAGTTTTTTGAATCGCCTTGATGGAGTCGAGCTTCTTCTTCAGCTTCAGCTTTCTTTTCAGGCGCGGGAACAAGAAGAAGTCCGGCGGGCACAAGTCTGGGCTGTAGGGAGGGTGGGGACGCACCGGAACCCCCATCTTGGCCAATGCAGAGGTGTAGAGGAAGGCGGTATGCGCCGGCGCATTGTCGTGATGAAGGGTCCAATTGTTGACGAGGTCGGGCCGAACCCGGGCGACGCGGTTTTTCAGCCGAAAGAGCACTTCTTTGTAAAATGCCGCGTTTACAGTGAAGGGGGTTCATATATTTTTGGGTAAACCCTCGTATTTTTGGGTAAACCCCCGTATTTATTTGTATTTAATTTACCTTATAACTCCGCTCAGTTTATCCTACTTCTGTTTTTCTTTTTTGTGTTTTGATTCGACTCTAAAGTGGTTTGTCTCAAGTTTCGCAAATTTTTTCTAGTAAAACTGTTTTCCAAAAATGCTAAAGGGTTTAAAACTAAAAATTTTAGTATTGAAGAGTTGTCATTTAACATCAATTCTTCAACTAAATCTTTTTGGTTAACCTTTTTATTCCGAGCTCTTTTGGATAGTCCATAAAATCTTTAATTTTACGAAACGTCATTCCCACCGACCCACAATTTTTGTAGAGGATTTTAGTTATTTTTATGCAGCGCGCGAACAAAATCTATAGGTTTTCTACTAACATCTGTTAAAGAAAGCGCCATCGTATTATGACAGCTGTCAAAATAAAAAGTTGTTTCAAAGAAGAAACTCGAACTTGAAAGACAGCGTTGTCTATTTTAATTAAATTATGGTTTTACAAAATATGTTTTTTATTTTAAAAAAATATTGGCAACTCTATTTATAATTTTTTCCTTAAACATTTGTTTGGAAACTCATTTCAAACTTAGTGGAATTCAGCTTCACAAATATATAACTTTCACCTAACTTCCCTCCCATCTGCTATTCATCTCACCCTACAAATAGGCTACTAATTTACTCTCCTCTTCCCTTTTAGCGTTCTTTTGAGGTCTTCTTCACCTCTTTTCCTTACCAATACAACTCTAAGCTAATAGACGTTAAGATTAATATTCACAACAACACTGCTGGCGACACATACTTGGCCATAACGTTGCAAGTGCATGAAGATATCGATGGTATCAATCTTAAATACGCCACTTCTCTCGAATTGGATGAGGGCAACTTTACAACGATCGTCAATCGTTCAGTGAGCTTCTGCAAATTTCTCAAACAGCATTCAATCGAACCAGTAATGCGTGGCATTTACGAAGATATACTGAAACAGGGTGATTTCATCAAGCGTTGTCCCATTAACAAAGGCGTCTACTCGGTGCATGAATACCGCATCGATGAGGAAGTTTTATCCAGTTATTTGCCCGAAGCAGGCTTCTCTGTACACATCAAACTGGCCAAGTTCAATCGGCAGCTCCTCTTCGATGGCACGCTGCATGGAAATATCGATAAGTCGAAGGGATTCAACAATTTGAAAATGTTCAGTTTGGGATGATGGAAATCGGGACAGATGAGCGACTGCGTGTGAAGAAATCAAACACTTTAACAAGTACACAAATCATTTTTATAGCCAATAAAATTTCACTTGACTACTTTTAGACACTCTAAATCTTAAAGTAATCGTATTCCCATAGTCTGGTATACCTTAGGAGTTAACAGCGCAAACGCATTCGCTCCTGCGATAATCTTGGTCACATTCATTTGCGTAGTCATTAAATGATTGGCGGATCTCCGTAAGGTACATGCGAATTTATGTATGTACGGGGTAAGTCGATTCATCAACGTGGGCTGACTGGCTGGCAGGCTGGCAGGCTGCCTGACTGTCTACAATCGGGTGCTGATAGTTTTGGGTATTTCGCGGGTCGCGGTTCCACTGACTGCGACAGCCACAACGCCGCCTTTACGCTTGTCAACGTCATTGCATCGCTCGCTTTAGTATGCAAAACAGCTGTCATCGTGCTGTGTTCGTCTGCTCTCTTCTGCCCTCTGCTGTGCTACGTCGCGCGCTTGTCACGTGACGACATTGTTCATCTTCTGTGAAATTGTGTGCAATGCGTGCAATGGCGGTTTGATATGGCTTTCCGCGTTCCGCATTCATTTTACTATTTGCTTTTCTTAAAACTTTTTAAAATGCTTTGTTGTAGCTGCATTTTTTGCTTGTTTCTTTTGCGACATGCGGCATGCGGCAGTGGTGTCACGCTGTCTGCCATTTGCGATTAATTATGACAATTGTGCACAGCTGATAATGACGATAGGAATAAGGAACTTAATATATTTTAAAGATGATTCTACTAAGCTGATGGAAGACTGGTATGCACTCACATTTGGCTCACAATTCAAAATGAAAATACGTGCTGGATTCCTTAAACAAGTGGGTGTGTACGCGGGAGCAAATGTAGTGGGATTCAACTCAAATAGAAAGAGTTTAAGAGGCACAGGTGTGTTATATAATTTTAAATCACTATCTAAAAACTGTATTTCTCAATAATTTACTTTTACTTCAAATAGCGCCTCTAAACGGAAAAACAGAATTTAATAAGCAAAGCTCATTACCCTTTTTGAGAGTTACTTGCCCAGCAATATTCTGCCGGAGGCAATTACCAGGCCTCTTGATAAACCAGGTGTCAGCTTATCCAGGTGTCCCTTATTGGGCTTGTCCATAAAATGCTTAACGATAGAATGGGCACGGCAGGGTGGCGCCTCTCTCCGCCGGTAGGTGAGCAGAAGCACCCCACAAGGCGTCGCTACTCTGGGTTGTTGTGCTTAAGGACTAGCCAGAGGAGCTGGAGAAGAGAGGCTGCAAGATGATTACTTACGCGGATAACATGGCTCTTATTGTCGAAGGAAAGTTTTTAGATACTGATGGAACTGATGCAGGGTTATCTGAATCTTGTTGTGAAATGGACCCCAAATTGCAGTCTCTCGATAAATACTCTGAGAACAGGGCCTGTCTTATACACGAAGAAATATAAAATATTTAGAGTCTTTCTTCCCTCAATATCGTGCGTTCTCTGACAGGGTGGGGTAGCTTGGGCTCACCCTTGACAGGGGGCTAACGTGAAAGCGCAACATTGAGGAGAGAATAAAGAAGGCAAGGGGGCACTATCGGCAAAATATGGGACCTCTCGCCTAAAGTTACGTTTTGGCTTTATAACACAATTATATAGCCAATTTTGTTGTACGAAGTCCTTGCTGGTGGAACTCGCTGGAAAGGATGATGTCAGCTAAGAAGCTGGAGAGGGTCTAAAGGTCTGCCCTCATTGAAATCAGTGGAGCACCTCGGACCACTCCTTCTCTAGCGCTCAACCCTATGCTGAATGTGGCGCCCATTGCAGGGAAAACTGCCGCTGCACGCGCAGTAATCAGATTGAGGTGTTCGGGCCTGGACTTAAGCTACGGACACTCTAGTACTCTGAAAAACTTTGAGTTCATCCCCATGATACTGGATAATTGTACACCCTCGCTAGGTCCGAGCGGAACTTTTCCCACTCATATTCCCTCAAGGGAGGAGTGGAAGGTGTGCAACATTCGGAGGCAGGGCTCGAAGTTGGACGGAATAGTTGGTTGTAGATCGGAATCGGGATCGGATAAGAAATATTTTTGGAAATGAGTTTTTTTTTATGAAAAACTTTATTTTCCTATTAAAATTTTTATTTATTTTACTAAAAATTAATTTTTTTTTATAAAATGTTTTTTTTTTATTTTCTCAAAAAATTCTATTTTTTATATTAAAAATTATTTTTTTTTTTTAAAAAGTTGTTGGTAAATAATTTTTATGTCAATTTTGTTTTCCTATTTTTTCGACTATTCTGAGTATTCATTAAAAGTTTCACAATGGGATTCTCATAACTTCTCAAATTATATTCAAGTATATATGTTCCTACAGTGAACCGGTGCAAAATATCGGGTGTTCTGTAAGAGCTATATGTATGTATATAATTGGCGCGTACACCCTTTTTACCTCCTCCTATTTGTGGTGTGCGTCTTGATGTTGTTCCACAAATGGAGGGACCTACGGTTTCAAGCCGACTCCGAAAGGCAGATATTTTTTATGAGGAGCTTTTTAATGGCAGAAATACACTCAGAGGTTTGCCATTGCCTGCCGAGGGGCGACCGCTATTAGAAAAAAACATTTTCTTAATTTTGATCTTTCACCGAGATTCGAACCTACGTTCTCTCTGTGAAGTCCGAATGGTAGTCACGCAACAACTTATTCGGCTATGGCGTTTGCATCTTTGAGCTGATAATACAACTGAAATATTATTGGAATGATATTTTTTTTTATTATAATCTGGTAGATAATTTCATGGCATTCATTTTTTGAGTATAGTATCCGGCGTGACTACGAGTTAAATAGTCCATTCGATCAGTCCAATTTTTGGATACTTTTTCCAATAAATCTGAATAGAAATATATAAATGCGCTTAATCAGCGACGCTAGCGATGGTTATTTGACTTGAATTCTTACATGAGCTGTGTTTTATAGGCATGCAAGCTAAGATTCTTTCATAAAATTTGCCACGTAGTTGAAGGACAAAGGCCAGGAAGTAAAGAACGACGACGAATCGGCGTCTTCTTGAACACTTTCCTCTATGAACTTCAAATTTATTTGTTTGAAAGTGAATTTCCCCCATTCGGGAGCCTTTTTTGGCGTTAAGCGATTTATGATGAGTTGCCAAGCTTACTGAACAGAAATGTCAACACAGTTTGCGATTCTCAGCTGTCAAATCATAGTTATCGATAACGATAGCTCTGACGCAGCTAAAAAAACACCCAATACTACTCTAGCGAAGCGTTAGCATGCATACTCGTAGATTAAGTTCGCTTGCAAATCGGCCGAAGCGTCGCTATTCGCATTAGTAAGCAGATCCACAGTAGTTTAGGAGGCATTGACAAATTGATCTCGTTTTTCCGGTTTTCTCTAAATCCAACACACTTCAATCTTAATTTTCCTGCATTAAAAAAAAAGTAATAATTTCCTATATTTACCGGTTAAACATTGTAATTATGAATGTTTAAAAAAGCAATTACCAGAATACTGGGCAATTTGCGCGCAATTTCAATTAATGGCATAATTTAAAAGTAAATTGGCGATTTTTTTTAAGCAAACATACCTATCAACGCCTAAAGTGATCGTTTGTGTGCCAAATCGACTCAATCAACAGTAATTTGTTTTAGCAAAAAAATGCACACTGAGTACAAAAACAAAATATGGCATAACCTTTGCACCCGTACTTTTAACCGTTAGTCATATATGTACGCACAAAAAGTAGGCTGGCCGCGCATGCATTTGTATGTGTTTCCCGCGGGTCATATGAGTTTCCCACCCACTGCCCGTTGAGTGGTTGGACGTTGCATGTCGCTTTCGTCAAATGTGGCATAATTTATGACACTTTCATTACGTTGACGACAAGCGGCTGGCGACAAATGCCATAAAAAGCGGAAGGATTGAACAATACGTGCACATCCATGTAGAGAAAATCGAAAGGGACAACATTTAAGCGACGTAACTGGTGAACAAATGGCCATATCAATGGGTGGAGTTGGCTGCCACGACACGTGTTACTACAAAATGCTTGCCCGCCCACACAATCACGTCGTACAAATAAAAAAAAACGCGCACACGAAATGACACGACAAGCGTAACAGTACTGCCGAGCAGTGTGAGTATCGTTCATTTGAATTGCCCTGTGTCGTGTTACAAAACGTTTTTCGAATGTATATTTTTGAAATTTATTTGCGTACATTTTGTAGTGGCAATGAGTTGCCGTCCCTGGTGGGAAAATTTGGTTCGTGAAGAGTACAAAGGTTCGAAATGTATGTATGTACTTTATGTGGTTAGTAGGGATATTTTATAAACCAATTACTACTTTGAAAGGTGGAATCAAATATGGGTGAGGTTAGGTTGAAATAACCGCTGTCAAGTTGGTCAATATACTCAGTTCCGCAGTTGGATCATTTGAATCACATGAATCTAAAATCCCTTGCCATTTCTTAAATCCGTAAGTGGGGTCAACGAAGCGGATTAGTAGTCGTATTTTCAATTCATCCATGCAGTTGCTTGCTCGAAAAGTCTGTGACCGATAAATCTTGCTAGTTAGTGTAAGGCAGTCGAAGAAAAAAATGTATAATTTTGAGACTATGTAAGTATGGAAAGTTATATCAAGGTTTCTAAAGTGAAATATCTTCGGGTATTTTTCAAATTTCTATGCATTCGATTTTGTTCTTTAGAAAAAATATGCGAGAGGGTCTCTCAAAAGTGGTGTATAAATATTAGGAGTGAATAATTTCTGGATGGTCCCTTTTTTTACAGATAGCTGTACACTTTTGTTACTACAATTAATTATTGAAACTTATTATGAAAAGGGTCGAACTTTTAGAACAAGATATCGCAAAATTCGTGATTTTTTGCTGAAAATAATCATCCGAATGAGTCTAAAATTCAAGGCGTAGTCAAAAAATGTCAAGAAATTGGTTGTGTGGAGGATAGAAAAAAGAGTCTCCCTGTAGTGGATGCTCATAGAACATGATGTATTTGTTTACAAAAAATCTGGTAGTTAAGAGCCGTATTTTAAATAAAATGTAGTAAAAATTAAACCTAAAAGATTCAAAATTTGTACATGATTTATTTTAAAACAACATCTTTGTAGTCACAGGAAAAATGTTACAATTGTGACATTTATTATGAGCTGAAATGTATGTGAAGAGTTTTTTAAAATGATATATTTTCGGTTCTTTTTAAAATTGTTTTAATTTTGTTTTTTTGAATTTTTTGAAAACAAAATGCTAAACAAATTTTTTTTAATTTTTTTTTTTTTAATTTTGAGAAATTTTTTTATTTTTAGAAATTTTAAAAATCTAACTTTATATATATCGTTGGTTCTTTTTAAAATTCTTTTATTTTTTTTATTTTTTAGAATAAAATATACTAACATAATTTTTTTTTAATTTTGGGAACCATTTTTTATTTTTGGAAATTTTGAAGAACAAAATTTTGATATACCTATATTCGGTTCTTTTTAAAATTCTTTTAATTTTTTTTTGTTTTTAGAAAATTTTGATATATATTCGATAAATATCCTAACATAAAAAATTTTTTTTTTAATTTTGGCAAACATTTTTTTTTGTAATTTTCGCTCTGGCAAAAATATTATTTAAAAAAATTTCTGTTATTTTTGGAAAAAATTGTTTTTTTTTTAATTTTGGAAAACATTGTTTTTCGTTTTTTTGGAAATTTTTAAAAACAAACAAACAAAAAAACAAAAAAATATCCTAACATAAAAAATTTTTTTTTTAATTTTGGCAAACATTTTTTTTGTAATTTTCGCTCTGGCAAAAATATTATTTAAAAAAAATTATGTTATTTTTGGAAAAAATTGTTTTTTTTTTTTTAATTTTGGAAAACATTGTTTTCCGTTTTTTTGGAAATTTTTAAAAACAAAACCCTTAGATTATTTACTGCGACGCTCAAATAAAATTTGAACAAATCAAAAAATTAATGAACTTTTCTCAAAAAATGTTCAGTCCCTTTTTTATTAACGCAGCTTAAAAATAAACCGATTTTAAGAAGAACGGACGACAATGTCCAAAATAATCAGATAATCAGAAAATTTTCTCCACTGGTTAATTTTGTCCTACAGGCCACGCACATATTCCCACACGTAAATATTTTCTACCTGCTGTTACGTTTGACCAACTGTCACGTTGATATTTTCACCCTAACAGTTTCAATTTTTTAACGCCATTCGCAACTGGACATTATGGGTTAGAGAACAAATGAAGTACGGTGAGGTAGAGAGATTAATAAGCAAGTGGGTGCAAGCTTGAGCCAAGCAAACAAAGAGCTTGATACCCAAAGCAAAGTTGGTTGAAATGATATAACAGAAGGCCATAATATTTATTAATAATAACTGGATGACCTCCAGTGTTGTAATTCTGATTTCTAAAAAGAATTGCATTCGCCTTCAAACATTGGTTTCTAAACTAGTCAAGAATGAATTGGTAAATATTTGGATACTACTTTTGAGGAATATAGTGTCATAGAAAATTTAATACTGGCGCATTTTCCTAGTACACAACAGCGAATGCTATCCAATAGCAGCTGTTTACAATATTTCGTTATGTGATTGACCGAGCTTCTTCTGCAATTTGTAGTCCGCTTCTTGATGTTGCTCAACCTGTTGAGTGACCTGCAGTTTTAATGACGCCTCTAAATGGGAGCAATACACTCGGAGGCCATAGCTATTCGAAAAAACGTTTTCTATGAATTATTCTTCATAACAACAGACCGCATCAAATCCCCTCACCATATCAGGTGGCGCAAAATTAATCACCCTATCGGAAGATTTTTAATTTTTACCAATGATACAGCTGCGGTGTACAAACAGATAAGTAATAAAGCACGAAAAAGTAAAAATAATTTTTTTAGCGCTCAAAATCATTGTTTAGAAGGTTATTCAAAAACAAAATTTGATCATTAAATTGGTGCCATTCTGTTAGTTACGCAAAAAAGCCACTCACCTACGGCGATCGAAGATATAGGCATTTATTCCTTAAAAACTAATCAGTCAGCTAATCTGTGAATTATATATAAATAAACATTTGAGCTTTCAATTTTTAAGTCTGGCAAAAACTATCTTAAAAGAGAGCTCCGGCCGTTTGATATCATTCACGCGCTACCATACAACTTTTGGCTATTCATGCGAGTTTCAAAGCTGCTTTTTCTTCAACTACTCCCAGGGGATTTTTGTTGCTTACTGCATTCAACCAAAACAAACGTGCATACGATTATAAATAAATGGCAATGTGTGATTTTGCTTACACTGTATTTGTGTATTTTCTTCTGGTTTCGATCACAGCGACCCTTTCGCTTGACGGTCTCATTTACACACTGCTTTCACAATGCAGTAGGTAGGTGGGATTTTTTTAATGTTGCACATATTCCTGGTAGTTTTTTGTGCGCCCATTTGACATAATTAAAGGCCATTAATCACGCTCCTGATTCAGTGCGTCAAATGTCCGAATAAACTGCCGCCCAGGACGACGACCTCCGATGCGCCATTTGTAGGCGGATGGTTGCAGCAATGCTTTATAGGGTTAATAATAAAGGTGTAAAAAACGCATTTAACTGAAATGTGTAAATGTGTGTATGTGTGCAGGAGTGCAGAAATGCATGTTCAAACATTTCTACGTAAATGCACGCAGTAACTGGAAACTTAAATTTTACAACACTTTGTGTACGAAAAATGGGTGGATGCTTTTTTATATATTTTTTTTTTTACTTGTTAGCCATGAAAATGTTGACCACAGCCGACATGCTTTCAAGCTTCATACCGCCGCTCTATGTATTTTCCGATTCAAACCCCTATCAGACACTTCATGTCACTCTCCTGGGCATATTCTCGAATGAAATACTCCGGCGATATCATATGGATCGACGCTCAAACGCTATCACTCTCGTTGCTCTTGCACACACACACACATGTACACTAACGCATTGGCTGTTTTTACTTTTTTTGTGGAGTCAACGTTGTTTTTGTTTTTCGCAACATGCTGCCTTGAGTGTTTGTTTGTGTGTATGTTTCTGCGCTCGTGTGTGTTTTGTGGCACGTCAATTAACGTTGCTTTGTTGTGGCGTTTATGTTGGACACTTGCGCCATGCCAAGCATTTGTGGCGTTGTTATAACTCACTGTCTACTGCCTGCCTTTTTTCTTTGCTTTTCCCTTCAGCAAAATTCCACTCAGCTCGCCATATCTCTCGGCCCTCTACCGCACCAACTTCTATTTGATTTAGTTAATTTTTTTCCATACAAATTTTTTTCACTGCTTTTTGCTCTGCTCGTTTGAAATTTCACTACTCCATTTTGTTGCAATTTGTATACCAGCGATATGACAAAATATGTACAGCAACAACGCCAATTCATGTCATGCCAGGATATGCTGATATGCGCGTTTTGCTGCGTCATGCCTGACTGAATTTTCGGACGCTCGTGAACTTTCTCGTCTGCCTCGTTGTTTCGTTGATGGTTGCGCTGGCTGGCTACCGTCGTTTGATTTTTAACAACTTTGATTTTTTTCTTAATTTAATGTTGACGAAAATGCAGGAAAAAATGATATTCTAATAAAGAATATTATTTCTGTGTTGAGTTCTAAGTTAATTTTGATAAATGTCTAAATTTAATTAAAAAAAATTTAAATTTAAAAATTTCTGTGCAAAATGTGGAAACTATGGTAAGAATTTTAATGATGCTATGAAAGTTAAATTATTTAATTTAAAATGTTTAAAAAAGTTTCCTGAAGTACTTTTGATATCTTTTAATAGCTTTAGGAATATATCTAACGATTTTTGAGGCCTAATTGATTATTCTGTTTTTCGTTTATAATTTATTTTTTGGGAACGTGAAGTTTAAAAATGGATTATTCATACCCTCTGCTGCCATTGTTGAAGGTTGGTTGGTTGTTGATTAAAATGGCGATTCATCCAAAACCCTACTAGCGCTTCCGCACCATTTTGTTGCTACATCCGCGTTACCAACTTGTTTAACAGTTATTTACAGCATGACTATATCCAGTCTGAGCAGTTTAAGAACCTTATTAGGTTGTTGACGTCTAAGCCAAACAGTTAATCGAGACTCTCGAGGAGTGGTTTGCCCAGATTTGACATTCTCTCCTTCCATAGGGTAGCGCATTCACAAAGGAAATGGAAATTCGTCTATTTTTCTCTGGTTGTCTACAACTGCGACAGTGTGTGTTGTGAGGGATGTCTATTTTGGCTGCTTGTTCCGTGGTTTCATGTTTATCAATGTTGACGTTAAAAACAAGGCGATTTGCAGATCTGCGACAATTGGCGTGGTATATGTGTACACCCCGCTGTGGCAAAAATCATAGCAAGAGTGATCCTTGAGCGAGTAAAAAAGGCTTCATAAGATTCCGTATGTGCAGAACAAGCGGGCTTTCGACCGGGTCCCTCGTGTATTGATCATATTAATACGCTACAAATTAGCATCGAAAAGAGTGTGGAATATAACACAGACTTGCATGTGGTATTTATTAGATTTTATGAAAGCTTGAGCTTCAGCGTTAAGCGGGACTTCATTTGTGCGGCTTTACGACGAAGAAATGTGCCTGATAAATTTTATCTTGAATACGAGCAACATACGAAAATGCTTGCTGTCGAGTTCTACAAAGCGGCGTTCGCCAAGGGTGTATCCCATCACCTGTGCTGTTTTTGCTGGTTATTGGTAATGTCTTGAATGCAGCTCTGCTACCGCACCGAAACTGCGGACTGAGATGGGACACGTTTAGATATCTTCAGCATCTCAATTAATACCGGAATTGAACAGTATGGTTGAGTGACTAAATAAATACAGTCCAATCGGGATAGTCCGACACATACGGGACCGACTCGTTGTCCGATTATCAAATATTCTGGACTACCGAAGGTTCCTTTTAATCAATGTTAATTCAAAAATTATGATCAAAATGCATAATTCAAAAATAATCTTTTTATTACTATCTCTTTTAGTGGGGGAACAAAAACGGAACTGCTAAACTTAAAGAAAATAATTTCACGCAAAATTTTTAGTTTTTTAATACATATGCAGTTAATATAAAATATAATAATAATAATTAATATCTTTGCGCTTCACTATGTCATATATAGTAGCTCGCCCGACTCCGTAGATCCCACTTAGGTAAAGAGGTGTTTCACCATGCTCGTATCGCTGAATTATGGCCCATTTCTCGTTCGGCGTAAGTGTTGTATGTTTAAGTTTGTTTGACGTCGATGCCATCCCTAAGTAAAACCAAATCAGAAAATAACGACACGAAAAGACAGAAAAAAATCACATCAACACCGTCAGAAATCGCGAGAGAACTGGCGTCGTTCAAATTTAATGACAAATACGTTGTGACCGGGAAACAAAACACAATCCCCCTCTGCTGCTCTGCTACGACTGATCAAAATAAAATAATGCCAATTGCATCCAATACACGTTATGAGGTTGTCGGATTACCGAACGTGTCGGATTAAGAAATGTCGGACTATCACGATTGTACTGTATGATGACAGCTTGGGAATTAGTTGCAGTAAGGCACAAATTTTAAGTTTGTCTACCAACTCTGTAAATATTTCGGGTGCACCAGTGGAACGTGTTAAGCAATTTGCATATCTTGGTAGCGAGGTAGCTGCTTTTGGGGATACGGATGAAGATGTAAAATCTCGCATTAGTAAAGCTAGAGAATGAGAATTTTCAAATCCAAAGTAGTAGCTGTTTTAAATTGAAAGTGACCAAATCCACACTACGAGCCTTCAGGTTTTTATAAATCGCTGCCTGAGAAACATCTTCTGCATTTATTGGCCCAAAACAATTTCGAATTCAGATTTACTGAAAAGGCGCAAATGGATCCAGCCGAAATGCTCATAAAACGCCAAAAACGATGCATGCATTGAAGAAAGTCATTGGAGTGAAATCCTCTCACGAATGTTGGTCGCAAGCCTAGTAGACCGAGGGAAACTTGAAGGCGAACAGGTGAAAGGGTGGCTGGAAGCATTGGAAAGAGCTGGAACCAACTGAAATACTCTGCCAAAAATTGCAGAATCGCAGGCGTGATTGATGCCCCATGCCCCACGAGGGATTAAAGACCTGAAGAAGAAAAATGTTGACGTTTGTTTGAGGATGTGGGTTTTGCTAATTTTGCAGGTCACACCATCTACAATCTGCGATTCGGAGGTATTTTGAGAAAATATTATTGCAGATCTATTGTTGCAGACCTGAATATATAATTTAAAATTTGCTTACGTAATACCAAGCTTTTCTTTTTCATTTCGAAACTCTTTGAACTCTCTTTATACTCCATCGCTGCTAATTCAAGCTTTGATAATCCAGATATAATTATTTCATCGTACTCTAATACGAGTTCCAAACAAGACTAGGTGTGATTGAAAGTAAGCCAAAAATCTCATTGACAAGAATTTTCATGGAACTAAAAGCTAAAACGGTTTATTTTATTTTACTTCCATTACCTTAATTGAAAAATTAAACCAGAGCTATAGAATAAATGCATAAGGGCTTCTAGCCGAAGCTAATAGAAAATCAAAAAAATAACTTGATACTTATATGATATTGAAGTCATGCCATTGCCAGTTTTTCAACTTTCCTTGCACCCATTTATGCACCACCTTGAAAACCATCAAACACTAAAATGACATTCACAAATGAAACACCGATGCGAACTGCAACCCCCTCGACAGGGTCATGCCAGATTTTACTAGGCAACCAGGTGACCAGTTGATGCTTGGAATCCATAATTAGCATCGTCGAAATTCCCAAACGGCACTGCAAAAGCCCGAAAAATTGTGTATGCCAGTCTTAAACGAGGCTCAACCGCAAAATTTGCATTTTATGAAACAAAACCAAATCAATCTAATTCTTCTTAAAATTATTTCGGACACCTGGTAACTAAAATGATTTTGCATTGAAATAAAATTGCTTAAAAGTCTAAAAAGTACAACAAGAACAAATAATATTGCAATATCGCTGCTACGCCTGCATTGGTTTTGCCACCTGCTTTACGCTGACAACTTTATGGTCCCAAAAGCGCGACATCAATTATTGAATATTGGCCATTACCATTTCGTTGGTGATTGGGAATTGTAGCCGTTTGCACATCAATTGAATTCAGTGGAATTGTATTTTTTTAATTCAATTTTTTTAACACTCATTCAATTACGCAAAAAATATAAAATAAGAAAAGCAAATGTATTACATATCTATTTTGCATAAATTGTTGAATGTATGTACATATGTGTGTGTGGTATGTAAATTTGAGCGCGAAAAATAAATAAGAATAAGTTGATTTGAGCTGCAAATTGAGGCGTCGCATTCGCGTAAATTTAATAAAGGCCTGGTGTAATGAATTTTATGAAAATCATTTATGCATGTGTTAGTGTTATATGGAGAGTATTTCAATAAAATACAACACACACCCGCTCTTAAAAATAAAATTATAAAAATTTTTTTAAAATAAAGGAAAACCAGTGTATATTTTACGACAATATTTTCTTATTTTATTTTTTTTTTTATTTGATCAATAAATTTGCCTTCTGCTTTAGTACACACAGATGTGCACGCTTTTCCACGTTATCAAAGGAATAATTTTTTTTTGTTTTTTTTTTTAGAAACACTGTTCAGTATGGTTTCAACGGTGATTTCCATGGCGTCAATCGACTCATTTCGCTACCTTTTAAACGCCAAATACAGTTTCGGGAATAGAGAGTAGGTGCAGAGGTCCAACTGAGGTGAATAATGTGAATGGATAATTTTTTAATTCTTATCGAAAACTCCACTCATGATCGATTGCACGAACACTTTTAGTTCAGTTTTGAGAATTCTGTGCCTCTGCTTTCGTTGAATTGGCTAGTCGAGCATTTCTGGCTGCCTTTGGTAGGTTCATACCAGCATTGAGCATTTTTAGACGCATTCAAGATATTCAATATGTACAAATAATTTAGAACATTTTATAAATTATATATTCTCAGCCACTACTGTTTCTCCCACTATTTCGATTTTTTTTTTCTTCAAATCCAGACTCGAATTTATAGTCGCATATAAACATCAAAAGTTTGCGCCGATTTGCTGATCACCCATTTTTTTCCTTACTATGTAATGTCATTATCATTTTACTAATGTCTCAATTCATGCGTCGATCCCACTGCCGATGTTTGAACTTATCTTTTTATTAGTCAATTTGTTTACTCCTTTTTATATATGCGAATATTTTATTGTGTCGTAGCACTAAAGCGAATTTCACCGACTTTTAACCGACATTCTGTCTACTTATTATGCCAAGTTCCTTTGAGCTTTATTTTTATATATTTTTTTCTTTGTTTTTTGATGAGTCATTTTACCCCAACTCCTCTGTCATTGTCACTGTGACAGTCCGATCGTAATTTAAAGAACCCGTGAGATGTGCATTGCATCTCTAATCGCGTTAATTGTGACGATGCCGCAGTGAGAAAGTCTACAAATTAGAAGCCGCTTTGAATAATTTTAAAAGTGCTTTGTTGTTGTTTATTTTCTTTTTATGCTAATACGCGCGTAAAGCTTGTAAAGAGGTAACTTCAAAAAAATACTTAAAGAGTGATGGGAGCTTCTGGGGCAGTAAAAATTACTTTGAATATTATTAAGCTGTCTGGGCAAAAAAACTCTAGTGATCTAACCAGCACAGGTCGAGGTGGCTACGCTCTATATACGTTTATGAGTTTTAAATTATTTTTAGTTTATAATGTAACCGATGTTTAACTTTAACAAATGCCATGGCTTTATTATTTTATTCGACGTTGTCCGAGGTTATCTAGAATACCAGTTCTTTGAATAAGCCTCAATATTGGGCGGTGATGAACGGATATTCGTCCATGAACGATTCAGGGACCAACGCCGATACTGCAGCAAATTACAATATGCGATTCATATGAATGAGTTGAGCGCACCAGCCTAGAAGGTATTCGTTTCGGTATCCACCACTAGTGGAAAAGGAAAATTAAGGGTTCTTATTTAGCACTGCTGCGGCCGCCGTAGCCGAATGGATGGGTGCGTGACTGCCATTCGGAATTCAGAAAGAATGTGAGTTAAAATCTCGGTGAAAGGAGCGGTCGCCCCTCGGCAGGCAATGGCGAACCTCCGAGTGTATTTCTGCCACGAAAAAGCTCCTCATGAAAAATATCTGCGTTCGGAGTCGGCTTCAAACTGTAGGTTCCTCCTTTTGTAGAATAGCATCAAGGTGCACGCCACAAATAGGTGGAGAGCTCAGCCAAATACCTAAAAAGGGTGTACGCACCAATTCTGTATATACATATATACACCTTTTTTAGGTATTTGCCTGAGCTCTCCACCTATTTGGGCTGTGCAACACGCATTTATTCTGATATCTGGATGACAATCAATGTCTTCGGCTCCCGAACGCTACGCTCACAAATACTCGAGTAGTGCTGCCTCCCCTTTTGGTCTCATTTCAAAATTTCGCTATCAAGGTTATTTGGTACCCAGGCACAGAGGCCTAACAGGAAACTATTGGTGATGGGTTTTCTACGTGCAAAGAGAGGCAGAAGTGCCTTGGGCATTTGTGGTCTGCTCTTGAATAGATAAGCCTGAAATCCCTTCTGGTCCTTAGCGCATCTGCGAAAGCTTCTAAGAGAAGTTGCTTCTCAGGCTAAGAAAATCACAACCCTTGGTGTTCGTGAAGCTCTTTATCGGGCATCGGACGGTGTCGGAGATAATCCATGTGGTGCGAATCAACACAACTTCAAGTCCTACAGAAGTCAAGTTCTCTGAGCATACCCACTCATCCATTTGTCTTACTTTGATTGATCTTACTTTATACTAATTTAAATATCTAAGCCAAACCCGGAAACCCATTTCTCCCACTTTCTTGATCTGCGAACCTAATTAGGATTTTCCTGCCAAAAGATACATATTTCTTTAGTCATTGAGCTACCCCAAGAACCAGCTGTGAATGCTTATTTGCCAATTATTGTATTATTATTATGAGGTGATTTGGCACTGCGACCTGAAAGATCTATTGTTCTTCATGGATTCGGAGTTTTTCTCTGAGCTCAACTTTTTTAATAAATTTTAATGGGTGTCCTATTTCATTGTGTTTATTGCTTTCTCTAGGTGATTTCATATTAAGAGCTGCCTCGACATCTCGAGCTCGCTGTTCACGTCGCCGAATCCTTCGCTTTTGTGAAGTAGAAGCGAGATGTGTTGACCTCGCTTTAGGCCACTTCTTCAACTATCTATTTGCTAATTATCTTCTGGTAATGAACAAAATTAACAATTTATAAGGCGCTCATAATCACCGTTCTATCATTTGAGAGAAAGACTCAGCAGAATATTTTTGGACCTTTGCACGTTGGCAACGGCGAGTATCAGAGGCGATGGAACAATGAGTTGTATGAGCTTCACGACGCTATAGACATAACTTTTTAAAGATGGATAAACAGTCAATTCTAAAACAGACTTCATCGCTGCATTCAGACTAATTTAATTTGGTGTTATTTTTTATGAAGAACGGCCTTAAGGCAAGTCCTGCCGAACAAACTAGAAGAATTGATAGAATGCAAACCTCTTTATACAAATGTTAGTATCTTGATTTTTTTTTTTTTTTGTTGACTCCTTTACTCTCGAGCCATTTAAATTTTAAACGAAACATTATAATCAACAATTCCTACACAAGAAAATACCTGCGCTTTTTGAACAAGAGATAAATCACTTATAAATCCTTCACAGCTATTCAACTGCTACATGAAATGTATAGAAGGATGAAGGGTGAGGATGTGCTTCTCATAATGCTTGCTAATACGAATAACTCATCAGATCATCGGTGATTGACAACCACAAAAGCAACAAAAAAATATTACATTTACTTACGCAAATCTAACTCACCCTTTTTCACCGCATTATTGGCAAGCGCGCAGGCCAAGGACTGCTTCATCTTTGAGACACATACACACCTATGAAAATATTTTAGTGCCTTGGGAGAAAATTCTGGATGGGTGAGACAAATTTTTAAATTTTAGGTTTGATTATAATAAAAAGTAAACTGAAAGTGTTTTGAAAAAAACTTCATAATTTAAGGATTTATTCAAAATTGAAAATCTTGGTATGGAGTTTTTTAAGTCAAATATCTTCGATGTTATTAACATATTTATCAATTTTTGTTGTACATATGTATTTGTTTTTTTTTTTTGGAAATTTATTTTCTTTTTAATATTTTTTAAGAAAAAAATTATTTTGTTTTCGTTATTATTAACATTTTTATAAATTTTTGTTGAATACATTTCTTTTTTTTTGGAATTTTTTTTTTTTTTGAAATTTTTTTGAAGTATTTTTAGGGAAAAAAGTATTATTTTTCTTTTAATATTGGCATGTTATTTGTGAAAAATAAAACCCCCCATTTAGATTTCTTTCATATTTTTTTAATTAACTAAATTTGGAAAAAAAAATTTTTTTTTAATATTTGATAAATATTTTGTATGCCATTTGTGCAAAACAAAACCCCGCCTGACAGGTTTCAAAACATTTATTTTTCATTGATACCTGAGGCTTCATAACTGAAAGTTTATGAGAGAGGCATTCCATTATTTTTTCGAGTTATAATAAAATTCGTACAGGGCACCAGTGAACCAGCCAACGCTTTCGCGGTGTAAGTAAGTAATTGAAATGTGATGATGAGTCCAAGCCATACGTGAAATGCATAATAATTATAACTCTGAATTCATTATAAGTGCACTGATTCATAAGCATTACATTTCCTAGCAGGATGTTGCGCATTTTGCGCGTATGTGGCTGCTAACAAAGAAATAAATTCAAAATCTCTAAGGACATGCGATTATCCTTACAATTTCATTGCTAAAATACTTTTCTTGTAAAATCAAATAAAATATTCATTTTGATCTTTGATCTATGCATAAATACACATTTCCGCCAGCGTGGCTCCACCACTTTGTCATCTACGCCACATCACTCAACCAGGCAGCCAGTCAGCCCGCCAACCAACCAACCAACCAACGAACCAGCCAGCCAGTTAGCCTCCGGTGTCAGTTGCTGCCACTGAATATGTAGAGTAAGGAGCAGATTTGACAACGCCATGAACACGTTTCATTACACCTTTTCCCACTCCTCCCATTTACGCACCCATACAAATATAATTTTCTACGATTGAATCTTTGCTTTTGAGTATAATCGCCCACGCAACGAAAGACGCGCTGTTAGCCTTGCGGTATCCTTGCATTATTTCAATTCTACTTTCGCATTCTTATTTATTTTCATTTCACATTCTCTACTACACTTGCAAATGGAGCGGGGGAAAGAAATTCAGAAATTGTTTCCTTTTTGGCGTGCGAGCAATTGAAAAATTGATATGGATGGGTTTTCAATGATGCCAACAACAAATAGCAGGAATGCAATAGCAACAAAAAATCAGCCAACAGAAATCTAAGTAAAGCGATGACAACAACAACAAGTATTGTCAAATGGCATTGTCGTCAGTCGCCAAGAAAATAACCAAAATCGCTTGCTCTTCATTTCATTCATTGCTGAGTAAATTTTGTGGCTTACGCCGGGCGAATGAGCGGGTAATGGTGAGCATTGAATACCCTGGAAACCACTCACAGCGCGCATTTATTTGCACAATTGCGAAATAATTTTAAAAACTCTGAAAAATGTGTTCATATTGTAGTTATCCGTTTGGAAGGATATTTCTAGCTACTCGGCCTGCCGCCAACGCCCCCAACTGCAACGTATTGGCAACGTCTTACAGGATTTATTAAGTGCTAAAAATGTGCAACAACAGATAAATGGTTGCGCCAAATTCTTGCAATTCATGCAACATTGGATGAATAATAAAATGAGAAAATCCACAGGGAAAGAGAGAGAAGCGAAAGGTTGAAAAGATGTGAAAAGTGCCACTGGTAAACGTAGAACAATCGCAAAGTAAGTTGGCAACTCGAGGACATGCAGTCAATTGATGGCGTGGATTTTCATATTTTTATGGCTTCCGCTGGAAAGTTGTACAAATAAAGCATAAACAATTGAAATTTATAGTTAATAGTTTTTGAGATATATTAGTTAGACAAATATTTTATTTAAGACCTGCGTGCTTAACTATGTATATTAATGTCTGCATTTGGCATGGAAAATTGTCCCCGGCTGCCTAGTGACTTTAATGCCATTCTGCAGCTTTGATGGAGATGTGGATTTTCGACTGAAAAAACGAAAATATTTTGAGATTTATTAAATGCTGAAAATTTTGGTATATATTTAATAATTGTACAGCCATTTTTTTAACTTTTTTAGAGAACACACAATTTAAAAAAATTTTTTGCGAAAAACAAAATATGTATATTAAGTTCAAAACAAATTTTTTTGTCTTAGGATATAATATACTTCATGAAAAAAAAATTTTGACAAAAATGACAAAAATGACAAAATTGAAAAAAAATTGTCAAAAGGATAGGAAAAGCATTAAACACAAACTCTAAATATCTTGAAGATATTTCACTTTAAAAACACTGTAGCAAAATTTTCAGCGTTGAATAAATCTCAAAATAATTAAACTTTTTTATCAAGGGTGGTTAAGTTTCAAGGGCCGGTGTTGATTTTGAATAAAATACAGTGTTTTAGGAAATTATTATCATTTCTCTTTATTATGATAATATTGGTATAGCGCAATTACGTATGGATCAAAATATCGGCCAAATGGCCGCCGCGGCTTTGGCGGCACACCTCTATCCGATGGTCCAAATTTTCGTTGACGCTGAGGCATAATTGAGGTTCTTGAATTGTTGCTGGCTTATCGACGTACACCTTTTCTTTCAAGTAACCCCAAAGAAAAAAGTCCAACGGTGTCAAATCACATGATCTTGGCGGCCAATTGACATCGCGGCGGAGTGAGATTATTCGGCCATCAAATTTTTCGCGCAAAAGAGCCATTATTTTGTTAGCTGTGTGACAAGTGGCACCATCCTGTTTAAGCCACATATCGTCCACATCCATATGACGAATCCACTGAGGTGAAAATGTGCCTCATCACTGAAGATGATTTTCTTCGAAAATTGGTCAGTCACTATTGCCATTGCCTGCCATAACTTTAACGCATTGCTCGATTGTGTATCTTTCCATGGTTCAAATTGAGTTAGTCTGAAATTGAAAAATACCAAATGAAATGCAGAAAAAAACTTCACGTTGCGGTGTGGCTTACATTCAACATCGGCCCTTTACAAAAATTACTATACCTCTGCTTTCATTGACGTCTCCAAGTGGGAATCGAAAGTCGGAGCAGCTCCGAATACTGCTAGTGACAGGCAGAAGCCTTTGCGATCCTACAGAGAGCGAGGGAGCGGGAGATAAATATTAACATTTTTTCCGATAGTCAAACCGCGATCAAGGCTTTGTCGACGCCATGGTGCAGATCCAAACTAGTCAACTCCAATAAAGAGTAGATCAAATCTCTTGGGTGTGCAGGTAAAATTTCTCTGACCTGGGTTCCAGGGCATAGAAACATAGGGGCAAATAAAATTGCTGATGAGCTTTTCTGGCACTGCACTTCACTCACTTATACTAAACATAGAAAAGGCGTTAGAATATAAGGAGTATGCTCTAGGAGTATTTCTAGATATATCAGGAGACTTTAACAACGTGACAAAAGATGCTATTTTAAATAGCATAGAGCCACTTAATGTGCAACCCGCGGTTTATCTATGGATAAGGCAGCTATTAGCTAGCAGAAAGATAAAAGCGGAGTGGAACGATGCGAGCGTCACCCAATATGCATGCAGAGGTACTCCGCAAAGTGGGGTACTATCACCGCTATTATGGTTACTTGTAGCAAATGAAATTCTTAAGAAACTTGACGGAGGGGCACCTAAACTAGTGGCATATGCCGATGACATAGCTATAGTAGTTACGGGAAAGTACCTGGACACCATCAGTAATGTGATGAACAGCACTCTCAAAACGATACATCAATGGGCATCTCGCGCTGGGCTAGGGATAAACGCGGGAAAAACGGACATGGTACTTTTTACCAGAAAGTACAAAGTTCCGGCGTGGAACCTACCGAAGCTAGGCAACAACGAACTACTCCTCAAAGACTATGCGAGGTACCTCGGAGTAATACTGGACAGCAAATTGCTGTGGAAGCACAACGTTGAGGAGAGGGTGAAGAAGGCCAGTAATGCATTGTACGCATGTAAAAGAATGCTGGGCGTTACTTGGGGTCTATCACCCTCTCTGATGCATTGGTGCTACACAGCAGTAGTCAGACCGATATTGCTGTATGGAACCTTAGTATGGTAGACTGCGACAAAAAACTGACATACTTAATGCCGTTAGAAAGGATTCAACGCCTCGCTGCTCTGTGCATAACAGGAGCGATGAAGACCACTCCAACGACGGCGCTGGAAAAGATACTCAGCATGCCACCTTTTGACCTCATGGCGGAAAACCTGGCAGCGAAATCCGCGAGGAGACTAATGGCTGCGGGGGTATTCACCTGCAGAACCTGCGGTCACAGCTCAATAGGAAAGTGGAGCTCAGATGGCACGGGCTATATGACTCCGTACTTTAATTGGGAGAGAAGGTTTCGCACTACAAGGAGGGATGGCACAAAGGCATGCAGCCTGGCCATAGAACTTTTCACATCTATACAGACGGCTCGAAAACTCCAGACGGAGTGGGAGCGGGTATATACTGCTCAAAACTAGGAATAAGGCAGCCTATCAAGCTGCCAGACCACAGCAGTATTTTCCAAGCGGAAGTTTTTGCTGTGGGGAAGGCCGCGGAGCTAGCCTACTCTAGAACAAGAAAGAACTCAACAATGAATATATACGTGGACAGTCAAGCAGCAATAAGAGCAATAAACTCATATTGTATTAAGTCCAAAAATGTTCGACGGAGCAGGGAGACCATAGAAAGGCTAGCCGGAAACAATAGGCTGCATAACTACTGGGTACCTGGTCACAAAGGCATTATGGGGAACGAAATAGTAGATGAGATAGCAAACAGTGCTGTGAGGCTACCATTTGAACAAGAAAACGACATACCAAAACCGCTAAACACAATATACAACGAAATAGACGACCACATGAAAAAGCAAGTGAAGGCTAGGTGGACTAACTTGACCACATGCAAAACAGCAAAAGTCATGTGTAGAACTAACTACAAAAAACTGACTCCATGCGTACTTACGCTCTCGCGAAAGGAATGCAGAACTATCATAGGTATGCTAACAGGCCACAATCTATTGGCTGCATATGCGTACAAGATAGGGATTGCTAACACGGACAAATGCAGAAAATGCAGAGAGGATGTTGAGGAGACTTTAGAACACCTTCTGTGCGCTTGTCCGGCATTATTAAAAACGCGACTAAAATGCCTGGGAGCCCCACCGTTTGAGGATCTGGAAGACGTCTCAAAAGCGGAGCTCCCAGCCCTACTTAGATTCGCCAAAAGCGCTGACATCCTACATGATGTCTACTTCAGGTATTCATAGAGGTCGGTCTCCATCTGGTATCGCTAGGGACCAAAAGGTCTATGAGCGGCTTATTGCCAACCAGGCTAACCTAACCTAACCTTTTCTGGCAAGCTCAACTGAATTGGTCTCAGAGAAAGGAGATATCGGACATTGGCATCCCCCTCACTTTTGTTAAAGGGGAATTACAAAACTTATTTCTCAGTAAAGCGCTGATCAGATGGAGATCCACTTCTTCATGTACTACTTCGAAGAGCCTTTGGACCCAGTACAATAGACGGAGTACAGAAATAGATACAGAAAGATACACAGATAGACAGAAAGTCCTGAGGACTCAACGCCATTCAATTTCCAAACTTGTAGCTGTGTTTACCGGTCATTTGACAATCGGCTCACACGCGGAAAAACTGGGTTTACCATTTAATCCCCATTGCAGAAGCTGTGGGGAGCTTTCAGCGAAGGAGACTGTTGAGCAACCTCTTTGTAAACGTTCGGGATCGGCAGCTAGCCGATTAACGTCCTTTCTTCGACAGCTTGGGGTAGTGCGGCAATCTAAATCTCAACAACCTTCTTCAGCTTAGTTAGCTGTGGATATCTGCCCGTTGGAGGTCTTATAATGGTACCAAAATGATACTGGTGCTTGAATCATTTCACCTGCATTCAAATACCTACAAAAATCTTAATTTTATATTCCGATGACGGAAACCATGTGACTAAGTGCCGCACTAGCATTCTCATGAAAATTCATATATTCGTTTTCATAAACGGCTGCAAATTTACAATTTTTCATTCCCCCTAATACTGGGTAAAAGAAACACAATACTCAGCAGGTATCCAAGGACTACTAGTAGCTGTTCTATCCTTTATCAGGGCGTACGGACTGACATGAAAACAAGGAAAAACTCGAATATTTGGACTGGAAGATGCTATTTCATATACATACGTTCCTCCGTTTCAGCTGCTTTAAGAACTTGAAGTTAGTTGCTGACTGACTGACTGACCGTACGATTTTGATTATTGTTTGGATGTCTATAACGAAATGCCAGCTTTGCGGAGGAAAGTTCTATCATGTTCAAAAGTATTATTAAGAAAATTTTGTAGACCTTGGTTGTAAAATTCGTAACTCGAAGAGATCGCTTAATCATCTCAAGCTGGGGTAGCAGTTGGAAGCAGACTCCAAATCTCTAGTTATACAATCGTCGAAATTTATCGGTCTTACAGGTACGTACAACTTAATTGGTAAATCCTAAAACTAACACTCTACAAGGCTCTCATAATGGCCGTCTGAACGTACAGTGCAGAAACTTGGCGATGGCAACATCCGATGAGACACCCCTTGGAGGTTTTGAGAGAAATATTCTGCAAAAGATTTTTCGAATAAAGATCCAGCGGCTACGTTGGCTGAGTCATGTCGTCCGAATGGATACAAACGCTCTGGCTCTGGTAGTATTCGAAGTCGGCCAAATTCGCATAAGCGGTTATCGCGCCAGCCAAGAAGAAGAACAAAAGAGTTTTGTATATGAGATTTGCTGCCAGATTTCTTATGATAAAGATGAACCTTAGAACCTATTTGTGAACTAGCCATACAATTTGGTCTAATCTCGACAATCGCAATTTAAAGTCTCTCTGGCCTCAACTAAATAGACTTAATCTTTGAATGCGCAGAGCGTTGCTATGACTACAGATTGAGCGTGAATGTTTCTATTACTGATATAATATGACTAGCCTAGTGGGGGCTGAGGTAAGAGAGAGAGAGAGAGAGAGAGAGAAGGAGAGAGAGGCATGTGTAAGGCTCTATTTTCGTATGCAGCGACTGGTACATAATCTTGCCTTTGACTTCTACTATGGTTCATTTTCAAACCAGCACTGCCTTACTTTTTTACTTCTTCAATATTTTACTAAATTTATCTTAAATTTACCGCAATTTTCCACGGACTATGAATTAAAGTTTACACATTTCACATGCGTTTAAATTTGAGACTCGCTTAGAAAAAAAGTTTGCTGGCACGATTTTTATTTGAAGATATGTCAGGCTTTCAAAGGATTTCTTCACATGAAATGCAAATAATTACAAAACTTTTGCTGGCGAATTCAAAAGACGCAAAATGTGACGCACTAGTTGAGGGCGAAACTTGGCGACGCTAGCAGGAAAGTTCTAGCGAAACGAGACGAGTCGAATAAGTAGTGGAGTTTGGAAAAAAGTGGAGAGAGAAAGAGTGAAAGTATGGGCTAGCAAAGTTTTGCGCAAACTTACAAATTCATTTAAGTATTTAACGGCAGTTAGCAAGCTATGAAAGCATATGTGCAGGCGCATAACCTCCTTACAACCGACACAAGGAGAAAAAACAACTTTTTAGTTTCGCTTAACTCCAAGGAGCATCACAAATAAAATGTAATATAAATTGATATTGGTTGTGCGCCTAAAAGCAGAGCACATGAAAATCACAGCCAAACCTAAAACCACCTTTAAGTCGGTGGCGCGAATATGCGCAAAGAAAAAGTGCTTCAAAACTTAACAGAATTTTATTAAAAATACACTTTTCCAATAACAGCAACAAAATAGGCATTATTAGCAACAACTCACGACAGTTACAATAATAGTTGCGCAAAACTTTAGCGTGATTTGAAAAGATGCTTGTACGAAGAGGCTATAAAATAAACAACAACAATGCTGCCACTACAACTTATCAAATTTCAGCCACTTCAACTATTGCATTTTTTACACAAATACTGATTTAAGCAAAAACTTTCGAAACGTTCAACTTAAAATCTCAAATTTAGACGAATTTGTGTTGCCTCAGCGGCGTGGAAGCTTTCGTCTCCGGCGTCGACACCGTCGCCAACACTCACATAAAAAGACAAAACTCGCGCGCACTATAGCCAACAGCAACATGAAAAAAATATAAAAAATAAAAAAAGAAAGTCCCGCAAGCAACAACATCAGCGACAACTGAGCTTGAGTGAAACCTTGCCGCTTGCTTATGCATCCTTTCAACCATGGTTTGGCTAAACTTTTATGCCCACACCTACGCCTGACACGTTAGCAACGCTTCGGGCTTTAGGCTTCAGTGCTTAAGCTTCGTTGTTAGTGCAGCATTTTCGCTTATCCACTTTCAGGCTGCCACCCTCGTTTAGTTGGTAGGCAGAAGACTGCAAGCAGCGCTGATGGGTGAAGTTCAGAACTCAAGCGGAGCGTGTAAAATGCGCCTTTGCTTTGACTCACACACTCACAGGGACTTCTTAGTTGCTTTGTCTTGTAGCACCAACCATCATTCCTCCGTGCACCCCTTCGAATTGTTGCGGCCTCTATTTTAATATTTTAATAAAATTTTGCTTTGCAGCATTAAAATCGAGATTAATTTTTTACAAAATTTTATGTTTTATTGTGAAAGAAAATTCCCTTAATTTCTGTTCGAAACGTTCTAACACAATTATCTGGTTTATTTGCATTTTATTTCTCATCATCTCATTAGGTAAAATGCTGAAGTGGCGAGGCTGCATTAACAAACATTTTATGGGCAAAATGCTTTGCTTTTATTGTTGTTTTGTTTTTGTATTATCAGCTGTTCAAACTGTCACTGAAACGGTCTTAATCATAATTACTACTGACTATCAAAATCAAAATAAATATAAAAAATTTAATTAATCCCATTTTAGAGCAACCGTTCCCAAAAATCCGGCGGAACATTTTTTTCTGAATGAAATTTTATAAGACTTGGGATACCCACAATTTTATAGCGCCTTCGAACGGCGGCTTAATTTCGTGTGAAGCGTTTTTATGGAAGCAAAAAAACGTGGTAGAATACGAGAAATACTAACCGTATTGGGCTTTAAGATTCCTAAAGTCAGGTATCGCTGCTACAGAAGAAGTACGCAAGCACCAAACGCAAGCGATTTCCAACTTTTACGGCGAAGTCTTTTTTATAAAACCCTAAAACAGTGGTCGCCAACCTTTTCAATGTGTTGAGCTACTTTCAAGATTTTGAAATAAACAGCGAGCTACTTGCACAAGCCAACATAAATTAAATAATACACAGTTATATTCGACATACAATACATGTATTTATTTTACTAATATACGTTCTATATATAATAAACTTATGACTTATAGTACTTATACTTATGCATAACTACATCCATGTTCACACCTATCAATCGTAACAAAATTTTTTGCAGCCATAATGGCAAATCACAAGCGACTTAAAAAAACAACAAAATAGTAATAGTACATTATTATATAAATAAAATATGGGCAGATAAAAAGAGCGTATTTAATGAGAAGGTTGACATTCTGACTCATCGATAATTTTTTTAATATTTGCAGCATAATTTGATACAGCCATTCGAATACAGTTATCCAAATGTATATCTGTAAGCCGATTGCGGAATTTATTTTTAATAAATTTCATATTGGAAAAAGAAGATTCACACAAATAAGTAGAACTGAATAACGCTTTCACTTTCAACGCAACACGACATAAAACTGAATACTTATCTTTACTTACTAAAGTCCATATACATTTTGTATTTGAACCTAAAGATTTTAAAGTCAAGTCACTTTGAAAAGCAATCAGTTCCATTTCTGTCACAGCAATGTCTTCGCCAAAGTTGTTCATAACACAAGTTGCAAACTGTTGTATATCAATGTCCATGAAGGGTGCAACAACAAATTGCCTCAGTAAAGCAATTTTGCTGAAATCCTTGAAACGATTTTTGAAGTTTTCCTTCAAGTTAGAAACTATTTCCATATGATACTTACTGTCATAGGGCTCTAATAGATTTTTGGATATCTTTTCGGAAAGAATAGGAAAATGCTTAGTATCACGGTTTTTTAGGTTTTGTTCCCAAAATTCAAGTTTTGTAATAAATGCATTTATATCAGAAATCATTTCCGCTAATTCTTTATCCCTGCCTTGAAGCTACAAGTCAAGCTCATTTAATTTCTCTGTAATGTCCACAAGAAAACCAAAATCTCTGAGCCAATCGAATTTTCCATTCTTTGAAAAATTAGAGTATAGCAGGCAGGACATCATTGAAACGTTTGAGCACTCGTCCTCTGCTTAACCATCGCACTTCAGAGTGAAGAAGTAGCTCTCCGTATTGACAATCAATTTCATCAGCCAAGGTTTTAAATAATCTTCTTTGTAACGCTTGAGCTCTAATCTTGTTCACAATTTTCACCACCAGTTTCATAACGTTGTTCAAGTTTAGAAAATATCCGCATAATGCTTGCTGATGTATAATACAGTGGTAACTAAGAAATTGTGGAAAACTTTCATCCTTATGACATAGCGCCACGAGCCCCTTATCACAACCCACCATAGCTGGAGCACCGTCAGTTGTCAGGCCTACCATTTTTGATATTGGAATTTTCTCATAAGAGATGAGATTTTTTAAATGAGAGAACAGCTCTAGCCCAGTAGTATGTCCTTTGAGTGGAATAAACTTCAAAAGATCTTCTTTAATTGTAAAATCACTAAAAGCCATCCTGACAAATATGGCCATCTGTGAGGTGTCAACTACATCTGTTGATTCATCCAGTTGCAGTGAAAAATAAATACAGTTATCTAAGTCACTTCTTAACTGTAAAAAAAATATCATTGCTCATTACTTCTACTCGCCTCATCACTGTATTAGCAGAAAGTTGCATAGATTTTATAGCAGACACTATTTCGTCTTTATTTCTAAAGTTGGCGAATAAAGAATCTGCAGCTTCCAAAAATGCTTGTTTTATGATTTCCCCGTCTTCATAAGGTTTTTTTCTTTTGTGCAATTATCTGGGAAACACGATAAGATGCTTCAGTTGCAGCCTTATTTTTGTCGATTGTTTTCAAAAATTTTGACTTTTGTCCAATTAACTGGATTTTTAAATGTTTCAGTTTTTCTTTTCTGGTGGCAGAATTTAACGGGAATGCCTTCTCAAAATTCGAATGTACAGTTTTAGGATGCCTCTCAATATTTTCTTTTTTAGGAACTGACACAGATGTATTACATAACAAACAAACACTTTTGCCTTTAACTTCTGTGAAGAAGTATTGTTCTTCCCATTCCGAATGGAAATGGTATGTCTTCGCCTTCTTACTACTGCTTCCCATAATGTTTCGAACTCTAACCCAACCGCTTCACGCAGAACGTTGATAATGCCGTTCAGTATTAAACTGAGCGCAATATCGACGTGCATTGCGTATATATAAAGCCAAACAATTCTCGCACTCGCTAATCGGTTCCAGCCGATCCTAGAACGGAGACGCGACTTCGCGTCGTGTTTGTCGGCGCGAAATCGCTTACCGCAGTGTTGCCGCTGTTTATCTATTTATTATGAAAATTTCTGAAATTTGTTAATAATGTTAATGATTTTCAGACTTTTGGATTTTTTGCAACGTGAGCAGCGCGAGCTACCAGAATTGCCTTTGCGAGCTACCGGTAGCTCGCGATCGACGGGTTGGCGACCACTGCCCTAAAAACTAAAAACCGATAAAAACTATAGCCAAGACTCATTCGATGAGGCGTCGCTTGGAGTGTTTGAGAGAAAGATTCTGCGGAAGATTTTTGAATATTTTCACTCGTTACGTATCTAAGTTAAGGATGAACTTCTAGATGAACTCAAAACATCAATAATTTCTACTCATACCTTAACATCAGCTCCGGACTCTTCTAGTCACTCTTAGGTTGACGTTTATAATTTTGTTTGTATTCACCAAACACAATAATGAGCAAATCGGTTGAATATTTAACCCTAAAGCACACAATTTGAAAAATGACAAATTCACACAAATGAGCCTCTGAGGCTCATATATAAGAAGAAGTAAATATATTGATGAAATGGTATTTTTATAACTCAAATCTTTATTTCATGAAAAAAAAAACATAAATTGACAAATTTTTATTCATTACATATTTAATTCATTTATTGTTTTTGCAATTTTGGCAAATTTTGGTTGTTTGAGAATGCTCATTACAGACGTTTTTGTTACAAATTTTACAACATTGCTTTTGCATTCTTGCTTTTTTTGAAGGGCAAATATAGCAACGTTTTCTTTTATTATTGTTGTCATTGCTACTTACAGGCAATACATCGTTGCGAATTTGCAAAATATCTGAAATTGCGCTTTGTGTCTCCATTCTCATGTGTGGTTTTTTCTGCCTTTTCAATATCATAGGTTCCACTAACTGCTCACAAAGTTCTCTGAGAAAAAGGTGTCGACGGTTAGACTTTCCGCTGTTCCATAAAGAATTTTGTTTTGTCCATATAATGTATGCTGCAATTCCTGCTGCATTCAACATATTCATAAAAAATGCAAGAGGCCAACGGTTCGTTTTGCGTTTTGTCATGTATTCATGTACAAGTTGGTCGAATGTATCAACACCACCCTTGGTTTCATTATAAAACATATTTATTTCTGAAATATTTTTTTCACCGTTTTTCAAAATATTGCATGTGTGATGCATTGTTGACAAAAAAATAACTGCCTTGCCGACTTTTGGAACATGTGAAGCAATAGTTATATTTTTCTGAAAGCCAAATATTGTAGATGAAACTGCTCTTTTTCTGTTGGGCAAAAATTCAGGCGGGATGCAAGCCTTATTTGTTCTCAAAGTTCCAACGATAGTGAGTCCTTTACCAAGAAGGTTTTCTGCTAATTCTTTACTTGTGAAATGGTTATCCATTGTTATATTTCGGTTTGTCCCGTAATAAGGTTCACAAAGTCGTTCAACGACATTTTTAGCAAGGCCAACACTTCTCGTATTTCCTTCTTTTCCTGTATAAGGAATTCCTCGAAGAGGATATGCGTTTTTGCTGTCACACAGCCACCAAATTTTTAGGCCGTATTTGTCAGGCTTAGAAGGAAGATACTGAATAAAGCAACAGCGGCTTCGACATGGCATGAGTTGTTCATCGACAACTAAATATTCACTTGGCATATAATATTTACCTAAATTGTGATTAACCATATCCCAAATATTTCGAATAGGGGCCAACTTATCCCCTAGTCGTCGTGAGGATCTGGTCAATTTGTCATCGAAACGTATAAAACGCAATAATTCCTCAAATCTGCGACTTGACATACTTGCTTTGAAAATTGTTATTCCATAAAGCCGATCCCAAAATAAACGGTAATTTTGATTGTTTGATTTCATATGTCCTGCTGTCATAAGAAGTCCGAAGAAAGATAATAACTCATCATTGTCTAGTGCTTTCCATTTTATCGACTGATTAGCATATACCCTTTCCGCTTCTTGATTAGTGTATTGGATTATTTGTGCACAAACTTCATTGGAAATGAACAGTCTGAAGCAATCAAGTATATTTTCCAAAGTTTTCCTTGGAGGCAATAAAACCTTATCAACTTTGCCTTTTATTTTGTTGGAAGATCGAATTTTTGAGGTTGGTGGGGGACTTTTCGACCATATAGTTCCATCTTTTCCTTTGTAAATTGCCATATTTTCTGTTGCGTCCTCAATATTTTCAGCGCCATCGTCTGAAAACTCATCTTCAATTTCCGAAGCAGAAAAAACATATTCTGATTCCGAATCAGAAGAAAAATCAGGAAGAACGAACTCTTCTTCTTCTTCAACAGAGTTTTCTAAAGCCTGTGCAATTTGTGTATCACTAAGTTTAGTTTTCGCCATTTTCTATAAAAAAATATGTTTTTTTGAATTATTTTCGATATGAGAATCTCGGAATTATGAATTTTGTACTTCCCAAGATAATCCAAACGAAATGACGAACGTTGTACCACTCAGCAATTATTGAAAATGAATACAAAAATTTTCGAACGTACATAAACAATGTCTATACAATGATCAATATTCCGTTAGAGATTATCAAAACGGACGGTAGTTATATCAACCGTTATGATTTTTTTTTTTAATATTATTACACAAGTTACTGACACAATCAACGTATTCTTTTTTATTCGAACCAAATTTGCATTGACATAAATTTTTGCAATTGAAATAGCATAACAATAACCCAAAAATATGAAGGAGCTCATTAGGCACATATGTGTAAATGTGTAACATTTATATTAAAAATTTTTTTTGAGATTAAATATATTTATATTTTGAAAACTAATAACACTAAATTAATTAAGGAACTTATATTGAAGAATACCAAAAAGATGAAAGACTTTTTTTTAAAAGCCATGAAGAAACTGCAGTCATGATATAGATTTGAGCCTCAGAGGCTCACTTGTGTGCTTTAGGGTTAAAAATAAATTGAACTTTAATTTTAGCTGTTTTTTAAACTAACTTTTAACCGGCCTTATCACATACATATAAAAAGTGAAAATATCCCCGGTAGATATCTAACCCGTAAAATTTTAAATTTAACTTTTTATTAATAAAATAAATACACTAAATTTAATATAGTTCAAAAAAGGATATTCTCAAACTTCAATTCACTTTCGGTTCCGCTCTACTTAAAAAAATAAAGTCGTGCTTCAAAAATTCTCAACACGAAAAAAGCTCAGAAGCCTGAGCTACTCATTGACCGCAATATTTACACTCATGAAAATCCTAGGAACTTTCTATTTTACTAAAACTGTAGAGTTTTATTTTTTTATTACACATTTTATAGACTTTGCATTTGTTGCATACAAATTGGGTAAAAGTTCGCAGGATGCACAAAGAGGCTGCACAGAAAGCAAATGAAAATTCAAAAGTCCAACAACTCATGAAAAATACCAAAAAAAAAACAAAAACAGAACAATAAAGAAAGTTAAACAAATGCAACGAAGGAAAACAGCAAATAGTAGAAAAAGTCAACATTTGGAATTCCCGCACGTGCAACAGAAACAAATACAAAAAGTAACAAAACTATGTACTATGCAACGCTGGACCAGCCACCACACAGAGTATGAAAGAAGCGGCTTGCGAAATAAATCGGAGATACGAGTAGAGCAGCAAAATACCAGCAGGCACAAAAATTGTGGTGTGAGAACAAAAGCTATAAATTCCAAAGTGTAACGGATTAGCAAAAGTCTAACCGCAAAATGACTGGTAAGAGACGCTCAACGAGTGAATGCAATTGGCACTCGTCGAAGTGAAGGAATGAGCAGCGTAGTTTGGGTTTGTGCAGCGGAGCCCGAATACTTTTGTGGTGTGCTGCAGAATTTGAATAGTCACACAGATACGCCGAGTAGACGAACGCGAACTGACCCAACAATTTGTGGGCGCGCGCGCTTAACACGCTGTGGTCGAATTTTCGGTGTGAACCTGCATGGTGGCGCTTGTGAGATGCGAGGTGGACGATGATTGAGATAGAGAGAAATAAAAAGAAAAATACCAAAGTAAAATTCATGCAAGCAGGAAATGGTCGAACACTTACGAGCGTAAAATATTCGGGTAAAGCGTCAATGAAATGCGCATTTACAAGCCATAATGAATGACATGGACATGAAGGATGGAATAGATAGGGGACACGAGCAAGAACAACAGAACACCGTAAAATCCATGGCATAGCGAATACAATGTGAAGGATGCTGAAGCTGAAGCTGAGGCTAACGATGGGACGGACGCAACTTGTCCGGCGCTTGGCTGACAATGGCTGATGACTATTAGAGCAAGAGATGACTGTGGATATGATTTTCGGCCAAAGTTAGTGTTTTGGTGCTGACGAGTAACGAAGGTGATATGAGCAGATGACGATGATGTTGAAATAGCTATAAAATAAATTTGCATATGAATTGGGAATTAAGCACACTTTGTAACACCGTTAACGTATGGCTGGATATGTTGAAAGGAAAAGGCGGGCTGAGAGGAGCAAGGAGTTGACGTAATGGTTTTGGGCGCAATCAATGGCTCTCTAACAAGCGTCAAATAAAGAGCAAATAGATGGAGTTTGGGGATTTTTAAGTTTTTCTTGTTCGTTTTTTGTATGAAAAACAAAAACAGAAAATTTTTTTGGTAAATGAAAATAAGCGATTCGTTTATATGCAAGGGGGCCAGAAAAATATTAAGAAACAAATAAAATCATTATCAATAAATGCTAAATGGAATGACTGGCGCATTAATTTATTAAGTACCCAAGATTGTTTTTTCAGCTAAATTTTAAAAGTGCAATTTTGTTTTTTTAATATATTTTTAAATTAATTTTTGCTTTTAATTTTTTCAGCAATGCATTTGGCAACGCTTTACAGAATAGCTGTGAATATTTCTTATTTTTTGAAATTAACTTTTATTTCTAATATTTTCAGGCAATTTTGTCATGCCGCTAAACAAATTTAATTTCTCTCCGAAACTTTTTGAAATCTTGGGCTAATATCAGTAGTAGTAAAGTAAGTAAAGAGTCCTGAAAATAGTGAAACAGAATAGTCTATTTTCTTTCAGGCTTACCGTAGTTCCAGACTGCTATAATCTGTTGGAAAGTCTAATCGAATTAAAGGCCACTTCCAAGTTACTCTATCGTTTCGGTCTTTAAAGCGCACTTTATTGGCCTGAAGGGCAAGTGAAACTACGCCATTAATAAAAATGAAACGATGCACGCTTAAACAACGCATTGAAATTATTAAAATTCACTATAAAAATGGTGAAAATTTGACAGAGACGGTTTGTAATACTCGAACATTTTTGGGTCATCGTGAAGCACCTTGTCGGACCGCAATACAGAAGTTGGTGCACAAATTCGAGCTATTGGGAAAAGTTAGTGTTGTGAAGAATAAAACCTGTGCCCGTCGCGCAAGAACAGCCGAAACTATTGCTGTTGTAGCCGAAAGAGTTTAAGAAAACCCAGGTTTGTCCATTCCTCGTCGTTCTTTGGAATTAGGCATTCCACAAACGTCATTACACCGTATTTTGCATAAAGATTTGGGTCTTAAGGCTTTTAAAGCCCGGTTAACACAAGAACTCAAGCCGGCTGATCATCAACAACGTCGTGTCTGTGCTGATTGGGTCATTGAAATGCATGAAAATAATCCGGAATTCCATCGAAAAATCATCTTGAGTGATGAGGCCCATTTCCACCTCCGTGGCTTCGTGAACAAGCAAAATTATCGGATCTGGGGCTTAGAAAATCCAAGAGTTATTGTTGAAAAGCCTCTCTATCCTCAAAGTGTGACTTTTTGGTGCGGTTTATGGTCCGGCGACGTCATTGGACCTTACTTTTTCGAAAATGAAGCTGGAGCAACAGTTACGGTGAATGGATTGCGCTATCGAATTTTTATGACCGGAATTGGATGATATTAATCTGGGCAACGTTTACTTTCAACAAGACGGCGACGACGCTACGAGCCACACAAGCAACGAAACCATTGATCGTTTACGGGAATAACACCTCTTATTGGAAAACCCTTTACTTAATGTTTAACGAGAGTTAAATTATTCTAAAGTTCACCAGCAAAAATACGAAAAACTAAAATATCTAAAAAAAGATTCAAAAGCTCCATTAATGCAATTGCAGTTTAACAATTTAACACAGTTTTCCATCTTTGCCCAATTTCGTGTTCATTTGTTTATCAAAAGTTAAGTTTTACAAGTAATACCACCTTGATCAAACAATTTCCGGTACATATTCAGAGAATTTAATATAAAGGGTGGTTAAATTTTAAGGGCCGATGTTGAATATGAATCACACCTAAACGTCAAGTCCTTTTCTGCATTTCATTTGATATTTTTCAATTTCAGATTAACTCACTTTGAACCATGGAAAGATACATAATCGAGGAACGCGTTAAAGTTATTCAGGCTTATTATGAAAAGGGCGTTCAAAGCAAATCATATCGCGCACTTCGCGAGTTTTCGGTCAATTTAATCGTCCAAGCGTACAATCGGAAAAATTGTGCAAAAGTTTGAGCAAACCGGGTCTGTAGGAGATGTAAAAACACCAGTGCATGCTCGTACAGCTGGGACTGCAGAAAATATTGCTGCTGTTCGCGTGGTGATGAGGCACATTTTCACCTCAGTGAATTCATCAATAAGCAGAATTGCCGCATTTTGGCGAATGATAATCCAAGAGTGATTGCCGAAAAACCAATGCACCCACAAAGAGTGAATGCTTGGTGCGATTTGTGGGCCGGCGGCATCATTGTGCCGTATTTTTTCCAAAATGAGGCCGGTCAGGCAGTTACTGTGAATAGTGTGCGCTATCGTGAGATGATAACGAACTTTTTATGGCTCGAGTTGGAAGATATGGATGTGGAAGATATGTGGTTTCAATAGGACGGTGCCACTTGTCACACAGTTAACGAAACAATGGCTCTTTTGCGCGAAAAATTTGGGCCGAATAATCTCACGTCGCGGCGATGTCAATTGGCCGCCAAGATCATGTGATTTGACATCGTTGGACTTCTTTCTTTGAGGTTATTTGAAAGAAAAGGTGTATGTCGATAAGCCAGCAACAATTCAAGAGCTAAAGGATGAGATAATTCGGTACATTAACGGCATAGAACCTCAATTATGCCTCAGCGTCATCGAAAATTTGGACCATCGGATGGAGGTGTGCCACCAAGGCCGCGGTGACTACTTGGCCGATATTTTATTCTATGCGTAATTAAGCCATACCAATATTATCATAATAAAGAGAAATGAGAATAATTTCTTAAAAAAATGAATTTTATACAAAATCAATACCGGCCCTTCAAACTTAACCACCCTTTATAAGTTTACTCATCAAAAGTTATATACCAAAGCCTTCACTTATACCAGCGATTGCTCCAACTCTTGAAACATTTCTGGTACTATATTTTCGGTATAGCCATCCGCGTGGCTTTTCGACTCAATCAAACAGAAAAAAATCCTGGGTGCCATATCAGATGAACTGGACGGCTGTGAATAGTTCATTTCGTTCTTGGTCAAAAATTCACGGATAATGATGGTGCAAAATCCACGAGTTGTTTTCCCATAAATAATTTCTTTTTTTGCGAATTGCTTCATGTAAACTCCTCATGACACCCAAATAATAGCCTTTACTAACTAGTTGACCTTCTGGCAAAAATTTGTGGTGTACAATACCGCTGTAATCCATAAAACCGCACTCATCGCTTTGATCGATTTTTTGACTCAACACGATGTGGTATTTTTCATCATGGTTCTTTCGAGGTTCTCCATTCACTCGCCTGATGTCTGAATTGCATGTAGTACTCACAAACACATGTCGCGTTTCCAGTAATGAAGCGTTTGGTGAATGTTGAGTCGGATTCAGCCTTGGATTTCACTATATCAACGCGTTCCCTTTTTTTACTTGAAATTCAAGTCCTTTGAGACCAGCTTTGCAGCAACACGGCGCCTAATCATTAATTACAATATCCCGATCGGATCCATAAGCAGTGTCCAAGTCCTATGCTAGCTCTCTGATAGCTAATTTGTGGTTATTGGTCAACTTTTCTTTCACTTTGATGATGTTTTCATCAGTTTTCGATATCGATAACCTGACACTATTTTCGTCTCTACGACTGACGACTGCTTCTGGAGCGGCTATTTTCTTTAGAGTATCATTACGGAAACAGTTTCTCAACATTTCTAAGGTTTTTGCTCCATTGAATTCATGTTTAACACAAAATTGTATACAAACTCCTGGTTGTAAGTTCAAGTCGATTTTTAAAACTATAAAAAATCAAAAACGCGTGCAATGAAAGATTTTCAAGATGGCATAACGTTTACAAATGTCAAGCAATGGTAAACAAAAAACCGAACTCACGTCAATTGATGCTCTATCACCTGGCGGTTATTTAAGGAAATTTTTGATCAAAGTGGTATTGTATATTGAAAATAATTTGTGTAATACAAACTAAAGAAATTAAAAAAAAAATTCTGACGTAAACTTTCAAACGGAACCTTGTTATTTTCAAGTATTACCAACTTCACACTGCTTGTAAAACAGCTCATGACATCAACGTCAAAATTGTTCTAATGACAGTTCAATATATTGTTTATAAGCCATCAAAAGGATTTGCGTCTCAGTTTTGTTGAATTTTTTTTTTTCTGTGATGGAATTCAAACGTAATACTGTGATTGCGTTATATTTGGCTGGAAAATCACAACCAGCCATTGTTCGTGAGCTCAGTCACCTCAAAGTGAATAAAATGTTTGTGTATCGCACTATTAAACGTTACAATGATACTGGTAGCATTGCAAAACGCTATGGAGGTGTACCAAAAAAACCCGCAACAACGCCAAAAATGGTTCGGAAAGTGAGAAGGCTCGACTTGAACGAAATCCACGTCGAAGTGGAAGAAAAATGGCCAAAGAACTGAAAATATCGCAGGACAGCATTCGACGCGTATTGAAAAATGAGCTCAAGGTCAAGGCTTACAAGTTCCAAAAAGCACACGATCTTTCACCCCAACGCTTGCACGAACGTGGCGAGTTTCCTAACATTGTGTTTTCTGATGAAAAAAATTTCCCAATTGAGCAGTTCATAAACACTCAAAACAATCGTGTTTACTTGGCCGAATGCTCATACGAGAGTATGAGATAATAGATAGAGATGATAATAGAAGATACTTTTCTCATATCGGGGGCCATTGGCGAGCATTTAAAAACCTTCAACTACGTTTCTGTAATCAAAAAAATCACTTAATAATAAGTGCAAAGAAGACATAAAACGTGTAAATTTGCAGTTTGTATGCAAATACAAAAACAATAATAGTTAAGTATACAGCTAGAAGTTAGTAGTTGGTAGTTCTTCTATATAAGAAATTGTTAGCAGTTGATCCGAGTATTAACAGTAGCTCATTAAATGAAACTGTCGCCTTATTTTTACTTCGAGAGCACTCGTAAATTAAAAGCTTTGAAGCCTACTTTCGCGATATTTCTGCTTATTGAAACATATTGTTTTCCATGCAAGCAGCCGATCTACTTTCGGTGTCGAAATGCAAGCTTTAAAACAGTCGTAGCTAATTTTATACTACCTCAGATCATATTTTTTCTGGAGATTCAAACCTTTCCAACTGTAGCACCACGCCAATTTACACGCTTTCTTAAATTAATTACCACTTTTTCTACATACATACATGCATGCATCAACCCTAGCCTTAGCTCATTTGGCTACTTATGAATTTAATCACCTGCAAAGGACATTATCAAGGATATATGTGTTTGTTCAACAATAAAGGTGTCCAAGCGTGTGCGAAGCTGATTTTATGCTAATCACTTAAGACAACAAAGCCAATCAGCATGTAAATATGCAATTGCATGCAGCCACCCACGCAGATCCACGCCCACCCCCTACATTAAATCAAGATAAGCTTAGTTGTTGGTGAGTCTATCCAACCAAAGGTAGCTAAACAGCAGCAACAAACTAAATGAAGGAAAATCAGCTGGTCGAGGGTTAGTTAAGCAATCGAGTAGCCAAAAGGCAACTTTGTGGCTTTTAGTCAACGAGAGCAAACCAACAGCAGCAATAACAGTGCACACATACTCGCACAGCGAATTTGCAATGCGACACTGGCTGGCAGAGCATGGAACCAGGCAAATAAGTGCTTGTATAAAAGGATTGGCTGATAATTTGGCGGGAGTCAAAATGGTGAAATGAATATATTTGTGTGTGTGTGTGAGTGTGTGTAGAAAAACTTTGCACGTTCACAGCAGCGGTGCAGGGCTGACTCTACACTGCATGTGCTAAGTACGTTAAAGGGAGAGTATGTGTGTGTTGTGTAGCCCTCAGGGTATGCAACACTGTACAGATAAACGCACAAACTAAATGGTTATGTTAAACTGTGAAGTGGAGCTGAGCAATATGAATACTATGGAACCTCTATGTGTGTATGTTATTGCATTTTATGCTGTGTATATTTACACCGTTGAGTGTTAAATGGTTTTTGTGTAATTGCAAGTTAGCATGCGAAAGTATTTTAATTGAATTATTTTCATTGTTGCCACTGTAGTTATTGCCTTCCCTACTCCTTTTATATTATTTTGATTTTTTGTTATTTTGCGAAAATTTGCTTGCAAATTTCATGTAAATTTTAACAACAAAAATGTGTAAAAACGCAATAACAAAAACACATACCTACACACACATATCCGTGTATGTATTTATGCAAATACATTTAGTGTGTGCAAAGAAGTGTTTGTATGTCTATTTCAAGGGGGGAAAAAATCGTTCCGACAAATGAACTCGCAAAACATTTAAATGAGTTAAGCGACAATTTGTTGTTTCAAACGAGTCATGGACAACAACCAATGCCTTGAGGTATTTTTTACACTTCGTTCATGCAAGTGAAATAGAGCAATTAAAGGGTTAACAAACTACAAAAAAAAACAATATTTTCAGTAGCAAAAGTTGGGTAAGCATAAAGAGTGATAATTTATTGAAGAAGGGAGCATGTGAACTCATACTGCAGAACTGTAGTTGCTGGAAGGGGAAAATATAATAGAAGCTCACTTGAGGTCCTTTTTTAAATCAAACATTTCTTAGGATGGATATTTTGGTGTCTACTATTTTTGGGGGCCGCCTTCTACGAGTAAATTTGCATGTTTACCATTCGCTTGGTGCTGGATTCGAAACTCGCTGTGAACAAATAGCACCAAAAGTAAGACAAAATTATTTTTAGTACGAGGTTGTCCAATAAGTTTTGCGCTTCGATAAGAAAAACACAATTTTATATTTGATTTGATTTTTTCTTAAAATATTAAATACGAAATATTAAATTGTATTTATTATTCTGTATAGTCTCCGTGAACACCAATACACTTGTTCCAATGAAATTCCAATTTATGAATTCCATCCCTGAAGTGAGAAACTGAAAGGGCTGCAAAATGTGCTTCCACAGCTGTTATGACCTCATCATTTGATGAAAAACGTTTTCATGCATGCGCATTTTTTTAGGTCTCGAAGCAGATGGAAGTCGCTAATGGCGGAGTTCGACTGCATTTCTGCCTTGTAGTCTGTTTTTCAGGCCCATTTTTCTAGCTTATTCAGGCTTTATTCAGGTTTATAGTGCCATACAAATCAAATGAAATCGGTTCAGTTATTTCGCACATTTCTACTTACTACGTAAAAGTGAAAAAAATCTTTAGCAAAATTTTATAAAATTGAACTTTTATTTTTATAAGGAGAGTTCACAGTTTCGAATGGACCTAAGGGGGAGATCTGAAACAAATAATGAAATTGATTACATTCAAATAAATCGATTGACTAAAAAATCTATTAGATCAAATAATTTTATTATAATTTTGCATTTGCAAAAATTATGAATCTTCCGATGGGGTGATTAATTTTGTGCCACTTATGAATTTAGTTGTAGGTTGAAACGGTTGTCCACTGTGGGACACAATCAGGCTCATAGCCCATTGTGAATGTAGTAGTAATTGGAAGTGATGTCTTATAATTTGTTTTTTTTTTTCATTTATATAACTTAATAGTGTAAGTCACTTATATAACCGAGGGTTTTTTCAAAAGATACAAAATGACGTCGCTCAATATCAGCAGCATCGTCAGAATTAGGAAGGACCTCTCCGAGCCATTTGATACCAAACGAGACTTCAGACAGGGTGACTCGATGCTGTGTGACTTCTTTAAGCTAATGCTGGAATAGATCGCCCGAGCCACAGAACTTAATCGCTCAAGCACAATTTGTTATAGGCTTGAAATTCAACGGAGAATCCTTCTTGCCAACAAAAGCTACTTTGAACTAAGTAGGCAATTTTACTACTTCTCTCTCGACGAACAAAACTAACTGTCTACAAGGCTCCCATTAAGCTCGTCCTTACGTATGGCGCAGAAGCTTGGACGAGGACAATATCCGATGAAACGACGCTTGGAGTGATTGAAAGAAAGATTCTGCGGAAGATTTTTGGATCTTTGCGCGTTGGCGACGGCGAATATCGCAGGCGATGGAACAATGACCTGTGTGAGCTTTACGATGTCATAGACATAGAGCAGCGAATAAAGATTCAGCGGCTACGTTGGCTGGGTGACGTCATCCGAATGGATACAAACGTTCCGACTCTGAAAGTATTCGATTGCTTCACTTTCATAACCCTCTGTACATAGGTAGATGCCAATAGAATAATTGTAATATTTACTATATCAAGCATCCCACGCTTTTAACTCTATCTTGAATTACTCTATTTGTATCTTAATTTTTGTTATAATTCTGTTCTGAGGTAGTTGACTATGACTGATCGTTCGATTTGCTATTACTTCATTATAGGTCTCTTTGTCATTAAAATTTATTTTCTACTTTTTAGTTCGATTAGCAATAAAAGCGTGTTTTTTAGTTTTTTTAAACTATTTTTTATTTTCTACTTTTTAGTTCGATTAGCAATAAAAGCGTATTTTTTAGTTTTTTTTTTAACTAGCATACAAAAGGAATGTAATGATGCAATTTTGTTTTAAGTCTAATTATTTAACAGTCTAACAAATGTAAAAAAAAAAATATTTTCAGTAGTTACTTTAAAAGTTATTCACGAAAAACCAAAAAAATGCACTGACAAAAGTGTACATACGTTATATTAGGACCCTTATTTTGCTCCTCTTTTCTGCGAATACTTAACTATAAAGTACCGTTTATTTTATTTTGTGGTTCTACTTTGCATTCTTCTTAAAATTTATGGCATTTTGTCTTTTGAAAAAGTGTACGATCGGAATAATGTCGCTCCGCAAAAAAATCTCTACTGATTTGAGAAAATTAGTTGTTGAGTACAGAAGTAATAAGACATCCTTTGGTTAAATAGCTGATTTATTGCATTTAAGCAAGTCTACGGTACAAACTATTTGTAAAAACTTTGAAACAACCAATTCTCTGGAGATTAAGCCTCGTAGTGGCCGGCCCAAGAAGCTCAACCGGAGAGATGTATTCTTTATTCGCAAAGCAGTGAATCAGACTCCGAAAATACGTGCTACTGATTTGGCCCAGGGGGTATCAAATTGTTGTCCACCCACGTACAATAAGAAGGACCCTTAATAATGAAGGTAACAACTGCAGAACTCCTCACAAGAAGCCCCTTATAAGCGAGAAAAACTGAAAGCTTCGTATTGAGTTTGCAAAAAAGCACCTTATAAGGGAATAGAATTTTGGAAACTAGTTTTATTCACTGATGAGTCCAAATACAACATATTTGGATACGACGGCAAAGCCAAAGTTTGGAGAAAACCAAGCATTGCCGTGGATCCTAGGAATCTGATTCCGAATGTAAAGCATGGTGGTGGCAGTGTCATGGTTTGGGGAGGAGTTGCAGCCACAGGAGCTGGAAACCTCGTTTTCATTGAAGGAAATATGGATCGCTTCTAATACAAGCATATTTTGGAACAAAACCTGAAGCCATCCGTGGACAAACGAGGCCTAGGCTCGAGCTGGATCTTCCAGCAAGATAATGACCTGAAGCATTCTGCGCAAATCGTCAAGGACTTGCTGCTGTATTACATTTTATAATAAGTAATAAGAGGACAAAACGTTCATGGACACACACTTTTTTCTGTAAAATGAATCCCTATTTAATAATATTTGACAAAAATTTTATTAGAATTATGTTTACAGACCTGTTTTCTTTCCCAGCATCCATTTTATTTAGTTTTTATTTTGCTGTTTCTCCTTACATTCGTAATAATAATTATCGATAACACAGTAAACACAGGGTTGTATGCCAAAAAATATCGTTATTATCTAGGATTATTTTATAATCTCAGATTTTGGGAGACAAATTTTGTATGGGAAATCGCGCTTTTTAATTACAGATTTTGAGTTAAGCGCGAAAAAGTAGATCATCTACTTATATGTGAACGTATTATAAGACACATTTAGTAGAAACGGTAGATGTTGGGGTTAAATACGCATAAAAGACGGATTTCATTAGAAATAAAGATTTTTCATTTTACAACCAAATTCACCTTACTTTTTGCCCACAGGTAAAAAAAGAAAATATTAATCCTGGCAATCCTAGTAAGGATAATGGGAAACTTTTATCAAATTGTTGCATTGTCATCGGCCCTTGACAGGTGTGCAAAATTTCAAGTCTATCAGATTTTTAGAAGTCAGTGAAAATTAAGCTCAAAGATTCCGTTACATACATACATACATACATACATACATACATACAACCCGAGCTAATAAAAGTGTGTTAAAAACCGTTCCGTCTAGGTATTATTCACTACAGACAGCTAGGCGTCACTTTTGAAAAACCTTCAATTAGCTTCTGGCCTGCTGATCAAGAAAGAGTTCGCTGAATAAAATTCAGATTCGATAACAAAATTAAATTCTGATTAAAATTAAGGTGGAATTCCTGTGAATTCTGTATTCAAATGGCAAATGCAGTCACAGACCTGCATTTTTTATATGCAACCCTTTAATTTTTACTTATTTTATCAAGTGACGCAGCATTCATAAGGGTACCTTCAATCAATTTATTTGCTATTCCAGCTAGTAACACAGGCAAGCTTCATAAACGCGCACTCGTGAACTGCTCGTGAGCAGCATGAAGAGCACTTCATGAGCTTGAGCTAACTCGATGCGCAATGTCTCTATAAATTGTGAGTTGCGTTGACGCACACAAGTGAGTCAAGCATGCGAGATTTTTACGCCTGCCTACAAATACACCCACACGTACATGCGAACGCATTTCTTTTAAAAACCTGATTCTTATTTCGAACTCGTACTAAGTAATTACAGCTCGCTCTACTTCCTTTGAAACTCAATATGAATTGCATCATACATGAAAGTCCACGATACCTACCAGAGCGCAATTAGACACTTTCTTCTCATTGCCTATTAAAAGCTAGCTTATGAAAAGCACAACAACACTTCGCATAATTACTATGGACAGCAGCTAGTGGCTAATGGCAGGATTGTCATTGCAGGCAGCAAAGTGGCAATTAGCCAGAAAATGCCTTTGCAACAAACGTAGATTCTTTTATTTATTTTTTTGTAACTTCATACAAGCAGAGCTTAGAAAACACCAAAGCTGCAAGCAGAATGTGTAGAAACAAATACAACGCACCTTTTTTGCTGGACACAACTTACAAAAAACTTTACATTTAAAAATTCTAGCCACTTCCTGTAATTTCCAGCAACACCGAAATTATCAAGTATGCCAGCAAATCAAGAGGAAGAGAAGCAAAGCACAGGGCACACAGCAAAAAAGAAGAAAGCAAGTCGACAAGCAATTGAGCACTTAAATGCATGGACATGTGATGCGCAAGTATGTGTGTGTATGTATGCTTGTTTCCTTTCTTTGCTGATTGTCATTCAAAGGGCACATTTCCTGTGTGTAGTAAATAGTCAAAGAAATAGACGAACAACAAATTGGTAAAAAGAAATTGTCCACTTAACTGCATCATTGAATTTAAACATCATCATTTGCAGCATTTGCACCATTCAGCAGCCAAGCCAAGGCAAGCCAAGTGACAAGAAAGCGGCAGTAAAAGAAAAAGTATGTCAGGATAGTTAGGGAATAGCGGAAGGGCATTTGTTGAGGAAGCGATAGACATTTTCGTTGGTCAGACAACCAAGTGAAATGGCCACTTCAATTAAAAGACTTTCACCCGAAAACACTTCCGGACACTGAAGATGGTAGACGACGTTTTATGTGTATATGTGCATGTATGTGTGTGCAGATATTTCTTATTAGTGCTCGTTTTTTTGTTGGCACAATACTAGCAAAATGTTTTAAATTGCTCTGGAATGCTAAATTTTATGCTGTGATAGTCAAGAAAAGGAGTTCCCAAAATTAACGCCAGTAAGAAATTAATTACTGAGTAGGTAGGTAGGTAGGTGAAATGGGTACTTCAGCCATCACTCTGGTATTCGCCAAGTAGCACTAAAGCGCCGTTTTTATACCATTATGAGACCCCGACGGGCAGATATCTACAGCCAGCAGGAGCTGTTGTTGTAAAGATTGATGGGATTGAGATTATTTGAGACGTACATTTCTTCACTTTATAATAGCCTAGAATGGAGCTTAGAAGTGGCAAATCGTGTGATTTCAACTAAATTTATTCTTTCTATTGAATAAGAAATAGGATGTAAGGTTATTCTGTACACTGAATAAAAAAATAAATATCTTATAACTTCTCATTTCGCCAAACAAAAATAGATCATAATCATACCTATGATATCTTAGCATTTCAAACTTCGCCTCGTATTCGATTTATACAGCGTGTTTTTTTTAGAGGTTAGGTTTTCAAGTTGGCACTACTTTTTTCGTAGATGGTCTTTTTGACAGCTGTCACTTGATTTATGCTCAGTTTGGTTTGCCATTTCATAATGAATAGACTTACACCTGAACAACGTTTGCAAATCGTGTAAATTTATTACGAAAATAATGGTTCGGTTCGCGCGACGCATCGCGCTGCGTCCAATATTCGGTCGACATAATCGTCCATCAGAGTCACTAATTCGATTAACCATGGATCGGTTTCGCACCACGTTTGCTCTAGTGGATAATACGCATCCTCAGAGACGTCGTACAGTGCGCACCGAAGACGCTATTGCTGCTGTGGAGCAGAGTATCGAAGAAGACCCGAATGAGTCCATCCGCCATAGTGCGCAGCAATTGGAGATGTGCCAATCCACTTTATGGAAGATTTTGCGGAAGGATCTTGGTTTGCGGGCTTACAAAATCCAACTCGTGCAAGAATTGAAGCCGAACGACCATCAAGCGCGTCGCACATTCGGTGAATGGGCCCAAAACGAGATGGCCACCGATCCCGATTTTCACAAGAAAATTTTGTTCAGCGATGAAGCTCTCTTTTGGTTGAATGGGTATGTCAATAAGCAAAATTGTCGCATTTGTAGTGAACATAATCCACAAGCCATTGCTAAGACGCCGTTACATCCTCCATCCATCAAAGTCACTGTTTGGTGTGCTCTATGGGCAGAGGGAATCATTGGTCCATATTTCTTTAAAAATGAAGCCGGCCATAATGTTACAGTCAATGAAGAGCGCTATAGAGCCATGATTAATGACTTTTTCGTGCCTGAATTGGACGATGTTGGTGTGGACGACCTTTGGTTCCAACAAGACGGCGCTACATGCCATACAGCCAACGCAACAATCGATTTATTCAAGGAAACTTTTGGTGAGCGCATTATCTCGCGCCGTGGACCTGTGGTGTGGCCTCCAAGATCGTGCAATATAACACCGCTGGACTATTTCTTGTGGGGCTATGTGAAGTCTGCGCAGATAAGCCCGAGACGATTGACGTCTTGGAAGAGAATATTCGGCGCGTTATTGCTGACATACGGCCCCGATTGCTGCAAAAAGTGGTCGAAAATTGGGCCTCTCGGGTGGAATTTATTCGAGCCAGCCGCGGCGGCCATTTGCCCGAAATCATTTTTAAAACATAATGGCAAACCCTTATCTTTATAATAAAGCTAAATTCTTGGCCATAACATTAAATTGTATACGTTTTATTTCATCTTGAAAACCTAACCTCTAAAAAAAACACCCTATACTATGATTTAAATTTTCTTAAAACGGCAGCACAGCTTGGCTGACAAATTTCACAAATTTCACATAATAAAGTCCCTAAAAAATTCTCTGCTGGCTTAACAAAATATTTCCCAGCATTGCACTTGAGCGCATTCAACACCACTTCCATTTCCATTGCTCATTTCTGGAAGCAAAAAATCAATTCTCAGCCGCCAATTTTTTTCTCAACTACTTTCACCTCAAGTGCCAAAAGAAAAATTACAAGAAATTTTGCAAGTGTCACAAGGCTTTTCACCATTTACGCTTTCTATGAATTTCAAAAATACGCAAGCGAAGGAGACAGGTGGGCAAAAAAAGCGGAAGTATACAAGTATAATAGGCGACACTAAGCGTACTTTTGCACCCTGTAAAATATATTTCACTTAGTTTTTGTCAGTCGCTAAGGCAGTTCATGCCACCAAATGTCACAGTCAAATGATATCTGTTGTCTAGCCAAAGCATCAGACCAGTGGGCATCACTTGCACGCAGAGATGGGATTTAGGCCTTTGGGGGTATACTTACGTGCATACACACATACATACATATGAAGAGTAATGCATGCACCTCTTCTTCGCACACTAATACTTTTTGTTCGTAAATGTTTTTGGCACTCATCTGAAGATATTTGCACCTTTAAAATTCTCATATTCCTATTTTAATTTTTCGGCGTACTTGCTTTGATGTCCTTTTCACAGCTGTAGCCAAACGGCCACTTTTGCTCAATATCTTCGCCTGAATGATTTTTTCTATTTCCTGTTTATTCCTTCATAAAATCATTTTTTCTCGAGTTGCTAGTGGCAGGTGTCGCATTTTGACGTTCCTGGTACTTGTTGTGGGCGTTTTAGCGCTCCTTCAATGGCTTCAAAGGCTGAGGAACTGAGCTTGAAGTGTCTGTTGTAGAAAATTTGAAAACAGCTTTAAGCGAACGTCAAAGGAGGTGATAAAATGTTGATATTAACATTGCATTAGAGAAGGGCAAAATGCTTTTTTGCTTGTAAGAATATTTGTGATAAAAAGTTTATAGAATTTTTCTAATTTTTTATAACTCGAAACTGGTTGGGGAATATTTGACTCCCCTTTCAATCGCATCCCAAATTTTTGATTTAAGGCTCATCTGGGTACCTGGTCATAGCGACATTTTAGGAAACTGCGAAGTGGATGTACTGGCCCGACAGAGGACTTGTGGGGTAGTTTCCGCGCGCAACGAGAAAATTTCGATCCAGTTAACTATCTGCTGTCTATTCCTTAAGGCATAGGCTTCGCTACAACTCTGCGAGCGCTGGGCAAGTACACAAACTTGTAAAGTCCCGAAATCTTTCTGGCCACGAGTAGTTAGGAGGGATCTTCTGAGTTTAACAAACTTTCAGCTCTCAAATTTCGTGGGTGCCCTTACAGGTCACTGGCCGCGAAGCATGCATGCTGTGAGACTAGGCATTACCTCGAATCCTTTTTGCGTCAGTTGTATGAAGGATGAGGGGGAATCATTTCATCACCTCCTCCTTAGCTGCCCTGCTTTCTTTATTTCTCATCTCTTTCCTACGCCAACTGATATAGCCTTGATATTAAAAACCCGATAAGCTTCATTAGCAGCGCCAAGCGGCTAACACCACTGTAACTCAGTCATCGCTCGGTCATCATCAATAAATACGCATACATTCCCCTCCCCCTTTTCCTCCTTCCTTTCTTCCTTCTCTTCTTATCTCCTTTATAATAATATCACAAAGGACGATTTTTTGATTTTCGTCCAAGTTGGTCTATGGGTAACCATTTCAACGTAATCTCACCTAACTTGTAAAGTCGTGCAAAAGATGCTTTGTGACCAGAAAAATGTTAGATTTGTAGTAATAATGTCATCTATTTTAATTTTCGAAAACTTTTTTACCCACCCACGTAATGTATGTACTCAGATTTCTTCACCTTTGGCCATTAAACTTGAGTTGAACTGAAGCAACGCCAGATTATAAAAATCAAGGCACACGTAGAATTACAAAGGTCGTATCAAAAGTCCATGCAAAGTAAGGGAGATGTCACTACTGCCGCGGGTCGACGTTATGTTGAGTTTGTAGCATCTCTTGGAAGAACACACAATAAGTTTCAGCCAGATCGGTATATATCTGTGTGTTTGACATTCGTTTGCATCGAGGCAGTCGAGTGATTTCCCTTTTCCATCAAAGCAACGCACCAGCTCCAGCTTCAATGGCTGTGGTCGCAAAATTAATGGAAATAGTTTTCCAACTCGCTTCACATGTCCCCATTCGCTAGACTTAGCTTCTTTGGATCCCTCGAACTACTATTTGTTCCCCAATTTGACGAAATGGCTGGCAGAAAAAAAATTTTATTCAAGCGAGGAGCTGATTGCAGAAACGAATAGATTGGACAATTCCTATTATTCGGAAAGTCTCAACAAACTAGAGCAGAGTTGGACAATGTTTATAAGCCGAAAAGGAGACTATGTTCAGAAATAAAAAAGGGTTACCTCAAACAGTTAAGTAGGTTGAGTTAGGCTGAAGCGGTTGGCCTGAGTGACACACTCACGCTCAGAATATCCCAGATTTCTGCAGAACTGAGATCTTCCAATTCATTAAAAAATTGTCTGTGCCTTTAGTAAATTAACATCATCTACCTAGAATAATAAACCCACGTCTGAATAGAGTAGAACAATAGCACAGAAGGTGCGACATCGTCTCATTCTTTCCTCATCTAGACAACTGATGCAGAAGATAGGCGTGCCTACCTATTAGGCAGTGCCCCGTTATTAGGGAAATCAGTGTGCTAAGACTATACTTATTTTAGCTTAGCAGAGATTCTGTGCGTTTATCATTGAGAGTTGGCCACAATTGTCGGGCGATTCTGCAATTGGATACCGCGTCTCGCTATTTGATCAGCCCTACAGTTACCCTCATTATCGCAATGGCCGAGAACACATTTTATCTTTTGGTGAAATGACTCAGCCCTCTCGTTCAGAGATGCGCATCATTTCATGGCTGCCTTGGGAGTTGTTGACTGCTTTGTAAGGGATATTATCGCCACCTGGCTATCAGTGAAAATGTATGTAGATATCATCTCCAGGTATTGCACGACACTCTACCAGTGGTGCGGCTTTCATTATTGCCATCAGTTCAGCATGAAAGACACTACAGTAGTCGGGCAGGCTGAAACTAAAGGAGGAAGGAACTGCAAGTAAGTACATAGTTTTTATTTTTTCACGGACTTTTCAAACGACCACTTTAGTTTATGCAGAGAGTATAGAAAGAAAAGGAATTATGTAGCCACATTTTACAAATTTGTTTTCGTAATTTGTTGCCACAATTGCAACTAATTCTAGTTTCGAAAAAAATGTATGCACAACAAACTATAGGTATATTTTAATAAATATACATATTGGTACTTACATGTATGTGTGTATGTATATGCACCATCTGCTTACCGGTGAATATCTACCAACTCTGCTGATTGTCATTTGCCGTTTGACAATGCAATTTGGTTGAACGACCTGAGGCGTCACCGCCGCCGACCTGCGTTGCCATTTGCTTGGCCTTTTCGAAATTTCGTTGTGTGGTTGCACATTAGTGGCTTGAATGCGGTTTTCAAAACTTATTTGCTCACAATGCCATTGTTCTTCGGAATTTTTATTGGTTTTCAGAATAGTTGTGTTAGTTTTCCCATTACTCCGTTGCCGTTAGTTTTGCTTTTGTTTGAAGTGCGCCCCATGTCCAATTCAAATTATAACCGGAAAACTGCAACACAACAAAAACAATGCAGGCAAGCAAACAAAGCCATGCAAATCACCGCAAAAAAGCACAATAACACTCCTAGAGATATGGGCTTGTGCAAACAAATAGGTAAAAAACACACACATTCACACATTAACAAAAGACATTTATGTCCTCCGTATGTCCATTTATATGCCCACACTGCGTTTTCAGCAATGTTTCAATAGATACTTATGCCACACTCCGTCTCAGATATATATTTTTGTATGCATGCTTGTCTGTCTTCTGGTTCGTCTGCTTAGGCACCCCTTCTTTTGGTCAGGTGAGTTTTGAAATTTATTTTATTGGCTTTTCGCTTTGTTTTTTGAACTTTGAAAGTTCAATCTCTTCACTGGCAGCATAATGAGCGCTTTGAAGTCAAGGCTTCCACTGGCTAGTTGGGGTGGTCGCTGCTAAGTGACTTTAGGCGCATACCTGGGCACTGATTAGTATTAGCATATTCACACAGCCAAAGGTGGGCAACAAAACAATTTTATTTGTTACGGTGGTGATTGAGGTTTTGATTGGACAGAAAAGTAGAAAACATTCTGTTTATTAGAGGTTGAGGAACAGAAATTATTGTTGTTTTGTGTTAATAAACTTCTTGTATGCAATTTTATGGGACGTGATTGAAATGCTGTTTTTTGAAAATTCAGTTTAATTCACAACCTGCTCAAATGCAATTCCCACATCCACCAGCTCGATATCGAAGAAAAGCTTAGGATACTTTTCTTATGTCGGGTTTTTCAAGCAGAAGTCTTTGCGATCCTGCAGGCGTGCAACATGCTTAGGAAACGTGGGAGCGATAGTCAAGCCGCGATCAAGGCTCAGATGGCACCATGGTACAGATCCAAATAAGCCAACTCCTGTAAAGAGGAGATCAAATCTCTTTGAAGTGCAGGTAACATTTCTATGATCTGCGTTCCTGGGCATAGGAACATAGACGGAAGTGAAGTTTCTGATGATCCAGAAAGAAGACGACTGCATTGGTCTCAGAAATCTACTACCCGGTCATCGGGAACTACCTGACTGTTGTTAAAGGGGCATTAAACTACTTATTTCTCAGGAAAGCGCAGGACAGATGGAGCTCCATTTCTTCAAGTCCTATTCCGAAAATCCTTTGGCCCCAGAACCTTATACGCAGGACTCAGAAAGTCCTGAGGGCTCCTCGATTTCAAACTTTTAGCTGTGTTTACCGGTCATTGTACGATCGGAAAAACTGGGTTTACCATTTAATCCCCATTGCAGAAACTGTGGGGACGTTTTAGAGAAGGAGTCTGTTGAGCATTTTCTCTGTAAATGTCCGGGCTTGGCTGCTAGACAATTAGCGTCACTAGATGGTCCTTTCTTCGATGGTCTGGGGCAGTGCGCCAACCTCCGTTGGAGATCTCAAATGGTATCAAAATGGGGCCTTAGTGCTACTTGGGAAGTGCCAGTCTAGTACTTCAACCATTTCCCCTATCTAACTTATATCGGGTATTTTTTTAGCTGCATGAGAACTATGGGTTGACAGCTAGGAATGGGAAATTGTGTTGAGATTTTCTGTTCAGTAAGATTTGTCAAGTCACCATGAATCGTTTAATGACTGATACTTGCGCTAACCACTATTAATTCGGGTCCCTACAATTCTCTCTCATATTCACCCCGTTTCAAAATTATAAACACATCATTCATTTTTTATAAAAATATAGCTTTATTTACAAACACCGTGCAATACAAAATTTTTCAATATTTTTCAAAATTTTATCAAAACTTTGAACTTTTTAACTAGAATTTTTAGAACTTTTCTGGGTATGCAGTTTTATAGCCCATCGAATTTTAGTACAACAAAATTCGAGTTTCTAGTAACAGCAAAATATCGTTGATTTTTGACATTAAAAAAACTCTTTTTTACGCTGCTAAACTTTTTCTTCCCTATAAACAATAATCAAGCGCATACCTCAAACTGTTTTTCTGCTCAATAGCATTAGTCAAAGCAAATAATCAAAAATATGCTATAAAGAAACTTTAAAAAATGCTAAAAACTCCCCGTAATAAATACCAAAGGAACGTCTCACTTCAGTACTTTTAAAGCGCAATACCAGAAGCATTCCTTTCGCACTTCTGCTGCAACTCCAACACTGCCTCTAGTAAATTAACATCATCCACTTTTAATGATATTAAATTCTCGCTGTTCGCACTCAACAATTGAAGTGCAAAGCAAACAATTTCTAATCAATTTCCACATCGATTTCTACTACTCAACTACTGACGGAAAGTACGAGTATGGGGAAAGCAACACTTTAACCCCTTCACAGTCACAGAGCGACACACACTCCCTTATGAGAACGAGTGACTTATGTGTAAGTGAAGAAGAATTCAATTTAAGACTGAAGTATGCGAGTGAACACTCTCAGAGCGCAGAGGCAGCAAAAGGCATAAAGGCCAGCAGCCAGCAACCGGCGGTGAACCAGCCAATGCATTTTGTAAATGTAAAATGCAAATCGATGGTTAAATGGCTGACTCGAGTCGGAAGCAATTAGGGATGGAGGCGAGAAGTGCATGCATATGAAAGACGTGGAGAGAGGCGTATAGGAAGGTAAACAGGGGCGATTGTGCATTGTGTGAGGGCGACTGCAGTAATTAGCAAAATGAATGCGCACTGCCATTACGAAGGAAGCTATGAGTGTACGACTACTCCCTGCTGTGCAATGCTGCGCTGTGCCTTTGCCTGACTTTGCCTGCCTTTGGGACCGACGGGTCGTATGCGTAACTTGCAAATCAAACGTGTACATGCGAATATGTTGGTGTTGCAATCATCGTCATTATTATCATCAGGACACAGTCATCACCATTATTGGGCCACTTTGCTGCATCAAGGCAGCCAGCACTCACTCAGTCAGCCATTTATTGATTCACAATGATTCCCGTAATGTTGTTGCAAAGAAGACTCTGTGTGCACTTTGCTCGAAGAGCACCACTTCATACGCTTATAAAATGCAAATGTTGATTGCGCCGGCGTGAAAGATGCATCAATTTTTTCACCGTTTTCATATTCCATTATCGAGTAAGTCTTTCACTTTTTGTTTTTGGAAAATTATAATCTTTCTCAACTGAGTATTGAAGCTTATTTTAGGTTACTTTAAATTCTATATTTGCTTGAAAAAATAAGAATGAGATTTTTATAATTTCGCTAAATACTTTATATTATTTTTAAAACTGTATTAATTTTAATTATTTGATTTCATTCATTTAATTTAGCTTACATTTTTTCTTATATTTTTAACCTTACCTATTTAAAGCGTTTAATTGGAGGTCTTACGCCATCTTCAACCAACAACCGACTCCCACTTTTTAATGAACTCAAGTACATGCAAACTTGCTTCAGTTTGCTTGGCTTTGGTTAGCTTGAGTTGACAAAGCTTTTGTACAAGTTGTTCACTTCTGTTCTAAATAAAGTAGTTTAACTCCCTTTGGAGATTTATGCGAGCCAAAATATAGCCAAAATTACATTTTAATGGCGTTAGTGAATGTAATGAGTATTGTCAAGTGCAAAATAAATGCAGAATGATAAAAAATTGAGAGAGCTTTTGGGTTTTATTTAGAATTATTGTAGTTATTTTCTACTGATTTTATCCTAAACAAAATTTGTTGTCGTAATTTACATGACTAACTGAGCCAGATTTTACTACAGCGACTTCTGCATCACCAATCGTCGTAAGTAGTGTCACGGATGCCTTAAATTTTTCGGAAAATTCAGTGCTCGCATAGAACAAGTTACGCTGCTTGATATTTCTGCTTGCTTCTAATATCCTCCTACCTCCTCTAATGAGATGAAAAGATACTCTCGCATACACAAAATATTCCAGTCTGGAGGTTTATCTACTTGAACGCTCTGCAATCGTACAACCCACTTCCGACGGTTTATTATACCAACTCACCACGCTGCAGTAAGTTCACGAGAGCTCATTTGCTACTGCTCGGATATATTGATTTCTCCATATTGATTTTAACCAGCGACTTCCTTCAGCTTAGTTGAACAATGAATAGCGCGGTAGTCAAACAAAATTAAGTTTCACTATTTTTTGCACATCACTGTACTACAAACCAACCGCAACAGGGCAGAAACTTATATTCTAACAAAATTTTAAAACACAAACAACCAGTGTGCAGACCAAACAAAGACTAACCAGCGGAAGAGTAGGAACCGCTGAGAGCAGGGGTACAACACAATGACAAGGACAAGGACCAGCAATGAAAAGAATGAACTCACTAATTTTAAACGAAATATGAAGCCATAAAAGTGCAGTCTAAGGCGTTGACTGTAGATGCTAGTATTCCTAAAGGAGAAGCTAACCACTCATGAAGTCACTGCACATTAGAGGAGCTCGGAACGAGTATGAAAAATGTTGTGGTGTGGGTATGAGATGTGCGCATGTGACTTACCCTAGGACATCTTCTGCCACTTGGGGGGAAATGCAACGACGTAGTGACTGCATTTGAAAGTAAACTGAGTGTTGAAAAAGAGGAAATTTTTTTTTTTTTTTTGCTTTTTTGGCGCTCTTTTCTTTTGTCTAACAGTAGTGTGAAAATAAATTGTGTAGCGCTAAAACCCAAACAGCTGGTCGGTATATTTTACAACAATTTCGAACCGAAGATGGAGTTAGTGGACGCGCACACGGCTGCAAGACAAATGTCGGAAGTGCGTTCAGAACAAGAAGCTGGAAAACAATAAAGAAGAAATTACATCTAGCCAACTGCTGTTTGTTTTTAGAGGATATAAAACTATTTAGAGAAAAAGTTTGGACGAAAAAAATAAATAAATAAAACAGACAATTACACACAAGGCATAAAACAGAATAACGAAACAGCAAGAAGTAGTTTGCAATATTTAAACAATGTGCAACAAAATGGCAAACAACCGAACAACTGTTGCCACCAAAATGTACAAAGTTGCAGCAAACGGAACGTATAAAAAAAACACATAAATAAAAAATAAATCAAGGCTAGATTTTTTGCGCAGTAAATATACCTCAGGGGCGTACCTAAATATATGCGCAGGCAAGCAAAATAAATAAAAATTAAAACAAAAATATTTTTTTTAACTGCAACTTTAGAGTTAACAAAGTGACCAACAGTCAACGCCTCTGCGGCACTCATGAACTCTACAGCATCCACTGTGAAGGCGGCACAACCTGCGCGCATCACACCCCGCTCCACAGCCTCTTTGCCACTCTGCGAAGCACTCGCTGGCGTCAAGTGTAGGTGTCACATGTCCTTGCCGCACTGGACACGAACGCACACTTAATCATTGCAACTTGGTGTGCGGCCATTTGAGGCTGCCAAGTGCACTTGTGTGCGGTCCCTTACCCTTCACTCATATTTCTCACTCTCTACCGCCTTTGGTTCACGCGCTGCAATTATAAAGTCCAGCTAACGACCAACAAGAGCTCTATAGTTATGGCTGATGCTGTGTGGCATCAGCAGCTGACTGCATGATTTACGCGCCTTGAAGTATGCTATACGTTTTACATTTAGCTGGTAGAAATTTTTGTGCCGCCTTGCAAACAATTGAAAATATTAAATTTCCTATTAATTGCCTTGCTGCATAGAGGAAATAGGGAAAAGCATGAGAATAAGAGAAAAAATAATTAAAAATAAAAAGTTATAAAGAAATGTTTTAAAAATGTTGCAGGTCATCAGGGCCTTCCAAAAAACATTAACTGATCAACGGCAAGTGTGTGCAACAGCTTTTCCGTATGACGCTTTTCAGTACCTCAAGCAACTTTTGTTGCTTACATATTTACATGCACACTTACCTACATACACTGGAACATACTTGTGGTCATTTTTCATTACAGCTGCAAGAGTTGTGCTACAATTAATGCGGTTAACTCGCCCGATGCCTTCTCCATTTGCGTTTATTTTATTTTAAATTTTATTATGCCATGTACGTTGGTTTATTGCGGCAGTGGGTGTAGTTGCACGTATTCCTATAGTATGTGCGTGTGTGGGTTCTTAAATATTGCCATATCGTAGCATTTTGGTTGTCACAGCACAGCAGACCGCAGCGCAAAGGTTGAATTGACATTTCAAAAATTCAATTTCGCCATTAAAAAAATGCGAATACTCATTTAAACAGAAAAAAAAGTTAAAGAAACTAATTTGTGAGCACTACGAGGGAAATTAAAAAACAAAAATGAAAACACATCGGGTAAGGACAACTCTGCTCTCGGCTGAATCCGTGAATCCTGAATATTTGAAATGTCTACCAGATCAGACAATGAACTCAGACTTGAAACTTTCGTGCGACGATTAATTACGTTTTTCGACATGGACTACCGAGACAGGAGTGCATTGATCAACTTATTTCGATTTTTGGCACCGAAGCACCGCACTTAGTCACTGTGAAGTGTTGGCACAACGATGGAACTAGAAGGTTGCTGTCGATCCTTGCAGAAAGAATTACGTGAAGACCGTCCAAACACGGTTGTTGTGCCAGAAACAATCCATGTTGTGCGCAAATTGATAACGAACGAAGGTCAGGTGATATAGGGGCATCCTTGGTCATTAAGAATATTTATTCTCGTTGGTTGACACATAGTTTGTAAATCGCCCAAAAACGTACTCGTGTCGCTTGGTGTAAAGAAATGTTGAAAAAATACAACCGCTTTGATTCAAAACACGTCTATAGCATCGTAATAGGTGACGAATCTTGGATGTACGAGGGGTGTTCGAAGAGTATCGCGAATTTTGGATTTTCGCATATTCGAATCGATTTTTTTGTGACGATATGTTGGTACTCATGTCTCTCACTCATGCCGACGAGTTCGGCCATTTTAAGTGTTCAGTTAATTGTTGACAGCTGCTTTGCACGTGTTTCGGCTCGTCCTCGATTTTTACCTATTCAAAAAGATCGATCAAAGAACCTGTATCAAATTTTGTGTGAAAAACGAAATTAAGTGCGCGGATTCATTTCGAATGTTGACTGAGGCATATGGAGACGTTACTGTGCACCAAAGCAACGTTTATCGGTGGTACAAAATGTTCTCAGAAGGCCGAGAAGATGTGAACGACGAAAAGCGTGCCGGACGCCCGAGCACTTCAACAACAGGCGAAAACATTGATGAAGTGAAAATAACGGTATTGGCCAGTCGTCGAATCACCGATAGAGAAGTTGCTGAGGATCTACACAAATCGATTGGCTTGTGCCATTCGATTTTTTTTCAATGATTTGGGCATGAGACGGGTCGCCGCAGCAAACGCAGCATCGCATGAACATTGCTAATGAGATGTTGGACTCTGTCCGCGATGACCCAAATTTGCTCCAGACGTGACGAATCGTGGGTTTATGGCTATGACGTGGAAACCAAAGCTCAATCAACTCATTGGAAGCTGCCGCACGAACCAAGACCGAAAAAAGCGCGCCAAGTTCGGTCGAATGTAAAAGTTTTGCTTACCGTTTTCTTCGATTGCAGGGGCGTTGTGCATCATGAGTTCTTGCCATAGGGTAAAACGGTTAATAAGAAATATTACCTGCAAATTATGGGCAATTTGCGCGATGCAATCCGCCAGAAACGCCCGGATTTGTGGAAGAACAAAAATTGGTTCTTGGATCACGATAACGCCCCTGCTCACACATCGTTGCTTGTGCGCGACGTTTTGGCCAAAAACAACACACTAATGATGCCACAGCCACCATAGTCCCCAGATCTGGCCCCCTATGACTTTTTCTTATTCCCGAAACTGAAGAGGCCCATGAAAGGACGACGCTATGCTTTGATTGACGAGATGAAGACGGCATCAAAGGAGGAGCAGAACGAGATAAATAAATGATTTTTTTAAGTGCTTCGAAGATTGGAAAAAACGAAAGAAAGTGCATAATATCTCATTGGGATTACTTTGAAGGGGACAAAATAGATATTAAGGGCACATCGTATGCCTATGAGCTGGAAAAAATACATCAATCGACAACATGGGTGTTCCAAGGCGAGCTTAATCCAGCAAAAGTTGTTCGCGGAAGAAGCATCTCAAAGCAAATGGCTCTCTGATTTTTCGAAAAATCTGTTAATGTTGCAATTGTAGCACTACAAAAACTTTAAAGGGTAAATTCCGAGTATTACACTATCATTTGTTTGCCAGAAGCTTTGCGTTGAATTAAGGAAAATCAACCGCCGAAAACTAATCATCCTCATCATCAACCACTCGAAAGATTGAATGATTGAGTCATCCACCTCATACCTGTGATTTGCCACCTATTGATTTCGTTTTGCTGTCGAACATTAAAAATATAAATTTAGATCAACGTTTTCCAACACCTGAAGAGTCTGTTGAAGCCTCTAAACAGCTCGTTTTGGAGATATCCAGTACTGAGTGGCAAGCGTACTTTGAAAATTGGTTCAAAGACTGGTACAGAAATGTATTGAGTTCTTAGGAGAATATTTTGAAAAATAATAAAAACATTTTCATTATTATTTTACAGGGTGTGGGCATAAATATAAAAGGCAATCCTCAAACAAACTCTTGAGAACACTGGGACTAATTCTAATGGACATACGTGAAATCCCCCTGTATTCATTCAATATAGTTTGCTACTCAGACGCAAGAAACAGCACAAGGAAATGCCTTTCATTATTTTTTACAATGCAAATGTAGCTCTTTCGCTTCAATCATTATTTTCAGAGATGCAGCAGCCGCCTACTATTTCTGCGGGTGTTATTGAGGACAATTATTTTCGAACAACAATCATTTTTAGCAAAGTACTAAGTATTTCTTGCCTCTTACATTTAATTTTTATGTATTTTAAAACAGTATGAACTGTTTGTGCTGCGATTTGTAATTTTTAACATTTCGTTTTTTATTCCATCAGCATAACCACATTTTGTACGTCGAAGCCACAACAAAGGTAGATAATTTCTTGGCGACCCATGAAAAAATAAAAGTTAATTTCCGTGATTAATTGCAATGTCAATGTAGGTGAACAGAGAATCCACAATATGAAGCCTTCACTTCGTGAAACCGCAACTACATTTATACAACTCATACATATTTATCACACAAAGTTCTACGTGTAAGCTCATACGCATTTCCATACCCGCTTAAAAATGCTGCCACGAATTTGACTTCAAAAAAAGGATATAAAACAAAATGTGGTCCACCTGCAGCAATTCGCCAATTTTCTCGTAACTCCATTGCGGTTATTTCAATAATAATTCCCATTTAATGACAAAAATTAAATTAACATTTCCAAAAGCGATGCGAGGCGGTGAGTGTGGCAAAAGTAACTGTCACATCAAAGTTCACACATACGGGTGCAAGACTTTATACATAGGCAAAATGTATTTATAATGGAAAACAGAAGTGAAACATGAAATTTAATATAATTAAGTTTTTAAGGAATCATAATTAAATGGTATATCCAAGAGATAATACTATGAAATTTATTCTTTTTCTTGATTGGGGCGATAATCGCTTACACTTAGGAAGCCGCTGGATTTTTAAATCTGGACCTGAAATTAGGTGAAGTAAAAAGCCTGAATATTTTCCGCAGACGCGGAACTCACGATGACATAACTCACGATGAAGCCACTGCATTGGATCATACTATACGCCAAAATAATATACCGGAGTAGGTAGAACTTGCCCTAGTGCTGCCCTGAATATCGATTTGCATTTACTTCCCATCGACTTGAACCAGACAATCTGGAGACAATCTCTCAAGGAATATTGTAGCATTTTTAGGTAGTTAACATTGTATTTCTTTGAACATTGGACAGATCTCTCTATTCGCAAACTGGAGTTTGGGGGTCATTCCAGGGCAATCTTTCCAAGTAGGCGACAGGAAAAGCTGCACCGAAGATTGAATTTTTTGAACTGATACTCTCCGCGTTCAAAATTTAGTTAAGCTATAAAGTGTAGCAAAAACGGTCATTACTCAATCCCAAACATCAATGTCTTACCACCAGAGTATTTAATATCAAATTAGCGAATTTCTGATGACAGTCTTAAACAGTCTCGAAAATAGCAATCCTTTTCAAATATAAGTATGTATGTATGCACATTTACCCACCAACCATCCAGCCAAAACGCAGGTGCTTGCTGACTTTGAGCAATTGAAATTCGACACAAATATTAAAGTCTATCGTAAAAGTTTTGTGATTTGAAAACACCTAACAACAACAATAAAAATGCATAGTCACAAATCTTAGTATCGTAGTAAATGAGCTGAATAATCCAAAGGCATTTTTTATGAAAATTTTAATATTCCAGTCGTATCCAATAATTTTGGTGTCAAATTTGCAACTTAAACAGAGATAATAACGATAAAGCAAAAACAATAAATATATCATACAATGCTTAGCATATGCAAATATACTTTCGTATACAAGCATGTATGTATGTATGTAGTTCATAAGTATGCACTTAGATATGCTGATGGTATTCAGCTGTGCATTTCACTATTGTATAACTTTTATAATGCGCACGGGCCGTAGTAAAATAAATTTTATACTCGTATCTGGCGTTATTGAAACACCTTGCGCGCACGTAATTTCGTCTCACAACTGTAGCTATGCATACACTGCATTAAATAATTATGGCACTAATAGTTATTGAAAAAATTCGACTATGAATTTTTTTCTAATCTCATTTTAATATTTTTTTATAAAAATTAGGTTCACTCTCCTACAAAAATCATATAAAAGCAAATTTCAAACTTTCTTAAAGTTAAAAAAAAAATTCAGCAAATTCTTATAAAAACTTCTCACTTTTTAAGCAGACTTTTTAGAAAAATTTCGAGTATGCAGTGTTATAGTCCATTGTATTTTGATGATATAATGCAAGTTTCAAGTGGCTCAAAGGTGTTGAGTGCATTCTTCCATATAAAAAAATATGAATATTCGGTATAAGAAGAAAGTACACAAGACTGCCCGCGAGCAATAATTGTGTCCATGATTTTATCAACTTTTTGATGATTTGCCTACCAGAGCGCCCTTTTTTCGACGTTCCTTTTAGAAGAAAATTTGCTATTACAAGGGAATCGTAGGAGCCCCCGATCAATACTATACAGGTTGGATGGCAGGTAGGTAGAAGTGTCAGTCGGCCTTTAAGTAAACTCCATTAGACCGTTGCTGATCTATTGTGATACCACAGTAGCTATTTACCAGCTACTTCTCGGTAAACCATTTTGTTTTAAGGGGGGAGCCTGGTTTATAAGGTCAAAAAAATCAATTTTTTTTTTCGTTTTAAGCGATTCCTAATATATTTCAGAATATTCACACAAAGTTACAGAGCCTAATTCTCAATATTTCCGTAGATACAAAGCCAAAGGTAGGCGAGCGTTAGGTAGTTACGCTGTGACCGGGCAGCTATAGTACAAACTTTATCTTCTTTTCTCGACTTTTCATTTTTATGATTTCTTTGAATTGGCGTACATGAATGAAAAAAAACTAATGAACCTTTTGAAATGAGTCATAGCTTGTTCCCTTCAGTATTAAATTCTCTTCTATTTGAACTAACAAAATAGATAAAAAAAATTTTTGAAGATTTTTATACCAAGTTGAAGTGAATTTTTTTTTATAGAAAGGCATTTTTTTCTATAAAACCTCCAAAAAATGAAACTTTTGGAATTTCTCTCAGTTTTCTTAGTTCATCTAGAATAAAAAATCATGACAATTAGAAATCCATTTGAATTTTTTGCTTTAGATAATAATTACGAGCGGTATCTTGTACGCCAGTTGGAAACTCCAGCGTTCCAGCGCTCTACTAATTTCTATGTTAAACAATTTTTCAACTTATTTTATCCAGTAAAAAAATTGTTTATACTTTTTATATGTTCATTAAAAGATAGAAAAAAATTTGCAGTGCTAAATTAATTTTTTCCTTAAAAAAAAATCGCAAAGAGATGCAATTTTTAGACCTCATAAACCAGGCTCCCCCCTTAAGTGCAAACCCATTGATTTGGCTGACACTTATATCCCTAAGGCCACCAGTCTCATTCAAGAACGATGAGCCAAAGTATCTAAACCTAGAGACATACCACGCAAGATGTCTGTCAGACTCTTCCTCCTCCTCATTCTTGCATCTTCTACAATAGTCGAAATGAGATGCGTTCAATCTTTGAGTATGTCAATCTAGGAGACAATGGCCTGTGATCAAAGCAACTAACATAAAGACGTTTCACCTTGTCTGATTAAGTAGCGCCTCTGAGCGCCTGACGTCCCATTTCGGCGCAAATTCTTGCATAAATAATACACAGCTCTGAATTTTCAATAAAGAATTCTAATTTGAAGAAAGAATAAAAAATTACGAGAAATATTGGACAATGTACGGCAAAAATCCTATAGAAAATATTTTCTTTTCTATCTCTAAGGCCAATGTTTGTTTTTATTTATATTACAATAAAGAAACACAGACATGCACCAAAAACTGAAAACAATTTAATCTCTCTATTTCGGCATCTTTTAATATTTCCTCTCCCCATTTCGCGCTCTCCTCTCCCCATTTCGGTTCTATATCTCAAAGCAACAAAGAAAAGCACACAGTTACACATTGCATCAAGTGGCGCCAGCAAGAGAAAGCGGGCAGCCATGGTAATAGCGCAGGCACACCACTTTAAGTCCTCAACCATCTATGCGATCCTTCTGCCAAAAAAATGTGACAGACAGATGGCGCTCCAAGCAGTAAGAAGGCGTTGTTCCTAAGCAACGACAGGTGCGCATTCCCACTACTTAGCACTGATAGCGGCAGGCTAATCACCTACCCTGTCAGACATCAAATAGATTAACGAAACCAACTCAAGACAAGTCTTGTCGACGTCCTATGCTCCCGAGAGGAATGAACAAGGAAAAAAAAATGTGAAAGCAACGAAAGTTTCGGGCGGATACACTTGATGTGTGCTTTTGATATGTATCTTGCTTTTACTTTGAAATCCTCAACGACCACCTAAGACTAAAATCTGTGCACTAAAGTGTAAATTCACACAAATTGCATTCCCGTGAAATATGCGTGAAGTTTCATATGCATCTCACGGCAAAGTAGTATTCAGTTCATGCCGTGAAAATACCGCCTAACATTTGTTCACAACTATTTAAAAAGCACAGGTCATTTAAAATGTGCGAAAACTGACAGTTCGTTGAAATTGTCAAGCGGTTGAGAAATTTCAAATTTAACAAATCGTCAGAAAAAGTCAGTTTACTAAAAGTAATAATTCATTAAGCGTTTGCTTCCTTTGTGTATTGTGGAGAGCACAACAGCACCCAAAAAAAAGGCGAAAATACAACTGTATGATGAAGAGGGAAAACAATTGTCAGTAAACCTTACCAGGTTGTAGTCCTGGTGGTTGTGCCGGAAGCACGCAAAACTATCCAAGTGCTGGTAAATGTAGTAAAACCTGTTAAAAAGAATAAAATTAGATATATTATTATGTGGAACAACATCAAGACGCACACCATAAATAGGAAGCCAAACACCTAACAGAAGTGTGCGCGCAAATTTGTTTTCTACAGGGTGGCTGATGAGTTTTGCTACATTAAGAAACTCAAATAACTTTTTTTTTTAGTGTATGGAATTCATTTATTTTTTTTCAAGTTGAAGGTCATTAAATTTTATTAAATGTAGCTTAACTAGTTTTAAAAATAATTGAATTTAAATGCCCCCCATGCTCGTTGACACAAGTGCGGCATCTTAGTCAGGTGCAGTAAGGTCAGGCGACCTGGGGGGCCAACGAAATTCGGAGTTTCTTGAAATCAGTTTATTGGAAAATTTTCGTCGCAACTCTGTCATAACAATCTGGGCTATGTGGGACGTTGCCCCATCTTGTTGAAACCACACAGAGTTGAAATAAATTCTCTTTCGGCGTAGTTCTGGATAGAAAAATTCTTTCAGCATTTTCAAATAACGGTCTCCAGTAACCGTAACGGTGTGACCATTTTCTTCGAAAAAATAAGGCCCGACAATACAGCGTGAAGAAACCGCACACCACACTGTCACGCGAAGAGGATGCAATTCCGTCTCGTGAAGTATCTGTGGGTTAGAAGTACTCCATATTCGACAATTTTGTTTGTTCACATTGCCGTTTAAATCGAAATGGGCCTCATCAGACATGAAAAGGCAGTTTAACATGTTTTGGTCTTCTTCCACCATTTGCAGGATCTTCTGGCAAAATTCCAAGCGAATCGGCAAGTCTGCTGCATTCAGTTTGTTAACCATTTGAATTTTGTAGGGAAATAAGTCTAAATCTTTGTGCATTATTGTTTGCAAAGACTGTCGGCTGACACCAAGTTGAGCAGATAAGCTTCTTGTTGAAACCCTTGGATTGCTTTGTATAGCTGCAGCTACAGCAGCGATCGTTTCCTCCGTCCGAACTGGTGGGTTTCGATGATAAGGCCTTCTTGCGACTGTTCCTTGCTCAGCAAAATTATTCACCAGTCCCATTATGGTCCATCTGCTCGGGGGATCGCCGCCAAATATCCGCCTGTACTCTCTCTGTACCAAAACTACAGACTCCAGTGCGTGATAGCGGCGGACTATCCAAATTCTTGTTTGCGTGTCCCAGTTATCCATTTTAATAAATTTTAAAGATCAATCTGCAAATTAAAACAAAAATGGAACAGATAACTTAAAAAGAAAAAAAGTTATTCAATTTTTTTTTGGTAGCGGCTTTCATCAGCCACCCTGTATTATTATGTTTAAAAACACTTTTCTTACAAAAATTTGACAATTGTTTCTGGGTCGATGCTCATAAAAATACATTTCTTCCCGTTTTACTATCAATGTTGCTAGCAGCATTTCACGGATGTGAAGATAGTGCTAACCTAATAATTCCAAAGTCATTTTGGCTATTTCTAGTCAAAAATAATCTTATTAGATCCGTAAGCCCAGCTAGTGCTCCTTTTTTTGTAAAGTATAATAATTATTTATTGTTTATTTTCCATACATGAAATAAATAAATTGAATTTCTTGCTATTCCTCATTTGGCACACAAATCAAGTAAATATTCTCTAAAACACCAAGTTAAAATTGTTTAACAGCACAAAAACATGACTTTGATTTTTTTAAGCAATTCAATGCAGACAATTCGCTCAAACACCCTAAGATTATTTCAATTCATTCATGGTTACAATTAGCAAAAAGTGCCAGTAAAAAGAATATTAGGTCTATGAACCTCCTCAATAGTTAAAATGGTGTGATATCAACTGACATTCGTCGACCTTTAAAGACTTTGCGTTGAAAACTAAACTTCGTAGGCGATTACTCAGCTAAAATTCAACTTAGAAATTCATTGCAAGTTGTAGATAATAAAAGTATGTACTCATGCATGTAGTTTTCGCAAATAAATCTACCTGCGTGTGTACCCTCCTTGGCCATGTGTTTGCATAAATTCGAATTTATGGCGATTTGCATTTGATGGCCCGTGTAGCACGTGAAAACAATTATGACTATGAAAGACCAAAATACAAATTAAAATTAGGACACTCACGTTTGCTTTGGTGGAATAAATGCTAAAGAATTAGGCAAAATTCTTATTCCAAAAATATTGCGAATTTCATACCTTCGTCGCAATAGATGTTTTAGTTGACCGCTACACTCATTTAGGGTTGCTTATGCTAACAAAAAACCGATACCTATACTTCATTTGCCGTAACAAACGAAATAGGTACCACTATAACCATTGGAGTTTTACCAAGTTACTGCTCAATTTTCACAGTCGAAGCTACTGCGTTACTTGAAGCGGTACACTTCGCTTCCCAAAAAAAACCATCAATATATAATATGCAGTGATAGAAAGTCAACAATCGAGGCTATTCTGAACCCAGCTAATAACTCCCCAGTAATCACAAAAATGCGCAACATGCTCACACAACAAAGAGGTTCAATGTGAGTTATGTGAGTTCCGGGTCACAGTGGCATCAAAACAGGCCGATAGTAGAGCTAAGGAGACAACCAAAGAGCCATTGTACATGTTCGAATACACTCTTTCTTCAATTATGAAAGTTCCCTGAACAAATGCAACCAGTACCAATATCACCACAAATCCTTCAATCTCTCGAGGTCTAAAAACCAATACCCGTCAAATTTATCATGCCGGAATATTAAGACCGTTATTCGTCTGAGAATTGGTCATACAATTTCAACCCACTCCTATTTGCTAAATGGTTTGCCGAGACCACCGTGCCCGATTTGTGGATTCAGCGAGTTCACCGTATCTCCCTTCATGGATATATGTTTAGGACTCCAAAATATTAGATCATCGGTGTTTAAAAATATCAAACCAGCTGAACTTCTAAAGCAGGCAACGGACTATTATATTAGTATCATAAATCAATTTGTTTCTCGCTGTAAATTAAATATTTAACTTCATAGGCTTCTAAGTTATCTGGTGGATACATCCACATTCCCTCGATTGTACTATCTTCATCTTTCTCCAGTATAGGTATAATATATTATAATCTTGCAGCTAGCATCTAATAAGGTTAGTATAATATAATTATTTTCTTTTTTCTTCTTTATCTATATTATCAACCATTTAAAACAGTAGCCGGAGGCCTTAGCAGCCACTGCCTGTTTCTTTTTTTCTTACCTTTTAAGTGGAATAATTATTTATAATTACACAGGTCGACACTGAAAATGATTCAAGCATCGGACCCGGCCTATCTTATAGATTTTTCATCGCTGAATACGAATCTGACCTTAAAAAGTTTCCATCACGTCAAGATTTTGAAAAAAATTAGTTCAAAAAGTCAAAAAAACGTGTTTTTGACCATTTTTGACCAAATGTAGTGGATGAACCTGAGGTGATGGAAGCTTCTACCTAGCCTTAAACTGAAGCCTGAACCTTCAGTTATAAGATCCAAATCGAAAATACCCTGAATCAATTGTAAATTTTGATGTAGCACAATTTTTTTAACTGCTCGCGCACGATTTTCATAGGTGCAGCCATGCAGGCTAGTTAGCCTTATCATAGTGGTGCGCTGACTTGTACCTTTTACCTATCATGTTTTTAGTTATTGGGTTTGCTTAGCACGATTCGGAAGTTGTAATTTCAAAATTGAAAGTGTCGGATTCAAATTTTTTTTTTTATATGTGCTTTTTTTTATATTAGATATATATGTTATCAGAACTGCACTTTACATATCTTTTGTGATAAAAAGTTCATTTTTAATTGACACTTCAACATAAATTGGTCAATCAATATCTTCGAAGTTTCTTTATCATCAGTTTTTTTCAGGACTACATCTCAATTTCTTAATATTAGAATCTGACCTTTACCTACATCAGATATTTTTCAAATATATAAGTTTTTTGGTTTTTATACTTTAACTGATTCCTCAGGTTTTACTATGCCTAAAGTTTGTAAAACGGATCCAAATTTATTCTGTTACATTTGTGGACAGTTTATGACAAGAAAGCAGAGACGCACTTTAACTCCTGCTACTAAAGAGTCATATGAATATTATTTTAGTTTAAAAATAATAAATTTTGATAAAAGTTGGACTCCAAACTTTTGCTGTAATCATTGTACATCAAATTTGTTTTTATGGAGACGAGGACAGCGTCCTTCCATGTCTTTTGGTACTCCAATGATATGGAAATAACCAATAGATCATTTTACTAATTGTTACTTTTGTAGTATAAATACTTCTGGTTATTCTGGGAAGAATAAATGTAAAATCGAATATCCAAATGTATCTTCAGTGACTTACCCGCAAAATCACAGTGAACTCTTACCTGTACCAAAACTACCAAAACTTGCTCAAGAAGACGATTTAGTGACAGATAAATGTACTTATTTACAATCAGTGGATGGTTGTAAAGAACCCGAAAAAATGTCCGATTCTGAGTGTTTTGATACCATTTCTGATCAACCAATTCTTATAAATCAGTCAAAACTAAATGATTTATTTAGAGATCTGAAATTATCAAAACTTCAGAGTGAGTTACTTGGTTCTCGGCTAAAAGAATGGAACATGCTTGAACCCGGAACTTTTATAACTCACGTTAGAAAGCGACAGAGAAATTTGGAATCGTATTTCTCTATGAGTGGTGAACTTGTCTACTGTAATGATGTTGACGGCCTTATGATGGAATTAGGAAGAGAACATAAGCCATGTGAATGGCGTTTATTCATAGACGCATCCAAAGACAGTTTAAAGGCAGTTCTTCTGTTTAATGGAAATTTATATCCATCTGTCGCTGTTGCTCACGCTGCTAAAATGAAAGAGACATATGAAAATATGAAAGTGCTTCTAGATTGTATTAACTATTCAAACTACAAATGGCAAATTTGTGCAGACTTAAAAGTTGTAGCAATTGTACTTGGCTTGCAAACTGGATATACGAAGTTCTGCTGTTTTCTTTGCGAATGGGACAGTAGAGCAAGAGATAAGCATTACAAAGTTAAAGCGTGGCCTAAGAGAAAGGAATTTATTCCAGGAGCCAAAAATGCCTCAAGTAAACCTCTTGTTGATTCAAATGACATCATTTTACCACCACTTCATATCAAACTTGGCCTGATGAAAAATTTTGTAAAAGCCATGGATAAAACTGGTAAAGGATTTCTACATTTAAAAGAAAAATTTAAATATCTGAGTGATGCTAAGTTGAAAGAGGGCATTTTTGTTGGTCCAGAAATTCGCCAAGTGTTAAAAGATGAAGAATTTCAAAAAAAGCTCACTGCTAAGGAAAAAGCTGCCTGGATATCATTCAAGGAAGTATGCGCGAATTTTCTGGGTAGCAGACGATCTGACAAGTACAAAACGTTAGTTGCAAATATGTTGAAAAACTATGAACGCTTGGGCTGCAACATGTCCTTGAAGATACATTTTCTTGACTCGCATTTGGATTTTTTCCCACAAAATTGTGGAGACGTTAGCGATGAGCATGGTGAGAGATTTCATCAAGATATAAAAACTATGGAGAAAAGATATCAAGGAAAATGGAATCCTAGCATGCTTGCTGATTACTGCTGGGGCTTATTAAAAGATGATGATTGCAATTACTCTAGAAAGTCACAAAGATTAACCTTCCCAAGTCTGCCGAACAAAAATCAAATTTTAGAAAATGAAAGTACTCAAAACTAAATTCTTTATCCTTTGTGTGTTTCTTCTTATTCCTTAAAACCTTGAGAAAACTTACAAAGATTAGAAGCATCCGTGAAACTTGTATTTGAAGAACAAATTGTGGATTCAAAAAATTCAAACCAAGAAGGAAGAAATTCCTTTCTAAGGAATAACAAAAAATTACCACAAATGCGAGAATATTAATAAACAAAAAAAAAAACAAAAAGGAAAAAAAAACAAACAAAAAAAATTTTTAAAAATAAAAAAGAACAAAAAAAAACAAAAGTGGAGTGTAAAATACTGACAGCCTCCTCGTGGCACATTCTGGGGTCGTGAATTTAATAAATTTATTATGCACTAAAATATTGGTTCACCAGCTAATGTCAGATTATAAAACTTTATTACTACTGTCAAAAATTAGTCTAATATAACTATATAAATTCATCTTTCAATAGTTGTTCGTGAAGTAAAAAGTAATTTAGATCACCATATTGGTTTTGCCTTTTTAAATTATGATGTCATATTTGTCTTCAGCGCATCATAAAACCAAACATTGAAAGAAATTTTTAGCTGACCCAGCTAACCGTATAGCTGAATTGCGATTAGCTTGAAATTAAGGTGTAACAGTTAGAAATATGTGTCTTTGGTAGAAATATAGCTAATAGCTAGAAATATTTCTAACTGTAACAACTAAATTTCTAGACAAACGAAATTCTACATACAATTTTTGCCTTTCCTTTAATTCTAAGACAAGCTGCAAAATCAAATTTTTATTTGATTTTATTAAATTTTTATTTGATTTTATTAAATTTTTATTTTCGCCATCTTGAATCCGACACTTTCAATTTTGAAATTACAACTTCCGAATCGTGCTAAGCAAACCCAATAACTAAAAACATGATAGGTAAAAGGTACAAGTCAGCGCACCACTATGATAAGGCTAACTAGCCTGCATGGCTGCACCTATGAAAATCGTGCGCGAGCAGTTAAAAAAATTGTGCTACATCAAAATTTACAATTGATTCAGGGTATTTTCGATTTGGATCTTATAACTGAAGGTTCAGGCTTCAGTTTAAGGCTAGGTAGAAGCTTCCATCACCTCAGGTTCATCCACTACATTTGGTCAAAAATGTTCAAAAACACGTTTTTTTGACTTTTTGAACTAATTTTTTTCAAAATCTTGACGTGATGGAAACTTTTTAAGGTCAGATTCGTATTCAGCGATGAAAAATCTATAAGATAGGCCGGGTCCGATGCTTGAATCAGAAAAATAATCATTTTTTGTCGACCAGTGTTATTACTCTTTTCAATAAATAAATAAATAAAAATAAATTTTTTTAAATTATAAAATTATGCTAACAGCGGAAGAAGGCAAAAGGATGTATAGGGTTTTCCAAACAGCGGTGTTTTTTTGATATTCAAAAAAATCCTATTATTTAATATAAATGATCAGATGTTTATTTCACTATAAAGAGGAAGGGATGCCGTTAATAGTGGAAAATAACATCATGCAATTGACCACGACGACCACGCTTACAGGGCAATATCCTTTTTATGCAATTTTAGATAACCGAATTGCAAAGTGGCTGCCCTGTGTCCTCGATAGCCTCACGAATTCCATCTTTGAGGTCTTGAATCGATCCTGGACTGTTGGCGTAGACCTTCTCTTTCACGTGGCCCCAAAGAAAAAAGTCACAAGGTGTTAAATCACAAAATCTCGGTGGCCAATTGTGATCACCTCTTAGAAACTTTTCCCGTAACTTTCCCGTCCGGAAACTTTTCCCGTAAAAGATCAATGGTTTCGTTGCTTGTGTGGCACGTAGCGCCGTCGCCGTCTTGTTGAAAATAAATGTTTTCCAGATCAATACCATCCAATTCCGCCCATAAAAAATCGTTAATCATCTCTCGATAGCGCAATCCATTCACCTGTATCACCTGTTATTGGAAAACCATTTATAACTAAACCTGGAAGATTTTTTTTTCTAAAAAAAGAAAATGATTTTTCCTTTTTTAAAAATATTTCACAAAATTATTCAAAACCACTTCGTGCATAGCTTAGACAAAAATATTTTTAAAATAGTTAAAAACACTGGCACATTTGGAGCACGCATGCCTTCCAAAACTAATAAAATTAATTTTAGAATGCATAAATTTTATTTCTGACTACTTCTTTGATATTTTTGTGCATGATTTTCGCATTTGTTTACAACTTGTTTACAAAAGCTTTAAAAATCTAGCATTTTTTCAAATTGATATTTCGCCAATGTATTTCAAGAATTGTTTATGGTTTTAACGCGCGACTCGTGTCACGTTAGCCCATACATACTTATATATGTACATAGTTGAGAAAAGATTTATTTTGAGATCATAAAGTTTTCGCAAAGCGGCCACTAAAATCTTTACTAGAAACTCAATATTTTAAGCCAATCTTCGAAACGTGAATAATAAAATGGTTTGCATGCGTAGAAAAATTAATTTGTATTTAGGTTATAATTTCTAAGCGTACGAAAATGTGTATACTCTAAATAATTAACAAAATTTCAGCGTAATTTAGTAGCTCAGACGCACAAGAATAGGCTTCTTAGCAGCTCATACAAATTTCAATTTTATGCTTAGCAGCTAAGGAAATGTAAACGAATAGTTTTCAGTTTTCAAATTACAGTACGAACTCAGTATGTGGAGCTAATGAAAATCGAAACAGAAGTTAAAATTCTTGTAAGGGAATAAATTAGCAAGAAAAATTGCAAATGAATCAATTTTTATGAAACAGAAACACTTTGTACATAAAGAAATGGCTTTTGAAGAAATGGCTGCATTGTCCATCTGGAAAGAAGGAACCTTCTTTTAATTCCAGATGTAGTTTGAAAATGACGTTGGAACTTAGCTCGTTTAGTGGCATCGTGAAAATGAAGAAAGCTCATGCGAAAATCGATCTGCCTGAGTTTGTTGGAGTCGATTGGATGAGTCGTGTACTTATTACAGATGAGGCCTGGACAGTTTAGATTGATTTCGGGGCCAGTAAAATAAAGTCAGCAGTGGGCAGAAAAGGATGGGAAGCAGCCAACTAGAGCGAAGATGTCTCAGTCGCGACTGAAGGCAAGGTTGACCGTGTTTTTCATTATTCGTTGCAAAATTTATCGCCAATATGTGTATGCCATAAGGAAGGGAAATGATTAAAAAATGTATCAAAATTAATCAAATCTTTTAGCAACTTCCAACTTGCACTTTATTATAAAGGGTGGTTAAATTTTAAGGGCCGATGTTGAACGTGAACCACACCAAAACGTCAAATCTTTTTCTGCATTTCATTTGATATTTTTCAATCTCAGACTAACTTAATTTGAACTATGGAAAGATACACAATCGAGCAACGCGTTAAAGTTATTCAGGCTTATTATGAAAAGGGCGTTCAAATCAAAATGCATATCGCGCACTTCGTGATTTTTCCGGTCAATTAAATCGTCCAAATGTGCGTACAATCGGAAAAATTGTGCAAAAGTTTGAGCAAACCGTTACTGTGAATAGTGTTCGCTATCGTGAGATGATAACGAACTTTCTATGGCACGAATTGGAAGATATGGGTGTGGACGATATGTGGTTTCAACAGGACAGTGTCACTTGTCACACAGCTAACGAAACAATGGTTCTTTTGCGCGAAAAATTTGATGGCCGAATAATCTCACGTCGCGGCGATGTCAATTGGCCACCAAGATCATGTGATTTGACATCGTTGGACTTCTTTCTTTGGGGTTATTTGAGAGAAAAGGTGTACGTCGATAAGCCAGCAACAATTCAAGAGCTAAAGGATGAGATAATTCGGCACATTAACGGCATAGAACCTCAATTATGCCTCAGCGTCATCGAAAATTTAGACCATCGGATGGAGGTGTGCCGCCGAGGCCGCGGCGACTATTTGACCGATATTTTGTTCTATATGTAATTGAACCATAACAGTATTATTATAATAAAGAGAAATGACAATAATTTCCTAAAAAAATTGTACTTTATTTAGAATCAACACCGGCCCTCGAAACTTAACCACCCTTTACTAGAATTGGATTGAGTATAAATCTACATATCCGAAATTTTTTTATTATTCTAAACAAGAAGTCTGAAATTTTTAAGAAAATTTATAAAAATTTTTAAAATTTAGAAAACAATTTTAAAATTAGAAAAAATTTTGAAACTTTGGTTTGTGTTATTTTTATACCAAATTAGTTAAAATTAAAAAGCGGCCGCTGTTGTTGAATTGGTTGGTGCGTGACTGCCACTCGGAAGTGTACAGGTTCGAAATCCCGGATACGTAAACAAAATTTAAAGAAACAAGTTTATCCAATGGGGGTCGCTCCTCGACAGGCAATGGCCAAGCCTCCGAGTAATTTTTGCCATGAAAAAGCCCCTTATAAAAAACGATCTACCATTCGGAGGCGCATAAAACGGTAATAAGCACCACAAACAGAAGGCGCAGCTCGACAAGATACCTAAAAAACTGAACAAAAAAAAGATGTAAGCGCCAATTATATAATATTATTTATAAATAGGTATATGCACGCTTGAACAGAATTATTACGCACCCCATTAATTACGGAATTTTTCGTTTTATAAAAATGGTCTACGTGCTTTTGGCTGTACATGCGACAGTCGCAAATGAACAATTCGCCGACAACATCAGCACCCATACATCCCCAGATCATAATAATACCGTCCCCAAGCTTATCAAAGTTTACCACGCAACCTGGATGATATTCCTTGCCTCAAGAATGTCACACCAGGTGTTTCAAATGCCTGAAGGAAAGAATATCTACAAATCATTTCAAATTTCTTCTGACAAGGCAGCTGCAAGCGGAGAAGAGGATTTTTACGATACTTGAGCGACTATACAGGGTTTGATTGAAAAGTAATGAGCCTTATTTTTTTTAAGCAGTTTTATTAAACCTTTTGGCTTATACAACTAATATTCTTCAAAATAGGACCCTTGAGCGTCAATACACCGCTGGTAGTGGTCCTTCCACTGCATGAAACATTTTTTAAACTCATCCGCCGGAATCGCGTTCAATTCGGTTATCACAGTTTTTTGGATCGCCGCGATGGAGTCGAAACGCCTCCCCTTCAGCTTTCTTTTCAGGCGCGGGAACAAGGAGAAGTCCGGAGGGGACAGGTCTGGGCTGTAGGGAGGGTGGGGCCAATGCAGAGGTGCTGAGGAAGGCGGTGTGCGCCGGCGCATTGTCGGGTCCAATTGTTGACGAGGTCGGGCCGAACCCGGGCGACGCGGTTTTTCAGCCGAAGGAGCACTTCTTTGTAAAATGCCGCGTTTACAGTACTTTCTGGAGGTACAAACTCCTTGTGGACGATGCCTCGAGAGTCGAAAAAGATGATCAGCTGCATTTTCGCCTTTCACTTTTAAAACAGCTTTCACGCGCGGAGCGATGTTGACTGCCCCGCTGTTGCCAGCGAACTGGGACCGGTTTCTAGTGCAAGAGGAAGGTCCAACGATCATTTTCCTTCACCAGCCAATTCGGTTGATCGCTTGGCAGACGCTCCGCGCGGGAAAGCTCATTACTTTTCAGTCAAACCCTGTAGACGTATAAGTTTTCAGTCTTCCCGTACACTAGTGAGGAGTTTTTTTCCACTTTTTGATTTATTATGCTGAGATTTTGTCCCTGCTAATCGCTTAATAACACATGTGACTGCACATGTGACATCCCACAAAATTGGCAATCTCAACCTGAGACTTCGTTCCCTCACTTAAAGGGACAGATACCTGTAAAATTTCGAAAAGAATTTTTTTTTTCATCAAATGTTAATCCTTTAAGAATATGTCAACAAATTTTTAGAACGTAAATTTAAGTATCGTGAACCGTGACGACTCTATTCTTTGCGTTCGAGCGCAGGGAGAGGTATAGTTACGTTGCCGACTTTAGACGCGTTTTTCTCAAAACTATATTTTTCGTACACGATAACTCGAAAAGTTTTTGACCGATCTCCCTGAAATTTTGCACACATCTTTTTTATGATATGACTTTTTATGTGAATTTAGAAGTTTTCGAAAATTTTTCGATAAAATAATTTTTTCGAATCAAAAATAGTAGGAAAACTAGCCCCAAAATTCATTTCTTTTTGAAGCATTTTATTCCGCGATTTTTTTTTTCATTTTTTTAATTCATATAGAAATTTTGACATTAATAAACAAAAAAATGTTGGTTTTTTGTATTCAGGTCACTGACGCCGATGCTACAATGCCTGCCGATTGAGAAGCCCCGCCGCGATCTTCCTGGAAGAATTGAGTGTATCATACATCCGCCATTTTAAATGATTAAAATAAAAAAAATTTAAATTATTTTAATGTATAAAAAGTTTGAAAAAAATATATTGACTTCTTCATTTTAAATAATTTTAATGAAAATCAGGGAAAACATGGCCGTTTCCAGGTATCTGTCCCCTTAAAGCTTGGATTCTCACTCTTTTGTTATAAGAAAGCTCACTTTTTTAGGCATTTCGGTAAAAATAAATTATTTATATCCAGTTGATAAGTTTGCTGTGAAAATTATTCACATATTGAATACCGAATTTGGAATGCCACTTTGGTAGCCACATTTCAAATTACTTGTATTTTAGTGGAATGCCTAATACTTTTGGCCAAGGCTGTGCGTAAAAAAAGTTAAATAATTAATAAATAATAAAATTAATTTTCAAAGTTTCCTAATATAACCCACTCCTTTTATTTTGCACATAGGTGTACCTACGAATAAATTATTTAAAAATTCGCATGTGGTAAATGCCTCCTTATTTTAGTTTATCAAGACGCATACCTTTTTCGCCCATAAATAACCCTATTAGAAAGCAATTTCTGTAAAAATATACAAGAATAAAAATAATTCGAGAATAATAAAAAAATATCAAATCGTGAAAAGAAAGCAAATAATGAATATAGGAATACTGGAGAGAAACATTACTATTTTGCATATAAAAAATAATAACCAAAAAGTTTATTACTTCAAGCGCACATGTGGCATATAAAATAAGTGACACCCATAGGCAAGTAAATAACGAATTTGCAGCACATCGTTACAAGTATGTGTATGTACAATTATGTACCCAAATATGTGTGTGTATATGGGTGCTTTCTTCCATCAATAAACACCAAATATCGCAAGATCCAAATTCTCGATTAGCGTTCATTAGCCTTTTCGCAGAGTATTCTAGAGTATACACACAAGTAGGTGCTTTTGCACGATAAAATTCGGTCTATGCAGTAAAATTACTACAAAATTATCGATAACACCTGTAATACCAGACAACTGATTATACAAATATGCAAAATAAGCGCCTAAAAAACACTGACCGTCACGCCATCAATCCATTGCCACTGACTACGTAGCATTCAAAGCGCCACCGCTGAGGAAGTGCAGCACCCACAAAATCTGATCACCTTTGGTTGTCAGGCCATATTAAAATTCAGCAAATGCAACGCGACACGTATAAGTTGTCATTCGCACATATCAGCAGACATTTGTATGTGTGTATGTATACATGTAAGTACATCGAACGCGATCGCCACCACCGCCAGTAAGAGGCGACATTAAAAGAATTGGACACCAGCAAGTAACTTGTCGCACGATTAAAGAGATGCATTGCTGTAACTGCCCGCAATAATTCAAAAACTGACAATTAATCACTTTCCGTTTCGTTATTGTCATTCACGAACTGCAGCAACTGCGAATTGCATTCGAAAAAGATATAATAGGCCGCAAGTGCAAGAAAATCAAGTTGGATGGCAACAACAAAATCTTGCATGCATTCTCGATTGATTCAGCATGCCACGCACGCGCGTACGCACAAGTGTATTTTTGTTGTTGTAAGTATATATGTATGTGTGTGTGATTAATAAAATTTGCAAAACTGCCACCGATCATGACGGAACTGAAAACCGCAGTCATCGTCAATATCGATGATCATCATCATCACCATCATTATCATCATCATCATCATCATTACTATATGGCTGCATACTATATACTCTTATTACGCGTCGCTCGAGTCACGCATTATTTTACGCGCAGGCGCTTATTTTAATTGATTTTTAAAAGGCATCTTCATTTGACTATCAAACAGCTCACAGGAGGCCTATCAAACTGCAGGCCATATAAAGTCATCATGAAGCCAACTGTCGAGAGTGACGCATTCATTATGTATGTATGTATATATGTTGGTGTGTATTAACTCATGTGGGCACGTGATTTAGAAATTTCTGTTTGAGTAGGCAATTCACTCTAAAAATAGCTAAGTGAACAGGTGAAGCGGTTAAAATTCCTTTTTAGTGACGCACGCATTTCGGTTTGCTATATGAGGATATTCGCCATGGGAATAAAACGAAATGTGTAGATATTCTTAGAAGAATGAACGCACATCAGATTTACGCAAGCAAATTATACAATTGCAGATCCTTTTACGAAAGCATAATTTATGAATGTGAGATCATCAATTGAACACAGGCAGCATTAGGCAGTAGGGAATGACTCAGAATTTCTAAACCGACCTGTGCTTTGAAAATATCTCTTGATAACTATAATATTACAATAGCACCTAAGTTAGGTTAGGTTAAGGTATACCAAGCAAATCAAGGGCAAAGGACTGGAGGCTGTACAGTGGACAGCGGCATTCAGAGTTGCTTCAGTCTGCCGCACTGTCTCAGGCGTGGCAGTTTTTGTATTCATTTGTATTCAGCGGTGAGATACCTGTCGACCTCATGGCCCGGGAGCGAATTGATGCGATGCTTTCCAAGAAAAAACACGCCAACACTAGCACCGCTGAACGGAGATGTCAAACCATGCAGCGGTGGCAAGGGCATGAATCGAGTAGCAGATGGACGGTGAAACTCATTACAGCAATAGTCAAATGGGCTCCATGGAATTTCGGGGAAGTTAACTTTTTCATGACTCAGTTCCTCTCGGATCACGGATACTTTCGAAAACGTATATATCGCATGGGTAAGAGACCCCACTTGCATGACGTCCCGTGCAATGACGCCGAACACACGTTCTTTAGTTGCGACAGTTGGCTCGTGGAAAGAGATGCTCTCAAGGAGCAAATTTGCGACATCGCGCCGACCAAATTAATCAGCAAAATGCTAGAACGTGAGGACAGATGGAATGCGGTTAAAAGGTACATTGAAGGGATATTACGAAAAATAAGATAGGTCTCGATTTAGTACAACAAAGCGTAGCGTCACAGACAGAGTCATAAGAAGACGATCCTACAGAATAAAGCTGCCTACAAATATGGTTGACTCAGACATGGGTGAATAGAACTGATCCATTTCATGTACACCATTCTGGACCCTTCCGAAGTATTGCAGATAGTAGTTTCGGGAATGGAGTCTCCACAGAACAGGACAGGCAATTGTTTTAGTGATCAAACCACTCAATGCAGTAGACGACGGTCGCTGTAAGTGCGAAGCCATTTTGAACCCCACCTCACCCACAACAACAAAAAAAAACGTATACCATAAGGGAGAGCTCTGATTTCGCTCTCTCTTTACCTTCTTGTAAGGTTGAACCTCTGAGTAGCATATTTTTCAAATGTAGCGCTCCTATCAAATAGCTCTTCACTACGCGGAATAATGACAAACGTAGAGTTCAACACTCTGCACTTCCTCCTTGTCTGCAGGCTTGATAATAAATAATTGATGGGAAGCCCGTACTCCTTCCTGGGAATACCATTCTACATTGTCCAATTACTACTTCACTATAAGAAAATGGGGTTGATGTAGATTAGCAACTCATATCTGTTTCTCGACACTCGGCCAGCCTGGTTACAAAAGAAGTGGGTTCCATGACCTTTCCAACAGTTGTCAGCCTAAGTCGGTACTTGTAAGGAAAATGTAGAATATTAGCATTTGGAAGTGGTTTGGTAGGTCGCACAAGCCGCAGCATCTGGGCATAAGGGGATAGCAATGGGTCCATACAATGCTCGCCTTTTGTGTCGTCAATTCGGTCTTTCATATCCTTCTTACTTATACATTAAATTGCTACATTCGAGAAAATATATTTGACTGTATGAATTTAATGCCTGCGTAATATTCAGAGTTAATCCTCAGCTATAGTGTTGCTGTGGAAGTATATTTGAGCCAAATCTGGCTTCGTTTATCGCTGTAAATTGCGCCTGAAAGGCACTGCAGGTATCAAGTGAATTATTTTGAATGAGTGAGCTTTAAGGTAAGGATGGTAAAGCAACTTATAATCAATTCCGCGATACTTATTCCTATCCTTGTTATGGAAAACTTAGTATTAAAATAAAAAAAAGAACTGGTACAATCCAACATTCTCCAAGTCTTCGAGAGTGGTATATGGAATTTTTCATGTCGAATTTAATCTCGCTGCAACTATTCTGTAGCTTGCTATAGAGATCAACTGCCAGAAGGTTTAATAAAACCTCCAGAGCCTTTGAGCGAGTGAAAGCAATATGGCTAAAACAGGCATGGGAACCACTTTGCAGGCATTTAGTCAAGCATATTGGACTTTATCTGGGACTTTAACTAGGGTTAACTGAGCTAAACTGTGAACTCTACATTGTTCAAGTTGAATGGCTCAAAAGAAGATAATTCCCATAATAGTTCTCCGTTACCATGTGCATTAAGTCCGATATCCCTGCATCATATATTTTCAATACAGAGGAAGGGGACGAGAATCGAGCAAAGCATTTGCGACTATCAGAACTTGGTGATCAACTTTGAGGGCAAATTTAAAAACGGAAGGAGTTTCAATCCTTCGAATCGGTTTGAAAATGGATATAAGAATGGGATGTTCTTCCAGAATTTTCTTTTGAGGGAAGTTAATATTCTTTCAAATCACTGCAGTCTTTTTAAACAGAGATATTAGGGACCGCCGCAGCCGAATGGGTTGGTGCGTGATTACCATTCGGAATTCACAGATAGAACGTTGGTTCGAATCTCGGTGAAACCAAAAATTAATAAAAATATTTTTCTAATAGGGGTCGCCCCTCGGCAGGCAATAGCAAACCTGCCATAAAAAAGCTCCTCATAAAAATATCTGCCTTTCGGAGTCGTGGAACAACATCAAGACGCACACCACAAATAGGAGGAGGCGCTCGGCCAAACCCCCAAAAAGGGTGTACGCGCCAATTATATATATATATATATGGGGCATTCTTCGCCAACCGGACACCCCCATCTGCCCAGAACAGTTTTTATAAAAAAAATTTTTCCCTATGCCGAAATAAAAGCTTATGTCATGTACTTTAATTTGTCATGTGGCACTTTTTAAATATTCAAGATGGACGACGAATATTGACATGATGCTCGGGGGTTTCTGGGTTCGCTGCTGAATATAAATATTGAAGGAAATTGCTGAAATTGGAATTTTTTTTTCATAATACAGGATTTTTTTCACAGTAAAACTTTTTTTTCTTCTGGAGAATTGGAAAATCTTTTAATAATCACTTCCTTTTTGTTTGAGATTTGGAAGGAATGGCTTTTTAGTATTTCTGGTACTGTGCTGCAGACTCGAATCTTTTGTTAAGCTTCCAACATATTTGTCAATATTCGTCGTCCATCTTGAATATTTAAAAAGTGCCACATGACAAATTAAAGTACATGACATAAGCTTTTATTTCGGCATAGGGAAAAATTTTTTTTATAAAAACTGTTCTGGGCAGATGGGGGTGTCCGGTTGGCGAAGAATGCCCCATATATATATATATTAGCGCTTCACAAGTTAGTAAAGTTATTATGCATGATGAACCAGCCTCTCTCGAAACTCGCTCTCATTGACGACTTTCAAACTTGTACCGAAGCCTTAAGATCTGTTGCGATCAACTTGAAGATCTTTTTAGCTCTGCTTGCAGCTTAACATCTTTATCAACTAGGTATGGGACGTTGCAATGCTAATGAATATTCGAACAAAGTGTCTGAGACAGAACTAAGATCAAATCAAAGTGTCGAAAAAGTAGTAGTAGAGATACTAAAAGCAGGAGAGCTACATTACATTCATGCAGAGTATCAAGCTAATTTTGGCCAGCACTTATTCAACGAAGAACAGGGAAATTAATGAAATTTTTAAAAACGAGCATCCAGTTAATTGCAGGTTTAAATATCACGCATCTGGTGAAAATCATCACTAGCTTGAAGCGGTTATAGGAACGCATTTTATCCTATCCAGTTAATCACGAAAATACTTACGGCAGTGATGGTTAGATTCGCGTTCTCTATGAGCTGTAGTGATGGAGATGATGAAAGAGGCAGCGACTGTACAAAATTTTTTACTTCAAAGTCTGATAACAACTTTTTGGGCATAGCTTTTTCGAGGAGCTGTGCAGTTTTGGTGCCGTGTCGTTGTAAAAAATTTACTGATTCGTCAAAAAACTATGATGTTTTAGGGACGAGTGGAATTGAAATTGGGAAAATTTGTATTTCCTGAACATTGCATGGACCTGTTGAAGAGCAGCTCTTCTTAACTAATTTCATCGAATTTCCCATCGAACTTTGTATTCTATGTTAGGCTTATTTCGTTCCTTATTTGGATATGTCTCACAACTATTCAAGACACGTTTACATAGGTACTTATGCATACATATCTTATGACTAAGTGTAAACAAGAAACGAAAAAAATAATTTATAGCCCCCTACTCGCATTAGGATTTTAGTTTGAAACAAAGGATGCATAAAGTTGACGATGGAGAAGGTGTTTGGAATGCGAAATTCTATAAACCCATTAGTGTTCACAACTGCATTTTTAATTTAATATTTTTTTTTTTTTCATTTTTAAATAAATAAATTATGCCGCATATAAAACAAAATATATACATAATTTTCTCATTGAATAACAATGACCCACAAATCGAATAACATGAAATATATAAAGATTAAATTTTAGAAAACCAAAAAACCAAAAAATTATAAAAAATTCCCAACGCGCGTTCATTAAAGCCATTGCAAATTATATGCAAAACAAAAACACAACAAAAACAAATATTAAAAAAAATCCGTAAATAACATTAAGAAAGGAACTTACATTTTGAGCATACCGCGAAATCAACACTCCGCCGCGAACATTGCGACAATTACTTAGCGTAAATTCGAATAAATTCTAACAACAAAAAGCGCGCGCTCAAATCACTATTTTTGAAAGCCTGCCCAAACTACAAGTAAGTGTAAAAAAGCGTAGGTACTCACACAGAACCGGTGGCATGCACGGAATTAAAAAAAATATATATATGTATATGTTTATGTTAATTTAGTTTTCGCAAAAATTCTTCGAAATACATGCGCTGCGAAAAATATTCAAATTCAAATTCAGAATTAGCTGTACTGTAGCTAAATGGAATGCAAATTAGAATTCGAAGGAGTAGCCGCATACAGCCAACAACGGTATTGGCGATAGTCAAAATGTGGCTTAAAAAAAACAGTAGCATGCAAAGGCGTGAAAATGTCACTCTTCATTGCTTTGTCTTGTCTGCTGAGCGCTCCGCAATTGACATATCTTTTTATACGAAAATTATTGTACTCGTACTCTAATTGTTTTCGTCACTTAAAAATTCAATTAGCGTGCCGCTATGAATCCAAAACGCTTAGCCTGCCGTAAAAAATTAGTACACTGGGAATTCCTGCAAATTAAAAATAAAAACTAAAATAGCAGCTGCTCAGCTCATTTACACATCACTCATCGCTGCATCCACAAAAAACAAAAAAAAAACAACCATAATTGTTATGTTTTAGGATGATGGAAATTTTTGAATATAACTCAAGATGGCCTTGGTATGGTTCAGTTACCCAAAAATTCCAAGCAATAAAGATTTTGAAATATTTTTCTTTAAAATGGAAGCGTTTATTATATAATTTTTTAGTACCTGGTCAAGGAGGCTTGGCTTGATATTTTTTATATAAATTATTTAAAATTTAGATAATAGATCGCAATATATCAATGGAGTCTTCTTTTAGACAGTTTCAGCGCACTTTGGCAACATTCGCCACACCAGCAGCCGAAGAAAAGCTTTTATTTGCGGAGTAGGAAGATATATGTTGAAAGTATGGAAAAGAGACAAAAATTTATTTTCAGATATAATTTTTAATGCTGAAACATCTTGAAGTATGGTATCCCCACAAAACTAATACGGCTATGCAAGATGACGTTGCTCAACACCAGCAGCGCCGTCAGAATTGGGAAGGACCTCTCCGAGCCGTTTGATACCAAACGAGGTTTCAGACAGGGTGACTCCCTGTCGTGTGACTTCTTTAACCTGATGCTGGAGAGCATCGTACAAGCCGCAAAACTTAATCGCTCAGGCACAATATTTTATAAGAGCGTACAATTGTTGGCGTATGCCGATGATATCGATATCATCGGCCTTAACAACCGCGCTGTTAGTTCTGCGTTCTCCAAACTGGATAAAGAGGCAAAGCGAATGGGTTTGGTGGTGTAGGAGGACAGAACGAAGTACTTCCTGTCGTCAAACAAACAGTCGACGCACTCGTGTATCGGCACCCACGACACTGTTGACAGTTATGATTTCGGGGTTGTAAGAGACTTCGTTTATCTAAGAACAAGAGCACTATCACCGATAACAATGTCAGCCTTGAAATCCAACGTAGAATCTCTCTTGCCAACAAGTGCTACTTTGGACTAAGTAGGCAACTGAGCAGTAAAGTCCTCTCTCGACGAACAAAACTAACACTCTACAAGACTCTCATCATGCCCGTCCTAACGTATGGCGCAGAAGCTTGGACGATGACAACATCCGATGAAGCGACGCTTGGAGTGTTCGAGAGAAAGATTCTGCGTAAGATTTTTGGACCTTTGCACGTTGGCAACGGCGAATATCGCAGACGATGGAACGATGAGCTGTATGAGCTTTACGACGACATAGACATAGCGCAGCAAATAAAGATCCAGCGGCTACGCTGGCTGGGTCATGTCGTCCGAATGGATGCAAACGCTCCGGGTTTGAAAGTATTCGATGCGGTACCAGCTGGTGGTAGCAGAGGAAGAGGAAGGCCTCCTAAAAATTACGTGACACTCGATAACTTTCGAACTTCGTACAAATCTCTCTATCGGCAAACTGGAGTTTGAGGGTCGTGACAAGGCAATATTTCCAAAACACGGTTTTTTTTGTATTTTGTGAAATTTTTTTAATACGTTTTCTCAAATAAATATCCTTTTAGCTTAGTGTGAGACAATAGGTATATTGCAAAAAAAAGTAATCAAGACTTACAGTTTCATTTTGGGCCTCGATGGGCTAATCAAATTTTGTATAAAACGTGGCTTTTGAAAAAATACTCTATTATTGGACAAATTGAATGCATTTTGTGTAACTTATTGTGTAAGCCCGAAATACCGATTTTTTTAAACCTAGAGTAGTGTTGCCACCTAATTATTATTGAAAATATTAAATAAAGATTGACTCATCAAAAGCTAATCTAGGATGTAGGGCATTAAATTCGAGTAAGGGTTGCATTTCCCGCGACAGTTCATAAAGTTTATGGTCAGACTTTAGAGATTGTGAAATTGTTTCGAAAATGGCAGCATTTATGCATAGCAAATGTGCTTTTTCTGACATTTGAGCTTAAGATATTAGATCTGTTTTATTTTGGTTTTCCTATACACAAAATACAAATGAAGTTGCCCTATTTGAAGGTTTGAATATAAAATTGCATGAGTAGCTCTTTTAAGATCATGATATATAATATTTTATTTAATTTATAAGTAAAATAAGATTTTTAAAAGAAAAAAGGCTGTAATTTTGCATAAAATTGTACTTGTTTTTTTTTTTTAATTTTGAATTATAATATTTTACTACAAAATTATACTTCCATTGGCTTTTTTTCAACTTCATGTTTTCTTTGATATATTGTGCATTCAACAAGTGATTTTAATCGCGGATAGAAGCACGTGTTGTTAAAAAATAAAATCGAATCTTCGAACGCGTATAAGAGGCATATTTTGTATTTTTTTTATAAAAGTGCTAAAAATGCAATAACTGCAGCTGCAGAAATAACCACTGTTCACGGAGAGGATACCGAGAGTGTAAGGACTGCGCAAAAGTGATTTTCAAAATTCCGAAGTGGTAACTTCCACGTGGAGGATGCCCCGCGCGCTGGTCGTCCTGAAGTCTTTAACTCCGACGCCTTGCTCGAACTCGTGAAAGCTGAGCCAAATTTGGCTGCCGATATGATAGCTCAAAGGTTAAATTCATCGCTTGTATGGTTCACAGGCACCTGGTTTAGTTGGGAAAGGTTTCAAAGCTGGGAAAATGGGATCCGCATAGACTTTCCGTCGCCAACCTTTAGCAGAGAGTGAATGTGTGTTCTCAGCTGCTGCCACAGCTTGAAAATGAAATTTTTTTGAACCGTATCGTTACTGGTGATGAGAAATGGGTCCTTTACAATAGTCCTGTTCGCAAACGCCAATGGTTAGATAAAAATGAAACACCAGAACCGACCCCTAGAGATGGCCTTCACCCCAAGAAGATTCGTCTGTCTATTTGGTGGGATATGGCCGGTATTGTTCATTATGAACTTCTGGAACCAAACCAGACGATAACTGCTGATTATAATTCTCATCAGCTATCAAACCTGAATGAGGCACTTAAAAAAAATCGACCGTCTTTAGTGAATAGACGCAAAGTTTTGTTTCACCACGACAACGCAAAACCTCATACCGCAAGGCAAACATTAGGTAAGCTGAACGAGCTCGGATGGGAGCTAATGCCACTTCTACCATACTTTACGGATATTGCATCTTGTGATTATCACCTTTTCCCTGGACTTCAACCCCATATGAGGAACAAGAACTACTCCTCAAAAGAAGCTTTAAAAAGGGATATCGAAGCGTATTTTGGCTCCAAGGACAAACAATTTTTTGAGCAGGGAATTAAAAATTTGCCTAAACGTTGGGAAGACATTGTAAATAATAAAGGAAAATATAAAATTAATTAATAAATACTTTAAACATTTTTTATATTACTTTTAAAACCACCCTTAAAAAACGCACGAACTTATGGAATGACCTGATACTTTTCATATTTACTATATTCGAAATAATTTTTTTCACGCACAGAGTTACACTTTTTTTGATATGTTATCTTTATAATAAAATTATATTCTTAACCATCAAGTAACGTTCAATGCAAAATCTGAAAAACAAAATCTTTTTTTGTTCTGTCGATTGCCCTCCTTTTTGAAATAGTACTAAACAGTTAGATAAATGAGTTCATTTGTCTTTCGCGCAAACATTTAGCATTCTGTGTATGTTTCAAGCAAAAAAAGTGTCAACAAATGTCCGTTAAATTGTCAATTAATCAAATTCTATCAGCTTAATCATCTAAATATTTTACTTCGGCTACCTTGTTTGCGTAAAAAAAAAATTGTATTTATTTTATTGAGGTTAATGCCTTCTTGCTCCAAGCAAAACAAAATTGAAATAAGAGGGACAAATGGTGGAAATATAAATATAAAAAAATACAATATAACCCATGCTAATAGTCGTGTATTTGATTATTTTAGTTTAAAATGAAATGCATTCACAATTAAAAATGTTTTGTTTTCTTTTAAAACTTCCACCAAGCAACTTTTTTAAGCTGCAGAAATTCCTTTTTCTGCTTTGTCTATCATCCACTCGTGTTCGATGAACTGTCCAATAACTCTCAATATCTCAGTGACGACTCGCAATAAGGAATCATCATCATAAATTCCTAGAGTTCCAGTGTGGAACGGAAGGCCAGAATAAGGAATACCAAATCATGAATTTCTACACCAAACCTTAAGCGGCAATGAAAGCCAGCCATCGAAGTTGTTAAAAATGAAAATGTTTTGTAGCTTTTAGGCTCAACCAATCCTACTCAGAATTGTGCTCAAGCAATTCATTTTCATGTCTGAGGTTTCTTCAGGAATCATTGTGAGTTTTACCCAAAATTTTGCCATCGATACCAGTGCGTCAATACCCAGTAAGAAAGTTGACCCCTAATTGAATACGAGTTTGGTCATTCTACAGCTCAACGCCATGCACCATTTTTGATCCGGTTCCTGAGTGCAAATAAATTGTTCTGCTTAGATTCTATCCTCCTTTGAAATCATCAAGAAACCGTCTGGGTATCGCATCGGCGACCACATTTTCAGAACAGGAACCTAAATTCAGTCTACCGAGAGCGGGTTGCAATCGTTGTTTAATAGAGTAACGCATAGCTCATTCAGGCTCAAATGTGAGCAAAGTATACATAAGTAGAATACAAGAACTCTTTTCACCTAAGCTAAATATGGTCAGATAAATGAATTCCTGTCGATTGAAATATAAGATGGTCCTCTGTGTCAACTATCGCGGAACTAGCCCTCTAAACGTTGCATACAACTTTCTTATGAAAAGATAAACGACACACACCATCTCTTGGCCGATTTTAAAAGCCGCTTTCGACAGGAAGAAAAGGAGTTGTCTATAGGAAGAAAAGGAGATGTCTGAACTAAATCGCTTTGGCACAATTTACTATGTCAATTTGCATGGTCTAAAAATCCAGCAGTTTTGTTGGTTAGATTATATCGTCAAATAATCTAAACGTACATTAATTAAAACATTCCATTCATTACCTATAAGCGGGTACAGAGTAAAGAAACAAAGTACTTTGCATTTGAAAAACTACGTAGGGTCGTGGAAGAGCTGACTAAATTCACCAAGTAGCCGAGATGGTTTGGGGATAGATAGGACATTGGAGAACTGCGTTTTTCTCAGAACCTAAGCGCATATTTGTGACCTCAAATGGACCTCTGTAAAGAACAGACTATCTAAGCTTACATCATTAAGCTTACTTAACTAAGTATAACCTATCATAAGCCACGGATTCGTTAGACTCGATAAGAGGTCGAGATTTTATCGGAGATGAATTAGAGAGCTTCCATTTTTTCGGAGAGGCACAATGGAACTTTGTGACTTCCGCCAAATTCAAGATTTTTTTGAAGAAGGATTAGAGAGCTTTCTTTTCTCTGAGAGCCACAATGGCACTTTGTGACCTCCAACTAACCTCTTTATAGAGTAACCCATCTAAGCTTACTTAGTCCCTGGCATAACCTAACTTAAAGCCTGGGATTCATTAGACGCGCCAAGGGGTTGAGAACATTTCGCGATTGATAGGATTGAGTTAGGAGAAGTTGTTGAGGGTCGCAATGGACTTGTGTGGCCTCAAATTCACCTCGTTTCAGGGCAGTAGTCTAAATTAGCCTCACTCAACCTCAGGTTATTTTTTTTTTCCTTCGGCGACTGCTTTAAAGTAATATTGATATCGGTAAAAATCGCTTAGCGGCTCAATCTGCTACTAAGAATGATAATTTGAAGCCATAACTATTTTATAAACATGTCGCTATCGAAAAATCAGCACGAAAACCATAAACCTATATTATTTACCTAATAAATCACTTTTAAAACGAAATCAGATAACCCAAAAGTATGCTTCAAATATTACTGAACACACCAACAATCCTACAACGTAGCAGGGCGTACAAATTACATCATCTACGGCTACTATGGATGCACATCTGTACGTGCGTATGTTGACGCTTAAACAGCAAGCGCGAGCCTCCGTTACGTATAACATTTTTTTTTTTTTGGACTAGAACTCATCCATTATTCAAACGGCAACACTTGTAAAACATTTTGGCCCTTAAGCTTAAATGTACTTGGATGTGTGTGTATGTATATACCTATTGATTTCACATTTAAGAACACGCCCGAAATCTGTTCAACACATATTTGCAGGCATATGGAAATTTTGGGAAATCCCAACGAAATTATTTTGCTATCGGTTTGAGTCCCGTACAATTTTTTATCAAAAATGAAAGGCAATCTCGGAGGTGTTAGGTACGCAAGCAAATTTTTAATTTTAGGGGCAAAATGGCTTATTATAATAAGGAAAAATATTAAATTAATAAAACAACACAGAAACAACAAAAGTAAAACAAAAACCACTCACTCAAAATCCCAAAAAAAAACATTATAAATTCCGTGCGGACATGGGTAATTTACTTTAATGAAATCTTCACAAATTTTGTAGAAATCAAAGTGAAACACAAGGTTGGCGGCAGCTTAGAGACGCAGCCGAGTGTGCGGCGAATGCGAAAATCAATGCGCTTAATAGCGCAGACGCGCCGCCGCAATACCAAAAACCGACGCTACAAACTGGGATCTGTCGGTGCTCATGCGCGTATGCCGACACACCATTGTTTTTGTTGTATGGTTAGCAATCAAGCTAGCAGCGGCTGAAATGGCGGTAATAGGGCACGGAGTAAGGCACGGAGTAAGGCATGGAATTGGTGGGTGGCGATCGGGCGGTGTCGCGACGCTAAGCTGCGAGAACATTACCTGAATGCTAAATAGTCCTTCCATGTGGCGGCGTAGCGTAATTGCACTACCCACCGTGCTAAAATATAAACAAAATTAACGAAAAATTGTAAAATAAAAACAGCAAAGCAACCGCTCGGCTACAAATCGCGTGCAATTTCGGTTAATGGTTTTTTTTTTATTTTTGATTTGTCGCCCACTGTCCAGCCAGCCATACGCTCGTCCATCTACTGCTACTACTACTATGGTGCGTTGCCTATGTCGTACCTTTCGCATACGGCCCATTTTCGTATATAAATCTAACGCGAATCGTTGGGAAGACATCACTTCTTTGGTGGAAACTTAACTGCTAAGTTTAGCTCCAGTCTCTCGCGTCTTACGAGTGAAGTGAACATTAAGTCATTTAAAAAAAATATCAAGTCGCTCTTTTTAAGGATAAAAGTCATCGTTTTCGCATTCGTGTGTGCTTTATCTTCAATCCAACAACAACAACAACAACATAAAAGTGTTCAAAATGAAATTCCACGCATCGTTGGCTTTGATCGTAGTTTGCGGTTTGGTTGCCTGCAGCCAGGCATTGCCTGCCAAGAAAAGTATGTTTCGTAGAAAAATTTGACTAGTAAAATATAAAAAAAATATAATATTGTGATTGAAAATTTTGAAGAAAAAAGTAGATTTTTGGATTTAAAACTTTTTTTGTAAAAAAATTCCGCTTCTCAAGAAAAAGTTTTAGGCAAGAAAAACGCCGGGCAAATTTTTTTAAAGTATCAAAAACAAAAAACAAAAATGGTATTTTGATTAAAAATTTAGAAGAAAAATGTAAATTTTTGGATACAAAATTTTTTTGGAAAAAATTACACTTCTCAAGAAGAAGTTTTAAAAAGAAAACTTTTAGGCAAACAAGCGCTAAGCAAATATGTTTAAAGGATCAAAAAACAGTGGTGTTGTGATTGAAAATTTAGAAGAAAAAAATAAATTTTTGAATTAAAAATTGTTTGTAAAAAATTTCACTTCTCAAAAATAAAGTTTTTAAGCAAACAACGCGTTAGGCAAATTTTTTAAAAATATCAAAAAATGGTATTGGGATTGCAAATTAGAAAAGAAAAGTAAATTTTTGGATAAAAAATTTTTTTGTAAAAAAAATCCCCTGTGTTTGTAAAAGAAATCCACTTCTCAAGAAAGAGTTTCATAAAGACAACTTTTAGGCAAGAAAAACGTTGGGCAAATTTTTTTAAAGTATCAAAAGAAAAATTGGCATTATGATTGAAAATTGAAAATTTAGAAGAAAAATGTAAATTTTTGGTTACAAATTTTTTTTTTGTAAAAAATACCACTTCTCGAGGAAGAGTTTCAAAAATAAAGCTTTTAGACAAAAAACACACTAGGCAAATATATTTACAATATAAAAAAATGGTATTGTGATTGGAAATTTAGAAGAAAAAACTAAATTTTTATATTAAAATTAGTTCGGTGATTATGTTTAAAAATTTTATAAAGAATTGGTTTAATTATTTGTATTTATTCAGTAAATATTTAAACTTTTGAAAAAATGACTCAGGGAGATAATCTTAAAGAAAATGTTTTAAAAGCAAATTTTTAAACTCGAAAAGTAGTTTCACAAATTTTAACTCCTTTTAATTTAATTTAATTTCCTTTTTCAAATAAATCCGAATTTTTAAGAGCAAATAATTGAAAAAGAATTTATTTAGCTCAATTTTTTAAACACCAAAAAACTGTTTTGCTCGAACGATCTCATTTAATTAATTTTAGTAAATTTCTCAACTCAAATAAGTTTCAAAAAATCACTGCCAGCTTCAAAATCGCTATATTTTCCTAGTTTCAAAAACTTGTATTTTCCACTTTAATAAAACCAACCAAAAAAGAGCCGCCTTTAATGTTTGATATCAGCTCAAGTCAAACCCATCCCAGATATGTATTTCAATAATAATAGGGTGTATCCTCTCAACCGTGCATATGGCATATTTATCATACTCTCCCACCTCCTTCCACTGTTCCAGGATTGGCCTACTACCCACAACCTGCCGCGGCCCAGTACTATGCCGCTCCACAACGCATGATGTTCATGCGTTACGTCCAGCCCTCATACGGTAATGCTCGCTCTCACCAAGCCGCCGCTGCGCTCGTCGCCGGCGATTCTGTCGCCACTGGCACTTATCTGCAAGGTGAGTAGATAGCTTTTGCCTACCCCACGTACTCATATTTCCTTCACCTGCCCTACATTTTATTGAATATCTTAAGCGCCCAATAAAGATTGTATTCACACAGGCGTTGATGGTGTTGCCGCCGCTGCTGGACCCGTCGAAGCTGCCAGTTTCTCTGGTGATGTGCAAGATGATGCTGTCGCCGCTGCTGGTGCCCATGTCGCTCACTCTATTGCCGAAGCCTATCCTGCCGCATCTGCTGAAGAGCAACATAAGATAACCGTGCAAGTCGATTTGGACCCTGCTAGCGCTGAGGCTAGCGATGATGATGCTAAGGAAGGCCGCGAATACAGTTACGATGCTCCTGTTGGTGGTGCCGCTGATGTTGAGGTCAATTTGGCTGGTGAAGTCGAAAGCCCCGAACCATTTGCTCCTGGCTCCGCTGCTGATGCTGCTACCGTTAGCGTTGGTCTTTCCGGCGCTGCTGCATCCGAAGTACCTGTTGTAGGCGGTGCCTCTGCTTCCAAGGGTATTGATGTGAGCTTGAGCTTGCCCGCTCCAGCACCTATTGCTCCAGTTGTTCCCCTTGCTGCCGCCAAACCAGGTAAAGGTTACTTGCCCGCCAAGAAGAAGGTCATCGTTGAATTGGAACAAGCTGCCGAATCCGAAGATGATGCCGATAACGCTGTTGCTGTTCAGGACGATGATGATGTTGTAGAGGAAGACGATGATGCTTACGCTCCCGTACCAGTCGCTCCCAAAGTTCCCGCTCGTCGTCCTGTGGCCAAAAAGCCCGCTAAGGCTGGTTGCGCCGGTTGCTCGAAGGCCGCCAAGCCATTGCCTGCCGGTACCTTCTTCCCCGTAGACTTTGGTGGCGCCACCGGTGGTGCTATCGCTATTGCCAACTCATTCAGCACTGGTGAGAGCGGCTCCGCTACCAGCCACGCCATCGCCTATGGCAACCCCGACCAAGCTCGCGCTCGTTTGCCCGCACGCAGACGCCACTAGAAATCTCACAATGAAATAGAATTTAATAATTTTGTAAAATCCATAACCGCTAGTGCAACATAAATGACTTGAAAACGTAATGCCAGAACGAATTACTTATAAACCCCTTTAAATTGTTTCTATAACTAAATATAATTTTTATTTTTTGTTTTAAACTTCTTAGCCCAATTGTACATGACGACCTTAAAAAAAAAACATAAAAAATGACAAATAAAAATCTTTTATCCTTAAAAACACGTTTTGTTCACCTTTGAAGCCAATTTGGGAAATAACATAAGAATTTTCTCTTGCAAACTAAAAATAGTGCCTAATCGCAGAATACTGAGCATACATCTGAGTATCAGAATAAAATCTGAAATATCGTTGTGAAGAATTACTTGCTCGCCTACATTAAGTGTCTATTTTTTTCATTCGTGGGCAATGCTGGCCTGTAATTCTCAATTAGTTTATGGAATTTGTCAAATTCTAATTTCAATAGATGCTGCTTTCCATGGCGCATGGCGGATATTGCAACTATTTAGCTTAATTTAACGCTGTGATTCTCTTGCTCTCTATCCAACAAACTCTATCATCGGATTCATTATTTTTTTATGCAGTTTCAATCGGCTGCAGTGGACAGAAAGGAAAGGCATGGGTGTTGATCAACCCACGGGTAGATCAGAGCGCTCGAGGGAATTTCTAGAGCTAATAAAGCCGCAACTCTCGAACTAGGTAGGACATTGTCCTCTAGGTGTCGATGCAGTGAGACTTGGGATTGTTCCAAGTCCTTTCTGCAGAAGGATGAGGGAAAACATCTCCGCAGCTTCTTCTCAGCTGTCCTACTCTCGTCGGACATAGTTTGAGACGTCTGGGCTCGTACTTTTTCGCTGCACCTGCGAATATTACTGGCTCAAGCATTACACACCTGGTGAAATTCATTAGTAGCTTGAAGCGATTGATATGAACGTAAATTGCCACTGCAACAGGAGGATGCGGGTAATCGCGGTAATAGCGCAGACACACTAAATTTAGCGAAGTCCTCAACCATCTGTGCAGTGCTGCCGTTTTTACTTCGTTTGGAAGATTTTACTTCGCTTTTTTCCAAATATTCCACCACTTCCTCTTTCGAAAAAATACTTCACTTTTTGCCTCGTTCAAAAAAACACTTCCCTTTTTGCCAGTTTCAACAAAAAAACAATTCACTTTTTAAATACTTTGTTATTTCAATATCCCAATTCATAAATATTTCTATTTCAAATTAATTACCACTCATAGGGTAAACATAAATTTGCTGAACGCTCGAAAACCCAATTAACTATTGTGACTGATTGTCATTTTATTCGCTTTGTTTGCTTGACTTGGCAATGTCAATTAATTAGAAGTTGTGCATTTGTATGCATACATACAAACACATTCGAAAAATACCGCTATGTGGCTTCAACTGATTTTACGTTTTGTCTTCATTTGGTTTGGAGTATTTATTTCTCGGAAAACAAGTGCCTCATAGTTTTACAAAAGTTTTCATTCAAATTATTGTATTTTCGTTTCAAAAAGTGTGCCTTAATTTTAATAGCAAAGCATATCGTAACTCTCGTTTTCTTGGGTGTAAAATCATGGATCGATAAGAAAAAACATTGTTTAAATGTACGTGTGATACAAATATCTTAAATTGTACGCATTAGTTTTTTAGTCAAAGCAGATGGCACGCAATATGGTGCAATAAGAAAGGAGCCAACAATTCCAGTGTCTAGTAAATCAGTGTAAGTTGTCGTTAATAATTTGATTGCAAAAACTATTATTTCTAATATTATATTAGTATCAGCTCTTCTGACGAATCAGATGGATCAGCCTTTGAAGATGTGTCCAAAAATTCCGTCCACATTGGAAAAATTTACATAGATGGCTTGATACTAAAGAAGGTAAATCGTACTGCGTGATTTGCAAAAAAATCCTTGCAAATAACATAACCAATATTAAAAGACACGGAGAAGGAGAAAGTCATAAAAAAAGGCAAGCAGCTTTGCGAAATAAAATTAAGCTGAGCGACGTTAAAGAAAGGTGTTATGCTACCAAAAATGCAATCAAGATAGCTGAATTAAAAATTATACTTTTTTTGTGCATTTACGATTTACCGTTTACCCTCATATCGCCTTTAATAGAACTAATTAAAAGTGTTGCAGCCAATACAAATGTAATAAAAGGCCTGAAATGTGGTAGAACAAAGGCAAAAGAAACCGTAACAAATGTACTACATAAAAATTTTGTTGAAAAGATAAGCGATTGTTTGAGAAATAACAAATTCTCTCTTATAATAGACGAAGCAACAGATGTAAGTTCAGCAAAGTGTTTGGCTCTAGTGGTTCGCTATTTTGATAAAGAAAACGGGAAAATTCGAGATCATTTTTTAAGTTTAATCGAACTTGATAAGAGTGATTCCAAAACAATTTTTGAATCAATTAAAGCTTTTTTTTGAACGATTTAAAATTCCCTTAACAAACTTAATTGGCTTTGCAGCTGACAATGCAGTGATGATGGGTCAAATAAATGAAGTGCAGAGGCTCCTTAAAGATATAAATCCTCACTTGAATGCGATATTGGATGTATCTGCCACTCTATGCATTTGTGTTCATCGAAAGCTGCTAAGGCCATTCCAAGTAAAATCGAGAATCTTGTGAGGGATATATACCTATTTTTTAATTATAGCAGTAAAAGGCAAAAAGAGTTCGTTGAATTTCAAAATTATTTCAATTTAGAAAACCATAAAATTTTGAAAGTATCTAATACCCGTTGGTTGTCTATGGAAAATGCCGTGTCCAGAGTATTGGAACAATGGAAAGCCTTAGTTCATTATTTTGACTTAACAAATTTTGAACAAAACCATGATATGACAAATAACATACTGACAAATATGAATGAATGCTATTTGTTTTTTTGGCATACATTTTGAAAGAAATCAATAAAATTAACTTAGAATTTCAGTCAGAGACTCCACGCTTTCACGTAGCTCTGGAAATGTTGACCCTCTATTTCAAAAATATTTTAAGTAATTTTGTTGACTTAAACCTGTTAAATTTTGATATGTTAACAGTGGATAATTTTGATCAGCTAAGTGTATTTAAACCTTTAAAAGATATTTATCTTGGACAAAAAGCTCAGAGTATTTACAAAGTCAGAATTTAACAAATTCACAAACTATTGATATTCAGCAAAATTGTAAACAGTTTTATATAATTCTCTGCAAGCAAATTTTACGTAGAATCGATTTTAAAAACCCAATTCTGAATGCTGTGAAAATTCTAAACCCTCTTTCTTTAGGCTCTAGTTTAATGCCGTTAACCACTTTATTCCCAAATCTTGTAGAAAATGATGAACATCTAGAACTTTTGGAAAGTGAATGGAGGTTACTTATTCTACAAAATCGGTCCGAAGAAGGTCTTGAGAGTTTCTGGAAACAAATGTTTTGCATGAAAATCAGCTTAGGAGATTTAATGTACCCTAATTTAAAAGATTTTGTTGGTGCTATCCTAAGCCTTCCACATAGTAGCGCATCCCCTGAGCGTGTGTTTTCAAGAATGAATAGTATTAAATCATTTAGAAGAAATTGTTTGGATGTGGGTACAGTGGACTCCTTACTTTTAGTAAGAGAAATGGTGACTGCAAACGAAATCAATAATTGGGTTCCATCTCATAATATTCTCATATATTCTTTTTCAGTATAAAATAATCACCATTTAAATGTTTATTTTTTTTACTTGAATAGTCATTAGATAAAATCTAATATAAAAATTAAAAATTATTTGTACGTCCATTTTATTTCAGTAGTAATATGAAGTCCAGGGCTTTATTCATGTGAATTTATTGGTCTTAAAATTATTGGAGGTTGAATTAGTTTTAAAGGTGGCACACAGATGGCGCTATTTATCACTTTATCGCGTTGGCAATACTGAATATATATTCATGACAAAGCCTCATCCCTAGGCTTTGTTTATCAGTATCTGTCATTTCGCTGAAGTATAAACGACGCAGTGTTTTCGTGCTCCGAGTATGTCAACTTTCGTGCCGTCGAAACGCAATTTGCGGGAAGCTTTGCTTTTCTGCTTCAATTTGAAAAAAAATACAGCCCAAGCCCGTGAATTGCTGCAGGAGGCCTACCCAGACCATACTCCGTCGATTTCAACATGTGAGTACTGGTTTCGACGATTCAAAAGTGGTGATTTTCACACCGAAGACAAGGAGCGTCTTGGCCAGCCCAAAAAGTTCGAGGGCGCGGAATTGGGGGAATTGGTAAACGAGGACTCGTGCCAAACCCAAGAAGAGCTTGCTAAATCATTGGGCGTTGATAAATCAACCGTTTGCAAACGTCTAAAAGCGATGGGAATGATCCAAAAGCAAGGACATTGGGTCCTGTACGAGTTGAAGCTGCGCGACGTCCAACGGCGATTTTTTACGTGCGGATTGCTGATCGAGCAACAAAATCGGAAGCGTTTTTTGCATCGGGTGGTGACTGGCGGCGAAAAATGGATCCACTACGATAACCCAAAACGCAAAAAATCATGGGGTTTGCCCGGCCACGCATCAACGTCGACGGCCAAGCAGAATATTCACGGCAAGAAAATCATGCTCTGCATTTGGTGGGATCAGGTCGGCGTCGTATATTTTGAGCTGCTCCAACCGAGCGAAACAATCACGGGGGATCGTTACCGACTGCAATTGATGCGTTTAAGCCGGGCATTGAAAGAAAAACGGCCGGAAACGGTAAAAAGACACGACAAGGTTATTTTGCAACATGACAACGCTCGGCCGCATGTTGCTCAACCTGTCAAAAAATACCTTGGAACGCTTGGCTGGGAAGTGTTACCCCACCCGCCGTATAGTCCAGACATAGCTCCCTCCGATTATCATTTGTTCCGGCATATGAGTCTCGATTTGGCGGACCAGCGGTTCTCCTCGTACGAGGCTACCAAAATATGGGTTGAGTCATGGATAGCCAAGCAGCGGCCAGAATTTTGGAGAAACGGCATCCGGAAATTGCCCGAAAGATGGGCGAAAGTTGTAGCTAGCGATGGCCAATACTTCAAATAAAATATTTTGTACCGTTTTTTCACAATAAAGCCCCAAATGTTCGAAAAAAACCTTTAAAACTAATTCAACCTCCATAACTATTTTAATACATATTGTATATGTAAATGCAATTTTTTATAAACTGAATTTGTAAGCCTTTAGTTTAATCAAATGTCAATAAAAATCATTATATCTAACTATAACTAAAATAAATTTATTTAAGGGGGTTCATTGTCCATAAAAAGTTTTAAACACTTCGAAATTTTCGAAAATACTTCACTTTTTTCGACCTTTCACTTCACTTTTTTTTGGTCGTCCGGCAGCACTGCATCTGTGTGATCCTTCTGCCAGAAAAATGTGACACACGGATGTCGTTTCAAGCAGTAAGAAGGCGTTGTTCCTAAGCAACGACAGGTGAGCATTGCCACTACTTAGGACTAGAAGCGGCAGGCTAATCACCAGCCCTGTCAGAACTGAAATAGATTAACGAAACCAACGCAAGACTGAGCCTTCTCGACGGCCTATGCTCCCGAGTGGAGTGAACAAGGAAAAAAAACAAAATCGCTTGGTTGTCATCCTCTAACCCTTCCCTTCTCCTTTCCCCTCCCCCTATATGGTATCACAACGGACAAATTTTGAGTCCTTGTCCAAGTGGACCCTCGCAACGGCAGCCATTTATTTTAACCTACCATTGGCCCAATTATTTTCAGGAAATTAAGCTCCTACTTATTCAGAATCGACCCCGACATACCCAATATATGTCAAGCATGTGAAGGCACACCGCATGTCGGTTCTACATTGCCGGAACATCCCGGATTTACTATGCATACATCCGGCCAACGACTGACGCTCCAGCAGCACTCCTCGTCCAACAACAACAACAACAACACTAACCTCTTATTCACATGCCCTATTAAACCTACTCACCTTACACCTCTCTCCCCTTTTGGACACAACCTGTCGACAAACAGTTTTCTGGGTCTACCATTTGATAATTTAGACGATAACTACCGGTGACCACACCGCACTGACAGGGTTTAGTAAGCTGCTACAAAAACAACAACGATTGCTCTGATTGCAGCGTTCCAAATATTGTTTATGGCATGTTTTATGCAACAACAATCGTTTTAAGCGTTAACATTTTCTTCGCAATTCGTTAAAGTTTTCACTTTTAACTGTTTAACCCTCCGTTGGACACCTTTTTTCAAACCTTCGGTTGGGCAGCCGCCTCTGGCCTTTTTCATCCTATTCAAGGATCCTTTTTAAAAAGTTATATCAATAAATCGATAAAAAATTAAATTTTAAGAAGCTGCCTGGAAGCTCAAGTCGTTAGCTGCAATAGAAATATATAAAATTCACATCCAAAGTCGAAAAAATCTCTCTCGGGTGCACAGCGTGGGGTTAAATTTCAATGCTTATCTTCCTGCGTGTAATCGAAACCACAATAAATTTTGTTTAATTTACATACATTTCAGAAGCATTTTATTCAATCATATACGTATGTACATATGTATGTGTTTAGTATAGTAAAATATCATAAAATATTGGACAAAAGAAATCAAACAAAAAACAACTAATTTTCCGTATTACAAAAATGTGTCCCCGTTATTTTATATATTTTTTAATTTTTTTTTTTTTTTGAAGATTTCATCTTATAACGTCTAAACTATTGAATGGGCTATTGAAACTATAACGAAAATAATATTTCTTTAATGGATAAGCATAAATTTAAAACCACTTATGTATAATCTATAATCTTTGAATATGTACGCGTATGAGTTTTCTTCTTAGTCACTACTGGTGTTCTCTATAATGCAGCGATGCCTGTGGATTTCTTTCGAATACACAAAAACAGCTACAAGCAAACATTGGAAAAAAGCGCCATTTATTATTTACTTGCGAGAGAAGATTTTAAGATAAAGTCAATCAGTAAATTCAATTTAATTGATAGATAGAAAAAAATGTGAAGTCGGGGTAAAAGAATTTAAGCACTCAATAAGAATGGCTGCTAAGTAAGCAAATGCAAATGGCGCCAGTTAACTACGTTCTGATGGCATTTTAATGTTTCAGTTTTTTCTTTGTTTTTGTTGTTTGTAAATAAGCTATTCATAGGTTTACAAGTGTCTTTGGACAGTTTTAGAAAACAACTACTTTGCTTTAATTTATTTATAATATTTAGATATATTTTTAATTCTTTCGTTTTTTTTTGTTTTTGTTTTTGTTGCAATTTTGTAGGCCTATAATTGAGAGTTTATTTATATATATAATTGAAAGTTTTCTTTTTTGTTTCCGATTAAGCCGAACAGCAATTTACGCTTCATATCGCTTTCAAGTGTGTAAACATTAATTATGCATAATAAATGGAAATCTCGTGTAAACGCAGAATGCCTGGATATTTTCTATCAGTAGCCATATTTGTCTTGAATCGATGACATAACATCATTTGCGAGCGAGCTGAGACGTCCAGCAACTTTATGTACACCCTGCCGCACACTCTCCTTAACATCATCTAAATCTGGTGCCTGAAAGTTGACGCCAGTTGTGTAGCCTAAGAAATAAGAAAATATAAAAATATAAATTTACATTAAATATTTCGCTTTCCACATACCCCTCGCACCCCGATTTTCTTGACCGTTTCTACTGCCACCGAAATATTCCGACGACGATATACTATCAGAGTTCTGGAAACGCGTCAAATTGGCTTTCCTCCTATCTGTTTTACTTGCATCTGAAGCAAAGAACTGATCCGAACCGAAGCCCTTAGCACTGCCGAATTTCTGTTGTGCCGAAGTATCATCAACACTCGTCGATTTTGATTTAGCTAAAGTTTTGCGTGCCACATTGTCGCTGCTGCTGGCTGACTGTGACAGTTTTGTAGTCGTTGTTGGCTTACCATCACCATCAGCATCAGAGAACATCGATGTAATGTTGGAATGTCCACCGCCGATTGGTTCAATTGTTTCAAAACCCATCATTTCTAATTCACTTTTATCCAATTTCGAACTTTTGGTGCCGCTATTGCCACGACCGCCGCCACCAACATTGTCAATATATAGTTCGAACGAATACTCGCCTAAAACGCTATCAATATTAGCCATATCGTCACTATTTCCTATACCAGAACTCTTGACTTGTGATGGTGCCGTCTTGGGTGCAATCGATTGCTGTATAGTTTCCATATCACTTAAAGCTGAATGCGAAACATCCGAGCTGAGTGTAGAAAAATAGTGTTAAGTGTTAACAAAATCAATATTTAATTTGACAAATGATTGCTCCTTACCCGCGTAGGCTGAACCCCATGCCGAGGCGCTCCATCTGCTTTGCTTTAGCTGGGTCAATCGATTTCAGTTTCTCTTCTTCGCGTGTCTTCTGTATCGACAGATCCTTGTAGGCCAGACGCATGCTAGCTACCGACTCGAGCTCCTCTTCAGCAGATTTTGGATTAGAAACTACCGGCGCCTCCTTGCACTGATTGGCCAAATTTGCCCGTTGCTCGATTTCAGCAAAATTTGTCTTAACCTTGGTGGCGCCGAGACCTCCTTTGCGAGCGCCTAACTGCAACACCAAATATGTGATTAAATGTACAAAATTTAGAAGTCCAATTAGTACCAACTTACACCAGATTTCTTTGGCTGTATCTTACGCACACCTATCGAAGGTGTCACAGCCGGCGATGGTACCACAGAATTCAAAAAATCTACGCTGGGAGCTCCTGCACCAGTGGCTTCACCGGATGTCTTGTTATTAGAGGGCGTCGGAGTAGCAGCTTTTGTTAGAATGTCGAGCTAAAAAAAATTAGATATGTACAGATATATTTTTTGGGACATTTATACACAAAAACGAAATACATTAATTTTAGCAAACAAAAATTAAGCAGGGGTAGAATGCAAACAAAAACTTTCTAATATGCCAATGCACTTTACATATAATTTACCTTTGTTTCCAGCTCACTGTTATTGTTCTCGAAATGCGCTTTCTTATTGTTATCATTAATGCATTCAGCGAAGAAATCTTCCTCGGCGTCGTTGGTTGATTTCAACTCATTCCCCTCCGTCTTGTCTACAGTATTTTCCAAATGCAGCTGTGCGCCCCAAAGCAATATTAGCAAACAGCGAACATATTTGTACGTACATAAGTGTTTGGAGAATTATAGTGTTATATGTATGGAAGTATTTAGTAAAACGAAGAAACATTTATGTGAACATAACATTAGAAAAATAAATTTAAACGTTAAGTTTTAGATATAAAAGGAAACCGTATAAGCATTCATGAAAAACTGAACTATTTTTTAAATTAAAGAAACCATAACGAAAAGTCAACAACTTGCAATTTCTAAGTCAAAAAATATACAGCTCTGTGAAGAGTGGAGTTTCTTGCATACCTTTGTGCCATGCACTTTCATTGCTTGTTGGGCCAGGGACGTCAATTTGTCGCGATACAATTGGGCCGCACGCGAATTATACTTCTGCTGGGCATCGGTGGTGACACAGTTGTGTTGCCTGAAGAACTGAGCTGCATTCGCGTTGCCGCCAAGTTGCATATGACGCAATTGCAGCCACGTCCAGTTTGTGTCTAAATTCGTTGAGCGCACAAAGGTCAAGTGGACACCCAAGTTGCGATGTACTGCGGAGCAGTCGATGCATATAAAAATTCCATATGTGACGGAAGACCAAGTGGGTGCCTTTGCCGAGCAATCAAAGCAAACCTATTGAGAGAATTTTTAGTTTAAATTATAAAACTGTTACGAGTTGTGCATACCGATTATTTAACTAAAATGTTTACAGTTATTTTATTCAGCACTATTATTCATTACATTTACGTATTAAAAACCTAATACAAACATGTTTACGTGTTCGCTACACCTTTTCTCAGGGAACTAGTTAAATACTAAAAGACTGCCTTTTGTCAATCGTTGTTGTTTGTGTAGTTATCACAAGTGTAGCAAAACTTACTTTATTGGCAGGTTGGGCACGTAAGCGATGAAACACTGCCTCAATATCCTGTTTGGTAGGGCCTGCGGCTGTACTGGACATGGTGCTTATTATTATTGCACCTTTGATCACACAAATATTTGATTGCCCACCGAATTGTTTTCCACAGCGCTCTCCTAGGACACTACTAGAGAAATGTGCTTCAGGCGAACCAAGGTCACTACTCTTTTCGAATACAATATTAATACTTTTTTTTAAGTTTACATCAATACTTTTAAGTTGTGGCACAAATGTGATAATATTTCTTAAGACTTTTCTGCTTTGATTAAATTTTGACGTGTTTTTTTCGATGAAGAATTTCCAAACTTCCACGTTTGTGACTTTCTTGATTTTCGCTGGAAGTGGTTTCAGTGCTGCCAAACTAATGGAATCGATGTGAATGAGAAAAACAAATGAAATCAAAAGCATATGTTTAGAAACATTATAATCTAACGGAAAATGTTTAGCAACATCAAGCAATTAAAAATGATAAAGGTTATATTAATTGCAATATTTAGCTATTTTTTTCATTATTAATGTTGAAAATCTGTGTTAAGACAAAAAAATAGAAATCGCGGATTTCCCATTTAAAAGGTTTCCATGGTATAATAAAACATACCTTTAAAATAAAATATGAAAACTAACGGGTTGCTGCAACAAATTTAAACTTCTAAAGGAATACTGCAGAAATAATCTGGGTTTCTTTTTACAACTAAATCCAAAAGGAAAGAATTAGGTCGCTTACATGGGAGTAATTGCCACTTTAAGGAATTTCATAAGCAAACTACATAGGGGCTTCCGTCTTCTCTTGTTGTTATTGTTGTAGCAGCATTAACATTCCCCATGCATATACGAGGAATGCTGCTGAAGTGACATTCCTTGGCCGGATATACATCCGAGCCGTTCCGGTTACGTAGAACCGACTGTCGTGAGAATGTCGTCTTATCTTTATTTAGTGCAACATATTGAATATGTGATCTCACAGACGCACAGTGCGGCCGATTCCCGAAAAGCTGGCCAAAACTCAAAAAATTAAGTAATTGATTCAAAATTTCTTACTCGGGGGTTGTCGGGGTCGCTGATTACGAATTTGATCTTAAAGTTTTGAAAATCCACCCCCTTCCACCCCTATTGGCCACCCCCTCACGTGAAATAGCGTATATTCTAGAACATAATCAAGATGCATGTTAATTTATATGTTTTCGGGGTCGCTGATTACGAATTTGATCTTAAAATTTTGAAAATCCACCCCCTCCCACCCCTATTGGCCACCCCCTCACGTGAAATATCGTATATTCTAGAACATAATCAATATGCATGTTAATTTATGTTTTCAGGGTCGCTGATTACGAATTTGATCTTAAAATTTTGAAAATCCACCCCCTTCCACCCCTATTGGCCACCCCCTCACGTGAAATAGCGTATATTCAAGAACATAATCAAGATGCATGTTAATTTATATGTTTTCAGGGTCGCTGATTACGAATTTGATCTTAAAATTTTGAAAATCCACCCCCTTCCACCCCTATTGGCCACCCCCTCACGTGAAATAGCGTATATTCAAAAACATAATCAAGATGCATGTAAATTTATATGTTTTCGGGGTAGCAAGTGGTAGCAGCTGAATCTTGTTTTATTCAGTAACCATTACTTTTTTGAGTAACCTTTAATAGGTTTCAAAGCAGCGTTGTATTACTATACAGTTTGAAAACTCAAATTTTATAAAAAAAATTGCAAAAAATGTATCTACGTATTGCTGCAGCTAAAAATTGTGTGTCGAGGTATTGATATGTACTAAAGATTTATCGTATTTTACTAACCTTCCGAAGATGATTCCATTTGGTTTTGTTCAATTTACTCCATTACAAAATCTTTCAAATGTGTACAACTTTCACTATTAATCGACAGTAATACGATGCTCAAACGAAGGCCACGTTGCGACTGAAAATACAGAGGATACTTAGGGTACAGGACGTTGCTATGAACGGTTTTCACTACTCAAGGCATTACTGTAGCCAACCCAAAGACAAAAAAACTCTATCTAGAAACTTTTGTTTCGACTTTTGGCCAGCTTTTTGGGAATCGGCCGCACTGTGTGTCGTGAGAATGTCGTCTTCGCTTCATTTAGTGCAACATGTTGAATATGTGATCTCACAGACGGCGAAATACCTAGGCGATTTGTGGATATTCATCCCGCTATTTAAATAAAAGTAATAAAAATTGATTACGTAAATTATCATATACATTTATATGTATATATATAATTGGCTCTTACACTTGTTTCTGGGTGTTTGTCGCGCTACTCCTATTTGTACTATGCGCTTGGATGTTATTCCACAAATAGAGGAACCTACAGTTTTAAGCCGAAGGGCAGGTGATTTTTATGAAGAGCTTCTTCACGGCAGAAACACACTCGGAGGTTTTCCATTGCCTGCCGAAGTGCGACCGCTATTATAAAACACGTTCTCTCATTTAGTGTCTTGGTCGGAAATTCGAAGCTGTGCACTTCCGGATGATAGTCACGCAACAACCCATAGTTAATTTAAATAATTCCACCAATCCTATTAATTAATATTAACTTTACCTATGTTTAGAAGTATTACAGAAAATACTAATATAACTATAATTTCCAATATAACATTTCCATACAAAACATTCTGTGGCGAAACGCATACGAACAACTCAACATACTAAACATATGTCAGGCATGTGAAGGCACCCCGCACGACACTAACCACCTTTTCACATGCCCCATTAAACCCACTCATCGAACACCCCTCTCCCTCTGGGCCCAACCCGTCGAAACAGCTAGTTTCCTGGGCCCACCGTTAGATAAACTAGACGAAGACGACCGGTGATTACGAAACACTAACAGGGCAAAGGTACTGCTACAACGACAACAACAACAATTTTTAAGTTTTTGCACAAAGTGGCATTTATGTATTAACGGGGAATATTGTTAAAACCTGTATCACTATTATAGGTGGAAACAAAGCATATCAATATAAACAACCCTTTTTTGATTTGCATTTAGCGCATCAGCTTGTTCTTTCTGCTTCTCCTTTATTTTGATTACGCGTCACGGCTGCTATACTATTCTCATCTTGTAGCAATACCAATCGCACGAATGCCAAATTAAGTAAAAATGATTGCCCTAAAAATTCACGTTGATAACGTCCTGCGCGTGAAAACATTTCTCGATGTGTCAGTGGAAACTGTACATTTCCTCGAAGTGATAATCTTTGCTCAGCCGTATTTGTGGTTTGCTGTCCACTTTCAACTTCACCCTCAAACAAATCATCTACATTATAATGTATGCGCATAAGATTCAAAATGGTTTCCTCCGTTGAAACGCGTTCGGTACCTACTAGTTGACTGAATAACCGCGCTGCCAAGAAGCGCCGTATATAGAAAACATTTGGCCGTTGGACTACCGACTTCTTGTCTACTTCATCAATACTCTCATGCCCATCTTTAGTCGCTTCCGCACGTCTTCCCCGTGCAAATAATGCATACGCTAATACAGCAATTACTTGGCACTTTTGTATGTTAATATTTTGCTGATCTACGCTACCCGGATTGCTGCTCATTTGCGCCATTTGGGGATTTTCAAAAATATAACAATCTGCATCCGGAATAAGATGATTGATATACCATAATCGTTGTATTAAATCACCCAAATGCAGTTTCTTCTCTGTGATTTCGTGGTGCTCCCAATGCGTTAAACAGCAAGGTACATTTGAACTATCTAATGTGGGCAGTACCAAACGCGTCCAAGTTACACTGGATACACCGATACGCAATGAAACACTGGAACGTATTTCCGAGCGATGTTCAGCATCAATTACTGGAGTGATGAAGCTTGCGGTACGTTGTCGTGCTGAACGTGTGGCTAGGATGGGAACAAGAGTACATAGATGAATGAAGTTATTTATTTGAATAATGGTGCCTACTAACCTCCACCCACCTGAATATTTTCCTCAAGCATACTTTTGTAGAATTTTTCGGCCAACTTTAAACTAAAACCTTCTATCAATAGAATATCTTCTACATTTTTCATTGGTCCGTTACGTTTTTTCCATGCTGTCAATTTGGCAGCGCGCGTTTTAGCTATATCGTAACTAAAATAAATGGTTAGGCGTCTATCAATTTTCTACTAAATTTTACACAATTTTTTACTTTAAAATCTCTTTCGTGTCATCGTTATTCACAATGTCCAAAATGGCTTGCTGTTGCTCTAATGTGTAACTTGGAAAATGAATTTTGCGGGCTGCTTGATTCACCACCTTGTAAGCTTGCGCTAATTCACCTTCTGTCTCCACGACGGGGCTTGTTGAAATTGCAGCCAAAAAAGATTGTGGTTTACCAAACTTTCGTAATGATTGATTAACATAATGCGACAAACGTAATTTGAACATTTTCTGTGATAAATTACAAAATTAACTAAACTAATTATAAAAGCGGTAACAAATGTGTACGTAAAATCAGCTGATCATGATGTAAACAACAAAGTTGCTTTGGAAGATACAGGTCCGTTTCATTACCATTAAATTAATGCTCTGCTTGTGCTTAGCTTTAAAAATGCATTTAGTGATTTAGAACATTGCTGTTTCAGAGTGAAAATATTTCTTATATGTACTAAGTCCTACCATAAGTACTTTTACAACTACTTATAACTATAAGTATACCACAAGTATATTTTATTTATTTAAATATTAAAAAAAAACCTTTTAGATTTTCATTCGAAATGTTCACCATTTGCTTTGACTCCAGCCTTTAAACGATTAGGCCATTCAGCTAATGCAGCATGACGGGTTCCATGGATATTGACGTCACTGCTCGAACCAAAGATTGTTTGAAATTCTCCAAATTGACTGACCACAAACTGTATACAAATGGATTTAGATCTCAGCTTCCAGACGGTCAATCTTCTGCAGCTCTGAACCCAGGAATACTGTTATTTAGAAACTGCTGGATGGCTTTTGCATTATATGCGGTACTGCTTCGACACTTCTAAGAAATCCTCCTGGTATTATTTTGCCTCGCTCTTAACCCCTTTTTCCCCAGAAATGAAAAGATGTAACGTCTTTACAATACACTCCCACCAAACCATAACGGAGGCTGGATGGTGGCCACGCTGAACCCTTGGGGCAACACTTTTTGCGTTTTTAGAAGTTTTAGCATAGATTTTGTCGTTTTGCTTGTTAAAAACTTCTTCAACAGGGAAAACTTTCTCATCTGTGAAAATAATATTTTCACGGCCATTGAACACGTCCCACCGGGGAAGCTGCTTGCATCTGTTGAATTTAATTTTCTTCAGGCGCGTTGTCAAAAGATGACCAATTGAGCAACGAAAGGCTTTCCTGTGGAGATCATCTCAAATTAGTATTGACATGGAACTGGTCGATACAATAATTTTATTAGACATTATTTTCTGCTTTCTAAGGGGATTTCTGCGAATTCTTTCTCGCACGACTTTTATGGCTGCAATGGTTCGAACCACGCCAGGACAACCACTTCTGTTTCTATCGTTTAGGAAAAACGATTGATCGTACGGTAACCAAACATTCGCGATATATAAATTTTTTTACCAACTCGTAAATCTGACCTGCACTTTAACCAAAGCTATGTAATGCAATCACTGCAATACGTTTTCCCTTAGCTCCCCACTCCATTGTTAACAAACGAAATTTGCTACGAAACTTAGTATAATTTATGAGCAAGTAATTACTTTGTCATGAGGTTATTGTAGATGAAGAAAGTGAGATAATTAAGGGATATTGTCAATAAATTTTTAAGTTGTAGAATAAATTTTTAAGTTATGTTAGGTTAATGTTAATAATGAATATAATCGAAACGAGAATGAAAGAAAAATGCCACTGGTAAACAGGGCTTCACAATTACGATAATTCAATACAATAAATAAATACCAGTCGTACAAGGCTGTGAACACAGCCAAACAGCTGTTTGACTTGTTGTTTATGTGCACATATTCGCATGAAAAATGCTAAAAATCACAACAACAAACAGCGAAAGTTAAATTCAGTTGATTGAATAAATCGAACGTGAATATAATGTCAGGTAATATTGTGGCGGTTTAAATCTAATTGGAAACAGCAAGTAAAAGTGATAACATTATGGTCAAAACAGAAAGTAGCAGCAACTAAAAAATGTGCAAATTTAAATGATACATATAGGTAAAGCGGCTTGAGAATTATACATATTTTAAATACACTGGAATAATGCTAATTATAGAAAGGAGCGTACATATACATATACCAATAAGCAGACTAAAAAAAGAAGATATTTTAGATCCTAGCGTGAGTAAATCCTTCAGTCACTTTTGTGTGACTTGGGAAAAGGTCAGTGTAGATCAGACAAAAATAATATATATACATATGCATGCAGATATTCCTCACAATGAGAGATAACTCATGAAGTGCGCGTAATTTCTGTTCAAAAGGGAGCCAGAATGAATTCTTACATATAGAGTGTCGAGAGATTTGAAATATTAATTTGGAAAATATCTTTCACATCCAGACTGCCTGTACGAACAGTTCAGTTGCTTATGAAAGCGTAAATATTTTATTACATTATATATAAAAGTGTGTGTCTTACTCCAGTAATTGGAAAACTCCAGTGAATGCTGTTTTTTGTGGCAATGCTGCATTGCAAAATCAGTTAAAAAAAATCATAACAACCAACAAAACCAGCCCGTGGTCCGACTTGAATTGCTGTGTATATGCATACACACGGTGTACATATGTACATACGCGTATTTTACAAACATATAAATATATTTCCTTGCTGCTGCTGCACACTGAAAAGAAAGTGAATTTAAGTGTTTCTGCTCACGAATTGTGACGAAAGAAAGACTGGCGTGAAGAGCAAAATAAAAGACATCAAATATAAAAACATCAACTTCAGGGCCGTCTCGCGCGGTACCAAATGTATGGGCCCCCGCAAGCGCAGTGTGAAAATCAATTTATAGAATTATACTACTTTGTGTTTGAGCGGGTGTGTGCGTTCGCTAATAGAGGTTGCGAATGCCGTTATATATGTGTATATATATTTGATCGAAATTTTCGCAAAAATGTGTGAAATGTTCAAATTGACACCCTTTCGTTTTATAAATAAAACCAATTGGATGCCAGCAATTCGCATAAAGCAGGCGTGGTATTTGTGAAACACACATAAAAAATTTGTTTTCTTTTTTATGCACGTACTTTTTTGCTCAACGAAATACAGTCTTCGAAAGCATATCCGAAATGAATCTCTTGCTTTAACGTAAACATTCAAACATATGTACATATGTAAGTTCGTTCAAAAACAAATAAATTCGAAATGAATGCGACCTTGAACCTTAACGCGAATACATCAAGTGACCGGCTGCAATGGTCACTTCATCAAAGCAACAACAATAACAAAACCACATACTACTTTCCCCACACGACGGCATCGTCGAGACTTGGTAGCGCAGCTGAAAGCGATGAAGAGGAGCAAAAAGAAGCCGGACATAGACAAGCCAATGACTCCTACACAACTAACAGCACTCCAACTCGAACACCTGCGCTCTTTTTCGATGAGGAAAATCTGCTGATGGAGAGCACTTCTCGAATAGGAGCCAATTCCAACACATTTCCGCCAAAAGCGTTGCATAAAAGTAATAGTTATTGTGGTGTCACGCGTTCAAAGTCGACCGTACTTAAACGGGATAGCATGAATGGCCGTATTGCTACCAGTCTTACGGACGACGATATAGGCACTAACAATTACAGGGTGACACTTTACGCAGCTGCAGCACCCAATAATGATTTTACATCCAATATACCTAACAACTACGACGACGATGCGATCGTCGATCTTCCTGATGAAAACGATCTGCTAATGCCATTCGGAACTGATGCTGGTGACGGTGTCGGTGTCGGTGGTAGCAGTACCAACAGTGCACCCAGCGCCCGACGAAGTGTTTGTAGTACGAGTAAGGCGCGTAACCCGTTTTTAAACCGCATAAGTCACAACCGGAAATGCTTTGTGGGACTTCTGTTGTTGCTAATAGCATTTTCGGCGTTTCTGATATTCGCATATCTAACACGCGATTATACAAAACAACTTCTATTGTGGATCGAAATGCAAAACCCCTGGATTATAGTCGCCATATTGATAGCGTTGTTTGTTTTGGTTAGCTTTCCGATAGTGGTGGGTTATTTTGTGCTTATGCTAACTTCCGGTTACTTGTTTGGAGCGTTAAAGGGTGCCTTAATTGTGATAGTAGGTGCAAACATCGGTGTCGCCGTTTCTAATTTGGTTATTCGCAATTTACGTCATCGCATACCGATTCATAAGTGAGTATTTACATACATACATACATATATTTAACCAAATATTCATTATGAGCAATTTTTGTTAACTTAAGTAATTAAGCCATAATAGAATTTTACAAAAATGGTGATCTTCACCAGAAAAATTTAAAAAAAATGATATCTACTTTTTTAGGGTTGAGTTCGAACTCCTTGTCCATTTGACTTTGCGGGGTAAAATTGAAGGTCAGTTCAAGGTCAAACGTTGAATATAGATCGCACTTGTTACGTTAAAACGTAACAACTCAAAATCTGAATATTTTCAGTAGAGACGAAAACTCTTTCCGTAAATATTAATAATATATTACAAGGAAAAAAAATTTAATTGCACGAAAATATCATTAAAAACAATATAACAGTTGTTTTATTCTTATTTGTGTAGTAGTTGCGCTAAAATAACAAATTTTTGAGTTGTTACTCTTTTCCTAAAATTTTTTTATACACTTAGTGGTGTTATTTTGAGTTGTCTCTTAACTTAAACTGTAACTTAAACAAACTTAAACAAACCGTTTGGTTGTAAACAGGCACAATTCAAAATGTTACACTTTATGTGACACAAATTTGTTCAAACACTTGGAGACAACTAAAAATGTAACTCTTTAGTTGAAACAAAAGAAGTAATTCTGAAAACAAAGAGAGAGTCATAACGGGTTTTTTAACGAAAGACTAGACAAACCACTGAACGATTTTTACAGTGGGTAGAGATGACCACTGTACATTGTTTTCTTGCAAAAAACTAAAATTTGGAAATTTTGAGTTGTTACGCTTTAACGTAACAAGTGCGATATATAATTGGCGCGTACACCCTTTTTGGGTGTTTGGCCGAACTCCTCCTCGTATTTGTGGTGTGCGCCTTGATGTTGTTACACAAATGGAGGGACCTACAGTTTCAAGCCCACTCCGAACGGCAGATATTTTTTGTGAGGAGCTTTTTCATGGCAGAAATACACTCGGAGGTTTGCCATTGCCTGCCGAGAGGCGACCGCTATTAGAAAAATGTTTTTCTTAATTTTGGTGCTTTCACCGAGATTCGAACCGACGTTCTCTCTGTGAATTCCGAATGGTAGTCGCGCACTAACCCATTCGGCTACGGCGGCCGCCTACGTTGAATATTCACCAGAAAAAAAAATCGAAAACAATCTACTTCTGCTCAAATATGAACGAGACGTTATCAATAAAACGGTTCGCGGATGACATATGGCAAAAATAAATTTTTTGTTTTTTGGTAGGACTGTTATAAGCTTACATGGCAAATTTCAGCGTCATATGTCACATAGTTTGTTTTCTGTGCTACTGTAAACAAGTCAAGCTCGAGTGTGTTCTTCGAATTTAACGATGGAAATTCAAGTTGAACAAAGAATTTGTTTGAAATTTTGTTATTCCAACAAAATTTCGGCTTCAGACGCCTTAAAAATGTTGCAGACAACCTATGGGGACTCTGCTCTATCGCGTGCACGTGTTTTCCAGTGGTACAAATCGTTCAAAGAGGGCCGTACATCGGTTGAAAACTTGCCTCATGAACGTCGTCCAGCAACACCAGTAAACGACGTAAACATCGGAAAAGTAAAGGAAATTGTGCTTGAAAATCGCACAAATCGCAAAATCGGTTAACGCTGAATATTATTTAGACGTTTTAAAGCGTTTGCGCGAGAACATTCGTCTTAAAAGGAAGGAATTGTGGGACAACAAGTCATGGTTCTTGCATCACTATAATGCACCAGCTCACACATCACGTCTTGTTCGCGATTATTTGAACAAAAATAATGTTAATATCGTTCCGCAAGCACCGTATTCGCCTGATATGGCTCCATGTGACTTTTTCCTGTTTCCCAAGCTCAAGTTGCCGCTCCGTGGAAAACATTTTGAGACAATTGAAGTCATAAAAGAGAATTCGAAGAACACACTCGAGCTTGACTTGTTTACAATAGCACAGAAAACAAACTATGTGACATATCACGCTGAAATTTGCCATGTAAGCTTATAACAGTCCTACCATCCAACAAAAAATTTATTTTTGCCATATGTCATCCGCGGACCGTTTTATTGATAACGTCTCGTTCATAATTGAGCAGAAGGTATACACATTTTTAGGGCTTAGTTTAAAGTCGTTGTTCATTCGGGGTCAAATTGAAGGTCAGTTCAAGTTTAAAAAATAACCTACTCAATAAATTTAAATAGGAAAAATGGCGCAATTTATTCTTAAGGCCGAATGGTTTATAGCTACTAGCTAAGGGCACCGAAAAGTAGTAAATATATTACCACTTTATATAAATAAAACCGTTTTTACATGTGCCTATGTAGTATATTACATAGATACATTTAAATAAATACATAAATTATATTTATCAAAGATAACCCAGTTTTAACAGCGTGGAAAAATCAAAGATGACCTGACTGCCTGTTCATATTACATAGTTGTGTTTGTTAACAAAATTAGCCATCAAACCAAGTCATGACCTTAAGCGAAAATTGTCTCGAAAAGAGCAGAAAACGCAAAAAAGTTAACGGACGGAAAATTTACCATCACGTGAAAAAGCCGGTAGAAGAATTAGAAGCTGAGATTCTTTAAAAATGTTTGTGTTTTCCATAAAACTTACCCTAAATATACTATAAATAATTATTTTTTGTCATTAAATTTCCCATTTTATCGTTTCTAACTGTAAACTACTTATAGTTACCTAAGTCGCTTCTTTGGCTTTTACTCGTTTTCCGATTAAACTAAATAATCAGTAGCAATTTTGTTTGAAAAGTATCAAATAATCACTTTGGGGAATATTTGTATTAGTCTACTCGCTGTAAAATCATGTTTCAGCCTTTCCCTTGCATAGCCTATCTATCCCCTTCCTTACACACATATCAACTTTCAATTGCCCAAACATCACATGAGGTACGAGGTACTTCGCTTACTTCGTAATGCATCTATTTACATAAGTTGAAAAACATACTAAATTACGTGGTGCTCAATGTGCGTGGCAGTAGTTCCCCCTCACACTCAACTTCAATCAATGAGCACACAATTCTTGTTTACCACAATCATTTGTCTATCAAGCGATGTTATTACTATGTCTGTCCGTCAATTACAATCAACAAGAAATTAAATGAAATAAAGTACGAACTGGCCAACACATAAAATACTTTGTTGATGGGTAATTCCATACTATTGAAAATCACCGCCCCTCTTGCGAAAGTGAGTGAAGGATATAATAAATTATTCTATTTAGACTATTCTAATTTATTTCGCTACTCACAGCAGGTCAAGTGCTTGAATTAACTAGTAAACTAGTTTCAACCTGAGTGATTCTGTGCTACTCTAAACAAGCACTGGCTTGAATCAGTCTCAAGTGCATATGCACCTGTACGTATATATATTTGTAGTTGTATATGAACTAAGCAGGACTTAAAACATAAATGTGTCCTATAGAATGTCAACTCTATCGTAGAACTCGTATGAATGGCAACTTATTGTGAAAATTTTCCGTTAACATCTAAAAAATCTGAAGAGCCGAATGTTATACCACAAAAATCTTATCAGTAGCTAATTCCCTTTATTCCATTCGCATATCTTAGGAGCATTTATGAATTTATTGGATTATTGTTTCCCATGAAAAAAATTATCACACGGTGGCATTATATTGATAACTTATAACCTGTAAAGTAGTAGTTCCAAATAAAAACGGAGGCGTACAATAAAATAAAAGGCGAATAACAGTTTTATATACCTTAGTTTTTTTATGATCTGACAATGTGTAAACTTCATTCAAGTTAAACATTTTTATCACAGTGACCTTCATCTTCCGTTATGTGTGAAAAATAGGTTTCATAAATCGGTTGCTAGTCAAAACTGTCATTACAAAACACACAGCTGACAAAGCGTAATGCGTTATGAAGCGTAATGCCACCTTTGAATTGCCGTTCAGCATGGCTAACTGAAGAAACCAATTCAGATCTTTTACTTAAGCTAATACTCATGTGACGACCGCCGTAGTCGAATTGCAAGCTAAAATTATATTTATATAAAGCAAGGAATTTTTTTTGTCGCTAAGTGCGACCTGTTTGTAGTGTTTCTGCTTCCATTAGTCTAGGGCTGCTTTTGTGATACCTCCATATGGTTTTTGCAGTGTGGGACCGATACATTTCCACTTTCGCCGTCGGATAGTCTTGAACACTGCTGGTCTTAGGTTAGACGCACCATCGTTTTTTTAAACAAATCAATTATTTATTATCATGCTTGTTCTAATTGTCCAAAATGCTTTTCTTATCAAAGTGCGAATCTTGTTCGAAAAAAAAATGCTGACAGCTGGTTGATTTGCGGAAAAATAACTGTGCAATCGGAGATTATAGAAATTTCTATGGCAATCACACGTGTTTTCGGTTGGTCATTGAATTAGACGCAGCTTAAATTTCTTCGTATTGCGTGGGCAAGTGTAAACTTTCGTATTGAAAAAATATCAAAAATAAACAAATAAAGTGTTTTCGAGCTACATTTGAAGAAAAAAATGGGAAAAGCTGCTGTTATGAGCTTATTGCAACGTCAAAAAGTAGACTTTCTTCACTCGCAAGGACTGTCCAATCGGAACATTGCCAAACAAATAAATCGCAGCTCCAGAACTGTTGACAGATATTTGAAGGATCCAGAGGCATATGGAAATAACTTCAAAGGGGGAAAAAAGGCACTATCAAAACAAGCAGTACGCCAAATTGTTAGAATTGCTTCGAATTCGACTAAATCTGCTGCTAAGATCAAGGAGTTGGCCGGTGTAAAAGCTAGCCTATCAACTGTTCAGCGTACGATCAGAAATGCAGAACACCTGAAGCGTCTAAAAATCAAGAAAAAACCGCCTTTGAATTCAATACTCAAAGAAAACCGGCTTCAATTCGCGAAAGAATACATGACGTGGACTGTCCAATCTGACACTCGACTAAATGATTGGCGTTCAGTTGTATTTACTGATGAAAAAGGTTTTAATTTATATGACCCTGATGGATTTCAATATTATTATCACGATTTGCGGAAAGATGAGCTATATTTAAGTCGCCACCATAGCCGAGAAGGGGGAATAAGGATGTGGGGTGCTATCACCTTTTATGGAACAATTGACTTGATTTTTATCGATCAAAATATGAACGGCGATCGCTTTAAAACATTGTTGGAGCCCGTATTTCCAAAATTAAAAGATCTTTTGGACCAATTCCTTGGATTTTTTTTAACAAGACAATGCTCCTATTCATAACTCTCGAGTAGTCAAATCTTTTATTTCGAGTCAAAACGTTAATATCATGACCTGGCCACCATATTCTCCAGATCTTAACGTAATTGAAAATGTTTGGGGCTGGCTAACACGGAAGGTATACGAAGGAAGAAAGCAATACGCAGATAAGGAAACATTAACTGCAGATATTAAACGCGCTTGGAGCGAGATTTCCTCGAACTACATAGATTCCTTGTATCATTCTATGAAGGACCGGATTTATGAAGTTATTACTAACAAAGGAGGCAGTACTCATTACTGAAATTATATATTTTTTTATTTCAAATAAATCAAATAGTAATTTAAGTTAAAATCCAAATACTTTTCTTATAAAAATTAAAAAGCCAAAGTGCGTCTATTCTAATGACCAAGATAAATTCACCTTATTTTGAGTAGCTTTAAGAAAATGTTTGAAAAACACAATTTTGTTAAATTTGTATAATCATTTGAATATTATATTTAAAGTATCATTAAATAAGAAATGTTTTTGCATATCAACTTCTTTTCTATCGTCTTTTAATAAATAAATATGAAGCAAAGTTGTATGCAACTAAACGTGCGTCTAACCTAAGACCAGCAGTGTATCTGGCCAGAAAACGCGCACAATTACCATACAAAACAATAGACTTTAGCCGCCATTTTTGTTGATAACGCTAACGAGAACTCATCATTTTTGTCTAATGGAAATGTGAAACCTATAGGAATTTTGCAAACTTTATTATTATCGCACACGAATTTGACATCAAACATTTTTAACCTGTTAGGCCCGTTTAAGTCTAGCATTAATTTAGTGCTATTTGATCTATTTGACATCATAGTCGATAATTTTTAAAGGAATATCCTACGAATCCTATCAAGTTTGTCGTCACTAATCTTATCACAATTTTTTGTTTTGAGAGATTCGATAGCCGACTGAATATCAGTAAAAACTTATATTTGTAGATATGTTAACTCGATATTATCAAGAAAAATCGATTGAACGGTTATCCATAAATACAGGCCCTCCCATCAGAAACAATGTGATATGAATAACCGTTTGTACTCACTCCTTATTAATTTTTATCTTGGCGATAGAAAGCACGAATGAAACACAATCATTGGACTGCTAGGGAGTCGCTTAAAGTTAAGATATTACTTATATAAATATCTGCAGTAACTTGATAATTTATGTATGCTGTTCCTTCTGTTATAAATCTTGGAAATCTAAATTAAGGAGCATGCAGCATTCATAATCGCATTCTATATGCAAAGAATATATAAAATCTGCAGATTTTGGTTATTTTGCTACAGTTGTTTTTTTCTCCCGTTCATACTATGTTCATATGCTTAAAAAAAATTATCTGTCTGCGAGTTGGTCGCGTAGTGCCACGTGTTCATTTTTTATCTTAATTAAATTATTCCAATAGCTCCACAATAGGCCCATATTGCAATAATTTTCGGGCTTCATCCGAAATATTTTGGCCTCAACCACCAAGTTTGCTATTCAACGGAGTCACAAATATCTTTCTTTATGGTTTTAAAAGTTCATTCTGTTATTCAAGCCTATAAATTATATATATACCATAATTCATGGTTCTTAGTAATTTATTATCATTCTAAATATTAGATCACCTTATTCCTCCACACACAATCAACAAAACGTTATCGTTATTTAGTTAGAGCTTCGGCACCTTTGTTGTATTATACCTACATAGAACAACGGTTATCTATTTAACCATTTTCTAAATCGCTATGACATGTCTATGAGCATTTAACACTTCACTTTAATAGATTTATGTGAAAATCTACAAAGGCACGCGATCAATCATTCGCGAGCTTAACACTTGAAAAGACTTTGAAAAAAAAAACTTTGAAAAAAATACGTACCGAAAAGGATAGGTAAAGTGTGTTTTTTTTTGTTTTAATATAAGAGAACTTAAATCATATTTCACTGTCATTATGAAAAGTGGCGCAAAATTAGTCATCCAATTTGGTTTCTGAATAAAAAAAAACTAGGAAACGCTAAGGAGTGGAATTTAATAACAATGAAATTCGTATCACGAGCCGCAAAAAATGTTGCACACCCTAGTACTTGTGCTGCTTAATCGTTGTGCGTGTATCAACCCTCTGTACCTTCTTTTTTTATTGCAATCAATTAATAATCGGTGTGTGGGGCGTTCGCTTTGTGGGAAGACACTTGAACTGAGGTCTATGACTTCCAAGCAGCAGCAAATATGTAGTATTGATTGACATATTGGGAAAATGAGCTGGATTTAATAATCAATTAGTAATCTGGCACTATCGCTATATATAAGTGCTTAAACTTGTGCACATACATGCATAATAATATATGTATATGTATAAGCAGTAATTAAGTAATAAGTATGAAATTATCTACTTTTTGTGGCACAAATATTAAAATAAAATATTACTTTTATAAAGCACTATAAAATATTTTATATTATTGTAAGTAAAACAAAAATAAATAAAAATTCTATAAAAATAAAAAAATAGGCAAATCAAAATATTTCCTAATACACGTTTCCACGACAGTCGGTTCTACGTTACCGAAACGACCCGGATTTATATCCAAGGACTGTCACTCCAGCAGCTAATAACGGGTGGGCCATATAGCGTTTGCTTTTTGAACCACCTATTTCTTTGAGAATGGTAACACAAATGACATGTCAAATGTGTTCATAATTTACTTAAAGGTTTGACATTTACGAAATGAGACGCTATACGCTTGAACAAAATTGGGAAATATTGAAAACCTATTTCCAAAGTGGTGAGTCTTCTTCTTCTTCCGCGGTTACAGTAAATGGCGAGCGTTACCGTGACATGCTCAACGAGTTTTTGTTTCCAAAAATAGAAGAGGATGGCACGGACGACATTTGGTTTCAACAGGACGGTCACACTGCCAAAGTTACACTCGAACTTTTGGCTACCGTTTTTGAATTCCGATATCAATTGGACGCCTCGAAGCTATGATTAAAGCCCGTTGGAATATCTTTTGTGGGGAGCCGTCAAGGACAAATGCTTTGCGGATCATCCAGAGACGATTGATGCTTTAAAGCACGAAATCGAAGTTGCTATTCATGAAATTGGAGCCCAAACAATCGAAAGTGTGCTTAAAAATTGGGTTGATCGAATGGCCTACTATAAAACCAGTCGTGACAGTCATTTGAACGATATTATTTTTTATTCATAAATGACAATGTTCAATCTTCAAAATAAAAAAAAAAAAGTTTGAAAAAATATTGAGTAATTTTTTTTTATAGCCGATTCAAAAAGCAAATTTTACATGGCCCACCCTATACACAATATTGCCAGTTTTTCCATCCCACATGTAAAATAATTTTTGTCCATGTTTGTGACTCGTACAAATTATTACTTACTCAATGATGCAATGCATTCCCACAAGAATTGAATGAATGGATTGGATGAAGAAATGGATTGGAGACTAATTTATACAAAAATTTTTTTTTGTAATAGTAACACGTATGCGAATGCTTTCAATATTTTTGTTTTGGGTTTAAATAAGGGCAAACGAAACCGTACGGCTCTCTTTTTATACCCAAAAAATGTGAGAGGAATTGACAACCTCATGATTGTTCATTAGAAAAAAAATTGTTAAAAATAAAATTTGATTAGATCGTTGATAGGGCGAAAATGATGAAGCACAACAAATCACGAAAAGTGAAGCACTTAGTTTGTCAAATGATGGACGAACTTCGGGATGAAATAGCCACAATAATAATAATAAAAAATGTATTTAATATATGAAATGTTCAGAAAATAAAAATAAATAATATAATTATTCGATTTGTTATGGCTAGTTAATTACTTAAATTGTCAAAGTTCTTTCAAGGTATATACAGGTTGATTGAAAAATAAGAAAGCTCGAATTAAAGAACACGAAATTTTAGATGCAACTATTTTTTCTATTCAATATAATCTCTCTCAGCTTCAAAAGACATACTCCAATGATTCTCCAATATTTTTATATCATATTTGTAATGATTTTCCGGAAGCTCTGAAAAATTCTTTTCGATAGCTTTTTATTGAATTATTAACGACTGCGGCAGTAACTTTCCGAATAGCTTTTATGTATATTATTCTGTATGTAAAATTTGGAGTACTCATTTAACTTAGTTATAAGCAATTTCACGCTTACTCAAACTTGGATCTTCATAAAGAGTTTCATACGCCTACGTAATGATTTATGATGTGGCTGCACTTTTCGGACGTCCACTACGCGGTTCATCTTCAATACTTGTACTATACCTATAACTACGTTTAAGCGCTAAAACCCATCGATAGGCAGTGGTAATGAAGGAGCAAAATGTATCATTGCAACGAATATCTTCGCATTGCAAAAATGTACACTGACACGTCAACTTTAAATGCAATGTAAACAAGAAATGCATTCACAGATCGAAATACAATCTTGTGTGTGTTCAAATGAAAGATGAGATATTGAAATGGCATAAAGAAACAGTGATCCGAAAAAAATATAGGTACTCTAAAGGGTTTTATATTTGCTATGCATTATTTCTAGAGTCACTTAAACTTTAAAGCTGTAGCCAACAAAAAGATCGCTTTCAAGTTATAAGATAAAATATACCACTCGATGTTATAAAAATCTCCGGCAAAAAAACCGGAAGCTGTATTAGTGCCAAGGGTGACCGAACAAAGTACTAGTTATTGTATTAGTTTTAATTAATAGTTACTGTATAGTTTTTTTTTTGCCCTCGATAAAGGAGCTGATTTTGTTTTTTGAAGTCTTGGGTAATAAAACAAATTTCTCAAAATACATTTTACTACTTATTGAGCGAAATAAAATAGCCTTTTATTTGCAATTTTAAAGTTTAAATTGTTTTAAAAAATACACCCAATTCTCTTTTTAAACGAATTGGATTTAACACGAGTTAAAATGAAAAAACAATTTTTTTTACAAGAACTGTTTTGTTTTAACACGATTTTCACTATTTTATGAATTTTTCTTGAATCTCATAGAGCAAATAGAGTGAGATTTTTCGACGCATGTACGAAGCATTTAAATAAGTCTCAGGAAAAGTCTCTGAGACTCGATAGATTTTGCCCCCGCCGTTTAATAATTTATTTCTTATAATGTATTTAATAAATTAAAATTTGTAGGCACGAAATAAATTCTTAAGGCCCTCGCCTCCTTTGCAATGGTATTTTTTGGGCGTGTAAAACGGAAACGAAAAAAGATTTTTTTATTTTGTTTGCATATTTTATTTTTTGATCCATTGTTAAAAATAAAATTTTTTTTTGCCACACCTGGTTCGTTCAAAAATGTGTCAGCCTTCAAAAAATGGTCTTCACATGGACAATGGACACAGCCGATTTTGGTGAAATAAAATTTAAATGAGGTAGAATTGATGTCGTTATCATGTGAACTACGATGATTCGGGGAAAAAATTGTTTAGTATTTTTTTCGGACCTTTAATGTCAAAATAAAGGGTCAAAAAACGATTTTTCATCTTTGAACGCCCGCCATTTTGTCAAATTTAATTTTTTTAAAGATCGTAGTTCACACGATAACGACATTCATACTGAACAACAACCTTTTTGTCTTTTTGATTTCAGACACCTGTGAGTCGCGGAACCTGTGTCGCCAGCGACATACCTTTTTTTGGAAGGAACTATGTTTTAACAATGGATCAAAAAATAAAATACTTTTTATTTTTTTTTATTTTACTACTATTGCAATCTAGTTAACAAAACTAATAAGCAATTCATTTTACATATATTTAATTAAATTAAAACATCTCAAGTAAAGACAAAATTTTATGAAAAGAGATCATGCGGTTTCGTCCTTTTTCGTCTTCTCGTGAGGTCATCAGTTACAAGTAGTTTGGCTGCTTCATCATTGATGTGCTGCTGAAGTCTCTCTTTATGTTTATTTGCGAATTATTTTATGATATCCGTAATGGTGTCTATATTAAGATCCTTATGTAGATTGCAATTACGAATGTACCACGGCGCTCTAACGATGTCGCGTAATACTTTATTTTGGAATCGTTGAATGATGTTTATGTTGATTTTACTGGTGCAGCCCCAGAGCTGTATGCCATATGACCACACTGGTTTCAGTATTTGGTTGTATAAAAGTATTTTGTTATAAATAGAGAGTTTAGAATGTCGGCCTAACAGCAAATACATTTTCTTGTATTTAAGAATTAACTCCTCGTGTTTTTTCTGGACATGTGCTTTCCATCTCAGCTTAGCATCTAAGGTCATTCCTAGATATTTTGCCGTATTTGCATGCGGTATTGCCGTATTATTGATAAATATTGGTTTATAATTTATATTTCTATTAGTGAAGTCAACATGCACAGACTTGGTTTCGTTTAACTTGACACGCCATTTTTTGGTCCAATTTTGAATTGCATTTACTGATGCTTGTAACTTCTGAATTGCTTCTAAGTGTTTTTCATCAGTTGCTAATACTGCAGTATCATCGGCAAATGTTGCAGTTGTTGTATTGCTGCATGTGGGTATATCGTTAATATACAAGAGATACAAAACTGGCCCGAGTACACTGCCTTGCGGGACACCTGCATTAATATCTTTCAGTTCTGAATAGACATCTGATTGCTTTATTCTAAAGTATCTGCTCGTTAAGTAGGATTTTAAAATGTTTGAGTACTGGATTAGTAGAACTGCTTGAAGTTTATGGATTAGTCCCTCATGCCATACTTTATCAAAAGCTTGCGATACATCCAGGAATACCGCAGAACAGATTTGTTTTTCTTCCAGTGATTTTTCAATTACATGAGTAATGCGGTGTACTTGATCAATCGTTGAGTGCTCATTTCGAAAACCAAATTGATGGTTTGGTACAAAGCATTTTGCATCTAACAATGGTTTTAATCTTTTTAGCAAGATTTTTTCAAAAAGCTTAGATAAAATTGGTAACAACGATATTGGTCGGTATGATGTCACATCATGTGGTGGCTTTCTTGGTTTTGGAAGGATAATAACTTTCGCTATTTTCCATTGTTGCGGTACATATTCTAAACGAAATGCAGCATTAATCAAATGTGTCAATTTGACAATAGCATTATTGGGCAATTCTTTTAATATTTTCCCTGTTATAAGGTCATAACCGGGTGCTTTTTTGCTATCTATTTTATTTTTAATAGTGTCCTTTACCTCTTTAAAGGAAGTCAAGGGGATTTTATCGATTTTTAGTCGAGGTATATTTTCTAACTCATCTCATTCGTTAGGATGAAAAATATTTTGAAGATATTCGGCAAATCTCTCAGCTTTTCGTTCGTTACATCTGGCCCAGCTGCCATCACAATTTTTTATTGGTGGAGAATGCATAATAAGCCTTTTCAAGGTTTTAGTTGCCTTCCAAAGTGAATAGTCCGTACGTTTATCGCTCGTTAAATTTTCTAGAGCATCTCTAATGGAGTCATTTTTAAGTTGTTTTATTTCTTCTTTTAGTTGTGTAGAGAGTTTATTGAGTTTGGCTTTGTCTTGTGGTGCTCTGGTTTGTTGCCATTTTCTTCTCAATCTTTTATTTATTATTTATTTTTTATTAGCATTAAAATCTCCCGCGGATAACTATTTCCTTTAAGTCTTCTTTTTATTTCCGGTGTGCATTGCCAGGCCGCTTGTTGGATAATTTTGATATATTTTTCGATTTCTTCGTCTAATTTCTTTCTCGATTTTATGGAAGCATTCAGATTTATATTTTCCTTTAGAATTAACTTAAAACTTTGCTAGTCGGTTTTATGATTCACGAGTGTTGGTTTGTTTATTTTTTATATTAAGTATTCGCTTAAAGTAAATACAATTGGTGAGTGATCAGAGTTTAAATCAGCGCTTTCTTCTACTTGTAGATAGTTGCAACTGATATTTTTTACTATGAAAAAGTCTATTAAGTCTGAAAACAAAAAATAAAAAAATATATTTTCGCTTCCGTTTTACACGCTTTTAAAGAAACACCCAAACACTCTAATAAGAATTTTTTTAAATTGTTTTCACCTAATTCTCTCTGTACGATATTTTTGACGTGATAACGTCTTATAATTCGATTTAGCCGGCTGCACGCACGAAAAAATGTGTCGTTACCTTGCCCATTAGTGTTTCTTTGCTCATTTTTCGTTACCTTGCTCATTTGTCGTTACCTTGCTCATTGCCGTTACCTTGAATAAACTGCAAGCGAAAGCGCGGAACGAACAAAGCAAACGAACGGTAACGTTCGACATCTTGCTCTCTCCTACTTAAGTGAGCGTATATATCTATGTATATGGGCATATGTACATATATAAATTCACGTATTTGTATTTGCATATGCCTTCTTATTGATTATTATTAATTTGATTTACTTGAAGAATTTAAAATAAAACCAAGTTTGTTAATAATACCTGTTGTTATTATTATTAATTTTTTTATTATATATGAGGGAAAAAATGTATGGTAATATTTACCACATACCTTATAAGATATGTTGTATACTAATATATGTATATAAACATGCATATACATATACAATTTCGCGCAATTTTCAAAAAGAACAAATCTATATGTAAAGGTGCGTACAAGTCATATGGACATATCAAATATACGAATTTATTCCGTACGCAAGCAATGTAAGCTAATGTGCTTGAACTGCAAGCGAGAGCGCGGAACGAACGACAAAGAGCACAATCGGCCCCCGCGTTCGGCAACGTTCGACATCTGGCTCTGTCCTACTTGAGTGAGCATATATATAATATGTATGTATATGCGCATATGTAGGTATATCAATTCACATACTTGTATTTGCATATGCCTTCTTCCTGTGTGCAAGGTAATGAACCATTTCTCTGTTGAGAATAGGACGATGATAGAAAAAGTAGGAAATGAAAGGGAGTGTTTCGAGTGTAATGTGTCTTGAAAAAGGCAAATCGATGATGGTGCCTCTTAGTGTTGTTGACTTATTAACGTCTGATGCACAATCAAAATTGAAGATATCTCTCATGAATTTGATAAATGTTTCGTCATTTTTCACGTTTGTGTAAATGTAACTTGACCTATTCCATTGCAATTCCATTTACCTCCTCCTCTATATCCATACAAAATATCTATCAAACGAATAAAATTAAAATTTTGTTTTGAAAATTGCAACCATTCCATCAATATTTTCTATGACGTTGTCACGTTAAACTATCGTCAGTAAACCGACTTTACAGACAACCTCTTTTTTTTACACCAATTTATTGGGAGCATATCTATTGTGTAAAAAGAGAATTATGTGTAAAGCATGGCAAAGACATTTTTTCAATTTTTTTAGATTTTTTAAATTATTGTTTAATTTTAAATATTTTTCTTATTCACTGTAAATGTCATATTTTTATTTTCTGCGCTCAAACAACAAATTAAATCATTGTTTTTATTTCGTTATTAATTAAAATTTTAATTCCACACTAGTCAATAGTTGTCGCTCTCACTTTTTTCTTTCAATAATTTTCAACCAATCTGTACTTTTCCTTGTTTGCATGCGTGTATTTATGTAGCCATTACGTGCATCCTTTACAGTCGATTTCTTATTATTTATTCAATTTGGAAAGTAAATTTATAGTTTTAGAATTTCTCATTTATTCATTCTTTATGACGCCTGCTACACACGGAAATGGGAAAGGTTAAATAAAATTAGAGTAAGCAAACCTCTTCGGCCGCAGTTTTAGTTTGCTTTTGCAGACTGTTTTTATTATGTTTTCATTTGCTATTTTTAATCTTTTGTTTGTTTATATTCTTGAATTCAAGAAGCAAATTATCACATGAAAAATACTTCAATCGACTCGAACTAAAAGCAACTTTCCTACATTGATAATTTGTTTGTTTTATTTTACTTTTTATTTTCAGAATAATAAAAAACGAGACTGGTCGTGCTATACTGCGCGTAATTTCTGGACCAAAAGCATTCAGAGTGGTGTTATTCACACGCTTAACGCCCATTCCATTTGGCTTGCAAAATACGATATTTGCGGTAAGTTCTAATGAAATGTTCTTGTTTTTCCTCTATGACTTTTGCAAGTAAAAGCGCATTTAAAAACACGAAAAAAATATAGATTAATGTAAAAAATGCATATTCACATATGAAATTCAAACATACATACATACATGTGTGTATGTGTGCACGCCTACCAGCCGTTTTCCATCAATTTCAACCATAAGCAAAATTTTTGTGGGGAGTGGTGGATACTGTGGTAATCCAACAACTGTATATTTTTGTGGAATATTTTTTTTCTATATTTTCGTTATTGCTGTATGAATGCGAGCTTCTGCGGCTAGTCATAATTTAACGTGTGTTGGCAATAAAAAAGTTTATATGTGTTCGTAATTCTTGTGCCCATATTTCAATGCTTTGTTTAACTTAAAACAATAAATTCGATTTTTTTTTTAATTTTGTTCGCTTCAACTCATATTTTAATTTATATTCATGCATATATACATGAACGCATTTGTGGGTAAGAGCAAGCGTGAAGAGAAAGGTACGTGCTCCGAGCAGGTGCACTCCTAATGAATGCAGAACCATGACTATTTCGCATTATTGTTTCGTGCCAGCAAACAAGTAATGATTCGTAGTCAAATATTTTTCAGTTATTATAACACCGGAACGTTTTTATTACACCCTGCCTAGGAATTGCCAAGTTTTGTAATCGAGTAGACATGCAAATGTATTGGTGGTTAGTATCTGGAGGGAGTTCTTCACATGCAGCGCATTCCTATACATTTTGAGTATGTCGGGGAGGAAGCGAAGGATTGATGGCGGAGTATTCTGCGCAGAGCTCCCCATCAGACTCAAGTTCAGGTTACCGCACACCTGCAGTGTACTCCAAGCTGAAGGCTTTGCGACAACTCAACCAGCGCTGGGCAAGTACACAAACTTCTAAAGTCGCGAAATCTTTCTGGCCACGCGCGGATTGTGGGCCCCCCAGAGATCTTTTGAGGTTAACAGAACCTGAGCTTTCGAATTTTGTGGGTGCCTTTACGGAACATTTTCTGCGAGGTATGCATGCTGTGCGACTCGTCATAAGTCCTTGAGTCCTTTTTGCATCAGCTGTATGGAGGATGTGATGGAATGATCTCTGTACCTTCTCCCTAGCTGCCCTGCTTTCCCGGGGCTAATATTAAAGTAACTCAGTTCTTGCGGTTGATCTTTTGGTCTTGGTCACAATTTTTTTCATCAGAAAAAACCTTAACATTCCACGCACTTCAGGGTGTTTAATTTTGTTTATAAGCCGTTTTGATCGGATAACTCGTGTTTGCTCCGACATAAACTGTCTTCTGCGCATAACATAGGATTTATATCGGAGATCTTCATGGACACTCCACAGATAACACCCTCAGAAACATTAAGCTACCGTGCAAGGGCCCTCATTGATTTTGAAGTGTCGTCGTAAATGATCGCGTAACAGTTTTATGGTTTTTGCCTGTCTGATTACCTTTAGCGCCAGTTTTAAGCGTTAAGAAGCTTTTTCGAGAGCAATTTATTGGTTGCCCTAGTAATCACGCACAAACCCACTCGACTACGGCAGTCGCAATATTAATATTTTATGACTATTATTTATCGTTCGAAGGCAGCCAGAAAGGGCTGAAGGGTGAATTACTAACTATCGGCATGATAATATACTCATATGTATGTATTTATGTAAGGAGGAAATCCACATGTTATTTTTTTACTTATTTATTAACTCATATTAAGAAGTCCTGCCCCAGTGCGGAAGATAGTGCAGGAGGCGAGTTTATTAGATACCTATTTGTAGGCTTAAACCAAATTGCTGGAATTAACAAGTCCAATCGATTTCCCCCGACAATTTTAACCTGTTATTATGCAATAGCTTAAATGGCTATTATCCTAAAGTTAAATGGACATATAGTATGTTGTAGTACTTATGTTTGTGCTTGTGTTTGTCGGGGAAAACTTTCTTTGCTTGCCATATTTAAGTAGATGGGTAGTTAAAATCGAAAATAAAACAAATTACACTTCGAAGTTCGAACTGCTACTATGTAATTTAGCTAATCTTTTTCACCGATATCCGTATGTACATTTGTGTATGTCTGCATTTGTCATAAATTGCTAGTGAACCAATGATTATTACATTACACTGTAGATCCAGTATTTACCGCCATTAAATTGCAGTTAGTTACGCAAACAGCCTGTGAGGCAAAGCCAGTACGTATTTGATTTAAAATGTTTAAACACGTTTTGCCTAAGTGAAACTTGAATTGTTGCTATTGCCTAAATTCTCAAAAGCAAAAAATAAAAATAAATACAATAAAGTTGAGCTCTAATGCATAAATAAACGAAATAAAAGTAGAACGAAGCGAGTTTACTAAGTTTTTTATGCTTTTTACGCTTTGCTGATTGCACGAACTGTAAACGTAACTATTTTTTTTTATTTTTTTACTTTTTAAAATTAGTTTTTTTATTTATTTTTTTTTTTTTTAAGATAATTTGACGCTTGGATACAATGTCTCATATTCACATACTTACAAGTGAATTGATAATAAATTAAACATCAACATTTATTGTATTTTTGCTCAAGGAACCCAAAACTTTTCGTAGATTGTGAAAGTAATGATTTTATTGTGCAGTTACTCGTAAAAGCTTTATGGAAGTGTATTTGTATGTGTTAATACATGTCAGAACGTCAATTGTATGCGTGTACAAATGTATGTATAGAAATCTATTTATAACTGGTAACTGGTATATTCACAGCTTGTTTTTGTAAGCCTTGAAATGTCAGATGTTTTTTGTGATTTCATGCCTGAAATATACTTGGGAATTCATCATTGCCTGTTAGCAAATACTTGTAGCATTCATTTTTGTCGTTCAACAACGTTTGAGTGATTTCAGGTTAGACCATTTCGTTGGCATTGGAAAGGTAGCGGGCGTTTTTGACCACCTTATTTCACATGGTTTTCCATGTTTATTATGCCCACATTGGACCTCTTTTGTAATCTTCACCTCTTGTAATATTTCGTTTTTTGGCCTGGACTATGGAATCGAGTTTCTAAGTTGGATTAAATGAAATTGTTGAGTAGCCAAAGTCTTTAACATTTTTTTAAAACCTTCCGTTGGGCACCCGGGACTTGCCTTTTTCCGTCCTGATAGAAAATTAAATTTTAGGAATCGACCTGGAAGCTCAAGTTGTTATCTATAATAGAAATATGTTAAATTCACGTCCGAGATCGAAAAAGCCAGTCTGACTAGAGCCGGGTGTCCAATGGAGGGTTAAGTTAATTTGTATGCCCGCTTTTTCGTGTATTTGCAAAGAAATTCCTTTCAAAACTGCAGTTATACTTGTATATCTCTTTTTCGCTGCATTACAGCGCTGCTTTCTTTTCCTTGTAAGTACTCATTAAATTGCATTGCCAATAATCTCCACCTACATATGTAAGCCTGTGGTCTATGGCCTTTTGCCAACATCTCTCTGCAACGGATCGATTGTATTTCATTATGGCAACCACCGACTACTTCAAATTTCCATCAGCTGAAAGCATTCGTCCACTAATTTTGTGCTTGATTTTTGGTAAGGTACTCATACTCCAAAAAGTCTGTCGTTCGCACAGTGGAAATAGTCACTAAAATTATTCATCCACATATACAAAAAAATCTTTCGAAGATCTTTTTAATAAATTGTAGATTGTAGAAATAAATAGACCAAAATAAAATTCATTCATGCAAAACAAAATGGTGGCTTTAGGGCACTTTTCTGACGTTTAATTTTGCCTCATTTTATTTTATTTTACTTTAATTGAATTTATTTTTATTTTGCTTTGTTTTTCGCTACAGTTTAATTTAATTTATTTTATTTTCATTACTTTTTTACTATTTTTTTCTTTATAATATATTTTTTATTATTTTTTTCTTTATTTTTTTTACTTTTTTTTCTTTATTTTATTTTATTTTTTTTTTCTATGGATTTTTATCTTATATAAATTCAATTGAGCTTGCTTTGCTTATTATTATTTTCAGTTTATTTATTTCATTGTAATTGTATTGGTGTCGCCGTGTTTTTGCATAAAATTGATTCCTCTTCAAAAAAAAAAGTTCAGATATTTGCGTTGTGAGTTACTGTCAGACGTTTACCACTTTTTCCCCCATCTTTCGTATAGCGCACATATTCCATACCAAAAGAACTCCTCATCTTTTGAGGCATTCTATGAATGCATAATTTTTTTTTATTATAATTCATAAGAGTAAAAATACGTTGAAATTCGCTTTTATGACAACCGAAAGCATTTAAATTTTTTTATAGCCATAAACACCAGTTGCATACTCAATAATTTGCAATGTGATTGATAGTTCCCTACAAGACATCTTATAATTATTCATATTATCATTATCACTCATTATAAATTCATTATCATGAAGTCCTCATTATCGCCAATTGCACTTTGTTATCGCTGTATTCAAGGCGAATTTATTACAGGTGATGGCATTCGCATATATGTATGTAAAGACATACAGTTTGTCAAGAATATCTTTGGATAGTGAAGTAAGATTTAAAATTTTAGCTTTGATCGAGAATTCCAACAACAAATAAAAAAGCAAACAAAAAATGTAAACACACATTCCATTACTGTACTTGTCTACGACTATTAGGCGCCAACAGTTATTAAATAAACACACACATTACAAAAACAACAACAAAAAAGATGTTTACTCTATTTAAAAAGTGTCAAAAAAATCTTTGCATAACTGATGAAAACAACAAAAAATGCAGTCTTTTGGGGTTAATATTTTGTATGTCCTCCTTGGGTATCAATTACCGCTTGAAGGCGACTTCGCATTGATTTAATTAGTTTCGGAATATCATATTCCAATGGTATTTTTCCCCACTCTTCTCTGATGACTCTTATTAATTCAGTTTTATTAGTTGACGATCTTTTTCCTACTTTTATTTGTACTCTGTGGGAAGTTATATGTGCTAGGCGGCAAATTGCAATCTTTTATCAACGTTTTGTGCTGACAACAGGGGTTTTTTCCTAACCACTCTTGAAGAATATTTGTGTTTTTGTAACACTTTTCGAACTGTTTCATGAGAAACTCTTAACCCGTAGTCTTTTTCCACTTGAAGAGCTAATCCTCTTGTACTGCTTTACGGACTATTATAAATAGTTTTAATAATTTTACGTTCAATTCGCTGCGTCACTTTTTTTAGCCTGCCTGTAGATCCTTTCAACTCGAGTCTTTCTTCATTTTCAGCACGGTTTATGATATTATATACAGTTCTAATTTTGAGGGAGAACATATCGGCGATTTCTCTGGCTGATTTGTCTTTGTAGTGATTGAAATACACTAATTGAATAATATTTTTTGAGACTCGTTTTCCTAGCATTTTTTTTTATTCAAATCTGAGATCACTTGTAGCACTGAAGACAATCACTTTATAGCTAAATAATTTCTTACCCCCTTCACATTCCATCCCATTTGCAAAAAAAAACCCAAATTAATGAAATTCGCGGAAAATAACTGCAATTTTTGTTGTTTTCATCAGTTATGCAAATTTTTTTGACACTGTTTAAATAGAGTAAACATCTTTTTTGTTGTTGTTTTTGTAATGTGTGTGTTTATTTAATAATTGTTGGCGCCTAATAGTCGTAGACAAGTACAGTAATGGAATGTGTGTATACATTTTTTGTTTGCTTTTTTATTTGTTGTTGGAGCTCTCGATCAAAGCTAAAATTTAAAATTTTTCTTCACTATCCAAAGATATTCTTGACAAACTGTACGTGTGTTTTGTTTTTGACTTTTGAATTCTATCACTTCAAAATCAGCATTCTCTTCTCCACACTTGTCGTTTTGGTTCCCCTCCAGGAACGCCAAAAAAAAATACTTTACTACGCTTAACTTTTTTCTAGCCCAATACACTTTCATGTTTTTTTTGTAATATTTCACTTTAGATATTTTTGGAATATTCAACTATACATTCTCGATGTACACAAATGGCAAAGTAAACACGCAGTAAACAAAACAAATTAAAATCTACAGCGAAAAAATCAGCTGGGCGGATGTTATCACCTGTAATAAATCTGCCTAGACTATTTTCATTCGCTTTGCCAAAGAGTGTTTGAATGTCCTAAAAAATGCACATTTTAACAGCGCTCTTACGAGAAAAAGAGTTTCGCATTTAGTTATCTTTGCCGCTGATTCGTCCATATTTCTCAATTTGTCAATGCGCATGCATTAGAGACAATTCGAATACTTGTAAATGCATAAGCCGATAGCCCTGGTAGCTAAAGCTTTTATCTTAGATTAATCTATAATTTTAATTATATTTTAATAAATAATAATAATAATAATAATACTTGTAAATGTGTTTTGCCGAAATTCTCAAAATTGTCTTGTTTGTGCCGTACGCGTGTGTGTGTGTGCTATGGTATACGTTTTTTCATTTATCACACATCTTACAGAGAACGTTCTCTGTATCTTAGTGCATATCAAAATCTCTCTTTGCCTGCTCCACTAGCGGAACGTATGTACATATGTACATACTACATGCACGCCTTTTATTTTTTAATAAATTTTAGTTGGCGGCAGGTGTTTTGGTTTGGTAAAAGTATTCCTTGTCCTTGTTTTTTTCTTTTCGTGTTTGCCATGCCTTCCATAGATACATATAAAATTTAAATATATTTTTATAGCTAATTTCTTTTGCACCCGTCTTCAACTTTTACTTTCATTTTTGTAGGTCAGTGCCGTTAATCCACGTGCTTATCACACGGCCTCGCTCATAGGGCTCATGCCGGCGCAGATAATTAATACATATTTGGGATCAACACTGAGGTCAATGCAAGAAGTGCTTAGTAGCCATGGACCGCCGTTGACGGGTTACATTAGCTTTGGTCTTGAGGTAAGTGCGTTGAATTGAGCTCTACAATTATACGGATATTGGGGTGTGCTCATATTTTCCTTTAAAATTATATACAAATAAAAATATTTTTGTTCTATTATTTAACTTACGACGTGGTTTACATTTTTCATTCTCTTTTTTATACCTCTACCAAAAATAATTTATGACTTCTATGTAGCAAATTTTGTGCATATGTGTCAAACAGTTGCGGAGTTCTAAGAGATTTGGTAATTTTATGATTTACAGCATTACAGCAAAAATTTAGGAGAAAGGACGAATTAAAATGTTGTCTCCCCTGGAGGCACAGCACCACCCGGTGTTCACAATATAGATTTCGTGGTTGAGAGACAAATCCATTTAAAGCAGCTGGCTTAAAATTGTTTACTTTGTGATTTTTTCATTGCAAAAAAATTTGCGGTGTTCAGAAAGTATTTGTTTGAAAGCAATAAATCTAAGATTTTAATGCATGCCACTGACAGCAGAAATTTGTACATGTAGCACTTTGTAGGGGCAATTTGTGGAAATCGGGCCAGAGCATTGGCACCGAAACCAAACAATAAAAAAAAATACTTTCAAAATATACGCCAATTTCTTTACTCGGTTGCTAGTACTGCTCAGCAATTCTCCTGAACGAGTATTTATTCAAATTAACAAAACAATTTGAAAACTCATGCTTTACAGTTCTTCTCAAACTGTTTTGTTCGCTGTTTGTTTGCTACGCCTGCAAATATACCTACTACACAAAACTCATTATTATTTATTGATATTGGTCGCTGAGCGAAGCGGTGTAGATTTCTAATGTATTATAATAATTAAGAATGTAGTTGTACAGTGAAGCACATTGAAATAGAGCCAGACACTCATTGATGAATTGAATTTCAATACTTTAATTGCTTTATAAAGTCCAGTAACTAATCAAACGTTATTGATCACATGCAATGCAATTGTTATTTTGCAATTTTTGGATTAGTAGTTAGTAGTCTGCATACTGTGTAAACAAGCAAGCGCGCGTTAAGCACATGGAAGAATATTCAAAACAACACGTGCCACAAACTGTTGAGTCAATGTAAAGGGTAATGCAAGAGACGCTCATAGATGTTGTTTTAAATCAAAACATGTAAAAACTTAGATTGTTTAACGTTTCACAATTTTTATTCAAAATACGCCTCTTAGCAATTAATATATGTGAAAAAATAGCATCATTTAAATGCCCTCCATGAGTCTTCACTACAGGTAAAATCCGCCAAACAGTCGATTCGTGAATATCTGGTTGTTGAGAATGTCGAGGTATCCATGTTGCAGGTTGTTCAGCAACACCTTGCGCAACAGCAGCAATATTCTCAACAAAGCGTCCAGTTTTTGCACCGCTTGCCCCTTTTCTATTATCGACACAGTCAGCTTCGGAAAGTTTTTCCACCAACCTTTGAATTGTCAACTCCTACGGATGATTATTTCCACCAAAAAAAAAATTAAAAAATTTGAGATATTTTGTTCTTAAAGATTCAGAATTTTCTTAATAAATTTCAATAATTAATAATAATAAAAGTGTACACCTGTCTACTTGGCAAACCTCAAAGATGACATAAAAAAAGGTACAGTCTAGGAATTATCCAGTAATGATATCGTGGGGTCACTTTTGAAAGACCCTTTATATGTAGGCCTTGCTTAGCTGTTATCGAAAATAACGACCACCCCACTAAGTATTGTATTGAAGCTAACGATGACTGGCTGTGTAGTCAGTCCCCGTGTATATATAGGAAATGTTTATGCTGCTGCAACAACAACAACTTGACTGACTAACACCAAGATATTTTTCAGAGCACACGCCCTTGTGAGTAAAGCCATGTCAAGTGATCCTCGAAAATTTCACTAAGTCACGGATTTTAGGGCAAGATGTCTCATTGTGTAGTCAAAGTCATGTTAACGCTGTTCTATAAATATTTCGCGCAAATTCCAATTTTATCAATAGTTATTAACAATCAAAGTTTTAAGCAAGATTAAATTAAAAAATTAATTACTCCGAAACTACAATAGATAATGGCGTGAAATTTTGCATACCGTTCAAGTATTGTCTGTACTATTTTTCAAGTGTTAATAACTCTTTTTATTGTGACAAATAGATAAATAAATAATAGCTTTTTGTAATCAGTTGCATTTTTTTATGTTTTCTTCACGCTGTTAAACAATCGGACTTACGGATAATTTTGCGGAAAACGCTTACCTTCAATAATCTGAAAATAGAATTTTGTACTTTTACTCCATTTCCGAGGTATTGGCTGTTTTGTAACTTGATGCGCTCGACGGTGGCATTGCTGCCATCGGCTGATCGGTCGCGCGGTGGCTTGAGGACCGCGCAAACTGAAGCAGCGTGCACGTTTGAACATGGACAGGATTTATTGCCTATTGACTGAATTCGAATTTTTCGCAGACACACTGTTTTATCAAATCGCCCATATTCTCCTTGAAATTTACTTTACACTTTTTTAATTCATGCCTGATTTCATACATTTTCAAAGCCACATTCTGATGCGTTTTACAAACGCAAACACTTTGCGTCCCACTTTGCCCAGCGACAATGCATTCGCGAGGCCGAAGTTCTTTGAATTTTGATAGACCAATTAATGTCTCAAGGTATTCTATTCTAAATTGTTTGTGTAGATCATTCAGATTAAAAAGTAACAATTTTTTTTTTCTTTTGTTTTTTTACCGTTATTAAAAACAGTTTTGCAGTCTTTTATTCCAGGTAACAGTCTACTTGAATAATCAGACAAGTAGAAATTACGCACTTTTTCGACAGACAAGTCTGAAATTTTTTTCCACGTTTTTTAGCTGGCACAGATGCAAAGCCATTTTTTCTTCTCAATTTTTTAGATTTCGATGCCATTCTTTTTGAAACAGAAAATGTATCGCAAATTTTTTTCACGGTCCAATTGTCTGGAATTGTTGTGAGTATTTGAATTTTATGGTTGATACTGTTCTTTTCAAGCAAAGCGTCTTTAATATTTTTCACAAAAGCTGAGTATGGATTTTCTGTTTTTTTCTGATTTTTTAATTCTGCATTTTCTGTTCCTTTTCCGGAATTAATGACGCCTGCAACAATTTCTTTGAGTTCCTTATCGCATAAATCAGAATACCTTTTTTTTTAATAGGTGGTTCGCCTAGTTCTTGCAGAATTTTGTTCACTTTATCGAATTTGAAAGAATGATCAATGTTCTTTATTTCGAAATTTTCATCCTCCGAATCGTCAAAAGATCTATAGAGCTATCCGACGTCTCACTTTCTGTACTTTGAGTAGGATTGAAAAAAGAAACGTGGCGATTTACTCTAGCGGAGTCAGCAATTTTAAATGTTTTATTAACTTTCACATTAAAAATTGAAGCGTTTTTATTCATAAGTTATTGTTATAAATTCATTCAATTGTCCTTTGAGGTTAAAAACAGCAATAAAAGACAAAAAATTTGGAAAGTATGTAAATATCTAACGAAATGCACATTATACAAGCAAACATCCATTCACTCTGAAACGAAATAATTTTCAATCGAAATTCAAATCTTGTTTGCAACAGCAGACAGTTCTGACAATGTTCATCTAGTGCGTTCACAGTAGTTTTCGCACCCTGATATAATTCTTTGCGACACATTTTACAAACATATTGACCAATATATTTTTCAAATTTATCATTCCACTTAGATGTCACCAAAAATAAATTGCGTCGGACACAATTATGGCCTTTTTTCATAAACAGATTAGAGCATACGCTCGGTCGAACAATAATTACCATAATATTGAAATATGCAAATATGCTCTGTCACCAGTCACCACTTAAATCGAACTGTCACAAAGCAGTGTCGAATTCAGTCAATAGGCAATAAATCCTGTCCATGTTCATACGTGCACGCTGCTTCAGTTTGCGCGGTCCTCAAGCCACCGCGCGACCGATCAGCCGATGGCAGCAATGCCACCGTCGAGCGCATCAAGTTACAAAACAGCCAATATCTCGGAAATGGAGTAAAAGTACAAAATTCTATTTTCAGATTATTGAAGGTAAGCGTTTTCCGCACAATTATCCGTAAGTCCGATTGTTTAACAGCGTGAAGAAAACATAAAAAAATGCAACTGGTTACAAAAAGCTATTATTTATTTATCTATTTGTCACAATAAAAAGAGTTATTAACACTTGAAAAATAGTACAGACAATACTTGAACGGTATGCAAAATTTCACGCCATTATCTATTGTAGTTTCGGAGTAATTAATTTTTTAATTTAATCTTGCTTAAAACTTTGATTGTTAATAACTATTGCTAAAATTGGAATTTGCGCGAAATATTTATAGAACAGCGTTAACATGACTTTGACTACACAATGAGACATCTTGCCCTAAAATCCGTGACTTAGTGAAATTTTCGAGGATCACTTGACATGGCTTTACTCTTGTGTAAATGAATTCGCGACGTTTGGCGTTTTTTATTTATAGATAAAACAAAACAGTTTGAAGAATTTCCCTTTTTATAATTTTTTTTATGAATTAATTTTAAAAAAAATTTTAAGCATATTTCACTGCATAAGAATAAAAAAAGTGCGTGTAGCGTAGGACACATAACAGAAGTGAAACTTTCGAGGCAGACAAAGAAAGAGGAAAGAGAATGAGAGAGAGAGAGAAAGAATATATATCAAAATAAGTTCACAACATTTGCAGATAATACAAATAGACAAAATTTACAAAAAACGGAGAAGGGTCGACCGGTGTAGGTAAACGCCGGACACAAACCGTGGCAACAACGCCACGCACAAACGCAACGATTCCAGGACCGCAGCAACGGCACAAATTACCGCAAGGCAATACCAATAAATCCAACGCCGGAATGAATAGCACTTTATAGTACGCACAAGCATTAGCCAGGAAACGGAAATAAGCGCTAAAAGGTAGGTAAGAAAAAGTAGGCACCAAAAATATATTTCCTACAAGCTTGCACCAACAAACAAGCGCCAAAAAGTGGGCAGTGTTATTTCTCACTAAAAATCAGCAACCTCAAAGAAAAACTCTGGAAAAATAGCCTAAAGGGTATCTTAGATATATATAAGGTGGAGCTCTCTCTCTCTCCTTTTCCTCTACGTTATATCTTTTTTCTCTCTCGCGGAACGAAAATGCCCAAAACGTTGCATGACCTTGAAATCTTAATCTCCATTCTTGCTCGTCCATCGACGCCTAAGAAGTTTCACTTCAAAAAGTAAAGTTTATAAAAAAAAATAAAGATTTTGAAAATCTGTTGTCTGTAAGCAACAGTTAATGGTGTAAGCTCTGGTTAAGAGTGACTCTATTTCATTGCACACCACTGTATTTAATAGTTCTGTATGTAATAACAATAAAAATTGGCGTTGGAATGATTTTATTTGAAATGTGTAGCTGGAATATCTCAATAATTGTCTTAATGTTATAATTTTTTTTTTTTTTGGGAGTTTTTATAATATTTTTATTTAATCATATGCGTATGCCCTTCTTAAGTATTTTTCTAACTAAATTATCACTTTCTTTTCAGGTCATCTGCGGTGTTACGCTCATGATGTGGGTCATACAAAAGGCGCGTAAAGAGTTGGCTCAAACACTGCTCGCCGATCTCAGCAACCAAGGCAAACTGATAGAAATAGATGTGTGATTGTTGTGATGTGAAAAGAAGGACTGTTACTCGTATTGTTTCCTTTTATAGATGCCGAGCAGTATTCATTGCAATATGAATGAATTTGAAATGCTCAATTAAAACTCGTAATCAAGGCTGGCTATTGCCAACTTCATATTATATATATTATACATAGTACGAATATATGATATGTTACATACATAGTTGCATACAGGCAAACTTCCATAGACGTTTGTTGAAAACGCTAAACGCTCACTATACATATAAAAAAAGACTATTTTATAAATTTTTGCTCTCTTTGTTTTTAATGAATTTAAATAAAAACGAAAAAAATTAACTTAAATAGACAGTTTATTTTTCATTTAAAAATGCAGACACATAAAAATTGTAATACAAAAAATGAAAAGGAATGAAAAGAAGGGAATGTTTTTTAAATTAAAAATTGAAGTTATGTATAGAAACTTGTACATGTAAATGAAAAGCCAAATTTAAGTAAGATTAATGTGAAAATAAATTTATAATATAAAATAATTATTACTTATTATTACATTTTTAATTAAAAGAACTATAATTTAAAATAAATGTTTTGTTACATGATTAGATGTACAAACATATTTCAAGTATTAACTGGTAAATTCTGGAATACATTTATTTACATTTACAATTGTACTCTCTAAGCATTTATGCAATTAACAAGTGCTTTTCAAACTATCCGATAGTTGTTAAATTCCTGAACTTTTGACAAACTCAACTCTTTGACTTAAACAGTTTTGCTTTTGGAGCAAAAAAATCTGAACTTTCTTGGAACAATTTTATGCTACAAAATTCATGTGCATTCACAGCTGTGAATAATTAATTTTTAAATTATCTAATTATATAAAAAATTGTGAACCAACAGCAAGACGCACGCCAGAAATAGGAAGAAGCGCTTGGCCAAACACCTAAAAAGGGTGTAAGAAGACTGCTGTATATTGGCAGCAAGCTTTAACTATTTTTTTTTAAATTTTAAATAATTTTGTACAAAAATATAGTTCACCATACTACGAAAACCGCCTAATGCAACGTTTCAATCTTTGTTCAACATTTATAAAAATTCGACAAATTTACATCCAAATTTCAAACTTTTTAAGCAGAATTTTTATTTGCAATTTCAAGTATGCAATCTTATAGCTCATTAAATTCGGGTAATGTGCAAGTTTCAAGTAGCTAAAAAGTCACACGGATTTTTCAGAATTTTTTTTTGCTCGCGGTCTTGTGCATTTTCTCCACATTTTTTTATATGGAAGAATACACGCAGCACCGTCAGCAGAAAAAATCTCAAAAATCAACGCGATTTTTGAATCACTTGAAATTTGCGCTTTATGTTGGGGAAATTGAATGTTCTATAAAACTGCATACCTGAAATTTTTCTAAAAATTCTGTGTAAAAAGTTGGAATAGATTTGATGAAAATTTGCCGAATTTTCACGATTTTTATACAAACTTGAAAAACTTTCCTTTATATGGTTCTTCATTGTAGTATCAATATATTTATTTTAAATGAAAAGTGCAAAATAAATAAATTAAAAGTACTAAATAAATAAATAAATAGTCAAAACGTATGAATAAATGGTGTGCACTTGCTTTTGGCGCTGACGGTAAATATCATTAAAATAATTGAGTACAGAAATTCATTGTTTGATTGGTTGAAAGTGCTAAGTGGACTTATGTTGTTTTGTCAAAAGGGCACATTTATGTATAGTTAATTTACTATTTAAGAAATTCATGTATATCGGGTGTTTTTTTAGCTGCATGAGAACTATCAATAACGACAACTATGGTTTGACAGCTGAGCATGGCAAATTGTGTTGGCATTTCTCTTCAGTAAGGTTTGGCAGGTCTCACGAATCGTTTAACTCGAGAGCAGCGCTTCCAAGTTGTGGAAATTTACTTTGATGAAAATAAATGTGTACGCAAAGTGCATAAAGAAAAGTATTTAAGAAAACGCCGTACTCTCGATTCCTCATCATTCTCAACTTGTTAGGCTTTGTGCTCCGACTACATGGAAAATTTTACGTAATGTGAGAATTGAAGCTAAATGACCATCGTTTGCGTCGCATTTTTGCTGATTAAACTCTTTTACATTTATTATTCAGATTTATTGAAAAAAGTAGTCAAGAATTGAACTGATCGAATGGACCATGCAATCATATTGAAAAAATAAATGCCATGAAATTATCTGCCAGTTTATAATAAAATAAGTTCATTCCAATATTTTTGTTTTGCATTATCGCTTTAAGCTCTGAAGCTCTTAAAAAACACCCTTTACATATGTACATATGCAATTTTTTTTATTTTTTGTAGATATTATATTCGAATTGTTTACATATTTTTTATACATACGTACATACATATGTATGCACATAATTAATAAAAACTGTCAATCTCGCTTGTATTCTCTGTATCTTATAAAAATAAAAACGGTCTGAGTTTATAAAAACAACCAAACTGTGCCTAAATCTAATGACAATTTCGCACTAATCAGTTTTAATAAGCTCCGCGCACGCTTTCACGCTCGCTTTTGTAATTGAGAAAAAAAACCTTTTTTTTCGTGTATAGAGCAAAAAGTTAACTGCGCTATTAGTAAGGATACAAATGTATGTATATGTACATATGTACTTATTCGAGTTATATAATAACTGTAAACCTAGTTTAGTATACTGCTTGTTTTTTACAATTATTTACATTCTATTTATAAGCTTCTTTTCGTAGCTACTAAATCTAACTATTAAACTTGCACTGAAAGACCGGTCCTCAGACATAGCAGAGTTAAACTTGCTATGTGAAACTGATTCTTATAACGTAGTTTATGCTGCATATCAACTTCTTGTAAATATATGTATGTATGTACATTAGAATTATTGTTGTAAGTAGGTTGTTTGATATGATATACATATGTTTATTCCTGTTCTAGGCCGTTGTTAGCTTGCTAAAGCAATTTTGTAATAGACTACGCGTATATGTACCAGATTCCATATATATTTACATATGGACTTTAAACCGATTTATTCTAAGTTGTAGTGTTGAACAAAATAAATGTGAAATCTTGTCAGCCTAACAGGGATTGTTTTATTAATTGCGCCCACATCGCGAAGATACCAAATTTATTTCATGTTAAAAATTTTCTGAAGTAGATTTAAGGGGACAGATACCTGTAAAATTTCGAAAAAAAAAATTTATTTTTTTTTTCATAAAATGTTAATATAATATAATCCTTTAAGAATATAGAACGTAAATTTAAGTATTTCTTATGTAATATTATAGATCGTCAACCGTGACGACTCTATTCTTTGCGTTCGAGCGCTGGGAGGGGTATAGTTACGTTGCCGACTTTAGACGCGTTTTTTTTTCAATACTATATTTTTCGAATTGACGTACACGATAACTCGAAAAGTTATAGACCGATCTCCCTGAAATTTCGCACACATCTTTTTTATGATATTACTTTCTATGTGAATTTAAAGTTTTCGAAAATTTTTCGAAAAAATAATTTTTTCGAAGCAAAAGTTATAGAAAAATTCGCCCCAAAATTCATTTTTTTTAAGCATTTTATTCCGCGATTTTTTTTTTCATTTAATTTTTAATTCATATAGAAATTAGGACATTAATAAACAAAACAATTTTTTGTTTTTTGTATATCACTGACGCCATTGCTACAATGCCCGCCGATTGAGAAGCCCTGCTGCGAACTTCCTGGAAAAATTGAGTCTACATTTGCCATTTTAAATGATTAAAATTAAAAAAATAATATATATATATAGATATATTTTTTTAATGTTTAAATAAACTGTATACCAAATTTGAAAAAAAATATATTGACTTCTTCATTTTAAATAATTTTAATGAAAATCAGGGAAAATATGGCCGTTTACAGGTATCTGTCCCTTTAATTATGGATATTTTAGAGATTTTAAGAAAAAAAATGCAATGCGCAATTCTTAGCTGGTGGCCACGTGAAATATGTTTTTGTTTTAATTTGATTAATTCTACCTACTTTTCATATATAAACTTATTTTAAAAAATTATAAAATACGTGTAAAAGCTTGTTAAATTTAAAATATAAAATTTTTATAAAAAGTTGTTCAAAATGCGACGAAGCTTTTTAGTCGGTTTAAAATATAAAAAAAACTATGTTCATATAAATTTTGTACGTTCAGAGAGCACTTCTAATAATTCAGTATAATCAGCATGTTGTTGCCATTGTTGTAACTGCATGAATGTTCTTCAAAACATGCGCCTTGTGGAATGCTGCTGGAGTGTAGTCCTAGGCCGGATATATCGGATAAATTCGTTTAGAGTAGACCCGCCGCATTCTCCGCCGTCTTTATACATTTCTGCGCCAATTGCGTAATCTTTTCTCCAGATGTTGGTTGCAAACAGTCTCTAAAACATTTAATGCCAAGTCGACATCGTCGTAGGTGACGCAGAGTGGCGGTCGAATGCTGAGCACCTAAGGAGGGTGGAGAAGGTGAGGAAAATATAAATTAGCATTATTATTATTATTTTTTTTTTTTTGTTTGCTTTGTTAGCGTTCAGAAGTAATTTATTTCTAGGTGCAAAAAGGCGTTTTGTGAATTGGAAATTATGAGCATGGAATTTTAAGAAAAATAAATAAAACAACTTCTATTTATGAAAGGTTTTGCAGTGATATTCTAAAAGAATCTACATGGCAGGAGAGGGAGGATAGTGATAAAAATGTGATAATACCTTCGTGGCTAATTTGTTAATTACACCTTAAAAGTGAGGTTATAATTTGCATAAAGGGTATTTAGATTGGAGATACTTTTTCGAATAGTGTTTTTTTTTACAGATCACGCGTGATTACTGGGAAACTAAATACAGTTTTTTCAGTATTCATTGACTTTTGTCATGGAAAGATTTAAGCCTCAACAACGTTTACAAATCGTACGAATCGTATTACGAAAATCGACGCTCTGTGAAAAGTGTTCAATCGCGCGCTCAAGCCAACTTATGGCCCGAATTTTGTTCAGTGATGAGTCAATTTTTGGCTCAATGGCTACGTCAATAAGCAAAATTTTCGTATATGGGCTGAGGAGCAAGCCGAAGCCATGCACGAACAGCCATTACATCCATTGAAAACAACCGTTTGGTGCGGCCTATGGGCTGGAGGAATCAGCGGCCCATATTTCTTCAAAGACGAAGCTGGCGCCAATTGAAAAGTGATTGGCGAACGCTAACGCGCCAAGATGAACAACTTTTTGATGCCTGAAATTGAAGCTCGTGATCTACACAACATTTGGTTTCAATAAGACGGCGCTACTTGCCATACAACCCGTGGAATTTTGGATTTACTGCGTCGTCGTTTCGGTGAGCAATTTATCTCTCATCTCGAAACAGTGGATTAGCCACCACGATTGGCCACCTTTGAACTTTTATTTGTGGAGGTATGTTAAGTCTAAATTCTTTGTGGATAAACCAACTTCCATTGAGGCATTGGAAGCCAACGTTACTAAAGTTGTTCACGAGATAACGACCGAAGTCCTCCAGCGAGTCATTCAAAATTGGTGTTTACGGATAGCCAAATGACGAAATATTAGGGTTAAACCGTAGATGCGTAAGTATGTATGTGACAAAATATTGCATCTAATAAAAAATTGTATATTTTAATTTTTTTATATGACTTTATTTAATTTTTAATTTTGTTTATAAAATATTTTTTTTATAAATTTTATTTTTCATAATTTGTTTTTATAAAATATTTTTTGAAGTGAAACTTCTTAGTCGTCGATGGACGAGCGAGAATGAAGAGTAAGCTTTCAAGGCCATGCAACGTTTCGGGCATTTTCGTTCCGCGAGAGAGAAAAAAGATATAACGTAGAGGAAAAGAAGAGAAAGAGCTATTCGGCTATTTTTCCTGAGTTTTCCTTGTGGTTGCTAAGTTCTAGTGAGAAATAATACTGCCAACTTTTTGGCGCTTATTTCCGTTTCCTGGGTAGTGCTTGTGCGTACTAGAAAGTGTTATCCATTCCGGCGTCGGATTTATTGGTATTGCCTTGCGGTAATTTGTGCCGTTGCTGCGGTCCTGGAATCGCTGCGCTTGTGCGGGTGATAAACGCTCGGAGTAGTGCGCGTTGTTGCCACGGTTTGTGTCCGACGTTTACCTACAACGATCGACCCTTTTCCGTTTTTTATAAATTTTGTCTATTTGTATTCTCTGCAAATGTTGTGAATTTATTTAGATATATATTCTTTCTCTCTCGCTCTCATTCTCTCTCTCTCTCTCTCTCATTCTCTCTCTCTCTCTCATTCTCTCTCGGGTCTCTCCCTCTTTCTTTGTGTGCCTTAAAAGTTTCAGTTCTGTTATGTATACTACGCTACACGAACTGTTTTTAATAAATGTTTTTTTTCATATATTTTTTTTTTATAAAATTTTTTTTTAATAAAATTTTTTTTTTATAAATTTTTTGTTTATAAAATTTTTTGTTTTATAAATTTTTTTTTAATAAAACACCTTTTCAAAACCAATTATACAATATTAACATATGAAGATATTTCTATAACATTTCTTACAACATATTACAAAATAAATGGACCTTTTACATAAAGCGTGAGTAGTAGCTCGATCTCACAGTTGGAGGTTGAATGTAAATGCAAATGTTTGAGATCGACTTAGATAATTTTTATGCGTAAAAAATTATAAGCAAAAGCTCGCCTTTAATGCACAAGTCCCATTAATTTCTGAAGCTCACGTTTTATGCATAAAATTCAATATTTCCACCAAATTTTTATAAAATAAATATATATATGCAAGCGACGTAGAAAGCCTTAAAAACTATAAATGCAGGCTGGTAAAAATAAAATTGAACACTTCAACATTTCTTTAATTTTCATTTTAATTTCTGACCTAAATCTTACTTTTAACGTATGTATCTATGAAACCTAATATTTCAATTAAGTATTTTGTAAAATAGATATTCAAGCGACGTAGAAAGCCTTAAAAACTATAAATGCAAGTAGATAAAAATAAAATTGAACACTTCAAAGACTTATATATTTTCAAAATAGAATAAATGAAAAGGTTGTGACATAAAAGTCATCACCTAAAAGTAGACTTCGCACACAGGCGCTTAATAGCGTAGACAGACGACGGCATTAATCGTGATAACCGGCGCAGTGTATTCTGGTTAAAATTGTAGTATGACAGACGGTTGATAGTGAACAGCTGATTTGCTTATTGGATAGGGTTGTGAGTAAAAGATGGACCGCAGCAACAAATACACGAGCATTAGCTGCTCTGCTACTAAGAAATAATTATTTATTTCAGAAAAATCTTAAGTTGCAGTTTATCAAACTGCTCCGAAATATCGAAACAAATAATTTCAAATGTGTTAGTGCAAAACTTGCATTGTATATAGTCTTTCTTGTTCTTCTCTTTAAAAGTTTCATTATTTTTCATTCACAATAGACATTAACTGTAATTTTTCGTCAATGTTGCCATCGAAAATTCTTCTAATCAGCTTAAATTAAGAGAATTAAGTTTAGTTGTCAATAAATTTAGTTGTCAGATAATTCCGAATTATGTCGTTAATCCCAATGAACGCCACCGTCTGTCTAGGCTATAATAACTCTACAATTCCAAAGCCAAATTTAGTTGATTTATGTGCATATGTGCCAAAAAGTTTACAAATAAGTTATATATATATTTTTCTTTAATTAAAAGAAAAAAAAGAAAACTTTTTTATGAAATAGCTTCTATTGTGTATGAATTTTACTTACACGCAAATACTATTTTCTTGAATTAAAATAGAAAAATCACCAAATTAAATAATTACATTACCCTATACTATACATTGAATACGCTTTCAAAAAAATTAGGGCAGCACTTTTTTTATTGGAATTTAACAGGTAAAATTTAGTGATGTTTTCTATTGAAGAATATAAGTCATCGGCAACGTCTTTGTGGCTCTAGCATCACTTTGGATTAAAGAATAAATAAACTCTCGTCACTTCTGCTTGGCCCTAGGAACTGAATAGTTAAGCACTGCTGAAAAATGTTAGAATTTGACACCTAAAGCTTTGTGCGAATTAGCCTACATTTAGGATGTGTGCTTCTTGGCTGTAACGAACGTGCGCTGTAGGAACGAATAGGAACGATGGACGATAGTGCGCGGCAGACGAGTAGTTAAATACCTCGAACAGGACTAGGTATGAGCACACAGGTAAACTAATTGAATGCTTTTAATTGTCTAGTTTTCATCCAAAAGGCCGAAAGAATAGTCTTGAAAATAAAATATATGCAAAAAGGGTATTTAGTCATTCGAAGGATTTGAGCACTCATCATCTATTGATTCCTATTCAAAACTTCGCTCATGGCGCTCGCTAAAGTATCCACAGCAAATTTAACATCCGATTTCGTAATACACATTGGCGGTTTAATACGGAGTACCTGAAAAAGATAAAGGGAAAGAGAAAGTTGTGATGGGATAGAAAATAGGGGTGTGGTTAGCATGAACGAATATGTACATATGTTGGTTAAACTGAAGCTTTTTATACTTAAAGTGCGATTAAATTAAAAAAGAATTGCATCAAAAATCTTACAAAAGCCGAGTTTTTCCTTAAGTGCTATCTCTAAATTCCTATGTAGTTGAGTCGCCTAAAAATTCTATATAATTTCAAATGCTTATACTCACATTGCCATTTAGACCGCCACGTCCGAAGAGCACACCCATATCCTTACAGGTCTCCCAGATTTCCGATACATGCGGTGCGCTTAGCGGCGTCTTCGTAGCGCGTTCCGATACTAATTCAACGCCAATCATCAACCCTTTTCCCCGCACATCACCAATCATTTCAAAGCGATCACGCAAACCCGCCAAGCTCTGCAAGAAGTAAGTGCCCACTTCCAACGAGTTCTTCTGCAGTTGCTCCTCTTCAATAACGTCCAACACAGAGATACCTACAGTGCTGGCCATTGGATTGCCGCCGTAGGTATTGAAATGCAGCGCTTGACCCAATACCGCAGCAATTTTAGGCGTAGTCACCACGGCAGCTAACGGAAAGCCGTTGCCAATGCCTGTGTGTTTGATATTAAAACATTTAATTTAATTATATATAATTAAGCTTCGCAATTTGGCTTAACTCACCCTTCGCCATAGTAACTATGTCCGGTATGAAGTCGTGACCCTCAAATCCCCAGAAATGTTCACCGGTGCGTCCGAAACCGGTTTGCACCTCATCGGCAATAAACAAGCCGCCGTTGGCCCTCACCAATTCTGCCGCCTTTTTGATATAACCTTTGGGATATTGCACAGTACCGCCAACACCCTGTATGGACTCGGCAAACATGGCGGCCACACGTCCGCGTGGCAATGAATACTTGAAGACCTCCTCCAGTTGTTCATAATAACGAGCGCCGGCCAAACAGCCAGTCTCCTGCAAGCAATCGCACTTACGATCAGTTTGTATTGGCGAATCGCGACATGCGGCACCACCCCAAATGCCCATATATGGATCGGGGTTCATCACGTGATGTATGCCATTGCTGACGCCAGGTAGCGGAAATCGCCATGTTGAAAGCGCTGTCAGTCCCATCGTGTAGGGTGACATGCCATGATAGGCATTGCGGAATGTAATAATGTCCTGGTTGCCTGTGTGCATGCGTGCGATGAGCATTGCAAGGTCATTCGCCTCCGAGCCCGAGTTTACAAAGCACACGGTCTTGAGATCGCCAGGAAACTTGGCCGTCAAACGTTCGGCATATTCATGTAATTTCGGGTGCATGTAAATGTTTGTCGTGTGCCAGAGTGTGTTGATCTGTTGCTCCAAAGCGCGGTTGACTTTGCTATTTGAGTTGAATGAACAGAAAAGTAGAAAGAGCAAAAATTAAGAACTTTGGAGCTACTTACGGATGGCAATGTCCCACGGAAACCGTAACAATTCCGCCAAACATATCCAGGTAACGACGACCCTCATGATCGAACAACCACTGCATGTGCCCGCTGTGTATCAGCAGTGGCTTCTTGAAATGTGGCGTAATGTTGGGTGTGATATGCTTTTGACGTATCTCCAATATTTTCGCGTAACTTGGACCTGTATATTGGGGTGGTTGATAGTCACAGTCGGGCATTTCGCTTTGTATCTCTGGCAAGACAGCTGGTGAGGCTTTGGAATGAAGTGTTGAGGCGGACCGTTTTTGGAAGCCATGACGCACCAAACGTGCTGTTTGGACTGTGAAATGGAAAACGAAAAAACGTTTTAAGGAATTAGTGTTATTGAGCAGTGTTTTCGCGGTGTTGTAAATTATAGTAGACTATAGAAATTGCAAAAAAAGCTTAAATATGTAACTGGGGCTGATAGCTCAATTTTAGTTCGTTATTAGTTATTGTGGATGCACCTAAGTTAGGATAAAATTATTTTTGTAATACATACGAAAGAAATTATATGTCCACTCGAGCCAATAATGGATTTCAAAAGGTTCACGTGATATAAAAGTATTGCATCTTAAAAGAAAATCCTACTTTTACTGGTGCAGGAAGTGATTGAAATTTTTTAAAAGACTTTTCAGCGTAAGGGAATGGTTACTCGCAGTAAGGCGTTGCATAGCGATCTTTTAGATCTCTTTCCCAATGAGTTATACGGTGCTTTTTTAAATTCTCTCTTTTTCTATAGGAAGAAACTATAAAATTGTTACAATTAATTAGACAAGTGATTCCGACCAACGCCGCATTTCCGCATTTTTACTCATTATTTGAAATTTCCGAATACAAAGCCTTACACCGAAGTACTCCAATCAAGTAATCGGTTATCATTTGTGACTATGTACCTCATCAAATACCGTTATGAAAACTGCATTGATTGGAAAACTTGAAGAGAGATTGTTTTTCAAAAATTACAACAACAAAATTGTCTTAAACATTTTAAACAAAAAAATTTAATTTTTATTGCAACAAAAAATTAAAAAAAAAATTTAATTTTTTACACATTTTTTTTTTAATTTTTTCACATTTTTAGAAAAAAAATTAACAAAAAATCAAATCTTTCTCCAAAAATATTGTGTTTAAAGCTTATATCAACCTAAAAAAAAATTATAAAAATTTTAAGAAAAAAAATTAACTATTCTCAACTTCATTTATTTTAAAAGGTTATTTGTTCAGTTTGCTTACTATACTCGATCCTAAAAATTAACCAATTTTCAGAAAAAAAATTTAAAATTATTACAAAAAAATTAAATATTTTACGATTTTTTTTCAAGTTTTCAGAAAAAAAAGTTTTAAAAAACAATCTAAATATATTACCAAAAAAAACTTAATTTTTTTCCAAATTTTTTTTTTTAATCTTTTCCAAAAACGTTAATTATTTAACAAAAATTTTAAATTTTTTTCAAGTTTTCAGAAAAAAAAGTTTTAACCAAAAAATCTAAAATTATCAAAAATAAAACAAATTAAATTTTTTAAATTTTTTTTTTAATTTGTTCCAAAAAAGTTAAATATTTAATAAAGAATTTAAATTTTGTACAAAAAAGTTTTTAACAACAAATCAAATTTTTACAAAAAATTGTTTTTTAAAGTATATTTCATCCTAAAAAATTAATGACATTAATTAATGAAAGAAATGTTAAAAAGAAAAAAAATGTATTTATTTAAAATTTTTGTTTTTCATTTTACTTTCTACACTCAAGCTGAAAAATAAATCAATTTTTAAGAAAATTTATATTGTAACATTGTCCAAACTCATCAAAAGTCAACTGATTTGAGTTCTGTTTTTTTTTTCTTTATTAGCTTGCCACATCTGTGATCAAAATTTCTAAAAAAATTGTATCACCATTACTTGAGATTTGTTAAAGCTACGCCGTCTTAAGTCTGAATCGAACGCTTCCGTTTGCTCTCCCCTCTTTTCGCTTACTTCTTTATACAAGCTAAAATTGCAAACCTCCTTGGAGAACTTTGTTTTGTGGCTCGCATGCATTCGTTCGTACCAGTTTTCGTGCCGGATATTGCTTTCTTTTTTTGTGCTGCACAGTGTAATTCGAATCTAGTCCTACCCTGATCAAACCATATGCGCCGCACATTTAATATCAACTATTCAAATATGTATGCAAGTATGTATTGCCTCCAATTAAAACTGATTAATGAGAATTGACTACCGCAGTCACGTGGTTTTCGCCTTTGTTTGTAAACATTTTATATAAAATAATTATTGCCTAGATTAGCTATTTTTTTTGCATCTCCGCCCACCAGCAGCATTAATTTACATAATTTCACTTTGCATATACATACATACATATGTACTTAGACTTATACATATACATTCATGTAAGAGTTTTCAAAAACCGCTACAAATTAAGCCTCTTTCAAGTAATAGTCGCCATGAAGGCAATGCACGATCACGATCATGGGCATTCGAGTGCAATAATCTACTTGCATACATAAGCAAATTGAATGCAAATGCGGGTAAGTTGAAAGGTTGGGTGCGAATGCACTCAATTGACGTATTTGAATAGTATTCAAATCAAGTTTCAAGCAGGTAAAGAAGTGCCTATGCTCTGGCGAAATTGAACTTTATATGCACGGCGCAGGCTTTCAGTGAAATGACATAACCAATGGACAATAAAATGGGTGTGCGATATTTTGACTAGTTTTGGTTATTTTACTTTTGTTCATTTAGTGTATACTAGTTTTTATAAAAGTTTAACTCATTATACAACAAAAACCATATAAAAGTAAATCGTTTTTTACATTTTGTGCAAAAACTGTGAAAATTCTGCAAATTTTCCTCAAAATTTCAAATTTTTTTGATAAAATACAATAGTATTTTTGGAATAATTTTTCGTATGGAGTTTTACAGCCCTTGCAATTTTGGTATAATAAAATGCGACCTGGAAGTGGCACAAGAAAAAAATACAAAATGCATACAAAATTATAGGAGAAAATGCCTGCAAATACTCGTAGGCTTTAGTGAAAAAGGATAGCAGCAGTATTTATGGTTGAACAGTCCTTTTGCGATCTGGAAAGAATTTTTTCATATAGAGAAATGACTCTAGTAAAGGTAATAAGGATGGAAGCTAGGGGATAAAATCTTTTTTTATATTAAAAGTTTTATTACATTTGACCTTCAACATAAAGCAAAGATGCTTGTATATTTACATAATACAAAATTTTGATGTAGGAGTATTCGGCTAGTATACAGTTTGAGAAAAAGTAAGGCTCATCACACACTGCGAACACATTTCTGGTACAACTTTATTAATATGCAATAATAACGGGTGATTTTTTAGCTATTAGCTTTTTAAACAGCTGACGCACGTTTTGTGTTTTGTTTCACTGTCAAACATCTTCAGTTTGGTCTATAATTTAACCATGAATCGTCTTACAAACGAACAACGCTTGCAAATCATTGAATTTTATTATAAAAATGCATGTTCTGTTAAGAAAGTTTAAGATCCACTTTTTTATCCAAAAATTGTGTTCAGCGACGAAGCTCATTTTTGGATCAATGGGTACGTAAATAAGCCGAATTGTCGATTTTGGATTGAAGATCAGCCAGAAGAATTGCAAGAGCTACCAATGTATCCAGAAAAGGTCACAGTTTGGTGGGGTTTATGGGCTGGAGGTATCATTGAACTGTACTTCTTCAAAGATGCTGCGAATCGTAAGGCAACTGTGAATGGTGAGCGCTACCGTGAAATGATATCCAACTTTTTTTTGCCCAAAATGCAAGAGCTTGACCTCTTTGACATGTGGTTTCAGCAAGACGGTGCCACATGCTACACAGCACGCGTAACAATGTACTTGTTGAGAGGCGAGTTCGGTGAACATTTTATTTCACGTTCGGGACCTGTGAATAGGCCACCCAGATCGTGCGATATAACGTCTTTAGATTATTTTTGGTGGGGCTATGTTAAAGCTCATGTCTATTCAGACAAGCCTGCTCCAATTAACGCATTGGAAGGCAACATTAAAGCATTTATATGTGAGATACCGGCCGAAACATTGGAAAGAGTATGCCAAAACTGGACTAAGCGGATGGACCATTTGAAGCGCAGTCGCGGTCAACATTTGCATGAAATAATCTTCAAACATAAAATTGTATGGACTGTAGTAGATATCGATTTAAATAAAAATGTCATGCATTTTTCTGAATTTTACGTGTGTTTTTTTGAAAAACTTTCCTATAGCTCTTAAAAAATCACCCAATACATTTTCAAATTCAGTTTTAATTAAGTTTTCTAACTTCCATTTGCTAGTTGCACTCAACTGATGCATTAAAAAAACAACAAGAACAAGCACATTGCAAATATTTTAGCTGATAAGGCAGGCTATTACAAATCAAGTTCAAGTTGTAATTCTAATCGCGGTATTTAGCGACGTTTTGTCTCATAAACGAGATTGTTCACTAACACAAATATATTCGAGCAGAAGATTCCCAGTAAAGATAAAATAATGGAGCTCCTCCTTCTCGCATCTCATTACTCCTATGCAAATATTCAAATCATAAATGTCTATCATTATGATCCCAAATGAATCTAAATAGAATTACAGTACAAACAATGCTCAAGATAAAGTGTTAATTTAATAGTAGGAAGCTTTCCGTACGATATTTATTCATTTATCTTATCAGCAGTGAAGTGAGTCTGCCTAGGCTATTCCATATTTCATTGAGCTATCCGCTCAAATTTCATAAATATTTGCTTTACAAGCCGCCACCAACGAAGCTGATAGGAAATCGAATACGTTTATTAAGACTGTGAGAGAGGCGCTACACATGTACGGTTTCATATTAAGTTCGTTTTAATCGTATTCCAGTATTAATTATTATTAAATTTTTTTTATTTATAAATTTCCCACAATAACACAAATTTATTACATAAATCCACAAAACGCATAAACGGGCAAATTTCATGAACAGCTGATTGATTCTGAGTTTACAACCAAAAGTGCATAAAGGAAAACATTCGACAAATAAGTCGGACAAATATTCTTGAATATTTAATTTGTTTGCTTTAATTAAACTTTTAAATTGTCTATCTTTCTTGTTTGTTAATATACTCAAATATACTTGCCCCAACAACTATTAATTCGTACCTCATATACACCCCGTTACAAAGTTATAAGCACACAACTACATTTTTACAATTTTATGTACAAAATGTAGCGAACTTTTAACTTTCAAAGCAGAATTGTCAAAATTTTTCTGGGTATGCAGTTTTATAGCTCATTGAATTTTAAAATAAGAAAATGCAAATTTCAAGGGACTACAAAATACCGGTGATTTTTGATCATTTTGTCAAGCCTTTTGTTCTATACAAAAAACCTGTTCTTTTCGCCAAGCGCTAGCAAGTGGCCAATGGATGAAGCAACTGGCATAAATGTACAGTTATTGCTTTCAATGGAAATTTTTCGTAAAGTGAGCCTAGCATGGAATAGGCTGACGTAAATGCTCAAATTTTTTGTTATGGAACAAAAAGCACAGTCAACAAAAAAAAAAAAATTGACAAAAATCTGTTTATCGAACGAATCTATTAATGAGTGAAAATTTTATTTTGAACAAAAAAATCTTCAATGCAATTAGAAATTACAAGGTAAAGTATTCGGAAATTTAAAGATGAAAAAGATACTTAGCAAAGCATGTATTTGTATATCAGTTATCTTCTAAAAAATTTAATATAGAAATTAAAAAAAAAAAAGTTATTGCAATATTTATTTATTTTAATATTTATAAAGTAATTATTAAGCCAAGTAAAAAGTTCGGAGTATTTTTCGCTTTACTTTGAGTCGCCCATTCAGCTTGATACTGAAGAATTCAACGATTTTAATATATTTTATCTTTTTGGAATTTTGCGACAAAGACAAATTTATGTCGCCGCATAATATAACCCGATGCGAGATACATTTCTATGTGCACTTCATGAGAAATTACTCACTGGAGGCATCTAATGGCAAATGGTAAAATTGTACTATCAAAATTAGAAAAATAAAGGCGTTGCTAAAAATTATAGCTAAGGTTTCGAAGAAGCACCACATCTCCTTCTTGGGATTTATTTTTTTTTTATTCCTTGATAAATTATGCATAGACATAAAAGATATTCTCAATTGAAAATAAAAGAAAGTATTTAAGAAAAACTTTAATATATTTAATTATTATTACTATTTTAAATATTTAAGAAAAACTAACTAATATTTAAGAAAAATGTCATAATGCATATTATATCAGTCTTAGTCAATACGTAGGGCGAACATAAATGTTCTCCAACGATTCATGTCAGCCGCTATGTACTTGATTTGGTCCAGTTGGTGGTGGAAGGACTCTTGTGGAAGAGTTTTAATTTATTGTTTTATTATTTTACTAGCGGACCCTCACCCTCTTCGCTGGGTGAAAGAAAAATATAAATGAAAAGTGTTCTTTGTTTTTTTCTTGTTTCATCATTTAATTCATGGTCGGCCATTATTTTGTGACTTATACGTTTTGGCCTATATCTCGAGACCCTAGTCACGGAACGGTAAGAAAAATACTCTATACTATAGAAATCATCAACAGCTTCCATTTGCTACCCATATTGTACAAACACATCCTAGGGTTACCCGGGTCCACGTTTTGGCCTATTCCTCGAGACCCTGGCATCCGATTTTTAAAATTTCAAAACACGAACCTTCTCTACATGTGTCTCTTCAATGTGGCAAAGTTTGGTTAAAATCGGTTGAGCCATTCTCCGTAAAGTTTATCACAACGCAAAAAACGGCTGAATTTTTATATATATAGATTTAATATATTTAATTTGTTCTTTCAATTAATTTTTTTTTTTGTGTTTTTCTTTCCAAATTGATTAATTTTAATTCAGTTTATTTTATTTTACTTTATTTTATTTTTTTTTATTGCATCCCAAGAAAGAAGTGATTTACATTAATTGGCGACAGCTTTGCTGCCAGCCAATAGTTTATAACAGGTGCAAAGATTACAATTAAATAAATGTTTATAAATATTATATAGAATAGTTAACAATTTTACAAACAAGAAAAACGTTTACTGTAAAAAGTTTCGGACAATATGACAAGAATTGAGTAAAGCTCCATTCTGCATGTCGAAAATTAAATATTCTGGGAGTTGAAGAGTTTTCACGTTGTCTGCTAAGTTTTTATGCACTAGTGCGTGGGCTGAGATGTTAATTGGTAGTATGTGCACATTCCTTAGCTTCCACTGGCGTTTGACATCAATGCCTAAGTCCGAATATTTGAATATTTTTTCCGCATATGTTTTTTGCATGTTTTTATTTAGAGGAACAGCAATATCAACTACATATATAACCACTCGTTTGAGATTTATCAATCAGGAAAATATCTGGCCTCTCTTGTGACATTTGTTAAAATTGTTCGGTCATAATATAGAAGGTAGTTGGAGTCTTCTTGAACAGGTTCTGGGGTGTATATGAAGTAGATGGCTTATTTTCGCGATGTCATTGTGTCTCTTCAGGTACATAGAGTTTGCCAGTGTGGTGCATCCCGCTAGCACGTGGTCTAATGTCTCACTCCGACTATTGCATCTTCGACATCTGTCTGCAGCGGCATTTGGATCTCGCATTACATATTTAATGTAATTTCTAGTTGGAATCACACCATCTTGTATGGCGAAATGGTACACTCCGTTTCGGCAAATATCGCCCTGTTGGTAAGCCATAAGTGCGACAATTTTTGGTCGACATGTGGGCTCAGCAAGTCTTTTCGATATACGCCGTGGACAGCCATTCATACCATTTTTGGATTTTTTCATCTATTGTGGTTGCGTTCCTGATTTCGTAGGATTGATTCACCCGAAGTGGGGTGTAATTATCATCCGCAGCAATTGCGGCCTTGTGCAGATCGGATTGGAAGGACCTATGTTGGAAGTATGCTCTTATATTTAAGTTACGTTTGTCATGCAGTGCTCCAACATAAATCTGTCCCCTGCTGCCCGCTTTTCTAGGTAGCATCATTCGAACGACAGAGCTTTTTGGATGACGTGACTTGTATTTAGTCATAATTGTGCGTATTATTCGTTGTAGATTTTCTATTTCAGTAGACGACCATTTTACAATTCCGAAGCTATACGATACCACCGGGACGACAAATGAATTATTTTATTTTATTTTTACTACGCCTAATATAAAAAAATATATTTTTGATGCCCCATTAAAATTAGAAAAATTAACCGCTGGCTATAAGTTATAGTTAATATTTCTAAGAAGCATATCGTTATCGTCTTCTTGAGACCTAATTTTTTTGTTTATTTTTTTTTTTTATTGATTTATTTTAATTTATTTTATTTTACTTTTGACTATTGGACTATATATAAATAAAATATATAATATATATAAATATTTAAATTAAATTTATTTATTTTTTATATTATTTTATTGTTTTTCATTCTGAACTTTCATCCCGTATACTTCGACTTAGATTATTGTTAACTCTCTTATCTAAGTCGAACAATGCCTTATGTAGAGTACCAAATCAGCTTTTGATGACACTCGTCCCGTCACAAATTATTTGCCTACACACTGGACTATGCCACACTAATATACTTGCTGATATGCACCATTATTTTATTACTTTTTGTGTACATATGATAAGAAATGATACCGCTTATTTTTGTTGTTTTGATACTATTTATAGTCTATGCTAGGTATAAACTACGCATTTAATGATGCTATGCTTTTATTCTTCTTGTGTATTGGTGAGTTAAGATTTTACTTGCGTTCCGATAATAAATAAAATTTGTATAATTGGCCTTATAAATAATTTATTATTAGACGTAGATGCATTTGCATAGCACCTTTAATTGATATATATAAAATTAATTATGTAGTAATGCACAGTTGCGAATATAAAAATTCCGACCTACATGCATTGCTTGCATGAAAGGTATACAACTTAGTGGGAAGAATACTATAACATTTTTACAGAATTCAATGTTTTAAGTATCTGTGGGACTCATTCATGTTCGTTTCTGTATTCAATTAAGTTTATGCTACGCAAACTTTTAAGGTAGAGGTAAAAGCATTGCCTTAAATCTTACAACTTAGAATCTTTCAAAAAACAAACGAAAGCTTCAATCAGATATACTTGACCGTTTGTGCTTTATTAAAATTGATTGTATTATTGCAGTAAAAATTATGCCCAATTTTAAGAAAAATACCCAAAAAAATAAAGCAAAATCTTGGTTCCACCAATAATATATCATCTAGGAAAAAGTTTGACAAGTCAGCTGGCGGATATTTTCTGTCGAATTATGGCTATGCCTAATTTCCAATTTTACAAAAATTTTTACATTTAACTACTAAATTAAGAAAAAGCTTTTTCTACTAAGTTTGCAGTCATCAAAGACAGTAAAATTGAGCTTAAGAGTTGAAGCCCATTTGATTAAAGTTTTATTTCAATTATTACAGCATATGGACTCATTATTGTTTAACTTACTTAATACTTGTGTGATTCAAGGTTGCCGAATAGAGTCTCTGTGCCAACTACACTCCGTGTTTTCTGTATTTGCGTTCTTGCTCTTCATTTCTTAAATGTCTACAATTGCGTCAAGCCCTTCGGTAAAATAACATGAAAGCAAAATGAAATGTCGAAGTCACGCTTGCCATAGAACGCGTTTATTTTCACAGGCTGAACCGGCGGAAACCGAGTAGCACCAGTATTAATTATTTTAATTTAAAAATCATGACTTTTGCCATAGAAATGATAAGTGGAATAACCAATAAATGGATTGCAGCTGATATTCTTCGCAATACAAAAAGTATTAGATAAACAGAAGTTGGAGAAATTATTTTTCGAAAATATTTTTAGATTTTTGAATATTTTTCATATAATAAGTATAGTTGATTAATATGGTATGATTTTATGACTATTTGTGACAAAAAAAAAAATAATTTAAAATTTACAAAATGTGGTTTTCTCGGTTATATTTTCATAAACAATATTTTGGCGCACAATACTAAGCAACTGAAGATCAGTCGTAGAGCAGTTCTTAACAATTTTTTTTAAATTTATTTCTATTGAAAAAAGTAGACTGCTTACAAATTTAAGATAATATGAGGAACAGGCGCGTACTTGATTGAAAGGCAAGCTTTTCGTTTAATTTTTGATGTCGTGTTGGTGCTTTCCTATAAATGAACTTATTCCACTTGCGGTATCAGATGGTTTTTTTGAGAAGTCTGTGTCCATGGCACTTAGAGGTGTGTCACTGTGTGCAAAGGGGCGATCACTGTTAACAAAATGTTTACTTTAAATTGACTTGCTGTCTGTATGTGCAATACATACATGCATACATACATTAAGAACTCACTAAATATTTTTATTTATTTAATAAGAAAACGATAAAAATGTAAATAATCTAAGGTGTGAGGCCGCTATGGATATTTCAAAAAAATCTATTTAAGAAAAAGATGCACCCAATAACTGAAAAATGGCATGCTCGAGGGGTTCGGAAAGGAAAAATCTACTTAGAAATATTTTTGTTTCGAATTTTGTACCGAATACTTCAAATGTGTTTATTTTGTCGAAAATGCATTTTTCAAGTTGGCTGGACTCTCAACTCGAACAAATCTTGGCCGATTGACTTGAAATTGTAAATTCTGCACGAATTTTGTTTTTCCAAAATGTTTTTTTGTTTACTTTTATAAAAGTTTCGGAAGATTCTTTTAATTTAGATTTTTTTCAATATTTTGTTTTTGTTTTTTTGCTTTTATAAAAGTGTTTCAGAAGACTCTTTTTAAATATTGGTTGCCTTCGCATGGAATATTTTTAAATATTTTTTTTATTATTATAATTTATTTATAAAAGTGTTTCAGAACGCGGCCGCCATAGCCGAATGGGTTGGAATTCGGAGAGAATGTAGGTTCGAATCTCCGTGTATGAACATCAAATAATAGAAAAAGTTTTTTCCAAGGCGAATTTATTACAGGTGACAGCAAACACATATAAGTAAAACCCTACATGTATTTGTTGTTGCGTTTGGTGCAAGCATCATGTCAAAATCAGCAAGCAAATGTAAACATACGAATGTAAACATACCAATACATACAAACAAAGCATATCATTTTGACGTAAGCCATACCTACGGCGAAAAATTCAGCTGGGTGAATGCTGTCACCTTATTAAATCCACCTTGGTTTTTTCTAATAGCGGTCGCCACTCGGCAAGCAATGGCAAACTTCCGAGTGAATTTTTGCCACGAAAAAGCACCTCATAAAAATATCTGCCGTTCGGTGTCGGCTTGAAACTGTAGGTCCCTCCATTTGTGGAACAACATCAAGACGCACAACACAAATTAGAGGAGGAGCTCGGCCAAACACCCAGAAAGGGTGTAAGCGCCAATTTCAAAAGACTTCTTTTAAATATTGATTACATTCTTCACGGATTATGTTTTCAATTTTTTTTTTTTCATTTAAGTTTTAAAATATATTTTGGTTATTTGAGACTATTTTTTAATATTTTTTTATTATATATGTTTTTTATAAAAAAGTTTTTTTTAGTTTTGACCATTTTTTTAACGATCTATTTTAACAAAAATCGATATATAAAAAAATTAAGAAGTATTATTAAAAAAATGTTTACGCTAAACAATGGATTTCAGGTGCAGTTGATCCGGTCGAGCGTATTTGAAAAAAACTTCGTCGAAGAAAAGTTTAGTAGCAAAAAATATGTTTGTAGTTGTAGTGTCATAAGTGTTATAAAGGATCTTTTTCAGAATTTTTATTTATGCCATTGATTCGCTGTAAAATATCCAAAAAAGTATTTCGTTTTTTTCCTGACTCTGCAGTAGCCAAAGCCTTTAAATTCACTTCACTTAACAATTTCAAAAGCATTTCATTCATTTTTTGTATTCTTTCGAGACCCGCTGATTAGAGAGACGCACATTTTACTTAGTGCCCTTACTTTCACGAAAAAGCAAAAAACATGTAATTATGAAATTTTAAAATAAGTAGAGCAAACAATCTGGAGGCCACATTCCTATGCAGTTATATTGAAGATATAAAAATAGGACTTGATAAGAAGAAAGGAGATTTGATAAGCTTGGAATTGATAAGTTAGGAGTTCATAAAAAGAATTTGAAAAATATTACTTAAAAATAAAAAAAAATTGAAAAATTACTGTAGAAAGTAAGAAAAAATATTGAAAAAATAAATTCGGTATTCACTAAAAATAAAATAAATTAAAAAATTACTGTAAAAAGTATGAAAAATATTAAAAAAATAAATATGATATTTCGTTAAAAATATATATATTCCAAATACTAACTCACCCAAAGGGCTCTTGGACATCATTATTCGTGCTATTGTACTATGGCACAACTGACTTGTGACTCCGAAATTCACTTTATAAAACACCGTTGATTTTCCACCGCTTAGATGCCTTTCGCTGCTGTACTTCAATTTATGTTGATTAATGAAAAGTTAATTCATACGCGAGTTCACTGTTTCTTTTTCTTTTATTTATTTACATAAAATGCAATACGAACTTTCAATCAAATAAATAAATCACACAAACAGTTCAACGCCACTGCACAAAAAGGGAACCAGCGAACACCAAAAAGCAAATAGTCCACAATAAAGTATTCACAAGTGAACTGCTCCAAATGGTGACAACAACGCTACTAAAAGTTTGATATTATTGAACGCCACTTGGAAGTCAGGCACATACACCAGCGCAGTGACCGGCGAGCGGCTGGCTGCCAACGAACATCGAACCACACATCCAGCAACCAACAAGTGTTGGCAGCGGCGCCGCGCCTATTTCGGGAGATTTGACGTCAGGAGTGTGGCGAGTGTGAAGTCTACGAACCGAACTACAATCAGAACTAGCAACTGATAAAATATATATTTACATACATACATACGTATGTAAATACTTGCATATATGCACACTTTCAGGCGCACATCACTTTTGTGCGTGTGTAATTTCTTATATAGGAGTATGAGTGCATGCATGTTTGTTTGGGAGTGTGCAGGTGCTGCCTATGGTTTTGCGGCTTCAGCGCTGTGCGCCGTACAGCATGCGGAAAATATTTGAATAGGCGCCCGGCTTGAACATTTCACGATCTGCGGTGAGTGTAGAATTGCATTGCGGTCGCGTAAATGCGCACATACACACATCCAGATGTATGCGCTCGCGCTCGTGCGCTGAACAGGGTCCCTGTGATAACAGAAATCTTAAAGACAACAATACTTATTGACACTGATTAACGTATAAGTACACAGCGCGAATGTGTGTACGCTGAGAATATTTACTAACAATGCTACGGGCAGGTCAGTTCCGGAAGTGTGCCAGTCGGTATTTAATATGTGACTCTTACTTTTGTGGCTTTGCAAATTAGAACGAAAACAAATTAGAGGTAAGTCGAGTAGCGAGACCGCGAAATGGGCAATCGCCTGTATTCTTCACTTCATGCATTTTTCTACATGTTTATATTATACGAGTATTAGGTTAGGTAAGAAAGGCTCGAAGGCTGAAAAAACCCATTGTACCACCCATCACAATATTTTAGCAAGTCTAGTTAATCCTTCTAACGTGACTCTTCCTCGATAATCTAGCACCTCGTAATCTAAAGGGTTATATTCGACGGGGCAACTTTTTGTTTAGCGGTCACCGTAGCGAAGTTGGTTCCGGGTCGAAAGTCCAAGAAAAAATTGTTTCTAATAGCGCTCGCCTCGTCGACAAGCAAACGCAAACTTCCGAGTGCATTTCTGGCGCGAAGTTAATCATTCAACTTTATTTTTGAATAACTTTTTTATTATATAAAGAAACAAATATATTTAAAGTGACCTTTAAGCGCTCTATTTTCTGTCTTACTGCGACTGTCTAGTTCACAAACGTCAATTATGATGGACCTACGATACCACTTGCAAAAATTATAAATTTTCCGACAGGCACACCTTTTTTAAAGCCTTCGATTGGGCATCCGGGTTTGGCCTTTGTTCGACCTGTTCAAGGATCCTTTTTAAAGGGTTGTGCACATACATCGATAGAAAATTAAAATTTAAGAAACTACCTGGAAGCTTAAGTCGTTAGCTACAATAGAAATATATTAAATTCACATCCAAAGTTGGAAAACCCAGTCTGGCCAACCCGGGTGCCCGGAGAGTTAAATTCGCGCCGCCTTATATTAGAAGGCTTCTACACCAACTCAAGCGTTAAAATATCCACAAACTCTCATAAACGCTGAGTATAAGTGTCATGCTTGGTCGAAGTAATACCACATTTGTTCAACAGGCAGCTTAGACTTGAAAATCTAGGCAGAATTGAAAAAGTCAGCTTCCCATTAAGACGGTCTTTTTGATATATCTTCTAAAGTGCTCTATAACAGTTTCGAAACCACGTCTCCAGGTCTTTCTACTTTATTTAATTACCAAGCTCCTTTTGAACTTAGTAATTCCATTGCGTTCTCGGACTTCCTTGTTTTCCTTGGTAGGGGAGGTAAGCCTCTAAATTGTCTTCGCACTTATAGCGAACGTGGCTTACTGAGTCGAGTGGAGTGTCCCTCCTCTCCTTCTGGGGAGACACCCTTCCGGGACTACTCTCTGCATTACTTCGAGAGGGCCCAGAGCGACGCCCATGAAATGGATCAGTTCTATTCGCCTACCTTTGGGTCCACCATGCTTGTAGCCAGCTCCACACTATAGGCTCGTCTTTTTATGTCTCTGTTCGAGGATTCACTCTATTGTACTTTGTCCGGGTCTATATTTTTTCTCCGTAATACGCCTTCAACGGATCTTTTAACAGCATTTCATTTATCCTCGCGTTCAAGCATCTTGCGATCACTTTGGTTGGCGCGATGTCGCTATTCTGTCCCTCACACCAGCTCTTTCTTTGTCAAGCCAATGGACATGGTGCAGTTTCATAGACCCAAACTAGTTGCTCGGTACCTGTCTCCCACGGGGTCAATAATTTTCTATTGTTATTGTTGAAGCAGGATAAAAATTCCCCGTGCATATACGAGGAATGCTGCTGACGTGACAGTCCTTGGCCGGATATAAATCCGGGTCGTTCCGTTTACGTAGAACCGACTGACGTGGGAACGAGTCAATGCCTTATTCATGTTTCAGTGCCTTATTCATGTTTCAGAGTCATACTAAAGATAAGAAGAGCGTCATAAGTAACCAGAAAGGTATGGCCTAAGTTCCCCTTATGATGTCCAACGCAGAAACTATTAGAAACATTGGTAACATTTATGATGGTTTCAAAGTTGATAGCTCCATAGCTTCGGGATATCAGGTTCATTATGACTACTCTCTTCACAATAGACTTTCTACTGCCAACAGATACTTTCTTCAACTGTTTTTTGACCGAAGAAACCCCATATTTAACTCCCCCTCTCAAGGTAGTAAAAAATGCATTAATGGCATATTACACTTCATATTCGAATTATACACTTCACACAGGGCATCAAAAGTGTCGTTTTATGGAAAACCTGGGATCGAACTATGAAGAGGTGAAAAGTCAAGCTCGGGGTTTCCGCACCATTCGGGTTGAACTGTGATCTCAATACGACGGCTTACTGTAGTAACGGTGACTGGAGGCCGTGGTTTAGAAGTACATACCTCTAAAGATAAGATGATCGTCATAAGTAACCTGAAAGGTATGGCCTAAGTTCCTCTTATGATGTCCAACGCAGAAACTATTGGAAACATTGGAAACATTTATGATGGTTTCAAAGTTGATAGCTCCATAGCTTCGAGATATCAGTTTCATTATGACTACTCTCTTCACAATAGACTTTCTACTGCCAACAAATACTTTCTTCAACTGTTTTTTGACCGAAGAAACCCCATACTCCCCCTCTCAAGGTAGTAAAAAATGCATTAATGGCATATTACACTTCATATTCGAATAATACACTTCACACAGGGCATCAATAGTGTCGTTCTATGGAAAACCTAGGATCGAACTATGAAGAGGTGAAAAGTCAAGCTCGGGGTTTCCGCACCATTCGGGTTGAACTGTGATCTCAGTACGACGGCTTACTGTAGTAACGATGACTAGAGGCCGTGGTTTAGAAGTACATACCTCTAAACAATTCGCCGATTCCTATTTAATATATGACTTCAATTAAACTTGCATTCTCCATGTCAATCACAATTTTTATTTAAATTTAGAATTTTGACTCAATTCGCAAATTTGAAATCGTGCTTAATTTTACTTTGCGATCAGCTGTTTTGCCACTTGTAAATTCTTACAAGTAAAAATTTATCCAGTAAAAACTTGCAACTTCCCCTCAAAATGAAATGCCATTTTGCTCTCTCACTTTCCCCTACTTTGCAAGTTTTTTGGATACATGAACACCAAAACAACTGTTACAAATTATTTGCTTCATGAACAGACCTCTAGTCAAAGCAATTTTCGATTCATTTCATTCACACGCACCCTGTGTACATACGCACCTACGCATGAAGTCAACTAAATGCATGCCCACTTTCAAATGAATCTATGTTTAGCTCATATCTACACACAAACAAAAATAAAAATAATAAACAAACTTAATCCACGCCAATTCGTCGTAGTTCCAATTGCATTCGTTATAGCAGCTAAGTTTGCTCCTTTGCCTGCACACCTCCGCACCCCCGCACCCTTGCAACACCTGCGCCACACAGTCGATGCAAATGCGAAACCAGTTATTGTGCGTAAAGTGGAAAATCCATTTTTAGCTGCATTTTCGCCTTTGATTGTACGCATTTGAATTGAGTATATATGTGTGCACATGTTTGTATGCAATATGTATAAATATGTACAAGCTGGGTCACGAGATCTGTTAGCCCAGCACCATGCATTTTTCTCTACCACTGCTTAGTTGAAAAAGAAAAATATCCATTTTTTTGCAAGTTTCGAACTTTTAATTTTTATTTAATGTCTCTTTATCTTGGTATTATTATTTTATATGTAAAACTACAAATTTATGACAAAAATTTGTGATCAAATTACATGAAAAAAAAAATTGAAAAGCTTCAAGGAAGAATATAGGACTCACAAAATGGTTATTCAGCAAATGCAAACGCGGCTTCAGGTGCTTAAACTTGAATTTCGCTCTAATTTTTGGTGAAATTTTACTTAAAGTTCCTGTAGACTTGTTGGCATATGCCGAGATACGTTTTTCATGTAACTAATAAGTAAATTTTAAAAAATTATGAAACTAAAAAACTAATAAAAATAAAAAATTAGAAAAATAAAAATCATAAGGTACAAATTTACGTGATGTAAAACACGTTTAAATAAAGGATTGAACAGTACAAACAAAACTAAATTAAAAATAGCGGAAATTTCAGCCTAAAACTAAGTCAAGTTGCACTAAGAAATTATTTTTGTCAGTTACATTCGCCAAAGTCGCAAGTCAATCAAAAGAAGACTTTAATAAGAAAACGAAGTTGTTGTAGTATAGTCTACTTTTAGGCGCTCTGGCGTTGTTCCACTAAACAAAGATATGTATATAATAATGGTTTGAGAAAGCATTTTTTTAATCAATTTTTATAGGATTTTGCTGCATGTAGTACGTCACCTACGCAATTGTGATACGACGTACGTTTTGTGTAAGCGAAATGTTTGTATGCACAATGATTAAGGTGTTTTTGTATAGTTTTAATATTTTCATTGTTTCAAACTAGTTGTTTATTTGCTTTTTACAATAAAGGATTTACAACGGGCGCACGAACTCCAACTCATCACGAACATACATCACATACATACATATGTAAGCAAAAACTTGGTTGCCCTCAGTACAATAACAGTTCTGTGTAGTTAACATTTGCTTCATATCAAAATTTTAATTTTGCACAGCAAAAAAACAAAAAAAAAAAAATATTTAGTCGTGGTGGTTAAGAAAAGCAAATCAATGAAATTAAAATTTCATGAGGATAAACATAATCGAATCAGATAAAAAGTTCGATATTTTTATTGCTGTTGTTAGTGGTAGTGAATGGTATTGCATGTATGGAGCTATTTGTAATATTTTACAACTTAATATTTGCTGTCATTACCTCCTCTTTAGCTTAAATTAACTCTACATTCCGCTTTTCGTCTATTTCATATTTCAGTTTTCACTTTTATACTGCTTTAAATCTTATTATTATTAAATAGTGTTTATTGTAGCAGTTACGCTCGATTATATTTCCCTTGTTTATGTATGTGTGCGCGCGATAATAATTTTGCTTTCCCCTGCGTGAAGGCAAAAAGGCATTTATTTACTGAATTGCTTACAATGAAAGTTTCTAGAAAAAAAAAATCAATAAATACCGTACAGAAGGAATCGCAAAGTGAGAAAATTATAAAAATTAAGCAACATATTACAACAAATTTTTGTGTATACGAGTATGCATATGTATATTTATATGTAGTGAACATGAATGATTCTCTCTTTATACTCTATGCATCAGAGTGTTTGCGTAATTTTTGTTTGTTTTATTTTAGATTAAGTTAACCGCAGTTTTTAGTAATGCCATTCATGATTATATTTTATATTGTATAGTTGAGTTGAACGATTCAATTTTACGGCCAGATGAAAATATTTGATTTTTTGTTTAATGGTATCATAGAATAACCGATGAAAATGTCAAATCAAACCAAAATTGCATACATAATTACAATGTAGGTCCATCCGAGTAGTTCTCATAATCATCACAATCGTCTAGAAAATCTGAAAAGAGATCGGGACTGACATCGTAGCCCAACCGAAGTTCAGAGTTTTCAATATCAGCAGCCATTTGCCGTAAATTATCTACGCCAGCGAGTAGTTGCCTGAGAACGAAAAATTTTAAACATTATAATAAAGCTTAGAAAGTGAACGAAAATTGTTTGACAACGATTTATTATTACCTTAGATTATTTTCTGCATTTGTTGCAGCTCTAAGCAAATCCCTTGATATTTGTTGTGTTCTGGACGGTCGACCAACAGCGCCACGCACACCCGCTTCTGCGCCAACAGCCGCGCCACCACTAGCATCCGTCGCAAATGGACGTGAACGATCACAGCATGGAACATTGAAGCCACCTACAGCGCCCTCTTCACGCAATGTCTCATTTTCACGACGCAGCGCTTCCAATTCCAACTGTTGCATCAAAGACAAAATTTATAATATAACAAAAAACAAAATGAAGACACATTGTTCATTAACAAATGTGAACCCACCGTCAATTGTGTCACTTGCTGTTTCAGCGCCGTAACCCCTGGCGTCGATGTTGTCGCTCGCGTGCGTTTACTTTTCTCCGCCAACCCCTCAACACGCTCAGTTGTTGTCACCTCCCCAACGCGTTTTTGTTGTTGTTGCTGTTGCTGAAGATGTTGTTGTTGCAGTTCACGCGCATGCAACTGACGCTCCAAATCGTTTGCACGCCGTGCCTGCTCGTTCAGTGCTATACGCGAATCATTCAATTCCCGCTGCAAGCGCTCATTTTCGATACGCAGCCTTGATAGCTGAGACGAGATCGGCGGGTCGTCTGGCGAGCCTATGGAATTCGATGGCAAGCCGACAGCCACATCAGCTAGCCGCTGCGAAGAATGTATTATTGGTCCATCAGAGAGAAAATCGGGCAGCATTTTTGCATTGCTAGCGGTAGCCTCAGCAGTTGCACCACCTCCGCCACCACAAGCACCTCCGCTGCCATACACAGGCGAGGGACCGGGTATGCCTATGCCGCCGCTTACATCATTTACACCGCCACCACCACCACCACCAACCGCCCCGCCTGCTACATCAACATCACTAAAATCGCGTATCGGCGAATTAGGCGGTGAATCCAGATGCATGTCGTGTGCATACCATGACTCAAGCCAATGATCCTGCACAAAGTCAGGTAGCACAGCGTTGGGAAATTCACCTGCATTGCTGGGCAGTGGACGGGTAACCGGTGGTGCGGCGGCCGTAGAGGGGCCGCCACAGGCGCCACTACTCAGGTCGCCGAGTGGCAAATTCACTTTCGATTTGGACGAATTTGTGTTTAAGGCCAGACGTGTGGGTCGCGCCTCCCTCGTACCACCACCGCCGCTATTGATGTTTGCAACTCCTGGACGTCGACGTGGCGAAGATGATGAGGACGACATAGGCATTTCATAATTGGAATAAGAACGTGGCACATATTGGTGCCTATCGTATTCGCCTGTGCTATTTATGCCACCGCCTACGCCTGTACCACCATCACCCATTCCGCGGCTAACGCGCGTGGACGATGAGAAAAAATCTGAAAATCATTAATAAATTAAATATTAAAAAAATAATAATAATGAAATAGAAGCTACCACTACTCTCTGGGTAAAGCCTAAATCCCGAATTTGCATTGGCTCCAACTCCTGCAGTCCTCACGCCACTCGTACCTGTGCTTACCATACCTTCAATTTCCGGATCCGCACCCACCGTCACATACTCTGCAAGACAAGCTTGCGAGTCAAACGACGAAAATCGTGGGGAACGTTTCATTTTTGTAGCTGATGCACTAAATGAATTGCCACCCTCTGGTTGCCCTCCGCCAGTAGTTGACGATGAAGCAACATTGCTGCCAGTCATTAATGACGATATTGACGTGCTTGAAAGGGAAGCTGACTGAGGAACTTTCGGGCGTGCGCCAGTTGAAGTTTGAATTGTAGCACCGTTATTTGACGACCCGTTCGCATTATTGCTCTGAGTGCCATTCACGTTATTAGACGTTGGGGCATCCAGTGTTGTGACAGTAACAGTGCTGGAAGGAGCCGTTAGTGGCGGTCCGCTACTCAGGAAATGTTTGAAAGAAAATGAAGATGTATTCTGTGTTGGTGGTGCATGTGGCTGTGTCACAGGTTGTGTGTTGGAACTGCTGCTAACAGGCTCCCATGTAGAACCCAAGTTTGTTTGTTGCGTTCCAGCTATTAAAGGGGAAAAGGAGTGTAGTTGCACTTGGCGGCTAAGAGATAATCAGACTCCCTTACCTTCTACATGGGCTGTTGTACCACTGCTATTTGAACGCTCATTTGTGTAGTCACCATAACCACTGTTGTTGTCGTTGCTTCCCATTGGCCCGTTAATACACAGGTCCGCTACCAGATCATTAAGTTTGCCACGCATGAAAGAGGTCGTGGACGTCACAAACTGATTGCTTCTAGAGCTGCCAATGGCACAATCACCCCCGTCTGCGCTGTTGGCCTTGCCCTTGCCATCGGCGGCCGTTACGTTGCCCACTGCCATCTCTGCAACAAAATCTGTCCGCGCTGCTGTTGCTTCTGTAACATTCGACGTCGTCACACCTACACTGGCGGGGAGTGAATCCATACCGTTGTTGTTTCTGCCGCTATTACTACAGCTGTTGTTGTTGTTATGTTGCACCTCATCGTTTTCTTTTGCCATAATTCGTTTATATTTTGTGCAATTCTGCTATTGCCGCTGCTACGTTACTTTGTTCGCCGTTGTCCCCGTCTGCAGTTTTTTTTCCTTTCAGTTGCAATGGTATTTTTCTTCTTTGTTCAACTTCTCCTACCACTGCCTGCAGTTATTGCACATTTACTTACTATATTTGTTATGCAGTTAGTCTTCACATATAAATCTGCACTATTACACGGCTATAATAAACGAAAAATTGGAAAAAGACTTGATTCTTTTTAAAAGTTTACAGAAATTTTCAAGAATTGTTAATTTTCCGCAATCTGAAAGGCCCTTCAGCCGAAGGTGCCAGATTTGTGTGATGTGGTATTTTTCAGCGTATAACAAATGTCATTGTGAATGATGTGGAAAAGGTCAGTTTTTAAATCCATTGTTAATAGGAGTATGTGAAGCAGGTGAATTCTACTATTTGCCGTTAGCTTTATGGTCCACACCATAATTCCAATAATACATTTTGTTCCAATGCTGTTACACATGTTTGTGATTGAACACATTCTAAATACATTTATTAATTAAGTTAAATAATAAACAGATAATACTCATCTACTATTCTCCAGTAGTCATACTTCATCTACAAATATGTTTCCAAAATAAGATTATTATATACGTTTTCTGACATTATCGTAAAATAAAGATCCCCTACTTATAAAATTTCGTTCCCTTAATTTGAGCATTGTGACAGCCTCCTAACCATTCGAATATCACCATTGTGAATTAAATAACTTGAAAGAAGAAGTGAATAAACAAAATCAGCTGTTTGCAACAATTAAAAACAATATAAACAATTTTGTTTAACGATTTTTTCATTACAATGGAAATTGTGCACTTTACTCCTACAGAGCAAGAGCTCTTACCAACTCGTAAAATTCTATGCCCACATCCGGATTGCGGCTCCACTTTCACAAATGTTGGCAATTTGGATATGCACATGAAGCGTCATCATGGCAAACAACCAGTTAAGAGATTTGACCTCAAGGGGAAAGAGTGTGCTTTTCATTGCCCCCAATTGGAGTGCACATATCACGAAATGCATACTAGTAAAATGCACTTTAAAACATTAAAATACTTGCGTCAGCATTATCAAAAAAGTCATATAGCCAAAACCAATATTTGTGACCAATGTGGAAAGGCTTTCATCACCGGCAATCAGCTGAAGTTGCATGTGGAAAAGATGTGTGGAATTAACTATGCTTGCAAAGAGTGTGGATGGGAATATAGCACTATGGAGGCATTACTGACGCACGGAAAACGAAAGGGGCATAAGGTGCGTGATGTCCGAACCACTGAAATAAAGAAAATATCACAGCGGAAAAGGTCGATAAATGAGACACAAACAAAATATAACGACCAAGAAACACAAACCGAAGGTAAGGACGTGCAGTTATTTCGACAAAACTCGATTTATAATTACTATGTTTTATCAGAAGCCACACCACCAAAATGTGTTGTTAAGAGCAATAATCTGGATAAAAATATTACAATAAACGGAGAAATGTTAAACGAAAAACATGTTTCAGTGAATACGCAATCGTTCGCTGACACACCAGAACCACGGCATATAGAGACACAAACTGAAAGTCAAATGATAAGCACATTACGTCATTATACTTACAACACCACAGCTCCTACGATGAATTCCTCTTTACCACCTGCTCAGTTGCTTCCTCCCTCGACACATACGTACACACAGACATACGGTGATCTTTTTGCAGATTCTTTGCTTGGATTTACCGACATACAAACACAAACAAATTGGTCCAGCTTTTCTGATGTCACTGCCGAGGCAGCAACGCCCGATGAAGTTGCAACACAATATAGCACATCAACTGCAGGCACATGCACACGCTGCGCCTATGATGAGTTGCTAGTGTCCACAGAAACACAAACTAGTTTTACACAGTGTTTGCTTGAATCACGTACAACTAACGGCGATACTGAGGATGGAGCTTTTAGTAATCTGTACCAAACGCAGCATACACAGACATGTGATATGTTACTTGGAGATCTCTTTGGTGGACAGGAGAGCGATTTAATTGGTGGTTTTCAGTCAACGTACACGCAAACATGATGGTTTGATTTGGATTTACACGTGATGGGGAGTGAAGAGGAGGAGAGCGAAAAAACTTAGGGCAACTAAAAATTTAAACAAAAAAATTAGTAAGAAGTTAATTAGCTTATACGTAAAATAACCAATTTTTATTCAATAATTAAAGTACACAAATGCATACACCTTCACATGTACATATATGCAAGCAGTATTGAAAAAAAAAAGTTCCTTAGTTGTTAAGAACAGCAAGATAACTATTGTACAATGATATTAAAATACATGAAGTTATATGTTCGATACATTATTTAAACGAAACTCCAAATATGTTGATATTGCATAGCAATGTGCTTTACTTTTCCAATAAAATATATAGTATGATTTTTTGAGCGTAAGGAATACGAATTCAAAACCTGACCCTATATATATTGTGTTGGGGAAAAAGAAGTGTCGCATTTGTGATCGAAATATGACGCTTTATTTAACGTACTTAGAATTATCCGATTCAAGTCAAATATGCCCCGTTTTGTTGGCAAACTGGCCATTTAGAAGGCAACTTCATTATCCCCCCTTTATAAAACCCAACGAGGAGCAAAAAACTCAGACAACCAGTTTTCGCAAGCCTCTTTTGAGGCCAACTTGGTATCACCAAGGGCGTTTTGCATGGACCGGAAGAGATGATAGTCTGTTGGTGCCAGGTCCGGACTAAATGGTGGGTGCGATAGGACATCCCATTCGAGCTACCGTAGCTTCTGACGGGTCATCAAAGGTGTGTGAGGACGAGCATTGCTCTGGTAGAACACAACACCATTCCTATTGACCAATTGTGGCCGCTTCTGGTCAATCGCCTGCTTCAAACGGACAAGTTGCTTACAGTAGAGGACCGAGGGTCTGGCTATAGTTGAGCAGCTCATAGTGGATAATTCCCTTCCAATCCCACCAAACACACAGCAAAACTTCCCTGGCGGTCAATCCGGGCTTGTTGATGGTTTGGGCCGACTCGCCGCTTCTCGACCACGATCTTTTTCGCTTGGCGTTGTCGTACGTGATCCACTTTTCATCGCCAGTCAACATCCGCTTCAAAAAAGGGGTAAAGTTCGGTCCGTTTTAGCAGAGAATCGCAAGCGTTGATTCGGTCCAAGAGATTTTTTTGCGTCAACACGTGTGGCACCCAAACATCCAGCTTTTTTTGGAATCCAATCTTCAGCAAATGGTTCCACACGGTTTTGTGGTCTACACCTAGTTTCTGACTAATCGAGCGAATGCTCACATGCCGGTCTCTTTGGATAATTTCAACGATTTTATCAGTCCCTACGACGATTGGCCTACCAGTAAAGGGTGCATCTTCGACATCTACTACACCAGAACGAAATCGATCGAACCAACGCTGTGCTGTGCGAATCGTTATAGTAACAGGCCCATAAACTTCACAAGTTTTTGTCGTCGCCTAAGTTGCATTTTTACTTCTAAGGTAGTAAAAACGTAAAATATGACGAATTTCTTGCTTGGTGGACTTCATCTTTGACGCGCTATAACTTAAGACTGAAACGTACGATCACAACACTGTCAAAGAGACACTTGTAGTACAGATTGTCGTCTTCAAATCGCCGTTTAGTGTGACCCGATGCAATAAGTACATCGCAAGATATGTTTAAATGTCGCGCTCAATTGACAAAATACGACATTACTTTTTCCCCAACCCATATGTATAATGCGTGTACGTAATATACTTTAATTTTGCCATATTATTTTGCTTATTTGAAAAAAAGGTAATAGACTTATATATAATCCGATCTTTTACTAATTTTTGCACTCACTTCTTATTGACATTCGCTGCTAAATGTAGATGCAGTGCTGCCAGGACTTACTCTTCACTCTAAATATAGAGGTTTTAGGAAATCGAAAAATGTGGCCGCTCAATGTGTCAAAGCCTACTCTTTCGTTTTTTCATGTATCTGAACACTGTAAAAATAAAAGTAGATTTTCATCATTCAAGTTCAATTATCTAAAATAAATAAATTTTAAGCGGAAATGATAATGTTACGTGAATTAAATAAGCCACTTACGGTTTCGCAAAAGTAAATGTTTTGCACTTATCCGTTAAGAAAGTTTTTATTGCTTTGACAGTATAAAACATTCGCCTCATATATTTTTGGGGAAAGTCTACCACGACTTGGGCGAGACTTAAGCTCGTGTTGTTTCGTAAAAACCGCTGTCGGTGAAAGTACTCATAAAACACTAACTTTACAACATTTAATTCAATTCTCGCTTTGTTGTATAGAAAGAATATATCAAAACAGAAATTCTTACTATGCATCCTATAATATGTAATACTAAGATAAATATAGACTATATTCTTGCCTTATACAGACTTCGATTATATTTTTTTAATAAAATTGCATATGTATCTTCAGCTCGTAATACGAGTATAGCAAAATACGCGAATTCCAACCGATTTGGTATGTTTTAAAATCTAAACCTTGGCAACACTGTGAAAATGGTTGAACGCCACATAGAGAAACGCATAAACAAAACAAACAGCGGTGTGTGGCAAAAGGGTAAAAAAATACACAAGAAAACTCGTCGAACATCAGAAAATTGCAATCAAACATAAAAGAAAAATTTCTTTTAGTTGCTTTTCTAAGTAGAAAAATCAAATAAAAAACATTTTCTGCATGCGGTGAAGAAATAGAGGACGCCCGTATGCTCTTACGCATTATTGGCCGCTACTGCGTCGGGCGAAAGAGTTTTTTCGTGTAGTTGTGAGTATGTGTGAAAAAGGGGAGGGAATTGATTTGGTAAATTGGGACTGCAAGGAAAGTAGAAACTATCGTCGTCGCCGACAGATTTCGAGGAATATTACCTAGAAGGGGATATGCAGCCCCGGCACGAGTTCATATGAAACTATTATTTGAAGAAAAAATATTTAAAAAAAAAAAAAAAAATTAATGCAACTGCTATAATTGAAATCAAGTGGACTAGAAAGCAAAAACAAATAAATAAATAAAAGTGTAATTGCGCTGAAAAAGTGCGAACGATTGCGAATCCAAGGTAAAGGGGTGGTGGCAACACACGGTAGCATCAAAAGCGCTGACCATACTGAAAATTGTTGAGCTTAAATAAAAAAAAAACGAAAAAAGACGGGTGAGGTCAAGTAGGCTGATTTGGCTGGTCGCTCGTACGGTCGTTTAAAACGCAGTCAAGCAGTCTGCCGCATACATGAGTGCGAAGGGTGAGGCTGCATCCAGGTGAGTGCGTGTATTTTGAACTATGTAACAATATTTGTGTATATTGTCGCAAAATTGCAGTAAAATCTACGAACACAACAGCGGACAGTCAAATTCTATGCAACATAACAAAGCAAAAGCGGACAAAAAAGAAAGCGGGCCATTGGCCAGTGATTGTTAGCTCTATATCCTGTTTGTGCTATGCAGTTATGGTGAAAGGTGATTTGTAATAAAATACCTATTTGTGCTATGCCAATTTTATTGCCATATTTCCACTATTTACTTTAGTGCTTATATCGCTGCGCAAGATATTAGACGATTCTGAGTACGCGGAAGGAAAATAATTATCCTGTAATCCAATATGGGTGTGCCGGATATTTGTAGAACATAACTAAAAATTATTTGCGCAGCAGCAGCACAACCTGCGAATTTCTTAATGCATTATAAATAATCGAGCTGGGCAGAAGTGGTACCGAAGAAAGTATAAGGGAAGTATAAACCGGCAGGCTACTCTTGCCCAACCCCCCACTTCAAAATACGTCGTAAATACACACATATACAAGCTTACACACAAAAGGTAAAAATCAATTTCCATGCTTTCGTTATATGTGCCGCTTTTATTGATATTTTTTAAAGTGATGGTTGGAAACAGTCTAGTTATAAGCGCAGACCAAAGGGCGACATGGTGGTCAATTTGGTGGAAAGTGAGTTGACATATAGACCCTTTGCGGCAAGATAAATTCTCATAGTGTTCGTGGATTTTGTGGCCTAGAGCTTAGGTAGGTAGTGGTATGCAACGGGTGGTATACATAGGTGTGTGGCATGCTGTCTTGCATTCATTGGGTTGCGTTTTATAGAAGAATTGAATTAGAATTACTTGGATAGGGTGTTGGCAATATGCTGTTTTCTGTAGGACTTAAACAGAAAAATATTGTGTTAGTGATACTGCGACGGATAGATTTATGTGATTGTTGATACTACTACGCATAGCAAACTAAAAGAAAAGATTAACTTATTTTCAAATTAAATGGTAACATATGGCACGCAATTAAATAAAATTACTTAGATCTCATAGTGATACTTAAAAAAGCTGTCTATAAAATTTAACTCAGAATGGATGTTGAAAAAATACTCTACAGCAGTGAAAATGCATTTAATGTACATAAATAAAATTTCAAGGCACATAGGCTAGATTTAAAATTTGAGAAACTTGTGGAGAAAAACATTAATTCAGTTATTTTGCCGTAGTCCTCTCCTATTGGCGCACATAGTTTAAAGGTTCATAATACGGAAGAACTTAATATATTCAGTATATATATATTACCTTGCATTCTTGCTCACAAAAGGATTTTTCCAGCAGCTTTCCCTAATAAGTAACCAAAGAGGCAGATGCGAACTTTTACTATAGCTTTTTTGTTATAACTGTCGTATTCGCTTTGAATAATTGCATAAAAAATAATTGTGCTAAATTTTCTTCTCTTATTCCAGCACATCGATTTCAAAACTTTGTGCTCTGAATGCGATTGATTCAAGTCCTGCGCTTTGCGTCTAGCTACGCAATTCTATACGGCGCATCGAACAGAAGAATTTCAAAAGCCTGCACCATTTAAATTGCCAATGCCGAATAACGTCATAAAGAGCAGCAGCGCTAGCGCCAGCAGTACAAGTAATGGGCGCAGCAGCAGTAGCAATAACAGTAGCAGCAGTAGTAGTGCCAATACGAATCCAGCAAAGTCAATTAGTAGCCATAAAAATGAGACAAAAGCGTCATCTGCATCGTCAACGTCGTCGACTATCTTAGCTTCAGCCAACACACTGCCAGACAAAAGCGATATAATTAAGCAGTCCAACAACAACGAACGTATTGCTTCACATCGGCGTGATGGTTCCTGTCTTACCGGAATACAGCGACAACCGTTTCGTAAGCTTCATTATGAAAGTCCGCAGATTCAGTTTCGTGATGCGACATCAGCATCGGATGCCGGCAATGTGGTGCTGAATGATGGACGAAGTGATTTGTTGGTGTATACCGAGGATGGGCATTTGGTTTCGGCTAGTTTAGAAGCGCTCATCACACATATGGTGCCTACCAGCGATTACTATCCGGAACAGAATTTTATATTCGCTTTTTTGCTCAGCGCGCGTCTATTTGTGCGGCCGCATGAATTACTTGCGCAGATTTCTCAAACATGGGAACGCCAACAGCAAAAACAGCAGCAGGAGCAACAGCAAAATCAGCCACATGGGGTAGATGTTGTCGACGAGGCACATTTCAGTCACTTGGCTGTAGCAGCATCAGCGTCGCCATTAATGCAACGCAAAATTGCTAATAATGCTGCTATATTGCTGCCAGCAGTTGGTCATAATGAAGTGAATGTGATTGTCGATGGCCATCTAAAACAGCGTACCGCCATACAGTTAAGCGCACAAAATTGTATACGTTTGCTTGCCGAGTGGATTGAGACTTTTCCGTATGATTTTCGAGATGAACGCCTGATGCAGCAAGTACGCATTTTGGCGCGCAAATGTGTCTATATTGATAATGCGCTCGGTAGAAGGGTGTCACGAATTTTACAGTTGTTAGTGCATCGCCTCACAGTGCTAGAGCAATACGAGGCGACATTGCAAGCGATGGCAGCTACAGATCTCACTACAGGCAGCAATCACCAACAACTACCGCACTACAATACATCGGCAGCGGCGTCCGCCACTGCTGCCAATCAAAGCAGTACGCACAACTCATTGGTGGGTTGTGTAAAAAGTCACACGCTTCATACCAGCAGCATCGCAGACACAAACAAACAAACAACCACGAACAATTCAAATTCACTGGGCTCTGGTGCGGTGGCAGCTGTAGCAGCGACCATAGATGGTAATAACACACATGAAGTGCATGGAATCATGGATATCTGTCCGAGTTGTGCACAGTTGGCGCATCAGCTGACAGCCATCGAACTCGAGCGACTCTCGCACATTGGCCCGGAGGAATTTGTACAAGCTTTCGCCAAGGAATATCAACATACCATTGATGGCAAGTCGACAGCGGCTACTTCAACGAATGCTGCTAAGAACTCGACGAACATTGACTCTACAACGTTGAATGATATGAAAAAAACACGCAATTTGGAATCGTACGTGGAGTGGTTTAACCGGCTGAGCTACCTGACTGCAACAGAGATTGTAAAGGTATAAATGAATGTGCCAATGTATGTGTGTGTGTGCATTAGAATTTTTCATTTCAATTGGCTTGCAACTTGTTTTAACTTTGTCGCATACGATATTTTAGTACCCGAAGAAGAAGCAGCGTGTACGTATTATCGAATTCTGGATTGAGACGGCGCGGGAGTGCTTCAACATAGGCAACTTTAACAGTTTGATGGCGATTATAGCTGGTTTGAATTTAGCGCCAATATCGAGGCTTAAGAAAACGGTAAGAGGCCCTTATTCTTATAGTAAAAATTAAAGAACGAATAATATTATCAAGTTGTTAGAAATACGATTTTGTTGATAGACTGAATTAGATTGTTAAAATTAGAAGGAGGGCAACAATTTGTAACTCGACTTAGTTCAGCATGCAGGAGAGCACTGACTAAGTATTCGCTACTTTGTTTGCAGTTTTGAAGACTGGTCATTGTAACGTTGGTTGGTTGTAACTTCACTCAATAAGATTTTTACAATTACAAGTAGACTAATTTTTCTCTTTGCCGAAATCGTATTGCTATGTATGCATTAAATTCGTAATTTGTTTCGCTTTAATTGAAAACAAAAAAAAAAAAAAATTAAGTGGAATGCATTATTTCGAAAATTGATGTTTTTTATTTCTTGCACTTCGGGGTCCTCTGGCCAGCTTTAAAAAGAGCAAAAATCGTTCGGCATTACTGGTAATTCGGTTAGTAGCATATTTTTGCATGATAAACGGCAAAAAAATGCCATTGTAAAGTTTTTCTCATAAACTTTTGTGCAAGACTACCACAAATTCCCCTACTGCATTCTGCCGTACTGTTTTCGGTCATGTAATAGAAGTACATCGTTTAAAAAAATACTAGACGAGATGTCCTCTTTACGAACATTTTTTTTATCTATTTATTTACATATAACTGGTCTACATGTAACTAAAAAAATCTATATTTATATTTCTTTTACGCCAAGTGGTCAAAAGTGCAATCTGCAAAATTCTCTGTGCTGGAACATCAAATGGATCCTACATCGAATTTCAATAGTTATCGCTCAACACTTAAAGCCGCCATGTGGCGTTCCGAAGGCGCTACCGAAGAACGTGAACGCATAATCATTCCATTTTTTAGTTTATTCGTTAAGGATTTATATTTTTTAAACGAAGGCTGTTCGAATCGGTAAGTAAGAAACTACGGAAAAAAATAAAATCTTAGGTAGAGTGGGGCTTTGTCGAAATTTTAAATATGCAAATATTTTTGAGCGTCGGCATATTGTTACTCTTGCCATAAATTCTGTAACAAATTTTACAATGCATACGGCAAGGCGCATTCATTAAAGGTGGTGGCACTAGACCAACTACAATGGTCTGTACGTTTGATTGTCAAAGCAAAGTATTGGGAAACTAGAAAACAAATATGAAATTCGCCTTGTTTTATTCTGAGTTAACAGCCACATGGACACGGTGAAAGAAAAAAACAAATCCGCTGATTTACCAACACCACCTTCAGTAAATTCGCCTTTGGCATACGACGAGACAAAATTGGCAGAAAAAATTTCCGTTATTTTTTGGCTTTTGTTCGCATGCATTGTCCATTCATAAATTATACTCAGTTTCGTGGCCTTCCGTCGCTCAACTGGTCATCTTTTGTCGCGTTTCATAGATGAGAAAATTTTCACTGTTAAAGAATTTTTTAATAAGCAAAACGACAAAATCGTTGCTAAAACTTTTAAAGACGCCAAAGAAGTTTGTTTTAAGGGTTCAGCGTAGCCACTATCCAGCCTCCGTAATGGTTTGGTGAGGCGTGTCTTCTAAGGGCGTTACATCTCTTCATATTTGAAAAAGGGGTTAAAACCGGGGCAAAAGTGCGCCAGGAGGATATCTTAGAAGGCCTTTCGAACCAGTACTGTCTGCAATGGAGAGCTTTGGATCTTCCAGCAAGATTCCGCTCTAGCACATAAGGCAAAAACCTCACAACAGTGGCTAAAAAACAATATTCCAAATTTCTGGGTTCATAGCCGCAGAAGATTAGCCGTCTGGACGTCCAGATCAAAATCCATTGGACTACAGTTTGTGGTCAGAAATAGAGAACATGACCTGTCGAAGACCTTACAGAAATTTGAAGAGTCTCAAACAATTCTTGCTTCGAGTAGTGACGCCAATATCCATGGAAACTGTGAGTGCTACAATAGCTGAATGGCCTAATCGTTTGAAGGCTTGGGTCAAAGCAAATGGTGACCATTTCGAATGAAAATTTAAAAGTTTTCTTTTCATAAAACTAACTTATTTAAACAAGTATTATAATTTTATATCTATAACGGACTTAACTTGTGACAGGACTAAGTATATTTATGCATATGAATCTTCGTGCAAGAAACACCCAAATGAGAAATTTTTTTCTAATAGCGGTCGCCCCTCGACAGGCAATGGCAAACCTCCGAGTGTATTTCTGCCATGAAAAGCTTCTCATAACAAATATTTGCCGTTCGGAGTCGGCCAAAGCGAATCTATTAAAGGTGGTGTTGGTAAATCAGCTGAGTTGTTTTTTTCCTTCGCCGTGTCCATGTTGCTGTCAGCTCAGAATAAAACAAGGCGAACTCATTATTTACTTTCTAGTTTCTCAATACTTTGCTTTGCCAATCAAACGCACAGAACAGTGTTGTTGGTCTAGTGCCGCCACCTTTAATGAATGCGCCTTGGAGTCGGCTTAAAATTTAGAAGAAAATGTTTGCTTAGGTAGAGTTTTATGTGTACACATTTTTCTCGAAACTTTTATTATTATTTTGGCATCATATGTAGAACACTAGACCACTTAAGAGAGTTTTTGAGAGGGTTTTTAAGAGGGTGTTTGGCCATAGGCGTATATGAGTTAGTCTTTCTCGAAAAGTTACTTTTTCTCAAACACTCTAAAATTGAATTTTCGCTTTTCTCTTTCACCTACAGTTTGCCAAACAATCATATCAATTTTGAAAAATGTTCACAACTCGCCAAACAGGTGATGGAGTTCAATGAATGGAAGAAGGTCACTTGTCCATTTGAGCAGCTGCCAAATGTGATTGCATATCTGCAGACTAGCAGTGTTTTGAATGAGAACACACTTTCGATGGCGTCATTCGAGTGTGAACCGCCCGAAAATACAGAGGAGAAAGGTCGTTACAAAACGGTTAAAGCCGAAACGAAACAACAATTATTACATCAATTGCAAGAGCAACAACATCAACAACAACCATAGTTTTTTGAAGCTGTGTCGTAGCAAAGAGAAATAGGATATTATTTTTTAGAGAATATGTATGTCTGTACTAAAGGGGTATATGCGGCGCAAACTCTTGTATTTGACATCATGGATCGAATACTCGGAACAACTTTGAACTATTTTTATGTTTTTGCGATTGCAAATGGTGGAAAAAATGCATTACTACAACAACAAAAGTTACTTGCGCTGCAATATGAATATTACTCAATCATTTATTTTTGTTTCTAGCATTTGTTGCAGAACGCTTGCCATTTTTTGATACCTACTTTGATATTTTCGAAACGTTTTTAACGTATTCTAAGTCTAGTTACATATACTTTTAGCAAATAAGATGGAAATAGCGAAAGCAACAACAAACAAACCACAAACAAATAGTAACGTAGTAAAGTAAAATTAAAAATAATTTGAGCACAATTTTGTTGGCTTCAAAAGTCAACGGGATTTATAGCGGACTACTTAACAACTTGACGACGCAACAACATTCTTGGGTTGCCAGTAATTGTACTTAATGCATTTAGTAATTTATCGTATACATAACAAACAAACAAAAAATTTAAGAGCATCTCAAATAACATTAAATCAGCAACAAAAAAAAAACGAAAAAAATCATTACAAATTTCTATATTATAAGAACTTATTTTTATTGTTTTATGTTTTATTTTATTTTTACTTAATTTAATTTTTCGTTAAATTTTTTACTCTTAAGTGACAGCCTTTGTGTTTAACTTGAAAAGGATTTAATGTACAACCCTGCGTGTTTCTGTAATTTAACATGTACTCTATATGTTTAAAAAAAATATTTAAAAAATCACTCTATGTAAGTTGTAATTGTACTATATACATACAAACACACTTGCACATGCATTGGTAGCATACATATGTACATGCAACAAAAATGTATGCACACAGTTATATAATGCATTTGATATTTATGAGGATATTGCGTGTTTCTATTGCTAAGTTGACAGTATTTATATTTACATCTACATTTACTATTATATAGTTGAAATATGGCGATGGGAGATCAAAGAAAGTTTACGAAACAAAAACAAAAAGAAACAAAAAAATATTGTAACTCATTGGTTATCTATTGTATTAAAAAAAGTGCTCATTATAAAAGCATGCAAAATGCAGTATTTACGTTCATAAACATTTTCTTTATATACTCGTGAAAAACCATTACAAAACCCTTACATTTACACCCCATTCAATATCAGTAAGGAAAAACCAAACAATCTAAAATTTTTGAAATTCTGAAAATAACTACAACATTGTGCGAAAAGAAACTTAACGAATATGTGAAACAAGAAAACAGAGGTATGACTGGTGGTAGCTATTACGATGCTTTCCTTTATAAGATTATTAACCTAAGCTAAACTTTTTAAAGAACAAATCAACAACAACATAAAAGAAAAATAAACAAATTCTTAACTAAATTCAGAAGCTGAGAACAACAAACAAAACAACAACAAATAAATTCTACAAAAAACCGATTACTTTCCAAAACAAAAAAAAAATACTGGAAAATATGTACTTTCATTCGAGTTGTAGCAAAAACCGTGCTGGGGGGAGATTTTATATTTAGATTTTAATTTACTGGAGGTTTGTACTACGACCTCATCGCCTTTTGTGCCCTCTACTTTTCTACTCATCACAGTACCTCATACGCACTCGACCGAGTCTCCTTATTAAACTTAAGATAGAGTGGGTTGGACTGAGCGTATGCGCTTTTCTTCCGGCTGCGAATGGCCGAGATGTCTCAACCTTCTATGCCCTATAGTGCTGCATTCAAGAAGAAGGGGCATTGGCGCCTCCTCAGACTCGTCAAAGAAGCGACAAGAGTTAGTGGAGCATATCCCAATGATGTGCAGATGACCGTCGGCAGAGGCCTGTGAGCGTTCTTAGTTTATCCTTACCCCCTGCGGGTTGGGATTTCCCCTGGCGTAGACCTATAGTTTGGTTTGAGCTAACCTCCTGTGTTGTCCCATAGCAAGGACGGGGCTCGGGTTCTGTTAATGGTGCGGCCGCATCCTCTCTGGCAAATGGGTCCGCTACTTCGTTCCCTGCTATGTTCTGGGACCCAAATTAGCTGTATGCGATTGTGCGTATCTAACAGATTCATTTTCTCGATACACTCAATGAACAGGCTGTGTTCGTAAATGCAACATGACGCTCAAACTACAATTGCATAACAAACAGAACGTTAAGAAATGCCAATATGGCAGCACTGCAATAATCAAGCGTTCAAAAAGACAACAATTCTATCAGTTGTCACTCATAATTTCTATCAAAAAATTGTTTACTGCATTTAACTACGATGTCTGATGAAAAGTAAGTGCAAAACTGTTTTATTTTAATTTTTGTATTGAAATGTAGTTAAACTATGTTAATAATAATTGTATGAATTTTTATTTTTAAACTTTTAGTGAAAATCTCAGTAATGCGGAGGCACAGTTATTGCTGAGAGCACGGTTGAATATGGAGAACGAGTTTAAATCGGGTAGAAGGAAAAATAATGTATTGTGGAAGAAAGTTGTGACCGAAGTTAAAAATGTAAATCCCAATATAAGACTGGACAGCACCACAGCGCAGAGAAAATTCTTAAATCTCTTGGTAACGTACAAGCGCATTAAGAAAAGAAATAATTCTTCCGGTAGAGAAGCAACATCCTGGAGGTATTTTGGGGACTTCGACGAAGTTTTGTACCTAAACATTTTTCTCTTTGACTTCAATAGCCTTCTTTTTCTTAAATTTAAAGAAAATCTATCTTTTCTTTGCTCACAAATTTCGTCTAGTGTTAGATTCAGCAAAATTTCCTTATTAGTTTTATACGCGTTCAAAAATGCAAACAAACGTATTTGCAAATTGTCAAAAATTGTATAAGAAGTATCAAATGTCAAACTTGCAGTGTTGCCACTGATGCTTATGCTGCAAGTCATGTCGCATTTACGAACACAGCCACAGTGAGGACATGATGACAAAGCCTTGAGTGCCGCCTGACTATCGCTGAGAATGGAAATTCGCTCATTTCGGAAGTTCCTGTTTAAGTTAATCTCTGCACTTAGACAGATGGCATGCAACTCCGCTTGGAAGATGCTTGGAAAAATACCCATCGGCACAGAGTAATTGGTTTTGCGGCCATGTCTTCTGGTATGTTTGAGCTATCTGTATACCAGGGCAGGGTACACTCCTGGAGTTTACTTTCAAATGAGGTCGGGCAGTGCTACTCATTTAACTTTGTTGTGGGGGTGGCTGTTGTGGTGAGATTTTGCCCATAAATTGGTTGTTTGTTCTTCATCACCATTTGACACTTCCAGTTTAAGGCCCAAAAAGCGCGTGGTTTTCTTTAGTTGCAGCCAAACGTGCCAGATGTATAGGGTAAGAGGTAGGGCATAAGGAGTTAGATTTTTGCAATGTGTAACCTAGTTTTGTATGAATCGAGATCGAAATGGAGTTAGTTGCTGTATGGATGGAAATCGTGGTAAGATAGACCTTTAATTTTGTGGTAGTTGCTTTCTTTCGGCGGAACGATACCAAAGTGTCCTTCCAATAATAATATTACGATGATATTCTCTCCAGGTTTGCATTGTAGATCAGGTGGTTTTGGAAATGCTTTTCGATCTTGCCTTAAGTTGTATAGTGTACGCTTTTTCTTGAGCTAATTAAGATTTCGCGCTCCACTTTCACATGTTTGGAGCACCTCATCATGCACGCACTTGTTTAAATATTGGCTATAGCTGCTGTGAAAAACTTAAGTAAAATCTTACAATATGATTTCAAGAAGTTCATGTAAGTGCAAAACATGCTTCATTGTACTGGACAATTAAGATTTCCAAACTTAAAAATTCTGAGCATTCACGTAATTTGAACTGATGGTGAGTTCTATAGCATCTCTACAGGAGCTGCTTAAACTGGTTGTGGTCCTTTATAGGGAGCAATTCCATCATATAATGTTGGAACGTTGTTGTTGTATTTTTCGTCATAGGGGGACACCCAGAGCGCCGTCAGACCTTGGTTGAAGGCTCATCCATCGATCGATGGTCGATTCTTCGTTTCAAGCTTTGACTCGAGCAGGAACACTCGATCTCCAAGACATCCTAAAACATGTGAGTCGGTAATTCGGGACTCTGCTAATTAACTAACTGTCTGCAGCCTTTTTTATATGTTTACACATATCCTTAACAATAGAAAGACCTTCCATTACAAAATGTGGGTGCTATTGATTAAACACGGAAAAGCCTGAAGGCATACCCTGGACTATGCGCTCTTGTAACCAAAGGTTCACAACAAGAAGGGTTCACTATAACGGCCAGTTTTTTATTGAAAAAATAATTTTAAAATTTGTTCAAGAACGCATAACGGTTATCTATTTATGCTGGCAATGCTAAACTTTATAAAATAACTGCGCATATTTCTATCAAAATCTATTACAAACAATCGTAAATATGTACGAACAACATTACAATGCCAATTAGAGCAAGGCGAATGCATTCACCAAAGCGCAATGAAAAGAAAATCCAATCCATGAACGAATGCGTTGCAAATTCAACGAATTGTTGCAATAGCCATGCGCGAAAAGGAGACGACCGTCTGTGCTTTTGTTGTAGTCGTGTATTTTCTGTTTGTCACATTTTGACATTTCTAGTGGGAAAATCGGCAAAAGAAAATCGCAACAATGGGGAAAATTGCAATTGGCGGCTCCAAACACTGTTGTCGTTGCTGTCGCAAAAGCAATTCAGTTGTCAAATGTGTTTGAGACGTTGAGGCGAGTGGCTGGTGATTTTGTGATTGCGGTCATAAAGTTGGCAAAGTGAGAAAAAAACACACATACGACCCCAATCTAGTTGGAGAAAAATCCATTTCAAGTGAGAAAAATGGTGCCGTGACTGCTAATAAGAAATGGTGGAACACTTCCGGTTTGCAAAAAAAATGAAAAAATTGTTAGTTGCACATACTACAAAACTCTAATTTATGCATATATATGTTTGTAAGAAAGCTAGCAAAAAGGAAAACATTGATTTGTTACAAGTGACGCGTTATGCACTCAAATCGTTCCAATTAATTACACGCGCAGAAATGCACTGCTCCAATTTCTGCTGACATTTTTGTGTGTCGCGTACATACTTGCATGCATATACATATATAGGTATCACCGCCCATCAACTCCCCATTTGGCAGTGAAAGTATTTCCGTGAAACCGACTTGTACTTCATTCATTCAACGCCGTGCCACGCTTGCACACAAGAACGACTTTGCAGTTTCCTAATCGCTTTAGAGCAGCGTTGAGGCGTAAAATCTTGCCGCAAGTGCAGCAACGACAGCCGCAGCGACGCCAACTGCGACTTCATTGTCTACATGGCTGCACTGCGACGGCATGTGCGATTTTAGTTTTGGCTTTTGTTAGTGCCACAGCAGCGTCACCTCTTATGCGTCCTTGAATTGCTGGCGCCTGTGATTTTTGTTGCAATCGTCAGCCATTGTAAGCGCTGCCTCGTAGACTTTCTTCCGCCGGAAACACTATTGCAGCATATTGACTGCAAATGCCAGTCGGCATTGTTGTTAATGCACATTCAAAGAACAATTGATGGATTAAAGGCAGTGCTGCCAATTGCATAGTAAATTAGTGAAATAGTGAAGGTGAGGAAGAAGTGTTCGGTGGCGTAACCTGTTGGATTTTCAATTGCAAAACAAAAATACGTGTGTATGTATGTGAATTGAAAGTAATGAAAGAAAAAATAAACTCGTAGTTAATGTGAAAACAGCAAAAGCGCAGCAAATTAAACGCGACAAAAAATCGATTGGGCTCATTTCTTTCTCTCCACACCAGCAGCGTATGCCAATGCAGTGCTGTCATTATTTAAGTGAGTAGCAGCATAGCAGCGCACAAACATATTTGTGTCTGAGTGTCCTTTGCGCGAAAAAAAGAAGTAAAAAATAAATTAATAAAAAAATGATATAACAAAATAACTGGAAAAGTGTGTAAAAGAACGGAAACCTTCTTTCCTAATCCGATTTTCAGTTGAAATTTCAAACAACAAAAACCTAGAAAAAAAACTTTTAAAAGCAACATTACATTTCTCCCTTGAACTTACCTTGCCGCTCGCATGACTCATCCACATTCTAACTGACCCCCTTTTGTGCCATTGTCGCTGGCTTAAAATCAACAAATAAGTCCACACATCAACACATCGTGTCGTCGTGTTTGGAAAATGAAAAGTCACAACAAATATGCAAAATTACCCCAAGATTTAGATTTAAGTTTCCAAGAGCAATTGGACGTGGATGCAGACGCTTCGGATGATTTCAATTTAGCCGCTGGCATTGGTTTGGTAGACGACACCGACGACGACGAACGTGTCGCAACAACTGGCGACCTAAGAGGAGTAGCTACAACAGCAGCGGAGGGTCACGTTTACGACGACGAAGAGGACGACATTGTAATAGCAACAGCTGCGGGAGGTGGCGGCAGTAGTGCGGGAAAGCGTACGGATGTTGGTAGCGGTGGAACAGCAGGTGTGCGTGTGAACACGTCAGCCATCTGTGGCGAACGAAAAGTACGAGGCGGTGTTGCTGTTGGTTTGGGCAGCGATAGTATAATCGAGGTAAGTGAAAACGAATCAATGAAAAATTAGACAAATCGAAAATGAATATAAAATGAATAATTAATGCCGCCTTTCTGTGGTTAGCACATTTAAGGATTCAGTAAGATTGTAGGATACTCGTATTTGTTTTTGCTTTTTGCAATAAGAAGAGAACGAGCAATGGGGTTTTGAAAATTGTATAAATTGACTCAAATGACCTGGGAATTTGATTTTGTAACGAAACTTATGTACATATTCAATGTCAAACGTTGATTATCTAATGATCGAATATAATTAGCACAATGTTTACACTATACGTCAAAATCGAACTTGTTTTGTGGTATAAAAATCAAATAAATAAATAATTGGCGCTTACACCATTTTTTTGGGGTTTGGCCGATCTCCTCCTCCTATGTGGGGCGTGCGTCTTGATGTTGCTTCACAAATGGAGGGATCTAAAGTTTCAAGCCGATTCCAAACGGCAGATATTTTTTATGAGAATATTTTTCATGGCAGAAACTCTCTCGCAGGTTTGCTATTGCCTGCCGAGGGGCGACCGCTATTAGAAACATCTTTTTCTATCATTTTGCTGTTTCGTGGCATAGGAGTAAAAAAAGTGTGTACTCCATTTGTAAATTTACAGCTAAACGTCAAAGTTTAACATGTCTTCAGCAGTTCTGTGTAGAGAAAAACGGGGAATATTTTTTAACTGTTCAAAACATGGGCTTGTTTGCCTCTTTTGTAGGAAAAGATAAACGGTACTTAACAGGTACTTAACGGTACTATAACAGTATAAGATATACCCCAAATGTATTTTTCACTAAATTGTACTATGAGTCTCTTAATACACCAAAGCTCAAAATTTAACTTAAATGCCAGAAAATAGTTAAATTTTTAAATTTGATTTGATTTAATTTTCATTGGAGCCGAACATTCTTGCAAAATGTAGGTAGACACCGGAACAGTCGAAACAGACTTAAAACCTTCAAACTTACAGATCAGTTACTTAGCATGGATTCGAATGTATTTGTATTTTATTTTATTGGTATTATCTTCAAGGAAGAAATACTTAATCTGCCTCTTTTCTTTGGGCTGTTTAAAATTTGCATTTATCAAAAGAGCTATTTTATGAGCTGAGCTTTTGATTGGTGACGCTTTAGTGTTAGTGTACTTTGCTCCTTGCCCAAACTCGATGGACATGAAACATCAAAGAATGGAGAACGGAGCAGGTTAGTCACTCTACGGTAGGCAATTGTAAATTTCCATAAAAAGCTACACATTAAACCACAGGCCTTTCTATTTGTATGGCAACGTCACGACGTACAAAGTTAGTGGAAGGAGAAGCTGGGGAAACACATAAAAATAAATTTACCCGCCAATAACATATGAATTTATATGAGTTGTGGTTATTTCGATTTCGAATAAGATATACATAAGGAACCCTGATTCAAGAAGGTAAAAGCACGCATTTAGAAATTAGTTACCTATTATATAGTTACCATTTCAAAGCAAAACAACACCAAGACTTGGTCAAGCTATTATGTCGGTCATAAAGGTTAGCCAAATAATTTCGTATCTCAAGTCTGTAGTGCCTGTTCAAAAACAATAAAATAGCAACTCGTAGTTTCCCAGTAAAACAAAAATGTAATCGAAAAAAATAACAGAAAAAATAAGAAAAAAAAACATGCAAGCCAAAACCATAACCAGTAAACGGAAGTACTGGTCATGTTGTCATGTTGTGGCTGTCAGGATCCATCATAAATAGAAATAACACAATTGATTGACGTGGATTTAAGTCCTTCGCTGTCGCATGATTGGTCAATGTCACCTTGTAAATGTAATATTCACTGCGAGAAGTAAAAAAATCAATCGATTCGACTGAATTTTTAGTGGTGGCAAAATTTGAGCATACATATGTATGTGTGTACAAAACAAACATGTACAAATATACATATTTACACATAAATACTAATGGATAAATGAGTATCCGTCTTTGGCGCAACTTAATGGAAAACTTGTAAAGTAAGTTTCCTTAATAACTTAAGGGTAGAAACTTATAAAATATGTACTCGTTTGTATGTAGGCGTGTAGGTATGTTTGTAGTATGAGATTGATCGATAGAAAATGAGAAAGAAAATTATAAACTGTGATGATTGAAAGGACATTTGTGTGGTAGTGACGTGTATAGTGCGATTCAGGTGCGATTATACTTGAGAACAAGTAACAAACTTATTTAGTTAGCCGCTAAGACATTGATGCAAGTTCTAGCTTGAGCATTTATTATGCAATTATGGTAAATGAAATTTTAGAAATGCTATATGCAATTACTATTAATCGCTAGATGGCCAGATGCAGTTAAAAATTTTTTAAATGAAGCGTAAAAAGTTATTTTAGCACTAAATTTAAGCTCTTATGCTCTCTCTTTAGATCATACAGTATTCATTGTTTTATATAATATTCTCCCTCCCCTCATTTTACCCTATATGGCAAGAGTACCACGGGTACACTACAAGTAGCACTAGAGAGAGTGCCGTTTTAAATAATTTTCTCCTTTGCTCTCATTTTCCCCTACTTAATTACAAATTTTTGATCCTATTACTAGAAGTTTTTAGTGATACAAATTTTCAAGGCCCTTTTTAGCCCATAAGGCATTTGCTTTATAGTAAGCGTCCCCTATCAATGCATCCTGTTATGAAAACTTTTCTCATATACAAGCGCACACACATCCACACACGTATTTGTGATAGATGCATCTGACTAAGTTTATTTGCCTGTGTGCATGTAAAAAGTGAAAACTTTTCCATATCCTTTGCCAAGTTCATTCATGTGGCAGTTTTTGTTGAACTTTTCACCAAAATATTTTGCCAGAAATATTTATACACTTCCTCCCTCAAACTTGTGATCCTTAAAATATCCCCTTCTTTTAGCACATACCACAACTCACACTCATACATGCACTACATTTCTGCTTTCTTATGAAGAAATTCCATTGCTGGCAAAAATTCCGCTGCGCTATATCTGTGGTAAAAAAGCGTACTAGTATTCGTTTACTTACTTGCATATAGGTATGTACTAGTATGCATGTATGGGTATGTATTTGCAAATGGGCGGATTGGAACCCGTTTCATTACAATCGAAAATCTTGAAGACTTGTGTGTTATGCTGTGAATGAGTAAATTGGTTAACTAAATTTGTGCTGAAAAAGTGAATTTTAGTTGGTATGATGGGGAAAAATGATATGCCTATGAGTATGTTTGTATACTCGTATAACTTGTGTAAATGCAAGAACTCTTTGATGTTTGAGTATGTAGATTTTGTATGGGGTAGAGTTAAAAGAGTTGAAGGCGAGAAAAATGGCAACTTTTTATTTTTATTTTTGAATAAAATAAAATTGACAAAATAAATAAATAAAAGGAAAGAAGAAACAAAAATAAAATAAAAAATAGTAAGATTAAGAAAAACAAAATGTAAGGGGGGGAAAATAAAAAAAATAAAATGAAATGAAATAGAAAGTAAAGTAACATAAAATAAAAATAATAAATAAAGAAAAATTATAAATAAATATAAATCTTTATATATAAAAATGAATGTTTGTCTGTATGGCCTCGATGAACTCAAAAACTACTGGACCGATTATTATAAAAATTGGTATATACATATATGTATTTTTCCATCAGGTGGCGCTGCAGAGTAGCAACTTCTGCCCCGTTCAACCGATTTTTTTCGAAATAAACAAAATCAATAAAATGGTTTAGAATGAATTGAATATTTATGTGCCGATTTTTCTTTAAAATTATTATTTTTTAATTTATTTTAGTTGCTAGCGTAGCAACGCGCGCCGGGTGCAGCTAGTAAAAATATAAAATTATACAATAACAAATAAAATAATATACAATAAAAAATAAAATACTAAGCTAATATAAAATAAATACAAAATAAATATTAAAAACTATAATTAAGTGAAATGAAATAACAAATAAAGTAAAATAAGAGGATATAAAATGTCACGGGTGATTTTTTAGCTATTATCTTTTTAAACAGTTTGTTTAAACAGCTGACGCACGTTTCGTGTTTTGTTTCACTGCCAAATATCTTCAGTTTGGTCTATAATTTAACCATAAATCGTCTTACAAACGACCTACGCTTGCAAATCATTGAATTTTATTATAAAAATGCGTGTTCTGTTAAGAAAGTTTATCGCGCGCTTCTTCCATTTTATGGTCAGTTTAATCGACCCCCTGAAGTGGCTATTCGAGCTATTGTGGCTAAATTTAGAACCAAGTTCACATTATTAGACATCAAACCACCAACACGCTTACGTAGAGTGCGAACTGAAGAAAATATCGCAGCTGTATCGGCCAGTGTTAATGATGACCATCAATTATCGATTCGTCGCCGTTCGTAGTGTTACTGTGAATGGTGAGTGCTACCGTGCGCTACCAACTTTTTTTTGCCCATGCAAGAGCTTGACTTGCATGACATGTGGTTTCAGCAAGACGGTGCCACATGCTACACAGCACTCGTAACAATGTACTTGTTGAAAGGCGAGTTCGGTGAACATTTTATTTCACGTTCGGCACCTGTCAATTGGCCACCCAGATCGTGCGATATAACGCCTTTATATTATTTTTTGTGGGGCTATGTTAAAGCGCATGTCTATTCAGACAAGCCTGCTTCAATTAACGCATTGGAAGACAACATTAAAGCATTTATATGTGAGATACCGGCCGAAACATTGGAAAGAGTATGCCAAAATTGGACTAAGCGGATGGACCATTTGAAGCGCAGTCGCGGTTTTGCATGAAATAAACTTCAAACATTAAATTAATATATATTTTTTTGAAAAACTTTCCTATAGCTCTTAAATATCACCCTTTAGTAGTGTAAATGAAGGAAGAAAAATAAAGAAAAGTAATAAAAGAATATAAAAGTAAAATTAATTTAAAAAAATAATTAATATGAATTAAAATAGAAAAAAATAATAAATAAAAAAATATAATTTAATTAAATTAAAATTAAATGAAAGGAATTAAAAAAAATAAAGTAAAATTAATTAATATAAAGGAAAACTAAGTAAAATAAAAGAAATATTTGAAATAAAAGTAAATTATAAAAAAATAAAATGAAATTAAATAAAAAGTATAGTAAAAAAAGAAAATTAAATAAAATGTAAAAACTAATATAAAATTAAATAAAAAGTATAGTAAAAAAATAAAATTAAATAAAATGAAAAAAATAATATAAAATTAAATAAAATAATATGAAAAAAATGTAAAATGAATAAAGACAAAAATATTTGTTTTTTAATTTAATAAAACGAAATAAATGAAAACGTTTCGGGTATGCGACTACAAGTTACATAGTCCATTCGATCAGTGCATTTTCTGACTACTTTTTCCAATAAATCTGGTTGTATGGCGTCGATGGTAGCTTGAATATAGCAAAAAATTGATTGTTAAGCGATATGTATGACAAGTTGCGCCATTTTATTGAAATTAAATTTCGTCGATGTTTAGCTGATTAATTTTTGGAAACAAAAATTCAGTCTATATGGCTCAATAGCGCACACCTTTCACCCCAACACAGGTGCTCCCTCCTCATTTCGAAAGAAATAAGGACCGATGATGCCGTCGGTGCTCTATGAACTTCGTGCCTAGATTTATGTTTTGCTAAGTAAATTCCTACAATTTGTGAGCGTTTTGGCATTAAACGATTCATGATTACTTTCCAAACTTTACTGCACAGAAATGCCAACACAATTTGACATTAACAGGTGTCAAATAATAGTTACCGATATTGATAGTTCTCATGCAGCTGAAGAAAGACCCATTGCTTCTTTCCCTTGAACGAGGGAGCTGGCATCAAACCATTCACTATGTAATTTAACGCCAGGCGTGGTACTTTAAAGAAGAGAAGTTTTGACAGAGCCACACCCAACTATTCTCCATAACCACCGCATGTATTTATGTATAAATGAATGCATTTTAAAAAGATTTACATTAAAAAAGTTTAGTCTTTCGTGAATAAAAGGTAAAATAATGCTGTGCACATAAATTATCTTTCGTTACTTAAAGTTGGTATGCCAACTTTGGTAGTTTTCTGCTGGATTCGCAGTAAGAACTTTTTGTTTATCCATAAATTGCTATAGGAGTACAAATGATTTTCAAACAATACTTTCATGCATTCATTAGTGTGCTTAGCTGGCTTAAATACGTATACACATATATATATAATTATTTGAAATTAAATTTGATTCGTTTGTTGACTTTTGAAACTAACTTTGAGTTATGCGTTGGAAAAGTGCAGCAGATGCCCTGTCTACAAATATGCCAGAGCGATGATGTACATCTGATTTCAGTGTTGGCATCATTGACTTCGCGCGCAACTTCTGCTATCGTTGGCTAGCACAGAATAAGCGCAGACAAGCAGACGCTTCGTTGTACGACTATACTACATACATATGGATAGGTTCCTGCCTGATTTTAAATGGAGAAAAAAGAAGAAACATAAGCGAGCGCGCTTAAATTAAGCGGAAGCTGTTAAATGTTAAATTAAATGATTTTACGGTTTATTTAATTATGTTGGCGTTGATTTGTGATACTTGGCGTAAGTTGCTCGCCTGCTCGCCTGGCGCCCAATCCTTTCGCAGCAATAATTGTAGTCGAAGTTGTGCTTGTGCGTGTTTGTTTTTAACTCAAATAAAAACTTTGTTGAAAAGCAAACACATCCACACACGCACACACATATGTATGTATAATAATTTGCTTATGTAATTGGCTGAGCGCCAGCTGCAAACCGCAAGCGCTGCGACTAATGGGCATCGCAGGAGCATCGAGCGTTTTAGAACCTGCTACATCAGCTGCATTAAAATACATATATGGCATGGCCATACGCTGATGTGATGTGTTGAAGTTTTTAATTTGCGTTTTGTGTTAATGTTAAATTTTTTTATTTTTCTTGTTTGAAATTAATTATGCGCATTGATGCGAAAGTCCGCGTGTTGCGGTGAAAACTTGCTAATTCACATTTTATTATGCTGATTATCACGTCAAACACATATGCGTGTGCATGCGAGCCCATATGTGCGTAGATATGTATTATTCGCGTAGCAGTTGTCCTTTTTTGCGATGCTTATCTTCCCCGTTATTTCCATATTTCTATACGCTTAACGCAGCCAAGTGCTGCTATGAGGCGTTTATTGTTACAAAAAATCGAGGCGCTCAAATTTTGGTAGTGAAGAACTCCGCGGCCAGTGCTGTTACCCGCTTAGTGCGTCGAAGTTCGCTTGCTCAAGCGCAGGGGTTAAACGATTTGAGGAACGCCTATACGCTTTTTGTTCAAAAATCACTCGAAGCAAGCGCAGAGACTGATTATAATTATATAGTCGGACAAAAAAAAAAGAGACATCGCATTTTGATGAATTTCCATGCTGCTTCATTAAAAAAAATAAACAAAATGGTTTTTTAATTTTTTACAGCCAGCCCGTAGCCAGCCTGTAATTAAATGAGAAAGCGTGGCTTACTATGTACATAGAATTGCTGTATCAATTTGTGTTTTGCGATAATTTTTGTTATAAAATTATTAAATGGCATATAATGATTCGCCTCATTGGGGCTGGTTAACAATTGGTTTTGAAAAATAAAAATTCACTGACAAAATAAAATATTAAACGTTTGCTTAGACATTAGAAATAGCAAAATATTTGCTGTCCATACTGAAAAATTCAGTGGTTATTGATTGAAATTAAACTTTTATCAATTTAATTTTTTGACGCGCCAGGGCGTATGAGTATTAAATATTCAAACGCTCATAATGAATGCATTGCGCATGCAACCGTGAATTTTAAGGAGGAGCACTCTAACCCTATTTGAGGGGTACGTCTTTCTCCTCCTTTCTTCTTCATGCTTTATACTATGGAATAATTTAAGTCACAAGTCAATAACAAAAATATTTAATGCTGTATAATGATTTAAATGATTTATTTTTTCTTTCTTCTTAATTTCTCTCATGACTCGTTAAAATTTTTAATATCCCCTAATGACTTGATGCATTTACGTTGTGAGTGCAAACTGACGTTAGTGGTCGCACATCATCAACATCATCATTGTCAGCGACAGCAACATTAAATGGCAAGTAGCAGCGGGCGTCATGCGTCAGGCGTCAAGCGGTTGTTGAGCAATGCGCTGACTCATTATAGTGTTCACTGTCCTGTGCGTTACCATTACAGAGAAATTATTTTTGCTTTCCATTCCTTTTTTAATTTGCACTTTTGCATATTTCGTTCTGTCAGCAGCAGTAGTAGCAACAGCAGCAGCAACCACACAATCCACATAAAACCACAAACAACACGCAAACCTCAACGATACCACGAAATAACAATGAACCCGCCGAACCGAACTACCAGCCTAGCCAGCATACTCGTACAACCAAAGCAGTTGGCATTTCAGTGAGTTAACTTAAAAAAGACGCCACTTGCTTGCTCCGCCACTGCATCTCCGCCACTCTATTGTTGCTGTCGTTCGCATTTCTGCGAAATTTTGGCAACATTTCGTTGAAACATAAAATTTGCTGTCAAAACCGCTGAGTAACAGCAAGCAACAGCTAAGTGGCTGTACCAACATTAAATTGCGCGCACAATACATACAAGTGCGTGATGGCGTTGAAGGAACAACAAATGAAAAGTAGGGGAAAAATGTAAAGAAAAAAAAAACAGCGATAAATGAATGTAGGCGAACAGTGTTAGGGAATGAAAGAAAAAATTATAATTTGCCATACCAATTTTTGTGCACATAAAATTATCTCATGCGCGTCTTCATCCCCACTTCAGTACATGCACAAAAGCGGCCTACCTATACATCAACCAACTCCCCTCTTCGGGATGTTATTTATTTGTGGCTGGACTCGTAAATATCCTGCGGCCTCTAACTGACGCTTTGTTATGCCTACTTTTGTGGTTTTGCTTTTACTTGTTTATTGTTATTATGCCTTGCTACAAGATGAATGTCATTTTTGGTAATTTTAATTTAATTTATATGTAGTCGAGGCGTAATTTCGTATTGTTACTGCCGCAATTTCTTTTAGTGCTATTATTAACGTTCGCTGCGTTTTAGCATGCCATTCACAAATATTGAAATGAAATACTGATAAAGCTGCAAGAAGTCAATGCTAGTAGATGTGCGAATGACAGTAACAGACGAGTACTGCTTAAAGGAAAATTTAAAAATGAAATATAAATTTGAGAAAGATGAAGGGGAAGATCGCGGAAAAATTACATTTCCAGTTTAGAACCAAATACAAGAATATTGAAGTAATTTTCCTCTCATTTTATTTTGTTTACAAAAAAACTGACATTTACTTATAAAACACTTATTAGTCGTAGGTATGATTTTCAAAGTACGAAATTTTCATGAGAATCTTGAAAGTAGTGAAGCGATTGGAATTTGAATATAATTGATTTTGGAAAAAAAATTTATTTTAAGCTTTAATCCATAATAAACCTCCAGCGTATGCCAGTTATTTTTCGTTAAAATTCCTTAATTATTTATCTCGTATTTGCGTCACGTTTTCGCTTGGAAAGGAAATTTACCAACGTTAATCACTGCATACATTTAGCCATAAGTAATATGCGCATGCGAAAGTAATTCCAATGTGAGCTTTCTTATGAAATGAAGACAAGGTAAATCAGATGGTGTTGGTTAGTTGGTTGGTTTAAGTGGTGATTCGTCCAGAACCCAACTAGCGCTTCCTCGTTACCAACTTATTTATTAGTTATTTATCAGATGGTGTAGTTATCGGCAATCTCCAGACACTATATCTTCCTGTAGCGAAGGTCAGAAAAGATTACATCTTTGATTTGCGGCTGTTTTTGCGTGCGCGGCGGCTACGGAATCAACCAGTGCGTGATTTCAAAGAAGGAGATTGGTAAAGCTGCTTACTTTTTCACTCCCGTATCACTAAAAAAACGTTGTATTTGTTGTTTGAAGTGAAAGAAAGAAGTGGTTCTTTTTTAATATATAAATAATTTTTTCAATTTTTTTCCTGAAGGAAGCGGGGTCGCATAACCGGCAGATAAGGTAAGCATTTTTTGATTACTATTTGTTTTTTTTTTACTTTTTTTTAATTTTTTTAAACGTTTTCACATTTTTTAATTAAAAGTAAATTGTTTTTTAGTTTTTTAAATTAAAATTTTTTTCTTGATATTTTAAATTTTTTTAAATTAAAATTTTTTTTTTAATATTTTAAAATTTTTAAAATTTAAATATTATTTATTGTATTTATTTAAAAATCTAAAATTTGTTCATAAATAATATGATGAATTTTAAAATTTTTTAAATTTAAATTTTATTTATTTATTTAAAAATCTGAAATTTGTTCATAAATAATATGATGATAAACTGTGAGTGCGAACTGGGTGGTCGTACCGGCAGTACATTTTGGGAACTAAGAAATATTTTTTAATTTTTATATTTTTGTTTCAATTTTTGTAAACGTTTTCACATTTTTTAATTAAAAATAAAATTGTTTTTTAGTTTTCTAAATTACAATTTTTTTCTTAATATTTAAAATTTTTTTTATTTACTTAAAAATCTGAAATTTGTTCATAAATAATATGACGCTAAATTCCATCCGGTTTTCATGCAGAAATCAATTGTGAAGACGCAATTTAAATTTCAAATCAATTGGTCAAAATTTATTCGACTCAATCGGTCAAACTTAATTGAATTACGAGTTCAGCAGCTGACTTGAAAAATGTATAGAAAAAGGCGCTTCGCTAAAAAAATTTCGAAATGGCACGCTTCGGACTGAGATGGACTGCGATAAAAGTATTTAGACACTTTGCTTCATTAATCTTTTGCTCAAATCTTGTTTAAGTTATAAAAACATCTTTTAAGCAAAGGAATTTATTTGAATTTTCTACGATAGTCTCCTCCTTAATCACTTAATCATATCGCAAAAAAATTAATTTTCAAAGTAAATTTCCGCAAAAAACAGTAAAATCCGTATTTTAATTGATTTGAATATAGTTTTACAATCATTTTGTCAGAGCTAAGCCATTTCATGATTCTTAAGTGGATTGTTGAAATAACTTTCCCAAAGCAATTCTTTGAATATTCCTTAGAAAATTCCATTGGGTATCAAATGGCATTTTCCAACTCCAGAAATTTCAAAAGAGTCAGTAGCGTAAACCACCTTATATTTCGGCAGTTTTCGCTCGAAAAATTCCTAAAGGACTATCACTTTCATGAGCACTGCCTGCCATTTTGAATGCCAGTATGTTGCGCCACCCTTGCTTTCTTCTGCTGAAAATGCTTTGCATACTGTCAGCCATGTGAATACTTGGTTTATCTGCGCGTTCCATCAAATATCCGTTTGCTAGCATTTCGAATGCTGATTTAATTTATTTACAAAAATACATCTTTTCTTGCTCTATAGACACGCGTCTAGCTTATGTGCCCTAATGTAGGCAATATTTGGCATGTTGCTACATACAGTCTGCATAGTGAGTTTATATATATATACAAAATATTGACTTGAAAATACTTGCCATGCTTGCACGCAGGCCCTTCTTTCTTTATTTACACATTTGTGGCTTATTTGCATGTTGGTTTACTTTCGTGTCTAAAATGTTTTACAACACTGCTTACAACTGGGTACGTATATTACATTGCGGTCTTGCCCATCAACAGCAACATTTTGTCTGCCCTACAATTAATGAAATTTTGTTACATGACAGGGTGCCGTTTGCACTCTGCTTCATATTTTCATTGCACGTAGTCTGTGGTTGGGTGTTTCTACTTAAGTGTTAGCTTGTTTGTTTATTGAAACGTTTAATAAAAGAGGTCCTACGAAAGTGGGCGTCACAGTTTCCTCTTGCCCTAGATTATGAAATATTGGTTATGCGCGTATGAATTGTTTTTGTAAACGCTTTTGTTTGCCCGCTTGTCAATTTCTATGGTTTTGTTGATACAAGTTTGATAATTCTGCTTTTCATATCTGGGTTATTTTGAGTTAAGCAGTTCGAACTAAATACATACATACATGCGGACACACAATTCTAGTGGGGTCATGAACTTAAGTCAATCGGCGATTTTGCAACGATTGCGTGCTATAGAGAATCCCATCAGCGATGAGCCTTAAAATTTAATTAGCGGGAAAATGGAAAAGAACAGCAGAGTAGTGTAAAAAAGTGAAAAAACATAGGTTGGATTTTACGATTCCCGTTTATTTCTTTTAATTGTCGCTCGCCAACGGAGTACAGATGAGTTTTACCCTAGGCCGCTTCCTCGCAACTTTTACCTTCAAGCGTTGTAAATTTTTTGTCACGAATGAGTCGTTGTATAAATTTTTTTCGTGGCCTTACAGTGACATCTACCGGCTGGAAAAATCGTTAATATTATATTCAAAGATTGCAAATGATTCTCGTTGATACGAAACCCAAAGTTAATTTGAATACAAATAAAGGGTTTTCCAATACAAAGTGTTAGTTTGAATAGCCCACTATTTCGGTAGATGTCACTTTTGAAGCTGTCATTTTTTGATATTTGACAAGTAGAAACTACGCCATTAATAAAAATGGAGTGATACACGCTTAAACAACGCATTGAAATTATTAAAATTCATTATAAAAATGGTGAAAACGGTTCGTAAAACTCGAACATTTTTGGGTCAGCGTGAAGCACCTTGTCGAACGGCAATACAAAAATTGGTGAAAAAATTCGAGCTGATGGGACAAATTAGTGATGTGAAGAATAAAACTCGTGCACGTCGCTTAAGAACAGCCGAAAATATTGCTGCTGTAGCCGAAAGTCTTGAAGAAAACCCAGGTTTGTCCATTCCTCGTCGTTCTTTGGAATTAGGCATTCCACAAACATCATTACACCGTATTTTGCATAAAGATTTGGTTCTTAAGGCTTATAAAGCCCATTTAGCACAATAATTCAAGCCGGCCGATCATCAACAACGTCGTGTCTTTGCTGATTGGGTCGTTGAAATGCCCATTTCCACCCGGTGGCTTCGTCAACAAGCAAAATTGTCGGATCTGGGGCTCAGAAAATCCAAAAGTTATTGCTGAAAAGCCTATCTATCCTGAATGTGTGACTGTTTGGTGCGGTTTATGGTCCGCCGAACTCATTGGACCTTATTTTTTCGAAAATGAAGCTGGAGCAACAGTTACAGTGAATGGATTGCGCTATCGAGAGATGATTAACGATTTTGTATGACCGGAATCGGATGGTATTGATCTGGACAACGTTTATTTTCAACAAGACGGCGACGGCGCTGCGAGCCACACATATAACGAAACCATTGATCTTTTACGGGAATAACACCTCTTATTGGAAAACCCTTTAGTTGAGCTAAATATACTTCAATTTAAAATTGTGTCAAAAGACGCGTCAGAAACGAAGGTTAAATATCTTAGCTGAAACAAAGTGACACTTTTTCATGTAAATACTCTTTATTCTCTTCTTTCCTTTCGGATGTTGAGGAGGAAAATATTTAAAAATGTTATTACTTTGCTTACTCACAGTTATTGTACGGATGCAGCAGTATTTGCATGATTCGTTGATATTTTGTCGTAAAATTTTCTGACAATTATCTTCTTCCGCTTCTGCTACGCAAATTATTGTTCTAACTCCTCAAAACGATCCCTAAAATTCGCTACTCCCCCACGCGGATCAGTCCAGATTGTTTCGCGTTTAACTTGTGCTATTCTTCTTCTTAACTCTTAAAAGATCAGCATACCTGGTTTTTGAAGCAAAAATAAGAATTCTGCAGATTATTTGCGACTACTCGAGGTCTGAAGAGATCCATGCGCTTTAACTGGATTATTTTAAGAAAAATGCTTGTTTTAATTAAGTTCAAAAAGTTAGACCAGCGAATAATTCGCCTTTATGAAAATTTATGCTGGAGCTTTATGACAAATTCTTTATTTTTTATTATCTTTAATTATATTTCTTTCGTTTATGACGTAACGATGAGAACCACAGGCTGTCAAATGTCAAACCACAGTGGTAGCGCAATATCCAGAACGCAATCGTCTCTTCCATCAAACTCGCTTTAAAGGCAAGAATTCCTATGCTTTATTTTGCTTTGTTCACTCTGCTTTTGTGCCTTTTTTTTTTTTAATTTTGCTTTACTTTATTTTATGTTCGTTCTTTGCTCTATTTTCTCCTAAAGGAATGTGGCGCTGTTCCATTAAATACCATCGATGCTAAAGATGTTTTGATTGGCAAAGGGTGGCGTTTGACAGCTCTAGCGCAGTTACTAGCTCAGCCAGAGCAGAAATAAATTGAAATAAAAAGAAAAACTCACAGAATAAAATATAATAAAATAAAAGCTAAGTGTAGGTATATAGGTATACTGTATATATGTATGTATGCGCATATAATGAAAAAACTAACACAATCTGAAAAAAACAGAAATAAAAAGAAAAAATTCCAACTCATTGCAATGTGGCCATGAAACGAAAAGTACTGAAACTACGAACGTCAGGAGGTATACACCAATACTTAAATTTTGTCTACCCGCAACATATTTACCCTACACGAAAACATTTATCGCACAAAATGTTAAACAGAAAAAAATTTAAAATAGTAACGAGAAGCAAACAGAACCACACCACAACATGACCGTAACTAATGGCCCATTCAGCTATTTGAAAAATGACTTTGTTGTGCCATTTTTTCCGCCATTTTGTGCTTTCTGCTTCCTATTGCACGTCCCACGCAGCAAATGTCAGTACAATATGCAGTTAGCTTGTAATCCGATTACGCACTTTAAATTATTCCCACTTGAAGTTCAAGCAGGAAGATTGAATAGTATCAGGCCAACAACGCCGTAAATAAATAGCAAGCTGCTGCTGATGCCGTTTCTGGAATTCTTACAATATATTTTTCGTATATATACGAGTACCAAAATGTGCTTATTACTTAGCCGCTCCTAGTTGTGGTAGTTGCAACATGCCCTCACGCAGTTGTTGCCAACGCATTGTCCATGACGAACGACCTTAGACCCGCCCTTGACGGGCATTAGCCGTAGTACACGCATACAAGTTGATGAGCGAGGCGAAAAAAGCTCGAAATAGAGCATTAAGGACACGAGATTGGGCTGTATTATTGAGCAGAGAGCTAGTGAAGCGTTGGCGAGTAGGAAGAGTACAAGTAAGGGTATCTACAAATCTATGTAAGAATATGTACGAGTACATTACACAGCTTTGGGTTACACATTGGTTGTCAGGATTAATTGATAAGGACTTAGAATACGGTGCAGCAGATGTGCTGAGCTGCTTTGTTGAAGCTTCTTAGCACTCCTCCAATTCAGTAAATGTTGTACATAGCAATACAATTTTCACGTAAATCTGGCTTTCTACAAATTTCTACATATTTCATGTTTATTCTCTACAAATTTACTTCAAACTAAGTTATGCAAAATTGTAGCTATTTTTAATTTAAATTTTCTCTCACAATTTCCACATTTTTAAATAGTTTACCCCTGCATACAATAATGACAAAGCAAAAAGCGTACAAAGCATAAATTATTTATCATGCCACGCCGGCGCATATAAAACATTTTCTACGTACAGTTTTCCAACGAGTATGCATGTGCTAAAGGTGCGTGTGTGTGTGTGTGCTCGGCACTTGCATGTTGAATGAAAAGGATGTTCATTTTCCCACTAAAGTTATCAGTATGCAAGCAGACCAGTCATCCTGTTGACAGCCATGTACAAGTACACCTAGTTAGGCACCCCCCGTCCTAGCCAGGCAGCGCTATCAGACTAACAGTCCAACGACAGCCACTTCCAACCATTGAAAGACAAACAATGAAACTCTTTGGCCACTCACTGAGCGTTACACTATGCATTGGTGCTGATGCCTGTTCACTTGCAGTAAGTAGCAGGCAACACTTCCTGCTTATTGCCGCTGTTGTCGTCAGCATTCAAAAGAGCGGAGTGATGGTTGTTTTCAACTCGAGCATTTATTAAAATTGCCTCTCAACCAATTAATGGTATTCAATGAAATTATGAGAATAAATAATGGCCGCACTGTATCTTCCACAAGCACCAACTCACAAATATACACCCACCAACTCACTTATACATCCATTCATAATCAGTCTACTTAGTCGTACATCGTGCCAGTGACAGTTATACAGCCATATTGTGTGCTACTTTTTGTGTATTGAAGGTATAGACAAAGTTTTGTGTTGGCTGGCCGAGCGTGCGTGTCCATATTTTCAGTGGTGTATGGCTGGGGGTTAAGTGTGTGGTTATTGTGTGTATTTTCATTTCATCATTTGCTTTATGCTATGAGTACTTTTTGCTGCTCACATTTGCGCCTTTGTTTGCGGTGAACTTTTGTTTAGTTTAGCTCGGTTTGGTTAGTTTTGGTTGCGTATTTTTGTTTTTGGTTTTTACTTTTTCTTCTGCCGTTTCAAGAGAATCAAGCAAGGGATAGCAAGCGCTTGTGCTATCAAAATATGAGAATTTTTCATTAACGTAAATGCCATTAATTTTCCATACAAAGAAATTTGAGTGCATGTCAAAGTTGGACTGGAAGTTACATTTTTGATTTCAAATAGAAATTTTATATAAACATTTTTTTCTCTTACAAAAGAGGGTAGAACTTCTTAGAATAATTTGATGTTTCTGTCTGAAATATTGCTGTGTAATTATTCAATACGCTTACAAACACATACATATGTATATATTTAAGTTAAGGAAGAAGTCATTCAGTTATTTGCTTTCCAATGCTTTCTATTAATACTTAAAACCACAAAAGGCCACAATATTTGGTCAATTTGTTGAATTGGTTTTCATATTGCTTTATTAGAGATCGAAAATATAGGGTGTTTCAGTAAGAGCAAACTTAATTTGTAAGTAGTAGAGAATGACGAACTTCGGCTTCGGCTGCGGCAAGAAAGGATAAACTTAGGCCGCACATTTTTGATAACTTTTTTATTCAAATATTGCATAAACCTCTAGTTTTTGTAAATTTTTTTAGTACTGATAATCAAAGCCACATTTCTGTTGAAAAAAGTACTATTTAATTGATAAAAATAATGCATTTTTGAAAAGTAATTGCTTTTTTAGTACTTGAGCCATTGAAAATGTTCGATTCGCCCTTAAAAATTGATGTTAAGTCATTCTCCACTTTCAGCCAAATTACAATTTTATATTATATAAAGTATAATATCTTCCAAATGGCTCAGGTGACCAGTTTCGCTTTTTATTAATCGCGTGAGGTTTTTGTGAGGAAAGACCCATAGTGGAAATCTTGAAGGAATATATTTGTATACCCTTTTCATCCAAAAGCATATTAGGTACTTGTAAAGCAAATAGCCCGAATGATCCCCTATGGAAAACTATGAGTTAAAATATTTTTCAAAAAAACCTCTCTTGATTTATTTTATTACTAGCTTTAACTCGCGGTCCCGCTCGCGTAGGAGTAGTTTTGAGGGATTTGGGATATGTATATAAAAGAATTACAAACAATAATTTCATAGAAAATAATTTTTTATTAATGACCATAATATTACAATACCCGGCATCCGTTCCTATGCCTCGTTGAATAAAATGAAAAGAACCAATCAGAAAAATATCAAGCAAAATTATTTCTATTAATTTTCTATCTCAAACCGTTTTTGAACTTTGCATTTGGGTCATAGTTGAACAGCTTATGCGGATTATGAAGTCTAGAGTGTGCTATAAACAGTGGAAAATAGGAAAAACTAAGATTTTTTAAATTAAATTTAAGCAAATATTCGATAATTAGTGACAAATGAGAGTGGTGGCGCGGCCTGGGGGCTGTGGGAAGGGAGTTCCATCATAAAAACATGCCTATAACCTTCATTTAGTGAAAATATGAAAGTATAAAAATTTTTACGTCATTCGGTGTTGTCATTTCGTAGTGATGCGCGGACAACGTACAGACATTCACCTTTATAGTATAGAAGATTTCATAACTCGGAACACTATATTTTGCTCAGATTGATATTTTAAACGCTATTACAAATTTTTCGAAGAAATATTGGTCACAAACATGAAAAATTAATGTGACCACCAAACAAACTTCTGACCTCCATGGGTCGAGCACTTTGAAGATTTTCATATACTCACGCGATGTAATCGTTCTTAAAAAAATTTCTCACATCCCAAAAATAGTGTCACGCACTGATACTTTTTCATATATTTGCAAATCTTTGTCTCGAATAGCAGCTGGAGTAAAGCCTTTTTGTAAATATTTTCGGATGAAAGAAAAATAAAGTATTTCCTCGCAAAACTTAGGCAGTTTTTCTATATCATTCTCCTTAGGTTTCTTGAGTAGCCAAATATGGAAAAACCATTTAGTTCACCAGAATGACTCCCCTGTACTTAAACTAATTTGAATTTTTTGTATTTCTAACTCTAGTATGACCGTGGTTCAAGAAATGCGAGTTTTGAAATTTTTTAGACTATGATATTTGAGCATAATCTTTAAATTGATACAGAACAACAAGATTTTAAATGCGAGTTGCCAGATTTTACTTTACATTTTACAACACTACCCCCACGCACAATAGTAGTCCACGGCTATGATAACACCAATTATCACCTATGCATCAGTGGTCTGGATGAGTAGACTTTCTCTCGTGGGAGTCAGGAGGACCTTATCGGGACTACAACACAATGTGGCCATCTGTTGCGTCGGATCTTTTCCGACTACTTCAGACTCGGCATTAGATGCGCTGATTAGTCTACCACTACTTGATATTTTTATCCAAGGAGAGACCTTGAAGGTCATCTGTAGGCTGAAGCACCATTGGAACTGGTACGGCGTCTGTACGGCACTGGGCAAGAGAGTAGGCATGAACTTCGATCCAACGGTCCTTCCCATGCCACTTGACTCCATGCCATCCAGAGTCGTGCTTGAGAAGAGATATAGTGTGGTGGCCAGAGGCTCAAACTCAGAAAATGCACCCGGCAAACACTGTTTTCGCATTTTCACGGATGGCTCTAGGACCGTGCACGGCTCCGTCTCTGGGGTCTACGTAGAATCCAGCGGGACAAAACTGCACTTTGCTCTTGGAATGCATGCATCTGTGTTTCAGGCGACAGCCAAGCTGCGCTCATGGCCTTAGACAGCCCCCCAACTACTTCAAGGGTAATCGAGTCCTGTAAATCCAGGCCGAACTATATCGTAGACATAATAATAGTTGATGCTAACTTGGGTCCCGGAACACGTGGGTATCGCGGGAAACGAGCTCTCTGACTCTTTAGCCAGGCTGGGCTCTAAGGCCAACTTTTTTGGCCAGGAGCTCGTTCTGCCACTCCCTTCTGCAGCCATCAAAGTTACGGTTAGAAAACGGGTTACTGTAACCCACAAGCAGTGGCAGTCTGAGAGAGGCTACAGATGGACAAAACATATGCTACCTGCCATGCCCGACTGACTGTCGCAGTTCCTCCTGTCACTAAGCAGAGGGGACTGTAAGAGGGTGGTTTGACTGATGACGGGCCACTTTCTATGGGCAAAGCACATGGAAAAGGTGGGCATCTCAGACAGTGCACTCTGCCTAGCATGTGGAGAGGAAGATGAGACGGCGGACCACTTTCTGTGCGTCTGCCCCGCCTTGTGTTGAGAAGCGACCAGATTGGCTCCTTGGCACTACAAGATCTTCAGAGATCGAGTAGATTTAGAGAAAATTAAAAAGAGAACCCGAGTGCAGTACAATGGATTTAATTGTGTCTGAGTGCTGCACTTGCTAGTCCGTCCCGACACAAAAAAAAAACCTCCACGCATTGTCTCCTTGATAATTTCCATCAATTTTAAAAAGAATATTCTCAATGCTCTAATCAATCGGACATCCATCCGTTTTTATTCAATCCTTCTAAATAAAACAGCCCTTTAAAACATGACAAATGGCATGCAATTCAAATTGAAAGCTCCTTTTGGAGCGTCTTAAATTTTAATGCAAGTATCTATGTATGTATATCGAAAACTAATTTTGCTTGATTGAAATTTCATATTTCTTTGCAAGTTAATATACTTTTCATCTCTCCCCGTTAGTCTTCAATCCACTTAAGAGCCGTTTAAATAGAATTTCTTTAGCTCGTGTGTAGCTTTGAATGTATGGGAATTGTTTTTGTGTGAATTGCTTTGAGAATTTGATAAACTTGATATTGCAATATCGAATGAAAAGGATATTTGTTATATTTAATAAACAGATACATGCGAGTACATGCTTACGAACAAATACGGATGTGTAGCAAAAACACAAATCCAATGAGAAAAGCATGGCAATATTCATGATGATGACTGTTAGTATATGTACAAGCACACGTCTCCCCATACGCACTACATGCACGCACACACACTCCACGCAGATATGTCTAATATGCATTAGTTACCTCACATCACACACAATTTTTCTGCATGCTCACTCTCTTGCCTTCCACACATGCCACCGCTCACACTCTCTCCACTCTCCACACACGACTCTGCTCAATTTCCTTCCATCCTGCTGTCAGTTATGACAACTTTATCTGTGCAAGTGTTTGTGGTGTTACCCATCAACTCTCTTCATTCGTTGTCACTGTGGCAGATGATGACAATTAAAGATGGTATTTTCGAAATGAATATGCATTTGCAAGTATCAGCGTTTATTGCCAGGCATTTGCAAGTTTGTAAGTTTGTAAATGTTTGTATGCATGCGTAGGCGTTGTTTATTTTTCCATATAACTTTCTAATTTCCTTTTTTATGTATCTACACTCAAAAAAAAAACTTCTTCGGTTCAAGTTAAAACAACTATTGAAATGAGGAAATATGGGAATGATTTGGCGCCTATGAAAAGGCATCCTCTTTTCAGTATCTGATATTTTCTCAAAATGAAGAAAAAATGTTTACATGCTTTCGAGAAAAACTTTCCCGATTTAAGGAATTTGTTTTTATATTTGTAATAAATTTTATGTTTGAAATAGATAATATTTTGCTAAAAGAAAATAAAAATATTACTCATTTCAGAGAAAAAAATTTCCTGGAATTAGGGAAACTGTTATTTTGTTTCTAGTAAAAATTTACTAAAAGAAAAATAGCTTTTTTCTCAATTTTAAAAAATCTACCTGAATTTTCAGATTATGAAATGTTTTAAATATTGAATAAAAATGCAAAAAATTTGGTTTTAGTTTTTTATTTTTGAAACACAAACTGGAAAAATTCATTAAAAAAACTAACAAATAACAAATTTTGCTTTTCGTGGTACAGCTTCTTAAAATCCAGTTCTATCTAAGATAGGAATGAAGAACAATAAATTATTTTTTATGTAAATAAAACTCACGAATTATACCATTAAATGTCCAAAACTCTGCTTATACTGAGGCCTTTCTTCTAAAATTGTATTTAAATTGGCATCTTTTTGTAGCATTTGTCGTCGCACAGCAAAAGTCGCTTCCCATTTTAGTTGAACTTCATCGAATGGTTCAACGTTATACTTTAACCATGATTTTTCTTGAATGCAATCTAAATGTAATTTTTTTATTAAATAAAGGTTACATTAAACGCAGATTATAATATTTAATAATCTCTCATTTAAAATTTAAATTAAACCAAAATATACTCATGAGTTAAGAAAGCCATATCGTCGTTGCGATTGCAAAACTGCATAAAACCAAAACGAATTGACCAAAGAAACTGAAGTTTCACGTACACTCTTTTGCAGAATTACTATTTGTATATTGATCTCTGTCATAATATTAATAAATTATAAGTTCAGTTAAAAAATTGAGCTATACTTTTGTAAAAAATCAGTTTTCTCTTCCTTCACCACTTATGTAGTTTTGTATATTGGATATACGCGGTATTGCTTTCGCAACGACGATATATGTACCTGTTACGCAAGAATTAATCTCCGTTCCTTTTGTTGTTGGTTCTACATCTCTTTTGGAAATAAGACCATCCCGTCTAAGTTTCAATAATACACTGTGGTACTTAGCATACAGAGATCCACCTGGCTTTTTTCCTTTCTTATGAATGTAATATATATCCTGTGTAAATGAAATCGAGGTTAGAAAACTTTTTTTTAATAAAAATTTTAGGTTGTGATCAGACTTTAGATTCACTCGTAAATAAATCCACAATTTTATTGGCGAAAGCTTCAAATGTTTTAGGGTTTGGATGTACTTCAGCAGAAATAAAATAATTTGCAACTGTTGCAGCTAGAAGTTTCCTATACTTTGGAGTGAGACACTTTTTTTGCGAATAGTATTGCAGGATTTGTGATCCACCCGCCGACTTACTGAGTATTGCTTCAAAAGATTCCTTATATGAAGTACAGAAATGTATATTTAAAATAAATAAATAACTAAAGTAAAAGTAATAAAAAAAACATTTACCTCGCCACGATATTCATTTGCCAATAAAGCGCATGCCTCAGTGTGAATGGCTTGTGTTTTTATTCCCTAGTGAAGTAAAACGAAGATTATGAATTTTTGCATGCATATCTGTATGTGTGTATATGCACAAAATAACAAAATACCTGTTGCGCTTGCCAATTGAGCAGATTATGCTCAAAAATTACCCTTGGTCCAAACTGCGATGTGTCGATCAATGTATCCAAATGGCTTGGCTTTAGGAGCTTCAATGATTCCTTAGTTAGACCGCTTTCTATAATTGAAATGATTAGCAATAACTAAAATGAGCAAAACAAAATATCCATAAACTTACCAATAAACACGTTCAAAAACGGTTCGCCTTCCAACTCAATTAAAATTTCTATTAATTCATCCATTGCACGACAAAATATATAATCACGAAGAAAATAAACAATCAACTACGTATGTTCGTAAAAGCAATGAGCATTCGATAAGATAATTGTAAGTAAAGTAAAAAATAACAAAGAAGAATGTAACATCAAAATGAGGACTACGGGTTTATGTTTCAAACACATTTATAGTCATTTAAAAGAAAAAATACTCAAAAGCGATAAAATTTAATGAATTTGGAAGAGTTCAAAATAAAGAATGGTTTTCTTTATTTTAGGGAGGGAATTTTTTCTGAGTGTATGCACATATATTGCGGCTGTACTCACATTCGTTGTACGAACGCTTTTCTCTATTCATGTTAATGCATCGGAAAGGCGTTTATTATAGACTGTGTCGTTATAAATGACACGACATTGTCAAAATTGTCATAACTGTTTGACAGGCTGAATAGCGGCTCATTAATGCGATAGAGCGAGAGTTGATGCTGATATTGCAGTAATCAAAATTTTATAAGAGTGTCAAAGGGAATTTATTTACAACCTATAATTTATGGAGCGAAACTTTTGAGGGGTTTGATACATTCTATATAAGGCTATTAAAGCTAATTATTTTCAATAGTGGACATTCGCAAACATAGTCTAAATTTTGTGTACATTTTTGAGAAATAAATCATTTGCGTGTGTGAAAGGACTTTTTTGATGCGTAAAAAGTTATTAGGTATAACACATGGGCTGAAAAGTCCCGAGCCTAACAAAGAAAACACATTTTTTTTGTTTAAAATTAGCTTTATTCATCAACATAATTTCCGTCACGAGCAACGCAACTGTTCCACCCCGCTCTAACATTTCAATACCACTTTTGTAGAACGATTTATCTTTTACCTCAAAAGAGGCCTCAGTTTCAGCGATAACCTCTTCACTCGAGCAAAATTTGTTACTGGCGAGCATTTTTCTTAGGTCAGCGAACAGTCAGTAGTGACTGGGAGCTAAATCTGGCGAATACGATGGATGTGGGAGCAATTCGAAGTTCAATTCACGTAGTTTTGCTATTGTTTTTATTGACTTGAGATACGGTGTGTTGTCTTGATAAAACAAATTTTTTTTCATTGCCATATACGGACATCTCTTTGCAATTTCGGCTTCAAATGCTCGAATGGCGCTGTATAATATTCGCTATTGATTCATATTCAAGGTAGTCGATGTCTATTACACCACGCACATCTGTGAGGGATCTATGTTTTATCAGTTGATACATATCGATGCAAAAATGTAATTTTATTACGCATAAACATGGTCAAATACTGATCAGAATCATCAACACGTTCTTGTTTTTGGTCAGCACTGAGCAAACGCGGCACCCACTTTGAACAGGGGTTTCTCATAGTCAAATGCTCATTGATATCTTTACGATGTCAGATAACTCACGGGACTTCACTTTTCGATCATTAAAAACGATTTTGTGGATTTTTTTTGACGTTTTCTGGTGTTACCGCCTCATTTGGACTTTCACTGTGTTGTGTATTATCGGTGTCTCTACGAACAGGCTTAAAGTCAAAGTCAAGTCAGTTTTAACAGCTGTCTTTTTAAGGCAGTACTAACTGAAAAATTCATCTCTTTTATAAAATAAAACTAGCACCATCTATGTGTTAAGTGGTGCAAAACTTAAAATATTGATTGTATTCTGTAGTGAACTCGAGTGTTCTCCTAGGCTGCCTATTCATTGAGTCATCGTGATCTTTGCACCGATAAATCTTTTTTTTTTGCTCTCAAGTTGGTAAAACAGTATCCAAATACTTCACCAATTAGATAGCTTGGATCAACACCCAAAACATGGTGTAAGCGCTAATTATATTTGATGCTTTCCATTTCAATTCAACCGGGCTATTCGGGTCATGTTCTTCGATTTCAATGTAACTTAAATATGTTGCTCTCTGGTCGAAATAATGAGACACGTATTTTTTTGTTCGCCCGAAAAAATTGTTTTCAAGAGTTATCGGCAATTTTGTTTTTCGCCTCAAACTCGATTTTTTTTAATTATATAAGAAAAAATTTTTTTTAAATGCCCATAACTTAGTCAAAAATGAACCGATTTTAATAATTCTGGGTTCAAAATGATCGTAATTACTTACACAAGCGACTTCATGTAGAAACAATTGCAAAAAAGTAGTTGAAAATTTTTTATTTAGCAAAAAAGAAAAAAAATTGAAATTTTTTCAAAATTCAATATTTCAAAAAGTGTATTTTTTTTTTTTTTATAACTTTTTCCAAATCAAAAAAACATCTCAAACTTTAATTGAGCTGCATGCCTAGTAGCTAAAATGAGTTGTTTTTGAGTAATGAATTTTTGAGTAAACACCCTGTTTCGCACTTTTTGTTTTTTGCAAAATAAAAAATTTTTAACTACTTTTTTGCAACTATTTCTACATGAAATCACTCGTGTAAGTAATGACGATCATTTTGAACCCAAAATTATTAAAATCGGTTCATTTTTGACTAAGTTATGAGCAATTAAAAAAAATTTTTTCTTATATAATTAAAAAAAATCGAGTTTGAGGCGAAAAACAAAATTGCCGATAACTCTTGAAAACAATTTTTTTCGGGCGAACAAAAAAATACGTGTCTCATTATTTCGACCAGAGAGCAACATATTTAAGTTACATCGAAATCGAAGAACATGTCCCGAATAGCCCTTTTGAATTGAAATGGAAAGAATCTATATAAGACATTTTTTTTTAATTGCTCATAACTTAGTCAAAAATAAGCCGATTTGAATGATTCTGGGTTCAAAATAATCGTAATTACTTACACGAGCGACTTCATTTAGAAATAGTTGCAAAAAAGTAGTTGAAAATTTTTTATTTTGCAAAAAACAAAAAGTGCGAAACAGGGTGTTTACTCAAAAATTCATTACTCAAAAACAACTCATTTTAGCTACTAGGCATGCAGCTCAATTAAAGTTTGAGATGTTTTTTTGATTTGGAAAAAGTTATAAAAAAAAAAAAATACACTTTTTGAAATATTGAATTTTGAAAAAATTTCAATTTTTTTTCTTTTTTGCTAAATAAAAAATTTTCAACTACTTTTTTGCAATTGTTTCTACATGAAGTCGCTTGTGTAAGTAATTACGATCATTTTGAACCCAGAATTATTAAAATCGGTTCATTTTTGACTAAGTTATGGGCATTTAAAAAAATTTTTTTCTTATATAATTAAAAAAAATCGAGTTTGAGGCGAAAAACAAAATTGCCGATAACTCTTGAAAAAAATTTTTTTCGGGCGAACAAAAAAATACGTGTCTCATTATTTCGACCAGAGAGCAACATATTTAAGTTACATCCAAATCGAAGAACATGACCCGAATAGCCCGGTTGAATTGAAATGGAAAGCATCATTTATATATGCAAAATAGATTGCTTCATGGTATAAATGATTTTTAGTGCAATTTAATTTCTTCCATTATATTTTATAGTATAAGCCTTTCCAATTGTGCACTTCTTTCAGTCAATTTTTTCTTCGCATCTACTTCAATTACGTATTTATTGCTACCTCTGTTTATTTCTTGTAATTCTTGCGCACAGTCGTTTCGCAAATACCCATTAATCCTATCACTCAGCTACTCGTATTTCCACCGTCCTCAGAAACCCAAGGACACAACTTACATAGATGTGGAAATCACTCACGGCTGCTGGTCCCATTTGGCTGGTGTTACACAAAAACTATTAAGCCACTGCAAACTGCTCGGCTCAGTAGGTGCCTCAGTGTAATAAAGCGCTTTTATCGTTTTTTTTTCATTGAATTTGTGCTTTAATTGAAAAGCTATTCGTACCGGTGTTACGCCATTAAACCCATTTGCTGCTAAAACTAGGCGTTGCCATACAAGCGCTTGGGCTTGCCTTGTGCACTCTGTCTATCTATCGCTCATTCGTACTCATGCTTCAGGGGCATCAACAAAATAGCTATAGTGTACCTTGGTGTGTTGTAAATTTTTAGAAAAAGTAGCACAATTCCACTGTATATCCATATGATGTTACTCATACGACTAGTCGGTGATTCTTAGTGAGAGACATGAGAGAGATGAGTACCACTGTTTAATGGCGACAATGTTGGCTCAAGGGGGGCATAAAAAGACACATGAGCATTACATACCTGTATTTTGCTGTCACTTTTTCGTTATCTAACCATCACAACATTTCTTCACCCTTTCCTGCCGATAGGTCTCCATACACACCTTGCAACATATTTTTGTTAGTCGTAACACACTTTGGGTGTGAAAAAGTATATATTCTTGTTACCGCAGTACAACAGGCAAAACTGTCGTTATGTCACAGCACAGAGACGTTTTTGTAATGCAGTTATTGTGCTCCAATATGTTTGTTTGTCGTTATGTTGGTCAGCAACCCACACATTCAGGTGGCAGCAGATCGTACAGTGGTGCCAGTTCGTAGCAAATAGTGCTGTACTACATATTGATAGCATTGCACTTTTTGTTTTTTGATTACTCATGCTTTGTTCTCCTTCTGTGCCTGTTTTTGTATTTTAAATCCCTTTTGTGGTATCCTTTTCGCGGTCGACCGACACCCAATTCAGTCTTATCGCGTTGTGTACACGCGAGTTGCACTGCTTTTTATTGAAGCCATGAGGTGCTGCATGTGATTGGGTGTGTGCGAGTAGTCTGCGCCCTGTTCAGGTTGCTGATAGGTGCGCTTATTAAATTCTCTGCAGCTTAAATTGACATTGATAAAGGTAGCGATCGACAGAAGGACAGAAGGGGATTTTGCGTAGGATTAAACATTAAAATTTAAAAATCCGCATGTCAATAAAGTCATGCCCAAAAATTGTTGGAGGGAAAGCAGACAAATTTTAATTACGTGCAATTATGTAACGAATTTAGATATATTTTTTATTATACATTTTAGCGAAAAAACCTAAAAGGAAGAGAACTCAATCTTGAGAATAAGTTTATCATATATATTGTAATAAATATATTGAACTTATTTAATATTTTTAAAAGGTTAAAAAAGTTACAAAGTTTGTTCACATCTCCAATGAATGCTCCTTCAGTCCTCCCATGCTTACGTTACTACTAAAATTTAACTACTCAACCGGCTGCCATGCCATAGATTGCTAGATTGTATGGCATATTATTCCGTGGTTGCTTGACTGGTGACAGGTGACAAGCGAGAACTGGCGGAGGAAAAGCTGACGCTTTACAGTTAGTCTTGTAAATCGTTTTCTTTATTTTTTAGATAGCCTTGCAAAAATGGGTGCTACATACAAGACAAAGACACGTTTAAAGTAGAGATGTGCAAGATAGAAAGCCAAAGAATAATAAATACAACAGCAAGTAAAAAAGAGACCGCCATAGCCGAATGGGTTGGTGGGTGACTATCATTCGGAACTCAGAGAGAACGAAGGTTCGAATCTTTCAGTGAGATTCCAAAATTAAGGAAAACTTCGTTCGGAGTCGGCTTGAAACTGTAGGTCCCTCCATTTGTGGAACAACATCAAGACGCACGTCACAAATAGGAGGAGCAGCTCTGCCAAACACCCAAAAAGGGTGTTAGCGCATTAGTTAAAAAAAGATTGCCAGTGATTCTCAAGATAGATATAAACATTTTCAAATTTGTGTTCAAAGGTACACTGATTATTTGTTTTCAGATATGGCAATTTCGTTCAAGGCATACATTTTTGTCGCGGTGAAGTTCACGAAGTAGTAATTATCGCTCCACTGGATAGGCGTGAATGATCTATAGTGCATAAATTCGAGTCAAAATCTAATATTCACTATTGAATTTTTCTGTGCCAGTCAGACAATGCAACGGTCGAAGCACTGAAAATATCTCTACTTCGGTTCGAAATGAGTGTAATCAGCAGACTCGCCGACGTTCACAGGAATTGAGAACCTCACATAATTTTGCGTAAAGGTCTTCACTTACAAGTGTAAATTACTTCAATAATAAGATCCGTTGCTCATTTAAAGCGCTGAAAGTCTTCCTAATCAGCTCTGGTAAAGTAATGTTTTCATTGTAATGAAAGATCCGCTGTAGTAATACACGCAAGAGACTGGCGCATATATTCTTGAAACGAGTTTAAGCGTTAGGTCTAGGTATTTATCTCACATGGGAAGAGGACTATTGTTAATCCTTTGTTTTTTGCTATTTTATATGCATATAGGGAAGTCGATCGATCTCAGGACTTGTTGCCTGTTTGTCATGCAAAATAAATGCTGCTAGGGCAGCCACTTCGAAGAGAGAGAATAAACATTTCGCAGAAAAACATATTTGTTAAAAATAGTGAAATTTGGATAATTTACAATAATTTTCGTTTTCCCCATTCTTAATGGGTTTTTAATAATAAAACAAATCATTGGTTGTTTTTTAAGAAACCATTATAATCTCTATAACTATCTCTCCCTCAAAAATTAAAAATTCCGTAAAATTACTTTTAGCTAAAAACTCCACTGCTGTACTACTAGGCATCCATAAATGCTAGTTGACGACAGCCACTTTGCTGTCATGAAGTTGGCAGTTGTCATTTCTAGAATAAACAGAAATTCAATTGGACTTGAAATGAGCAGCAACGGTAGTGTCGTTAACAGCGACAGTAACAACTTGCAAAAGTGGATGATGAGTATGCAGTTGAGTAGTCTTTTGAGTGCTGACCAATGCAGAGGGCGGCGGATGGTTTATTGAGTGTGTGTGAAGTTTTGAATGCGACGTGTAGTACGAGTGTTCGCGCTGAATAGGTGTTTGTAAGCGAGGAGTTATAGTAACATAAAAGCAAGCAAGGCAGGAAATATAATTTCCTACATTTTTGGCTCCATTGAAAAGTAGGAAATAAAGAATTATTTTTGAGTTTTTGAGATATCCTTTGGAACAGAAAGTAAACTGATATGCAGCACAGTATATAGCAGTAAACGGGACTGAGAAAATAAGTATAACAGCAGGTGAGAAAAGTGTGGTGGGTCAGGAAAGTAGGTGTATAAGATAGTTAAGAAGGTGTGGAAGTGAATTAAACGGGATAACTATTAAGGAAATTATTGAAAGAGTCAGTTAGAATGCAAGGGAGTTTCCAAGGTTTGCAAAAATAAAACAAAGAACATTTTCTGAATATAAATATATATTTATATGTATGTGTGTCGACAACAGTCTGCTCATGTTGATGCTGCACTACAAATTAAGGTACGTGAAATTTTATGTCACCCCTGAAAAGTAGATGAGTTTTATGGAATCTGTTTTATATCATGGAGGAGGTATGAAGAGCTCGAGCGATATTCAGACCATCCAGATGCATACATGTATAACATGAAAACTCCATATGTAAAGTATTTTACTTTTATAAGAATTAATATTAAATAAAGGACAACCAATCATATATTTATTTATTTGTCATGATTACCGCAAACAATTAGTGTTTCAGGCTTTAATTTATCAGCTATCCTATGAAATGGATCAACAGCACAAAAGAGAGTGAGTTCTTTTATGTTTTACAAGCCCAACTGGAGTAGTAAATTCTATACTAAAAATTTCGAAAATAACAAATTTTATGAAAAAAGCCTTTGCTTTTGAAGCTTTAATATGCAGCTGCACAAGCACTCGACCTTCATGTGAGAGATAAACGCGATTGGAATGCAGATGCACGTTTTCATCCTCAGCGTATATCTGCACATTCCTAATGGAAAAATGTGCAAAATACCAACAAATATAGCGAATGAAGAAAATATGCTGGTAGCAAGCAATGACGGGTATATCTACATGTGTGTATGTATGTATTTATGTTTGAGTTATACCTTGAGCTGAGGTATTTCCTAGAGAAATAACTTTCATTTAGCTCCTTTGCATATGGAACGATTTATTTGCTTTTGCATACATTGTACGAAAAATTATGTTTTGAAACAGATTTTTAACAGCACATCTGCAATAAAACACATTGGAATAGAACTAGTTCTAAACTAGTCTATTAGAGCACGGCAAGGGTACTGGTACTGCTCTAACTTCTCGGAGTGCTTACAATTGAATAGTTGTATGCGTTGATATGAAATGAAAATTATCAGCCGCAGGACAGCTTATTATGATAAATGTTGCAGGAAGCGAATATTTAGCAGCGCGAGCTCCCACATTATTTGGTGACATTCAGCGGGTCTTGGCTTCAATTCTTCGGAATGGCAAATAATGTGCCATTTACTGCTGTGCTTTATCTGTAAGTATTCATTGAATATTTATAATACTTAAAGGAGAGATGGAGAAAAAATGGAATTCTGTCGCATGAATAATTTTTATTTTGGACTATTTTGTGTGATTTTCTACAATGACCTTTAAATTGAATCAGCTGTTTCGTTTTAAAAAATAAATAAATAATTGGCGCGTACACTTCTGTTAGGTGTTTGGCCGAGCTCCTCCTCCTATTTGTGGTGTGCGTCTTGATGTTGTTTCACAAATGGAGGGACCTACAGTTTCAAGCCGACTCCGAACGGCAGATATTTTTATGAGGAGCTTTTTCATGGCAGAAATACACTCGGAGGTTTGCCATTGCCTGCCGAGGGGCGACCGCTATTAGAAAAATGTTTTTATTAATTTTGCTTTCATCGAGATTCGAACCAACGACCGCTCTGTGAATTCCGAATGGTAATCACGCACCAACCCATTCGGCTACGGCGGCCGCCCGTTTTAGTTTGAAAGGCTAAAGAGAAGCAAAAAAAAAAAAAATTTCAAAAAGTTTGGTAGCATTTTTACTAAAATGGCTTTACTTTTTCCTGGGATCGATTTTTTGACTTCTTCTTATTGATTAGCGCGATAACCTCTTACACGATTTTGGCCGTGTTTAACAGAGCGCACCAGCCGATTCTTTATCTTGCTAACCGGTGCCAGTTGGACAAATCAAGTGAAGCCTAGTCCTTCTCCACCTGTTCTTTGCAACACAGAGGAGGCTTTCATCTTTCTCTACTTCCATCTGGTACCGCATCGAACACTCTCAGAGTCGAAGTGTTTGTATCCATTTGGACGACAGAACCCAGCTGGATCCTTATTCGCCGTGCAATGTCTCGTCGTTCCATCGTTATCAGCAACGCGCAAAGGTCCAAAAATCTTCCGTAGAATAATCGTTCTCTCAAACATTCCAAGTGACGCTTCATCGGATATTGTCATCGTCCAAGCTTCTGCGCCATACGATAGGACGGTCATAATGAAAACCTTGTAGAGTGTTCGTTTTGTTTATCGAGAGAGGACTTTACTACTTAATTGCCTACTTTGGACTAAGTAGCTCTTATTGGAAAGATAGATTCTATGGTGGATTTCAAGGCTGGCATTGTTATCGTCGGTAATGCTGGTAGCTAAATAAACGAAGTCATAACTGCCAGCAGTGACATGACAAGAGGTTCTTCGTTTTGTCCTCATTCACCATCAGACCTATTCGCTTTGCTTCTGTATCCAGTGTGGAAAAGGCAGAACTAACAGCGCGGTTGTTAAAGCCGATTTCTTGACAAGTTTATTAATATTACCATTTCTAAGTTGTAATTTATTGAAATTCTTAAGTCAAACACAATTTTTTTTTTGAATTCTACAAACCAAATCATCAGTAGTCATAATCATTCATCGTTTACATTTCGTTTTCCACAATTACTAGCGCAACTACCAAGCACCGACGGTCCCACTCTACATGAGTTTTTCACTAGTTTGCATACAGTTGCGATGTAACTAGTTCGATAGTGGCCTGTTTAAATTTTTTGCTGAAGGGTTGCCTTTACGTAAACACACACAAGCCAGCACAATCAAAAGCTGCTTTTGGCGCCTGAAAATATGTTATGAATTCCACTTGCCCACAATATGATTTTGCAATTTGTTACTTTTACACCTTTTTTCCGTCAACATACCACTCAAGAGCAACTGTAGAAATTCTAGGTGTGCTGACAGCTTTGCTGTTCCTTTTTTGTTGCCGCTGTGCCAAGTGACACCAAACAGCTTTGCTTGCATTGACTTTCATACACACGCGTACACACGAGCTCCCAAATTGTTTGCCTGGCCTGTATGCACAGCCTTGGAGCTATTGCTCTTTTGTATATTTTATTCATGAATGCAATAGTTCGCATCAGCATTTTTAGCAATTTTTTCACACATTGCGCGCTTTATGTACTCTACTATGTAGTTAGTCGGTTGGTTGAAGGATATTTCAGATATTTCATTTCAGCGAGTTGCAATGCAAAGTTGTAAGATTTTGCCGTATGTGTGGCGCGAAAGTGGCGAGAAAATTTACGCTCAATGGAATGGGGAAAAGAACAAATTGCTAGTGTACATGAAATATGGACTATCTGCCCGTCTGCTGTTTGACTTAGCTCAGTGAGCCGCTGGACAATCGGTTGGTTTTCGACGATTAAACGATAGTGTCTGAAAAAAGTGTAGCAACAATAAACATAAACGAGAGCAGCAAAATAGATAGAATTTCACGGCAGCAGCATTGCCACTCGAACGCCAGCAATAGCCTTCTTCCCCAAGGCGTACTCTTACTTGATCTTCAGCATTCGCTTGGGCTGCTACACTCGTTGAATTGCTCCTGAAGTTGCACCGCTAAGACTTGCAATATCTACACCTTCTACTACTCTCAGATTTTGGCTGCTGTGAGATTTAGAATGTGTTTATAGTTTTACAAAATCGCCTGCAACAATTGCAATGCAGCGAGCCACATGCCATAAGCAGAAATGTTTCAGCTTTGATTTTCGTTGTACGCTTTACGGGTTTATAAATCTTAATTGGAAAAGTTTTTTGCTGTTGGTACATTTTTATGCGCGTTTTCACCAATCTCAACTTGTATACTAGGATATGTACATAATAACGGTTTTGCTTACTTTTGGCATTTGTGCGATTTTGCAATTTGTGTGTTTGTTTGTTTGCTCATTGTGGCGCTGTGTGTTCATTAGTGGCTGCGTAATGCAGCAGTGCCAACTTTTTTGCTATGAATGCAGCTGAGCTGATGCGCGTTTTGGCATTAAATGCCAAACCGTGAAATTAGCGAGAGATATGCGAAAAATTATGTTAATAAAAAAAAGGCACGGAGAATAAGGAATAATGCTATGTGGCGGAAAACATTACAAAAAGGTGTTTGTGCTTTGTTTTGTGGCTTTTTTCACCAGAAAGTTATCGCTGCCTAGCTCTGCTCAACTGCGATCAACTGTCAAAGTATTGGTGGGTAGCTGCTGGCTATTCTGAAAAACTTTTTTGCAACTCTTTATATGTATGCGTTATAAATATTAACTGCAAATCGCGCTTATCGTTCACAAACAGATAGAGATTTTATTTATTTTAAATCAGACTTCCGATAATTTTTTTTTCATTTCACTTTCCTTTGTAAAATTGCGTATTTTAGCTTAGATGTAAATTTTGTATTTCACGCCGCCATGAGTTTTAATTAAAAGTTAAAAGAGAGGCAATTACAGTAGTGGAGTTATAAGAGTTTTTAACATCGACGACAAGGTAAAAAAATTTATATTTAAAATATTTACTACAACAAAATACTGGTAATGGCCGCAATGTATTTCCGTTTTTGAATTGAATACCAATAAGCTGCTAGTAAGAATTATTAAAATAATCCGTTTGCAAAAATTAATAAATGCACAAATAATATATGAAGCAGTGCATATCGTATTGCTCACATACAGTGGCGGTCAAAATAATAGTAGCGCGATATATTATCAAGTTGTGACTGTGAATTTTTGTACTTAATTTTTTCATTTAATTTTTTTATAAATTTTTTTTTTTTACAAAACACACCAAATATTTGAGTACAGTCTATCTAATGGAAGCGAGGCCGCCAAGGTTCAAGCTTAGCAAGTTAGGTTAGACAAGAACTAAGACAACATACTCGGTGGCCTAAAGGCCCATTGTGATCTCTGCATTTGCTTTCCATCTCCAAACTAAGTTGCTTAAACCACTTAGATCTTTTTAAGAAGGTAACCAGTCCCTCCAGTGAGGTTAGGTTCGGTTAGATTTGGCAGCCGCATCGCACATAGAGACAACGATGCCACTCAGACCACGAAGTGGGTCCGTTGGGAGCCGCGGGGGCTGGGCTATATTTCCCTTTACATATTGAACCATCCTGAGCTTTTGACAAAGCGTAAAAGGTTGTTGATACCTAAAGTGTATAGATTATCTATATTCGTTAAGAAGTAGGATCTTAAATATCGGTTCCTGCTTCTGGCTAGAGCTGGGCATGTGCAAAAAGGTGTTGAATTCTTTCCAACTCCTCCTCATTTCTGCAGATTCGACAGAAATCATGCGTGTAAACGCCTAGTCTCCTTGCATGATTTCCTATGAGACGCGAGGGCCCCTACTAAGGTCCCAATTTGAAGTCTACTCAATTTTATAACGTAGATTTAGTCTTGGCCATATTTGCCTAGCAATTTCACAAGTGTTAACGCTATTCCGTCTTTGATTTGCGGAACTGATTAGTGAGTCCTTAATAAGAAGCTTACAAGTTGCGAGAGGGACCTCCATAAAATTACTTATGTTTAACATACAGGTACCTTCTCTTGCAAGTTGGTTACCCCTACAGTTCCCTGGTATATCTCTGCGGCCTGGAACCCAGCATAAGATTATACGATATTGCTTGGCCATCTCATTAAGAGATTGGCGACAACGTAAGACACTCCTTGATGTTGTTCGGAATGCATCCAGGGTTTGTAGGGCAGCTTGGCTGCCTGATAGAATGCAGCTATCCGTTGATGATATTCTGTTCATCTTTAATCATTGTAAGTGAATAGTGTTTATTTCCGCTTGAAAAACACTACAGTGATCCGGCAGTTTAAAGGGTTCTCCCTCCAGTGAGACATTTAGGAAATTTCCCAGGTCTTCAGTGAAATAATCGCCAATATATTTGCCACAAGTTCTTTGAAGTGAAGAGGAGGTTTTATGCCGACTCAAATTCTGCTTCATCTCTTCAACACCTGCGGAAGTCATTGTGAGGTACACCCATTTTACTGCCTAAATTTCGGAGCTGATTTAAAAAAAAAATCGCTGCTCTCACTATCACATATTGAAAAAAGGGTGCATGGGCTAAAGCAAATTCAGAACAGAATTTGAAAAACGTAATTCTCATGGATGAATCTTCTTTTTGGGGGAATAGTTACATACGTCAGCTCTGGTGTACTGCTGATAATCAACACTTCAATGAACAGTTAAGCATTCTGTTAAGGCTCATGTTTGAGGCTGATTCTTCGAAAAAGGAGTCAATCAAGGTGAGAAAGGGCGATAAGCGGTCAATTATTTGTGTTTACCGCCAATTTGTATGCAGTTGTGGTGAGTAAAATTTACCAGAAAACATTACTTCTGTCAGCAGTGAAGATATTTCGAGGAACTAGGTAACCTTGTATTCTAAAAGAGCACAATGAGGCAAAGCAGCGAAGGCGATGGTGTAATTTTTTACATAATCTAATATTTAACATTTTTGTTTTCTGTTTTTTTTTTTCAAATTATCTAACAAAATGGCGAAAATCCAAGTACATTTCTTCAATAAAAAAGCTTCGCATAAAAAATCATCTGCCATTCGTGGGAAGCATACAATTGAGGGAGCATAAAGACCCACACTACAAATTGGAATAGTAGGTTAGCTTAAACACATTTCAAGGATTTCAGGGAATACTATCTTTTTCGAAAAACACACATGTATCCCTCTTTTTGCTCTTGGCCGTGCTTTTATTTCTACGAAAGTCTATCAGAATCGCTAAAGAAAATATGCTCTCAAGACAAGCTTAAAGGGCGAGCAAAGAAGCACCAAGAGATAGTTAACTCCTTAAACACTCAGACTGAAAAGTTCATTGTATTCAAAACTCTGGAAAGCAAAAGGGTAGATAGCCAAGGAGTAAAGAAGAGAAGTAGCAGAAAGAAAGAGGGAGGATAGAATAGAGAGAGAGAGAGAGAGAGAGAGAGAGAGAGAGAGAGAGAGAGAGAGAGAGAGAAGTGAGACACAGTTACAGCTAGTCCTGTGAGCATTTTCCAGATTCTTTGCTAAATCTGAAAATATCCTCTAGATTGAGACAACGAATATTACTCTTTCTTATGACATCGGAACCCAAAATTCGTGCTTAAGCAAACGCAGAACACTCACAGGGGAAATGCTCAGTGCTATCCGCCTCCTTTAAACGAGACAGGCAAATCGCATGCTCAATGATTCCAATGGTGGTCATAGCTGACGCCATTGATTGTGCCCTGTAATAATATCGACCATCAACCGGAAGACTTTTCTATCACATTTTAGAAGAAAGTTGGACAGTTTTCTGTTTGGACTAATTGGAAAGCACTTTGTGGTTCTGCAGCGTTCTAGACTGGGTCATCGGTCTTTTCTTCTACATTGCATGCATAATCGCTGATTCAGTCAATGGTTTCTGTAGAGCTGATTGCGATTATTAACTCTGGTCCCTGCGCGGTAACCGCTGACCGGAAGTTGGTCAAGTCATCGGCAATTTTATTTCATTGTAAATCATATTAATATGTATGTATGGAAACTCTGGCATAAATTATTCAGCAGAAAAAAACATTTTTTGTTTGTTCATGAAATTTTGTATTTCCAATTTTCTTAAACTCGACTTTTGTTTTTCGTCCATGTGCAACATCTTTGTATTGCCTTCGGACGTTTGTATATTTATCCCATTTGCTATTCAAGAGCCACACTCAACTCCATCTGCAGAGAATTAAACATTTTTAATTGCTATGGATTTTGCACATCCGTTTGGCAGACTTGTTGATATCTGCACTCGACTCATAACGTCGTTCAGCTACAGTGGCCATGCCCGGTGGGCTTTTGTTTTGTGTCATTCCATGTATGCATAATACCAGCATCAAAGTGACCTCAGGAGAGTTTTCGAATTTCCCTAGCTGGCGAGCGCACATGCTTACGTGCACACATACATAGGCACTACAAAGACTGCCTGGTTGCCTGCGCTATGGCAACTAAGGTCGCATCTACCTGGATGTGACTTTTTATTTTTAATTTCATTATGGAATGGTATGAAATAGGAAACAGGAGAAAAATATTTCATGTTGCTTCGACTGGAATGCAGGATAAGAAACGGAGTTAGGCATAAGCCAAAAATATATGTAAAAATCAAGAGGATGGGAGCGAAATTGAAAGAATGCACACAAAGGGGAAATAGAAGAAACCAGACGAAGTGAAGCTAGGCATATTAGAGAGAAAGAATGTTCGTACAAACAATACCAGTGGGCAAAGATTTGCGATTTCTGGCATTTGCCTATTATGTACCAGAATAATAGAAGCCTAGTCCGAAGCTTTTTGCGCAAGAAAAAATGTAGGTGTAAGCTGCTGGGATGTTACTCCTCTCCTTTCTGCTTTATGACAATGTATACATATATCTTTGGGATTAAAATCTTATGCAAGACTTGTTTCTATGTAGATACCTACGCGTGTGCCACATGATCGTATGTATGATTGTCTGCTTCTTCTTTTTATGATTGGCTACATTTCGGTTAAGCTTTGTGTACTTCCGTTGATAAAATTAAGTCGAGCATGATTGAAAAGCACTAAACTGAACTTGAATGAACTGAAAACAAGATGCTTTCAAATGTTAAAGGATAACCAAAACATTTGTGGAGATTAAACGTTTAAAGCAGAAGTATTTAGTAGAAGTGGAAGTTGAAACCACTGGCTACAAAGTAGCGGAGAAGATTAATTTCGTAGCTGACGTTTATGTTGACATGGATGTTGTTGTAGCTGATAACAACCACAGAGTCGTGTTATGCGCTGCTTTACGTCCTCCCTTGGTTTATTGATATTATTATTGTTTCTGTTGCTTTACTGTATTGAATTTGTGTGAGCTTTGTCTGTGTGTGTGGGAGTGCTTTTTATGTGTTTGTGAAAACGTGAAACAACGACTTACGAGTCATTTTCATTGACTTAATGGTGGTTTGTCTGGTGTTGATGGTTCTTAGCTAAATCGTTATTAGCTGCTTGTTTTCGTAAGCCACCCGCTTTTGTGCTACGAGTGAGTGTCATCATAAATATCAATTAAAATTTTATACAAAATTTAAAGTCTAAGTAAGTCTAATAATTTTGGTAATTTACGAGTAATTACTTTGTTTAGAGAGCTCTATTATGTGACCTCAAGAGGTATTTAGTTGTTTGGCTTGCTAGTAAGCTGAGAGGTTTCTAAATATCCCCTTGGAAGCGACCATTAATTTGCTTTGAATTTTTGAATTCTCAGCACTGACGCAACTAAATATGTATGCACGAGCATCGTTTGAAAAGTCCGTGCAAAAACAAAAACTACTTAATTGTTTGGGGTAAACCTTTTTTATATTTTTCGCTATAGAATAATTTTAGGCTTAAACACTTCGCCCATCGCTGTTCTAGTTTGTTAATCTCTTCCTAATAATACGATTTGTCCAAGTCTGTAAAATAGCGATTCGTTTCTGCAATCACCTCCTCGTTTGAATAAAATCTTTCTTCGAATTGGGGAGCGTACCGTAGTTCGAGAAATCCCAGGGGGCCAAGTCGAGAGAATATGAGGGGACGTGAAAGGAGTTGGAACCCTATTTCCATTTCCGAGTTGGAACCCTCCATCGCTGAGGCGTGAGCTGGTACATTGTCGTGAAGGAAAAAGAAAATCACTCGACTTCCTCGATTCAAAGGAACGCCAAATACAAAGAAATAGACAAGTGAAACTTGGCGAGTGTTCTTCCAAGAGATGCTATTAACTAAACACAACCACGATATGCGCCAGTAGTGCAATTTATCCAACTGTACACGGACTTTTCAAACGACCCTCGTATGTTTGCTCCTTACTTAATAGCGGTTAGTACGTAAGCACTAGTATTTTTTGTTTAAATATTCTTCATATTACAACAAAACCAATATCAAGCAAAGTTTCAAACTTTGTATAAAATTGTTTGAAAGTTTTCAAAATTTCATCAAAACTTCCAACATCTTAACCGGTTAGGTTAGGTTAAATGGCTGCCCTAGCTTAGGGCACACTTGAACGAATATTTAAAATTCGTCCGTTGTGTTGCCATACACGGGAGAGGAGAAAGGAGAAGGGAAGGAAGAAGGAGCCTTGGGATTAGGGACGATGATGACCATGCATTTTACGACGGCGCCGACGGTGGCTGATTTGCGTTCGTAATTAGCCGCAACAAGTTACTGATGAACTTCACCAAATTGGTGATATTTAGACCCGCTATATCCGCAGGCGTAGCGAGAAAATGAGAGCGCAGATGTCTAAATCTTTGCCAGCTGGGAAGAAGGTGTTGAGATGATGATCTTAACCAGAATTTCTAGGATTTTTGCAGTTTTATAGCCGATTTCTTCTTCGGCGGCGGTACGTAGTGGACGAGAAATGTTGCTCCATTGCTCGTGCATGCCGGTTTGTTGGGCAGTACTCTCTTAGAGGGGGAGTGAGAGTCGATTGGTGAATCTTCGAGCTTTCTGTTGTGATTGCAGCTTTTCGATGTTGAACATTCTTTGCTTAGGTAGATGTACGTTTTTTGCTGCACAGAGGTGTGTGCGTAGTTTGCCTGCAAAAAGGTAATGATCCGAGTCGATGTTGGGTCCTCAGATCATATATAGATCTAAAACATTAGAAGCGTGTCTTCCATCTATCACAAAATGATCGTTCTGGTTTCGCGTTTTTCGATTAGGAGACAACCAGGTAGCTTGGTGTATCTTTTTATGCTGGAATCTGGTGCTGCAGACTGGTATGTTTCGGGCCCCGGCGAAGTCAATCAGCCTCTGTTCGTTATCAGCCTCTGTTCCGGATGTTTCGTTGTGCAGGCTGAATTTTTCGACTGTGGGACCAAAAAATCCCTCCTTGGCCACCTTGGCGTTAAAGTCGAAAAGCACGATTTTTATGTCGGGGTGGGGGCAGTGCTCATAGGTACGCAAATGAGCGAGATGTTAAAGAATCGGGCTTTGCTGCGGATTATTGCGAGACGCTCGTCCACCGAAGGGAACGCCAGTACTTGGCGACAAAGTCTCTCTCCCACAACAAATCCGACACCGAATTTGCGCTCTTTTACATGGCAGCTGTAGTAGACGTCGCAAAGTCCTATGTTTTTCTTGCCTTGTCCCGTGCATCGCATCTCTTGCATGACAGTGATGTCAGCCTTTACTCTCACGAGGACATCAACCAGCCGGGCAGAGGGACCTTCTCCATTAAGGGACCGGATATTCCAGATGAAGCCCTCAAATCGTAATCTTTAGTTCTCATCTGAGGACTTGTACATGTTTTCATTGGAGGATTTTTTAAGTGACCGGCCCCAAATCCAGCGTACAACCAACTATCCTGGGATGCTTCATCTTCTCACGTTGGCTCACTCCCGAACGGGTATTTGGAAGCTACCCTGAGGATACTTGGACTAATCCCGGAAGTTGTTAGCTGCTTCAACCATATGTGCTGGGAATCGTCCTGGCCACTGCCAAGTGAATGGCGATCAGTAACTTTCCCCACTTGCGAGGACTTCTACATATGAAACTATCTTCCGCTTTTCTTATCATTTGATATTTTATGCCCGAGGTTACGAAATCGACCACTACCGAATGACAGTTATGCATCAGCCCATTCGGTTACGGCAGCGTTCTGACAGACCTGGTTGCATAGGACAATTTCATACACGAAGTGCTTCGAATTTTGTATTACATATTTAAAAAATTAGATGTTGCATAGAGTTTGGCAACTCGCCAAGTTAATAAAATCGTAAACGAGAGCAATATTTAATTTTTGTTGAAGTCGAGGAAGCTTATTCCGACATAAAGTCGTCTTGTGGGAGCCCAAAGTTTTGAAGCAGTGCAGCAAATAGCTAGGAGTTATGTTTACATGTAGCGGTGATTCAACTCCTGCAGTCAGAGATAGCATCAACGTCGCCAATAAAGCGTATTATGCCAATCTTGGTTTGTTCGAGCCTCGACTCTTGACTAAAACCACAAAGTTAACTATGTACAAAACCCTCATTCGACCAATTTTAGCGTTTGGAGGTGAGGTGTGGACTCTGAAGGTTGCTGACTGCGCACAGGTTGCTAACGAACAATTTTGCTAATGAATGCCGGTAGCTATAGCATCCGGTATAACTCGGAATTAAACGATCTTAATCAGAAAGAGGCAGCTGTGCGATTTGTTAAAGTACAGCGCATAAGATGGCTAGGCCACGTTATCCGTAATCCTGCTGACCTTAGAAATCATTTGAAAGATTTGGGAATTCAAAAGCTCAAGAACGACATCTTTGGAGGAACATTGTGTAGGAAGGGGTGCGTTAACCTCCTTGTGTATAAATGATGATGATGAGTATGCTCAATATGTCAATACAACAAAGTCAAAAGCCAAACGAAAAGGAAGTTAAATTGAAAACGATTGCTTCCTTCCCTTCATTATTTGCTTTCCTTTGCGTTTGTGTTCCTCAAAATAGTCGGAATATTTTCATTTCGTAGTGCTCTTACTATGTATACATTCCCTATATGTTTACATATATACAAACAGCAGCTCGACATATAAATATGTATGTACGTATGCACATTTAAGCGAATATTCAGCTTTAAGGTGTGGCATTGCGGTTTTTGATATTGTCACCGAATGCAATCAATCCCACAAACCGGAATGTTATTGAATTGAGTGAGTGCAAGAGAGCGGAAAGTGAGGGAGAGCACGACTATTTTCGGAAGGCGGATATTCGTGTCAGTCACACAATCTATCAGCTTGACACTGCACAGCACTCACGTAATTAGAAACTGTAGCTGTATATACGAACGATTAAGAGTGGCACTAACAGATGTTGCCATGGCGATTTGTAAATGGAACTGCACTATGTACAGTTATGGTATATGTAAATATGTGTGCTTTTCTCTTAAGTACTGAGGAAATCATTGCTAATTGTGAAAGTCTATTATTCTTCTTTTGCCTGCATTTGCCATTGCTAAGCAACATTACCCACAGCTGTTGTTTTCCGTATATCTACAACTACAATACAAATATACCGAGACATTTTTCCAAATTTCCCCAACCTAAAATAACAACACTGCTAGTCAAAATTACTACACACCACCACCAGGTTTGACAACAAAAACTTTTCAATTCCTTATTCAAATGTTTATTTGCTTTCCTCCCTTTAATGAAGCGGAAACGTGCGTTTGTGTAATTATTTTGTATAATTTGGAGTTTGTTATGCTCATTTAGTCACATACATACACAAATATTTTCTTTATCTGGCTTAGTCAGTTGCTCGCTCATTATATGTATGTGTATGTATTTAGCTTTTCCGTTAGACCTACATATACACAACTACATCCATACGCCCATATTTTATTTACAAAGGTAATATAAATTCTGTGAAAATTTCACTGAATTTGCCGTGAGTGTTGATTTGTTTTGTGGTTGAAGGTTTGTAGATTCCTCAGGTGCGTCTGGTATGCAGAATTGAATGCAGAAGAGTTTCTGTGTAATTGTTTAATCATTTAAATTAAGGCTTGAATAATTTACTGTTTAATGAGATTATCAAAGAAGAGGCAGAAGCAAAAGCAGTAAGTTAATTTTGAAGTTCAAGGTGGAGTATTGTAAATGTAAAGAAATGTGGGTAAGGTTTTGGAAAAGGATTCCACTAATGAAAGGCTTAAATTAGAATGTAATTTTAATAAGCAGCTGCGCTGAAACATTTGCTGTTGAAAAGTTTCCAGATTATCACTTGTACAATCCGCGAAAAATTTATAGCGGCTTAGCATTTTGACGATTTTTGGTTTTTTTTATGTAAATTTCTATTTATAAAATTATTGTTTATGATATAAAAAAGCTCATGCTAACTCAAGATTCAAACGTAGTTCAAGATAAATAAAAATTCGCCAAATTTTTTTTTTTTTTCTTAGTTTGAAATTTTCGAATCAGAATTTTGAAAAAATTAAATAAAAAAATTGGGTGCGCGGTTTAATAGCCCAGTAAATTGTAATATTAGGCCTCTTCTTTTCTCTTTGGTAACGCTGAAATACAGCTGCCTAAAATTGCATGAGATAGTGAGCTGTAGCAGTTTAATGAGTAGTAGCTTATGGCTCATTATATATAAGTGGCCACGTTTTGTTTTATCACAACAATTTTTCGCCATCCACTTTCGGAATCCGTTAGATTAAGAAGTCGTCTTCAAGTTATGCAATCACTTCTTAAACTTAACCTCTTGGTTTCGTTAATTTTGCATGCAATTTTAGTTGCAACGGCGTTTTAGTCAATCAAAATCTTAGTAGTAGGTGTAAAAGTGTGTGAAAATTTAATATTATCGCGACTATCTTTGTGAAAATAAAAAAAAAACCGGTGAGATAAGTTTATTTAATTGATATTCTGTAGCTAATGCCCAAATTTTTATTATTCCTCATTCAGTAATGTCCAGAAGGAAAAATTGCACACCAGAGAAACGCGCCCCCATAAAAAAATTAATTGCTGATGGAAAAACTTATGTGGAAGTGCAAAATATTATTGGTTGCTCACCAGAATGGTACGGAATGTCATCAAGTACAAACCAAGTGACAAAAAGCGTGGAAGAAAGCTAGCAATGTCGGCAAGAGAAATTAAGTCTATCGTCAGATACTCAAAACAGTTTCCATTTGCGGCTGCTACTGAGATAAAAGATGCCCTAAAAATATCTTTGAGCGTTGGAACTGTTCGTCGGCGTTTGCATGAGCACGACCTGAGTGCCTACAGTCCAAGAAAAGTACCGTTGTTGACAAAACCGCATGTAGAAAAGAGACTTCGATTCACCAAAGAACATATAAATTGGCGTTCGACCAAATGGCGCAACATTTTATGGTCGGACGAGTCGAAGATTGTCTTGTATGGTGGAAAGGGATCGCGCCAATATGTAAGACGACCACCAAACACCGAATATCAGCCAAAGTATACAACAAAAACAATAAAGCATGGTGGTTCTAGCATTATGGTCTGGGCATGCTTTTCTTGACTAGGCGTGAGACCCATTCATTGGGTTAAGGAAATGATAACTGGCGCTTCGTATGTTGATATACTCAAGAACATCATGCTGCCATATGCCAGAGAAGAAATGCCACTTGTTTGGACGTTCCAGCGAGACAGTGACACCAAACACACGTGCAAAGTTGCTAAAAGATGGTTTGAGGAGAGTCAGATCAACGTAATGGAATGACCGCCACAGTCAACGGACATAAACCCCATTGAAAGTTTGTGGGTTGATGTGAAGGAGGCAGTAGCCCAACGGAAGCACTCATGTAATAAGCAAATATGGGAAACTGTAAAGAGCGTATGGGGGTCGATTTCGATTGAAAGGTGCCAAAAACTTGTTGACTCAATGCAACGCCGTTGTGCTGCAATTCTAAAGAATAAGAGTCATGCAACAAAATACTAATTTAAATACTAAACAGAACCCTATGTAAAAATCAAAATAAAATCACCATTATATAAAAGTTTTGTCAACATTTTTCTTACAATTTGTTACACTACTAAGTTTTTGACCGCTCAAAATTCGCTGCAGTTTTTCTAAATATAATTTTACCTTACTGAAATAGGATAAACGTTGGATTTTTTTTAGTGATTTGTTGTGTTTGACATTTGGGCTATAAGAGGGAAAAAATAAAATTTTTTATAAAAGCGATTACACGCACTTTTTTAACCCATTCCATTTTTCGTATGTGCACTACTAAGATTTTGACCGCAGCTGTATATAATCATACTCGCTAACGGCAAGAGCTCGATAACTTTGTTGTTGCTTCCACATGCAAAGTTTATTGTTAAGTTAGTCGAGCTGAGAAGTAGTGAATAAAATAAACCTAATATATTATACAATAAAATGTGAGGTTAAAATGGTTAAAAATTCTTTTCGATTTTCGATAATTTTTTTCCCGAAGGTGTTGCGTATTCTTCATAAAAAAAAATCAAAAATGGCTTGCATTTTTTATATGGACAAACATGCGCAACATGGCCAAAAAAAAAAAATTATAAAAAATCAACAGTATTCATGCGAATCTCCAGGTGTAGCTAGAGCAAGAAATAAAAAGTTTGCTGTTATTGCTGTTTGTTACTAGGATCTGACGGAACAAACCTGACTCAAAAAAGTAACAACAACAAGGCTTCACACGAGAGAAGTGGTAGTAAATCGGCGCTAGTCGCTTATTTGGATTATTTTAGTAAAAATACTGAATCAACAACAATTCAACAATTCAATTTAACAACAATATCAAATATCATAGCATTGTTTGTGGAGCGTATTTCACTGGATAGCGCTGCTCTTCACAACTGGACTCTAATAGATATAACGAACTTTATAAAAAAAAAGATTATGAATCAATTAAAAAGGAGTTATCTTTAATTAGAGGCTTCAAAGAATGTTAAGTTTCCATCGAAGCCTTGGTACTAAGTACGAATAAGGCAGTCAGTTAAATCAACCTAAGAATTCTCAAAAAATCCCACACTCATTGAATGACTCCAAATTTCTCTCTCTCAATTCAAACATTACAGCTGAATTTAAGTGCGATACTCATACATAAAAGTTGCATATTTTTTGGCGTAATTTGCATATACAGATATATATTTTTTTACGAAATATTCATGGAAAATACAAAATAAGCTGCTTCCATTTAGAAGTATCATTGAATTATTATAAATAAATTGAAATATGCATTGGCTGGTAAGAGAGGCAGAGAGCAGGCGTAGTACATTTAAGTAGATACTTGTGTAGAAAACAGAAGGAAGAATTATAAAACAACATTATTGAGAGACAGAGGGAGAGAGAGAGTGCAAAAAGCGTAAATGGCAGACTACAAGCAGACGAAGTGTGCACTTTACAAGCGTCAGCAGACAAAACTGCTGATGCAGGCTTGTTTTGCTGACAAGCGCTTAATTTTATGTTTTTGTGTTTATAGCACAAGTATGTGAATATTTTTATTTATGCAGCGAAGCTTATTTATAATGCGCTTACGTGTATGTATGTATATGCATACTTTGTATGTGACTTCGAATGGGTACCCAGCTGAAAATTGTAGTAAACATTGGTACATTTACGAAGTATTGTACGAAAGGGATTCCAAATATACTTACATACAAAATTTTCTGTTGGATATGTAATTTCTCTTGGCATAGCTGGTGCATTGTCATGACAATTTCTGTCATTTGTTTTAGTGATTTTTTATTGCTTGATTCTCTTACGCGTATGGATACAGGTACGCCCATTTTCGACAATTTTCATTTCATTTCTTCATTAGCTTTAATACAATATATTTATGTATATATATGCAAACGTTATCTCAAAACTAATTTCCAGCTGGGTTTGTATATAAACATACCGGCATTTATACCATAACACATTCCCCACATCTCTGTCGTCGTAAATGCTCATCTTCTTCCTTTTCATCATCATACTCAACGCATAACAATAGTGTGTTGTCGTTAATGTCTAAAGTTGTAATAAATAATGTAATTACGCCATATAACAGCGGCACAACATACAATAGCAATAATAGTAACAACGTCGGTGAAACACAGAAAGCAACAAAAACAAAAATATGTCAGCAGATAAATTATATTTTTTCACACACACACACATACATACACACGCATGGAATGGTTGAGCGCCTGAAATGATGATGTACCACGAGTGCTCGTAAAACTGATTGTCGAAATGCAGATAACGTATACGCCGCGGTGTACAGTAGAGGTGCATATGTACGTAAATATGTGTGTATGTGTGTGCTATACCTACTTGCAATTATAAAGCTGGTGAATGATATGCTTATGCAATGTGATAATATGACTGCGTATACATTTTTGAGTACTTTTACACACACATATACGCATATATGTACACATGCAAGCATGAGAATGAAGGCATACATTGGATGCACATACGAAAAAAGTAAAGCAGTGAGACGAATTTCTGCAAATGGCAATCGCAGAAATTGAAAGCATGAAAAGCACATACAAATCTCTCTCATATATGCTGTATTTTACCATTTTTAAGACACCAGTCATCTGTTTGTTAATTTTTTAAATTTACGAAATACTAGGCTGTTCAATAAGTTTTGCGATTCGATAAAAAAATCTCAATTTTATGGTTTGAAATGCACTTTATTATTCAGTAGGGAGACTCCTGGATATCAGTACACGAGATTCGAATGCATGAATTCCATCCCTTAAGTGGGAAGCTAGAAAACTCCAAGATCCTTAAACTCTCTGCTTTGTATAAGTAGTGAATTATGAGAAATAATGCAGGATCTGTTAAAATGTACTGACACCTCGAAAATGTTAAATGAAAACCTTTTTTAATATTGAAAGACAGACGCGATGCTCCAACGATGAAGATTGCTCAAGTCGAGTTAAAGCTTGTGGACATCCACTGTGTCCTTAACAGAGCAAATAATTTGTGTCCGCAAAGAGCAAATAATTTGAAAAAGTAAAAAGTTTGTTTATGTCGGGTTAAGCGGTTGGTAAACCACTGTTCTGATATCCCAGTGCCCAAATGGCCGTGTCGTCATCACACTTGACATAATTGCGAATGTTTTGTTGGCTATGGCTGGGCAACTCCTGCAGATATTTGTAATCAGATGCTCCAAGAGTGATCTTCTGCTTACTTCTACTACTATTCTTGGTCCATTTTCAAGCCTACAGCTTTTGCAGTAAGCGATGTTCTAGCGCCCGTACCTATAGATCAGTGCTTATTACATCAAATCTAGTAATTTTGTGAATTGACGCCAGATGCTATATATGATTCAATTCTAGTAGAAAATGGAGATAAATATTCCCGTTTACCAATTCTGACTTTCAATTAACGACTATATTTTCTGCCTAACTCACGGCGAGCTCATTGACGTAATTTTTTAATGAAGAAGAACCCAACTGAAGTTGAAGTCTGTTCTAAGTGTTATGTTAAATAGTTCAGTATTCTTTGCGTTCGAATCTCGGTGAAACACCAAAATTAAGAAAAACATTTTTCTAATAGCGGTCGCCCCTCGGCAGACAATGGCAAACCTCCGAGTGTACTTCTGTCATGAAAAAGCTCCTCATAAAAATATCTGCCGTTCGGAGTCGGCTTGAAACTGTAGGTCCCTCCATTTGTGGAACAACATAAAGACGCACACCACAAATAGGAGGAGGAGCTCGGCCAAACACCTAACAGAAGTGTACACGCCAATTATATATACAGGGTTGGCCATATTAAACTGACCCATGTGATTATTAAAAAAATATGGAAAAAGAAACATTTTTTTGTGTTTCATTGTGAAAAACATTTAATTTAGTTCAAGGAGATTCGTTTACATCACTTTTTGAATATGATATCGCGCAAGTGGTCGCCCTTAGCTCGTATAGCGTAATGTGCCCGTTTTTCGGCGTTTTCCATAGTTTTGGCCAGCGTCTCGGCCGATATGGCGGCTATTTCCCGTCGGATATTGGCCTTAAGTGCGCCTAGTGTCTTTGGCTTGTTGACGTAAACCTTAGATTTCAAATAGCCCCAAAGAAAAAAGTCCGGTGGCGTCAAATCCGGTGATCGTGGCGGCCAGTCAAAATCGCCGCTTTTTGATATCAAACGGCCAGGGAACAAAGTCTTCAATAAGTTGACGGTGGCTCGTGCTGTGTGTGGTGGTGCGCCATCTTGCTGAAACCAGAAGTGCTCCATACCATTTTCACGAACAATCGGCATCACAAAATCGGTTATCATGGCCCGATAACGCTCTTGATTGACGGTCAATGGTTGGTGTTGACCATTTTCAAAGAAGAACGGCCCAATGACCATATCAGCGCAAATGCCACACCAGACTGTAACTTTTTGGTCGTGGAGAGGTACCTCTTCAATAATTTGAGGGTTTTCAGTGGCGTAGAAACGGCAATTTTGCTTATTTACGGTTCCGTTCAAGGAGAAATGGGCCTCATCACTCATAATGATTTGATGCCAAAAATCCTCATCAGTTTGGGCCATTCGGACGACAAAATTGGCATATTCCAAGCGACGAGGCTTATCGGCCGGCAACAGTTGTTGATTTAGTTGTATTTTGTACGGGAATATCCCCAAATCCAAACGAATGATACGTCGTAGAGTGGTCCGAGGGATGTCCAACTGAGCAGAACGACGATTACCTGACGTTCGCGGCGATGACTCGATACTGGCTCGTACGGCCGCGATATTTTCGTTAGATCGTCTTGGCCGTTTTTTATTTGGACGTCGGGTATTAGCCACAGTGCCGGAAGACAAAAATCGTTTATGCATTTGCTTGATTGCGTTCTTTGACGGCGCACTTTTCACTTTATTTTTTTTTCTCCACGCACGTTGCGTTTTTACAATCGAGAAGGAATTTTGAATGTACAGCTGAACAATTTCAGCGCGTTCTATTGGGGTGTACTGTTTCATGGTATAAATCTCCTTCGACTGACGCTTCCAACGCGGTATGTCATTAGCTGATCTGAAATTACAGTAAAAAGTTATAGGGTTACTCAATGGGTCAGTTTAATATGGCCAACCCTGTATATATATATATATTCTTTGTCCAGTCTCAATTTATGATTTACTTTGGGCATGGGATGAAAAAGAATTACGGAAAGTTTTCCCGTATCAAGAGAAAGATGATGTGATTCATCCATTTTCAGTACATCTGACCCAAAAATGGATCATTTAAGTCTGGCTAAAGGTGGACAGTGGCAGAGAAAATAAAAAAATTATCTAAATAATTGGCGCGTACACTTCTAGGTATCTGACCGAGCTCTTCCTCTTATTTGTTTGATGTTGTTCCACAAAAGGACGGCCCTACAGTTTTAAGCCGACTCAAAATGGCAAAAGCCTTTTCATGTTAGAAATACACTGGAAGGTTTGCCATTGGCTGCCGGGGGGTGACCTCTTTAGAAAAACATTTTCTATTATTTGATGTTCATACACATTCGGCTACGGTGGCCGCCAATATATCTGGCAGAGAAATGCTATGGTCGTAGATAATGCCTATGGTTACCATATGCCGTTCAGATAGACTGTGCTCCATAATAAGTCGTATTAGGGCTTGTAGCTCACTCCTACTCTGTCTGAGAAGGAATTTTGCTACTACTTGAGAGGCCTTTTCAAGAGCACTTGTTAGTTTAGCAGGTGTCAGCACTGCTCTAAAGTTTCTCATGAGCTTTATTTACTTTAGAGACACTGAAGAACGATATCATTCAAAATTTACTTTATCATTATTTGATAAGCTTTCAAGTGTATGACATTCCACTCAAATGCTCGTTCACTTCCTCACATGAAGTTGTTGAGAATTTAAATCAATTTTTATTTTTTTTTTACAAAGTGTTACCTTACTTTATTAATGCATGTAATCCATTATGCGATAAGAAGACGTTTCATTCATGTTGAGAATTTAAATCAATTTTTATTTTATTTTTACAAAGTGTTACCTTACTTTATTTATGCATGTAATCCATTCATTGTGAGAATTTATGTTGAGAATTTAAATCAATTTTTATTTTATTTTTACAAAGTGTTGCCTTACTTTATTAATGCATGTAATCCATTATGCGATATGAAGACGTTTCACATTTATGTACATCGCATGCGCTGTCTTCAAATATTTCCAGCAAACTGTAATCGCAAGAAAAATGTTCGTATGTAATCCAACGAGATTGACGCTGTAATGAAGACGAAGATGCGAGCTGCATTCAGTGAGCATATGTACCCTGGTATTATGAGTGTAAGATAAAATGCCAGAGCAGGAGTGCTTACATTAATGAAATTATTGAAAGCCGAATTTAATTATGAAGTTAATTAAAATTGCATGCCTGCTGATACGATTAACGCGCGAAAGCAATGAAGTGATGTTGTCGTATGGATGAGTGTAGTGCAAATGGATTAATTGAAAGCTGTCTCATCAAATATGGCGAGTTAAAAAAGCAACTTTCGTAATATTTTTGATGCACGGAAAGGCTGCATTTATGAATATTTGGAGCGAAGTATGCGAATATATGGTTTTTATGTGACTGGCAGCACTCTTTGGTGGTTTATATAAGTGTCAAGTGTGTCAAGCTTTTAGTATCGTAGTTAATATAACATTCTTATTGAAAAGAGCTCTAGGAGAGAGAGATTGTAATTTCCTTTTCTGCTATCCAAATTTGGCTTGCTTTCAAAATGAACATCACTTCGTGCGGCGCTGTCTTCAATAAATGAAAGTATGTTGTATATTCCTTGATAACTAAAGTTCTCGCTGTTTGTCAATATATGCCGCCAGCAGTGTGTGCTAGTCGATTCTAACATAACCTAAACGGCATAAACAAAGCTTAGACATATGCTAAACAAACTGCCTCGACACATTAGTGCTTTTGTTATGGTATCATACTATACACTTTTGGTTTTGTGGAAATGCCTGATTTTGTGCCGAATAATCGTCATTTGCGGGAAGTGCTGACTCTCCCCTCTTATTCGAAAAAAAAACGGCGGATGAAGCGCATCGAGAGCTACAAAAAGTTTATGGAGATGCTGCTTTAAATGGAACAACGTGCCGAGATTGGTACCGTCGCTTCAAAGGCGGTCATTTTAATGCTGACGACCGTCCGCGTGAAGAAAGGCCAAAAACCTTCGAAGAAGCTGAATTGGAGGCATTGCTCAATGAACATCCGTGCCAAACGCAAGAAGAGCTTGCTTCAGTATTAGGAGTCACCCACCAATCCATTTCCAAGCGATTGCATGCTTTGACAATGATTTAGAAACAGGGCACTTGGGTTCCTTATGAGTTAAAACCAAGGGATGTTGAACGTCGTTTTTTCGTCTGTGAACTACTGCTCCAGCGGCAAAAAAGGAAGGGTTTTCTTCATTGCATCGTGACGATGAAAAATGAGTTCATTACAGCAATCCAAAGAAAAGAAAGTCATGGGGACTGTCCGGTCATGCTTCTACGTCGTCGCCTCGGCCGAATATTCACGCTGCGAATGTTATGCTATGTATTTGGTGGGACCAAGTAGATGTTATTTTTTATGAACTTTTAAAACAAGCGAAACCATCACTGGGGATCGGTATCGACTTCAATTGATGCACTGCGCGAGAAGCGGGCGCAATACGCGGAGAGGCAAGAAAAAGTGATTCTACAGCATGACAACGCTCGGCCTCACCTTGCCAAACCCGTTAAAACCTACTTGGAAACACTGAAAACCTACTTGGAAACACTAAAATGGGAAATCCTACCCCACCCGCCATATTCTCCAGATATTGCGCCGTCCGATTATCACCTGTTCCAATCGATGGCCCATGGTTTAGCTGACCAGCAGTTCCATTCATATGAAGACATCAAAAAATGGCTTGATCCGTAGATAGCCTCCAAAGGTGAACAGTTTCACCGCGACGGTATACGAGATCTACCAGAAAGATGGGAAGAAGTTGTAGCCACTTGTAACCATTTTTTTCAAAATAAAGTTGTATTTTAATCAAAAAAGTTGCGCACCTAATATTATATACTTTTTGCTGACATTTTTAAGAAGAATTGAAGCGCTACTATAAAAGTAGTCGAAGCCTGAGGCACATAAAATCAGAACATGGTCCATCATTTTTTGAGTTGTAGACATCTTTTATCTCTTCAGTCTGGATTAAATATCATGGAATACGCTAAAGAATATCGCTTCTAAGGAGTGTGGGTATCCAAATTATTTTCGTCACGCACATTGGTTCTGGCATGTCGGACTTCAGCAGTTTCTAGTCACCACTCATGCCATCATCATTTGGCGCTACAGCTCTGTGTGAGCTTTGGCCTGCTGTACAAAATATCGACATTTCACCCGATCCTTGGCTGATTCGTTCCAGTTGTTGACCTTGAGTTTCCTCAGCTCGTCTTCTAGTTCGTCAATCCATCTTGATCTTCGTCTGCCTCTTGCTTTCGGTGCAAGTAAAAGCGTCAATTATTTTCATTGAGCTCTCATGAAGTTCATTCTCATCGTATGGCCTAGCCATCTTTGACTTTGAGCTTTCATGAACCGTACACAATTTTCTCTTCTTACAAGTTGGTCCAGTTCATGGTTCCATTTAATACGTCATTCGCCCTTGTCTCTGACTGCTTCGAAGGTTTGCCTCAAAATTTGTCTCTCAAATACTTGGAGTTTGTTTTTGCTTTATTCATTATTGTGCACGATTCCGATCCCCAGCAAGGAATTGGTAGGACTTTAGATGTATAATGCGTAATTTTGTAAGGCCAGTTCAATAGCCTTAAATCAGATTTAAAAAGCCTGATAAGTGAGTGCAATGGAGTTTGTATTCTCTTGTCGATTGTGATGCTAAAAAACAGAAGCAAAAATTACTTTGACAATAAGCTCTAGTCAAGGCTCGTAGTAATAAAGCGGAATAGAAACTTTTGCTAGACCATCGAATTTATTTCCTACTGAGACTTGGTTTTCCTACTCCACTTATTATTTTTCATTTAAGTTTTGTTTTCATCTACCGGTTCGAAGTCAGATTTTCTTTTTCTTCTTGAAGGTTTGTCATATTAATTCTAATTTTTCTACACACATTTAAAAATTGAAAGTTCGAAAAATTTATTGTAAAAAGTAAATTAAACTTTTCGTTAAAAATAATATCTTCAACCTCTCCTCTAGAAAAGCGACAGAAATTCGCGCTGCAGGCGGCCCGCTCCGCTCACTTCTCAACTGGAGCGAAGTATATCGCTAAAATAGTTTCAGCATGTCCAAGCGATCCTCGACCGCGCTGAAGCTGCATAGTAAGCGAATACTGGACACTGCAAGCTCCACGGAGAATATTGGGCAGCCAAATTTTGCTAGTACCTCAACTGATGTTAAACTATTGGAGGGAAAGGAAACATTTGCAGACAAAAATATAACTTCCGAAAGTGTTTTTAGGCATTTTAAGGAGTCTAGAAGAGAAGAAGAAAAACCTAGTACCAGTAAAACTATTGAAGACGCTGCAAGTGAACTAATTCTAAATGAAGAATGGGAGGATGGGGAAGAGCTTAAAGCGATATTATTGGAACAGGTATGCAATGGTTGCAACAGACAGTTTGAGGGATGTGCAAGAAATAGAAAATACAAAAAAAAAAACAAAAAACAAAAATTGGTTGGTTGGAATTAAGACAAATCCACAAAGTGCAACTTCCTACGTGCTTTAAAGCAATTAATGGGACTTATATTTCATGGCAAATGTATGCATTTACCCTCATTTACTCCAGATTTTCCCTCACGCTTTATCACTCAGTGCCGTGTGTTGGTTTAAGCAGCCGCATATTTTTCTGGAGCAATCTTTGGTTTTTCATTTTTTATATTTTCACACCAATATTTTTGCACTGGGCACGACACACTTTGTTTTTTCTGTTTTTTTTTTTATTCATTTTCTCCTGGTATATGTGGCGTGCACTAATTTTCATTCACCGTTAAGTGCTCTTGTGGCCACTTAATTTCCGTTTTTAGCTTTACTTCTGCATGCCACATTTTCCTTTTACATTTATATTTGCCTAATTTTTTCTGTTCTCGCATAATTTCCGCTAAAGGCTGACAAATGAAGCAAGAAAGCACGCATAATTATTTCCAGCAGTTTTTTTGTTTTCTTCTATTGTTTGCTCTGGTGTTTTTTCTTGTAATTTTTTCCGTTTGGCTGCGTTCGCGGTTGCTGCGTTCTTTTGTTAGGGGATTCATTAATGAAAGAAAAATAGCGTTTCTTCAATTAGGTTAGAGGTTAGTTAGAGCAGAGATAATGGAATGGGTGGAAAAAGGTTCCAATATTAGAGTATCCTTTGATGTTCTACTTGTGTGTGGTGAACGGCGAGATTAAATATTTTCAGCGCTCGCGTTCTTTGATTGCTTTATTATAAAATCTCCATTTTTTTATTCAAATTTTTTCACCTTTTTCTAGCGCTAATTACGTTATTAAGTTTTGGAAGAAAAAGAAAATCTGTTTAATGAGTAATTTTATATTTTATTTATTGATATTTTTATAAGTAAACCGCTAAAAAATTAAATTCTATACATACAAACATTCTTTTTCTTCCAGGTTAGTGATCATAACGAGGGCATATGACTAGTTATATCTGTGAGTACCTAAAGATATCTCAAGATTATATATATTAATGCTAAATTATATAATTAATGCCTTCCTCCTGCCCAGCCGACATCCAGCCCGCATATCGTACGGATAATTTTTTTTTCGGCGCTGGGTCAATAAAAGGCAGAGGTTTGTTATAAGTCGATACGTAGAACTACTATATTTTGCTACAGCAGCTGAAGATAAAGGGGGTCCGATATATTAAGGGGCTGGACTATGAGCGGAAATCCCCTAATAAAGAGCAAAGTGTTTCATTAAGGTTGTTATTCGACCCATCTTAAGATAAAAAAAATAAGACTAAAGTACTTTGATGCTCGAAAGGCAACATTAAGGTCAACTTATGCCAGAAAAAAAGGGCTAGAAACCTACCTTACGAGTAGCTTTACTATACATAGATTAGCTAAGACTTGCAGGGGTTTATATGAGTCCAAGCACTCAATCAGGATGACCATTGTACTACAACCAGATAGATTGCAGTAGAAAAAATAGCGAGACAGGATAGACACAGTATGGAAAAATTGGTCGTGTGTCTCTCTATGGACTTACAAAGAGCCACATAAATGAACTTCTCAGGTCAGGAGGTGGGAGGAGAAGAAGTTCCTTGAACAGCGGCAAGCAAAACAATTCCTGACGCCGGGCACAGGAATTTCTGATAAGCTGCTTTCACTCAGCAGAGCAGACTTCTAACAGGCCTGAGATACCACTTAAATAAAATTGGTCTCTCTGAGATCATCATCTACAAATTCTAAAAACTCAGAATACATCCTTTGTAAATGTCCTACACTAGGCAGAAAACGGCTACACCACATTGCTGGTATTGCCATGACTTCGAATAAATTATGGACCGATAAACCTCAAAACGTGCTAACATTTTTAAAATGCCTTAAAATATAGGGTGGCTCAGCAGGCTTTGCACAATAGATCCCTGTTGGTCGCAGTGCGCAATGCCTAATAATAATATTAAGACTGCAAAATTGGTTTGAGGTCACTCTTCCGCAAATCTTTTGAATTCATTGATGAATCTTAAGAGATCCGGAAGAAGAAGAGTATGAGCTTTATTCATACTCAGTGCATTGCAATCCAACAGCCTAAGTCTGACTTTTGAAAACGTCACACAGCTACAGAGAAAATGCTTCATTCTCCAGACAGGATAGGCATATTGGGTCTTCAACGATTCCCATGATAGCCATATGCTGACCAGAGACCTGCATGGCTCACTGTTTTCTTGAGTTGTTCATACGCTAAATTTCTTGTTCACATTCAGTCAATTGAACCAAAATATTTGGTCAAGTGCAGTCAGCTCATGCAGACGAACGCGTAGTTCAGCTCAGTCAACACGTATGATCTAATGTCTTCGGCTCAAATCTAATCATTGAACAAAAAGCAGCATTGAATGAAATTAGCATCGGCCTTTGCGTTCAAACGATCAAACTTGTTCAAAGAAGTAATTGTCATTATTGTAAATAGCACATGTTCGAGCAAACGAGCGTTGGCGTACAATGTACGCTGTAAATTGCGTTTCGTATTTGAAAGGATTAGTTGGTTTCAGCAATGTTTCCTTATTTACATTATTTTCTTTCGTGTTTTATTATAAGTTTTAAGAAAAAAAAAAAACAAATATGAAAATATAGTGTTTTTGCTTTAAAATTTTGCTTTTACTTTGCTATCGTTAGTTACAAGCAAAAACTCATGCGGGATCATACGTGTTCAAACCGGCTCATTTGGCTCTATAGCCCTTTTATTCTTGCTCAAAAAAAGAATGTACAGCCGAACGAGCAAATACCCGAAACGGCTGCTATGAAGACGATTGGTGATAACATCGGACAGCTAAAACGCAGCCCATGATTTGATTGAGCTGAAATGAACAATGACAATAACTTATTTGAACAAGTTCGATCGTTTGAACTCAAAGGCCTGTTTTTTTGTTCAAGCGAAGCGTATGAATGTTTTACACTGAGCCGGTGCAGTTCTCTGATGCTGACCACAGGTGTTGTGCCTTCTAATTACGCACACCAAAACTTTCAGGTTTTTCTTACTAAGTTTTAGGAGAAATGTCGCTAATTCCGTTTTTTGTCTTCCTGTTTTTTCACAAAGAACTTTGTTACTCTGCAGGAGTCCAATTCAGGCCAACGCCTTCTATAGGTCGACCTCATGAAGTCGTCAATTCATATTCGAAAGAGTTCAGGGCCTAGACATTACTCACATCTCGTTTAGTGGAACTTACTCTTAGGGTCGTTTCCTCAACTAACAACTAATCTTTCTGGCCACTTAAATTACTTATTCATTGCCGTAGTTTCCTAATTTGCAAATTTTTGTTTGATGGATTGCTGAGAAAACGAAAACAGGCCAACGTCAAAGGATACTTTAAGGCAGAAAACTATTTGTCTTCTCGGTTATAAGCCAAGCAGACGCATTTGCGGGCATCGGCAAGTATCCTGTAAAATGTAGGCAGGTATATTTTATCAACGAAAAAACAAAATATAAAGAATAAAAAATAAAAAGAATGTAAAGAAAAAGAATGAAATGAAAAACTAAGTGAAAGAAATGGAAAAAAGAAATAATAATTTTTGCAATTTTGGTAAAGGTTCTAAGAAATCGTAGTCATTAATCATCGCGAAGAAACACACGTGAGTTTGACAACTTTGGGTCAATTTTAACGACACGCTCGTTGAACGAAAGACCCTTACAATAACGCCATTTGTAATTTTCAAAATTTGTATGATAAACGATGCTAAAATGCATTAAAAGCAGCGGAGTAGCAAAGTTTGGCTGCTATCTTTCTTGAGAAATGCTTCTGAGAGGGCAACCACCCATTACAAACACTTGATGTGGATGTGTGTGCATTGTTTTTTGTATATGCCATGCCACAATGGACGGAAATTAATGAATGCAACTTGAATAGCTGACAAGTCAAGATAGTCAAAAGCGAAGTTGCAAACTTATCGAAGTGAAAAAAATAAAATAAAGCAAAATCAAAAATAAAATGCTTAACGGAGCGCATGAAATTAATTAGTATGTAAAATGTAATATGAGAAGTAATAAGAAAATATTAAGGATGCAGGAATAATAAGAAAAGCAAAATTAAGGTGCACGTGAAGAGAACAAAACTTGTTCTTTCATTGCAGCAGGTGCGCTAACTTTGGAAAAATGCAAATAAACCGTTAGCAGAATAATTTTGCTTTTTTTCACTCTATAATTTGCGCGTCATTTAAGCGCCGTTTTAGTGTATCTGCATAAATTAATTGATGCCAAAGACTGGCGACTGACGACTGGCCCACAAATTCGCCGGAGCGCTCGCCTTTTCAAAGTTTATTAGTGCGCTGTCGCTTTACTTTATTGCAGAGAGCGTCGCAAGTAAAATGATGCTTGAATAATGTACAGTTGCGCTCCGTTACCTTTCTGCATTGCTGGCCTATTAAGTTTAGTAGTTGCTATTGTACATATAATAAATTGTGTCCTGCATAATTTGAGGTGCTAGCGCGTCGTGCGTTTAATTGAAGGCAACGCTAATTTTGTTAGTTTTCCATTCCACTAACGGACATGTTTTTGCGTTGATTTTTCTAACTCTGTTACTTTACCTGTCGACTACCAATGCAATTACTTTGTGTTTCACTTTTATTGCATTTTTTTGCTTTATTCTTCACAACATTTTTTTTTCATTTTCCTCATATTAAATGAGATATTTCTTGTTTTACATTTTTTTCAACTTATTTTTCATTTCGCTTAAGTCTTCTACGTAATTTTCCTGTGCTGGTAATTAAGTCACTTGTTGCATTATACTTGTAATTTCACTTTTCCATCCATGGCTGCGCCATCAGTTGCGATTGGCTGCGTTGACCTCAGCTTTCTATTCCCCCAAGTTCCTTGGCTATGTTGCTTTCCCTAGTTGCCATTTGTTGTAACTTATAAAGTTTAGCTCCCTTCATGCATGTTTTTCATAATTTTTTCTCTCTTCTTTGTTTTCTGCAATTTCCCTTGAGTTTATTCAACTTTGTTTGATCGGTTTTGTTTTTGCCCATTCAAAAGCGCGCGTGGGAGTTCGTTTGCTTCTTTTTATTTTTATTTTTATTTTTCTGTTTTAGTTTTTTTTTTTTTTTCATTGTTATGCAATTCAGTTGAAAGTGGCTGCCTGCAGTAGAGTCGTGTTCAGCATTCCCTCTCGTAAGCAACTTCTTTGCCACTTGCCGCTTGCCACCTACTAACTCAAGTTTCTCCATACGCTTCGCACTCTTTTGAGTATTCGCACTCGTATGAGTCTGAATATCTATGTGTAAGTTGCTTAAGTATGCAGTAGCTTACGATTAATTGCGTGGAAAAATTCAATGTGGTTCAAATGAGTTGGGAATCAGTGGATCTTATTGGCACTGATGCATGCAGGCAGTAATTAAATAGGAATTTTACTAACTGACTTTAAATTGCTTTTACATGCAACAAATACGCACAGATCTGATTGTGAGGCGTGCATCTCTTTTATTAGTGTAATGAGTATTATTTATTTCTTTGTTGTCTGTCTCTTACGTCCACAGCTGTGCAATGCCCAAGTGAATTATACAGATACTGTAATCGGAGTCTTTGTAGGGCGTTACCTAATAGAGAAAAGGTGGGGGTTCATTTTCGAAGATGTTGAAAAAGCTGAATTTTTTCATTTTTTAAGCCTTTTATGGAAATGATGAAGAAGCTGCAAGAGCGGGCAGGTGGAAGAACCAATTTTTCATTTTTTAGGCTTTCGTATTTGTGAACACCTTTGTTCTTCTTTTCTTTATTGACGCAGTAATCGTCTAAGTGATTTTGGTCCAGTTCAACAAAGCCAATCGACGCCAATTAGAAAATGCCAAGTAATGCGAAGTTCTTCTTCGTTTATCTTTTACTATCTTCTTCACTTCACTTAACTTTTAATATCTATCTTTCAAAGCTGCTTCCAATGCACTGAAAACCTTCTTCATTGTCTGCTATTACCCTCTGTCATCATATCGACTACTTTCAGAGCCGGAGTGTTTGTCTCCACACGTACGACATGACCTAGCCAACGGAGCCGCTGAGTGCTAAATCGCTGCTTTCTGCTCATGTTTGCGTACAGCTCTTAAAGTTCATCGTTCCATCGCCTGCAATATTTGCCGTCGACATCGCGCAAAGATCCATAAATTCGCCGCAGAATCTCTCTCTGGAACACTCCCAGAGCCGTTGCATAAGGTTTCTCTATCGTTTTTTCTTAGATATTCTAAATACGGAGGCAGATATTGCTTTGAAAGCTGTGATGAAATTCATCAGGCATATCAGTTGATTCATCAAAGGATACTAGGAAGCCAAACAAAGGGTTTGTCATCATTATCAATTCCTTTTGTCCTAAACATAACATAGGATCTCGCATATGGTCTTTCGTTAATGGGTTTCCCTTCAAACTATGATTTTGCGGCTTATTACTAGTAAGAAATCACTTTTGAAACCCCTTTACGAGCTGCTTTAAGTTTCTAGGATCATGAAGGGATCGAACATTCTATTCCCATGTAAACATAAATTTTACACCTCCGAATCCGACGTGCATGATAACCAATCAGTCACACAAAAAGCCATAAAAATTGTTTTCTGAATCTCAAATATGATCGTTGCGTGCCAATGAAATCAATTTCAACAGTTGAAGAGGTAAAAAGAGAGATTATTCAATGCCTCACCAGTGCAATTTATTGAAATAATAGTTCGGAAGAACCTTACATTTGTTTGATCGAGCATTCGTTATATGGAGGAAAGGAGCAAGACCGGCAGTAAAAAAATTGACAAAAATCAACGCGAATTTTGAGTCACTTCAAGTGTGCACTTTATTATACCAAAATTCAATAAATTGCATCTCTGCATACTCGAAATTATTCCAGAAATTCTGCTTAACAAGTTTGAGGTTTTTATGAAAATTTATTGATGTTTTTTTTATTTGTACAAAGTTTGAGACTTGAATTTATATGATTTAAGTATTGAGTGAGTTATATTTTCATTAAAAAAGTTATTAGAATTAAATAAGATACAAATGAATCGCCAAAGCATGCCAATAGGTCTTCAGGCTATAGCTTTTTAACTCCCTGTATTTTACATTGTCAGTATAGAAGAAAATTTATTTATATTTTTCACTTCGAATGCAACGAACTCTCCCCCAATAACGCATATTTTCTGACTCCGTTCAATATAAATATTCCAAAGCTTCCGTGCGTGTATGCGGTGTTAAGCAAACAACTCAGGCTAGTTAGGGTGCCGTATAAAAACCAATATTTATGCTTCTTGAGTGGTCAATGCAAATGGGCGTGTAAACGAGGTCAAATGGAAAACATTGCGGGTAGGCAAAATGTTGAGCCAATGTTAGCATTGACGGCAAGTGATGGGCAGCAGTTTTTCAACTGCGCAACACAGTGGTCGTGTGTGTGTTGTGTCGGTGTGACAAATACTGCATCAAATGCAAAAGAGCAAATGCCATGCAAATAAAGGGTTTTCCAATAACAGGTGTTATGAATGAATGGATTGCGCTATCGAGAGATGATTAACGATTTTTTATGGCCAGCATTGGATGGTATTGAACTGGACAACGTTTATTTTCAACAAGACGGCGCTTTGTGCCTAACAAGCAACGAAACCATTGATCTTTTACGGGAAAAGTTTCCGGACCTTGTTATCTCTCGAAGAGGTGATCCCAATTGGCCACCAAGATCTTGGGATTTAACACCTTGTGACTTTTTTCTTTGGGGCCACGTGAAAGAGAAGGTCTACGCCAACAGCCCAGGGGCGATTCAAGACCTCAAATATGGAATTCGTGAGGCTATCGAGGACAAAGGGCTGCCACTTTGCAATTCGGTTATGGAAAATTTCATGAAAAGGATATTGTCCTGTAAGCGTGGTCGTGGTGGTTATTTGCCTGATTTTATTTTCCACTATTAACGGCATACCTTTGTCTTTATAATGAAATAAACATTCGATCCTTTGTATTAAAAAATAGCATTTTTCTTTGAATATCAAAATAACATCTCTTATTTGAAAACCCTTTATATATGCCCTGAAAAGTGTGCTACAAATATATAGTTGTATGTTTCTCGCATGCTTTATTGGCAAGTGAATTTGTGTGCTGGTGTGTGTGCGCACTACAAGTGATTTTCAAACTATGCACGCAATGGCTTGCCGCTTTTCAAACTTGTTTGTGGCACAAAAGCGGTGAAAACTATTTTATATACATACACACTTACATATGCACCCTTTGTTCGCTAACCATTTTAGTGACTTTTATTTATTTATTTGGCTTAGCTTGCGTGAAGTCACAAATGCGCATAGTTTTGACAATGTACTCACGCAGTTGTCTGAGAGCATGGATTGTTGCATTTTACCCATTTTTCGTTCTCATTTTCCATTTTTTTCGTTACGCTTTTATTTCCTCTTTATGTCACTTTTTTCCCGTTCCTAAGCAGCTTTTATTGAAAATGCATGCGTCAACTCTGAGTGCTACCTCTTTTTGCTGCTCATTCGCTGCGTATGAGGAATTTGCGCTTTTGCCGGTGGAGGCATTGCTCCATTTCTCATTTCCGAGCTTGCTAGGCACGTGCAGGGGGGTTTGTCGCGGTGCTTCGGTAATTCAAATTCTTGTTGTGGTTTATTGGATTATAGTTGGATGATTGTTTTTTTTTTGGAAAGAAGTGGAGTGTCAAGCAAAATGAGGTGGTACACTTGCTGACAATTGAGTGGAAAGATATTTGATTGAATTTGTAGTTAAACCTTTGGCTTTGATACACTCACTTGAATTTTATTTTATTGTTGCTTAGAATTTACTAACTTTAGCCAGTTACATTTTTATACTTTTGAAATAACGAAATTGGTTGCTAAACATTTATTTAGATGATCCCACTGCCTAAAAGCATTTGCGGAAAAAATGACCATATAATCGGGAATCTATTCCCACTTTTCTAGAACAAAGTTGAAGTGCAGACGACTCAGTTTTTTAAAGTGGCTCAAAATTTCTTAATTTTGATCGAAAAAATCTAAACAGTATTGGTCGCTTTCTGATAAAAATATTATTATAACTAGCATTACCCAGTAAGCTTCGCACCACCATACATAAAATGTTTTTTTTATATCGCAAGAAAATTTTCATATTAAGTTTTCTTTCTAGAACTCGTAAAATGTTAAAACAGTTTAATTAGTTGATTTTTTTCATTCAACATACTCTCGAAAGATGTCACAATAGCCTTTTCTGTACTTTTTTAAAATTTGATTGTGGTGGTCACCTATATACAGGTAAGGTGAAAGAGCCGATAAGAACTTGTAATTAAACTTTGATTCTTTAATTTCCATTTCAATTTTTTACGCTAAATAAATTATGCTAAAATAAATAAAGTTAAAAATATTTTTCCAGTTCCTCCTGGAGCATTTAATTTTTTATTATATTTTCGTCCAAAATGACTTGCAATTCGATAAAAAATTGATTGCTAAAAAGATTTGATTTGTGTGTGTGCGAAAGTTGATTGCATCGCAAAATAAAATTGTTTTCTTGAGGGCGAATCCTCAATCGATACGAATAAAAATTCATCGCACTGACGGTTTTCGTTGATTTTTGACCTGCAATGCAAAATTTAATTAGCGTATGAAAATTATTTAAAAATCATATTTAAACAAAAATAAAATTTGTATGTACCAGTTGTTGGATTTGTCATTGGTATGTTGATATGATAGCCATCGTCCCCTCTTCAAAACAAAATGGGGGCAATGCATCATAACAGCGATGGAGGTCTGAAATACGTTGTAATTGCTCATTTCTACGATAAAAACAATATCTCGTGGCCGAAACTGTTCACCAACCACAACAATGGCTACTTCATCAATCGTTGAGACATTGAATCGTCTGGCGTGCTCCCAAATTGGTGTTTTATCGGCTTTTATTATGATTTTGGGGCCATCGGTGGGCATCAGATCGAGTGCCACTTTGAACAAATTCACCAATTCATTGTGTTGATGGAACATTGTTTGCAATTCATTCACGATTGATCTTCTCGTATTCATCGAAATTGCACAGCGCTGATCTAATTCACGATTCTCATCACCAATAAAATATATTTGCAAAAATTGATGGTCACCATCTGGGAATGGTAGCAAAGACCCAGCTCTATGGTATATTTGACCTAGATTCTGTAAAGTTCGAGAAATATATGTAGATAACGGATCTGAATTTCTAAAAACATCGAACACAGGAACGGCACATAAATTAAATATGATATTGTTTATTCCAAACGAAGTAAAAAACTTAAACGTCGGCATAAATCCATCTCTTATAATATTTGTAGCTCCAAAGATGTCATTTGAAAGCATGAATTGTATTTTTTAATGTTTAAGAGGAAACGCTTCGACGTTGGGGAATTGCCAAAAACCAATGAATGCAAAGGTTCTGGCGGAAGTTCTAGCACCGGCAATTTGACTTTCCCACCAGCACAGCACATACCAGGCGTTTCGTTTCTGAATTTAGTTGCTTTGCAATGTATACATTCTATTTTCATTTGGCCAATGTAGGCATGCATGCTGTAATCAATGGTGGCATCGAAATTGAAAGCCGCGCGTTCGATTTGACGTATATCATAAACGGACGTACGCCCACGACGGTTTCTTGGTGCTTCACTATTAACCGACTGATTTCTCCATTTGTGTCTTTGTGTTTCCACTTCATTTCGTCGAACACGATCTTCTTCACTTTGTGATCTTCGATTTAACGCTGTAGCATTTGATTGACGTGAACGTCTGCCAAGGTTTGCTCGTCTTGCACGTGGCATTCTTTCAGTACAGTATATTACTAATTGAATGTAAAAGCAAAACATTGAAAATTATTTCAAGTCATTTTGGACGAAAATATATAAAAATAAATTTAATTCAAAGTTCAATGTGTGTACGTGGTTAAAACAAACACATGGTTAACACCCTCCAAAAGTATGTCTGTTCGCAATGAGAGCACGATATAAAAGAACTCAAAGCACATAAGAGAACTGTCAACCGAATTCCAACGACAGCAAATTAATATTAACATAATACACTTACAACCACAACAGTACAACAGAAACGCTCATAAGCGGCTGTGTATATGTTGTTGTTTTTCCCATACAGGCATTTCGTATGAGAGGAAACCATTACTCACATAAAATGTCATAACTCAGGAACGGCTGCACCGATTTCAATCAAACTTCAAGGAAATGTAACTTCTTTTTATATATATAGATATGCTGCTCCATAGTAATATTTCATGAGCATCATTCTTGTAGAATATTTTGACATCTTATCTCCACTTTTCACGGGTCAATGTTACCCAATTGTTAAGTAAAGTGCAAAATGTTCTCTAGATTGATATTTAAGAACTAAAATATTCTGTGGAAATATAAGTTTGATGGAAAAAAAATCCATTATTTATATTTGTTAGAAAATTTCAGTGGGAGCTACCGACGACACAAAAGCCTTCAATACAGGTGTTTACCCGTAACTGGCATTTGAAAAGGTTCCACGATTGGGTTTGTTTTCAGCTGTAAGCACCACTTCGTTGAATGTCTACATTCGTAATTTTTAAGAACTGAAATAGTACCCTCCACTCGTTTACTTATTAATCATCCATTACAATTTCTTTGCATATAAAGGGTGATTTTTTAAGAGCTATAGTAAAGTTTTTCAAAAAAACACACGTGAAATTCAGAAAAATGCATGACATTTTTATTTAAATCGATAGTACAGTCCATATAATTTAATATTTGTAGATTATTTCATGCAAATGTTGACCGCGACTGCGCTTCAAATGGTCCATCCGCTTAGTCCAATTTTGGCATACTCTTTCCAATGTTTCGGCCGGTATCTCAAATATAAATGCTTTAATGTTGTCTTCCAATGCGTTAATTGAAGCAGGCTTGTCTGAATAGACATGAGCTTTAACATAGTCCCACAAAAAATAATCTAAAGGCGTTATATCGCACGATCTGGGTGGCCAATTGACAGGTCCCGCACGTGAAATAAAATGTTCACCGAACTCGCCTCTCAACAAGTCCATTGTTACGCGTGCTGTGTGGCATGTGGCACCGTCTTGCTGAAACCACATGTCAAAGACATTTTTGACAAAAAAAGTTGGATATCATTTCAGGGTAGCGCTCACCATTCACAGTTACGTTGCGATTCGCAGCATCTTTGAACCGCACAAAACTGTGATCTTTTCTGGATATATGGGCAGCTCTTGCAATTCTTCTGGCTGATCTTTACTCCAAAATCGACAATTCTGCTTATTTACATACCCATTGATCCAAAAATGAGTTCGTCGTTGAACACAATTTTTCGACTTTAAACTTTCTTAACAGAACACGTATTTTTATAATAACATTCAATGATTTGCAAGCGTTGTTCGTTTGTAAGACGATTCATGGTTAAATTATAGACCAAACTCAAGATGTTTGACAGTGAAACAAAACACGAAATGTGCATCAGCTGTTTAAACCAACTGTTTAAAAAGATAATAGCTAAAAAATCACCCTTTATATATATATATATAGGTATATATAATTGGCGCGTGCACCCTTTCTGGGTGTTTGGCCGAGCTCCTCCTTCTGGAGGGACTTACAGTTTCAAGCCGACTCCGAACAGCAGATATTTTTTATGAAGAGCTTTTTCATGGCAGAAATACACTCGAAAATTTGCCATTGCCTTCCGAGGGGCGTCCGCTATTAGAAAAAACGTTTTCTCAATTTTGGTGTTTCACGAAGAGAATTGAACCTACGTTCTCTCTGGGAATTCCGAATGGTAGTCAAGCACCAATCCATTCGGCTACGGCGGCCGCATTTTTTGCATAGGCGCATTAATTTTCAACCCATCTTCATATTTAATGAGTATTATTGCATCCCGAATGAAAGCTCATAAACGCCATTAACAGAAAGCTTCTACATGCATGAGAGCAAATTTATTGCTTATCTCATATTGCGTAGAAATTTTTTTTTTGCCTGAATTCCAGGCACATTTTTCATTTTTATTTCACTGAATCTGATATCTGTAATATTTATCGGGGTTTCAAGCTTTTTGTATAATCCTTTAGTCATTCATCTAAATAAATTAAAAATTATATGAGATACAAATTTATTTGTTATTTGCAAACTATTCTCCGAAAATACATTTGTTTTCATGATTAATTGTTATCACGCAAAATATTGCTTTAATTAACGCTAAGTGGTTTTTACTAACTATTTTTCATTAATTTTTTTGATTATCATGCGGGTAATATTAAATAACAAAATGCGATAATGGAAATTAACAAAATTCCGGTTTAGCCATTAGCTTCAGCAAATAATGAATTTGCATTAAATGTGAATTTTTTTTTGTAAAATTTAATTACCTTTATGGCTTACAAGTTAATTAAGTTATTACCATTAACCAAATTGAAATTATTGCTAACGCTTTATTAGTTTTGTAAGCGTTCTTTTTGGTGCTATTGCTACTATTACTGATTATGCACACACATTTATATATTTGCATACATATTTATTGCGTGTATGTGATGCTCAAATAATTTCAAAGTGCTATTTACCATACCAGACGTCGCAAGCGCACGCAGGTACACGGTATGAGTGCTGCTTATGCACTTAATTGAATTCCATATTTATTCTGCATACATACATATATATGAGTAGGTATGTATGTAACAACGTAAAGTTATTTGTAAATTCAGGTGATTGTAATTGTATACTGTTAACAGTTATAGTACAGGCATTAACGATTGGAGACAATTAGTTATTTGGCAAATATGCGTTTCTAGGCAACGTGGCGTATACGCAACTTTTGCGTAGATTGAGAGTGCGAGTAAATTGTAGCAGCCTCTGTTGAAATTTGGGGTGATGGACATTGAAGGAGCTTGTGTGAGCACAATTTGATTTATGTCAGCTAAAAGTATAAGGTATCATGGACTCTATATACACCTGCGACCGAATTAATAGAAATGCGATATTTCGACCACTCGTGGCAACTTTTCTTTCCCGTTTGTGTAAAAAATCAGTATAGTCATACATTTCGTTAAAATTAGAGTTGTTGCTGTTTTTGATTTTGCTGGAAGTGTAACAACAGAGCAAGAAAATGTGCGCGCTCATTTTGAATTTTTTTAGCGAACTTTTCTAGATAAATACAGGATGCCAGTGTTAGACTATCTGCCTTTTTCCCATTTTCTGTCCCTTCAGACTTGTGTTTGGTTCTTAAGGTGAAATCGACATTAAACAAAAGAGAAAGGATCTAAATTAAATAGCGGAGGTAGGTTTCCACTGCTGTTTTGAACGATGACAAATTTTAATGGAATGGTGAAGAAATAGAGTTGTGCTTACTGAAAGTGATAAAATGTAAATGCGCATGAAGTCAAAAAAAAAATTTTTTTTCAGGGTTTGTTTCATATTTAATATCCACAGCTCACACAAGTTCATATTCCTGCTGCTTGGATGCTAATAGATTCTCTGGGATCATTCCTGTATGTTTCTTGGAATAGAAAAGCTTCAGAGCTAACCTTACAAAGTATATTTGAGGTAGTTTCTTAGAATTTCTGTCGAAATTTGCTTAGCTAAGTGGCTAAGTATTAACTAAAAATTATAGGTGGCACTGTGTTAGTACGAGTACTTTGATAATAAAGAGTTACTTTGTGGTTAGACTTGACTGAGGCCGATCTGTGGCACTCTAATAATGAACGAGATCAGAGGCTTTTATGCTAGCAGGTGCCGGTAAGGAACTCCATCTCATAGGTAATGACGTTGTTAAGGGTAAGGAGGTTCAAACGCTGTTGTGTTAAATTTCTCTAGATTCTGTGATTTTTTTTTTTTTTCAGTTTAAAAAGTTTATAAAACGAGTATGAGTTTGGTATCTCAATATATTCCCTAGAGAGCTAATTGTGTTCAGTCTAACCTAAAATACGCTATAGAAATTTTCAAACTTTCGATACAAAAATTTACTAAAAGATGGCAAGTAAATGCATGTAAGCACACGTGGAGCCTTGAAGTATGCGTAAATGTTACAAGCAACAAAAAGAAATAATTAAAAAAATACCCTTTTACTAAGCATTTATTGAAGAGGCTATTTAATCTACACGCACACTACTCAAACTCCCTAAAAATATAATAAAAATAGTAAATATCAAAGTGTAGTTCTGTTAATCTTTATATAGCAACTTCTTCTCTTAAATTCTTATATGCGCATGTACTTGTGGTAGTGTGTTGTAGTTGTGCTCTGTGGTAGTGCAACCTTGAGAGGTTCATAGCAGTTAGGTTTTCAGTACTAATTGACTTCTTCTGGGTTAAGAGTGCATTGAGTACTGTTTTATAAATATTAAAAGCCTTTAACAGATATTCACACAGCTATACATGTATGTGTGCAGCTGAAACCCATCACTTTTGACTTACAAGTGTATGTGTATGTATGTGCATGCACCAACACAGCATTTTATTGCACTTAAAATACTAGCCAGCACTCCTTCATAAACATACAACTGCACCAGCGCAATTCGACCCTATCACCTGACCAACTACTAAACTACATAAAATCTAGCACATCAACTCACTTTTGAGCACTCAATGAATAATGCATAATGCAACACCCTGAAATGCATGCTTGTGCGCACGTATGTAAATAGGCTTGCTTGTGGATTTTTCGTTGTTTGTGAGTATGTAAGTGTATTAGTGTGAGGTGGCAGGGCAACCAAAGTGTGATTTATGGCACACTGACAGTCTTGTGACAGGGTGTGGTTTAAACCATTGCCAGGTCACCCGACATTTTAGCGCTGCTGGTGAAGGTGCTGGTGGTCGTTGAAAGTTGCAAAACACCTAACTATATACATACATATGTAAATAACATACACACACACTTGTACATCACTACTCATGCCACTACCTTGGCGGCTGCCTTACGCTCGCCTAAAATACAATTTATGCCCGCTTGGTTTAGCTTAGCTTCCGATGGAGTGTTGGTGTGTTGCCTAAGCCATGGATGTAGTGTGCATTCGTTGTGTATTTGTGGCCGCAACCTCTGTGTATATGTGCGACTGCCAGCTCTTCTATTGCCGCTGTTTGTGGTTTGCACTGCTTACTGGTATTGTGATTGCATGGTCAAATGCATTCATTTGGTTGTGGCATAAACGCCAGTTACCAGCGCAACAGCTTTCCGGTCATTTACCTCAAAATAAATGCCGTATCACAAACGTACAAAGAATATTGTATTCGATTAGGAATTCTAAAAATAAATATGTATGGGATTGGAAGTGATGGCTACGCTTGCACTTCATTTGCAGACATAAATTTTGATTTGGTATTGCTTTGACTTGCGCCCGACATTTTTGGTTATTTGTTATTGAATGAAATTTGCTTTTGAATGAAATTTGTTATTAAATTGCAATTCACTTTTATTGTTATTTTAAATTCAAATTGAACTCTGCTTCCTATGGCCATAACACAAAATTACTGCTTAATAAACCGATGTGAGTTGAAAGATAAGAAGAAGAATTGAAGGAATTGTGTATGAATACTACATAAAGTTGAATGAAAATGTTATTAAATTGGTAGAAACGCAACTGCTGGGATATTGACATCTATGAAGCAGGTCAAGCAGTATTGCATGCGGATCTCTGTTGATGATTTTACGAGTGACTGTTGTAGTAAAAACTTCTGGCGTTTGAACGGCATGCAATCACAAAATCTCAGTATGCTGATATTTCATGGAAAATTTTGCATATTTGATTTTGTTTTCAAAAGATATCAGATAATCGACTTATCTAGCAGCTTTGATTTGTTTGAAAATAAATTGTTCCACTCGTTTCACGAATTTTCTCCTTGTATACTTTCATTGTTAACACCCGGTAACTCATAACTGACTGGAACGATCAAAAAGGAATTTGTGTAATGGGAAATGTCACCTTCACAACGACCATAAACTTTAATTTGTTTCATCGATACTGTAAGAGATATCGATCACTACAGCCATCTACCGAGAAATTAATGGATTTCTTTTTCTCCAAACTAATATTAAGTCTCACTAGGAAATATATATTTTATTATTCATATATGCTCGTATACAAGTAAACACTTTGAAACATTCTTATGAGCATTGAGCAAGAGGTAAAATATTGCTTGTTTGTTTTCAATTGTTTTATATTTAAACCTAATATACTTTGACCTCTTCTGCTAAGTAGATTTCATGAAAAAAGTATTTGTAATTCTTCTTCTCCCAAACGGCTGGACCGATTTCGATTAAGTCTTACTTTAGCATTTACTGGGGTGAAGGTTTTTAGCTTTAGTTGCTTCTTTGTAATTCTTTCCCTCCCAACTTCGATTGAACTTAAGTTTAGCACTTACTGGGGTCAACTGGATGGTTCTTAGCTAGAGTTGCTTCTTTGTAATTCTTCTCCTCTCAAACCACTTCATCGATTTTGGTCAAGTTTTCCTTTAGTACTTATTAAGATCATCCAGATGGTTTTTAACTATAGATGGAACCGCTAGATGCCATTGAATTTGAGATGTCCCGAAAAAAATGTTATTTATTCCATGCCTGTATAATCGAAACATATATTTATTCATTAATAAATTTATTCATTTAATACTCTAAAAATGCACAATTTCTTACACACTCTGAAAACCAGATTCAAAGGAAAATAAATTGAACTTATAAATTACTTATTACATTTTAATTCTCCGTTGGACTATCAGGTCTGGCCAGACCTGGAAAAATGTCTTTTCGACTTTGGGCGTAAATTTAACATATTTCTATTATAGCTAACGGCTTGAACTTCCAGGTAGCTTTCTAAAATTTAATTTTCTATCGATTTATACATATAACCTTTTAAAAAGTTAGGCCAATATGTGGGAAGCATACTTAGTTCTAACCATCTTTAGGCAGAAAATGTCATGATTTCGTAAGCTTCGCTGAGGCATATTGAAATTAATTTTCTCTAGTAGCGATCGGGAGTCAATCTCCACACCTATCAAATCGAAAACAAAAGTGAGGGGGAGTATAGCGCTTCTAATATGCTATATAAATGGTGAGCACTTTGGAGGTAGTTTTTCCAATATCATCCAACAGTGATAGTTGAAAAATTACAACAAAGTTGCAGTATGAGCAGTCATTGTTGTTGCTTGCCATGCCGCCGATTATAGCATACTGAGCGGCTAACGAGTGATTATTTAGTATATCAGGGCGTATGAGCAACTTCAATTAGTTACAGCCTCTAATGCAGATATTTTTGTTAGTAGTTTATTATTTTTGTAAAAAATAAGTGTATGCTGAACCTTATATTGGAGTGCATCTTTGCATTGGTAACTGATTAGCAACCAGAAGCTCCTAGGTACTATCCGAACCACAGAAAATTTGTTTGTAATAGCTGAGGTTACTCTGCATGAAATGAGTAAATTATTAGCAGTTGAATATGGCTGATACTCACATTTCCTCCTATTTGCTTTTAAATATAAATTAAATTTTGTGTCTGTTTTTCACTTCATTTAAATATAGTCTTTTCTTCACTTCCATGGTTTGTTGTGTTTATTTATATGCATCTCCTCTTGCAACTCCTCTAAGTTGACTTACTTTTTTGCAAAGCCAAATACTGGCATATATAACCACTGCGTAAGTTAGTTTCTAAGTATAATCTTTAATAAAAATACATGCGAAAAAGTGTAACCAACTTTGATGGATCGTTATATAAAGAGACAAGCTGAAAAGTTTGCCGAGCGCCAGGTGCACATAAAGTGAGATGCTTGCGAACAAGTTTGCGCTGCAGCCAATTTGAGTTGGAGTTAGAATGGGATAGTGATAGTGAAGGTGCATAAGCGTATGCCTAGATGGAGATGCTTATTTTATTTTGGTTAGACCTTTACTTGCCACCTCATATTTGGATGGTTCTGTGGGTCATCCTTTCATACTGAAAACGAAGCTATATCTTTCTCTTATTTATTGTCCTTTTAGTATATGAATACACTTTTTATATATAATAATATTTTCATAAGTTAGACGCCTTTGCAACGACACCAAGTCGCTCAATCCAAAAATACTAATTTTCCGCCTTAATTTCCACTTATACCACTTGCCAAAGTACTTGCTTGCCTCTCCTTGTCTGCTTAAAAGTTTTCACAAAGCACTTGTTAGTTTTTCTTTTTTTCTATAATGTTGTTCTTCTTCACTGCTTTTCACCACAAGCACACGCATACACACACACGTGCAGCATGTTTTACAAAACCAACATTCTTTCCAAACACTTATCTAAGTGAATTGAATGAGACTTTTATTTTATTTACACTTGAGAAAGGTTTGCAGTGACGGAGAAAACAGGAAAAGGAAGTCGTATGTGACTGGTGGAAAGAAGAGAATATGCAATGTAGAGAAAAGGCTTCCTGTTGCTTTTATTATGAAGTTGTGCATGAAATCGATATTAACCATTCTTTAGCTGTGGTGCTCACAGCTTTTTGAGAAACCTTAGTGAGACAGTTACGCATTTGGTGAGAAAATATGGTTTTAATTTGACAGGTGCGCAGAATGCTTATGTATGTGTGGATATTTAATAACAAATAGTTTCATACAAAAAGGTAGTCACACAATTTTTATATAAAATAATTATATTATTTCGCTGGGAAAAGCTTTTTTTATAAAACCAATTCATGTCGATCTTTTTAAGGCCAACATCAGCGTTTGATAAAAATAAACTTTTTCTTGTATCTAGGAAAAATTGTACATACATATGAAGCTATAGATCCTATATTATAAACCTGCATACCCAGTTTTCCAGTTTCTCAAAAATTAAATTTTTCAAAGAACATAAAGGTCCAAAGTACTAAATTTTCAAAAAGTGATTTTAAATATTTATACTCTCTCTATGATTCAACTCACTCCATGCTCATTTAATAATAATAATATTATTAGTGTCATAAATATTTATTGTTGACATTATCTACCTCATGCCCCTGGATAAGTTTCTTCAGTTCAGGTCCTTCTTACTACTCGAAAGTGCCTGAGTACCTCGCCCTTAGAATAACTGCCACGGAGTTAGTAAGAAACTCAAAACTTTTCGCTGCTAGATACAAAACCCTAACGACAGAAAGATATTATGTGTGCTTACGTGGAAGCCCAACAAAAATCGCCTTCTATGGTTGCATGGGCGCTATCGGCAAAAGATAAGACCTCTCGCCTGGAGTTGTATTTTGACTCTATAATACCATTATAAAGCCAGTTTTGTTATATAGAATCATAGTCGTGTGGATCTCACTAGAGAGGACGACATCAGCAAAGGAGCTACAGAGAGTTCAAAGGACTGCACTCATTGGCATCAGTGGCAGAGAACTGCAGCGGTGTACTGCTACTGCTTGCACACCGCTTCAATACTCTGTTTTTCTGTAACTGAAACGCAAAAATTCCACAAATAAAATTTCAAGACCACTACTCATACTCAAACGGCAAGTGATTTGAGCTGAAGCATTCATTTCCATGACGGTCAAATGCAAAAACTGCTCTCTTTTTGCTCGATCTTCACAGTACATTTTCAGAAAAACTTCACGCATTTGAGCGGAAAGCAAAAGAGCGGTGTGTGTGCTGATCAATACCGCTATTACCGCGATTGCTGAGTGTATGAATATCTCGTATACTCGGGTGTTAGATTTGAAAGCAATCGTATATTCAACTTCGGCTAAGCGGTGTGACGTGTGAACTCTGTCAAATGAGGAAAACACCGCAAACACCGCGTCGTCATCCCTTGCAAATAGTGAGATTGTCTGCAGTATAATTCATAGCAGCGCACGGAAAAAAAGGATTTTTATAAATACATATGTAGCAGTATTTTTAAATGAAAAGTTTTTTCTTTATTGAAGCAGTGATATTATTTTATTATATTATTGTATATTACTATTAATTATGACAGAAAATAAAATGAACTTTAAAATAAAAATTGAAAACCAAATTCATTCTTTTACAAATTACTTATCGTACAAAAACAAATAATAATTTTTCTTTTAACTTACTTCTAAAGATACTTATATATAAAGATATAAAGAAATTTTCTCAGCAATAAAATTTGAATTCTCCGCCATTATAAATCTTTTAAAAATAAACATATAATCACATGCACATTTATATATACATACATATCTGCAAGTAGAGTGATAATGCACTGCCGACGAAAACAAAGATAAAAAAACATAAATAAGAAAGTGGACTCTTTCGAGTGCTAATCATTTATGTATTGGGTGAACGCGCGATGGCATCGATATTTTTTAGCGGTACTCTTTTGCTTGTGTGTTATGATCTATTTGTGCAGGCGGTGTTTTCAGTACTTTTGTCATTCGGTAGCGGTCATATGCAGCACCGCATAGCCGAAGTGATCACACAAGCGGTAGTTATAAACGAAGCAAAGACTGAACAAAGAAAGACTCGGATGTACAAACGATATACATAGAACATTTACTGCTCTGTTGCGGTTCTGCTCAGCGCAAACACCGCTTAGTTTGCGTTGGTCGTACATATTGATACCGCTTTTTTTGTGAGTGGATCGCAAGTCAGAAAAATACCACCGCTTGCAGTTCTCTGATCAGTGGGCCATTTCGAATTACTGGTACCTGCACGTACCGCAATCAGACTGAGAGGTTCGAGCTGAAGGCTCACTTATGTACACTCAAGTATCCTAAGAAACTTTGGGTTTATCCTCCTGTCGGCGGATCAAGGTACACCGTCGCTTAGTTCTTCAAGGGAGAAGGGAACGGAGGGTTAACTTGGGGCCTGGTTAGCTCCCCATCAGGCTCAAATTCAGCTTACCGCATTACTGCAGTATTTTCCAAGCAGAGGTAGCCGCAATCAAAGAAGCAGCTGCTTGGCTACTCACATGCGCACTAACTGTTAAGGAAGTAAATATATACTCCGATATCCAAGCGGCAGTTAGGGCCCTCGGATCATTGATGGTGTATTCGAAGCTGATCAGGGAATGACTGGCTTCACTTTCGATTGCATTCGAATTCTTTGATATAATTCTCATTTGGGTTTCTGGTCACAGCGACATTGCGGGAAACTGTGAGGCAGGTGAGCTGGCCAGACAAGGGACATGTGAGATGATTTCCCCACGAAGGGAGAGGATTGGGATCCTCATGATCACCTGCGGTCTGCTACTGGAAAGATGAAATTCGTGTAAACTCAGCGAGCGCTGGGAAAGTACACAAACTTCATCTTCTGAGGTTGACAAAATCTCAGCTCTCGAACTTTGTGGGTTTTCTCATAGGACACTATCTGTGAGGTGTGCATGCTGCGATACTTGGAATTACCTCGAGTCCCTTTTGCGTTAGCTGCATGGAGGATAAGGTGGAATCATCTCAGCATCTTCTTATTAGCTGCCCTGATCTCACGGGGCTAAGATTTAGACATCTTGACTCTTACTTCTTTGTTACGCCTTTTGATATAGCAGGCCTTGACATTAAAAATCTGATGAGCCACATCAACAGCATAAAGCGGTTAACGCAACCGCAACACAGTCATCGTTCAAAATCAACATATACTGAACCCTTTCTTTGCTAGCTGGTCACCCTCTATAAAAAAAAAATCTCTAGAAAATACGTAGCGCAAAGGTATCGCAAATTGAGTTTTCGTGATCAGTCTGTTCTCCAGACATCTGATACATAAAAGGCAAGCATATTGGTGCTCACCAGATATCGCTTGGTTTTCAAAACATTCCAACAGAAAATATGCTTGGAAAAATTATATTGTAATACAACCTGTGCGCTAAATTTCGCACTATGATTATTTTCCCTGCTACAAATTAGAAGTTTCTTACGGTATTTTAATCAAAATTATTCCCTCTGTTTAATAATTTAATAACATGTTTTGCTCAGAAGCGTTTGATCTCTTCGGAGGGGAGCTTTTTGACTAGTAACCACATATAAGGAAAATTTTTCTAAAACCCATGACATTCATTCCATTTTTTATTGCAAAATCTGTGCAGTTTTATGACTTTTCGTAGGATTTTTCTATATCCCTAAAGTGTAAGTTTAAATATCAGAATTACATTCCAAAAAAATTGTTTGTTTATGCGGAAAACGTTACTTCCACTCCGCCAAGTTTTATCACAGCCAAAAAGTGACCTAAATTCCATGCATTACCCATTCTATGTGCGCCACTATTGTCCTCTGCTCGTTTGCAAAAGTTCAGTTAGAACTGAAATTGAAATCACGACGCGTGCAATGCATAATCAAATCCATTTAGCACTCCTGCACTTTAATATTTTTACACATTTATTTTGGCGAGCCAACGAAGCGTGGCACAACATTGTGCACCCCCTAGCGGCCGGAAAATGCAATTTATTGCGCATTGTATTCCATATAAATGTGTGTGTGTATGTGTGAAAGTGCGCGCCTGAAAATTTTTGCTGCAATATATTGAGTTACAAGTAATAAATGTATAATATGAAAGGCATGCAACGCGCGCGCAACGGGAATGCAACAAATCGAATGCAAAACAGGAAAATGCGAAATAATATTTACTGGAAAATTAAAAAATAAAAGCAAGAAAAAATCGTTCTCATGTGATGGCGGAAGTAGCGGAAAGTTGCTGGTGAAATTGGTATGCAATTTAAGTGAAAACAAATGCTATTTCGCACACACACACCCATGCATACATATGAAATTACAAAGTTGCCTGCGACCAGTGCAATATTTGCTTGCGTGTGTTTGTGTGCGCGCATACCGACTACGAAATTGTGTTTGACTGCCAATTTGCATTTGATTGTGTGTGTATGCTCGTCTAGGTACAGATATGAATATTTAAGATGGGTTGATATTTGCGTGCGAGTGAATATATATTTGTGCGCATACATATCCATTCATACATACATACATACATATCCATACATATGCGACTTAATTTATCTCTACATTTCATTTATTTGCATGTCTGCGACTACAGATGTACATAAACGACTTTCCTATCAGTTGCTTGTCTATCTATTTGTTCTCTTGCGCCCGCCGCCTTAATTTAAACTTAATTTCTCACCTAACTCCGCTCCTTCAAAATAACTCCATTAGTCTCTTTATTGTTGCTATTGTAGCCTTGTAGTTGTTATTGTAGCCTTTTATACTTGCAGTGGTCTGCATCTGCATGCTAATGTCCGCCGGTTTTGCCATATTAATATTTATGCCACATCCAGTTGAATTGTGTTGCCGATCATTTGTTGCTTCGTCCAATCCATTTCGTCTACAGTGCGGCATACAAGAAAATCCGCTTATAGTAACATATACGCGCATGTATGCCTGTGTGCATGTATACGTGTATGAAAATATTTAACTTCGTAGTGGTTGCTTGGCTTCAAAAGTTGTTGCTAAAAGTTTTCGATACTGATAAGTGTACGATGTGCAAGGACGAAGTTTTCGTTATGGCATAAAGTAAATTTATAATGAAAATATGGCAACACTATTGCCAAGTAAAAGTTATTTATGCGTTTTCCATATACACTTTAAAGCAATTATGTTTGCTTGCATACCTGACTTGTCATTTGGTAAATTAATATTCATCGGTCGTTTCAAACTAGAAAAGGTTGTGATAATCCAGAATGGACTACGCTCTCCAGTTTGATTAGAAGTGATTAGATTTTAATTTTAAAATACAAATTTGCGTGTAACATACGGAAAGAGCACTTCTATTTAAAAGCCGTTTTTACTTCTTCTAGCTCAGGTTGCTAGCCTCTGCAGCCTCCCAAACGAATGTTAAAATCTTCTTCCGAACACCTAATGCGGTTATGCGAAAACTGAAATGCTGCTATCTCTGCCGGACAACAGCAAGAACAAATTTTAATTGTAAGGATAATTAAGAATTTATTAATTTTAATTGTGGAAAATTCTTTAATCGTTTTGAAAAAGTTGTATTGAGCCCCAAGATCCCGAAATTCCGACCCCGTAATTTCGTGCTTTCTTTGAAGTAGTACCGGGATCTGGTTTTAGTACAAGCCAATCCCGGGATTTACGAGCCAACCCCGATATTTCGAAGACACGAGATCCGAAAATTTCGGGATCCCAGATTGTGAGCTCTAGTTGGTCCCATTTTGTAATATTTCATTTGACGACTAGGGTTATTTCATTTGATTTAAATTTTGTTATTTCATTTGATTTACATTTTTTTGTTTTTACTTTTTAGACAGATAAGAACCCTATTCAAGAATATGCCTGAACCAAAGGTATCTTAAACAGTTATTTGCTATACATAAAATAATTTTTGTTTTTTTGGTTTTGTCGGAGTATATTTTGACCGGTATTGATGACAGAATGAAGTACTATATGCAGCTCTAATCATTCCTCTCTCAGCAGAAAAAAGATAATTGAAATTATTTAAGTTGATTTAAAAATTAATTAATTATTGCCCATCACTGCAGCCGGGTCAACGCCGGGTATTCACAAAAAAAAAAAAAAAAAATGCCCGCGCGTGTTATCATTCTGAAGAAAAAACCAGCAATTTGTCTGAATAGATCTAACTGTAAAACGTACTCGATTGTGATAACGTCGTCCATTGTAACCGCTTAGGCAACTAGTGAGCTACCTGATGTAAACTCTTCCAACTTAAAATCATTTCTACTGAAGAGAAAACCAAATAGTTATGCCTGTCTGAGATCTGTTATCTGTCTGGGCCGCCTCTTATTGCGACCCACTGCCTACTCCGCTCTAATTACCAGTTATGGTGACACCGAACTTTCGGTTTCAAAAAGCCGAACTTCCTCTTGCCAGCTCATCGGAAACTATACTGCCTCCGATACTGCAAAGGCGAAATACCCAGTAAAGCATCATTATGGCGTTTTTCTGCCAGAAGTTGAATGACGCTATCGAACTACTTAGCTGTTTTGTATGGAATGAAGTTGAATGAAGTGGGCTTGATGGCTCGGCTCCTTGGCTATCTGAGAAATTAATTGCAAGTCCTCGCTTCGGATCACGAAAGTCGTGGAGTCATTTCTCTATTGTGATGGAAAGTTTCTCTAACTTTCTTACTAAACTGACCAATAGCGTTTATTTATGCAGAGGCTTTGTTACTGCGACGGTTCACGCAATTTTTTAATACCATTATTTCATTTCTCTTCAAATTTGTGATGTGTGCCTCGATGTTACCTCTCAAATTGAGAAACGGACATGCATTTTAATGCTGCTTCCGAACAGCCATCATCATATGAAAATTAAGGGAAAATGTAAATAAATATATATTTTTAATTCATTAATTTTCGCGGGCTGCAGGGATAACATAATTACTACGAGGATGGGTAAGTACTTAAAAACTGCAATAAGGAAAATAAAGTAAATGAAAGTTAATTCACTTTCAGCTCGTTACACTTTCTCCATTGTTTCCTTAAGGGGTTATACGCAGTTATGAAGCAAATAAAAGACGGGTTGTCAAGGATTTATCCTGAAGAAACTTCAGAATATTTTAATTTGAAAATTTTTGGCGGTTATAAAAGCATCCTTCAAGAACGTATCAAAATTTTTTATTTATGAAAATGTTGATTATAGAGCGCGCTGCAGGCGATTTCTGGAACCTCCTTTAAAAAAAGACGATTTACGGTGTACATCGTAACTCAGGATTGGATTATCTGAAATCAAAAAACCAAAAAAATTTTGTTAATATATTAGATTATCTAGTAATTAATCGTTCGGCTAATTAAAATAGTGAATTTTCACAAAATGGCAGCTTTTAAAAGAAATGATTTCGATTTTTACGTTAAAATTTGGCCGTAAATTGATTATAAAATGGAAAATAAGTATCAGATTTACAAAAGGAACGATTAATTACTAGAAAATGTATCTTTAAAGATTGAGTTAAAACGGTTGACCGATCAAACAAGCCGTTTTCGAGATATCGTGTACACCGACTTGAAAAATGCCGTTTTGAAAAAACACGTTTAAAGTTTCAATACCTACCTTAAAACGTGCCGAGGCATCTCTACATATTTAGGTATAACTCCGAAAGTATTGCTTAGATCTACTTCAAATTTCGTGCGTATACTTTTGAATATATGTACATTACAAAAATGCAATAAAAAAAAATCGATTTTTTTGAAAGTCATAACTGCGTATAACCCCTTAATTTGTTGATGCCGTCCACATAAAATAGTTCTTTCAGAACTCAAAATAAGCATTCTTCCCAAATATCTTGCCATTAAACTATTTCTTCATACTGGGAAACAGGAAATGCTGGTGAGAGAGCAGTTCGAAACCCATTTAATGAAATTTTGCCTGAGTAAAGTAGTGGGCCTCCGTAGCCGAATGGGTTGGTGCGTGATTACCATTCCGAATTTACAGAGAGAACGTCGGTTCGAATCTCGGTGAAAACACCAAATTAAGAAAAACATTTTTCTAATAGCGGTCGCCCCTCGGCAGGCAATGGCAAACCTCCGAGTGTATTTCTGCCATGAAAAAGCTCCTCATAAAAACCATTTGCCGCTCGGAGTCGGCTTGAAACTGTAGGCCCCTCCATTTGTGGAACAACATCAAGGCGCACATCAAAAATACGAGGAGGAGCTCGGCCAAACACCCAAAAAGGGTGTACGCGCCAATTATATATATATATATATAAGTAGTGACACTCAAGTGGAAGAGAACTTTTTACCTCGCCAAATGAGGTTATATTTGCCCCAAATCGACATCTGTTCGATCAGTACTGCATAATATGAGCCGCTGATAGTTTAGCCTTTTTTATTTATTAATATTCTCTTATTTATTTATTTTTTTTTGTTTCAAATATATATATTTTTTTAAATTTATTAAATGCTATTGAACTTGTTAGTCGGAAGACCCAACTTGGCTTTCGTTTGTTTCGATTTTTATTTTTTTCTCCTTGTTCACTCCTCTTGGGAGCATAGGGCCTCGACAAGACTCTTCCATAGTACACGGTTTTGTTCTGTTGTTTTTGTACCGTCCCATGAGATGTCGGCATTTGCTAGTTCGCGCAGCATCGACCTTCTCCAAGTGCTTTTTGGTCGACCGCGACCTCTGCTCCCTTGCGGGTTCCAGTCCAGTGCCTTTCTCATGATGCTATCTGGTGGCTTTCTCAATGTGTTTGTTACGATTACTGACGCGAAATCCACTGTCTTGACCAATGCTTGGGTTCTGGTGTATTCGCCTGCTATTGCGAAACTGTTCTTGGATATCATCAAAAACCTCTTTGAAGTTGTCGAGTGATTGTTTTTGTTGTGAATTTATTGTGAGTTCTTATTTTGAAATTGTGTAAACTAGTGGTAAAAAGAGTTACATAAGTACGAGCATCGCTTAGAATATTTCAAAATTTATTAGATTGAAGATAATTAAAGTTTCTATACCGGCAGCATTGAAAGAAATGAAATTTTTTAACAACACAGTTCACTTATCTATTTTTGGTTATTTTACTTAAATTTAACGTTCACTCACAAAGCAGCAAATGCGAGACAAATATTTATGCATTAGTAGAGCAAATTTCATATCTCCCATATTTCACTCGAGGTATATTTTTTTGCACACATTTTCAATGAACTATTTTTAACTTAGCATCGCACAGATGTTCAAATAATAGCATTTAATCCCATTATCACTATACAAAAACAAATATATGATCCTTTTCGATTGCCATACGAATAATAACTCAAACTGTCACCTACGGGCATGCCTTTTATTTATTTACACTCGTAATGCCATTGTCAATCCCATTTTGTTCATAAATATTAAATATTGAAAACTATGAATTCCAACTGAATTTGAGTGTTAAATTTTTCATCATAATAAATGCAATAAAGTGGAATAAAAATAGAAATAAAAGTAAAAGTAAATAAAAAAATAACCTAAATGCATTTGGAAGTGCAGAGCCGAATGATTCGTTGAATGTTAACCACTTCTGTAGAATCACTTATTTTATATTTTACCGTAACTGTCTTATTTTTATTTTTGTGAAAATATCTAGCACTTATGTATAAATATATATGTATGTAAGTATGTATGCACACACCAGTACAATTGAATGACAAGAGAAAAAAGGAAAAATGTCAAAGAAATGTCGATTTATTTAATATTTTTGATGATGATTGGATAAAAATGAGGTGGACGTAAGGGTGTGGGGTGATAAAAAGGACTTTCGATAGCTGGTTATAAACCAACAAACGTTGGGTGAGAGCTTACGGGTATTGATATGGTTTATACTGGGTGCCCTATTAGGATAGGCAAATATTGATTTTACCGGCATAGTTTTTCCTTTCGCACACTCAGCGTTATTGCCGGTGCGAATGTAGCGGAGTTGGTCTAGAAAAATTCCATGGTTGCATAGCGCGCAGAAAATCTGAAAATACACTACTGAAACGGGGAAATTTTTGCGAATGGGGAAATGGTTCCTAATTAAGCCTAGGCCTTGTGAATTGGCCACTAAGATTCTACAATTGAACATCTTCGAACTTCTTTTTTGTATCAGAGTTGTATTTAAATAAAATTGAAACGATTACCTCACGCAATAAGGATATTTGACGCGCCTTTGATAAACCTGAGTCGGCAGCATATCAAAATTTGTTTGAAAATTTCGTCAAAGAGTCGAGGGGTGCATCAAGAGAACAAACGAATACGGACACTTGGCAAAAATGTTATAAAAAGTTGCGAAAAAATCAATAACAACATCAGATTGTAATATTGCATGGAAAAAGCTCCTCACAAAAAACCATTTGCCGTTCGGACTCGGCTTAAAACTGTAGTTCCCTCCATTTGTGAAACAGTATCAAAACGCACGCCACAAATAGAAGGAAGAACTCGGCCAAACACTTAACAGAAGTGTACGTGGAATTATTATTATTATTTTTTAATAAATACTGTTTTTCAATTTTTTCTAATTTCAAAATCCTGAACCAAAAAATTCCCGGGCTATACTAAAATGCCATCGAAAATTTCGAAAAAAAATGAAGAACAGAACAAGATGGCAATTGTAAGGGTAATCTAAAAAAGTGGGCCACCCTACAGATTGCGAGAAGCACAAGAAAGGTCGCTGTAGGCGCTCATGACATATTTAAATATTTACTTATTCTGTAGGTGCACACCAGCTGGCGTAAAACAAACTCCCACTCTATGTTGCAGGTGTATAGGTTACACAAGTAAGTGTTTGCATTATCTCCTTTCTATACATCAATACGACATCACTCACGTTTTGCCGGCGACAGACAGAAAATGTCACTAAAAGAAATAAGAAATTAAACGAGCTAATAAAACAAAAATTCAGGTCATCGAAATCAGTATGCAGAAATCAGAAAAGTAAAATTTATCAAGGTTGTGCCGCAAGCAAATATTCTGTGCATACGTGAGTGGTTGCAAACGATTTCGTAGAGAATATTTGCTCAAGTTATAGGGTGAGGAAGAGCAGGAGCATTTTGCTTTTTTTTTTACTGATGAATATTATAGTCAAAGGTTGCAAACAAATTGAGGCATGGCAATCAGTTGATTGCTGATTGCAAGTGATAATGTAATATAGGAAAAAGTGAATTATGCGGGCATAGATAATTCGATTGCTTCAGTTACTTTGGTTGAACGTTTTGTGAAGCCACTGAGATGAAAATGTTTTTCTTAAAAAATTTAGTCCACTTCAAGATTCCTATTCTTATGTAACTACACTGGCGCTCACACAATTAAGTCGCTTTCTCTTTTTACAATGTTTGCACTATTTTTCTTGCTGAACTTTGTTTTGTTAACTTTTGACAAAAAATATAAATCGGTCTACGACAAAAACTTTATCAATCAAAGGTCCAAACTTTGTGCAAAATTCGCAAATAACAAATTTAAAAAATGTTTGAACGAAATATCAGAAACATAAGAAAATTTTGGAAATCGTTCAAAAATCGCGTTGACTTTTCATAACTTTTTTGCATACAATATTGAGAATTTTTTTCCAAAGTTCACGTTCAGAAACCTTCTAGAATAAAGCCGTTTTAAATAAAGTTATTACGAATATTGCAAAAAGAAAATCGTAACTTTCTTTACAGGAAATTTTTTTTTACGTGGCGCATGCCAAAATCCAAAGTCTATCTCTATCTCTATTCGTTCCTATCTCTTTCTCTGATACTTTTCTCCTTTCTCCCTGGACCATCTGTCCTCTTTCCAGAGCTCTAAATACAATTGGCTTTTTAGCCTGAGTGTTTTAGGCGCCACCAAATCTCTTGGTGCTCCTTGGCTTGACCAATTCAAATTTCAATTTTCAGGCTGGGTTGAGGTGGCTACTGACAATAGTTCCGCAATCGGCCGCGATCTATGATACCGTACAAATCCTAAGCTCAGACTAGTCTTTAAAGCAATACGTGGGGTGAACGAACTTGCATTGCGGTGAGAAATCTGTTGGCTTTTAATATTTCTTTCCTACTTAGTGAGAGGGATTCTCATGTTCTCATCTTCTTGAACTCTAATTCTCTGGTAATTTAATTTAATGACTCCTTTGTATAACGGGCCGTTAACTTCATAGCTTTTCCTTAGGCTCCAGGCGGATTAAGTATCATAGCTTTCATATGAGTTGCAATGGGACGATGAACTCTTCGATTTTATAGACATAGGTGCCCGCACTCTTTATGGAGGGTTTTGGCGAGCTCCTCCTCCAATATGTGAAGGACTGTTTTGGGTAAGTCACATCAGATAAAGACCTTCTACGTAAATTGCTACTTAAGTTTTCTTAGTGTGGATGACCAAATCTGGCATTGTCAATATGAAGCTTAACATTTTTAATGGTCAACGCATTCAGAAATTTTTTTTCACGTTAGTGATATTTGTGTTGTTTCACGTACTTGAGATATTCATTTTAGTCAAAAAATATAATTGATTCGGGAAATTTTTCATGCGCTGATTTTTTATGGCTTTTGATGTGGATAAAACCAACAGCTGTGTGCCTATCAACTCACTTCGACTTTTGATGAGGGTTCACTATGTCGAGCCACCACGCTCGTTGATTCTACGTGCTTAAATCGTGGTCGCACTTTGTTACCGGACAAATTTCGCGAAAGTCGTTCAAAATCCACTGTTGGTGCTATTACTCTGGTATAAGTTCCCTTCACATAAATTTGTCTGAGCCATTGAAAACTGTTCAAAAATGTAAACGAACACAAACCGACAGCAAAATCAATAGTCGAAATTTGTGATTTTCCTCTTGCTGTTGCTTCGCTCTCGCGCTGCTACTATCTTGGCAGTAAATCGACAGTTCAACTTCGGTTTTTTTGATCTTAATTCGCAAAACTCTTGGCCTTGAAAATGTTCGTGGTCAACAGCTGAAGGCTTTTGTTGCTAGCTCTGGCAAGCAATCATTTGTTAAATGATTTATTATTGTACTAACTTAAAAAAAAACATGAAAGCATTTTCAAACGCTAGTCTGTGCCATTGACGATTATGACTTGAGCAGCATATCTCTCCCTGCTGTCTTTACCTTTGCATACGTCTGTCATCATTACACTATCCAAAGGTTGTTCACATTTTGTTTGATCTGATATTTATGTTCGATGATCGGCCTGGTTTGTTTGTATGGCCTGTCGGTTCTACCAGATCTGCCTGGCATGCTTGCTCGACGTCATGAATTTGTTTCTACCCCCGGCAGTAATCTTTATCTCCGCCAAATTCCCTTGATCGAACCATTCTAGCTGAATTTTGCAATATCCCATAAGATCCAAATTCATCTCACTTATCCGAGCTTAAGTTTCTTGTATGAATATTTCCTTGCGGCTTATGTAGCCTAATTTCGGTCTATCTACCTCTAGTTTGCTTTATCCATTAGGTAAGGAATATATTCTATTCTATTCATCTATTTCTTCGAATATCTGAGAGAAGTATTGTCAATGGAAATAAGTTAAATTTAAATATTTTCCCTACTTGTAAATAACTCTTCAATTCCCTCAAGTCATTTAAGTACTTCTCTTTCCACCAAGCCATTCCTACCAAAAATCCACTGCTGCTACGAATCGAGACGAATCGAGTCTTCTATGTTTTATATTTGCACTGAGCGCATTGGCAGTGAAATATAAATAATGCGTTGATATAAATCTTTGTCGACGCAAATATTTACTTTTATGTCACTGTGGGTTAAAGAAAATTGAACATAAAATGCAGCACATCCATTACAATGGTTTAACCGGAGAGCCAGTCATTGGTTCATATAGCCAAATATATGCAAGATAACAGCCCAACATACATACATACATACACACACATTTCTACCGTATACATATGCAAGTGCATGCACCCAGTGCTGTAGGAACACCAGCGCTAAGGCAATGCTGTCTAGTCGGGAAAGTCTCCGAGTAGGGGAAATAAAGCGAGGTTGGTAGGTATGCCTGCTGTTTTTTTGTTGTGTCATTGCGTCGCAGAGCCGTCAACTGATATAAATGGAGTAACTGCTTTGTGTCTCCTCCTCTCTGAGTGCTGTGCTCCATAATCAATCCACTTAAAGTGTTTCAGTATCAGTGTTGTCCACATATGCGTTAGTCGATATGTATATACGTAGTGGCGCTTGGATTGCACGTAGGATGTAGTTTTATCAGCGCTTGTCATGTACATACTACACTTGCGGTATATGCAGTGATGCGCTCGTGCTTACACGCTCGCATGTATGAATAAATACGAGTATATATTTAGGTAGATATGCGGGTGTGTGCGTGTTGCTGCTCTGACAACCAATCATTGTGCCACAGACAAGCAGTCTACGTTGCGGCAAGAAGACAGCTCCGAAGGCAGCTCAACGTAGTCAGCGTAGCAGAATGCAACGCTGCCTTGCTGTCAAACTTCCCTTGCACTTCTTTCTTGCGCGCCTTTTGTTCTTGGCAGTGAAAGGTGCCTGACACGTTGCTGTCATTCGTTGTACGAACACCCACCGCTGTCTGTTAATATTTATATTTTTTTCTCTATTATCTGCTTTGCGTTTTTGTTCTTTGTTTGTGTTTTTCTTTTTGTTTGTTATAAAAACCTTAACTCGCTTCGCCTTTGACTACGTACAGGGATTTGCGCACTTATTTTCGTTACTTCCTCGACATTCTTCCTTTACAATGGCATTTGTAATTTAATTTAAGTAGCTGGTCACTATGTCTTCTTGCGTGTATCTGTGAATGGGTTGAGACCTCGATGCACGTCCTCACACGCACGCACATAACAAATTGCAGTAAAATAACGTAAATGGGATTATGTAACGTTTTTATGTATACGCATACATGAAATTCTTTCGTCTTACTTGTATTTTTGTTTTCTTAAGCTTATCTCTGTGTTATTTGAAATATTACATTTTCGTTCTATTTTACCAAATAGGGTTTCTTAAGGAAGTACAAGAATTGTACGAAATTTATAAACTTCACATATCGCACTCAACTTTCATTACATTTATTACAAAGATTTCTTAGTGCGAAAATATTTTCTGGGCAGGCTATCATCAACAACCACACAACTAATCCTTTGCTGCATGCAGCTCGAGCAGAAAAACATATTCATCTTGCAAAGCTAACCATTTTTAAACAAAATATGGCCGGACCGAAGATGCAGTTCTCTCAAAAAAAAAAATAAATAAAAAAAAAAAATACATAAAAAAAATAAATAAAAATAAAATAACAATAATAAATAAATTCTGGTTTATTGTTAGTTTCCTAATAAATAAAATAAATTGTTAAGCAGAAATCACTGTTAGTGAAATTCAAAATTTCAAAAGTACTAGATTGAGGAATAAGTTCATAGCGCTTTTACCGAAGACGTTTATTTAAACAAAAAACAATAATTATATCAATAAGTTAATCAATTATATACTCGCCGTTGCTGCTTACAATCTCTTCCCACGACTCGACCAAAATATTAATGCCATTCCGCCCCAAAATCGCCTGGTCTGGTGTCAAAGAAGTAGTCGAGCCAGTTTTTAAGGACCTCTTTGTCATAGAACATAACGCCCTTCATAAGGTTTGACAGGGAGTAGAAAATATGGTAATCGGTCAGTGCAAGGTCCGGAGAATACGGCGGATGCTGAAGGACCTCCCATTCGAGCTCTTGGAGTGCGGCTTTGACGACTTGTGTAACATGGGGCCTGACCTTGTCACGAAGGAGTATAGTTTGACCGTGTCGATCAGGTGTTTTCAGTCGAACAGCTTCATTTACGCGGTGTAGCTGGGCAATGTAGAGCTCCTTGTTGACCGTGGAATTCTTTTAGAGCAGTGAATCACGCTCTCCCAGTCCCACCAAACACACATTAGGATCTTTTCGTTGCTTCATATTGATGTGCAGGCACCATTTCTCATATTCCGTGACGATTCGGAACAAAATGCGTTGTTTGTGACCACGTGTTGCTCAGATGCTGAGAAGCAATTTGAAGGTGACTTCTTTGTTTTTTTCGTTGAGCTCCCATCGAATGAAGGTGATTGGGAATCGTTTTATGATCGCAGTCCATTTGTTCCGCCACTTCACGACTGGTTGGTGGCCGTTCTTGTTCAAAAGTGATTTGAGACTTTCTTCATCGAATTCAGAAGGCCTTCCGCTGCGGGTTGTGTCATCGCCGTCAAAGCCGACATTTTTGAACTTTGCAAACCATTTCCGTGCGATAGAATCGCCTATGACACCTTCTCCATGCACCTCGCAAATGTCGTGGGCTGCTTCGGCAGCTTTTTGACCTCGATGAGAAGCAAAGATGAGCAGGTGTCGAAAGTGTTGACTTTTGCCTCCTGGGTATTCAATTTTTAAGCCTCAAAACTAATAAGAAATTAAGTAACTCAAAAATGCAATTAACATAGTTTTGTAGAGCAGAAAGAGTTCTATTGAACAACAAATCACTGTAAAATAAAAGAAAATATAAAAACGCTAAAAACTTATTTCCCAACCCAATAGTTTGGAGAAAAAGAAATACATTATTTTTGCGTGATCTTCATCAATTTTTTATCTGAATCATGCCAAACTATTTCGGAGGGTATTTTGTGGTAGGAAAAACTGAAATATCAGTCAGTGTTGGACGAAGTGTAAAAGCCTAAAAGGAGACTAAAAAAGGTAGACTCCAGACGACCCAAATATAGCGAGAAATGCGCCATCTAGCGGGAAAATAAATACATGCTACATTTCTCTTTGTTTATACATTTCGTGGTATTGATCTTTCCCAGCACTGTATCGACAGCATACTTATACCTTACCTAATTCTTGTCCGCATTTGGCTCCAGGTCATCAAGTCTCACAAAGGGATCGAGAAATTTTACCAAAGTTGGCAGGAAATCTTCAAGGCATCAAGGGACATTTAAAGTATTCCGGTTTTTTAGGTTATTTCGCTTAACTTAGTGATACGACGGCGAATGATTTTTCAATAGATTTACGCGAATTTCGTTATCTTAACAAACTGGGTGCGTGGCTGTCGGTAGTAGGATGAGGAGTTTTGCTGCCGTCCCAGCAGTGGTATGTTAGGGACTAAAAACCTCCCCTCGTTTGAAACCTTCGCCCTCCCTGAAACCGCTTTCGTATTACTTCAGAAGGGCGTACCATTTTTCTCATTAAAACATCTATGCTTGTGTACCTGCGTCCAGGTCCCGCTTTCTCATCCGGAGTGTGATGATTTCCCACGTTTCCTTCCTGCTTAGCATATTGTCGATTACACTTTCGGTGGCCATATGACTGACTGAATTCTCCAACGGAGATATGCGAGTATAGTAAAACGTATTTGTAAGTAAATTTTTTTAATTTCTGATATTAATTTTAATATCGATTTTTGATTATTTTACATTTTTGCCTCTGATATGTATACCATACTTATATACAAAGGGGGGACTCAGAGATTTACGTCTATAAACGGCAAATGATTTTTCCCCCAAGCGACTTCGACAGCAGAAAAACAGCAAAAGTTTTCTAACCATTGCCCATCAAGTAGTATAAATCGTCAGAAATGTTGGAAGAAATGTCCTCATTACCTGGTATTTAATGACCAGAGTAGCAAATAAATACTTGTCACGTACTTACTCACTCTGCTTCGGAGATGGTGCCACGACAGACTACTTACCTATGGCAAAGTTTTTTGATCACAACTTTAAGTCCCATCAACAATACATATTTTTGTTACTTAAAATGCCATCAAATCGCACTTAGCGCCGCTAGTTTTTTCCACACTTAAAAGGAAAGCAAAGTCCTTGCGCATTTTACAAAGTGAGCAGCTGTCCATTACTTTGTATACAAATTTAATGGATGCATACTTAAATATGCGAGTACTAAAGTTGCTAAAGAAAGTAACTATCGTCGCTGCCTTTTTAGTGCATTTTGCTTATTCGTTAATGAGTTTGAGTGTTTTTATGTAGCTTCTTCGTATGATCGATCGCGATTTTATAACTTGAGGTTTAGGCTTTTTGTACAACTTTTCGTTGTTGCTGAAATTTGTTGCAAGATTTTATGTGATAAAAGCTGTATTGTTTTATTCAATAAGTTTTAATTTTATTCATTATCGTTAACTGAGCATAGGTTCAGCTATTAATAGGTTAGGTTAGGTTGAAGCGGTTGTCCTGTGGGACACACTCAGGCTCATAGCCCATTGTGATGCCGCGTGGGGAGCTTGTCCCTATCTCTCCTAAAACCAGTGTGTGTTTTTCAAAAATTTTAAAATATCTCTGATTTCTATAGTACTGAGGTCTTCTAGCTCATTAAAAAATTGTCTACCCAGAATAGTAAACCTCCGCCTGGATAGAGCAGGGCAGTGACATAGTAGGTGCGAGATTGTCTCTTCCTCGTCCTCATCTTGACAACTTCTACAGAAGTCATGTGTTTGCACACCCATCCTTTGGGCGTGTCTGCCTATTAGGCAGTGCCCCGTTATGACTGAGCTCAATGTGGTAAGACTGTGTTTATTTTGGCTTAGCAGAGATTCTGTGCGGTTAGCATTTAGAGTTGGCCAAAGTTGACGGGCGATTTTGCAGGTTGCTTCATTTCGCCATCTTTCGTTTGCTTTCTTTACAATTTCTTCAAGGATGTGTAGCTTACATGTTTGTAAGGGTATCCCTATGTCATTATCTATGTGCTCGTCAGACAGTTTAGTGCCGAGTCTTGCTAGTTCATCGGCTCTACAGTTACCCTCAATGTCGCGATGGCCAGGAACCCATGTTACCTTTAAGTGAAATGACTCAGCCATCTCGTTAAGAGATGTGCGGCATTTCATGGCTACCTTGGAGGTTGTCGACTGTTTTGTGAGGGATTTTATCGCCGCTTGGCTATCAGTGAAAATGTAGATATCATTTCCGGATATCGCATCACACTGTATCAGTGTCGCGGCTTTTATTATTGCCATCAGTTCAGCCTGAAAGACACTACAGTAGTCGGGGAGCCGAAAACTAAAGGAGATCCCCAGATGTTCAGAATATACACCTCCGCCTACCCTGCCCTCGAGCTTTGAGCCATCTGTGTAAACATGGATGGACTCGCCCTGTCTCACGTCGTCCCGTTCCCACTCTTCCCTTGAGCGTAGGAGGGTCGTAAACGATGTAATGGCAAGTATAGGCGGGAGTGCATAGTCCACCAATTCGGGAAGCCCCAGAGTGCCAGCCAGGATTTTACCGTGGCCATAATCCGTGTTTGACCACTTGTTTAGAGTGTTCAGCCTTATTGCCGCACTGCGTGCGTTATATATTGCCTGCAGATCTACCGGAAGGAGGTTTAGTGTCGCATATAATGCTTTCGATGGTGTGGTTGACATGGCACCGGTTATCAGAACAGATGATAGTCTTTGCACCTTGTCAAGTTTCTTAATGTTCACACCCTTCTGAAGGGCATCCCGCCATATTACTATACCGTAGTAGAGAATTGACCTAACCACTGCTGTGTAGAGCCAATGTATCATTCTGGGTTCCAATCCCCATTTCTTCCCAATGAGCCTTCCGCAGGAGTACATTGCGGTCATAGCTTTTCGTGCTCTGTCTGCGACTGTGAGCCCCCAATTTAGCTTCCTATCTAGTATAAGTCCTAGATACTTTGCCCTTTCTATTACTCTAAGTGGTTTCCCTCCTAGGAATATTTGTTGAAGAGTAGGTGTTTTGTGTTTCCTACTAAAAAGTATCAGATCCGTTTTTTCCGGATTTACCTCTAGTCCTCGACTTTTACACCAAAGTGATAGTCTGTTGAGAGATCTTTGTTGGAGGTCACATAATGTTGGAAGGTGTTTCCCCGAGATTGCTATTACAATATCATCGGCATATGCTATTATTTTACCTCCAATTTTTTCCAGTTCTTGTAGAAGATTGTTGACAGTTAGGTTCCACAGAAGTGGAGAAATTACCCCACCATGGGGTGTACCCCTGACCGGAAATTTTTTAACAAATGTGTCACCTAAATTTGCGTTTATCGTTCGCCCAGTTAGCATTCGTTCTATAAACGAGACTATTGCATTGCTTACTCCCATTTCCGTTAGCGAAGTGGTAATTGCTTCCGGATATATGTTATTGAAGGCACCCTCGATGTCTAGAAAGGCAGCGATGGTAAATTTTTTGTAGTGAAGTGATTTCTCGACTGTGTGAACTAGCTCATGGAGCGCTGTTTCCACTGATTTGCCTTTGCTGTATGCATGCTGGGAAGGTGATAGTTTGTCGCTAATCCTTCCTTTGATATGCACATCTAGCAACCGCTCTAAAGATTTTAACAAAAAGGATGATAGGCTGATTGGCCTGAAGTCCTTCGGTTTCGTATGTGTGGTTTTCCCTCCTTTGGGAATGAATACCACTTTTACTTCTGCCCATTTCTTGGGGATATAGTTAAGACGTATCGCTGCCTCAAAGATTAAGGCGAGTGTAGGTGCAATCATATCTTTTGTGTGTTGCAAGTCAGCGGGAATGATTCCATCAGGTCCCGGTGATTTGTAAGGTTTGAAGCTGCCAATGGCAAGTTTTATGTTGTCCTCCGTTATGAAATCTGTTGGGGGGTTCTCGTAGTGAACTATAGGGTGGGTACTGTCTTCGTTGCAGAGACAACCTGGAAAGTGGGTCTGCATTAGTAATTCTAGTGTTTCTTCACTGCTGGTTGTCCAGTTGCCATTCTCTCTTATGAGGTAGCTAGGGTTACTGGGACTTGTTGATACTACTTTCCGGAGTCTACTGGTCTCCGAAACGCTTTCTATCTTTTGACAGAAGTCTCTCCAAGACGCCGTTTTTGCTGCTCTTATGGCACACTTAAATCTACGCTGGCATTCTTTGTATCTGTCCCACGAGTTGGTTCTCCTCGCTTCGTTATACATAGTTCTGCATTCCCTTCTGAGGTTTGCTATATCAGTGGACCACCATGGAGGTTTCGGTTTTCCTCTTCTTGTTCTCTGAGGACATGCTGCTTTCGCAGCTTGCTGAAATGCTGAAGTCAGCCCATCAACCACTGAGTCGAGCTGTGGCTCGGAGTTAATTGTGTATGTCGCTGCTGGGAGATTGCTAGATAACGTGGATTCAAACATCCCCCAGTTTGTGCGTCTGCGGTTTATAACCGGCTTGAACTGCTTAGTTGGCAATGAAATGGTGTACGTTAAGTACCTATGATCTGAGAAGGAGTTGTCTGTAGACACTCTCCAATCCTTTAAAATTTGGGACCCTCGTTCATTGACACACGTGATGTCTAGAACTTCACTTCTCGTAGTTGTTACAAAAGTAGGGGTATCCCCTATGTTACTAATATAAAGATTGTTACACATAATGAATTCAAAGATGTACTCACCACGTACGTTTGTGTCTGAACTGCCCCAGACATGATGATGTGCATTAGCATCTGCTCCCAGTATGAATGGGGTGCCACATCTCGATGCTTCATGAACTGCGTCTCTTATGAGTTGTGATGGAGGTGGTTGCTCCGCGTCGTGTGCCATATAAGATGAGGCAAGCCATATCGTCCTTCCGCAGGACTCCACTGCCGTGATTACGTTATCCGCATCGCTAAATTGTATTAGTAAATATAATAGGACTATGAATAAGTTCGTGCGGTTTTACAACAGATGGCGTAACTTGATTATTATTCCATCGATCCACATTTCCAAACATTCATTGGAGAGCTACTGTCGTAAGGCACAAACGTCAGTATAAGTTTTTTATTTGAAGCGTAAACAACAATATTTTTACCACACTTGAAAATGTCGAATTTCGTGCCAAATAATGTGTTTTTGCGGGGAATTCTTCTTCATTATTTTAATATGAAGAAAAAAGCAGCCGAAAGTCATCGTATCTTGGTGGAAGTTTATGGTGAGCATGCTCTATCTGAGCGAACGTGCCAGAAGTGGTTTGCACGCTTTAAAAGTGGTGATTTTGGCTTGGAAGACGAAGAACGCGAGGGTGCGCCGCCAAAGTTCATGGATACCGAATTGGAGGAATTGCTCGATCAAGATCCGGCTCAAACGCAAGAAGAGGTTGCAAAAACTTTGGGAGTTGATCAATCAACCATTTCCAAACGTTTAAAAGCCATGGGAATGATCCGAAAGGTAGGCCATTGGGTGCCGTATGAATTGAAGCCAAGAGACGTTGAACGCCGTTTTATGGCATGCGAACAACTGCTTCAACGGCACAAAAGAAAGGGTTTTTTGCATCGAATTGTGACTGGCGATGAAAAGTGGGTCCATTACGACAATCCAAAACGTCGGGCAACGTATGGATACCCTGGCCATGCTTCAACATCGACGTCGGCGCAGAATATTCATGGCCTGAAGGTTATGCTGTGTATCTGGTGGGACCAGCTGGGTGTTGTGTATTATGAGCTACTGAAACCGAATGAAACGATTACGGGGGATGTCTACCGACGACAATTGATGCGTTTGAGCCGAGCACTGCGAGAAAAACGGCCGCAATACGCCGATAGACACGACAAAGTTATTTTGCAACATGACAATGCTCGGCCACATGTTGCACAAGTGGTCAAAACATACTTAGAAACGCTCAAATGGGATGTCCTACCCCACCCGCCGTATAGTCCAGACCTTGCGCCATCCGATTACTATCTCTTCCGATCGATGCAACATGGCCTGGCTGACCAGCACTTCCGTAATTACGATGAAGCCAAAAAATGGATCGATTCGTGGATTGCGGCAAAACCGACCGAATTTTTCACAAAGGGAATCCGTGAATTGCCAGAAAGATGGGAAAAAGTAGTAGTAAGCGATGGACAATATTTTGAATATTAAATTTGTAACCATTTTACGTCAATAAAGTTTCAAATTTCGAAAAAAAACCGCACGAACTTATTCATAGCCCTATTACATTAATACATTTCTTTGCTAGTATGCACGACCTGGGTTTACCTTTGTCAGTGACATAGACCAATTTGTACTCTCTGCTGCTCAAACCGCAAACCCGATCTTTTACGACCCATGGTTCTTGGATGAGCACGATGTCCTCTTCTCTTTCTGCGAGACGGAGGATGAGTGCGGCTGAGGCCGCCTTACTGTGGTGAAAATTGATTTGTACAATCCTCACCATCGCTATTATCGCTAAAACCTGAACTGACCCCACAAGGTCAAATGAACAATGAAATCGAACTCTGCTCAAAAAATGTATATTATCAATTTTTTGAGACTTTTCTTTGCAAATATTTTACGTTTGACCTTGAACTGACCCCCACAAGGTCAAATGATTTACGAAATCGAACTCAACCACAAAAACGTATATTATCAATTTTTTCTGTTCTTTTTTGGTAAATACTCTATGTTTGGCCTTGAACTGACTCCAGAAAGTTAAATGCACAACGTTGCCTGATCCAGTCAACGGATTTCGAGATCGGGTTAGATCGGACGAGGGCGAAGTGTTCTAGTGATGCTCTTCCGAGAACTATCGAAATTTTGCATTGCTGGAATGAGCCCGAGACGGCCAATCCTTTGATTGACGACTCTACGCAAACAGATTACTCTGTTCTTTAAAATGTGTAGTTTTATTTTAAAAAAATTTGATTTAGCTCATATTCTGATTGTTTTGTATTTCACCTGAAAACAAAATTGACCAATCTTATAGAACGAAATGTTAAACTGAATAAATTCGCATCCAATATCAGTCAAATACTTCTGAGCGGCAGATTAAACAATGAGCGATATGGCTCAGCCAATATTCCGAATTCGTACATGGATTCTTCTGAGAATTATATGAAGAATATATTTTTCGCGGGGAAACTTATAGTTTTTAAGACGACGGTTGTCAAAGCACTTGTGAAACGTACCAAAATTTCAGAAATTATAGATGAACTTCACATGCATTTTCAATATATTTTTGACAAATCTACGGGAATGGTTAAGTTAAAAATATAAATAATTATCACTCATAAAAAAGCAAAATATTCTATTCTTCTCGACCTTTTTCAATTTTTTACTACCTTTTCAGAAAAGGAATAAACTTATGCCCCCTTGTCTCCAGCTTCCAAATTGCATTAATGGGTTAGTAGCATCCGAAATCAATTGTCAAACACAATATTTTATTATTGAATCATGACTTAAGTCTACAAATAAACAAATTTTAAGAAGAATTGACGATAATGTCGAAAATAACTAAACAAATAAAATGAAAAAAAAAATAATAATAAAATAAAATAAAATAAAATAAAAGTAAAATAAAATAAAATAAAATAAAATAAAATAAAATAAAATAAAATAAAATAAAATAAAATAAAATAAATTAAAATAAAATAAAATAAAATAAAATAAAATAAAATAAAATAAAATAAAATAAAATAAAATAAAATAAAATAAAATAAAATAAAATAAAAGTAAAATAAAATAAAATAAAATAAAATAAAATAAAATAAAATAAAATAAAATAAAAGTAAAATAAAATAAAATAAAATAAAATAAAATAAAATAAAATAAAATAAAATAAAATAAATTAAAATAAAATAAAATAAAATAAAATAAAATAAAATAAAATAAAATAAAAATAAAATAAAATAAAATAAAATAAATTGCAGCTAAGCTGTCGCCAATTAATGTAAAACACTCCTTTTTTGGGATGCAATAAAAAAATTAAAAAAAATAAAATAAAATAAAATAAAATAAAATAAAATAAAAATTAAAAAAAAAAAAAAATATTAAAAATCCACTCAAAATTGAGCATAGAGTTGAATCTGAAAGGTGGTGTGTTCAAATGCTCCAAACTAAGTGTACATAAAAGCAGTTATTATTTTTGAAAGTTCTTACAACTTCTGCTGCTTTACTATATTTTATTATTAAAATAATTTTTTGTTTTTACCCTTTTATTTTTCTAATGCGCTCATTTAATTACTTTTGCTCATTTCATTATCACTCACGCATTTGTTCTGCATTTTACTCCATTCTACTCCCTTTAACCTCTATATCTTTTTCCCTGCTTAGTGAACTCTTTTAATTCCACATTCACGGCTACACATTCGACATAATTTACGATGTTGTTCTCCTTACCTTCTTCGCCCATAATCCACTCTGCACTATTACCTGCTTTTGTTGCAAGTCTACTTTTATTTTACTTTCCTCGTTCTTCTTGAACTACCTCAATTAAGGAGCGCTTTCTTTACTGACATTGCTAAAGTCGGTAGTAATTTACACATTTTCTGCATCATTAAATACAAATTTAACCCTTATGTGCTGACAGCAACATCCCTAGGGTGGCACGATGCCTACGCACTTGACTGCCTGTTATTTTAATATGCGATTCAGATAAGTATGAGGTTTTTTCAATAAGAGCGGATCGAAATGAAATAAAATAAGATTCGTATAAGATATTGATGAAATTACTTTCTTTTTCTAAAAAAACCACATCCCATATGCCTTTATGTTCATCATCATATTGGCATTACAGTCCGGGGTGGACCATTGCCTCCTCTAAAATACGTCTCCATTCTTTTCGATAGCGCGCTTTCGCTCTATGATGGGAGATTCTCATCTTACGTTTGTCATCTTCTACGTCTTGCATTCATTGTCGCCTTGGTTCGCCTCTCCTTCTTGCTCCTTCAGGATTTGCTTCAAACATTTTTTTTGGTCGCTCTTTCGCTGCTCATTCTTAGGACGTTACATTTCGTTCCGCGATTAAATCACTGAGCTCGTGGTTATACCGTATACAGTCTTCTAATCGGATAGGACCGAACATTTTTCTGAGAATTTTTATTTCAAATCGCATCAGTAAATTCACGTCATTAACTTTAAGAACCCACGTTTCACAGCCGTAGGCGAGAACCGGTCTTATTGCAGTTTTGTAGATCTGGAGCTTTTGTTCCCTAGCAAGACTTCATAAGTTTGATATGGCCAAGGTATGCCCTGTTAGCTGCCTGAATACGGTCTTGTATTGATAAGGACGGACCCTTATTTACGCTGAGTATTGTTGGATTCCTGACAATATGATTTAAGACTGATAAGGGGTCGCCAGCCTCAAACCAGATTTTTCTCACCTCATTTCTTTCGTTCCCTTTCTTTCCAACGAAGGTTCTCTTCAAATTGCACATACCTTCCCTCTATGGTGCTATGCCCTAATGTTGCATGCCATGCATTCAATAGGTTACATTTTTAATAACCGCTGCAAATATCTGGCTGAATTTGAGCAGCGGCCAGGTTTATGTTGACTTTGAGGACATCGGCCGACTAATTGGCATGTATAAGCCACTTCAGAAACCACTTTCAAGAAAAAATGCATGAGGCAAAGTTCTACGATCTTGGTGGCCATTCAGATCACCTTCACGTGAGATATAACGCGCTCAAATCACTAGAAATAAATACTTATTATTCGAACGGTTTGACTTCAATGACTGAATAATACGATAAACAACCTTATACCAAGAATACCTTTTATTTTTAAATTTGAGATATAGACGCCACTTGATTTTTTAGCTAAGCAGTGTTGCTTTCAGTAGTCCGCTTGCATGGAAATCTGTTTTAAATGTTTGTGACCGCCTGTGTATTTGATAAATTTCTTTAAGTGTTGATAATTTGCCACCATCATAAAAGTAACGACGCTCATTTGTTACATTTTAAATGCTGCGCTGCAGGTGGCACTACCAAACTATGCCATATTCCTTTGCGCAGTTTTTCAGTCGTTAGTTTCACGTCTCACCCACTCTTTCACTTTTTCTCTCTGCCTCTACTACCATGTCGTGCTTTACACCTTTCAGTTTTTTTGTCGCACTTTAAACTTGTCCTTCTCATTTTTACTGCTGTAGGTATATTGCAGCTCTGTGTGTCATAACTCATTTGCCCGCATTATACTTTAAAGTCCTATGAATTATGCAAACATTTGTTAGCACTTCACTTTGCTCGTCGCCAGTTTTTGTTACATCTCTGCGTACATATATTTTTAATTCTATGAACTAAGTGCTTTTTTTGCAATGCTGCACAATTTCAGTACCCACCTACATTTTTAGCGGCCATTTTTGCGTTGGTATTTCCGTTTTTCTATGTAACAATAAAATATGAATTCCGCTGGTGCATTTGTCTGTCTTTTCAATTATGCGCTGACACTGACAGCTGTTGGAACTTTTTTTTTAATAACTGCTACAAGCTACGTATTAGTGTTTTTTGCCACGTTTATTCGTATATGGTGTTAAGGGAATTTTTTATTAATTTTTTTGTTCTGCTCATTCTCGTTACCGTCATTGCCATTAGCAATTGACATCGTCAGGGCAGTGCATGCACGTTCTTTCAACTTAAACTTAGTTCAGCCGTTGGTATGCTGGCATGGAAGGTCACCTTTCGAATTGGCTACATTTAGAATTTTTGAGCTCACTTCGTCAACGTAATAGACGTGAGTTAGAATAACCCTTTCCAAATTGTAACTTTTCTAAATTGCATGCTTTACAATAGTCTACCTATAACTCTCCACGACTCTAACATTACTCACACGAAATTCCTTGAGGAGCGACTTCAACTTGGGGAATAAAGTTACGGGTGCGTACCGAGGATGATAGATGCGCCAGGTTCGGCCAATAACTATGGTGAAAAACAAAATTGTGAGGTGAACTTCGGCTGCCACGTAACGAGGGGATTCGCCAGCCGAATTCTGCACGAACCTTTCAGATAGCAACGAACCAACATGAGCGAAGGATGTGTAGATTTTTTTTCGAATATCCTTAGCACGATCTTGTCGTTAGCCGAAATCTTCTGGTTTCGTCAAATTCGCTGAGAGATGGCTACACTTATGATGAAGAGAATAATGAGATGGCGCCTATCGTGGTACCGTTACTTTGCTCTCAGCGAATTTGACAATGAGTGGAGCCGTCTTACCACGATCTTGTCGTTAGCCGAAATCTTCTGGTTTCGTCAAATTCGCTGAGAGATGGCTACACTTATGATGAAGAGAATAATGAGATGGCGCCTATCGTGGTACCGTTACTTTGCTCTCAGCGAATTTGACAATGAGTGACGCCGTCTTAGCACCAGTATGGCCAGATTACAATTTTCGTAACTTGATTTAGCTTTTTTTTGTTATTTAGTTTCGGGGTTTTAGTTCTTTCTTCAAGACATTTTTCTAACCTGTTCTAATTAAAATGCAATGTTTATATATATAGGCGCGTTACACCCTTTTTGGGTGTTTGGCCGAGCTCCTCCTCCTATTGGTGGTGTGCGTCTTGATGTTGTTCCACAAATGGAGGGACCTACAGTTTCAAGCCTACTCCGAACGGCAGATATTTTTATGAGAAGCTTTTTCATGGCAGAAATACACCATTGCCTGCCGAGGGGCGCCTGCTATTAGAAAAATGTTTTTCTTAATTTTGGTGTTTCACCGAGATTCGAACCAACGTTCTCTCTGTGAATTCCGAATGGTAATCACGCACAAACCCATTCGGCTACGGCGGCCGCCTGCAATGTTTATAGTTTTGGAAAATATACATTTTTTAATAATTAGTTCAATAAATCACTCAGTTTTATTTAGCTTTACTTTTTTTTAACATCTGGTCGCATTGCCCCCGATTGCGGTTATTGTTGGTGTTCTTCTCGTTTCAGCAGTCAAATCTCTTTCTTGTTACTGCAGTGTTGCCTAGCATTGGATATAAAAACGCACTAAAATGCCCATTTCAAGAAAATAATATACCAAAATTTTATTGAATTACTTAAAGAATTTTGTATGCGTGACCAAATCTCTTTAAAATGTGCGTTGTTTTTTTTTTAAATAAATGTGTTATGGTTACGTACAATTTAATTTAGGAGTTTTTTGTTAAGAGAACTTTTTTGCTATATTTGAGGTTATGTAACAAGATAAGGTACTCTTGTTGTAAAAATGTCGTTATGGTTTTTTCAGTATTTTCTGGTATTTTGTTGCTTATTTTCACAGTGAATACACCTCTTGATGCCCTATGTCCCACTAAGGATTGAGGACCGGAAGAAACGATTACACCACTATGGTTACGCATTCAGTAAATTCAAACGCTTTTTAAAATGTGGAAAAAGGTTTTCAATGTTAAGAAGAGTTGAGAGAAAAATATTTAATATTTTTGCGTAGCCCCGAAAGGAGCAAAAAATTAAATTTGCACTTTCAAAATATCAAATTTTATAAGAATCAACAAATTTTCATTAGCACTAATCTCTTCTCAGAGTGGCCTCTTTTAAACTTCTTTTGTTTATTGATAGAGTTTTTTTTCTTTTAAACTTAAAGTTTCGATAACTTTAAGGGGTTACATGGGTTTCGTGGGTTCAATCGACTTTTTTTGACTTATACAATTTTCTGGTGCTTGGACGAAGGATTTTGCTTTGTTTTTTCAATTACAACTAATTAAAAAAAAAAAAAAATGTCAAGCAAATTTGACCGAAATTTTCATTTTTTTGGAAAAATGTCTGCCAAAATTCAAATTTTTCCTTTTTTGTTTCCTTCGTTCAAGCACGAGTGTATGGTCTTAACTAAAACACTTATGTTTGTTTTTTTCATTTTTGATGATTCTGTTAGGAGTTATGCTGACAACGCGGACGCATCTTTTTTTCGAGGGGTCACCGGAAATGACGTCACAATAGAGGAGTTTTCATTTTTGTTTTTGCAAATTTCAGAAATCGTTCTTTAAATATGTTTCTATAAGACAGAAAAAGGTTTGAATTAAATAAATAATTTTTTACATAGAAAAACATTATTGAAAATAGGTCTTCTTTTACCCAACGAAACCCATGTACCCTCTTAAATAAAAAAGAGAAACAAAAATCAAACTTAAAAATGTTCGCATTTTGGGTATATAAAAGCACTCTCTGATGGGCACAATCTAGTTTCTATCATTCTTGGGCTACCATTAAAAATATTTTCTCCATAGTTTTGTGTGCGACTTAGTTAGAATGCTTTTCCCAAAATCTTATACAAATCTTTCCGATTTATAATTATATGCCCGAAACTTAATTGTCACACCTCGCATTTGACTATTCGTATGCTAATTTTTGCATTCTCTTGCAATGGCATTCCCAACAGCCAAGTACTGCAACTCCTTTCTCTTCCCCCCACAAATGGCGGCAAGCTTGCCTGTATTTGACTTTTTCTCACCATGCGCGCTTTTCCATTACGGAAATTATTAAAATACCTTCATTTGTCATAACTTTGCTTCTTTTGCGTTATTTTTTAATTTCAACTCTATTTTTTGCTTTTTTCTTATTTCTGTAATTTGTTTAATTGTTTTTGTGATTTCGCGTCATAAGCTTGCAGTTCATAATATTTACAATAGTTTGCTCTTTTCGCTTTCGCTTTGCAACTGGCAAATTGTTTTTGTGCGCTTTTTGCATTTTTGGCATTTTTATGGAATTTTGGCGCATAAAGAACGGCAATGATTTATGGCGAGCAGCATTGCGCGTCACTTAAAATGGCAGCAATTTAATTTTATTATTCATTTGTTTTCTTTAATTTTTCGCTTTTATTTTAAAGTTCATCGCAATATTGCATTTTTCAACGGCATTTAAATTAAAATTCACTGCCACATTCAAAACAAAAAAAAAAAATTTATGCGATAAAAATTTGAGTGCTGTAAAGCAATAAGCGCATGACGTTTTACGTTTTTTGATAAACTCTTTTGCAGTAAATGACTTTTCTTACTCACATTTTTTTGTCGTTTGTGGTTTGTCTGCTGAAAAAATATTTTTTAGTTCTGTTCACATTCACATACACATTTTTTATTCACGTCACTACTTACCTTATTTAATTTAATTTTATTTCCTACTTCCTACATTTTCCTACTGCCATATTTCCTCTTCTCTTCTTGCATCAGTGTTTTTATTCGAAGCAATCATTTCAATTGTATTCGCAAACGTAAGACCGATTCACGATCCAATTGTGCGTTTTCGAGTCGGTTTACCGCTAACCACTGCGCTTCGCTCTCTCCTCTGCTCACTGTTTGAAAATCCGCATCACGGTTGAATGCAGCAGCAACCATGCACGGACTACTATGGTCACCTGCTGCTTCACACATGAGCAGCTGCAATATCTGGACCGCAAATGTTCTACGCGCACACACACTTCCTTCCCCGATAAACTCTCCAACTACCACTGGAACCACCCACAACACGGATTGCCTATTCTTGACCATTCTCAACAGTAACGCACTATATATGTAAATGGGTGTGTGCGTGGATGTGTGTACGTGAATGTAAGTATGCAAATCCTGCCATAAAATATTCAGTGAGTGCATGAAAATGCTCCGAATGAATTCAGCTCTTCAGTTTTTCGTTGAATGGCGTATTGGAGCATTTTTAGTATTCGACGAATGTATTTTTCGAAGTATTCAGTTCGCTGCATTCTATATGGGGCGTGGGTGATTTTTTGTTTTTTTTTATTCAACAAATTTTAAAATTTTTCCTTCTAATGAACTTAAAGTGCAAAATCCTAGATGGAGCAATGCGCGCTATATAGGACCTATTAGTGGCAATAGATTATTGGACTTGAGGTGACCTTCAGTTCAAACAAAAATACAGTCGCGTGATGCTGGACTTTCGTGCAGCTTACTCCTGGTTCAGCTTTTAGCCTGACTCTGTTGTAAAAAAATTTGAAAATTCGTTATATAGAAGAAAATGCATAGCACTGAAGGATGATAGGATACAAGGCTTGCCCATCCAAAGGAAAATTGTGAAAGTAACTTTGGCTACTACGTCACAGGGATCTTTACAGAGCATACCAGAGCATGGGAAAGGGTCGCATTGAAAACATGACAGAAATAAGTCAACAACAGATACCGAATAGGCAATTAGTATGACTATCCTTAAGAGCCAAAGGAATACCGGAACAATACATCAACCTAATTCAAGCTATGTACCACAAAATCACCACTAAATCGGCGAAAACCTGCATCTAACATTCGGCGAAGAGGAGGTCCCCTCAACGCGAGGTCCCCGTATTAATGGGCAATCAATAACAGTAGCAACAAGTTTCAAGTACCTAACATCGATCCTGAGTGAAAATGGAAACAGAAAGGAAGATGTAGCACACAGATTTAATGCGGCCTGTTTAAAGTGGCGCAGCCTGCTGGGCGTCTTATGTGTCAGGAAAATGCCATTTGCGATTAAGGGAAAGGTGTACAAAACCTGCATGAGACCAGTAATGATGTACGGGTCGGAATGTTGTACAATGCAAGATAAGCACAACCAGTAGATGCACTTGGCGGAAATGAAAACGTTTCGCTGGGCAACAAAAAAAAAACGCGCGTGGACAAAGTGAAAGACATCAAGTTATGAGAAGATATGAAAATTGCACCAAAAAACAGCACTTTCATGATGGGACGACGAAAGGCAGATGTATCTGCTGCATGAGGACAAGGAGGGTCGACTCCAAATTGGAACAGGACAAAGATAGAGAGGGAGAGACGCGTAAGAAAACGTCGTTTGTTGCATGTCACTATTGCTGCTTATTCTTTCATCAAGACTGCCTGAATCAACTGATGATTTGTATACCACCTTTTGAGACTCTTATTTGGTTTTTTGAGGAACTCTGCGTACCGTCTACCGAATATTGCTGGTTTATTTCACCGAATATTTGCCGCGTAGTACTGAGCTTACAAGGGTGTAGTTTGTTGATTTTGAAATGGCGTTGAAGCTATTTCCACCTCCTTCCACCTGTATGTGCGCTACCCCGCTCCATGTTTATGTTCTCCCATTCCACTTTTACATTTCATCACGACTCAAAAACAATGTAGGCAAAAAAGGATTTTCCGTTTTTATAATCTTCTGAACTATCTTTTTTACAACAAAAACGAAATGAGGTTGAACCCAGCAAAGGAAATGCGATTTAATTACTATTGATCCAAACTTCAATTGAGTTTATTTACGGCTATTGCTAAACAAGAAGAAGGTAAGAAAACAAACAAAAAAATATGGATACCTATTACGTACACCTTTTTTGATAATTTCTTAGTGATAAGAAAATAAGAAAACAAAAGCGGTTTGAACAACAGGTTTGAAATCAGGTATACAAAATAAGATAACAGGAAATTAGTTTAGACTTCAAAAACAAATACACTTTTTGAAAAGAAAGGCCAAAAATAGGAAACATTCATAAAAGTGAAATCAGGCGCATTAATTTAGAAATGCTTCAGCTAACAGCAACAGCAGTGAACTGGTCAGAGCTTTAGAAAAATATTAAGTGCTCGCAGTGGAAAAAACTGTTAAGTATATTTTATTTAAACAAGTGGCTGCGTTCACAACCTGTTCATCAACATTATACAAGCGGCGCAAAATTAATCACCCTGTCGGAGGATTTATAAATACTGCAATTGGCATCGTACGTCAGTCATATTTGACACTGGTGCACTAGAAAGCTGGAGCATACAAACAGACAAGCAGTGCAGTGCTTAAAGGTCAATATAAAGATTTTCATCACTACACATTTTTTTTTATTTTGTAAAAAACTTTTTCAAAAAAAATGTGTATGATTAAATTTGCGTTTCCAGGCAAACAAATTTCAGGGCGTGTTTTTCACAGATGATAAAAAACCAAATATTTTTTTCAGAAATTTTGAATATACAATTTTTTTTTAAGTATATTCTTCTCTTCTGCTGTAGTTTTCACAAATGGCAAAAACCAAATATTCTTCCAAAAATTTTGAATATAAATTTTTTTTTAAATACGAGTATATTCTTCTCTTCTTCAAAATTTTTTAAAATGCTATTTTAGTTCTCTGCTGTAGTTTGTCACGTAGCTTATCACAAATGACAAAAACCAAATGTTTTTCTAAAAATTTTGAAAAAAAAAATTTTTTTTTAAGTATATTCTCTTTTTTCACAAATAGCAGAAACAAAATATTTTTCCAAAAAAATTTTTTAAAATGCTATTTCTCTCTTGCCCATTAATACGGGACCTCTCGTTGATCTCTTTCCTCTTCGCCGAATGTTAGATGCAGGTTTTCGGGTTTCTTCACATTTTGGCGCATTCCGTTGTTTGTCAGTATTTCATTCTCTCTTCTGTATTTTTCCCAAATAACAAAAAAAAAAATTTTTTTAAGTAAATTTAATCGCTCAAACAAACAAAAAATTATAAAAATGTTAAAAGGTATCAAAGATATTTGATTTGAAAAAACTTCATACAAAAATTTTCAAATTAATATACTTTTGTCTACGAATAAACCGATATTCAGAAAAAATTAAAGTCCATGCCCAAAATATTTGAATCACTTGACATGGAATCTCTCTATACGTAATTCTGCCGAATCTCAAAAAAATATTAATATAGTTTAAGACTTTGCCCTAGATTCATTATTTTTGTGTAGGTGGGTAGGTGAAATGGTTGAAGTCTGGCACTCCTCAAGTAGCACTGAAGCGCCGTTTTGATAATTATTTTTCTGTAAAATTCAAAACTTTATTTAAGATGTTTCGCATTGTCCGATTTGGATCGAATATCCACCGTTATGTTGTATAATTTATTGTCATTTTAAAGGTAACTTCATAATGCCTCTCTCATGGACGTCTTGTTCCTTATTAGCGAAAAACTTCAGTAGTCGATTTTCACAATCTTCTCTTGATACCAATTTCTTATCGCTCAGGATGATGCAATGCGAGAAAAAGATGGTAATTGCTTGGTGCCAGTTGTGGACTATATGGTGGATACATTAAAGCTTCCCAATGAAGCTCCCGGAATTTTTGGCGAGTCCCTACAAACGTGTGTGGCTTTGCGTTGTCCTGAGTGAACAAAACATCTCTTCTGTTGGTCAATTCTGGCCGTTTCTGGTTCATCGCTAGGTTCAAACGGTCCAGTTGTTGACAGTAGTGATCTGAGTTCAGTGTTTGGCCATACTCATAATAAATGATTCCTTTCAAGTGCTCAGTAGAACCTTTCTGGTCGTTAGTCCTGGTTTGGGCACCGTTTGAGCTGCCTCATTACGCTTTGATCACTACCGTTTTCACACAATATCGTCGTATGTGACCCATTTCTCATTGCCTGTCACCATCCGTTTAAGAAATGGGTCGACTTCATGCCCTTTGGCCAAGGCTTCAAAATGGAAATTTGATCCATCATTCTTTTAGGTGTTAATTGGTTTTTCACCCAAATTATTTTTTAATCGAGCTTTCCAGAAATGGGTTAAAACTATTTTATGGTCGATCTTTAGCTTCTGGGCGGTGCTTTCGATTATTTCTGTGATTTTATCAATTATTTTTAAATTTAAAATTTAATTTTGCTTACTGTTAAAACTAACGTTACTAAACAGCCCTCCTGACCTCAACTCATAAACTTTCTCAGTTACCAAGTAATTTTGCATTTTAAGCTAAACGTTATCCAAATATTATCAATATCCCGAAAAGCTTACTACACAGCTTAAACGCGATATCAATGCATTACAATCTATGCGACCAGCATTTTCGAAAAACGCATTAAAATTCACACACTTTCAAAGTTATATGCTTTATTGCAGTTTTAGTCACGCTGAAGCCGCAACCAGCGCCGCTTAATCGACACCAACTGTTACTGCATTGTCATAAATTTCAACGCCATTGCTTGGCTACAACGGATGAGTGTTCGTGTGTGTGTGGTGGTGAGCAGCCAAATGAATGTTCGCTCGTTCGATTATTGGCCAACACATGTGTGGCTAAAGTGAAGTGAGCCATCGAAAGTTTGTACGCATATTTGCGCATCCTGCTCATTTGCCGCTCACACACACACACACACACACACACACACACACACACACACACACAAACACTCAAACCATTGCCGAAATCTTTGCAACTTTTCCCACCCGTTCAAATGCTTTTCAAACAACTTTTAATGTGGCGGAAAAGTGTTGAAAATTTTACGAGTAATGCATAGCTTGCGTTTTCACTGAATTTCCGTGCAAGCACATGGATATGTAGAAATATATTCCCTGCAGGAAAATCTACTAAATTCTACTTTTGAATTTAGAAAAAACTACCTATTGGCCGTCAAACATGCAAAATGACAGCCCATTGCTTCATATTTGTTGGCAATATATGGCTTAAAATATTTCATAGCACGAAGTGCCATTCAATTTGCTGTCTCGATCGCTAATTTCATAGAAATTGACCATTGAAAGTAATCATCAATTTAGTGTCGAGATGTCTAGTTAACGAATGGCGAATCGATGAAGTAACTGTGTATCGATACAATGTTTGGAATCATTTCATGAGTATTAGTAAGACTGCGTTCAAACACGACTGATGGAGTTGCTTGCATTTGCCTTTGTTTTTAGTCTACAGTCAATAATATTGAGAAGAACGAGAACACAAAGCGTGTTGCCCGAGCCCGTGCAACAGGTCTCCTCTCTTTTCCTCGTCGACCGCTCTACCAAAAGTTATGAGTTGCCACAACAAAAGTTGCCGTGTCTGAACACAGTATAATGAGACTTGTCTAATAACAGCAAAGAAAGTTGGCAGCATTGAAAATAGTAACTTAAACCAGTTTTATGAGCTACGGTTATGCTAGCTAGCGGCGAATCTCGCTCGATAACTTTATTGTTGCTTTCACGTGCAATTTTTTCGTCAAGCGAGCAGAGCCCAAATGGAGATCAAATATCTTGGGAGTGCAAGTAACATTTCTCTGATCTGGGTTCCAGGACATATGAACATGGAGGGGAATGAAATTGCTGATAAGTTTGCCATGAAGGGGACTGAAGTGGTTTCAGAGATCTCCCTGATCTTTGGCATCCCACTAACTGTCGTTAAAGGATTATTGCACAACTTATTTCTTAGGAAAGCGCAGAAAAGATGGAGCTCCATTTCTTCATGTGCTATTTCGAAAACCCTTTGACCCCATTACAATAGACGGAGGATTCAGAAAGTCCTGGGAACTCCACGGCATTCAATTTCCTAACTTGTACTTTTGTTTACCGATCATTGAACGATCGGCACACGCGCGGAAAAGCTAGGTTTGCCCCTATTGCAGAAGCTTTCAGAGAAGGAGACTGTTGAGCACTTCCCTGTAAATGTCCGGGTTGGACAGCTACAGCTTACTCGACAGTGCTCCAACCTAAGTCATATCAATCTTCTGCGTTACATCAACAACTCTGGTTACCTGTAGATTTCTGCCCGTTGGAGGTGTCATAATATCGTTTTAGTACTACTTGGGGAGTGGCAGGTGTCAGAGTTTTTTGTAAATAAAAATTAAATTTAGGTCAGGGCAATGTAAACATGAAAAGAAGAGAAAAGAGAATAGCAAGTAAAAGTTTTTTATAAACAAAAAAATATAAACAATACTCTGCATTTACATCAGCTCAGCAACTGATAGCGCGATATGAGTCATCCATGACTTTGGTATTCTCAATTTTCGAAGAAACAAATATTGCTATAATAGATGCCAGGAGCGGTATTTTTCAGGACTAGCTATTTTCGGTTTTGGGCCCCTGAAAAATTTTAAATAAAGGATCGGAAGTAGCAGTTCGAAACGAAAACTGCATTCCTAATTCTTATTTTTTCATTTTCTTTATTTATTGAATCTTTCTTTTATAAGAAACTAACAACAAGTTTACAAATTGAATGTACTAAAGTAATATGTTTCCCTGTGAGGGCTAAGAAACTAATTATTTGCTCAAATGAAATATATACATATGTATGTATAGTACATATGTGATTAAATTGAATGTGTATGTGATGGAAGTAAATGACTGGAGGGAGCCGAAAAGAACGCGTTGCCAGTCTCCGATTTTTTTTTGATGTGAGGGAATCGGATGGAGGGAGCCGAAAAGGCCTAATTTCGAGTTTTCCTTGAAACTTCCTTTATCTCTCATGACGAGGAGGCCGTACTGAAAGCCGCAATGGGTGAGATTTCATTGCCTTCGTGGACCGACCCTCGTGCGACATGAGATAATTAAGATAGCGGAGATTTGATTTTTATTTTTCTTTATTTTTTTTGATTTTATTTATTGAGTAAGCTGTGATTGTTTATGGAGTAGAACATATATGCCTCCCAAAGTGATTCAAGAAGAGATCGCACAAGTTCTAAATCAGAAATTTGTTTCACCAATTTCAGTTTTCTCTGCAGGATTATACATTTCGCGCACACACTTGCATTCTTTTCATGCACCAATCCACTCAAACTATTGTATACACACATGCATTAGCACATTTTTTTGTGCACAGCTAAAATTCGATGTGGTTCGACTTCCGGTTGGCTAGGTGCACAAGCACATGCACATCTGGTGGTGATTGTGGTGACAGCAGTTTAGCTTCCCCGTGTTGCTTCAACGCTGGCAAATTTTCATATGTGTGCTTTTAACAAAATAGTGCAGTCGTTTACAAAGATTTTGAGTGCACTTTTATTTGTATGAGCTCATGACATTTATGAGTGTGTGTGTGTGTGTGTGTGAGCGTTTACATTCTGTTGTCGGTTACTGCTACTAAATACTTCAATGTATCTCCATTGATTATCTGCTTGTGCTCCAAATGAAAACATGCTGCCGAGGCGGCTGTCACAGATGGCGCTGGCGTTGGCTGTTGGGATCAAAGTGGTGGACAGTTTAAAAATTACTGAATAGTTAGAAAGTAGTGGATAACTGCACTAGTTGGTGTTTTTTGTTTCCGATTTTTTTTTTTTGTTTTCTGTTTTCCTCTTCTCTTCTACTTTGCCACTTCTAATGTAATTGCAAACTTTCTGAATTGAAATTGTGGCAACAGCTGCTGTGTGGAGTTGGAATGAGTTTAGTTGTTCGGGCATTTGTGTGCCGTGAACAAGTTGTTGCCTCTACATAATTTCTCCCCCATTTACTTTATTTGCTTTTAGTCTGATTATATTTGCTTGAATGCTTCATTGATTGGTGCGCCAGTTCGTTTTTGGATTGGTTCACCAGGCGTTGGTCAGTCTTAGTCCATAATACCATACTTGCGATGATGCACTTTCAAGCCTTTTCGCTTTATGAAAGTCGCAATTAGAAGGGACAAATGTGATAATTTGCGCTCACAATAGTTGATTGGGTTTTCATGTATGCTACACAAATCGACTTTTCCTTAGGAAGATGTGGAATGTGTGTTAGCGCAGCTGAAATTGGAATTTAATTATAGTTACAGAGGCTTTAGGAAGCATTACTCTAATTTTTAAGTTCATGTACGCACTTCTGGGCAACGTTTGCTACTCATGTGAAGATTAAGGGGACTAATCTAAGTAAAGTTTGGATATGAGGCATTTGTGATAAAAAATGGGATCTGGCTTACCAGAATCACTTGCGAGAAAAGTACTCAGATTTGTAGGACACACCTGTATGGTCTGGTCTCTTAATGAAGGAAACTTCGGCTTATTTCAACCCCCGGATATAGTTATTTTGACCAACCTCAGTGTCATTCATCGGACGAGGAAAATTTACTTAAATCTATAAAAATTTCACGAGTATTTTATTATATCTTAGAGTCTTACCACTCCTCGAATGAGATAAACCATACTTGGAAAAATAAAATAATTTGTTGACCCAAGAAACGGAAATTTGAAGCTCATTGAATTCGGTTTGCGAAAATATTGGTAGACTGACAAACTTGAAAGATCTTGCAACATCTCTACGCAAAAGCAACAAACGTCTAGCGCCATAAGTTTCACACTGAAATGCAAAAGAAAAAGTGGACAAGTGAAAATCTGCACTCTGAGAGCATTCTACGGAAACTTACCCGAATAAGAGAAAGCTTCCCGCTGTCAAGAACGTTGTTAGGTCAGTCCATGGCACATTAAGCAGGTAGGATGTAAAAAAAACAAGAACAAAGAAGTAATACCTTGTGGTATCTCAAGGGTCCAAATCTATAAACAAAGATTCATAGCTAAGAGTAACTCAAAAACAATTTGACAGTTTAAAAACCAAATAAACAAATAAAGTGAATCGTGACTGGCGCGATTGCAGTTTAAGCGATTTTGGCCGAGTTTTACAAAGCGCGCCAGTCGTTTCTTTCTCATACTAACCGGCGCCAGTTGGCGACACACTAAGTGAAGCTAAGTCCTCCTCCATGTGATCTTTCCAAAGCAGAGTAGGCTTTCCTCTTCATAATCATCTGCAGAATCTCTCTCCAAGTGACGTTTCATCAGATATTGTCATCGTACAAGCTTCTGTGCCATGCAATAGGACGAGCTTACTTAGTCCAAAGTAGCACTTGTTGGCCAGAGAGATTCTCCGTTAGATTTCAAGGCCGACATTGTTAGCGGTGATAGTGCTCTTGTTCTTAGATAAACGAAGTCTCTTACAACCCCGAAATCATAACTGTCAACAGTGTCATGGGTGCCGATACACGAGTGCGTCGACTGTTTGTTTGACGACAGGAAGTACTTCGTTTTGCCCTCGTACACCCCCAGACTCTATCGCTTTGTTTCATTATCGAGTTTGGAAAAGGAAGAACTAAACTTCTACTGCTACCTGTTTGATGTGTCTGAGGTCAGCCGAAAATGAAATAAGTACAGAAAAGCTATTACCTTATGGAAAGATTATACGACTTCTCTCTTAAAGTAGAAGGGATCTAAGCCGCTAGTATATACATTTTTTTTAATGTGCTATAATTGGTCAGTGGTTTTAACTCACTTAACTCGACATCTTGTAGCTTAACTTCGACATCCTTACAGAAGCTGGCCACTTGGTAAATGTCAAACTGTGATGAATCGGGTCGAAAAATGTCCGTTAAAAACATCGGTATGTATTTGACCATTACTCAGCGATCCATGCAAAAAAATGTGATCAAAGATTTGAAGATGTTTTCAAACGAAATTCAGATGGTTCAACAGCTATCAGCCAATCATCAATGGTATATATGGCAAACATTCAGAGAATGTTGCAGCTGAGGGATGCGTTTCCTAATTCTAAAGACATAAAAAAAATACCCAACAGTCTTCGTATTTTTCACGAAACACCACTCCAACCACAAAAAGGGACCGCTTGGTGCACTGTTTACTCAGACCCTTTGATTGGATGAAGACAATTGATTTTCGAAGACATCTGCCCTTTGGGTTGTTATGTGATACTGGTGAAGGTTAACTCGACGTGTCCAATAAAACTTTGGCCAACTAACGAAAGAAGAAAGTAGAACTAAGTTCAAAAACAGATTTTCAAAGCAACTGGAGCTCTGAAACGTATATGAATATTATGTAAACCAGAAATTGCCCAAGTTATGGGATGGACTCAACCTATCTGCTTTTTCTATCGAATATTACAGTTTAAAAAACTTACTTATCTTGAAAAGTAATCATATTTTTAGAATTCACAGCCATGTTATCTACTTATGCAACTAATAAAAACCAAAATATAACAGCTACTTCACACACTTCAATATGCCAGAATAAAAATATACTCATTTGGCAACTAAATTCATCAACTAAACCAATTTTGTGTAATTTCTTTGAAGCTGCACGAATGCTTCTCCTAGTGCCTCTTTTTGTGTACAATTTAAACTTTTTTGCTCATCCCCAACGCCCCTCTCTGACGCCCACCTAAAAGCGACACTCAACAACGCATCCATCATCAAAATTTGTTCGTGCTGTCCCACTAAATTGACAAATAGTCCGTATCTGCTTTGCTGGCGAACTAATGGGACATAAAGCGGAGCTTTGTCATTTTTAGCGATATTCCTCGAAAGTTGAAAGTTTCAACAGCAGCAGTCAAAGACAACGATGGAACATTTATTGCAAATTGTGTGTGTGTTGCAGGAAGCGGCAGGCTGTCGAAAGCTGGAAGGGGGAACAAGTGTGCCATTGAAAAATGTCATTTTTCACACTTACACTTCAGTGCACTTCACGACACGCCAGTCAAGCCAAGCTGGCAATGTACAAACACATAGCCCACTATCGGGACACAGCAAGCGAAGTACAAGTACGTTTCCTCTAATACTATGTCTTGGTTGATACATTTTTTGTTTGCCGAGCGCAAATGTCGCAGCACCGCAAAGCAAAGTAGAAGAATACAGAGAAAAGGATGCTACGTCTACGCAGAGCGCGACACGATCCAACGAGAAACGCGTTTTACATATATGAAAGGAGGAAGTGTCTAACAAATAGACGCGCCTTCACCGTAGCAAGCAGTCCGTTGCTGACTCGTTACGCTAAGCTGACTGAGAGTGCAAAGTGCAACGGCGAAAGAGGAGTACAAATTGACAAAAGACAAAAAAAAAATAAAAGAATACTGGATATTTGAGTATGCGTAGCAGAAAAAATTGTATTCTTGTGAGCAAACATTGGATATGGGTAAAGGCTGTTTGTCGTTAAAGTTCTACTGCTGCAGCTGAACAAAACTTGCCTCTAATGTGCTGGTAGGTAGTTAAGAATACCAAAAGTGGGAGTTTTGATCCGCTCCGCATCGATAATGAGCAAAAAGTTTCTTTTTCATTGGGAGTAAAAACGAGAGATCAGACAAGGCTGAAAGCACTTGAGTAGATGAGTTGCATGCGAGATATACACAGAGATGCGACTGAAGTGGTTGTGAATCCTCTTTTGAATGGGTAAATAAGTGAAATATGAGCAAATAATGTAGAGACCGTAAGCTGAAAAAACGTAAAGAAGCTGGCAAAGTAAAAAAGTACAAGGGTTTAAAGTTAAATTTACGGAGAAAATATAATAATCATTAGAAATGCAGAAAAAAGTTGTTAAGAAGTAGAAGTGTGTATATACATACATACATCCAGCATAAAGGAAACGGCATAAGGATATTTGTTGAGTGAGAAATGAAAAAAAAAAGCAGAATGTCTTTCTTATTAGTGCAGACTTTGAGTATACAATATTAAGGCTTCAAATTTCTAAAAGGCCCAAAAAACGTAGTGGCGAGTGATGTGGTGAAGCGGTAGTCTCTCTAAGCAGAGTCACTTACTTTTGACAGAATGATGCAAAAAAATATAGCATCAGAAACTTTATACTAAACAGAGTAGTCGACGACACGAAATTGACCCAACCAACGTAGCCGCTGGATCTTTATTCGCTGCACCATGTCTATGTCGTCGTAAAGCTCATACAGCTTATCGTTCCATCGCCTGGGATATTCGTCGTCACCAACGTGCAAAAGCCTAAAAATCTTCCGCAGAATTTTTCTCTCAAACACTCCAAAGGACACCTCATCGGTTATTGTCATCGTCCAAGCTTCTGCGTCAAACGATAGGACGGGCTGGATAAGAGCTCAATAGAGAGTTAATTTTGTTTGTTGAGAGAGGACTTTACTACTCAATTGGTTTCTGAGTCCACAAGCAGCACTTGTTGGCAAGAGAGATTCTGCGTCGGATTTCAAGGCCGTATGTATCTTCACATTACTTCGAATTAATTAAAGGTGACTTGTTTTAAAATTTGGGGGGCTTGAAATTTACTTTACGACTATGCTGTAAAAGACTTTTGTCCTATCTTTTTATGTAAGATCACAATCTGATGGGAACGATGTCGAAAAAAAATTGGTATATGTTTCTGTCCATACGGTGCTTGAGGACATGCATATATGTAGCTATTTCTTCCCAACATCACTAATTTTCTATTTGCTCTTTTTTCAGGTAAGACATGAATGACTACAACTTAACTCAAGAAATAAAGAGACATGCAATTATCGTCGCTATATGTGCAAATCACTCCTGGTTAGAAATCTCTAACTATCTTAAGTGCGCCCGTTCATTAGTTCATAAGATTCGGCGTGAATTGGCAACACAGGCGGCTATACAGACTCTGTTTTGACACTGTCCGATCTGTAGAATTTATTCAACAAGTGCAAGCCATAATTGACGAGGGCCCTTCAAAATCAAAGAGGGCAGTTGGGAGGGAGATTAATATTTGTGAGGGCTTTATCCGTCAAGTTGTTCATGAAGATCTCCGATATAAATCCCACGTTATGCGCAAAGACAGTTTATGATGGACCAAATACGAGAACAGTGAGTTATCCGATCAAAACGCCTTCTAAACAAAATTAAACATCCTGAAGCTCGTGAGATGTTATGATTTTTTGTCTGAAGAAAAAAATGTCGACTAAGACTAAAAGACCAACCGCAGAAATGACTATAATGATACATGGCTATGTACCAATCTTACAGAGATTCCTGTTGTCCTGCATACAAAGTTTCCAGACACTGTTATAGTTTTAGTTGCTGTGAACAACAAGGGACATGCCATGCCACCACACTTCTTTACTTAAAGATTTCCAGTGAATTCTGCTACATATATCGAGGTTCTAGCGACAGTAGCAAAATCCTAGACTAATAGTGTATGTGGTGGCATCTTTCAGCAAGACTCTGCTCCTGCACACAAAGCGATGGCGACACAAGAATGGATGGCTGAAAAAATCCATGAACAATTTCCGGACTCAAATCGAGAATGGCAATTTTATTGAATGACAAAAAGGGAATGTTGTGTAAAAAATTCGTGAAGTTTCATTAAATTTTGTTCAAAATAAAAGCTAATTAGTTTCACTCTCAAGTTGTCCTCAAATGCCCTACGCACCCTGTATATTGAACACACTTTTTTATCAACCTTGTCGTGTATTCAGCACGAATAAATTATTTCAATGCACTACAATGCAAAACATCACCAAAGCGGCAAAAATTCGGATGATATCTTAACGAGCAACTGCATTGAAATTAATATAAAATTCAAACTATGGAAAGAGATCTGACCTCAACTAATCGATAGTAAATTATAGTTATTTTCTATTAAAGCATATTTCAATTGCGTGCCAAATTGCACTTGACTCACACATGCAAGCATTGCAAGCAATTTGTTTGCTGCCCTATAAAAAATTGAGTGCAAATTTAATTAAGCTGTTCTGTACACAGTTGACGAACGACCGCATCCGGAACGAGCTAAACGTTTCAGGCACGCGCGAGAATTACAAAAATACCAAACCGGGTATGCGAGCTGATTGAAAGCCATTGTAAGTAATTATTTCAATTGCAACTGGCATGCAACATACGAAACCATTTGCATGCAGTGCATTTATATTTTCATCCATTTAATAGAAAGTAATGCTAGTAAAGAGTCGGCTTGAAATTTTATTCCTAAATTTGCCGGCATTTCCACTCTACTAATAAATAATTTATTTGTTTTCCATTTGAATGCCTTCTCATAATTTGCATTACGCGATATGCGTGCCAATAGCAATACCAACAACAACAAGAAAAACGATATCAACCACAACTAATGCTGTGTGCAGCAACAACAAACAACATAAGCAATTAAACTTGACCCAAAGCCAATGCTAATGCGTTGAATCTGCTAAAACATGTTATTTTGCACTTTGTATCGCTGGTTGAGATTTGCCTGGCTTGCTGTTACACGCATTCCTATACACACACCCGCATTTACATCGACGCGAACACGGTTTAACACCGGCAAACACGACAAAATGTTCTTTGAACCACCACAGCCGGTGGGACTGGTTTTTGCGCCATGCCACGACTGCGACAACGATGCCACACAAGTTCTAGGTAAACATTATGACTGAGTCATTTTTAGGAATACAAGTACAAGAAAAAAACAAGCAAAGAGAGATAATTGGCTGGCGAAGAGTTTGCACAAACTTTGTGGCTTGCACAAACTGCTGTGAGAAAGATAAGTTTCTCAAAACACATACGCGTTTCTCTCACGATGTGTACCAGCATTTTTTCTCATGATGGGGTTCTCTAGCGATCGCTCTCTCTCTCGGAATTTGCCACGCGCTATCATTTTGTGTACGCGTTTCTTTTGCTCCAAAAATGCCAATATTTGCCCTCCATTTAATAAGTTTACATTAGGGGTGATATGACGCTCGTATGCACGAGTACTGTGCACAGTAGATCAGTTTGTATTTTAAGGTATTTCTCCCCCTAAGGCTTGAATTACTGTCAAGTTAGGAAATAAATTAAAATATCAATAAAGTCCACACTTTAGCGGCGAATTTTGTATAATGTAAATAAATTATGTCTTAGGTTCGAATCTATGTGAATGAAACAATAAAGAAAAAGTTGTTTCTAATACCGATCATCCCTCGGCAGGCAATGGAAAATCTTCGAGTATATTTCTCCCATGAAAAGACTGCTCATAAAATATCTGCGGATCGGAGTCTGCTTAAAACTGTATATATGGTATATAATATGCCTCCAATTTGTGGTTTGCGTTTTGTTGTTGTTCCACAAATGGGGGAACCTGCAGTTCTACGACACCTTCGAATGACAAATGGCTTCTGCCATTGCTAGCCGAGGGGCGATCGCGATTATAAAAAATAATTTCCATAACTTTTTATTGTTTCGTACCCACAGAGGGTTTCGAATGTGGGCACCATCCAATGTTAGTTACGCAAGTTTTTCTTGGCTATAAATTGATCTCCAAAAACTAGCTGCGAAGTGGAAACAGAAGCGTGCTAATTATATGTGCTTAACCCACTGTGCTATTAAACAAACAATGCGAGTTTTCTCACTCTCTCAGTCCCGCTCTCTCTGTATTGCTCTCTCTCTCTCGCACCTCTCCACACTATTTTTTAATTTTCACTACACTCAGATATTTTGTTATTGAGCTCAAGACTCACACTCATTTTTGGCGCTTTCTGCGCTTTGACAGTTCATTAAAATAGACAGTTTTTCATTTCTTGTCGCATGCTATGGATACTAAGTAATTGATTTTAATTTTTCTGTACGCAAGTTTGTTTGGCAACGTCGACGTGTACTGTTGTTACAATTTCATTTATACGCACAGATAGAAGTACGCGCATTGTGATATTCTGTAGTGCATTAAAAAGAAGCAGAAGAAAGATCGCGTGACGTGTGATTCAGTAATTGTTTGGCCGGTGAAGCTTTTTCTTGACTTGTAATTTTTATGTGAAGCATTGTGAATAAGAAAAGAAAAAGAAAACTCATTGGAAAAACGTCTGAAAAAAGCTACGAATTTGTGAGTGATTTACAACATTTTTATTTATAAGTATATACACTTATGTGTGTATGTACATATATCTCTAAATCTGTATTTATTGTGTCTGGCAGAATATATATTTGTTTCTATTGTAATTTTACTTGCGCTCTCTAAACAAACACACATGCATACATAGCTACATTCTTGTGTACACATCAAGTCATACGTCTCCGCACAAGTCACTGACTGCTGTTACTGAGTGAGCCAATGTATTGCCTCTTTTTTAGGGTCGAGTGTCTGCTTGCACAGACAGCCCTCATACGCACATTTTTGTTCAGTTAACCTCACTGCCTTGTTTGTGAGCAGATCAGGGTCTAGACGATTCAGTTTGTTTGGATTTAAGTAACCATGACCATGACAAGGTGGCCGCAATCTTAACTTGCGATACTGATTAGCAATAATCTAACACTCTAAGAATCCAACAATAATAAGTATTTGATAGTAAATATTTACTAGGTTTTTCGAGAGCACGTTCAATTTAATCATGTCAACAATATTATTATTTTGTTAATAAATTATGAATGCTAAATCTGCTCTCTCCGCTTTAAATGCACACTTGTGAAGTGAAAGTTTCATTTTGCTTGTTAGGGCTACTGTTGAGCAAACCAATTTAATGTCATAAATAAGAAAATCGCACCACCGGCTCTTTATCAGTTAATTCTGATTCACAAATGGCTAGGCATTCACACTTTAGATCTGTATGGTAAAGTAGTAGCTGAAGGTACATACATACATACATACATTCATTAATATACGTATCTATTTACTTGTCGAAAGTCTCTTGACATAAAAAGAGTAGAACTGATTTTGTATTCCCCTAGTGCCTCTATTTGCTGGTAGCATTGCCAGATCTTTTGAAGGAAAAAAATCCAAAAAAATAAATATCAATGACCAAAGGCAATATGACTTTGGAAATCGTAATAGACACCATATATTCCTCAAGGTTTTTATGATATCTCTTGATGTTTGCGATTGTTATTTACGCAATTGAAACGACTACCACTTAATCACACGAACAGCTGTACAATGTTACCTACTTTATTTAGTTAGTTTAATCTCAATTATATCTAAACAACATTTTTTTATAATAATCAAGTATTTTATTGTGAAATTTAAAGACAAAAGTTGATGATTTTGAGAAATTCCTCAGGCTCTTTCAGAATTTGGAAATATTTTTTGACTTGTATAACACAGGAGGTGTTTTACTTTCCCTAATGTATGACTTAAAAGTCAGACAACACTCATATTTTTTTAAGCGCAAATGTATCTGTTCAACAGATATCAAATCAATATTTATGGAAGTAACTTACGAACGAGAAAATGCAGGCGGAAAGAAAAATTTTTAGTTGGTAGACAAATGGGTATTGTTATATAACGCATGAGTTGAAAAGTATCGGGCCTAACAGAGAAAATGGCTTTTTTGTTTGTTCAAAATTAGTTTAATTTACTTTCATTAAGAAGAACGTAATCATTCCAGCGCCGATCTAACATTTCAATACCACTCAGACGCGGTTTGTGGTCTTGATGAAACAAAACAGTGAGCAAACGCGGCACCTACTTTGAACAGAGCTTTCTCATAGTCAAATGCTCATGCAATATAAAACTAACGCATTCTTTTGATATCTCTATGAAGTCAGCTAACTCTCTTAATGTAATTTTTGGATCATTCAAAACGATTTTGTGGATTTTTTTGATATTTTCTGCTGTTACCGCCTCATTTGGACGTTCACTGCATTGTGCATCATCCGTGTCTCTACGACCACGTTTGAAATCAGCAAACCATCGTTTTATTGTTGTTTCTGATGGAGCGGAGTCCCCATAACACTTTTAAAGTCATTGATTCGCTTGAACGGTATTTTATTTCATCAAGAAGCAATGTAAAATTAAAACACGAATGTTTGTTGATCTATTGTTTTGAAAATAACGCAAGTAGTGTCACTCTTAGCACAATAACTCACAAACTAATGATGAATATGGAATATGATGAAGTTTTAGCAGCTGTCTTTTTAAGATTAGTACTAAATGGAAAAGAGGTGAATGCAATAAAACTTGTGCCATCTACGTGTTAGGCCAGGGACTTTTCAGTCTATGTGTTATATCTGGCTTTCACTTCAGTAGCGTTTCCCAAAAATGTATGGGGAATGCTTTGTGCTATTTCAACGAAAACAAAAAATATTTGTTTAACTGATGAGTATATTCCGCGTTCTTATTTGATGAACTTATTGGAATAGGCCAACATTTTTTTTAATTGAGGCTCCCAAATTGAATATAGAATATATATACCATATAACTGCTAAATTAGTTAGGGAGATCAATAGCGAATGCAAGGGCGCCTACAAAGAACTAGTCGTTTCCATCGCAATTGGTTCTATGTTACCGGTAACGACCCAGCTTTATATCCAGCCAAGGACTGTCATTCCAGCAGCGTTCTCCAAATATTTATGAGGAACGTGTATGCTATTGCAAGAACAAGAACAACAAAGAACCACTTTAACTTTGCGTTACTGCAACTTTAAAAAATATAAGAATTAAGAATTTATCAACCCAATCTGGCTACACTCCTGCATTCACATTGCTTACAGGCGAGAGAGCGGAACCTTCGACGTCACTCTTTCTCTATTGTAGTCGCATTGATTGCGATCTGCCTTTCTCTCTCTTTTTCTGATTTGAAGCTCATCATTACTTAAGCGTTTTTAATTGAGTTGTTGTGCTTATCTTTATTTTTGTTTTTGGCCCATTATGAGGATATTAGTGTTTTATTATGGGTATTCACACTGAGCTTGTTACTTTCAATTCACGTATATTTTGTTTTTGCAATTTAGATGCATAATTAGCAATAGCTACGTAACGAACTGCTGTGGTGGCTGGCTTGGCCATTAAGGCAATAGTCAAAATAACAATCAGCTGTTACAAAACTGAATTGGAATGAGGCAAAAGAAAAAGACGCGTTCACTTGTAGAATATTTTACTGAACTACCATTTAAGAAACTGCCAAATTAATGAGATCTGTGTGAATATCCCTTTTGTGTTTAGCCATTTATCTGCGAAGTGCCGGCTGATTCTTGGGCTGAGATAAATATTTGACTCATACTTTGGAAATTTTGAGTAGTTATCAGATTCTGGCTAATGCAGGTACAAGCAATTATATCTTTTGAAAGCTGATAACACACATAGCCATACATGCATACATACAAGATAGCGTTTCAAAGGAAAAAATATTATTTATTTGCCAAAAGTTCAACACTCGCTGCTCCACTTAAGAAAATGCACTTAAGTATACATTCTGTGCAAAAAGTACCGCGAAATTTATTATTAATTACATTTTATTATTTAATTTTCGAAATCGGCATCTTCAGCAATAGCACCCACATGCAAAGAAATAATACAATTGTAAAAAAAAATAATTCAAAATTGAGTTTTATGCCATCGAATTGGAAGTAAGAATCAGGTGAATAAAGTGGGTTCTTGGCCAGAAATTCTTTTACGATGATTACTTGGTAAAATGGGCGTTAGTTTAGTGATCCGAAATTTTACCTTTTCGAGCAAAATGGATGGCAGAAAGATACCATTTATATAACTTCTTTTCAAATTAGTGGAAGGGATAGGAGCGTCAGTCTTTTGTTCGCAATTTGATCTCCAAAAGTCTTTCAGACTCCCTAATTATTGTAGTATATTTCATGCTGTAACAAAAGCAGCTGAATTGGCTCTGGAATTAACTCCTCTTAATACTCGGTTAAACATTTTCATTGATGGCAAAGCGGCTCTTAAAGCAATTATGGCTTCTTGGACTAACTCGTAATGCTTTCAACCATGCAGATCCAAATTGGATGAATTCTGCCGAAATGTGCAGGTCTCTATTTACTTGATACCAAGAGACAAAGGAATAGGAGGAAATGAGAGAACCGATGAGCTCGCTAAAGCAGATATTCGCTTGTCGAGATTAAGCACGTCGGCCATATACCCATCACTCTCCTTTCTGAAAACGGAACTGAATGAGGAACTAGCGCTGAAAACGCAGTCTCTGTGGAAACGCTCAACCTTGTACAAAACTGCCAAAATTATGCTAAGGAATTGGAACACGAAAACTACAAACCTTTTTTTTATCGCTCTCTAAAAAGGTTGCAAAATATTTTGTTAGGAGTACTGACGGGAAACTGTGTCACTCCACATCACGCAGTGATTAGTCTAGAGCGATCCGTGTAACGCAAGCAACGAAGCGAATGCTATGTGTACTTTGGAACATTTACTTTGTCACTACCCTGCTCTATGTGGAATTCGACAAATGTCGCGTAGGATCAACATATTTTTCATTCTTGAAAGATATTGCTAACGTAAGGTTGAACGGCTTGCTAAAACTCGCGAAGACGTGTATTAAGAATTGCATAAAATAATGTCTTCGACTACAAATACATAGCACTAGTAACACACTATACCCTAGAGGTCTAAATGAGATGTTTTTACAGATCAGCCAACACTACCTAACTTAACTTAACCTTACCTTTTCGAGAAATTTTTTCTCTCAACTGCCTTTTAATATACAGATGCTCTTTATTGCTTCTTCTGACCCTTTTTGTTGAATTCTGACAATTTCTTAAAGTACAGGTTTTTTAAATGATCGATTTCCCGTACTTTTTTGACAGCATACGTCCTAGCACTTAGATATCGCAATTGGAATGGATTTTTGTGGCCTGCAAAAGTTTCAATCGGTCGCTTAATTGTTCAATTCATTGAGTAGCTTCACCCTTCTCACTCCGTTATTATTTTTAATTGCTGCACCTATTCACTGAGCTATGAAAATTTATATCCATTAATAGATAGCAGCAGCTTTTAGTTATTCTCCTGAAAATATTAGCTTATTTAAGTGCCTTGTTAGCTACTTTATAGAATTATATATGCATATGTATCTGTGCATATGCATGTATGTACATAGTTCGAGAAATACTTATGTACGAGTGCTCTGGCTAAGCTTCTCAGTATTCCAATTTGTATGTAAAAATGTATCCACGAAATATTGTAATGAGGTGGCACTTACTATTGATGGTAGGTACTAAAAGCAAAAACAAAAAAAATAAAAAAAAAACAACAAAAACATCTATTGCACATATTTACATTTTTCGCTAAACGTGTGGTTAGCCCCAGCGTTTCTTAACTGGCTTGTTGAGTGTGCGATTCGCCGCTGCTCAGTCTGTTGACTGATGGTTTGCTTCATTGGTTATATACTGAACACACGACTTGTAATTCTTTTAGTATTTAAAAATCTTTTGACATAGCAAAACCTAGCGATGCGAACGAGCAGCGTGAAGACGACTGCAATTTTTAATTTTTTTTTTAAGATAACGTTAATAATTGATATTACACCTTTGTTGGCGCTGTGCTATCTAAATTTGTACTCGCGTAATTTGTGCTGAAATTAAATTAACCCGGAAGTTTGATGAAGCGAAATGTTTGTAAATATACAGTAGTGTTAGTGTTTGATGCGATAATAAAATTTAACGCCGTGGCGATATAATTTTTAGTGGAAAATAAAATGGGCAAATGAATAATACTAAAACAAGTTACAAAAAATATATAAAAGAAATAGTGATACGTAAATGAAAGGATTTGATAACTATAGTTATCTAAAAAATATATAAAAAATAAAATATTAACATATTAATATATGTAATAGCGAAAATATTGCATATTACAAAAGCACTTTCAAATTGAATTAAAAAAAGTGAAAATGAAACGTCTTGAAGAGGAGATTGAATATTTCGGTGTAAGTTTGCCAATTTTTGGGCATCAAGTTTGTGAACGATATTTGGAAATACGAGTACATTCCTACATATATTAGCTGGTGTGCTAGAAGCGCTTAAGTTTATATTGTATATTTTTTAATAATAATATACTTATACATACATTATGATAGCCAAAAACAAAACAAAAAAAATATTGTATTTTTCCTAAATTTGTTCTATGACCGAAAAAATTTAACACCTATTTTTTATTTATTTTTATTTAATATTTGCCCGCGCCGCCAACGTTTTGGAAACTGCTATTAAATTCCTATAATTTTGTGGACACTTGTAAAGAGAAAATACTGGAGGTGATTAAATAATATCGGTTTGTTATCGTTTTATAGGAAAAGAGGAAACAGTCAGACACCTCCTATGTGAGTGTGAAGCCCAGAAGGAGGTTTCGCAGTCTTGGTAGTGCATCCTTAACAGATGTAGCGGTTATTACACATGCATATAAAACTAACGAAGCTCGTTTATAAAAGCTGCAAAATGGTTTAGAAAGGAAGCCATGGTGTAAAGCTAAGCTCCAGTGGTACCACAATGGATCTACGGCAGGTCTAAGTGTGTCATTACGACAGCCACGCGAGCTACCTACCTAATCATTTTATACCAAAGTAATGGAAAAATGAATTTTCCCCATTGGAATCTAATTGTAATTTTCAAAGCGTTGCCGGCAAGAGTAAATATTATGTGAAAAAAAAGAAAAATGGTCCTAGGAGGCTCCAATTTTTTTGGATATTTGGACATTTAATATTTTTTTTGGATATCCTAATATACATATATCTACATATATATATGGACACGCAAAATATTGGTCGGTTAAAACAATTTTTATTTCATTTTCTCTTTATTAATCGTACTAAGTTAAACAAATCACTCGTAATCAACTCGTATCAATTCTCTTTGTTATGAAGAAAATGGCAACATTTAGATTTGACACCTCTCACTAGGCAATAGACATCAGTTTTTGTTGCGGTATCTGCCGCTCTCTGCCAATTCATTTTAAACTGCTGCTCATTTTTAATTTTTGTTTTTAACAATTTTTTTAACGATTGCTCAATATTTTCGAATAGGTCACAATTGCGGACAGTTTGGTGGGTTGTGGTCCTTTTGAACAATATTTACCTCGTGATATTCATACTAGCTCATGGCAAGACGGCTATAATGACACGATGCTAAATCGTGCCTGAACAGAACTGAGTTTGAATGTTGTCTTATGAACGGCAAGCCAACGTTTTTGCAAACACATCTTCATATAAATTTCTTGATTTTTAGCGCCCGTGGTAATAATCGTTTTGCTTTTCATACCACACTGGCAGATGGTCTGGCAAACCAAACATTTTTTGTGGCACTTGCCCAATATTTTTAGCTTAAAGGAATCTGGGACTCGCTTCGTTACAGTATACAACTCAGCGCCCTGAATCTGCTTAAAGTATACTTTTACGCATATTTCATCATCCATAACCACACAGCCGTATTTTCGGATGTCTTGACCGTATAATTTTTATTTTTTTGTTTTTACAATGTTGAGAACTTTCTTCCATATAAAGCAGACATTCGAAACTCTTTGACTCTTTCGGGCACACTTTGCATGACTACCGAAGAAACCTTGGCGGTTGGGGATTTTTCAATCAGCAATGTTATTAACCAGATTTAGTTGCTTTAGGCCATCAATAGTCCCAGTTGATGCAAGAATGCCGGCTTAGAATTTCAAATAAAGGGAAAATTCGCTTGATACGTCAATCGACTTCATATTTGTTGCCGGGACCATACAACATCAATATACAATGTATGACTTCTCTTACTGGCATTGGCAAGTTTAATAGTCCCGTTCGGAAAAAAAATCAAAAAAACAAATACTACTTATTTAACAGTCACGTATATTGAGTGCACGATAACGAAAAAACACGAGAAAATTAATGTGAAAATCTAAATTAACGTAGAAATATGAAAAATTCATCGTGCAAATGACATGGGAGGAAATAAATACAAGGTAAAATAAGGAAATAAAGGGTATTAGGGTAAACAAAAAAAAAACACAGAGTGCCAAAGGAGTTAGATCACTGTAATAACTAAAAAAAATTAGTATATTTTGCGAAACTTCTTTTTCGAAAATGTGAAATAAATAAATCCTTTGATTATATAATTTGTAAATTAAATCAAAATTCATTAAATTAAAAAAATCATTGAGTAAAAAAAATCATTAAAGTAAAAAAATTTTTAAGTTGAAAAAATCATGAAATTCAAAAATCTTTAAGTTTAAAAACATCATTACATTAAAAAAAATCGTTAAGTTAAAAAACAATAACTAAATTTAAAAAGTCATTAAGTTAAAAAATCACTAAATTAAAAAAAGTTTAAGTTAAAAAAATCACTGAAATAAAAAAATCGTTAAGTAAAAAAAAAAATCACTAAATTAAAAAAATCATTAAGTTAAAAAATCACTAAACTATATTAAAAAAGATTTTAAGTTAAAAAATCACTAAAACAAAAAGAATATTAAATTAAAAAATCATTAAGTTAAAAAAATTACTATTCCAAATATTCATTAAATTAAAAAAATCTTTAAGTTTAAAAAAATCACCAAATTAAAAAAAATCACTTAATTAAACAAAAGAAATCAGTAAGTTATATTAAAAAAAATATCCAATTACAAAAAAATTTGTTTTTTTTTCAAATTGGCCCGTAAGTAGGTTAGAGTATATATGAGGCCGGCCGACTATGAGGAACCGTTACAAAAATACAAAACAAGTATGTACGAGGTTCGTTTGAAAAGTCCGTGCAAAAATTAAAACTACTTAATCGCGTGGGGTAAACTTTTTTTACTTTTCGACATAGGATCATTTTAGACTTACACACTAAGTCCAACGCTGTTCTAGTTTGCAAATCTAGCCATTCGTGTTTGCAATCCTCTCCTCGCTTGAATAAAACCTCTTTCCCGGCAACCACTTCTACAAATTGGGGAACAAATAGTAGTTCGAGGGACGCGAGGGATCCAAGTGAACCACGTCTGAAGAATAGGTGTCTTGTGAAACGGTTTAGAACCCTATTTCCATTTCATTTGCGACCACAGCTGCTACGTGTGGGTGATTTGTCCGTGAGCTGGTGATTTGTCGTGAATTAAAAGGAAAATCACTCGACTTCCTCAATTCAAGTGAATGCCAAATACAAAGAAATTTACCGATCTGGCTGAAACTAAACATAAAAAACAAACAAAATAAAGAAATCAAATTTTGGTGGAAATTAGATGAGTGATTCAAAATTTAATTTAATTTAGCACAAAGTTTGTAGGTAGTGCTGGTGGAGGTGGTGGAAGTGTTGTCTGAGTGACACAGCCCAGACCCGATTAGCACAAAAGATGCCATTTTGATAACTAAACATAGCCTCGGTAGGCGCCAGTAGTGTAGCCGCTCTGACTTTGCACGGACTTTTCAAACGATCTTCGTATTTAGGAATTTTTCTCCGCTTTTAAGAAATCCCACAAAATAAAATTTTTTTTTAATTTTTTTTTTTAATTTTTTTTTCGAAATTCTTTTTTAATTTTTTGTTTTGGAATTTTTTTTTTTTTTTAATTTTTGAAAAAAAAAAAACAGTATGAATCAAATGAAATGATTTTAACGTCGATCAATTGTCACATATCGTCCCCTTAGTATTAAAATAGCCTATACATTTTTTGATGTTTTCAAACTTTTTGTCGAAAGTAGCTCTCACTCAAATCTCGTTATGTCTGTAAATATTTATTATTTTTTGACTGACGTTTTGACCCACTTTGTGGAACTAGAATTTGACAAAATTTTGGCCACATATAAAATCGACGATGGAGAATTCAAAAATTCAATAAAAAAATAATAGCCTATGAGCACATAGGCTATTGTTATACTAAGGGGACGATATGATCTCCGGCTTCATCCCAAAAGTAACACATTTGTATAAAGTGTCTGCACCCTCATATAGAAGTGTTAATTTCATAGATTCATGTAATTTCCCATATTTTAAGCAATGCGACAAAAACAACTTTTTTTGAAAACTTGTTAGAATTTGTTTGTAAAACTTGTTTTGAATTTTTTATTTTTTGAATATTTAAAAATTTTTGTTTTTGTAAATTTATTAGAATTTTTTTTTTTAAATTTTTTCTTTCTTAATTTTTTTCGGAATTTTTTTTTCGAAATTTGAATGAAACGGTGATCAAATATCACAATTTCTCAAATCATCTGCAGCTTCATACCAAAAGTAATAAATTTGTATGAAGTGTCTGCGAACTCGTATAAAAGTGTTAATTTCATAATATAGATACATGTATTTTCCCATATTTTAAGCAGTTTGTTTTTTATTTTGTTAGACATTTTTTTTTTTTTTGAAAATTTGTTAAAAATTTTTCTTTTTGAATTTTTTCGATTTAAATTTTTTATTTTTTGAATATTAAAAAAGAAAAATTTTTTTTTTGGAAATTTGTTGGAAAATGTTTTTTAATTTTTAATGTTTTGTTTTTAATTTTGTTTTGTTTTGTTGAATGAAATGGCGATAAAATATCTCAATTTCGCAAATCATCTGCAGCTTCATACCAAAAGCAGTAAATTTGTATGAAGTGTCTGCACACTCGTATAAAAAAGTTAATTTCATGGCTGCAGATAATTACAAATTTTCAGCTTTTATTACTAATACAGTTCAAAGGAAATTTCTCTTTTTGATTAAAATTTCCACACCTTGTCGTTATAATTAAATTGTTAGTTATTCATTTTGCTTATTCTAGCGAATTAATTTGCCATTGTTTTCATATAAACTATTATCGATTAGCAAATAAATGCAAGCTTAGATATGTGCATACATATTTACACACACTAGTATATTATAAAATTGCACGTAACGAATTGTTGGTGCTTATCAATTAATTTTTACTACGAGTTATTAGAATTTTGTTGCGCCTGAAATTAATTAAACGAGAGATGTAAAAAGAATTCTCTGGAATTTCGTAGCAAAATGTGTGTAAATATTGTAAGGGAAATAAATTTTTGTTCAGAGGCAGAACACAATTTTTAAATTTTTATTTTTAATTTTTTTTAGTTCATATTTGTTTTGAAATTAGTTCGATTTTGCGTCAAATGTTCGTTTGTTGTTTTTTTGTTTACCTATTAAAACTTACTTTCCTGAACATTTACTGGAATTACAATAAATAATAAAAAATTTTAGACACATTTCTATGCTAAGCATCGCAAATGTGCAAACAGACGTACACGAAAAATTTAGTTGCTTAATATACTTACATACATACATGGGCAGACATAGCTGTCTCGTGTGCTCCAAATACTACTAAGAAAATATGTAGGTATGTCTGTATGTTATTTATGAGAGGTCTTTGTTTGCCAGGTACTTCGCACGAAGTTGGTGAACTGGCAACAGGTTTGAACTCATTCTGGCCCAAATGGCCAACTACACAGCGTGTGATTCGAATGCTAGAATATTTTTCAGATACTGGAACTGGGATACATACATACACGCATACGTACATACACGCATGCACAAATATGCTTTTGACTATTTGTATAACTTCAGCTTTAGACAGTTTGTTTGGTTTGGTACGAAAATACAACGCCTTTTGTTTGCACTTAATGAACGTTCTAAAAATACAAGTGTGTATGTATAGACAAACATATATACATACATACAAATGCAGTATGAAAACTGTATTATGTGCATTTGCATATATTTGTAAGTGCCAAATTGTGTAACTGTGCACAAAATACACTGTTTGGCACTTTGAGGTTAATGGGCTTCGATGTTTAGGCTATCGGTGAATGGAGAGTGAACAAAATTTTGTTATAATCAAATATGAGAAAAGCACAATTTGAAATATACTTTTCTATTCAGTATAGTCGCCCTTTTATTACATTAATACACTTGTCACAACCACATTCCAATTGATGAATCTCATCCCTGAAGTGCGAATCTGGAAGAGCTGTAAAATACGCGTCCACGGCTGTTATGCCCTAAGTTTTCGATGAAAACCGCTTTCCACGTATGCATTTTTTAGGTCTACGAACAGATGGAATACAGTAGATGCCAAATCTGCTGAATACGGTGGATACTTTCACAATTCAAACTTTAATTCATAGACTTTAGACATTGTCAAAATGCTTTTGCGGCTCGGCGTATTGTTCGGAAGAAACATAATTTTTTTTATTTTGCAAACTGTGCTTTTATTCCCGAATGTTTAACTACGCGTTTCTAAAAGGTTACAATAATTTTCAGAATTTTTTGTTCTACCAGTTAGCAAGTAATCCGCGAAAAAAATTCTTTTCGCATTTGAAAAAACTGATGCTAACAACTTCTTGGTCAATATCTGTACACGAAGTCGTTTCGGAGTAGAAGAACCAGCCTCACACAACTCTTTAACCTCTTGTTTTGGATTAGGATCATGGTGATAGACCCAAGTCATATTCGTAGTGCTGAATCGATGCACAAAATCCGCTTTATCCTTTCCAAAGAACTCTAAGTGTTACTGAGGAAGTCGCATTCGAATGCGTTTTGTTTCCATCGTTTTGCACCCATTGTGCACCCAGCTCTCTGAAGCACAATACTTCAGTAAAAATAGTGCTTATACTGCCCAATGAGATCTTTGGACTTTTACTAAATCTTTTTGAGCCACTCGACGATGTTCCAATACGATTTCCTGTATTTTTTCTACGATTTCTGGCGGTTTTGCTGTGTTTGGACGTCCTTGACGTGGATCGTCGTCAAGGCTTGTCCGACCATGTTTAAATTCAGCAACTCATCTTTCTACTGTACCAAAGTCCTTGTACACTTTCAACATTCGTTCATAAATTTCCTTTGCGTTTGAACCAAAAGAAAATTTTGGTTACTTTTCTTGCTGTTTTATAACAACGTAAGAAAATAGTTGAACTTTTCTACTATGAAATAAAGCAAATAATATTATAAAAAAATATAAAAATATCTATATTTGCCCTGGCGAAAAGTAAATAATTTTTGTTTTTCTTTTTTTTTAATAAATAAAATCAAATGAATACGGATAAATAAAAATAATTAGGGATTATAATAAGGATTAACAAGCAATTATGAATCGTTTAACCTCAGAACTACACTTTTAAGTTGTGGAAATTTACTTGGAAAAAAAGTCTGTCTATCGGCCTTTATTTCTTTCGTAATGGGGAAAGAGCTGCCGTTAGTGCGTTTATTGAATTTTTGTTTCCAAAAACGAATCAACTAAACAGCGACGGCGTTTGGTTCCAGCAAGACGGCGCAAGTTGCCATGCAGCGGGCTTAACAATCGGCTTATCACAATATTTAATCCACCATTAAAGCCATATGGCCAGATTTAGAAGGAAAGAGTAGTCAAAAATAAGACTCATCGAGTGGCCCATGTAACCACGGCAGAAATATGCCGCATATCAAAAACAAAAAATAAGTGCCATGAAATTATAAGTGCCAGATCATAATAAAAAAAAATTAAAAAATATTAATTCCAACAATATTTCTGCTTTGTATTAATATTTTAAGTTCTCAAGCTCTTAAAAAACACCCATAATGATGCACCGTTTATTCTTCAAAACAACAAAAAACAAAAAAACTTCTCTAAGCATTCATTTTGTTATACTTTCGAAACCATACATTTTCTTCTATTTCATTTATTTGACCGCTCTTTATAATACATCAAAGATTTCAACTGGAATTTCTAACAGCCATTAATAATAAATTTTTGCTCAACATATTTGCATATCGTTTTTGCATACCTTTCTAAAATTCGTAGCATAAAAAAGATGATCTTCCGTGCCCTTTTTACCCTTGCAATAAATTTTTCATAAATTTTATAGTTGTATAATCTCGTTTTAATTTCCATTCAAGCTTCACAATACGAGTAACATCTCAAATGCGAAAGCAACAACATGCTTTTCCATTCAGTTATTAAATGCTACCCAGTAATTGTACACGCATCCACCGTCTAATCCACAATAACATATCATAATAAAAAAATTTCATACAACTAAAATTGCATGCCGCATTTGCGTGGCTTGCAAATCACGTTCTTGAAAAACCTGTTTTAAATGCAATTGTTTTTATCAGAAAATTGGCGCTATCTTTACTGGGAAATACTGGATTGTTGCTTATGATATTCAAGTATTAAGTATTGAAATGTTATACGGGCTCGTGCATAGAGGCTCATAAAAGTTAGTTAGGTGTAAATGAGGGTTGCAACACACTTACGACCAATAAAAGATTTTCGATCAAGTCTGATAGTAAAAAATTGTAATGATGGTGGTTAAACTGCAAAGAGAAGATAAAAGGCGTCGCCGTTGTATCGTAATTTTTTATATTTTTTTTACTACTTCTCTAGGTTTGAAGCATTTTGGTGTTGATTGAAACAAATTTTATTTCAAAGATTTGTTGAAAATAATTTATGTCCAAATGCTATTACTTTTCAGAGTTTTGAGTTATGACCTAACTACTTTTTATATTTTCTAAATATTGCATTGAAACATCAAGCAAATCAGCGGAAAACTGAAGGAGTTATAGAACTTTGACTGAAAGAATTTAGCAAGGGCAGCTTGGTACTGTGAGGCTTTAGGCTTATTTGACCGTTTTTTTTCTTACCGATTGCATATTAAAATGTTAAGGCTTCGGTAATTTTGTGCAAAAATTTCAAGCAAACCGGAAGAAAACTGGGGGAGTTATAGAAGTTTGACTGAAAAAAATTAGCCAGGGCAATTTGGTACTAGTGATACTATTTTTTATGCCAAAAGAAAAACAAAAACCCCAGTACGGCCTTTGAATAGCAAATTTTCCACTTATCTCAAGTTCGGCGTAAATATTATTTCGCTTTAATTTATGAGGTGTAAACTTCCATTTCCGAGCTTTGCTTTTGCTTCATTACTTCCTGTATTTGTGGAGGACTTCTTTACTTTGAGCCAAATATGGGGCTCTGTAATTAATTTGACGCCGTCAACGACTATCCGCCATTTATGAACTGCTTTTGCAAAAATACTCGTACATTTGAAGGATTGCCATTTCCTATCGAGGAACAACCGCTGTTATTATAACTTCAGTCAATTTAACAGCTTATTAGCTCGGTACTTCGCTACCCGATGGCAGAACTGCAAAGAAATCATTTGATTCACCAAAAGAGATGAGGCTTGAAGCGTAAATTTATGCATAAATAAGCAGTAAGTGAAAAAAATCTGGGAAATAATATTTATTGCAATTGCAATTTCTGCTGCAATGCTGTTTAGGGATACAAATTAGATATCAAGAAGCAACTCAGAAAATATTACATTAAAACAACCAATTGTGAGCACTTAAACTAACTTATCTAATATCACTGTTCTTCTGGTCCGACCACACCGTGCCACGCACCGAAAAAACACATTACATGACCTCTTGACTTGGCCGTACCAAGTACGATTTGGTCACGGAATAAATCAATTTCGAACAATAATTCGAAGTAGCAGTTGGTCGTTGCAGATTTTTTTTTTACATTTCCATGGGGTAATGGGTTTCCCTGGAGTGTTTGAGAGATTCTGCGACGTTGGTATCGTAGGTGAAAGAACAATGAGCTGTATGAGTTTTACGACGACATAGACATAGCGCAGCGAAAAAAGATCCAGCGGCTTCGTCGCCTGAGTCATGTTCTCTGAATGGATACAAACGCTTCGGCTCTAAAAGTATTCTTTGGCTAGGGCTCTTTTGTACTTTAACTTAACTGAAACCGTTTTTCGTGCAGCTTGTCAGTCATGCGAGTTGTTCATGAAGCCGTCGAGTTGTCCATGAAGATCTCCGGTATAAATCCTTCTTTATGCAAGTTATTCAATCAAAACCCCTTCTAAACATAATTAAACATCCTGCAGCGCCTAAGAACACCTAACTTAGAGCCGCTTAACTTCACAGATCTTATTTCCCTGGATTACTATGTACTACGTACTGCAGTTTCATCTTTGAAGGCTGCAATTAATACCGTTATGGTGAATATGAATATGGGGCATTTGATTCGGGCATTCAATCGTTACCGAACACAGATCGATAATACTATTGCTGCTAATGGACATTTTTTTGAATGAATTTATGGATATGCATATAAAAAGTTAGGTTAGGTAGTGAGGTTGCTTTTTTAAGGCAAGACACTCGGTGCCCCTAAGGCCCATTGGGGTATCTGCATTTGATTTACATCCCCTAACTAAGTTGCTTAAACCACTTAGATCTTCTTAAGAAGGTAAATAGTCGCTCCAATGAGACATTTTGCAAATTTTTCAGATATTCAAAGAAGTAATCCCCAAGATATTTAACACGACTTCTTTGAAGTGCAGGACATTCACAGAGGAGGTTTTATAACGACTCAAATTCTTCTTCATCTCTTCAACTCCTGCAGAAGTCATTGTGAGGTACATCCAATGCTTGAATCCAAGCAGAAATTTTGTCCTTTTAATATTCAGTCTTGGCCATAGCGCTTTCGAAACCCTACAGTTAGTAGTCAGATACCACCTTCTATTGCTTTCCGACAAAAAGTTAATGCTGTTTAAAAAATTCCGAAGTTTCATTAAGTTTTGTTCACAATTAAAGGCAATCGGTTTTACTCGCCAGTTGCCCTCAAATACTGTACGCACCCTGTATATGTATAAATCATCTTTTGCATTCATTGGGATGTAATAAATTAATTAAATGTATTTGTAGTCGGTTGAACAGCTTTTAAAAGACGTGGAGAAATCATGCGACAGCAACAGCTATAATAATTTACATAATAATAATATCACCGGTATTTTCAACAAAGTAATTGGAATCTTAAATGAATTATTATTATTTTGATGAGAAACCAGTAAAAGGGATTCCGGGAAAAATTATTACATATAATTAGAAATGTGTATGGAATATATTAACGCCACATTAGCGAGATAAGTTAGAACAATTTTATTTTATTGAAACTATTTAATTAAAAACTTTGTGCTAAACGAAGTTTCAGGCAGAGGGATACCTTTTCTACATTCTTCTTCACTCCGCATAGGACTTCGACAATACCCTTCTATCGTACACGATTCTGGGCGCTTATTTTTGCGCCGTTCCTTGTGATGTCGCGTAGCATCGACCTTCTCGAAGTAATCTTTGGCCGACCGCAACCTCTGCTGCCTTGCGGGTTCCAGTTCAATGTCATTATCGTGATGCTATCTGGCGGTTTTCTAAACGTGTAACCTATCCATCGCCACTTTCTGTATTAGATTTGTCATAGGATGGGCTGCTCATTCGTTGATCTCCACAGCGCGTCGTTCCTGATGGTGTTCGGCCAAAATATTCTACAGATGATGTGGAAGCGTTTGTTTGTACCCTCTGTGTGCTGGTGTTGGAGACCACCAGTCATGTTTCACTTCCGTACAACAACACTGACTTCACACATGAGCTGAATATTTGCAGTTTAGTGCGCCTAGAGGTCTGCGCACACGCCCATACTGTAACGCCGGCTTTTCTTTGCTTAGCCTGCAGTTGGCATCTTCATCTGCTCTGTGTGATAGAGCAGCTGAGGTAGCAGAAGCTTTCGACAAATTCCACCGGTGCGGACTTGAATGTGTGTGATGGGTATGAAAGTGAATTATTAAAAATTGGCCCGATCGCTTACAGCATTGCCAGAAAATTCGATCTGGCCATTTGAATGCTGTGCTATTTCGTACACAAGTGGCATGAATGCAGCTTAATTCTCCGTTGGGCCCGCGCGTCTGGCCAGAATTTTTCTTTCTATTATTTCTAACGACTTGAGCTTCCAGGTAGCTTCTTTAAGGGGGTATTCTAGTCTAGAAATTTGAAAAAATCGAAAATTTTTTTTTTTCAAAATTTGATAGTTTAACTATTCAAAAATATCTCCCTAAAAGGATTTTTCAAAATTCGAATTATTTTCGAAGCTACAACTATTTTAGTGACGTGGCAGCTAAACTGGTTTGAGCGGACGGCGAACTTCAAACGTGTTTTTCTCGAAACTACTTCTTTCGATACGGTCGGCACGATATCTCAAGTTCTAATCAACCGATTTGCTTGAAATTTGTCATGAATATTCCTTAAATATATCTCTATCGTATGAAGCTCGAAAAACTGGAAATTTCAATTTTTTAATATGTGTAAACAATTCGAGAAAGCTTAAAAATAAGAGAAAAATCGACCTCAATTTTTTGAGTAGCTGCCATTTTATGGGAAAAAAATTTTTTCCCGTTTTTTCTGGTTCATACGATAATGACATTCATATTAATTAAGAATTTGTATTTTTTTTTTTTCAGATGACCACAAGGGTAGAAATCGTGACGACGGGGACACTGCCTTTTTTTCCCCCCTTCCACTTCAAGGACGCATAACTCCATGAAAACTCATTTTTTTTTTCAAATTTATTTTGTGTGCTCCTAATATATGAATAAATAAATGATAAAAAAATTTATCGTTCAAATATCAATAGCTTTTTTTTTATTCATCGTCAAAAAATGCTCGAAATTCGGGCCTCTAGACTAGAATACCCCCTTAAATTCAATTTTCTACCTATTAAAATTAATCCTTGAACAGGACGAAAAAAGGCCAGTCCGGTGTGACCAACCAAAGAATTGATTTTCCAATTCTTGTTATCTGGACACTTTATACGCGGTGCCCTTACCGCTTAACCAGCTAAAAACTAATTACTAACGAGTACTGCTTGCACTCCACCACAAATACAATGTTGAACTGATACTTATGTACTAAATATATACATACATACTTACAAATATATACATATATATACACATACATGAGCTCAATTACATGCACATGCGCTGATTTCATTAATTTTTCTCAATTTCGTGTGCACAGCTTGTGGCAGTGAGTTCTTACCTCTTTCGCTTGGCGTTTCCAAGTGGGTGGACTTGCCTTCACGTTCGTCTTCTGCATTTCAGACTGCAAAGAACTTTTGTTACATACATACACATATATATGTATTTGTGTAAGAACTAATTCATATGCGCGCTTACGATTAAGCTTGCCTTCTCCAGCTAATTTGCCAACATCATTATTACCATCATCATTTTGCCACTCATCAAAATTTGTATTGTACAATGCAGCGTTGACATGTGACTGTCATGTCCATCCAGGCAGCCAGGCAGGCAACTCAGCCACCCAATTCGCACAAGTTGGCCAGCCATCCAGCTAATGTCTGTGCAGTGGCTTACAAAACGCCAATGCCAGTCGCCAGCCAGTGAGCCTTACTATCTAAAAACAGCAACAACCATTTGTCAGTTTCACGTGACGCTTTTGAAGCTGACGCCGTCAACATATTCGTACTTGTTCGATTATTTGTTGCTCAGCCAAAGCGCATGTTCATGTATGTTTGTATTTATATTTAAATAAACTTGTAACTACATATACGTCATGCCTCTATGTGTACTACGTGGCCTCATAATCATCATCAGCAGCAGCAGCAGCTTTGAGAGAGTATGAGCAGGCAATTATAAGATTCTTCGGTTCGACCGCTGTTGGTTTCATTGTTAAGCAAAGTTACTAGGAAATGTGTAATGACGTATAGGTATATTCATATATATATACAAATATATATATATGCATTAGGGCGGGACGATTTAAAAATCGCTCATTGCCCTGCGAAAATCGTATTCTAGGGATCAAAATAAGAAACTTTGCCGAAGGAACCATACCTCTAAAACGAATTCTGATGTCCTCCAATTTGGGTCGAACGAAAAATCCCACTTTGACCCATTTAGAGTGCTCCAATCGAGTCCAAATGTATGACCGACCCCCACTAACTTTGGACGGCCGATCCACCCATACCAGTGGCACACCCCCTGGAACTCCCATGGGGGGTTCCCCATACAATCATTTCAAAATATCAATAGTTCGACCCAAATTGGGGGACATCAGAATTCGTTTTAGAGGTATGGTTCCTTCGGCAAAGTTTCTTATTTTGATCCCTAGAATATGATTTTCACAGAGCAATGGGCGATTTTTTTGCCTCCCCACAAATCGACCCGGCCTAGTGTATATGCAAACAAATATGCAAACCAACATTGCATGCAATGAATATTAAAATTCAGCGAAGAGCTTGTACGTAAATAATTTTGAATACATACCGGCAGTGTCAAAATAAAGTGGGCAACACATATTGATAAGGTTTTGTAATTTCAATTAATTTTTTATAAAAATATAATTCATATCACAACAACTAACATGCTAAGCTAAGTTTCGTACTTTGTATAAAATTTGCCAAATTTTTTTTATACTTTAAACTTTTTGCTCAGAATTTTTACAAAAATTTCGGGTATGTATGTAGTTTTATAGACTATTGAATTTTGAAATAAGAAAGTGCACGTTTCACGTAGATTAAAAATCACATTGATTTTTCAGAATTTTTTTCGGACGCGGTCTTGCGCATTTTCCCTATTTAACGCCTACATTTTTTTATTCGGAAGAAAACACCCAACACCGTCAGCCGAAAAAATTGTCAAAAATCAACACGATTTTTGAACCATTTGAAACTTGCACTTTATTGTATCAAAATTCAATGAGCTATAAAACTGCATACACGAATTTTCTAAAAATTGCAAAAAGAGTAAAATGTTTGAAGCTTTGACGAAAGTTTGCTAAATTTTATAAAAAGTTTGGAACCTTGCTTTATATGGTAGTTGTTGTGCCATGAATTATATTTTTATAAAAAAATTATTGAAATTACAAAAACAAAAAAATAATCAAAACTTATCAATATGCGCTGTACACTTTATTTCGACGCTGACTGTATATACCGCGAAGTTAGCGGAGTCACTTTGCATATTGAGTTTTACAAATACATTTGAGTTGTTTATAGCAAATTTAATCAACAAAGTGGATTAAAACTATTATAACCTAACAAAACGAGGTTGCGCAGCTGCATTGCTCTGAACGCAAGTGATTGTGGTTTTGTGATATATGTAAAGCAAAAAAAGATTTTAATTTTTATTTTGTTAAAGTTAAAATTATACAGGGCCCATGTCGGAATTTAGGGAAAATCGCATAATTTTAGGGTGGAAAAATTCGAATATCTCCATAATCTTACCTTCAACTCTTCCTTTCTAATGAAATTTTGCAAAATTTTTGCGGAAATAAACTCCTTGTGCTTATCTATGTCACTGTACACTGACTATGGACAGAGAAATTGTGCACTTTTCCACAATAACAAATTATGATGGTAATTTTTACTGGATGACCTAGTACAGTAAAACAGTTAATTTTGCACAAATTCATTCTTATATTTAAGTATAATAAAAAAAAAGTAAATAAATAAATAATAATTGAATATCTACAATTATAAGAAGCTCGAAATATCGGAATATATCACATTTTGAACGGGTCACAGAAATAGTGCTCTTTTATCGAACTGCTACAAAAATAGAAATTAGTTATTTCAGATTGGTTAAGTTTGTTTATTTTAATACTTACCTGTTTAGTATTTTGTTGAATATCCATTTTTTTAAACTGCTCCACAGTTGTGAGGTAAGCTTTCTAGTAACTTTTGGCAGCTCTCCAAAGTAATTGAGTTCCAAGCTTCCTGTAATCCTTGCCATAGTTTACTGCCATTTAGAATTTATTTTTTGCCCAATTTTAACCTTAATAACGCTCTATAGATTTTGAATGAATTTAAGATTGTGGTCTTGTGCTGGTCAATCCAGAACTCTAATTTTTTCTTTGGGAAATCAATTTTTCAGCACTTTTGCTTATCTGGGGTCGTTATCATCCATGAATAACCAAGAGGACTCAAAGAAATATGGCTCCATCGTATTTTTGACAATATCCAGATAAGTAACTTTATCCATGCTGCCATTTATTCTCACTATTAGTCCAACTCCATTCCAAGAAAATGATCACCAAACTTTCAAGTTACCTCCCAAAGTGATTTACGGTCTTTGTTTTGTATTGCGGATGTATCTCTTGGTCTTTTTCCGCATTGAACCAATCAAAGATTTTATGATCTATGTAGTTATATATGGCCATTTTATTATAAGTCTTTGCTCGTATTACTAATTCGTACCTACTATTTAGTTCTGTGTTGAAAATAAATTTCTTTATGAGTATCATTTCAAAATAGTATCTTGTGTTGCTTTTCTTTGATCGCAATCTGTTTCCTTCATAATAATTTCTTATCTATTTTTTGACAAAATTTCAGACGGGTTCAACCCTAACGCCCGAAATGTTGCTGACAACGTCCGAGTCATCAACGTACAGCGCCTCCGAGGTGGCCGGCCGTCTACAGGTCGACACACGTACCGGCCTCAAATGGACCGAGGCCAAATATCGTTCGAAAATTATAGGTCACAATGAATTGAATGTGAATGAAGAGGATCCCACATGGAAGAAATATATTGAACAGTTCAAGAATCCGCTCATTCTGCTGCTTTTGGGTAGTGCGCTGGTTTCGGTGATAATGAAACAGTACGACGATGCTGTCAGCATAACGATAGCCATTATCATTGTGGTAACGGTCGCTTTCATACAGGAGTATCGATCGGAGAAGAGTTTGGAAGAGTTGAAGAAGCTGGTGCCACCCGAGTGCCATTGCCTGCGAGAAGGACGACTCGATACGTTTTTGGCGCGTGAGCTAGTGCCCGGCGATGTGGTGTATTTGAATGTGGGCGATCGTGTACCAGCCGACATTCGACTTTTCGAAGCGATTGATCTATCGATCGATGAATCGAGTTTCACCGGTGAAACAGAGCCGGGGCGCAAGAGCACAGAACTCATATTGAGCAGCGCGACCAATAAAGATCACACGAATATGAAGAATGTGGCTTTTATGGGCACGCTGGTGCGTTGTGGCAACGGCAAAGGTATTGTGGTGAGCACTGGTGAGCGCAGCGAGTTTGGCGAGGTCTTCAAGATGATGCAAGCCGAGGAGGCGCCGAAAACACCGCTACAGAAATCGATGGACATACTCGGCGCACAATTGAGTTTCTATTCGTTTCTCATCATTGGCGTGATTATGTTGTTGGGCTGGTTGCAGGGCAAACCACTAACCGAAATGTTCAATATCAGCGTTTCCCTGGCAGTAGCGGCCATACCGGAAGGTCTACCCATTGTGGTTACAGTCACGTTGGCACTCGGTGTGATGCGTATGGCCAAACGAAATGCTATCGTCAAAAAATTGCCTACCGTAGAGACGCTCGGTTGCGTGAATGTCATTTGTTCGGACAAAACGGGTACGTTGACGAAAAATGAGATGACAGCGACTGTCATCATCACATCAGACGGTTACATGGCCGATGTCACTGGTGCCGGTTACAATGACCAAGGCGAGATACATATACGCAATTGCAATAATGTTGAAATGGCTAAGGCAAACATCACCAACTTGCTCGAAATAGGTGCGGTCTGCAATAACGCCTACATACAAAATGGCACACTGCTCGGCCAGCCCACAGAGGGTGCACTTATCGCTGTTGCCATGAAAAACGGCATGTATGCCACAGCGGAAAACTATGTGCGCATACAAGAGTATCCATTCTCCTCCGAACAGAAAATGATGGCTGTCAAGTGCATACACAAATACAATAATAACAAGGAGGAAATTTTCTTCGCCAAGGGGGCGTTAGAAATGCTGTTACCGCAGTGCACGAAATACATGTTTGGCACGCAGACAGTGCCGTTGACAAAGCAAAATGAAGCGGAATTCCTAGCGGAGGCCTACGAAATCGGGCGAAAGGGTTTGCGTGTGCTGGCATTGGCCAAAGGACGCAGCCTACAGGATCTAATCTATTGTGGTCTAGTGGGTATCACTGACCCGCCGAGACCATTGGTGCGCGAATCCATTGAGATGCTGATGCAAAGCGGTGTGCGTGTCAAGATGGTAACTGGAGATGCACAAGAGACAGCCATGGCAATTGGTGAGTGAAATTAACAAATTTTGCGTTTTATTTGTGGAAAAGGACATGCGTGAATCTTATATTAATTCATATATGTGTATGTAAAGGACATTTATTCTCTATGTATGTATTTGAATCCTGTATATAATCCTCAACTTATTGCCAATCATATTAATTTCTTTTCTTCTGTACTGCCCAAGTTTTAGTTTTCATTTAGCCTTCCAAACAAAAAAAAAGTTGCTCTAAATCGAAATAAGGCAGAGAATTTGTGCAATTATCTAGCAAAAATCTCAAATATGTTCGGCTTTAAAAAATTTGTGTGATATGTACGGCCTTGAGCCCAAAAGTATGTACACAAATTTGCGTTGTTGGTAAACTTTACTTATCAGCATCTGTCGTTGAGACTGACGCCAGTGCGATGTTGTAAGTAACCATAATGTCACCAAAATCATTAAAGCTACAATAAACACTGCCAATCCTCCTCACCAATCCTTTTAAATGATTTTCCCCAAATAGCAAAGGGGGAAATGATGACTTTCTGCTTGTGTGTTCCGAAATTTCTTTCAACAAACTTAATGTTGCCAAATTTGTAGATGGCAATCGTCCGCTCATCCCGAAGTTTGGACCTTCACGAGTCTCTCATTTCTAAATGTGGAAAATGACAAATTTGTGCACACGCTTGTGTTCCCACTGCTGCTAGTGAGCAAAGCACCCAGCACACGATTTTTTCATGCTGTGAGTGTGAGAAGGTTTTTGAAGGCTTCAACTACAGTTGTGACTAGAGAAGATTAAATGCATTTTTGTGTATTCGCTGCTGACGCGTTGAAGCGCTTGGGTATACCAAGAAATTAATTAACCATGTTGGCATTCGACTATGATGCAAATGCGGAACTGACAGAGAAAGGGGACAAATGCATGAGGAATACAATGACTATTTGGAATTGGGTTAAGGAGCGTAGAATTGGGTTGCAGATGTGGCGCAGAGGTGGGAGTGTTACTGAATATAACAACTTAAGGGGTCTCTTGAGTGAGGTGGCTGACAAGGATGACAAGGGCCGAAAGTTCTTTAGACTGGAAGGGGGTGGACGATGTTAAAGGCGCTAAGTGAGTATTAGTAAAAGGGTGTGAATCATATTCTGGCGTTTGTATTCGGAAAAGCGTTCAGATGCTTTGCTTTTGTACATTTTAGAGGGGTATAAAGAAACAATAAATGTGAGTGTTCAAAACAAAAATGGAGAAAAAGACATACAGAAATCCATAGCGACTTTGTTTCAGCAATCTTTTTCCAATACTAAGTTTTAGTACCCCGCAATCTCGCACATTGTTTATGCTGTTCGGCAACGGTAAATGAAGAGGAGAGTTTACATTTCAACTTGGAAATATATACCGAGATACCCGAGTCGACGAGTGTTTTTTGTAACTTATCAATAACAGTTCCTAGATTCAGTACTCATCCGCATGGCGCGATACCAAGCAATTAGAGTATGTCCAGACATTGGTTCGCAAAATTTGCATTTATTTATTTTTTCATACCTTTAGGATCCTCTTGGTTGAGATAATAGAAATAGAGATAGAGATAGGAGACGGAGATAGAAATAGAGAAGAGATGGAGATAGATATAGGGATAAAGATATAGATTGAGATAAAGGTAGAGATAATCTATATTCGAAGTCAGTGCAGAAAATAAAAAATTTATCAATACGCCAGTTGTTCGTGCTGCTGCGTTCGTCTAGCATAATCTTCTTGCCTCCAATCAATGATGCGAAGTTCCACAATAGTTCGTGTTGCAAAAGCTTGTACCGCCCTCTACTTTTCATCCTACTCAAGCATTTGTGGGACTAGATTATTGAGCGTTAGAAACACACAGATGATATATCATCGCGTTCCTTAGCGAACCTGATGCAATAGGTGGGTCAAGAAAAAACTAACGTCTCGTGTTTGCGACAAATCTACTCGTTAATCCGTGGGGTCACCCTAAGCATCCAACGCCATTTTCGTGACTGGTCCCATTTCGATTACCGTTCAACCATCGAGTTAGAACGTTCTGCTTGCTGGAATTTCTCTACCGACCTGGACCTTGCGGGCAGAGATAGGGATAGACATAAAGATTCGCCGTCAGTACAGAAAATAAACAAACTATTGTGCCGAAATGTATGAAACCCCACATGTATTGGTGTCTTACGGCGCTTAAGGCACTAAGAATGGGAGAACATTGAAGCATGATGGTGATAACACAAAATAAGTTATTCTATTAGCTATTATAAGGTACCAGTAAGGTAGAGAAAAGCTACCTATATCCAAATTTCAGGCAATTTGCATGTTTTTCGGCCCCTCACGAAAGGTTTTTTTTGTATTCTAAACCAAACTCCCCGAGGCATAATTTCCATATTTACATAAGAAACGAAGAGCTGCTCTGAAAGTGTGTTCTTATACAAAAATACAAATGATAATGTGATAAAGCTCAGTCTGTTGAATAAACTGCATGGAGTACGGTTTTCCAACTCAGCATAACACTATTGCCCCAGGACGCTTCGACGACGTGACGGAGCGTTATAATCAAGAGAAGCCATTTTGGGTGTTTGGTCGAGCTCCTAATTGCGGTGTGTGTCTTGAGCCTCTTTGCATTGCCTTTTCCTTATATTCTGGACATTTCTGTAGTAAGGAACAGCTCAATACAAGTAATTGTTTTCGATAGCGTTGCAAAACAAAGATACATTAAAAAATACAAATGCAAATTCCAATGCTGCTCGCATATCGCGATTTGAAAGCACAAGATTCGGTGTAATTAACAAAGCATAAAATGAACACTTGTAAATTTGTAAACTGATTTACACTAGCAGAGATTAAAGCCTAGAATAAAGTGGTTACGCATTTGAGAATTTCATATATATTAACTACCGCCTTCTAAATACTTATGTGTGAATTCCCGTTTCGTAGGTATATACCTGCTAGCTTTGCAGGCGTTCTCTGCCACAGATTGCTGTTACACCAGTCTCACCTATTGTTGTGACTTTATATCTACATATTTGTAGCTAGCACCATCTATGTGTGCATTTCTGTTTAATAGCTTCAGATTTGGTAGCTTCGAATGCATCTTCCGCTACAGCAAAATAGTGGTATAGCATCTCCGCATTTAGGGTACTCTAACATTCACAAGGGGATCCGAAGTAGTTTCATACTATAATTTTTGGTATAAGTCCAAAGAAAAGCATGCCATTTTTGCTTTGAATAACGACCTTATCAGCCTGGAGATCAAACGGAGAATCACTCTTGCTAGTAGGTGTTACTATGGGCTAAGTGAGCAATTGAGTAGTCGAGCCCTCTCTCGCATGACCAAACTGACACTTTACAAGACGCTCTTCATACCCGTGTTGCATTATGGCGCAGAGGCATGGGTAGTGTCACAAAGCGATGCAGCCGCTCTTGGGGTGTTCGAGAGAAAAGTTCTTCGTAAGATCTTCGGTCCTGTGAGCGTTGGCGAAGACTACCTTTGAAGAATGAACCACGAGCTGTATGAGCTCTACGCCGACATTGACGTAGTTCAACGCATCGCCATCCAACGCCTGCGTTGGCTGGGGCATGTCGTGCGTATGGATGAAGAAGTTCTAGCAAAGAAGGTGTTCGAGGGGGAAGTCCAAGGGAGCCGACGCAGAGAAAGACTATTGCTCCGGCGGAAAGACCAGGTGGAGGAAACCCTATGCTCGCTTGGTGTACAGAATTGGAGAAGTCGCGCGCGGAGCAGAGGCGCCTGGAGAGAGCTAGTGAGGTCGGCCGTAACTCGGTAACGGGTTGTTATGGCCACCTAAGTAAGTAAGGTCCGACTTATATATAATACTAGCCTTAACCCGCGGCCCCGCTCGCGTAGGAGTAGTTTTGAGGAATTTAGGATATGCATATAAAAGAATTACAAACAATAATTTCATGGAAAATAATTTTTTATTAATGACAGATTAAATTTAAGCAAATATTCGATTATTAGTGACGAATGAGAGTAGTGGCGCAGCCTGGGGGCTGTGGGAAGGGAGTTCCATCATAAAGACATGCCTATAACCTTCACTGGGTGAAAATATGAATGTATAAAAATTTTTACGTCATTTGGTGTTGTCGTTTCGTAGTGATGCGTGGACAACGTACAGACATTCACCTTTATAGTATAGATATATTTCTTTATCCTGTTACTCAGCACTGCACTGCAATTCCTATTGCAACTGTTTTCTTTCTCAGAAATTCTTTAAGAAATCAGAGTCGCCATTAGGTCTCTTGCATAGTAGGGAAGTAGGTGGGAATAAATACTGACTTAAAGACGAGATGAGTTAGTGTTTGCACGATTCATACAAGATCCAGCCTAATGTAACGCTCGATTAGCAACCCGAAGAGAACCAGAAACAAATGCATATAAATGCAATAAATGAAATAAACAAACAGAAAGCTGCTGCAATTGTTTGCTTAGCCGTCCTAAACTCCAGTACTCAGTTACATAGCAAATGGAACAGAAGATGTGCTCGACCTTTAGCCGAGTAAGTCCCACTTGACACAAAATGCAAATTAAGTTGTAGCAGATTTTGTTAGTTGCGAAGTTTAAATTAACTGTAACGAAAGTTTTGTTTGCTGAAAACTTCGTATTTTCCAGAAGTGTGTGCATGTACATGCGCCTGAGTGCATGCTACGAAAATTTAATTTCATTGTTTGCTAAAGACGCTGAGTGCACAAATATAATCGCAACTGACGTGGCAAAGAGCAATCGTCAATTTGTATAAACGTGCTGCTGCTTTCTAGTGTTTACTCTGGCCAAGTATAAGGTCTGCATCTCTACTTACTCGTTCGCCTTTATTAGTGCTTTTTTCTTTGGCTTCTGTAGCAATTTCTAGCTCATTGATTTTTTATTATTTGCTAGATTTTGGTTTTCTCTTCGCTTATCGCTTCATTGTTAGAGAATTTGGTTCTCATTTTTATGCACATCAGTTTTTCATAGTTTCAAGGTAATCAGCGAGTTACTTTACTCCTCACATATTTGCGGTAAGGCTTCTGCATTCATTCGTGTGAGTGTCTACAGTTGCCATCAGACAATGTTCTCGTTCTGCGCCGGCTCTGCAACTTCCCCGCATTTTATACAGTGGTTAGTGGTTGAATTAATTAACCGAAAGGGAGCTAGTCAGAACCTCCTTTTTGTAGCCACAAGTATTTATCAATCGTTACTGTCCACCACACATACACGTACATATGTGCAATGGCATGGCAGAAGTACCTACAGACAAATCGTTTTCGTACGAGCAAATTGAGCTCTCTTACCTACACACATACATAACATACATACTCATATAAGCATATTTTTACATTCTAACACATACTTGCACATCTTTAAATAATGTACATATGTATGTACATATGTGTGAGCGCATGTCTGTCGCCCAAGCGAAATGAATTATAGCAGACCATTAAACTTTGGCTTGACACTCAACTACATTTTCGCAATTTTCACAATGTCAAATCGTGTTGTGAACTATGTACGTGTGTGTGCATACATAACTGAGACGCTTCGTTCCCTCTTTAACTGCCTTGCTTGCTGTAGTTGCCATACTCTGCTCCGATAGCAGCTCTATGCTTATGTGCTTTATTTTCTTCGTAGCTAAACTATCGCCGCATTCTATCGCCAGTTGTCTACTTTGTCTCGTTGCCGGTGCTTGCATAGCCTCCCCACCAGCCTGTGTGTCTGCAGTTTGAATTGCTAAAATTCCATTTGCTCTGGCCCCCTTCTACTCACTGAAAATCTTTAAGCTTTAAATAGATTTTTAATGCGTTTAAATTTTCGTTAATGTGTTGTTGCAAAACCGCTATTAATTTGCGCTTTATCGCATTTAAATTCTAAGCTGTTGCTGTTGTTGGTGCCATGTATCAATGTACCAACGAATATCACGATCTCGTACCCAATTCGTGATTTGGTGGCTTAAGTGCTTATGCACAATTCAAATGATAATATTTTTTTTTCAAGCTTCTGAAGCTCAAGGCCACTCATTAAATTCGCAATTTATTGATTTTTCGCATAGACACTGATTGCTAATGTACTTATTTACATTGGCATAGAAAAAGAATCTGGGCGCCTACCTTTAAAATATTCAACCAAAAAAAACCAAAAAACAAAAAAAAAATGTATACCGAAGCTACCATTAAGAGCTTAAAACAGCAGCATTTTTATTGATAAAATATTTTAGCTTAATATATTCAGCTCATTTCGTCTAAGCTCTCATTTTTTTCTATGTGTTGTGCATCTGGGTTCATTTGCTGCTTACAAAATATGCAAATATTAAAGCTCAGAGGGTATAAAATCAATGTTTACTATTTCTAGTACCGTTATTGCTTGTTTTATGGTCTAATCGAGTTTTGGCGAGTTCAACAACCTACTGCTTTGCTCTCTCTGTTGAGAGTAAAGCAAGTCAAAAACTCTGCTCAAGAGAATTTGAAATGGTTTTTTCAACTAAGAGAAGACGTAGCTTTCCCCTGCCACTGAAAGTGGGTAGACTATTGATTATTACAAAAAAAACGAATTTTTTCCAATCGGGTATCGCGCTAGTTATGTATGTACATCACTAAGCTCATACAGATAGCCATTTCACATGAAGATTTACGTAAAGATCAGCAGAGCTTCCAGCTTCTACATAGACTCCATGCGCTACTCTAAGTATCATTGGGAAAGAAGTGCTGTTATTTTGCGCAGCTTGCGACTTCAAAATAACCCAGTCAAGTATGATTTTGCCACGATTCTAGGCCTGCAGGTATATGGGTAGCGTTCCGGTGCCAATATTTATTTAAAGAGCCCTCACACAAGCTGTCGACTTCGTGGAGATCTCGTTGGCCTTTATAAGTTGAAGTTCAAGCAAGGCCAATGCGCACCATTTTCTTATTCTGCCAAACCGTGGGAAGTTCGTTCTCTTATTTGATTACTCTGTTACTCGTCACTCTGTACTCTGTACATTGTCCTTTAGTGTAATTGATTACTAGAGGTCGCGAACTATTCCGGTCCCACTTATTTATTACCAGCCCCACGCTTTTTAAGATTATGTACTGGAATGCAACCTGTAGGCCATTTCGAGCAACATCGTTGTAGCCACCCCATTGCGTGGTAGCGCACCAGGGCCCGGAAGCCCTTTTGGATAGGAATTGCAACTATTTTAGTAACTAGTACGAGTGGGGGGACCCTCGAGACGGTTTCATCGCAAAACGAGAGGATTGGGGAGAACCTGTGGTCTATTCCTAGAAAGACATGCTCGCGTCAACTCAGGGATCGCTGGGCTAATGCGCAAACGTGCAAAGTCGTGAGATCCTTCTGGCCACAGGTAGATCGGGGGCGCTCGAGGGAACTTCTAATGTTAACAAAGCCGCAGCTCGCGAATCTGGTATGCATCGTTACCGGACATTGTCTGTGAGGTAATGATGCAGTGACTCTTGGGATTGCTTCAAGTCCTTTCTGCAGAATATGTCCGGGGGATGAGGTGGAATCATTTCAGCACCCCTTATCAGCTGCCCTACTCTTTCCTCTTTCCTAAGTCTTTCGGCGAGTCATTAAAATAGTGCTTACGGATGGCCGAATTATGGCGCAGTTGCGGCCAACATTTGAAAGGGATTTTCTATAAGAAATAAATGTCACAAATGGTACGACACAAATAAACTAAAGATTGCCAAACCATTTTGAATTTTATTGTAGTTGTTTTAAATTTAAATTTTTTTTTTTTTAATTTTTTTTTTCTTATTTAAATTTTTTAATTATTTTTTAAATTTATTTTTTAATAAGTAATATTTTTTTATAAATTTTTTTTTTATTTAAATTTTTTTTTTTAATTTTTGTTTCTTATTTAAATTTTTTATTTTTTTAATCAAAATTTCAAAACAAAGTTGTAAATTTTAATTGCCGAGTTTCCTAGAAAATGCCACAGCGATTTCAGAGAAGAATTTGGTTTATCTAAGGATTTAACTCCGTCTTACAATAACTGGAAATAACACTTTATTATTAATATTATTATTGTGTTGCAAGTGCCACATTTTTTGCTTCAAATTGTTTGTGGAATGCACAAAACATGTCCCCTGCTGTCAGCGTGTATATACTGTTATTAATAATCTATAGGTAAACGACATACTATATGTACGTAAGAAATTTAATCAATTTCAATTGACGTCATTAGTAAGTTTTCCCAGCGTGTCAACCAAACCACTACAAATGTAGGCATGCGGCTATATTTAAATTGCCCTCAGCTGAAATGACCTGGAAAACATAAACCACCGACCTAAAATCTACTTAAAATCTGTGAAATTTCGAATGAACTTTTACCGCTACGTTAGTGAAGCAAGCGAATGCGGTGAACAAGACAAAACACAACGTCTGTATGTGCAAGCTGAGATACTTAGCCACACATACATATGCACGTATATGGGTACATATAATTTGAGTGCTACTATAATTCCTTATAGGCAGGCAGACACTAAAATTGTATCACCCAATGTCATGATGTGCACTGATTACGTGCTGAATGCTAACAATTTTCTACAAACATACATACCTATGTACATTCATACATCCATACATACGAGTGCACACATATATATATGTGAGTATGCATGCATTTAACTATTTGCTTGAGGAGAAGCTAGTTTGTGCCCATAAATGCATTTGGGTATGTACTTAATCCAACTATTGCCTGCTTGCTCGCTTGTTTGGTTGTTCGTGCTAAACCGCATTATGTGACTGGCAAGCAAAATATCCCCTAAAACTAGAATTAATGGGTAGCAGAGACCGCAAGCAGCGTTAAAACCGCAAGCGAGAAAATTTTGTTGTGATGTATGCGATTTGCGGCAAGAAAATAGTCAAACAATAATTCACAAATGCATAAATTACGCTATTTGTGGATGGTATTTGTGTGCCTGCATGTGTGTGTGCATGCATTTGCATGTGAATCTTTGCAGCAGCGTCTAATAATTCAATAGCAAATCGGCTTGCATTCAGAAATGGCACTCCGATAAATCGCAAAGCCCAAATGCATATTTGCATGTGAACAAAAAGAAAACTTCAACTTGCAGCAATTGCATGCATAAACAGGTAAGAGCGCCTAAAAGCATGCTATTTTTATTTTACGTGCACATCATCCTTGCAGCTGCTTTGTCTGCCATTACGCACCTTCGCAAGTTGAGAAGCGGCTTTGATAAACAAAATGCAAATAAATTACCAAGTTTAGCCGCGTAAAAAAGTGAATTCCAATGTGCATTACAAAAACAAAAGTAACTAGGTTACAGCAGCAGTAGCAGCTATGAAGCTATTATGCGCTTCGTGGCACAAGAAAACGCATGAGAGAGCAGAAGCAAAAAGTATAAAAAGATGGACAAAAATGAAAAGCAAGTACTATAATCCACGCTATCTGTGACGGCGCTAAAGCGCTCTTGTTTTGTTTGCTATTTTTTTTTAATATTTATTTTTTTAATTTTTTCTTTTAATTTTTTTCTTTATTATTTTTCTTTCTTCGCCGCTTTAAACCGAAACAGTAGTGTGGCAGGCGTCGCTTACCTTTACCGGCTTGCCCCAAGGCACCCTGCAGTCTCGCTCTCTCTGGAAGGCACTCGCTTAGCAGTAGAAGCAAAGTAAGAGACCCTCTAAATACAAAGTTTCTTACAAGATGGTCGAAAAATAAAGCACTCCAATATAGGTACTCGCACAACTTTTCCATTTGCCAAATTGTTGTTGACAGTTGCTGCTGTTGCATAAGGTGTTTGTTTTTGTTGCGAGTAGTTGCTGCTAACGAAAGGCAAGCTCCATTTTTCTTGCAAGCAAGTACCCACATACATACAAACATATGACATATAAACCACAAGAAGCGACAGCTCGTTGTTGGTAATTTTACTTCTGTGTACTCTTCTACCCAGTTGTTTTTATAAATCCTCTTCTTATCCCAGCAAATTCGCTGTTTTATTTTAGTTACCAAAGTTTTATGCCACAGAATCTATGGTGAATTTTCGCAAAAGTCAGAAGATAACTGTAAAAACAAAAATAGCTGTACATATACACGTAATTGTGTATGTATGCATATGCACTTATCTAATTTCGAGCTTCCTGTCTATTTTCGCGTATTTCAACCTCTGACGTTGGAAATCCCATTTGTAATTTCTACCTTCCTCTTGCAATTTATACTCATACATTTGCACACACATACACATACACATTTTTGTGTGCAATTTCACAATCTGGTAGAGGGAAAAGTTGGCTTGATGAAGTTCATATGCACTCAAATTCACTTAACTCACTACCTTTGTTATGTTTAATATACCTACACAGCAATAATAAGTAGTGCAACTAGTTGCCTATGGTAACTCGTAAATCAACAGGACCTGTGTGTGCGCAAACATTGGTATTAATCCTTTCAGAGTATTATATTAAGGTCGTACGCTCACATTTCTGTGTTGCTGGTATCTCTCTGAAACAACAGTCAAACAGGGAGGACTTAGAGCTGAGTGTGGTCAGGAAGTTAGTTGGCTCAGTCTGCCTGTACATTTGTATGCATGGCTTTAATAATAATTGCGGTTTTTCTCCGAAAATAGTACACTGGTTGTATTCAGCAGTTGTAAGACCTATTGTACTTTACGGAATATGAGTAGAGTGGCCGGCACTTGATAGGTATGCTATTGTAAACAGATTGGTTCGCATTCAAAGAGCAGCAATCTTATGTACAAGTGGAGCTCTTAGAACCACTCCTACAGAAGTACCAAACGTAATTTTATACTTATTGCCAATTGACTTAAATGGTAAGCAACTACTGAGCTGCCAGGTCAGCATTGAGACTCAGGGAACTCGTCCTCCTAAAAATAATCAATGCAGGTTATTGGACTATATTGAAAAGTTTTCCACTATTCCAGCTACTACAGATTTCTGCAAAAGTGTTCAGCTCCACTTTAATAAACTCTTTACCAAAATATTTCCTTCTAAAGAGGACTGGGACAATGGTACGGTAGATGACGAAAATAGAGTCAAATATACAGACTGATGGATCTAAGCCTGTTGAACAGGTAGATTTTACACTGAAAAGCTGGACATCAGTGCATCCTTTCGTTTGTCTTATCTCTGCAGTGTCTTTCAGGCAGAAGTTATCGCCATATGAGAGGGCTTACTGCTTTGAAAAAATATACCTCTGACTACCAGCCGGATAATCAGGCAGCTCTGAAATCGTCAGAGTCAGTAGAACACTCGACAAAAATGCTGAATGCCACAAATTATTATGCGAGCTATGACAACATTTTAAAATATACCTGATTTGGGTGCGGAGCCATAGAAATGTAGAAGGTAAGTGTAAGGCAGATGACCTTGCAACGGAAGGTGCAACGCGATATTTTCACCCAGGTAATGTATTAATTCCGATTCCCTTGGTTGGTTGGTTGGCTGAAGTGGTGATTTATCCAGAATTCACATCCTCGTTAGCAACTTGTTTAACGGTTATTTACAGCATGACAAACTGTGTGGTTTGAGAATCTTATTACCTTGTTGGCATCTAAGCCAGACAGTTGTTCGAGACTCTCGAATAGCGGCCTGTCTAGGGTTGACATTCTCTCCCTTGATAGAGCAGGGCATTCATTCTAATATCGATTCCCTTAGCTACGTGCAAATTATTAATAGATAGACACTATATCGATGCTGCTACTCTCCGTAGGAGGCAATCACCTTTTTGCCAGCAGACAAACTTGGCCAGAATGAAACCACGGCCGCACGAAATTACTACTGAATCTTAGAAGACAGGATATGAGAATTACGATAGGGGCATTAACAGGGCATTATCTAATTGTAAGGCATTGAAGAAGAGGAAACCGTGGAACACCTCCTGTGTACATGCATTAATTTTTGTCAAAATCAAAAATTTTAAGCAATTTCAAAGATTTCAAACTTGCACTTTGTTGTAACAAAATTCAATGGACGTATATGAACGAACCTCCTATACAAGCTCTCACAGTTTATTGCTCGTTAGCTGTGTCAAAGCTGTATTATCTTCATGGAATTCGCTTACTCTGACCGCTTTGTCGCCTATCAGCTGCAGATCAATTGCTGACTGTAAAAGATCAAATTGAGTGTTTGACCGTAGGAGAGCAGCTCGTAGTGCATGACCTTTCAATTCCACTAAACTAACAGCAAAACCTGCTTGACCTTTAATCCGGACTTGGCGATCGTTTGAAACTTAATTTAAGCAAGATATTTTTTATTCTTGTTCCCCAGCATCACCCATTTTCTATCTTGAGTTGCCATCAACTTGAAAGCAGGAGGATTTTACGTTGAGCTTCTTTTAGAGACCAGCTTTATAAAAATGGTTGTCCCTACATATATTTTCGACAATTGGCTAAACAGAGTTTGGCTCATGGACGTCCGTACTTTTAAAACGAAATCATTTGAACCATTGCCTTGCTCTTGCATTCGATACTGTTTCAGGTCCATTAGTAGTACACATTTTTTTGGCCGCCTTCTACAATTATTTTTCCTTGTCTTGGTGATACAAGGGGTGCCTTTTATATTTTGGGATTTGGCAACCCTGGTGTTGCAATCTGGCAACTGACAGCTGTATCACAAAGTTTGACATTTTTTGGCTTTTACGTACTCAGAACGTTTTGAAATACCAGCACAAATAGCGCTGTTGTTTGTTGTTTGTTTACAGTAACTTAAAAGATCTCGGTCCAAAAATGGAATTAAATCGTGAACATTTTCGTGCGATTATTTTTTACAACTTTCGACGTGGATTAACTCAGCAACATTGCATGGATGAATTTAGTTCATTTTTTGGCGATGAAGCTCCATCAAGGACCAGTGTTTATCGATGGTATGGTGAATTCAATCGTGGTCGTAGTTCACTCCAAGACGAATTTCGTGAAGGTCGTCCAAAATCAGTTGTTGTTCCGAAAACCATTGATGCTGTGCGCAAACTGATATTGCAAGATCGTCATGTGACCTATCGTGAGATTGAGACAATCTTAGGCATTAGTGGGACCAGCATACATTCAATATTGCATAAACATTTGACTGTCAAAAAAATTTGTTCGCGTTGGATCCCACACAATTTGTCAATCGCTCAGAAAGAGGCTCGTGTCGATTGGGCGAAGGAAATGCTCAAAAAATACGATGGCGGGGCTTCGAAACACGTCTATGACATCGTGACAGGTGATGAATCATGGATTTACGCGTATGAGCCCGAAAGTAAACAGCAGTCGACTGTATGGGTGTTTCAAGATGAGCCAAATCCAACAAAAGTTGTTCGCGCACGAAGCACTTCCAAGCAAATGGTCGCCTGTTTTTTCAGAAAAACTGGACATGTCGCAACTGTACCACTATAACAATGCAGAACAGTAAATTCTGAGTGGTAAACAACCATTTGTTTGCCAGTTGTCTTCCAAGAAATTAGGAAAACCAATCACCAAAGACGGATCACTCTTCACTAGGACAATGCGAGCTCTTACACATCGGCTCAAACAACTGCATTTTTGAGCACCCGAAACATCGAATTAATGGGTCATCTGCCATATAGTCCTGACTTGGCACCGAATGACTTCTTTTTATTCCCGTACGTAAAAAACAAACTGAGAGGTCAACGTTTTTCGAGGTACCTCATTCAGAGTGGCAAAAGTGCTTCGATAATTGGTTCAAACGCATGCAAAAGTGTATAGATCTTCATGGAGAATATTTTGAAAAACAATAAATTGATTTTCGATGATTAAAATTTGTTTTTGTTCTCTAATCCCGACATATAAAAGGCACCCCTCGTACTTAGGAATCTATTACTTTTTCTCTCGTTTTAGCTTCAATTTGAGGCGTTCTAACACACAACCGGCTCCGTCAACCCCAAAATTGATAAGATACTTTTTTGAAGCATATTTTAGATTCTGCTGATGCAACAATAGCAACTTGCAAGCAAGTTTTACAACTAATTTTCTTTCAGATAATTAAAATCAGCTATGCAAGTTTTCTTTCAAAAAGTAATTGCTGAAAGTTAAAAAGTACTCAAACTACTTTTTCTGCATTCAAAGAGGAAGTCAATATTTTTAACATCAAAGCGAGCTAAAAACCGCACTTTTCTGCCATCTTTGCTTGCACGCATTCCTCCACTGACTATTTCCCTCTAGCATTTAATTCCCATTCGCAGAATCTTTGAACTGATTGCAAAATTATCTCCTTGTCATTCGCTTTAAAACCACTTGAAATTCCCCATTGACATAACTGTTAAGCCCACAAACCGCACTGACCCGCTACATCTCCACACACCAACTTGTAGCCCGTCACAGTATGTCGCATGCAACATAGCCGCGTTGAGGAGGCCCAATTCAGTGTCTTATTGCTGTATTTGTACCGGCGTGCTTGTCCTTGCTTCATATTTGTTATTCTACTTACATTAACTGCCCACTTGCTTCCCTTCTCCTCGTTCACCGCCTGCTGTTCCTACTGCAATTTGTTTATTTGCCATTGCATATTTCTCTGTTTGCCTGCAATTTGCCACTCTATTTCCTTCAAATACCACTTTTGTTTGTCTTTTGTTAGTGGAACTTTGCAGCTCCCTCCGGCATTTGTCTTCCCCCCTGTTACGTCACTGCGCATTGTTACAGTGTCTATTGCATTGTGTATTGTTTTGTCATGTGATTAACACGTCTTCGTCATCGTAGTCGTTCACTTTGTTCTTGTTGTTGCCTCGAGCTGTAATTGCTGCGTGTTTTTCGTATTTCGTCTATCTTTCCCTCTTCACTTTTAAGTATGATTAGGTATTTTAATTACTTTTTTCAAAACTGCTGCACTGTCAGACAACAATTTGTTGTTATTGTTTGTGGTGTAAGCAATTGTAGTTCCTTCCTGGTTGTAGATATTTTTGTAAATGGTTGCTCAAATATTTGTGGGTGGTAAATAGCTACTTATTTATTTACTACCAATTTAAGAACGAAAATACACAAACTTGAGTTGTAAATAAAGTCGGAATTGTAGACAAAGCAAAAATAAGGAGTTTGACAAAATAAAACAAAAATTAAAAACAAATATAAAAAACACAAAAATAGAAATAAGAATACTATATTTAGGTCCAAATCATGGGATATTCTCTTTGAATGCTTCGAACAGTTCTCGTAATTTTTAACATCCAAAAATTTGAAGTTAGAAATGTGGCCGTAGAGAAAGTTCCAGAAAGTACCAACTATCCTTTAAACATCAATTTAAGTTGAAAACTAAATACATTTTAACCCAATCATGCCCTGGAATGACTATATTCTCCCCACCAATGAAAATTCTTGTAAAAGAGATTGACGAAAATTATTTTTACTTGGTAAAAATAAATACTACAGGGTGCGCCATCTTTTATGCCGGTATGTAAACGCTGAATAACTTTGTAATTTACCAACCGATCGACTTCAACATACATGTTTCAATACGTCAACCATGGATCGCTTAACACCGAAACAACGCGCTGAAATAGTGACGCTATACATCGAAAATAGTCGTTCTATTGTTCTAACGCAACGCGCATATCGCAAAAGGTATCGCGGCAAACAGGCACCGTCTGACTATACTATTCGTCGTTTGGTGTCGAATTTTTTTGAGCAGGGGACAGTAGGCGATCGTCAACATGCCGTTCATGAACGATCAAGTTGTTCCAATGAATTTGTTGAAACAGTGAGGGAGAGCGTTGCCCAGGAGCCAACAGTATCGTATCGGCGTCAGTAAAACTACAATGCGGCGCATTTTAAAGGATGATTTAAATTTGTTTCCGTATGAAGTGCAATTGACACAAAGAATCTTGCCGACAAACCATTCACGTCGCTTGGAATACGGCCAAACAGTCGCTCGAATTTTTGACACTGAACCCAATTTTTGGAAGCAAATTTTAATGACTAACGAGGCACATTTTCACCTCTCTGGCAGCGTGAATAAACAAAATTGGCGCATTTGGGGAACTGAGAATCTATGAAATGCCATTGCATAACCCGAAAGTAACTGTTTGGGCCGACATTTACGCCAAAACCATCATTGCGCCATATTTTTACCGTGAAAACGGAACAGTCGATGAAAATCGATATCGATGGATGTTGGGTTATTATGTCTGCACGCAAATGCGTGAGAAAGGTTTAGACGGTTACTGGTTTCAACAAGACGGTGCGCCATGCCACACTGCGAATGCAACAATTTAATTTCTGCAACGAAAATTCCCGGGACGTCTAGTGTCAAAAAGAGCCGACATCGACTGGCCCCCCAAATCACCTGACTTAACCCCGCCGGACTTCTTTTTGTGGGGTTATCTGAAAAGTAAGGTTTACGCCAACAAGCCGCAGACTATTAACCAGCTTAAGGCAAAAATTCGTGCCGAAATGCTTGACAAGGTGATGACAAACGCAGGAAAAAGATCGTAATTTGTGATTGCTAATAAAGGCGGTCACTTGATTGATATTGGATTCAAAAAATAGTTTTAATAAATTGTAAATAACCAAACCAAATAAAAATACCTCACTTATACAAATCAGTGTATTTTTTCAAAGTTATTCAATGTTTTCATACCGACATAAAAGATGGCGCACCCTGTACCTAATGCTTAGGGGTCACTTTCTGTACATCTCTTCGATTTTTAATTCTTTATCGAAAACAAAAGATTGTATCTAAAGATGTTCATTGACTGCACCTTTGCACCATTTCTCGGGTCGCTATATGGAGTTCGTTTCAAGACTGCGGCGTTCCTGACAAAATTATCGACATTATCAACCTCTTATCGCCGCTTTTGTTTTTTAACAGTTCTTGATGGCGTCTTAAAACCCATAACTGCAGAAGTTCCAGAAGGACTGCAATGGAGGCTAAACCAGAAACTTAGTAGGCCAGACTACGCTGGCGACATCTGCTTTATGACTTACAAATTAGCTGGCGCCACTGCAAAACTTTGCCAACTAGAAGAGAATGCACGCGCAGTGAAGGCTAGCAAACTATGTAAGCCAAAGTTCCAGAATGGACTGGACCCCAATACGTGCCTGAAGTGTACCACAGTTTTTAGTAGCAACCCCTTTTACCTGTATGCTTATCTGTCATTCATCCTAAATTTTAGTCTTATGCTTCCAAAGCTACACATTTTCTCACAGTTTACTGCATCTCTAACGCACTACCCATGGGTATTGTCGCCTGTGTCTAACGCAAAGAAAATTAAAAGTTTGTATGCCACTCTTTTTTATAGACAAAGCCTGGCTATTGTGTTTTTATTTTCTTGTAGCTTTTTGCACTTCAACGTCGGCAACTGATTGCTATGAAACAAGCTGTTCTTCCACCCCGTTTTACTGAAACATACATAGTTCTATTGCTACGTTTTCTGCCTTTTACTACACATACATTCATACATTTTCTTTTTTCCCACGTTTGTTTGTTTATTTATTTATTTTGTTGTCTTGTTTATGTTTGTTTTTGCATCAAAGTTCTGCTGGGTTATATTCATACCCTTGCATACGATGCAGCTGGGTGTAGCATTCGCATATGTATGTGTAGACTTTCATATGTATGTATGTGCATATGCATGTATATGTGTGCATATTTCCAGTGGCGCATCTTGATAAAGTGGTATCTTTGGTGTAATTTTGTAGTACTTGAGAAAATCCGAAGTGTGAAATTTGTTTGGAAGGCGCAAGCTCTGCTAAGATTGCATTTTCATTATTTGTAAATTTATATTAATTAAAGATAATAGGACTATGAATAAGTTCGTGCGGTTTTTTTCGAAATTTGAAACTTTATTGACGTAAAATGGTTACAAATTTAATATTCAAAATATTGTCCATCGCTTACTACTACTTTTTCCCATCTTTCTGGCAATTCACGGATTCCCTTTGTGAAAAATTCGGTCGGTTTTGCCGCAATCCACGAATCGATCCATTTTTTGACTTCATCGTAATTACGGAAGTGCTGGTCAGCCAGGCCATGTTGCATCGATCGGAAGAGATAGTAATCGGATGGCGCAAGGTCTGGACTATACGGCGGGTGGGGTAGGACATCCCATTTGAGCGTTTCTAAGTATGTTTTGACCACTTGTGCAACATGTGGCCGAGCATTGTCATGTTGCAAAATAACTTTGTCGTGTCTATCGGCGTATTGCGGCCGTTTTTCTCGCAGTGCTCGGCTCAAACGCATCAATTGTCGTCGGTAGACATCCCCCGTAATCGTTTCATTCGGTTTCAGTAGCTCATAATACACAACACCCAGCTGGTCCCACCAGATACACAGCATAACCTTCAGGCCATGAATATTCTGCGCCGACGTCGATGTTGAAGCATGGCCAGGGTATCCATACGTTGCCCGACGTTTTGGATTGTCGTAATGGACCCACTTTTCATCGCCAGTCACAATTCGATGCAAAAAACCCTTTCTTTTGTGCCGTTGAAGCAGTTGTTCGCATGCCATAAAACGGCGTTCAACGTCTCTTGGCTTCAATTCATACGGCACCCAATGGCCTACCTTTCGGATCATTCCCATGGCTTTTAAACGTTTGGAAATGGTTGATTGATCAACTCCCAAAGTTTTTGCAACCTCTTCTTGCGTTTGAGCCGGATCTTGATCGAGCAATTCCTCCAATTCGGTATCCATGAACTTTGGCGGCGCACCCTCGCGTTCTTCGTCTTCCAAGCCAAAATCACCACTTTTAAAGCGTGCAAACCACTTCTGGCACGTTCGCTCAGATAGAGCATGCTCACCATAAACTTCCACCAAGATACGATGACTTTCGGCTGCTTTTTTCTTCATATTAAAATAATGAAGAAGAATTCCCCGCAAAAACACATTATTTGGCACGAAATTCGACATTTTCAAGTGTGGTAAAAATATTGTTGTTTACGCTTCAAATAAAAAACTTATACTGACGTTTGTGCCTTACGACAGTAGCTCTCCAATGAATGTTTGGAAATGTGGATCGATGGAATAATAATCAAGTTAAAACCGCACGAACTTATTCATAGTCCTATTATTTTCTCCAAATTTTTAAAATTTAAATGGAAATGCTTTTTTCGAAAGATGTTAGTTAAACGAAAATGTTTCCGAGCGAAAAGCAAAGATTATATGCGCCTCTCACCTATCGCCTGCGACTCTGCTCGATCCTCGTCGTTTAAGTTATATTTTTTTGCACATAAAAATAACACAGCAGTTTTCATGCGCTCAGCGTTAGCTAATGCAATTTTGCCTCTCTAGCGCCTTTTCAATCTTCAAATGCTGTATTTTTAATTTCTTCATTCATTCTCGCACTTTTTCAAGTGTTGACTTTTTTCATTCATTTCTTCAGTACCCCAGTTGTTGTTTGCGCATTCCTCCACCACAGCACTCCATCTCTACGTTTACCTATTTTCTCGTACTTGCGCAAGTCAATTGTCAATTTTTTCTACTATTATATGCTTTTTAATACTTGTATTTTTTTCAAAGCTGCAAAGTAAAGAAAAGTTATGCCCGTTCACACATTTCATTCACTACAATTCACTTCCTCACCCCTCAGCTAGCGCCTCTTCATTATGATTATGATAATCATCATTAGTTGATTTTCTCTTGCTGCTGCAGCCTCTATTGTGTGCTCGTGCGAATTTTTAGTGCGCAGAAGAGGTACCTTCCGGCCGCGCAGCTCTCGCACTTCCGTCCGTCGCATGCAACGCTTTCTCTGTGATGCTCATTGTTTATACGGGCGAATTAATGCAAATGTCCTTGTGCCTTTCGACGCTTTCGCACAAGGACAATGACGTTTGTTTTCGAATAAGATATTGCGCGCATTTGCCCAACTTTTTTCGTGCTATTTATTTACATGCTAAGTGTTATCGAAAATCTACTATGAACTTTATTGAGTGGAAAGTACACAAAGAATAGTCCTGAGTTGTAGTTAAAGGATTAACAAGGATTCCTAAATTGCTTTTATGCTTTTGTATTGAAATTGAAGTTCGTTGTTGAAACATTAGTTCCTACACAATGAATGTTGTTGGAGTGTTAACTGTTTTCGGTATTTACAATACATGAAATGAATTTATTTCAAGGTGCTTTTGAAGGTGAAGGATAGCGAGATGTTTTGATGAAAAGGGGTGGTTAAAGTTTCATACACGCCGAAGTAGAGCAGATAGAGCAGGTATCGAGGAAAATTTAGTAGGTACTATTTTGAGCGTTTGCTATTTTAGAGGCCATGGAAATATTATCACTTTCAACCATGACCTGCTTATAATTCCAATTTAAATTTTAAATTAATTTAATATATTTTCTTGTGTAATAAAAAAAGTATAAATTCAAAAAGATACAATTTTCATATCGAAATAATCTTTTTAGATCGATTTCATGATAAGTATTTCGAAATTGTGTTGAGAGGCTTTGAAAGGTTATTAAAATCAATCGATAAACAACCGAAATTTCCTTCTGAGAATGCCATCAAAGCCGCAAAGAATTGTTTTTTAGGTTTATTCCTATTCTATAAGGAACCTAATGTGGCTCACATAAGCAGAGAAAGAGAAGGTTTTCTTAATGAAAATAGGAAGCTTGGTTCTCACCTAGAGGGCCTACTAATCCGATTTTCTCGCGGCGGAGAAAATTCAGAAGATGTGGCCAATATTTATTTATTTACTTATCAAACACACAATCACAAGTTATTTTACAGTGTTTGAGCTTAATTCTAAAAGATTAAAAATAACATTAAATTTTTATTAGGTTCTGCTGTGTGTTTGGCGGAATCGAAAGGGAACCATCCGTTATGTGTGGCTTTAATCAAGTCAAACACTCGATTCGAACCTCTATTACCATTAACTGATCAGATAGGCAATGGACCAGAACTGGACGGAATTAGTGAATAATAATTGGTTGCTACTTCCCAGTAAGACGACAGACATACACAGCAGCTTTGAAAGTTTGTTTGGGGTTGTATTCAATTCGTCTTATGATCTAGACCTTGTTGTTGTAGCAGCATAACAGTCCCAATACTTGTACATTGAATGCTGCTGGAGTGACAGTCGTTTGCCGGATATCAATTCGGGTCTTTCCCTTAACGTCGAGCCGACTGTCGTGGGAACAGTGATCCAAGCGTTGATGCGCTTCTCAAGTATTTGCAAAATGTTGTTGTGGTACATTGCTCACCTCAAAAGAGACTTGTAAAAAATGTGGTTTTTACCAAGTGCGATGAGGAATTCTGTAATGCAAAATTAGGAAATTAGTTTGGCAAAAAGTTATCGTAAAAAACTGGCATTTTTTTGTTGAAATAAAGCGAAAAAAACTCGGAACGTTTTAAATGATCTAAAATTGTGTTCCTCTTAAAATAATTCCCCTTTGATAAAATCACTTTCAAGTCAATGCTTTCTCTTTTTTCTGGACAAATTCTAGACATAGGCGGCCGCCAAAGCCGAATGGGTTGGTGCGTGACTACCATTCGCCAGTGCGGACGTTCAAAACATGAAATATAAAATAATAGAAAAAGTTTTTTCTATTAGCGGCCGCCCCTCGGCAAGCAATGGCGAACCTTCGAAGGTATTTTTGCCATGACAAAGCTCCTAATAAAAACCATTTGCCGTTCGGAGTAGCTTAATTTGTGGAACCACATCGAGACGCACACCACAAATAGGACAAGCAGCTCGGCCAAGCACCTTACAGAAATGAACGCGGCAAATATTTATTAAAATTTTCCTACTTTTAAAGCAATTCCCTTCCGCCAAAATACACTTCCACGCCAATGTTTTTTTTTCGCTTTTTTCTGGACATAGTTGTTGAACTCGATTTTTGAATGGATTTCTCTCCTCGGCGGTAGTCCAAATAATATTTCGAAATTTTGTGAATTAAAATTGAAGTAGCCAGTCACGTTTTACCAATATTGAGTAACGTTAGATGACAAACACTATCGTTTGTTCTTTTTTTAATTTTATTTATTTATTTTGCAAGTATTTTTTACGCTTTCATGGTCTTCTGTTGATTTTCCATTATGAAATGCTGCCAACCGGTTGAGTCGACTTGGCAATTGCAAACAAATGGATAATATGAATTTATGATTTTCATGCTCATTTCCTAGAAGAAGTGATTGCCATTGAAAATGCATGGCTTTACTCACTCATTCTTCCATTCACTGCTGCTTCGTTTGTTCATGGCATTTTGCGGCTTGCTGTCCTCCAAAATTTTCGACGCAATATAGAACGAACGCAGCTGCAGCGGTAATAAATGCCGTTGCATTTGTCACACAAAGGCACACAACAACACAATGACTGCCAATTGTTGCATAATTTACTCGCTGTTGCAATTGAAATTGAAATTGCTGAAATATTGCTGCTGTATAAATGAAGCTGATGGTTTCGCAACGGAAACAATTAAAATCATTAAACAACTAGAGAATGAACACGCAAAGAGTTAATTTATGTTCTGTTCTGTTGCTAAATGCCCTTAGCTCTTTTGTGGGGTGTGGCAGGGACCCTTAACGCCCAGCCGAATTTCCAGTGGCTATCGAATTCTGCTGATTTGTCGTTTTGTTGCCAAAGTACCGACTCATTAAAATGAACATTCGTGCATGTGCATACATTTGTAAGTGTTTGCACATACATGCACACAAATACATTTACACGCTTATTGTCTGGAGTTTAATCAAATAAACATTTTCATCTTTGCTTTTGTTTTTATTATTTAAGTTAATTGTGCGTGAAATTTTAATTTCATTCACTTAATTCGAATGTCTGTTTGGTTTTAATGATAAGTAGCGGAATTTTAAATATTTTAACGATCTTAAATTTCCACTTGAGTGATTATACGAAGGACGTACAAGTGGCTGAGTGAATGGCTGTCTTCACAGTCGCTAAAAAAGTATTTAATTTTTTAATAAAAAAAAAGCACAGAGTGATTCCTAGCGTTTTTTTAATGATATCATTAAAAAGATACCCGATACGCGAACCATGCAACTGCTAAATAGACGATATGTCATCCCTAATTTCAGTTGAAGCCAAGATCGTTAACAAAATTTCTCTTTTTTTGTTCAAAGCGGTGCAACTGCTTTGTCCGATAAGGTTGATGAACAAAAGTGCAATGAAACCTTAGAATAAAGGAGATATTATTATTATTATTATACTATACGTATTCTACAGGTAGGTTGGTTGAAAAGTAAGAAAGCGCACGTAAGGGAATGTGAATTTGAAATGCGATGAAATTAGTTTTTATTGAATACTAGAAAATACTTAGCGTGCACAGCAATGAATGTTTGAAATTAGTTGAAGCGAATCGGGTAATAAATAAATTTTTTTTTTTAATATTTCGTGTCAAGTGTCAACTACAAAGTCACTTGTTGGCCAAGCCAATTTTTTCTGTAAACCTTTAATAAAAATAATTAAATAAATGGCGCGTACACTTCTGTTTGGTGTTTGGCCGAGCTCTCCTCCTATTATTGGCGTGCGTCTTGATGTTGTTTCACAAATAGAGAGGAATTTCTTGCCGAATTATACTCATTTTGGAATCGAACACGAAAAAGTAGAGGGTGATGAAAGGGATACATTTTTTGAGAGAAACTAAGTTGCCATAACTTTATATCCTGATTGGATTTGGATTGAGCTTAGGCTGCAACATCTTTAACATTTAAATTAAATATTCTGTTAGATAGTAAATGTATTGTATACTACATTTCATTTGAATTATTTGGCAACTTATTTCCCTCAAATTAATTATATTAAAAAAAAGGAACTAAAGTTTTTTTGCACTTGTTTAATTTTTTTAAATTTTTTTTTTTATTTTTTTTTTAATAATTTTTGTATTATTAACGAATATTAAATCATAAGCAGAATAACGTTTAGATATTACAACTAGTACAACATAAAAATACTAACGAGCACTTTTTTCGAGCAAATAAAGGAAAGGAAAGCTAAGATGCCTCATTATTTATAAGTTCAGAATGAATGTATAAATATATAAGGTACAACTGCTACTGGAAGCTCATTTGTTCTAAAACTGTTTTACGCTTGAGCCGCCGACGACGAGTACTTGGCTGGACCAAATTCAATGCTTCAGCGTTGACATGTGCACTTAGGCGTTGTCTATGAGCAATGGCATACTTTTTCGCCACGTCAGTGACGAGTAGCATACTAAAATCGCGATGAAGGTCGAGGTTTCTCACATAGCATGGAACATTGACAATCTTGCGCAACACTTTATTTTGTAATCGCTGGATAATAGTAATGAAAGATTCGCTTGAGCATTCATACATGAAATCTATAGTTTCTTGTGCATATGAAATTTGTCGTGCAAACCAAAAAAAAATTGATTTTTATGGCACAGTATAGTCGTATATTATACAGTCTACCCTCTTCAAATGGACACCTCTCTTTAGCGGGCACCTCCAATACATACCACAAATCCATTTTCCAGCATTTTTTGTTAATTTTTTCTTTTGAGCGGACAATTTTTTTTATTTTATTAATTTAGCTCTAAATAATTTTAAGCCCAATACCTCAGTAAGTAGCTGGAGTGTTTGAAAATTAGGGCTAAAACAATTATTTTCCACACTTAAACAATAAACTTTCTGCATTTAACTTTTTTTATGTAGCCACATGTTCATAGACTTATCGACAATAAAAAAGTGTAGGTGTGTGATATTTTGACCTGTTTACGTTTGTTAATTTAGTGTCCAATATTTTATTTATAAAATCCATCTTATGGTATAACTAAACCCATTAAAACCAGTTTCTCAAACTTTGTGCAAAAATTATGAAAATTCCTGCAATTTTTCACCAAAATTTAAAATTTTTTATTCAGAATTTTTAGAATAACTTTTGGTATGCAGTTCATTCAATTTTTGTATAATAAAGTGAAGTGCAAGTGTCTCCAAAACACCTTTGAGTTTTGAGAATTTCTATTTTGCTGACAGGGTCACGCATTTTCTTCCATACAAAGTACGTGGCTCTACGCTTCGCTATGGAGCGGAAGGAATAAATATTATATAAAAAGTACGGTGACAATTTCTTATATCCACACACTGGGAAATAACTAACGGTGTAGGTTAAAACTGTTGCATTTTACTGATCCTCTTGCCTTTAAAGCCTACCAGTTTGAATAATTCAAATCCTAAAAAAGACTTCTGCATGCTTTTGTTTTAAGAGGACAGATACCTGTAAACGGCCATATTTTCTCTGATTTTCATTACAATCATTTAAAATGAAAAAGTCAATACATTTTTTTTAAAATTAACATACAGTCCCCTTAAATCAGCTCAAATATATATTTGGGCTACTCTTAAATCACATTAAAATTTCCTTAAAATTCTGTCACTCTTTAAAATTTCCATTGAACATATTTAGTTTACGCCTTAAGACCCACATTTAAGTAAAGAAAAGCCACTTACCACCAGCTGTGGCACAAATAATATTGCAATGGTTGAAGCGCACAAAATAGAACAAGAAAGGAACTTTCACCCTTCCACATGAGTGCAAATATAAGCCCATGAGTGCGTTTCAATAATAAAATGTGCGAACATTTAAAATTATTGTATTACCAGCATCACTTGCAGAGCAAGCGCGCAAACCGATTTATAAGAAGAGCGTGAGACAATTAAGGTAACTCGACAGTGTGGCAGACAATAACAGGAAATGCGATTACACATCCGGCATAAAGGGCAAGGAATTGGAAGGATCGTATGAATGAGTGCAGTGCCATAATAGCGCCAGCTGCTTGTAAACATATATTTGTGTGTATGTATGAGCTGATTTCTGTGAGTACCCTACAGGGAAAAATACTCCTTTCGTACTAGAATACTACCAGCCGAAGTCCGTCAAACCGTCGATTCATGAATGCCTAATTGTTGAGAACTTTGAGATGTCGATGTTAAAGGTTGTTCAGAAACCATTTGCGCTACAGCAGCAATGTTCTCACCAGAACGTTCAGTTCTAACCTCGAAACAAATTTTTGAAATTTTTTCATAAATCTTTGAATTTTCGACTCATGCGGATGATTATCTCCACCAAAAAAATTAGAGATTTGGTGATATTTCATTTATCATCATCGTTTGGCGCTACAGTTCTTGTGAGACTTGGCCTGCTGAAGAGTACAACTCCATGGTGCTCTGCCCATTGTCTTTTCCTTCCAGTTCCTCAGTTTAAGTTGTTCCCGATCTTCTTTCACATCATCTATCCATCGCCATCTGGGTCTTCCTCTTGCTTTATTTGTGTATGCATTCGCCTCCAGTATTTTCCTTTGGGCTCTTGTACTCTTCAATCTCATAACGTGGCTTAGCCATAGATTTCGTTGCGCTTTAATGTAACACCGTTGATTAGTTCCCCCTTCGTATGCGCCATTCGTCTTGTGCAATTCTGGCTGCGCCAAATATTTTTCTGTGAACTTTCCTTTCAAATGCCTGTAGTTTTGTCTTCACCTTTTCACTCAATGCTCATGTTTCAGCTCCAAGGCACAGTACCGGTGGAACTACGGTTTTATTTAGTGTCAGCTCGTAAGGTCTGTTAAGTAGTTTTGATTTGAAAAGTTTTTTAAGTGATACATATGCCCATATGTAAGACTCATTGTATTATTTGTTGTCACTTTGTAGCCAAGATAGGTGAATATGCTGACTTCTTCAAATTTGTATTTTCTAATATCAACATCTTTTGTAATCAACAACTTTTGTTTTCCAGTATAGAGAGTTAGTTTTTTCGCTTTTGAAAGAACCCTTGATTTTGGCTTTTCCCTGCAGGGCATTTGTTTTTCAGCGTGCACTTGCTTGTGTGCGCATGCACTTGTGAACGTGAACTTTCAACTTGTCGGTGTTGCGAAAAACAGCAGGACCCCCAGTATGAAGTAAAGCAATAAAAAAGGAAAACAAAGCAGGCCTGTATAAGCATAGAGCAGCAGTGAGTGCAATATGAACTGCGTTTCTATGTTTGTATGAAGATGGCACATTATTAAAGTAGTGCAAGGGGCTGAGTGAGAGGTGGTATCTGTTTATAGAGTGAGGTATCTGTTTATAGAGAGTAGAAAGCATAGCAATTCAAGTTAAAAAAGTAAGAAAACGAAGCTGCAAGCCAAACTGACAGCAGAAATGCGCGTTGCACTCGAAATACATTTCGCACAAATATGAAGAAAATATTTTGTACTCAGCACGTGCAAGATTTTAGTGAAGCCTGAAATATTTTACTACTTCTTAAAGGAAAAATCGTTGTAAGTACATAACTACGAGCAACACTCATCATCGAAGCCCTTGTGTGGTGGCGTATTCCTACTTCTCCTTCGCCAAGCGCCCAATCGAAATGTTGCATCACGTAAAAATTAAAATTCATATAGCAGCCACTGCAATGGCTTTGATTCGACAGCAGGCGAGAAGGAAATGCACGGACACAATGCCGATAACAACGAAAAGCGTCGGAAACGGCAATGGTAGTGCATAAAAAATGAAGCAATATAGTGAAAAACAGAAAAGCAAAAGAGGACAACTGAAAACTTCAATCGCAAAACTACAAAATGAGCAGCCAACAGTCAGTCTGGCAGTAATCAGGCGGCAAACGTCCTGCAGCCAGACTCACGGGGCTCAGCTGCAACTCCGAGTGCGGTGCACTTGCACATTCCTTGCGGCGTGCCAACTTCATAGACAACACAGACGTACACCGAGAGCGTTGCACTTCTTTGCTGCGGGCGGCAATACAAAAGCAGTGAGCAAAAAAGCGAGCCATATTAACTGATAAGAAATACAGACGCCAGAGAAACTCTCGCATGATGAAGCATAGAAATGAAGGAGATATTAAATGTTCAATGTGAAGTGGCAGAAAAATTGTACCCCCCTTTTAAAAGTCAATGAAATATATTCGTACGTTCATAGATGGAGCGGCATTCATTAAAGAATGTTGTTAATGAAAAACTGCACGAAATGGTGGTGCTGCTTGCTTGTGGCAGGTGCTAATGAGTAAATGAAAGCGCAGAAATGAAACTAGTGCAATGTAAATGAAAAAGTCAGAAACGTTGAAAGCAAATATGAAGCAGCCGGTTGTTGGATAGAGCGAACAGTAATTATTTTGAGCTTCACACACACATACGCGGCACACGGCTAGTTTATTATTTATTTATTGCGGGAGCCCATAAGAGAGCTTGTTCGTGACTATCGTTCGGTTGGTGCCATGCTCAATGCCTCCTCTGTGTGAAGCATTCAATAATAGAAGAGTTTTTTTTTTTCAAATAACTTTCGCCACTCGGTAGTCACTGGCAAACCTTCGAGGGTATTCAGAAGTATGCAGTAATAGGAATAGCCGAGCTGCCATGAAAGAGGTCAAATTATTGAGAAGAAAAAAAAAACAAACAGATAGTGAAATATTCTTATTTTTCAAAGGACGTGTGAAAGGTTGATTGTTATTAATTGGGCTTTAAGCATTTCTTAGGTTTATGTTAGGAATATTGGGCTCAAATTTAGCAAGCGCATCTTAAGTACGTCATAATAGCCCTTATGGTAATATATAGGGTGATTTAATAAATTCTGTCGCCAGTAGCTGAACAGTATTTATTTGTTACTTTCTAGTGCAGAAATCCGGTTAGCTTTTATGTGTAACTAGACTTAGGTCGATGAGTCATTGTCACTGTCCCACTTGCACTGCACCATTCTTCATTTTTTTGATAAATAAGTATTTTTGAATATTCATTTTAATGGTTATTAAAGAATACATGTTTAAAGCTCCAACATTTCCTTTCACATGCCTATAAATTTAAATTTTAAAGCATTTACTTAATTTTAATTTAAGTAACTAGTATGTAACCCCCGAAAATCGGGTGGGCTTTTTTCCCACGGAAAGTAAACAGCATATGTGACACTTTTATATATTAAAAGTTATGATGATTAGAAAAGTGTATATTTTTATTCATATGTAATATGTAAGAAGTTATGCATATAACATTTTTAAAATTTTTTTCTGTTAAATCAGAATTTTTTTTTTTAATTACTTCATTATAAACTACATTCAACGTCAAGTTTTCGTTATTGCCCATTTGAACTCGTATATTTTCCCAGGATCTAACCCGGCTTAACGCAACATAAAGTTGGCCGTGAGCAAAGCAATCCTCCTTTAAATGAAGCCCCACCCTTGATAAAGTTTGCCCCTGAGCCTTATTTATTGTTATGGCGAAGGCTATTATAATGGGAAATTGGCGGCGCTTCAACGTAAAAGGGAGTGTGGTTTCGCTCGGCTGCAAATGTATACGAGGCAATAGAAATCGCCTTCCCTGAGCCTCTCCGCATAACACTTCCGCGTGTAAAAAATTCGAATGCATTTGTTTTATGATAAGTCGTGTGCCATTCACCAATCCTTCTGCTGGGCTTAAATTGCGAATCAACATTATCACTGTTCTAATTTTCAATTGAAGCTTATGCGGCGGAGTTCCACAAAAATTGAGGGAGTGTAAAAACTCCACAGGGAATCTTACCTGATCTTGTGAATCTTGTGAAACAATCGTATCAGCGCTGAGATATGTGCGCTCTTGACCAGGTAGCATATTGACTATACTCGAGTTTATGATGGCACATTGATCATTTTTTGGACATAATATGGACATTTAAATTATCGATTTCTATTATTCCATTATTTGGTTGGAAAATCCAGTCAATGAGGTTTCCGTTTTTTTAAAGAATTTGATCAGGATGCATTGTCTTGCCCTTCGCCGTGTCCTATGCGCAAAAGAAAATTACAATAGTCGGGTTCTTGACTACGCATATTGATTGTGAGCTTAAATTATATAAAAAATTTCCACAAAGAACAACGCTTTAAACAATTACCAACTATGCCAGTTCGCGTACTTCGTAGAACTTGCCTAAAGTCTCCACCCAGAATAATAATTTTCCCACCAAAAGGCGTCTCATTTTGGTGAATATCGCGCAAAAGATTAAAGAGTTCTTTGCCCATACAATGCTGAAAGAGAGCTGAACAAAGCAAACATACTCATATATATGCGTATATTTGTGTGTCATCCCGCTTTGCATAGACATCGCTATGAAAAGTTTGATAACTTTACACGCAAATATTTCATGAACAAATTAACCAATTTTAATTTTTATAATTTTCCGGAAATATGCTCATCAAAACCTTTCTTTTGATATATATTTCATATCTGTACATATTGTAGTTTAGTCAGAATAAGCGCCATGTTTTAAAATAATACTATAGAAGATTAATTTTTGATTCCCTTTTACAGCAAATCTTATTGGCATTGATACAATTCACCAGCAAACGCTTTCCGGTCAAGAGATGGATCAACTTAATGAGCACCAATTGGACAAGGTCGCCAATAATGTGAGCGTTTTCTACCGCGTCACGCCACGTCATAAGCTGGCGATTGTGAAATCACTACAACGCACTGGAAATATTGTCGGCATGACAGGCGACGGTGTCAATGATGGCGTCGCACTGAAGAAGGCTGATATCGGCATAGCTATGGGTAAAAACGGCACCGATGTCTGCAAAGAAGCCGCCGATATGATACTGGTCAATGATGATTTCCACACCATAATGTAAGTAGCTTTTAAAGGTGGCAAAATATTAGTAGATGCGACAGCGACACGATAGCACATCATCTTTTTGAGAAGTTTCGATTATTTTGTTTATTTTTTTTTGGAATGTTCATTGTTTTTGTACAGAAGTATAGCACATTGTTTAACAAAAAACATTAATCAAATTTTAAAATGAAAGACAAAATTACAAAAATACTATTCATCTCAATTCTACGGTTTTTATTTAGAATTTCTAATATACAATAATTTTTGGCATGGAGTTTTATAGCTTAGTAAATTTTAAGGTACTAAATTGAAAGTTTTAAGGAATTGAAAAAATTCGTGGATTTTTATAATTTTTTTTTCTTGAGGTTGGGGCGCATTTCCTCCATCTAACAAATGCCCGACATTTTGATGTGTTTTCGTTGTGCGGCTTGCAGCTGCTAGTAAAAGGAATGGGAAAAACTAAATAACTTTGGTTTTACTTTAATTTAAAAAAACATTTTTTTAGAATATTTCAAAATTAGCCTATTGTTAGTTAACAGGACTTTATTTCCAATATTTCTTAAGTGCCGCAGGTCTCAATTCGATTTTCGGCTTCAAAGAAATAATTTATGCGCCATTCATGAAGATAAACAATTAACCATTCTCATCCTTAATGCATTTTCGTTGTTGTAAAAAATTTCTAATTTCACTTTCAATGCATTTTTTTACTGAACAAGCACTTATCTAATCACATTTACTTCTTTATCATGATGCCTGACATCTCTTATTAATTACTGACAACTTTCCCATATCTTCCCGCAACGCAGCGCCGCCATCGAGGAGGGCAAAGCAATCTTCTACAACATCCGCAATTTTGTGCGTTTCCAACTGAGTACTTCGATCGCCGCTCTTTCGCTGATCGCACTCGCTACTCTTATGGGCATCGCCAACCCACTGAACGCTATGCAAATCCTTTGGATTAACATTATTATGGATGGACCACCAGCGCAATCGCTCGGCGTCGAACCGGTTGACCACGATGTACTCAAGCAAAAGCCACGTAATGTCAAACAACCTATGATTACGAAATCGGTGATTGTGAATGTGTTGCTTAGCGCCAGCATCATTGTGCTCGGCACGCTTTGGGTGTTTCAGCGCGAAATGGCCGACGGCACAATGGGCAAAACGAAACGCGACACCACCATGACATTCACATGCTTTGTCTTTTTCGATATGTTCAATGCATTGGCAAGTCGTTCGGCAACGAAGAGTGTCTTCAAGATCGGCTTATGCACGAACAAAATGTTCCTTCTCGCTGTTGGTTTCTCGATTATCGGACAAATGTTGGTCATCTATTTTCCGCCGTTACAAATGGTATTCCAAACGGAAGCGCTCTCCGCCTACGATATACTCTTTTTAGTCTCGCTCACGTCGTCGGTGTTGATCGTGGCGGAGATTAAAAAGTGGTTCGAACGCACTATGGAGCGTAAAATGTACAAGACTCGCTCCGAGTTGGATTTCGTATGACAAAACGCAAGCGCTGGAAGAAAATCGTCAAACGTAAAGAATGATTAAGCTTAGCAAAAACACACAAACCACAAACAAACAAACAACACGTAGCAAGGAGTATGATGGTGATGATGGTGGTGAAGGACGATATGGGTGGGTGGGCGTATCTACGAGGATGGCGGTTGGAGATGGGGCTAAAAGAATAAAAGTTAAAAAAAATGAGAATGTTTAGGGTATATTGGGCGTAATTTTAAGGTAAAGCAAGAAAGCAACATGAAGTAAAACAAGAGAGAGCAAACTAATACATACAATAATTTAAATGTCGATTGTATCTGTCTTTGTATGGTTTACTTTACTTTCTAATTACTTTGTATTTAAGCGCATTAAGCGGATGGATGTTAAAGAAAAAAGAAAACTATTAAGTTATCTAGCTAGCAAAAGTGGAGAGCGAATTAAAAGAAGATGCATGAAAAAACATAAATAGCTAAGGTGGAGAAATGGGCCGAAGAGTCTTGATAATATGAGTAGTAAGAAGAGAGTAGCGCGATTGATATAAGGCGCTTTGGTTGAAAATTTCGGGCGGCGAAAAAAGTTCTCAAAAGCGAATATTTTATTTCAGTTTCTTGTGTAAACCATATTTTGAACGGCGAAAACAGTTCTCTTTCTTGTGTAAAACACATTTTATTAAGTTATTTATAATTAGATTGCACTATGCCTATAGAAAGTGTTAACAAGTATTTGTTGTTTTTTTGTAATTTGATTAAACATTCGCTCTCTATTCAGTTTCATCGCTACTTATTGAATGCTTTAATTTTTAGTAGTTAGATTTTGCTTTACAAATGTTTAATTTTGTTCTAAAAATTGGCAAAAAAACGCAGGGTCTGTCTAAAAATGTTGAATTACCTAAAGGGCAGGTCAAATGTTTTTTTTTTTTTTTGTTATTTTATTCATTCCTAATGTTTTCAGCACTCGTTGAAATGTGCAATTGCGCCTGAAAAAAGTTTAGCAACATGCTGCTTTCGCTAATGTTACCGGCATTGCTTTCTAAAATAATTTTTAGCAGTATTTTATAATTTACGCGCAAGCGAAAGCTCCACGTAGCGGTTGCTACCAAAAATACTGCAAACAACATTTTTTTAAGATATAATTTCAATTGGGTCTATACATGCCCGAGTTAATGTCAGCATGCTGCAGACACAACAATTGCAATTTGATTGCATGAAAAACAAATGTTGCGCAACATTGCTGCCAGAGTCTCATGTTTTCAAAACATTAGCGTTGTTGCTGTTAGAAGCAAGACTCACATGTGCAATGCTGCTCGTCATTGTTGCGCAACATTGCTGCCAGAGTCTGATGTTTTCAAAACATTAGCGTTGTTGCTGTTAGAAGCAAGAGTCGCCTGTGTAATGCTGCGTGTCATTGTTGCCAGAGAAAGATGCTTCCAAAACACTGTTAGAAACATGAGTCACATGTGAAATGTTAAACAGCCAAGTTGCCGGCAACATCAAAGTTATAAACCTATTCGAATGTAGTAAAATTTCCAGCCGGCGCGCATTTTTGCTATTTATTGTGTCTTTTACGCTTCACTGCGCTTCGTGAAATTCGCTTTGCGTAGAACCTGCTTCATATAATGTTTAGTTGTTCTTTATTTTTGTAAAAAGTTGCGCCATGTTTCGCATCTGAGTTGATTTGACGACATTTTCTGTTTTTTGTTTTGTTGTAATTAAATATCTTTTTTAAAAAAACACTTCTCCGAATTGTTAACTGCTTGCTTTCTGCTACAAGTCTTGTTTGCTGGTCACTTTCATTACTTTATTTGAAAAACAACAAAAAAAGTAAAACTCCAAAAAATAAAAAAAAATAAAAATACGTACACTCACTTGTGCTTAATTTTTAGTTAAAGTTCTTTGCAAAATATATATTTTAAACTAAGCCTTATTCATATATATTATTTATATCTAATTTCACTTTGTAATTTACTTTTAAAATTTCCGCACAATTCCGTTGAATGAATAGCTTCATTTGTATTGAGTTTGCCTGGAATCATTTATAAAAAATAAGCCACATACAAAGTTGAAATACAGGGATTAATATATTATATTTTTAGCAATTTTAATTTTTAATTAAATTTAGTGTAATTATATTAGGAGATGTGTGTGCGCGCATCTTATGGAACAGGCAGTATTTTTCCATCTTTGCTTTTCCTCAGTTCCTTAAATCATGAAAGTGGTACTCTGGTCGTCCACGATTTCTCATGTTTATTCTAGAATTAGAGTTCTTTTATGAATTTATAAATTTTGCGCTATTATTAAGAACTAAGTGCAGTAACCTAAAGCTAGCAAACTGATTCCAAGTATCTTTACACATTCGAATATGCAACTAAATATTCTACCTAGTAATTAAATATTAGTCATAAATTTTTACACATTCTTGAATGAAGATGAGATGACAATACTTTAAATTGTATTTGTATTAGTAAATAGTTAGGGTGTGTGTGTGTGCCACACTTTTTAAAATAAGCAGCTGAATGTTTCATATTTTTAATTGTTGTGATATTAAAGTTAGTGCTCGAGTTTCTCGTTTCTTAAATTAGTGAATAACTCAAAAATTGCAAAAAAATTTCAGTGGCTTTTAGTTTTATTTAAATTTATAATTTACGTACATTTTTATTTTTAGTGTGTTTCGTTGCTTTAGTAAATATTTAGTGATGAATAAAATATGGAAAAAATTATAAAAAATATTTTTATCGTTTTATTTTTTCTAATTTCACATTTTAAATTTCTGAACTTCGCCGCCCAGTAAATTAATTCGGTTACTCACTAAGCAAAGCAAGTGGCCTGACAAAGGGCAAAATAGCAGTAGCTCTTAGCCATAAAATGAGACATTTGGAGCACTTTTTTGTTTTGTTGTAGCTGAGAGCTTAGCTGCTATTTGCCACAAATTTGTGAATACCGCTATAACATATACATCTGTGGTGTTAGGTGTAAATATGACGAGCCCGAAATTTTCAAAAATTAATTCAATTAATTCAAAAATTCAACTTTTGGAAATATGCACTGAAACAAAGCTAAATCGCGCTTTCGTACTTCACTAAGAGGCATTGCAGTGTTCTAAGACTTTTAGTTCTTGAACCAAACAAATATTTGCGTTAGTAAAAAAAATTCAAAAAAGGGCTCATCCTATTTATATCTAGCATATTCTTCTTCTTGATTCTCGCGATAACCGCGCTCAAGCGATTTTGACCGGGCATCACAGATTCACATTGGCGCTTGGTGGAGAATGCGCGAAGATGCTGGAAAAAAGTGCACATACACATAAAATTATTGCCTACGCCTACAACTCTTGAAAAGTAAAACTAAAATGTTTAACAAATATGTAGAAAAAAAAGATACAAACACAATTTTACCCTCAAACTGCAAACCCCTAATAAATTTGTTGACCCCTCAAAAGGCGACAGCAGGCAGATGAAAGTGCTTCGTTGTGTTGGTATGCGTGTGCGTGCGTATGTTCGTAATAGTTGCAAGCGAATATAATTCTACAAAAAATAAGAAAAGAACGAAATTTGATGATTTTAAAAGGTAACTTCTAGCGCTGAGTTTCTTAAAACGAGTTTAATTAATATAAAAACAAACTGGCAAAAATAAAATGAAATTTATTTGCAAAGATGTAAAAATTTATTTACGCGAAATTGTGTTTCCAATGAAATGAGCACAAGGAAAGAATGTTTTATGCACAGGAGGTGTGCTATGAAATAATTCTTTTAAAATAAAAAATGTCAGGCGAACAAAATATTGTTTTCAGAGAAAATGATTGATGCAAATTGATATTGAAATTAAGTTTGAGAAAAAATCTCAAATGTATTTGTTTGCAAGTAAATACATTTTCGTAATAATAATTAAGTTGGAAAAATTTGTGAAAAAGTACATTTTTTTGTCATTCACTGAGGATGTCAATGTTTAATGTGCACCCACACTTTAAAATTTTGAAATGAAAAAATCAAAAAGCAGCAGAAAATGGATTTAAATTTTACGTTTGACACCAGGAGATACATACATACTTGCACTCTTATAAGTAAATGAAAATAGAAATAATATTTTTGTAGTAGAAAACTTTATCATTTTTTGGTTTTATAAATCAGGGTTGCGCATCAGGCACTAAATAATTCATGCAATAAACGGGTGGTTAAAACAGCGAAAAACTGAAGATTTAGTGATAATGAAACCCTTAATTTAACTACCACTAAAAATTAGTGGCCACGCAAAATGCCCAACCCTGATATAAAAATTTAATAATTTATAACCTTTTTAGTTTTATAGTTGAAAAATACTACTTTTAAACAAACTTTTGTTTCAGTTCACAGTATTTTTGCAAAGTTTTGTTGTAGTGCAAAATCATTTTGAAGGCTGCTAGAAAAAATTCGGGATTGACTTTTTTCGATTGAAATTCTTAGAAATATATCGGATGGCGCAAAATTAATCACCTTATCGGAAGATTTGAATTACCGTAGGCCGTCTTGACTTGGAATCCGCAAGGAGAGACAAGATGATCACTGATGTCTTGGCAATTTAACTATCGCAATGAAACTACAAAATTCTTTAATGAACTGAGACCAATGACTAGAAATAAAAATATTTGGAAAACTTTTGTTGGATCCTTATGCTCTTAAAGAAGTTGGAATAAATAATAATAATAATATCGGAATTTTAATCCTGTATGCTTACAAAAAGACAAGCAATGGAGCGCGTAAAGGTCAAGATAAAGATTTTCATCACTAAGAATAATTTTTGTTTTTTATTTAGTATAAAAGTTATTCAAAACTAAAATTGGATGATTAATTGTGCGACCCCTTGTATGTGCACTTCATATTTTCTGCTCACAAAATGCTATACAAAATCTTTAAAATTCTGAGTCTCAACAATCTCTGAAATCTGAGTATCCCACAATCTGCACGGGAGGGCGGACCTGTGGTGTCGAATACATTTTCACTAATTTTCAGCTCAGAGTTTTGTTCTAAGAATTTCGATCTAAATAAATAAAAGGGCAAGAGTTTTCGTTATTAACAAATGTCTCAACAAATTTTGAATGGATTTCAATTAATTTTATTTACTTTATTCCGCAAATATCTGGTCTCAGCATAGGCTACAAGATGAGACGTTGGGTGGCTGTGCATTCGGGATATTTAGAAAAACTATATTGGCCATATTTGGTTCATAAATATGAACCGCTTGCAATTGTGGAAACAGTTTAACATCACCTTGTCACCTAGCGGGTTAATGGGTAATAGATGTATCGGCGCAGCGCTACATTTCTTGTCGTTGGTGTTAATTCCAAATAAATTGACATCGACATGGATAACAAATAGAAATTTATTGTTAGCTAATTTTGTATTTCTTGTGCACTAACCGTCCCTTTGTTTGTAAACGCAGAATTGGTTTTCTTTCAAGCACTCAACAGCGGTTAGACTTGAGCTCTGAGAAAACGAAATGTCGTCGGTCATTCTGGTCTTGAGTGTCGAATATATGTAAATGCATTTAAATTTAAATAATTTAATTATTAAATATTGTATATGTTAGCAGTTAATGTGAAAAAATATTTGAAAGCAATAAAATCCGCTTAGAAAAAAATGTTGGTACCTGATCAATGTTGGTACTCTTTCTTTTGTTTTTGTCATATTTTCATAAACATTATTGAAAAGGAGACGACTTAACTATAACTACAAAGAAATTGAAGTAAAAATAAGTATCGGAGTTGTTACATGAGCTTATAAGAAGCATGTGCACTTACTTACACAATGTATTTAAGAAAACAACAAAACATAAATTGAATATCTTTTCTGGTAGTTTTTTTGTTTGTTTTACAATCCCGAATTTTCTGCTGCTTTCTCAAAGAACAAAATGCAAAGAACCTTAAATTATTTTATAAGTCTCACAGAATTTTTCTAATAAAACTAAAATATGTTAAAAAAAAATACAAAATAAGCAAAGAGGCTTTTAGCCACGTTCAGAAGGCGAACTTTATTGCTTTTCCATTCTAGTTTTTCAAACCATCATTTTCATATAACACTTAGCAGTATTTCTATTATAAATGCAACAGATCACCAAAAATACTAATAAGAGTTTCAGCTTGTGTTGTTATAATAAAAGTAATTAACAAATAACTCAAGCAATAAAACGTATTACATACACCGAAATCACATTGACAAGTCTTACGCTGCTAAGATGCCGCTCTCTTCGTATAAATACAAAGCTTGCCCTATGTTAGATTATCGTGTAGTGGCTGCCACTTTCACAATTTACTAGAGAGAGAAAGAGAGTGAGAGATACATCCACGCTTGAAAAGTTACTTTCATTAACAGGCTGTTAATGCTCATGCCACGTCAATCCATTTTTCTGAAAGATATGGTAGATCCAAGCATTTGCTTAAAGTTGCAAAGAATTTCTTGCGCATTTGCTGAACTAAGATTCTCTGTGGATTAAAAAAGGAATGTGGATGAGAAAAAAGTGAAAAGTGTTACATCAACTCGAAATTAGACTAAAATTAAATTTATATTTCGATACTGAAATTAAAAATTATTGCATCGATAAACCATTACTTTCGTTGTGCAATCTCATTAGGCAGTGATCGCCATGCTGAAAGTGATTTTCATAGTTCAACGTATACCTGTTTGTGTAAGAGTTATTTATTAATGCTCTTTGTTAGAGCGGAACTTGCAGGATAATTAGAAACCATCCCCAACAACTATCGGAAGTATGTAATTTTTCAGATAGCCAATCAGCCATCTTAGCTTTAAAATCACCTACAGCCAATTCAAAAATCGCTTTAGCTAATTCTTTAGCACGCACGAACATAGAAGAAAATGAGAAAGATAATGAGCTGGTAAGACAGGGGGCATCCTATAACAAATCCGAAATGGTAGAAACAAGCTGTCCCCAAGGCGTGCGCAAAAGGGAGATCTCGCCATTCCTGAAGCAGACCGTTGCTGGATGAACTAACACAGATAACTGCAAAATAACTAAACAAACGGAGTCCAATTTCAATAAATCCAGAACTGGTGAGTTGTTAAGAAAGCCACGAGCAGACACATTCAGAATTACGTCAAGAATAAACGGCCACTGTCTGCTGGGAAACGATGCCCCAGGAAGATGGGGTGGCCGCAAAACGATAAATATAGCAGCTGCAATCAAGAAGAATTTAAGAAAACATTCTTTCAGTAGCTGTGTGAGTGCGGAAATCTGGGTGCTCTATAACATAGAATGCTGGCGGAATTCTCGATGGTTCACTTGAAAGAAATTCCGGAAAAGAAAATAGACGACGTGGGCTGATTCATAAACAAATGAAAAGTGGTTCTGCAAGTGGGGTACCAAAATCGCATCTTCTGTGCTAATTGCGTTTGGGCTGCGTCACTCAGACAACACCTGCACCACCACCACCAATAACGCAACATATATCACTGGCCTGAACTCATACCACATAAGTGACATCTTGGACAGCTTATTTAAAGTTCAATGCTCTAACAGATTTTTAGATGTATTCAAGCTTTAAGTAACTTTTTAGCCGTCTAAGTATCGCAGAAAATATCTGTAGTCACTGCTTGTAATATGGCAATAACGAGGATGCATTCCTCATGCCGTACCTTCAGCTTACAGGAATGCGGAAAATAAAAGCTAACGCTGAGCGAAAGGTCTTTTGTGGCAGCAGAATGCGCATTTCTCGAATGACAATAAAAAAAAAAATACCGAAACGTTACAATATTTGAGAAAATGCTTTCAACTCTGTGAACTTCCATCTTTAACCTTCACTAAGAAATTGATTTTAGAACTCGAAGCAGCCTTCCCATATTGATTACTGCATAGGGCAATCATACACCTAACTTGCGTCTTCTCTTTCTTTGGGTAAACAGAATGAATGTCAACTGTTAGAGTTCTAAATTCTGAATTAATATTTCCTAGTTAAAACTTAAATGCATTACAGCAGCGTAAGAATTCCCATGTCGATTGTGATTATGTTGAGTCATTTTGAATGGTTTTCAGCCACAATAAATAATATAAAAGTTTTGAATAACACGACAGAGCAAATATTTTAGCCGTAGTGACGTACACATACACGAATATATAAATAAAATATAAACAATACCAAAATATAATCATGCAACTATACAAAATGTAGAGGATATTAGAGATGTAGAGCATAAAAATGATAGTAGAGGTAGAAATTTTGGTCTCAAAATAGCAATAATAAATAAAGAAATTTACTCAAAAATTAGTTATTAAATTAATATATAGTCAATTATGTGTTTCAAAAGGAATTTAAATTAGTTTGCGCTCTGGAAATAACTCACAGCGAGGAAATGTAGAAGTAATATTCAGTAGTAATTAAAGCAAAAGCGTTTCACGTTTCAGATATTAAACCTCAAAGAAAATATTTACAACACCAGATGATAAATGACAGTAGAACTTCAAACATGCGAGTTTTTCACCCAAAACTGCATCAAAAATTCAATTAATGCAGCCAGAAAGGTAGAGAATTTAGACAAAGCTGTAGATTCTTCTGAAAATACATAGGAGTATTTGAATATTGAGGAGTAAACATTTATCTTAGTAATATAGAAATTTTACTATGCCCACAACTATTCTACTTGGGGAAATTCTAACCGAAAAATTGGTCGGCAAAAACGATACATGCAAATTCTGTGAGAAGTGAATCTCTTCTTCATTATCAGGGCAAAATGTTCTAACGCAGCTAACCTTTGAAATAATCGTCTTCTTATGTTGGTAATAATTCCAGCGTTGCGAAGGCTTTTACTACCTAAAATACTGAATTCGCGAATGAATACGAGGAAGGCAAGTGGTAAGCCCGTAATTTGAGGATGATGTAATTTCAACTCTTTTATATCTTATTTTCAGTTAAGGGCTTAAGAAAAGCATAAAATCAATTTGGAATTCGGTATTTCGGGATTAGCATTAATTTAGTAATTTCAGAGCTTTTTTTAAATAAATATTACTTACTTTAAAGAAATACATATATTTTACTGCATATTAAGTATTAATCGCTCAGAATTCCTACAATCAATTGAATATTTATAATAAAAAACTACCTCTTACTACTGAGATTTGCTTTAGAAACTTATTTATAAAAAAAAAAAATATGTTTTTCAATTTCGCATTAACTAAAGGAAAAATTTATTTTTGATAAATTTAAATTTTTTTATGTCCAGAATAAGTAAAGGAATATTTTTTTAGATTTAAATTTTTTCTATTTCCAAAATTACTAAAGCAATTTTAATTACATCTACTAAAGGCTATTCCCAAGGATTTTTGTATTCAAATCTCTTTAATTTCATAGTAACTACGCATGAAAATATTTTTTATTACCTTAAATTAAATAAAATTAAAGTCAAACGACACTAATGAAAATTGTTCAAAAATTTATCAAAGCTCATTATTTGGGAAATATAAGATTATAAAATATTTAAAAAAATATAATTAAATTAAATTTTATAATCATTATTTTGGAAAAATCAGATTATAAAAGTTTTAAAAACAAAAATTAATAAAATTTAATTATTCTTAAATTATCTTAAATTAATTTAAATTTAATTTAATTATAAATAGAAGATTATAAAATATTAAAAAAAATTAATTAAATTTTATAATCTTATATTTATAACTAAATTAAATTAAATTTTTTTTAGTATTTTATAATCTTATATATCCAAAATAATGAGCTTTGCTAAATTTTTGAACAATTTTCATAAGTTTCTATTACCAGAATCACTAAAAAAAACTTTATTTCTAAAGAATTTTTGTTTTAAGCTTTCAATATTTGTTTCTGCAATTTTAGAATTTTTTTCTTCATTGCAGAATAATTAAAAAACTAAATATTCCTGTACATGTTTTAAAATTTTTTCGAAACTGTTAAGTTTGTTAAATATTTTTTTATTTAGTTTAGTAAATTGTATGGTTTTAATTGCATTCATTTCCACTTAAAACAAATTAATATTTTAATTTATTTTTTCAAAGTTGTTTACATTTTTGAATATTTTTTCGAAAACCTTTGAGCTTTTATTACTTTCACGGCAGAAACCAAAATATTGCCAAAGGAACATGTTTTAAAATTTTTGAAAAAACTTTCCCTCTTCTTCAAAATTTTTATTTTTTAAATTTTCTTTTCTAAATTTTTATAAAATTTTAATTATTTTCTTTCCATAGTAACAATGTAAGAAAAAATTACTCTCTAAGGAATATTATCTTCAATTCTCCAACTATTTTTGATTACTTTTTCTCAGATATTTATTTTTAAAGAGTTTCTTGATCAAAAGGAATATTTTCTTTAAATTTAAATATTTGAAAGTTTTGAATTATTTTACTTCCAAAAATAATTTTTTTTGAAAACATTCAGATAGATTTTAGTTATTCCGGAAATAAAAGTAATAATTTTTTTTCCAAATTAAAAAAAAAAATATTACTTTTATAAAAAATTATTATAATTTTTTTTCCAAGTTTAAAAAAAAATATTACTTTTATTTCCAGAATAACTAAAATCTTTCTGAATTAAATCTAAATAAAAAGCCCCAAATAAATTTAATTTTAAATTTTTGATTGGTTTTTCTGATATTTAGGAGTTTTTTACTTCCAGTGCAGAATAGCTGAAAAAATAATATTCCTGAGGAAATATGTTTACACATTTTATTTAATTTAACTTTTTTTCAAAATAATTTATTTTATATTTCTTTTCGTAAATTTTTGAAAAACTTAAATCACTTTCATTTCCACCAAAGATTATTCTCAATTAGACGTTTTTTTAAAGCTTTTGAAAATTTTTAATTATTTCCATTTCAATCCTTGGTACTTAGCACTGCGACCTGAAAGATGTGTTGTGCTCTCCTAAGGAAATATTTTTTTCAATTATTAACTGGGTTAATGCAACAAGCGGATAGTTAAAGCACTGGAAAACTGAAGATTTGGTGATAATGAAACCTTTATTTTAACTACCACTAGAAACTACCCAACCCTTTTTTCAATATATTTATTTTCTAAAAATTTTTAGTTTTTAGATTTTTAAAAAGTATCCATTACCATAAATTCGAGAATAACTGCAGAAACATTTATTTTTAGGATAATATGGAATGTTTTATTAAATTTATGAAAAATCATTCATTCTTTTATTTACTAAATTTTAATTCTTTCAAGGAGTTTTTCGTTTTCAGAGTATTTTATTAAATAATTATTTTCGCCAAAAAGAATACTCATTTTTATTTTGTTTTTATTTTGTACATTTTTTTTTAGTGAAAGCTGTTATTTTTGAAGGTATATTTATCATGGAGATGAAAAAATTAAAACTTGGAAAAATTTAAAAGAAACTATCAAAAGCGAAGCCTAATAAATATTGTCCACACTTCTGTCTTACAGAAACAATTCTCCAAATATTCAATCTAAGCTCTTACTCCTCTACATTTCTGTAAAAAAAATACAAATAAATACACAAATAGTGAACTCGCGTAATGGAACACCAATTATTTAGTAAACAAAAAGAAAACAAGTATAAATTGTATCGATTGTTGCAAATACTCATAATTAGAAAGGAGTAGAGAAAATCATTTGTTGGTAGTTCCAGCAAACTTTCAAATCGAAGTGGTACTTTTAAAGTAGTTTATCGGGTTAAAAATATTCGCCAATGTTTGCGCCAGAAACAGTTTGCGAGTTTCTTAGCCCCCTGAAAATGAGTTATACCACATGACAGAAATATGCATGCAAAATAAAAACTAAATATGCTTTAATTTTTTAACACAAAAAAACTATATAAAAATAATAAAAACTTATTTATAGAGTTAGCATTTATTGCAGTAAATTTTATGCATCTTAAACTAGAAAAACATAAACTATAAATATAAGAACTGTACCCATACAGAAAACGTTCGTTAAACAAAGGTAGGGATGCTACTAATTTCAAACAGTCATTCAAAATGTAATACACTTTTCAGAAAAATCACATTTTAGGTGATACTCGCATTTAAAACAAAAAAAACCTTAAACAATAAAGTATTATCAAACTATTCAAAACAGCTACAAAAAACCACAAGTAATGGTGTAAGACAGGCAAGATTTTTACTACCTAATATTTCACTTAAAATAATTCAATAAATTGCCGCAGCGCAACTCACTTAAAAACTTTACAATAACTTGCAACACACTGCATCTTCTATGAAATATTGTTCACATTTTTCATGATATATATTTTTAAATTTAAGTCAGCACACCTTTAGAAGCTGTTCAAAGCAAAATGCAACTTTAATTCGCCCAATGCAAATCACAAACATCTAATCAATGTCACATACATATCATCGGAAAAGTCATCACGCTGAGAGGTGTGCGAAGCAAGACAAAAATCACAAACATGAAAAAATTATTAAAAAATGGAAAAGTCATATATTTTTGCAATTTTGCCATCATTTTTACACCAAATGTGTAGCAACATGAAGCACAACGCCATACAGCACGAAATCATCCACATGGGCACGAAGCATATATCATCCACTTACTATAGCAGGCACTAAGTTTTGAAAAAGTATTCTATGACAATGTAAAGAAATTATTAGAATAATAAAATAGTAATTAGAAAAAAAAGAAAATGTATTAGTTAAAACCGTTAAAAAAAGCGCACGGAGAATTGTGGAAGACGGAAATTATTATTTCACACTCTTTTTTGTATTACTGGAAGGAACACGATTAGTTTCAAATGCTCAAATATTTCTTTATACTTGTGAAAACTTGTACATATAAGCTCAAAATTTCAAGGAAAATGGAGTAAATGGAATAAACATAGGAAAAAACACTGTTAAAAGTGGACAAGTTTTGAAAACAGGAGTGTCAGCCTTTCTAAATATGCAAAAATCATGAAAATCGATTGTAAAACAACAGAACTGTCAAATCTCTTCGATAAAGATGCCGTAACTCCCTCAATTTTGCTCTGATTGGCCTGAAACTGTGACATATAACCTTTTAGTAAAAGTGCTATAACTCGTTCACCTGTGCTTTGATTGGCTGAAAAATTACGTCGGCCCCACATCAGGCTACAGTGCGTGACATATGTATGTAATACGAGTACTCATGTCCCACGATCCGATATTATGCTGTAAGCATTTTACGCGAAAATGAACGTTCACTCTTGTAAAAACTGGTAAAAGTCATGTTAATAAGTGAACAGTATAAATTATGGCATAGACGAAATATCGCGGGAGAATAGTTCCACAGTTGCCCAGTGGTTTCCGATTCATTCTGATAGCTAAGTACTGTTTGTAACAAATACTCAGTAGCATCACAAGGAGTTCGGAGCGCCTCCGCTTTTCCTCACTGCACGCATTAATGCAAAATTCTCTTCTTATGGTACATGAAATTTTCCTCTAAATTTCGTTGCTGGTCAGCCTTTTGTTCAATGAATGCAATTACTACAAAGGAGTGACTAGGGTATTGGGATAATCGGCTCAGGCTATCAAATAACTTTGTCTGCCTGTTGAGATGCTTTAGAGCATTCCCAAGTGACTCGGAACAGATGAAACGTTGCTCGTTAGTACTCGTTGAATCCTATTTGCAGATTATTTTTTCGAAACAACTTTCATAAAAGCTTCTAAAAAATTCATTTTGCACCAGCTTTCCTACGAAATTTTCATAAAATTTAAAAGAAAGAAAGAGAAGTGGCAGTCGGTTCCTAAACCAACTCACTTAGCCTTTTTGTGATCCATTGTGAGTGTTTTTTTTTTAATTTTCAAAACATTTTCCTTGTAGGAAAGCTTCGAAAAAACTTTTTTCGCACCAGTTTTAGTTTGGAAAATTTTTGGTAAAGTTTTTAATATCTCTACGGAAACTTTAAAAACAATTTTTTTGTACTAGCCGTTTCTTCAAAATATTCTAAAAAGTGTTCAGTACTTTTCATAGAAAGCTTCCAACTAATTATTTTAAGCTTCAAACAAATTTTATAACTATGTTTTTTGCAAAATTTTCATAAAAGCTCTCAACATCTTGAAGGAAAGATTTGTAGAAATTTTCTATGCACCGGCATCGTTTTCCACAATTTTTATAAGTTTTGAATAGCTTTAAGGAAAACCTAAAAAAAAATTTTTTTGCACCAAAATATTCGTTAAATTTGTCTGGCTTAAATATTTTTGCAGAAAAGCTTCAGAGAAATTTGTTTTGAATTTTTTTTTTGCGAAATTTTCTTAAACGCATTCAGCACTTGAAGGCAAGCATCCAAGAAACTTTCTTCGCACCCGTTTTATTTTGGTAAATTTTTTTAACAGTTTTTAATGTCTTAAGGAAAACTAAAAAAAAAAATTATTTTGGTACCGGCTTTCTCAAAATTTTCATAATTTTCAATTCCTTTGAAAGAAAGATTTTAAGAAAATTTTTTGTAACTTGTTTTGAGCAAAGTTTTCGTAAAAGCTTTCAACATCTTGAGGGAACAATTTTCTAGGAATTTTCTTTACACCAAATTTATTTTGGGAAGTTTTTATAAACTTGTTAAATAGCTTCAAAGAAAAACTTTATAAAAACTGTTTTTTGTACAAGTTTTTTAAAAGCATATTTTAGCAAATGCATATAAAAGTTTTTAATACTTTTAAGTAAAATTAAAAAAAAAATGTTTTTTTTGTACCATCTTTTCTTAAAAATTTTCCTCTTTAAAAAAGCTTTGATGAAGCTTTAAATTTTCTTTGAAACACTTCGTTCGCGAAGTTTTCGCGAAAAGCTTCATTGCCGTTAATGGAAAGCTTAAAAAATTGGGTTTGCTCTAGTTTATTGTAAAAATTGAAATGTCCTTTCAGTGCTTTTTAAGGAAAGCTTTTAAGAAATTTGTTTTGCAGAAATTTTTTCGAAATTTTCTCTCGATCATTTTCATGGAACTATTTTTTTGTATTATAGAATTTTCTTTAAAGCTTTCAATTCTTTTCAAAGAAAGCTCTGAAGAAATTTTCTTTGCACCATTACCATTACTCCATTACCGTTAAAAGAACTGGTAAAAACTGTAACAGTTTATTGCAATATTTCCTAAAAAGCTTTCAGTGCTTTTCAAGAAAAGCTCTGAAGAAATTTCCTTTGCTCCATTTTTTTATTTGAATTTTGATGTGAAAAAGTGTAAAGAAGGTATGATAATATGTTTGAGCAATTGCACCAAAAATATTTCCGTGCGTTTTCTTTAGCGGCATATTAATTATATCTGAATTAATATTTTTTTTAGTATTATGAAAAATTTAAAATTATGGTTTCAGAAAAGATTAAAAGTATTCCATGTAATGCTTTTCGCTCCATTTATTCATATTTCATAGATTAAAAGCTCTCGTATATCATCATTTTGAAAATATCAACTACGCCTCATACAATTTATATCATGTAAACTTTGGCATATGCATAAGACGTACGTGAAATCAATCAATCATATATACAAAAGTACATAGGAACAAACTAAATACATACATACTTACCACACATACTCTGTTACATACATTTTAAAGGCATAAATATATTAAATTTTAAATTACTTTGGAAGCTTTCACAAAATACACCTCAATTCACAAAAATCACCACAAATACAAATCTAAACCCACTTTACACAAACGCAAATATACATACATACCTAGAAGCATAATGCAGAAGATTATATAAATATTTATTATAAAACTATGCTCACATTACCAAAACACATGAAATGCATTATAATAATATGAAAAATGAAAAATTAAAAATAAAAAAAAAAAAAATTATAAAACACTTCATCCACAATGGTAACAATAATTAGACTTATAAGTGCGTCATATTTATTATGTATTTGTATTTATATGTATGAGTGTTAAACTATTCTAACGCGTACATGAAATGACTAAATTAAATTAAACTCAATTGACCTTAACTACAATATTAATTAAATAAATTAATTAATTTATATTTATACATATATACATATATATATATACATACATGCATACATACTTATGTACATTAGCAATTCAATTGAAAGGCAAAACCACTGAATTGTAATGCTTTAGTCCCACACAATTACTCATATGGATAATGGAAGTATATACCTACGTATATATATATGCATACAAGCACTTTATCAGAGTTGTGTGTGTGCATATTTTGTATTGTAATCTAAGTAATGTATTTTATACGGTAAGGTGGAAGTAAATGTTTGTACTCGTCGGAGGATTTATTTGGAAAGTCAAAATGTAGAAGGAAATAATTTTTGCTATTGCTAATATAGAAATTCACATATTTGGGCTGTTGGGCTTACAATGGAAAAAGGCGCTTAGGCTATTTAATATAGAGATATATGGCAGCTTTCGAACTTTGAATATTCATGAAATGTTTAAGAGTTTTTTGCAATTAACGGGGCGAAAATGTTCGAGATTGTTTCAAAGGTCGCTAAACTAAAGCAAAGTCAATTTTCATTGAAGTCAAGACGTAAATTTTTTTTTTATTAGTGCAGCTGGTGATTATTTTTTCTACTGCTACGTTTCGTGATACATTTCTACAGCTTACATTTTACTTCATACATTTTCGTAAATATTTTATAAAAATGTACTTCATTCTACTACAAAAATCATATAAAGCAAAATTTCAAAACAATAAAATACGGTACGCAGTTTTATAGCCTATTAAATTTTTGGTATGAAAAAGTAAAGGTTTGGAGTGGCTTAAAAATCTAATTGATTTTTGATAATTATTTTTCATGACGGCGTTGCGCATTTCCTAAAAAAAATTCCTTTCGTTATGATAAAAGCATCAAAAATCAACGAGAAATTTGAACTACTTGCAATTTTATTATTCATACTAAAGTATATAAAGTAGTAAAAAACTGAGTATCGATCTTTTGTTGTTGTTGTTGTTGTTGTTGTTGTTGTTGTAGCAGCCTAAACAATCCCCATACATACACTGGGAATGCTGCTGAAGTGACAGTCCCTGGCCGGCCCTTGTCGTAGGAGTGACTGTTGAATTTTTTTCTTAAATTCTGGTTAAAAAATTTGAAATTTTGACGAAGTTTGTCGAATTTTTATAAATCTTGTACTGACTTTGAAATTTTGATTTATATGATGTTTGTTGTAGAGTGAAGTATGCATATTTTTTATAAAAAATTAAGTAAGACTAAGTAAAAAATGTAAGTTTTTCAAAGCTGAGCAAAAATATGGTAGGAAGGTAGTTGAATTGGTTAAAGTACCAGTATGGGCTCAGCGAGCATTAGGCTAGTGCGCAAACGTGCAAATTCGCGAGATCTTTCTCGAGCTCGAGCGAACTTATAATGCTAACAAAGTCGCAACTCTCGAATTTGGTAAGCATCTTTACCGGATATTGTCCGTTAGATGTTCATGCGGTGGGACTTGGAATTGCTTCAAATCCTCTCTGCAGAATTTGTCTGGAGGACGAGGTGAAATCATCTCAGCACCTTTTTCTGCGCTGGCCGGGCAAAGATATAGACATCTGAGCTCTCACTTTTTTGCGAAATATTGCGGGTTTAAATATCACATATCTAGAGCTTATGAAGAAGCGGCTTATATGAACGTAAGTAGGCACTGTTGATCGTCATCCTCTAATCCAAAGCCCCTTCTTCCTTTATTCTACCTGTCTGGTTTCTTTTCTTCTTCTTTTCCCCCTTCGCCCTGTATGGTATCACAACGGACGAATTTTGGATATTTGTTATATCCTATCCTAACCAGTCTGGCACTCCCCAAGTAGCATTAAATCGCTGTTTTGATACCATTTTGAAACCTCCAACAGGCAGATATCTATAGCCAGCCGTAGAAGATTGATGCGATTCAAGAAGAAAGTAGCACCCAGTGACCTTAATCGTCTTGCTGCCAAATATGAGTCTCTATTATTTTGACCATGCCTTTCGACTTTTCTCTATTCTTCAGTCTTTTTAGTGTTGCAAACTTCGAAATTTATCAGCCAGAAAGCTTGCCGTGATTTAAAAATAAAAGTGAAAGTCCGAAATTGAGTGTTTGTAAATTGCGTAAATTCGAATTTCTAGCATTACAATTTCCTAAATTTCTATTTAGGTTTTGCAAATATTTAATAGAAAATAAGTTTAAAATGAGTTATATAAGAAATTATAGCACTTTGAAAACGTTAAGCTATTTAAGCCTCTTATACATAAACATTAGTTGCAACCGTTATCTACTAAATTTTCATAGTACAAGAGAAAGTGGATTTGGTATGAATTCTTCTGCGGTATAAATCTTTATAGATGTATGAATATTATTTTTAATTAAAACAAATACAGGTATTTTACAAGAAACGAGCAAATTTTTTAATGGATTCTGCTCGAATGCGCTTTAGTAAGCGTTTGCTCGTACTCAAGCTGTGCTATTAAATGTAAGTTCGTTGCTTAAGTCTTTCGTTTGCGCGATTCTTTTCCTGCCACTGTGATTTGTCTGTAATATATGTATGTACTAACTAAATACTTCTCATTTAATTTTGCTATCTGATGATTTTCTGATTTGATGAATTTAGTCACTAGTAAGCCATATTAGAGGTGAATCAACTTGGTTTGAAACATAAAATTAATATAAAAAATATCTAAAGGAACACAAAAAACACTCTCATCGCATCTCTACAACTACAAAACATAGTAACTGTACAAGTTCAAAACTGATAAATTGGCATATATGTACGCAAGCATATAATTAACCGAAACAAGAATAAATAGAAAAACAAAAAACACAAACAAAAATAAAGAGAAAAACAAAACAAAAACAACATAAAAAATTGAATATTGAATTACACATTTCTTGTGTATACTGCGTATTATTTGTCTAAAGAGTTCTAAATTTTGCGGGAAATACACCAACTAAACACTTTCTTATACAAGTACACACATACATACATATTTGTGCTCTTGCAAAGGCATTAAAATAGCAAATGAACTTTAAGGTAAGGAAAGAAAAACAAAAAATCTTAAAACACGATTGAGAAAAAATAATAATGGAAAAAAAATATTATATATAATATATATATATATTAATAAATAATATGAAAGCATACACAATACTACAAAAACCGAAAATAAATTATGTAATAAATATAATACGATCAAACTAATTTGAATATTATGAAAAATATTTAATGAAAAATTTACCAATAAAACTTTCTGTAGCAGTAAACATAATTAATTCGCATTTTCTATAAATGAATTAGAGCTGTAAAAAGTTCGGAATATAGATGTAATTACTATGTTGCTCAATAAGTTTTGCGGCGCGATAAGAAAAAAAATGTATGGTTTAAAATACATTTCAAACTTACCTATTCGGTACAGTTTCCCCGAACGTCAATGCACTTGTTCCAACGGGATTCCAATTTATGAATTTCATTCCTGATGCGCGAAACTGGATGGACTGCAAAGCACGCTTCGTCACAGTTGTTATGACCTCATAATTTGATACAAAGTTGACTTTGCGGTACGGAAGCGGAACGTGGCTGGTCTCAGACAACATAACATAGACGCTCCCGACTATTATAAACAAATAACAAATACTTGCTAATATTCGAGCCAAAACCATCAGTAATGCCTGTTGAAAATTGAAATTTGAAAAGGTGGCTCCTAAAACACTCAGGCTAAAAACCCCATTGCATTTAAAACTCTGGAAAGAAGGTAGATTGTCAAGGAGGAAAGGAGAAAAGTATCAGAGAAGGAGATAGGAAAGAATAGAGACAGAGACAGAGGTAGTTAGTCCTGTGAGAATTTTCCTGATTCTTGGGCAAATCTGAAAATATCCTCCCGTTTACATTACTCATTCTCATGATATCACAACCCAAACCTCGTAGCCGTGCTCTAGTAAAGGCAGGACACTCACAGAGAAAGTGCTCAATACTATCCGCCTCCCCCAAGCACGACAGGCAATAGTGGTCATATGCTGATTCCAATAGTGTTCATATGCTGACCCCATGGGTTGTGTCCTGTAATGATACCGACCATCAACCGAACGTCTTTACTTCCAAGTTTTATTAGAAAGTTTGACAGTTTTCTGTTCGGACTTGTCACAAAACACTTTGCAATTCTGCAGCATTCTATCACGGACTATCGCTGTTTATGTAGATTGCCTACATAATCGCTGATCCAATTCAAGATACCTGCGGAACTGATTCCGATTATTGGCTCTGGCCCTTGTGGGGGAGCTGCTGGTCCACGGTTGGCCAATTCATCGGCGATTTCGTTTCCTTGAACACCGGAGTGTTCCGGAACCCATATAAGTACAAGCCTATTTTGTCTTGCGACAAAACTTCCGTTTGGAAAACAGTTGCCATTTCCCCTATAGCATAGTGATACTTGTTACTATCGTTTAAGTACCATCCGGCTCCAGATCCTATTTTATTCTTGGACTCATCGGTAAAGAAAGTATCCGTCAAACCTCCCTGCATGCTTTATGGATTGCTCCATTGCTCACGCAATGGAAAACTGACATCAAATTTCCTTTCAAATGAAACTGTGGGTATCACGTCGTCTTTGGGTGCCAGAAACAGTGGATACTGCTTAGACAGCCGAAGTTCCGTCTTCGTGCCAGAAACCATATTTATGGAATCTACTCATTGCTTTTATTGCTTCCTGTTGTATCTTAAGATCCAGGAGGTGCAAATCACGCATAGCATTTAGGGAATCGCCAGAGGTTGTACTCATGGCACCCGTGATTCATAAGCAAATACTTCTTTGCAGCCTGTATAGTTCCCGGGTTGTGGACTTAACCATGCTCCGTCGCCACCAGACCACAGAAGCGTAAGTGATGATTAGTCTGATAAGTGCTGTGTATATCCATGGGACCACAGCAGGTTTCAGACCCCAGGTTTTACCAAAGGCTCTGCGGCATTGCTGAAAAATCTTCAATGCGCGATTCACCTTCAGTGAAACGTGTGTCTCCCAGGTCAGCTTCTTATCCAAGATTACTCCTAGATATTTAACTTCATCGGAAAACCATGTGTCACACCTTTCAATGTTGGAAGACTGAGTCCATCCAATTTCCGTTTTCTCGTAAACAAGACTATGGTTGTTTTGTTCGGATTAACGGAAAGGCCTTGTCTCATGCACCAGTCATCGATTGCCTGTTACTTACTTAATTGTTACTATGAAAAGCACATCCCGCGGTAGCTAAAACGCAGAACATGGCGATGGATAGGCCACACTTTCCGAAGATCACCAGTTCATTGAACGCAATTGGCGCTAGTCTGGGGTCCCCAGGCAAGTAAAGCGGGAGGTCAACCCAAAATCACTTGGAGCACATCGCGCTTGCGTGAGTTAGCCGCAGTCAGCGTGACGTGGGATAGCGCAAACACAGCAGCAGCAAATCGCATCAAATGGCCAAGCCTTGCTGAGGCCCTAGGCTCTCAAGTGTAGTGATTAAGGAATAAAAAAAGTAGAAGCTCATTGTAGAGCTTCATAATTTGGTTTCTGCGACTAATGTCTCGAACTCTGTTTTAAAATCTGGCAGCTTCGAAGCTAATAGAATTCTATGATAATATACTAACGCCACTTTCGCCACAATTGGAACTGAGTCGGTGCTTTGAATATGTCAATCTGTTGATTCCAAGTGATCCTCTTCATTTGGCCTTACGCTCCATCAGACTTAAATGATATTATCTATATAGATATAAATATTTAGCTTCTTCTTCTTAATTTGCTATTCGTAATCGCATGTAAGCGGCTATACAATTTAAAAATAATATTTTTTTTTTTTTTTTTTGTTTTTTTTTTTTGTTTTTTTTTTTTGTGTTTTGAATTTAAATTTTAAACATTATTTGAGAATAATTCGCGGTCTCTAGCTGTTTCCAAGAGGGGAACCACACGTTATAAACCGGTCCACTGCCGTATGTTCCTCTTCTTCCTTAAGTCTGCCCTTCAACAGTTCATATTTCGGGCTTCGTAGAATATGCCTCAAATATGAAGTTGTTCGTTGTTGTTGTTGTAGCATCAGCATAAACATTCCCCATACGGGGAATGCTGCTGGAGTGACAGTCCTTGGCCGGATATAAATCCGGATCGTTTCGGTAGCGTAGAACCGACTGTCATGGAAACGATGAAGTTTTTTCGTCGTTTGATGCACTTGATAAGTTGTCGATCGCCGTGAACTCTTCGCAGCACTTCTTCATTAGAAACGTGGTCGGTACATGGTATCTAGAGCAATCTCCGGAGAAGCCACATTTCAAATGGTTCCAGTCTATTCATAATTCCATGCGACATAGCAAATATTTAGCACGCACGACTTATTTGGTGAGAGGATTACTATAGCCAAAATAAGTGAATTGAGGTTCCGAGCAGTGACTTCGAATTTTGGTTGCAGTTTTTAATAACTTCCAAATATGGCTAGTTCTTCTTCACTTCTTCATCTTGATAGGCAAAGTTAATATTGAACGCCGTTTTGACCTCCCCTTCACTTATAAAAATGTTTAGCAAGCTGTAACTTTTTAATCATAATTGACATTTTCCATTTTTATTCTAAATCAGGAGAAAAGAGTAAGATAATAATAAAAAGACGCAACATGTAATGTGAAGAACAAAATAAATTTTAGTACATTTTGGTTTTAATTTACTTGCCATTTATGGTGAGACTAAAACGCTTTCCCTTTTACTTAAATAGAAAAGAATTTGCGGCGCATCAGGTAAGTTCGTTCAGTTAGTTCTAGCTAAGTGCATATTCCTAATTTCTTTGTGAAAAAATCATATTCAAATGTATAATTTCTATGAAATTTACGTGTAAATAAATAGTTAAAAAAGTACTAAATACACTTCGTAAAAGTAAAAGTTAGAAAATGATGAACCTACATAAAAGTTTGCCAAATATAGGATCCACAATGTCTCTCTATTGAATTGAATAAAGTTCTAATTAAATATTTTGGTCTATTTCCACACAAGTTTTTTTTGCTTGAAGTGAATAAAAATAGTTTTATTTTATTTTATAAATTCGACCATCAGCACACTGCAGTACTGACTGCAAATGATTTGTTGCAATATGTGCATGACCTGCTTTGTCGATTTTTAATATTGCACTGCCTTATCGATATGCAACAGGGGCATTCATATTTTTAGAAACTGTCGCTCCAGCTAACGAAGCGGAATATTTAAAATATCCATACGCTTGCCTCCACGGATGGCATGCCTATGTAACGGCGAAATCATACTCAATAATTTGATAATAATTATAAAAAAGGAATTGCTTGTATTTTTAATTTGTTCTGCGAGCTGTGTGAAGTTTGTGCCCCTTTCAGTTAAATTTATTGCATACTAAACCAAACAGGCCAAATGAAGAAACTTTGAAAGGATTAGTAGGTTGTTTAGCAGCAGAAAATATGGAAATCACTTTGATTTTTATTAAGGTACTTGACCACCTTATAAGTTTCAAAAAATTAAATTTTTTTTTTTACATTTTTTCAATCCTTATACTTTTAAAAATCATCACCTGAAACTGTTTTTTTAAATTCGAATTCTAACAAAGTGAAATCAGTGAAAATGTGCAGGCGCATCCTGCACTCAGAGAACGTAAATTCATAGAGAAGGCGCAGGAACGAATGGACAGGTTAAATGTCAAAACACATCAAAACGAGGGTAGGAAATTAACATAAGAGAGTTAACATAGCGGAGCGTAGTCAACAGAAATAAATATAGCGTTTGCATTGAAATGTAAAATGCCATGATTTGATGTTAGGGAAAAGAAAATAACAGCAGACTTGTACATTTTTCTTTCATGCTTATTTGCCGTCGGCATTTTGCATGCGCAAATGGATTATTTCTTGTGAGATGAATAAATTAATTCTAAGTAACGCAATAGCACCGTAGGCCTAAGTAGCTAGAGTGCTCTATCAGTTAGTGTTATATTTCATATTTCTCTAATAAATAATAATAATAATAATAATTCTAAGTATATGCATGCACGAATATGAAATTTTAAGTATCTCATTGACTATATTAAATTGTATTGAATTTAGGTCTATTATCAAAATTATTCAAATATCATAACACAAAAAATAACTTTGTAAACCATTCATTTACATCAAGGTTTATTATTCAGCAAAGTGTTGAATTAATATAACATCTATCATCCATATTCATGTGGGCAGAAAAAAACATGACTTGCCTCAAAACCCAGCTCATACACCTGTCATACAGATCTACATATAAAGAATTCAAAGCAAATAGACAAACGTATGCAAACATATTTCTAATATACATATGTATGTATGTATGTATGCAAAAATCACATTTCTTTTTCATGCTTATTTCCCGTAGGCATTTTGCATGTCTATGTATTTCTTGTGAGATGAATAAATTAATTCTAAGTATATGCATGCATGAATGTGAAATTTTAAGTATCTAATTAGCTTAATTGTATTGATATTAAGTGCATTATCAAAATAATTTCAAAATATCCACATAAAAAATTGGCTTTGTAAACCATTCATTTGCATCAACGGTTGTTATTCAACAATATGTGTCCTTTTTAAATTTTTATATCCATATGTATGTATATTCATATACTACAAAGTGTTGAATATATTATATATACCATCTATCATCCATATTCATGTGGGCAGAAAAAAATCTTGACCTGCCTCAAAACACAGCTCATATGTATCTAGAGTAGAATGGGGTAAGATAGGTCATTTTTTTTTTTGGAGAGCTCTTGCTACGGTGTTTTTGCATTGATTTTGAAAAATAAACAAGATTTTGAAAGGTTATTTATCTGCTAACATTTTGGTTATACTGACTTATGTTTGGCTAAATATTTTTTGGAAGCTGCATTCAATAAGACAAAGGTACTTTTTTTCGATATTTTCAAAATCGGGGGGCACGATAGGTCACTATGTGTGAGAGGAAAAGAACAATGTACATGGCTTGGAAATTAACGTTTTAACTTTTATTTATAGAGTATGAACACTGCACATGTTATAAAAGTTAGGAATTTTTCTTTAATTCATCACGCGAGCACGTAATGTTTCGAACGGAATTTTAAATTGTTTAGAGGCTGATCGAACACTAGCGCCATCTCGGACTGTCGCGATTGCGTTTTTTTACATCCTCTTCATTTCGTTTCGGCGTTTTTCGCACATAATTACGCACCATTTTGCTGCAAAAACAATTAAAATTTATTTTATTCAATTAAAAGTAGTGACCTATAATGCCCCCAGACGGCTGACCTATAGTGCCCCCAAGCACATGTTTTATGTTAGTGTCGATATTTTTTTTTTAAACAATAATATCAAAAAACTAACACATTATTCGTGTTCAGCCTTATTTTCTACGTAAAATAAAACTCACCTGACAAATATTTACATACATTAAATGCACTGCACCGTAGAATAAAAAAAATGCTATGTCGGAGAAAAGCTCACAAAAAACTAAACGACGCCAGAACTAGGATAACTAATGAATGGTGACGGCCGAAATGACAGTCGCAAACGTTGTTCCCCACCACGTATTCAATTCACATAAGACGAGTGACCTCTGCAAAAACAGTGCGACGAAAACCCCACCTACCTATTGTGCCCCCATACCTATCTTACCCCATTCTACTCTACATATAAAAAATTCAAAAGCAAATAGACAAACGTATGCAAACATATTCCTAACATATGCAAAAAAACTCATCTAAACGGTATTCGCGTACATATACATATGTATGTATGTATGCATATACATATGAATACATATGTTGGGACAATGTACATATGTACGTAAAAGTTCTAAGCAAAACAATGAATATTCGTATATACATATAATATAACCGTACATACTTACTTTATGTCTCTACATGTGTATGCTTCCAAAACTAAAATTCTAAGCCTAGCGACTACAAGAACAAAATGCAGTCTTATGCGCAGGCGTAGCGGCCATCATTCTAGTTGACATAGCGCCGAACAGTTTCAATTCTTGTACTGTACAACAAAAACTCATCATCAAAAAATTCATTGATAAATTCGAGCTCATAGTTCTAAGAGCAAGTACTTTCATTCATAAAACGAGCCGCTCATATGCCAATTTTCTCGACAATTCGAAAATAGTCAATATTGGAATATTTCGCGTTGAATTATTTGCCAATATTTGGCAAATCTTGAATTTTTGTCGAGTGGCCGCGGCTCCGTACATATGTATGCATCAATATATGTATGTAAATATGTGTTCTAAATTCTCGACAGCAATAGCAAATCGAAATATTTTTTCTGTCGCAAGTGCTCGCAGACTCATATGTATGTATGGCTATGGAAGTTTGTATGCATGTATTTATGTATATGCGTGTTTGCTTTTGCACGTCCATATGAACGATTTTTCATATGCAGATATTCATTTGATTTTGCTGAACGAATATATTGCTTTTGTAGGGAAATCCTGTCGAATTAAATTATTGGTATATGTTCATTTAAGTTCTTTTTACCAAATAAATATTATTATCCTTAAGAAAATTTAAACACTAGTTTTTTTAATCTCTATTTTTTATTTTTACCAACAAGTAAGTTAACTACTCATATATGGTATATATATATTACAATACTATAAATAATAGGTATTTATTGTACATTTCCTGAAATGAAAAAAAATATAAACTTGTGAAAGCACGAATTACGAAATTGTTCTTATATTATAACAATTGCTTGGATAAATAAGAGCCTCCGTCAATTTTGGGCAAATTTAAAATTGGAATTGGATCTGATCAATATCAAATAATTTCCTAATGACCTTAAAGCTTGCAGTGGCCATGGGCGATTGGAATATTTTTTTTTCGTAAATACATTACGGATGGACTTTATGAAATGGCAATAGTCAAACATGCAAAAATTGGATATTTATGCACGACAACGATCCCAAACATACTGCGGGAGTGGTCAAAAACTGGCTTTCGCAGGAAAATATTACCCAGCTCGATTGGCCAGCACAAAGTCCGGATTTAAATCCAATCGAAAACTTGTGGAATGATGTGAAGACGATGGTTGGACAAAAAAAATTAAAAAATATCGATGAACTTTGGGAAGGTGTACAGGAAGCAAGGAACTCTATTCCTTTGGACAGGTGCCAAAAGTTAATAGAGAGTTTACCACGCAGGTGTGAAGGAGTTATACAGAATAACGGCTATTCTACCAAATATTGATGTGGTAAATAATAATAGTCAACAATCTTTTCTCATTTCTTACAAATATTTCAGATTTTTTACAGAAATCAAAACTGCGCTAAGTCTTTGTCCAAATCCCACTATGACCAAATAAGAATTACTTCTATTTTATCATATTTTTTCTAGGGAAAACTGTCTACTTTAAGTTATTTTATCTTATAATAAAGTGTTAAATATATTTAGTTAAAAAAACTGGATTTATTTTGGTTTCATATCATTTAATCGAGAATTATATTGAACTCTTTTTAAGTGCGCTAAACGTTTGACCATAGCTGTATGCATACATACAATTACGCGCAATTTTCATAAAAAGACCAAAAAGAACAAATCTGTAAACATGCATACAAATCATATGGACATATCAAATGAACAAATATGTTCTGTACGCAAGCAAATGTAAGCTAATGTAAACTACATTTTTTCACACTTGCGTATCACTCTCTCCCTCTCATTTCTCTCCGGCAGCCATATTAATTAATTTCCTACTGTTAACGTGTGCTGATTTCATTTTCCTACCCGTATTTTGTTAGGAGGAACGGGCCGGGACTGCGCCTTCTCTATGAATTTACGTTCTCTGCTGCACTCATTACTTGCTGACTCAGCTGAAAGAAAATAGCAAGTTTTAACTTTAAACGCGTTTTTCCAGAAATTACTTTTTTTCGAATGGCGGACACTTTATCTCCGAAACTGCTTAGCCGATTTTAATGATTTTGGTCTTGTTTTATTTGTTAAGATGTTTTGTATGCCAATTTACCACATTTTGCAAAAAAAAAGTGAATAAAGTATTGCTTTTTAAGCATAACATTGTGAAAAACAGGGGTGTTTTCTTAACTTTTTTTCAAACATCCGCCATTTTTTTATTATTTTTTTTTTTTGTCAGTTTGTGGTAAATTCTCACGCAAGGAACCTTCCCTTTGAAAATTTTGTTTCTCTCTTTTGTTTTAGAATTACCATTTCTAAGATTAACTGTCCGCCGCAAGACATGATTTTCTTCAGGCCTCGACTTTGGCGCCTCCTGGATATATGTTAAAAAAAGAAATTTTAATAAATCAATTTTTTTTTGTATTATATAAGCTCTAAATAAAAATTTAAAAAAAAATTTATTTTAATATATTATACAGAACATGAAAAAAAAATTATTGAATATGTTGTACTTTTTAGCTTTCCAAGGTGGTCAAGTACCTTAAGTGCGAAGCACAAAAAAGATCGGCAAGATAGAAAATTGCACTTATACCTAATGCACACAGGTGTTATGCAAATACCTTTCTTTAATTTCAAAACATAAAATGTTGCTTGCATTTTAGCTAGTTTGTAATTCCTACCAAAAAATGTTAAATTTTAAAAAGTGCTTCGTTAAAACAAAAAAAGGGCGAAATACGCATTTACGAACTTTTTCCAAGTCATTTCAATAAAATAATAAATTGACAAAATAAATAAAATGACTAAAAAATAACTATATAATAAACCTCACTTCAAATATATATATATATATATTTATTTTAAATTAATAAAAGAATCGCATACGCTACTTTCGGTTGAATACTTTACCCTTACTCGGGTTAGGACAAACTTCCGTCTAAGGCGAACAAATCAAGTACCGTCAGAAATTAGAAAATAGATACGTACGTTTCTAAGAACTAAGTTTAACCGTTTGAGTGCTAAGCGATTTTCTTTAATACATACGAAAATTGCGAAGCAAAATTTGGTCTAAGAAAACTGAAATATGATGGCTTTACAAATATAAGCATAGAGAACACAAAAAATTACATATTTCAATAATTTTATTTTTATTTTGTAGACTAAACTATTAGTTATGATTATAAGAAAAACTTATTTACATTTTTTTAATATCATCTTTTTTTTTTTTTTACAACAAGTTCCGGCATTATTATTCAAATTTTGGCACATTTGTGGTTCCCCACACATGTACCATGCACACCTTTTTTGCAAATGTTGCATATTAGCCGGGAACGCTTTGGATTTTTAGATCCTTTTACACTACATACTACACATTTGCGCAATTTATTTTCAAAATATCGATATTGAACGAAAAATAAAAATTGTTTTTAACGGTCTCAACTAATTTATACTTTTATATGACATAAATTTTTTACAAATATCGCAAAATAATATTCAACACGTTCCTAGCCGAACGCCAAATGCACAGTGATGCAATCGTCGCTATAGCAACGCGCCGCAAATTTGGAGTAATTAGTTATCGTCGCTATATCGACGAATCGCACTCAAACGGTTAAAAGTAAAATCGATACTTTATTTGGTTAAGATGAACCGAATATTGATTTCAATCATGGTGAAAGATTTGTAAAGGTGTGGCCAAGATCAGGTCGTTAATCGACCCTCAGCGAATTTGAACGTCACATGGACTACGACAGCGAATTGTTTATGAAAAAAAAGTGAAAACGACAGATTGGGCGAGTGTGTGAATACGTGTGAAATAAGCGGGTAAAATTCTGCTGTCGATTCTGATGTAACGTGTCAGCCGAAGTTACTTAAAACTGCATCAACATTTTAGTCAGATATTAACATATGTTTTAGTTATTACAGATTTGTCAGGCATACCAGTGAGGGATGCCGCCTTGACTTGTCCATTGACTGTCATGTGTCCCACAATGAAAATATACTTAAATAGTAAACAAAGAAATTTGGATGATTTTTTCAATACTACAGGGTCTGGCTCTCGAAGTGTAAACAATTAAAACGGCCATAAACGTACTTTATTCAATTCAAAGTAAAAAATGTATGAAAATAATACAAAATTAAGAATCAATTTACTTTTGCTCGATATGGCTTGCCTTGACTATGGCCTCGAGACGGTCCAGAAACGAATCGTAAGCTGCCCGAATGTGACTTGCATGTATTTTGGCCCACTCGTGGACAATGGCATTTTTCAGTGCCTCGAGACTGGTGAATCTTTTAGTTTGGACTTTGCTCTCCAAAATGGCATAAAGAGTATAATCTATCAGATATGCGACTGGTGAATTTGAGAGCCATTGCGACGCTCGGAACGTTGTTTTTTTAGACATTTTTGGTTCACTCGAGCTTTGTGAGACGGTGCCGAGTCTTGTTGAACGTCCATGGGTCTGCCACCGAAATGTTTGTCTGCCTTGACGCCAGGCTTGATTTAAACGATTGGAGATCGCCCATCACCGGTTACAGCGGCCTAAACCATTACCTGTGGCGGGTGCTACCTCCTGGTGGCCAAACGAAAACTCGTATGAACGGTCAGTCAACTACGCTCTATTTAGTTTACGAATTGCTCAATTTGAAAAATTTTCTCGTCAGAAAACACAATGTTCGGAAATTGATCGCTTTCGGCAAAGCGAAGCAACTCCTTCGCTCTCTTCAGTCTGACTTGTTGCTGCTTTGGTGGGTGATCATGCGCCTTTTGTATCTTGTAAGGCTTGACTTTGAGATCAGTTTTCAATATGCGGCGGATGCTACGGTGAGATATTTTCAGTTCTTTGGCCATTGGATTGGCACTTCGTCGGGGATTTCGCTCAAGTCGCTTCTTCACATTTGAATCATTTTACGTGACGTTGCAGTCTTTTGATGACCACCTCCATGACGTTTCGTGATGCTACTAGTATCAATGTATCACCATTCACTTGAAAGTCATTACGCAGGATGCAGAAGGAGAAGAAAGAGGAAATTTCATTCACAATAGATTTTAACTGTCATATTTCGCCAATGTTGCCATCAAGAAAATTACAACAAATTGACAGCAAATTAAACTTACTTGAAAGGAAAAATTTTGTACTGAAAGTTGGAAGGGGAAAATTAATTCGGTCAAACCATATTAATCTCACAGTTTCTGCCTATTGAAAATAATTTTTTAAAAAGGGAAATGCTAACTCACACTACTACCTTTGGAAATTATAACTCGACTTCCATTTTTATATTACAAGATTCACTTTATTTCCATTTTCTTTCTCATTCTTGTGTATAATAATATAATTTTTACCATCGCATGAAATACTTGTTTTTTATTTTAATATTTTTTTTGATCTGCTTGCATTACGCGCACATTTTTCGTATCATTTATTTTAATATTTTTTTTGTTGTAATTTTTTCTGGTAATAATACTTTCCACAATACAATATTTTTGGGGGTTCTCTAAAATTTCATTTTGCTTTATTTTGGTCTGTGTGCAGTGACATCCAAAAGTGTATGGTTTTAGCGTCAAGCAATTTGCCCGCTGCACTAGAACTCCATACACAGTGAATGCCTTTGCGTGGCTGTATTTGTGTGTGTGCTATTTGTGTGCATGGGGGTATTGAATTTATTGTTGGTTGTAGTTGTCGAAGTGTTTGTGTTTGTATGTGTGGTTGTGTGACTGTGTGGATGTGTGGTTTTGTGTCTAACGGTACTTCACTTATTTACTTGCTCATATATATAATATTTTATACGTTAATAAGTAAATATTACAAAAAAGTAAAACTTGACGACATTAAACTAGATGCATATGTATGTGTGTATTTTTTCATTAAAAATCGTATCATGTTTTCTTGCTTACAATTCACTTTGATTTTTTTTCTTTTTTGTATTAAATTACTTCTGGTTATTTTTGCCATTATTTGTATATATTTTGTTTTTGTTTTTTGTTTTTGCTTTTTGGTTTCACTTTTTAAGATGACTTCTTGTTTTGGGAATACATTTTTGTTGGTAATTAATTTACTGTTTTACTGGAGTAATTTGCGGAATTTGGAGTTTATCGGAATGTGGTAATTTTTGTGTTTCCTTTGCTTGCTGTTTGCTATTTTCTCTACAATACATTTTTCTGGACAAGACTTGCGTGATTGCACACACTTTTGTTGTTGTTGTTGTTGTTGCTGTGTGTTTAGTGATTCATGCATTTGTTGTATGCTGTTTTGTTTGTAATTGCTTAAACTGTTTGTTTGTTTGTGGCTGAAAATCGAAATGATAGGGGAGGGTGAAAGCTTTTGTAGCTGTTGTTGTTGTTGTTTAGTGATGAATATGTAGGTAGCGTTTTCTGTCCAAGTTGGAGTTGATTATTGGATGAAAAGTTCCCAGCGCTGGAGAAGGAAATGAATAAATTCCTTTTTCTGCTTTTGTGCTAATAATGGAAGCTTTCGTGTGAGCTTTGAATCTGAAAACTAAAAAAATGCTTAAATTCAAAGTTGGTGAAAGCACCGATATGATGAATTTAAGTCGGTTAAAAATAACGGTTTGAAAAACGGCAATTTTTAATTTTTTGAGAAACGCCCAGTGTGCAGTGCCTATCAACAAAAATATTTCCGCATACAAATTCCTGTACTAGAAGAATTTTAAAAACTGGATTAGATTAGTATTGTCGCTTGGATAATTAGAAATTAGAATTTTTAAAAAATTCGATTAAATTAAGATTGTCGGTGGGCAAAATTATTTGTATATTTACGATTTGAATTATTTTGAAAAATTATTTCATTGACTATAAATGAACTCAAAAGTGTGAGCAGGTAAGAAGGTTAAGAAATAATTACTTTCCGTATGGTGTTCAATTTAAAAGACTAGACTTAATTAAATTTTGAAAATAACTTTTTTTTTTAATTAAAAGTTACAAACTCAACGCATTAAGATGGGAAGATGTCTAAATGCTTGGCGCCGCACTTCTCAGTTCGATGCATATTGCACCGAAAACTTTAAGCGAGTTTTTTACGAAACTAAATTTTTGAAGTTGGCTGGTCTCATAAGTCGAACGAATGATTTTGACTGCTTGATTTGAAATTTCAAACATACATATGTGTAGGTATGTACTCGTATTTACAGTTATAATCTGCTTGAAAGCTAAATAGCTTCCTTACAAACAATTTGCGAAAGAGACTTTTGAAAGTTTTGAACTTAAAAAAACACGCCATTTCCGCAAAAATAAATATATCAAAAAAAGAACTTCTAGAGCTAATAAAAGTGTTTTCATACTAAAGCCAACAACATTTTTCGTTCACCGTAAATTAAAAATTACAAGACGATATAAGGCTCTTCTCATTGATATATTTTAAAAACAAACAAAAAAATAATAATTTATGCAGTTAATGACCTGTACAATAAAATATTTTTCGTTGTTCTGCTAAAAAAATTTGCAAAATATTCGATTTTTCCGCCGCTAAAAGAAATTCTTGAAAAATTAGTGATATTTTAGCCGTTCGCTAGAAGGATTTGTGTGCTTAAAAATTATTTCAATTTGCACGAAAATAAAATAAATCCTTATAAGCTCCAAAATATTTATAGAGTAAGATTAGATTACTTTTTCGATTTTTTTTTAAATCACGCTCGTGGCTCGTTTAGAGTTAATTGGAGAGAGAAACTTACGGCTTCAAGGATAGTGATTTAAGCGTTGACGGCCAGGTCCCACCTGGTTTATCAAAAATTTGCGAATATAAACACAAAAATATATAAAATTTAAAAAACATTAGGGTAGTGCACAATTAAATGCAAATAGCCTGGCATCATGGAATTTGCAAATTTGTGGCAAATCAACAACAAAATGTTGCATAAATTTGTTATTATAACTTAAAATGTCAGGTTACCGAGCAAGTTGTGCTTACTTATGAACCGCCCTAGTACAAATAATTCAATAACTCAAAGCGTTTCTCCAAATTTTCTTAAATCGAATTATCTGTAACTGAAGTTTCTGCGCTGCGTAATGGGCAGATACAGTCGATAGTTATTATTGATTTTAATGCAGTTGATGTCACGTCAGGTTATTTATAGAGGAAATATGATAACTGTTCCCATGGTGAGTCCCCAAATCAGCGCTCTATTGTTAAAGTAGAAAGATAAATCGGACATGATTGTCTACTCATAATATGACCGCCCATGTCAACTCATCCTGACTCGTATGACGTGCACTTGAACTGGCTAAGAAAACACCTTTCCTATCAAAAGCTTTCGACTCAAAAGCCTTACACGGCAAGAAAATTCATATTGAAAACTAACTTTACTGCATACATTTTTCATTAACTGAAAGCTTTATCTTTACATTTACTAAACTAACCCATCATTTTCATTGTCTCACAATTGCTGAAATGCGCATTTCATCCAAAATAATTCTTCAACACTTCGTCAACAACAATCAAATACAATGGAAGTTTTCAAATTTCGCCTGAAATTTTTTTCACCAAAATCATTTCTTTGCTTTAAGTCGCAAAGCTCCTTTTTTAATTTTTCAATTTTTTCTCTCATTTCGCTACTTTTCTATGCATGTAATGAAGTGGTGTGTGTAGATAGTTTTTGTTGAATTTAAATGTAAATGTTTGCTTGCAGTGGTTTTTTGGCTCAGTTTTTCTTGTTATTTTTGTTTGTTTTCTTTTTATCATAGATTTTAAACTTTTATCAAGACTTTTAATACCTAAAGAGTTAAAAATTTTATTTTTGTATGCTTTGTTGTTTTGTTTTGTCTATTCAAATATTTACCATTAATTTATTTTTTACTTGGTTTTTTTTGTTTTTTAATTTTAATTTCCACATTATTTTTGTATGTCTAAAAATGATGCTTAAGTGTTTTCTAAATATTTATTATATGTAAATGTATGTATGCTTTTTCTTTGTGTATCGAACTAACCTTAATGCTGTTATTTTTTGTGTTTTGTTTTTTTTTTGCTCCAAAAATTTCAATTTATTTTTCTTACTTATTTTAATTTTCGTATGCGCCGTGTTTTTTGTTTTTCGAAATATTTTGACAATGTTTTTTTTATTTTCGTTAAGGCCGGGACAAAGAATTTTCAATGTGTTTTTTCGAGTTATAGCCGAGACAAATTTTTAGGGTAGTCAATTTTGTTTAGCTCCACTTCACTTTTGCATGCGTCTTTCATGTTTCGCTGTTACTCAGTTTTTTGCTTTTGGCGTTTTGGATTTTTTTCTTGAACAACACGATTTTTTGTGCCTTTATGCGTTTTCTATCCAGCACTACAAGCAGGTTTTTCTTCCAAGACTTAATTTGTTCTTTGCTTTTACGGAATTTGCAAACCATTTTTTGCACCTAAGTCGTCCATTTGAGTGTTTCGTTCACACATTCTCAAACTTTTTTCATTTTTATGTAGTTTTTGTGTTTTGCTTAAAAATTTGGCCTTACCTTAAATTTTACGAGATTTTTAAAGTTAGGCTTTATGTTTTCTTCCATAAGTTATTTGATGTTTAGTGAGTACAGTTTGCTTAACATTTAAATGAGAATTTTTTTAATTTTTATGCATTTTTTTTAATTTGATTTTCTTATGTTTTTCGCTTACATGATTTTCTTTTTAATGTAATACAATTTTTGCCATACTTTTTGCCACAATATGCAATTTTCTAAATTTTTTACTGCCAGTGAAAATTTTTTCCAAATTTTTGGTTTTTCGTTTTATGGTTTTTATTTGCAAGTATTTGGATTTGTGTTTTTTCTTGTTTGTATTATTTTTGGAGTGAATTTCTTGAAAGTAGTTTTTTGTCGTTTTTATTGTTGTTGTGCTTTTGGAGTGAAATTGAAATCATATGAATGGAAAATAAAATAATTATGTCGTTGTTGTTGCATTTGGTTTGGTTTTCACACGAGAAAAACCATAGGCTGATTAAAGTGAAAAGAAAAGGAAAACAATAATAATTATTTTATAATAAAATAAAGCAGCTGCATAGTTAAAAAATGCGTAAAAGTTTCAAAAATTCTATGGTACAAAATTTCTAAACTAAATTCCTATTTTTAACCAATTCCTCTTCTACAAATACATCCTTTCAATTTCCTCATCTTCCATTTACCAGTTAAGTGAGATTTACACAGCAGTTGTTTTGCGCTATTGTTCTTGTAATATAAAAAAAAAATTGGTTTTTGCAGTTTTTTCTATTTGTATTTCACCGATTTAAACTATTGCATTTTTGTATACACTTTGCATATTTAGTAAGTATTTCATCTCATCACTGTAAAAATTAGTAACTGAAGCGTTTTTTTATTAAAAATCTAACAACGTTAATTTTCTTTAACTATTTGCGGTTCGACTATTGCATTTGTAGTTGTAATTGTGACTGCTATTGTTTTTGGTTTTTGGTTTTTGTTACCTGTTGCTATTGTTTTTGTTAATTGCTATTGTTGTCTTGAGTTGTTGCTTTTATTTATTTATGTCTATTGATTTTTTATTCATATAAAAAATTATATTGTAAATACATTTTTACTGTTGTTTTCTTAATTTGCATTTTGCATTTTCGCATTCCAATTTGATTTTATTTTGTATTCTTGGCTATTGTTTATTGTAGTTTTGTGGTTATGTTGTTTGGTTTATTGTATAAAAATTGTAATAAAAAGATCTTTCCATCGTTATTGTACTATGTTTGTTTGTTTGTTGTGGTTGTTTTTTGTAGCTGCATCTGATCTGTGGCTAAAAACAAATAATTTCAAATTAAAAACAAACAAATATTAATTAAATATTTAATACACAAATAATAACATTTATTTGCATAATTTAAAGATACGAACAAAATACTTAAAACTTCATTAAAGCTTTAGAAACGAACCAGAGTCATGGAAAGCTTTTCAAAATTCATCTAATCAAGAGCACCTAAGCATTAGCAATGGAGGCGTTTCCGCACCTCAGCGCATGCCGAGGTAACGAGCGCATATCTAAAGGTGCTGGCCCAATGGAAACTGACGGTGCTTGCTTAGCTTCGATAACTGCCAAGAATGAGTGGAACAATACTAAGATATACGAAATGACGCCAAACGGCAACTTTGCTTGAAGCGCTTGAAGTACGACGAAGTTTCAAATAGCTCAATGTTCTATTTGCAGCGCTTTTGACATTGGGAATTTAACACCCCTGTTGCTAATTTATGTATTTTGATTTGGTTTAGCTTCGTTTGTGAATTTTAGTCAGATTATAGATACGTTGTTTATTTGCATTTGCTTTTCACAAATGTTTGAAGAAAATTTAATATCGACTATTGAAACGCAAAGATGTCTATGACATTCTTGAGCTGTACCTCGTTGCTTGTAAGCTTGCGCAAAGCTGAATGGTTTTGTCGATCTAAATATAATTCACGCACCCAAAACTTTCGTCGTTGGCGTGATTGGCGCCTTATCTTGTACATTTTTACTATTCGAAGAAAAATTCGCAATACGTTTTCAAAACTTCTAGTTAACATCATGAAAATACAAATACAAAAAATTCAAAAATTCAAATTTCAAGGTAATATTGAATATGATTACCATCTTTGTTTCTTTTTTCCTTTTACGAGGCATCTGATTGTTATCATAGCATTCAAAATGCCCATTTGGCCATACAAGTTTTCAAAGGCAAGCAGAGCAAGAATAGCAAGAAAAGCCAGGCTGTATTGGGCCATCACCTTAACATTAATCGACTTCGACTTATAAGACTTTTTTGATAAATAGCTAAATTTCCCAAGTCTTCCGAGATGACTTTCATGAAACGTTTAAATTAACTGATAGGCTCAATGCATAAATCTGAACTCCTTGGTTTATGGCGTGCAACTACTGGCTGTCTCATAGAGTGTCCTACAATTTATGCCGCTTTTACAAGCTTTGCTTGAATGACAAAAATACACTAAGAGATCGGTAATTAGCTGCGGAGACTCTATTACAATTTAAACAAAATTGTAAAGGAAAAACTTTTTACTTTCAATGCTCTGATTCAAAACTAGCAGCAAGACAATTGTCTAGCATTTCAAAACTTAAGCAAACCTAATAGTAATGATAGATGTCATCGGTGGTACTGCAATACGTTTTATGTCAGCTTTTTATTTATTTATTAATTCTGAAATCTTTTTATAGCTGTACGAAAATGATTGCGCCAATCGGTCAACCCTTCTAAGTCTTCGACCAATCAGTAGATAGTTTATAAATTTGAGTGGGGGAATTTGCAGGTGCGTTCAACTACAGATATTCAGAGCACTTCTTCAAAAAAATTAAAAGTGACATAGAACAAATTGTAGTATCACCAACTGAAGCATATAATCCGTAAAATATCCCTTCTATTGCACAAAATTATGTATGTATGTGTGACTCTCACTTTCTGATAAATAAACCAGTGAAATGCCTATCTAAGATTACGCATCTTAAATTAATTAATACACTTTAATAAAGAAATTGCTATTTAAGGCTAAAAAATTATTTGATAAACTATGGGCTAGTAGTGCTAGAAATTTGAATACATAACAAAATTTAATAAATTAATTTCTAATTAACATTTTAGAAAAACAGTCTATGTATGTAGGTATATATGCATCTGCATCTGCAAGTTCTCTGTTCCCTCTCACTCTCTCTCTCTCTGTACGCTCACTTCAATGTGCATGGATATGTATGTATATGGATTGGAATGCGCGATTGTATTGTTCACAGGGCTATCATAGGGGTGTTTAAGAAATTGATGACTTCACTGTTTTGTTTGTGGTGTTTGTAATTATTACGCATTTCCTTAATTCGGTTTGGACTAAACATAATTGAACTAAATTTAAATCAGTACCGGATTGTATACTAAGGTATTTGTTGTATTTTATGTGGTTTTCATATTTCTTACTTGCTGCTATATGGAAGTTGAAATTTGAAAAATGTGCTGCGTCTAACAGTAATTTATTGATTTTCAACTCATATAAATATGCTTTGTTTTATGTTCCTGTTTTTGCGCTGCTGCTGTTTATATTACTGTTGTTGTTGTTTTTGGGTTTGTTTTTAGTTTGGTTGATTGGTTGTTATTCTTGGTTTTGTTTTTGTTGTTGATTGTAAGGCGGTAATTGGAAATTATATAATATTGTATATATGTATTTATGCATGTATACACTTTCTTATTTTATTATTTTAAGTATATGTACGCAATTATTATGTACTAATTCACATACACACATACATATTGGGATGGCCCAAAAAAGTTGTTTTGTTTTCTTGATGAGAGTAGGTTAGTTCTAAGGCCAAAAAATTGAGACGCTAATTTTTTTATTATTGTTTTTTATTTAATATTTGGCCGTGCCAGCAGAGCTTTAAAATGTTCCATTAATTCTTATGGGAAAAAGTACACCTTTCAGTAAATTTGGTATAAAATACTTGCAAATCGATGTTATTTAATCTTCTCTTTTAATTTACTTTCAAAAATATTCAAAAAATGATACTCTATGTTTCTTTTAAAAAATAATAACTTAAACAAAGCACTGAAAACCTGAAAAAATTTTCAGAAAAAGTTTGCAATTTAAAATGAAAAACAGTAATATAAATTTTTAAATATAAACAAATATAATAAAAAAAAGTCTAAATAAAAATAAAATTTAAACATAAGTAAAAAATATATTGTACATTTTTTGTTTTTGACCTAAGAAAGTTTTAATAACAAAAGAATTTATTATTATTTTGTTTCTTTCACAAATTTCCAAAAAATTATGCTCTATGCTTCATTTAAAAAATAACAATTTAAACAAAGCCCTGAAAATCTACCAATTTTTTAAAACATTTAGCGAAATTTGAAATGCAAGAAATAATATAAGTTTTTAAATATAAATAAAAATAAAAAAAAAACAAATTTTAAATAAAACGTAAAATTTTGAATATAATTTTCTAAAAAGTAATAGTTTTTCTCAGACCTTCTATAAAGATAAATAAAATTTTTTTACGAAACTTAGTAAGTTGTTTTTATGAATTGAAGTAATATTGACCTAGTGGAAGCTGTGCATGCTGAATGTCAACAAATTGGGAGCTGGCCTTATATTCGAAAAATTCATAATAGTGATAGATGGAATGCGTTAGTCTGCGCTCTATGTTTCCACGAGCAACGGCTATATACTTCTATCGTTACATAATTTTTTTGTATTCAGTTTATTGTCAGGGAAATCAAAAAGAAAGAAATATTGTCCTAGGTATAAGCAATTTATACTAAATTTACGAAAGAACGCATTTTTCCTATGGGAATTGAATGACAATTTTCGATGCATTGGTGGCCCGGCAAAATATTAAATAAAACTGGTTTTTAAAAAAAATTGTCTCATTTACCCTGGCATAGTGCATAGCATCAATAATTTGTTTCTCTTTTTGGGTCAACCTAATGTATACATATATGTATGTATACATGTATGCATGTATGTAAAAAATAGAAGTAAAAAAAACTCTGTAAAAATTATAGCATCAAACATCATTAGCATTAGTTATGTAATTAATAAATAATCAATGAATTATTTCACGTTGGTACTATTGTTGCTATTTCCTGTCGGTCTTCACCCAAACATGCATACGTACACATTCCTGCTTTGCACTACTGCTCCTCTAGTGCACTTGTGCATGCAGTTTAGGTAGGTAGGTGTGTATGTATGCGTAGTAGCTACGCTGCTCTTTTCTATTTCCCTTCTTGCTTTGGGTTTTTTCTTTTGTTTTTGTTTTTTCTGTTTGTATGTACATAATGTAAATATGTATAATTATTTCTCTGCTATTTTTTTGTTTTGCTTTTGGTTCATTTTATTATAATATGTATTCTCGTTCCCAGCTGCTATTGGCAACTGGTTTGCACTATTTTAAAAAATAATTGTAAATTTTCTGTTTCTATTGCATTTACACGTATTTAGGTAAGTAAGTATGTATGCATGTATTTCTCTCAGTGTATGTTTCATTTATACATTTGCTGCTATTTTTATTTCTTTTGCTCTCTCGCTCTAGCTCTCGCTCTATCTCGTCTCCCTATGTTTCTTCCTTTTTTAGCTCTCACCTTCTGATTTATTGTATTCCCTGTCAATTTAATATTTATTTATATAAACAAAAATGTAACAAATCCCTTTTCTATGGTTAATCAGTTAATCGGTTAACCGTTTAATCGGTTATTGCTTGCTGCTGCTTTCACTCTCTTATTTTATGTTTCACTGCATTAAAAGTTTACTGTGGCCATTTTCTTTTAACTGTGTCTGCTTCTGTAACTGCCTAATAATGTCTCATTCTCACTCTCTTGTCACTTGATTTTTAAATTAAGTGATTTGGATGTGCAATAAATCCTCACTGCAATTCATATATTGGAAATATAACCGATTCTACCCTTAATTAATTATTCATTTAAGTGTATTTTATATAAGCGAATGCAATAAATTCTTAATTAAACTTAGTTCTACTACCATTTGCATTCTCCTTGCTCTCCCTGCTCATCTTCGCGGTCGCACTTCTCTCTTCTCTCTTCATTCTTTATTCAGCTTACTTAACTACGCTGCGCCTATACTTTAAAGATTAAACATTTAATAATTTAAACGGTTTTGTGGCTCTAAATTTTATAGCTGTTATTATTTTCCATGGCTGTTGTATTTCACGGTAACTTATGCGTAATAATAATAATAATAATAATAATAATAAGAGTTTAATAAAAAATTCGGTTCTATATAAGAAGTAAATACATATGTATGTAAGTATATATGTATGTATATTTTTTCACTGCTGCAGTTTTTATGATTTTCTGTGTTTGTTTTGCTATTTTTTTGGTTGCATTTATTTCAGTTTTCAAGCATTTGTTTGATTCTTTTGCTATTTTATTTTTTATGCATTGCATTCAATTTATTTGCTCTTCTGTAATTCACTGCCAGTTTGGTTTTTTTCTCACTGACGTTACTTTCGGTTCTATTATAGTTTTGTAGTATTTTTTTGTTTTGGTTTTTGCTTCTATTGTTTCTATTGTTGTTTTTGTTGTATGTAAGAAAAATCGCTCTGTAAAATATTTTCTGTACTATGCTGCTTCATTTTTTGTTGCTGTTTGTCTCTGATTTTTTGTTGCTGTTGTAGTTGTAGAAAAAAACATAAATCTTATACTCTGTTATATCGCACTGACAAACCAATAAATAATTGTAAAAATTACAGTTCTATGGCACATTGTTGCAGAGAAACTCTCACCGAAACTCTTCGTTTTGTGGTACTTTTTGGAGGCATTGGGTAATTTGCGGAGAAAAGCTAAATTTTCTCTTGAACTTACATAATTTGTTAAAAAAGAATTACATTTGCAAAGACGGGAACAAAGATGGAACTGCGGGCATTAAAAAGAAGATAACAAAAGATGGTGTAGTTTAGTGAAAAAGCCGATGATCACATTTTAAGCAACATTCATTTCCAAGATAAAGTTGGTGCCGATTGATGCTACCTTTCGACGAATAAAATTCGCCCTCGAACTCATTATCATGCAGGTATCTTTTCTAGGTCACGGGTAATTGGTGTGGGAAAATATATTTAACGAACTAACATCACTTGTTCAAAAACAAAAATAAGAAAATAATTATCTGAAGTAACTCAAGTACAAGAAAAGGCTATTGTGTTACCGCCAACTCTTAATGCGATAATGAATCTACAACGATTCAAAGTGCCCGGGGAACTGCTACTCTTCAAATTCTAAAAGGGGCTTCTAAAACCCTAAAACTTCATATTTCTAACTAAAAGTTTAATTTTTGTAATGTTTTCTTAGTACTTTATCTGTTTAATCTATCAAACTCCTTAAAACCATAACTCTTAACAGTCATTGGGCTAACATAGGAAAAATACTCTTCTAATCCAACCGCTAACCCACCAGCTCTCTCCACAAATTTTCTCCTACAAAAAATGTTTAATGACTGTTAACGCTGTTAACATGATGTTCACAAACGTAAGTAACCAGAACTGTCAGAGAAAAAATCGAGTAACGATTTGTGGATAGTTTTCAGCTTTTTATAGTAATTACAAGGAATTCTTAAAATTATGCGATGCAGTAGTTTTTTAGTAAAATCTCTAATGAAGAAAAATGAAGATATGTTACGTGAAATATACATTTTTCCTATAAAAAAAATTTTCATAATTTTTTCTTTATAATAATAATACTTTTTTTGAATTAATGATCACCTGTTTCTAAAAGTAAGAGTAAAAATAATTTAATTTTTACTCTAGCAACCAGCTAATAAGCTACAAAACGATGATACCTTCAGTGCAGGTTGAGGTAAAACGATTCAGTGACAAATACAGCCGTCGTTTGTCGAGCCACCCCAACGCGTTTATCAGCCTAGCATCTAATTCAGCCTAGCACCTACATACCGCGCCTCAAACAAGATACACCTCTTAAAACCATATAAAACATGGATGGTTTAATCTGGAGGGGAGATGTAACCCAGCCCCTGCGGTCCACAACGAACCCATTCCTATGTGCGATGCGGCTGCGAAACCTACCTATATAAAATATAAACAAAAAGAAATTATAAAATCAGCCTCGAAATGTCACGGCTCTCACTTCATGTTCAGTATGTTGTAAGGTATTTCTATTGCGAGCACGTGGTGAGCAAATCCATTAGGCGAACTTGGACTTCACCTATTTCGCGCTCTTCAAGATCGCCCCTTGTTAGCCTAAGTTATACAAATTTCTTAATGTTTAAATTAAAAACAGATTGCAATGAAAACAAATATATATATTTTTGTTTGCTCTCCGCTCTCCGCTTTCCACCTTTCCAATTTCCTCCGAAAAGTACCTTCGCTTGAAGGTTCAGTAGGACTTTCTCTCTATTTATTTTATTTATTTTATGGGTTTCATTGCTTATTGAGGCATTTGCTGTTGTTGTATTGTAGTTGTAATTGTAAAAATAAATATTGAAATTTACATACATATTTGTTGTTAATAATATATCGTTTATATGATTCAGTCATTTTGCTGATTTGTTTGATATCTTCATCGGCCGTTTCTATTGTTTCACTCTTTTTCTAAGCTATTTCTTTATTTAATTATAATTAATAAGTAATTTCCTGCTTTACTAATTTGATTTCGCGATTTTACAATAAAAACATGCTGCTCGGCTGTATTATTGCACAATTGGCTTACTTAACATCGTATTTTACATCAATTACAAGCAAAATATTTGGTTTTTTGTTTTTTTTTTTGTTTTTTAAATTTTATAAGTATTAGTTTTTAATTAATTTTTTCCCTCTGGATACCTATGTATTATATGTATGTATGTTTTATCATTCACATTTTGCGCTGTTTTACCAGACTATGGCTTTCAATGCTTGCTTCATGAGTGAATGCGATTAAATGATTTTAATTAAATACTTATGGAATACTAATGCTTGTGTTTTCAATAAAATATTATACACCATTAATATACATGTATGTATGCATGTATGTGTATATATATATATAATATATATATATTTTTGTATTAGGTAGTTTATTTGCGTGTTTGACGCTTAGCTTTAAAATACGGTTTTTGTTGTGGCAAATTTCCTCTTCACCTTAGTTTTGCTACATTGAATTTGAACTAAAATTTGGGCAAAAATAAAAGTAGTCTGTTTTTCATTTTAATTCAAATGTACAATATTGAAAATAAGTACGTATATTTTTGCATGTTTTCAATTGATTTAAAATATTTTCATTCTGTTAACAGCAAACAATTGAATTAATATTTTCTGTCTATTTTAGTTATTTCTATTTGCAGTTTTCGATTTATGCATTTTTTCATATTTGTTCAAACCTATTGTTGTTGTGTGGTTTTTATACGTAGTTGCTGTTGTTTTTGTAAGACTTTATTTATATATATATATTTTTATAAATTTAAATAGACTTAAGAACTATTATCACTATTGCAGAATTCGGCTGTATGTTTTGTTGTTGTTGTTTGGTTGGTTTGATCAAAATTAATTTATTTCTTTATTTAGAATTATTTGTTTGTTATTTGTGGCATTTCAAGAAAACAAAAAACAATTCGCTGTTCTATTATTTTTATGTCAGTCTAAACAGAATTCAAGTTTGATATAATAGAAAGTAATTTTAAATGTATATATATATATATATATAAGTTTTGTTTTTGGTAATTCCAGACATTGTTTTAAGAGTTTTACGCTTAGTTTAAATTTTTTGTGCAATTTATTTTTATAAATGCTTCACCATAAATTTGTATAGCGTGTTGTATTTGTATTTATTTTGTATTTAAGAAGAAAGGGTTTTTATGTTTTTGTAATTTTTTCCATTTTCCTAGAGGGTATTTTTGAGTTTGGCGCTTTTTTGTGAGAGTCAAACTGCTGACAAAAATAGGTGCACTTTGAGTTTGAAGTTTAGAGAGCATTCGTTAATTGCATGCCAGTGCCTTTTCGTGGTGTGATGAGTAAGCAATATTCGAGAAAGCTGCTTCTGCATTCAACATACAGATATCGGTAGCCACGACGAAGATCATGACAATATCTAAGCAGCCGCTATGGTGTGAGCTAGCAGTATGCGGAAAGAGTATAGAGCAGATTATGGAATTCTGCTACCTGGGTACCATAATTACATCGTCGAAAGAATTAACAGCCAAAGTAAACCACCACATGTATAAAGCAGCACGAATCTCTGGACGCCTACGCAAAGTAATATGGCGAAATAAACATTTAAGCTTCAAAGACAAAGTCCGAATTTAAAAAAACAGGCGTTTGACAAGAACTCACCTACGTAGTTGAAACTTGAGCAGATAACCAAGCAATGACCAAGGTTGAGGTGGCAATATTGCGAACAATCACCGGACATACTCGCAGGGGTCTTATGCGGAACGAAGAGATTCGAGGTATATGCGACACACAAGACATTGTTAGGTGCAGCCAAAGACTAAGAAGGGAGTGGAAAAATCACGTGCTATGCATGCCTGGCAAGAGGTTGGCTAAATCTGCAATGACGGGTAAACCAAGCACTGCGAGGCTACCCGGACGACCTCCGAAACGCTGGAATGAGTGTTGGACCTCCCGCTCTATCGAATATTGGCATTTATTTACTTATATCCACTTACAATATTTTTTATTTATGACCAAATAAATTGTATTTCTTGTATAAAATTGTTGATGAACAGGATTTAATCCTACAATAAAGAAGAAGAAGAAATTTTTGGGGAAACCTGGAATTGAAGTGAAAGTTTTTGGCCATATATAAATCGGAGGAAAGGTGCTCCCTCGCTCCAGTAACTCTCTCTATAGAGAGCCAACAAACTTGCAAATTATCTTATTTCCATTCACTCCGCTTTATTGTGGAAATTCGAGTAGCGAGAATTCGTATATAGTCCATGCGACATGCCATGTGAAAGCCTGAGATAGGTTAGGTTAGATTGAACGTGGCTGATCCTGTAGGTCGCAGATGTGGAGAGTTCAAGAACTTTATACAATATTTTGTCTTTAATACCTGGAATAGCCACTAACACTAACTGTTAAGCTAATTTCGGTACTTACGAATAGTCGCGCAGACCAAGAATAGATGAACTCTGGCAAGTGAGATAACTACATAGGTCTGGCCTAGAGTTAATGAAAACACAACTGGCTTATTATCCCAGGTGGCAGATCCCCGCATCCCCAGGTGGCGTATACGGGAATGCCTCACTGATATGGGTGATAGGAGAGAAATAGAATTTCAACATCGGGGGAGCCTATTATCCCAGGTGGTGGATATAGAAATGTCTCCCAGATATGTGTAGTAGCAGAGATACGAAATATCTCTCGCGGCCGACACCGGTCGAAGATGTAAACGTTGTTAAAAAAACTAGCTCTCATCAACATCTGATTTATCATATGAAATGCGGTCGAAAGCGGGTGTCTGCACTTGAAGCAAGCGGTTCGCTATAAAAATGGTGCTTACAGTCAGAACTGGATGCCTTAAGATGTATTCACTAGTGTTTTCACCACTGGCGTACGTGGAGTTACGCAGGGTTGGTAGTCTAGTAACACCAAAATATCCAAGAAACGGAGACTTCACTCTATGTTCCGATAAGGAGCGACACTAAATTGAAACGTTTTCTTAATATATTTTGTATTCAATTTATTTTCAAGGAAAAAAAATTAAAAAAAACCTTTGCCACACATCCTAATAAGAGAATATTCGTGTTTTCGGAGTGTGTGTCTCATCCGTTTCAACTTTCTTTCTCTAATTCCAATACAGAAGTGGGCACCTCATTAACCTCGACCGACCTTCCATTACATAGTGCAGTAATTGGTAGCATTACCGGGCACTGCCTAAACACATGGAACTCTAATGAACTCTGTCGCGGACGAAGTAGAAAGCGTTGAACATTGATTAACTCTTACTTTTTATGATATCTGGGAGACTTAGAATCTGCACTCATCTACAATATTTAATCGTTCATTAGAGAGGTGTAGTGGTTTCACCACATTGGGTATCAGGGGAGGGATTTGAGCAAACATTAATGATAGGTATCACAATGGGCCTCCAGGCTTAATTTGAACATTCAACACTCTTATGGAGATTGGCAAGCGCCGCAGCTAAACCTAATCTAGACACCTTAAGAGTAGCATGTTTATGGTGAGCGCTTGGAGAACGAATGGCAAGGAACAAGAAACACCTTTCAAATTTAGTTTAGTTCACAACTCGAACGACTGCTTTGAAACCCGCTAGCACGGCCTGTCAAATGGAATGCCTTATAAAGCTCTTGTGGTTAATGGCTGATGCTGTGGATTCCTTCAGTAGGCGGTGACATTTAGAAAATCTCAACAAGTGGCTGCTTAATTGCGATGATAAAATTAACTATAGCTGCCAAGGCGGATTTATTACAGATGATGGCATTCGCCCAGCAGATTTGTTCGCCATAGATATGAATAACGTCGAAATTATTTGTTTTGCTTACAACTGTGCGAAATATTACAAAAACAAAAAAAAAACATGAAAGCGTATTGGGCTTGAAAAAAGTTAAGCGGGGTAAAGGACCCTTTTTTGGCGTTCCTGGGGTAACCGAAATGGCAAGTATGGAGGAGCGCATGCTGATTTGGACGTGATGGAATTCATCACCATCACCTGTAATGTAGTGACAGTCAAGCTGTACTGAAAACCCTTGCTAAACCACGCTGCTCTTCGTAGTTAGTCGGTGAATGTAAGATAAAACTGAACAGTGTTGCAAAACCCAACAAAGTTAGTCTCATTTGGGTGCCTGGACATTGTGGTATTACAGGGAACGAGTTAGCCGATAAACAGGCTAATGAAGACTCTGCAAGTATGCCACTAGGCCCTGAACCCTTTCTAGGTATCAATTCCACATTGATCCAACTATGGATTGACGACTTCATGAGGACTACTCATAGAGGAGGTTGGTCTGGGTTGAACTCGTGCAGAGTAGCCAAGTGCTTTGTGAAAGAACCAAACAGGAAAATAGCTAGCTTTCTCCTAAAACTCTGCAAAAAGGACTTGACAGTGCTGGTGGGCGTAATCACAGGGCACAACGCCTGTGGTCAGCATATGGCTACCATGGGGGTCGTCGACAGCCCGATATGCCTATCCTGTCTTGAGGTTGACGAAACTGCAGAGCACTTTCTCTGTAGCTATTCGGCGTTTTCCAGATTCAGACTTTGGATATTGGGTTGCGATATACTGAGTATGGATAAAGTTCATACTTTTCCTCTTCCGGATCTCTTAATATTCATCAATGAATCCGAGAGATTTGTGGAAGAGTGACCTCAAACTAATTTATCCGTCTTACCACCCACATTTTATCTTTCCTATCTCTATTCTTTCTACTGAAATCTAGCCGGTTGTAGTACAATGGTCTCCTGACTGAGTGCTTGGACTTGTCCAACCCCCCACAAATCTAATCTATTCTAATCTAATCACCTGTAATAAATTTGCCTTGGTAGCTGCTTTGCTGCATTAACAGCGAAGAGTTCGAACGCAACTCGTAAACATTTTTGGCTGCCAAAATATTAGAATTTATTGCATGCGCGTGTATAAAAGTTCAGCAGCTTTTTCAACTCTCAAATTCACAAAAAAGCGCTTCTGCGAGTCATAACTGTGTGGTTGTTCTCAGTATTCAATATTTTAAGTATTTCAATTTTGTATGGCCAGTTTGGAGTTGAATTATATGTTATATTTTAATTTCTTATTTTTTTTTTTGTATTTTTGAATTCTGGTTTTGCCTCTGCATTAATTATTTATGTACGTAATTGTTTCACACTTACGACTTAGGTATTCATACACACACATTTTTCTTTTTTAATATAATATATTTTAATGCTTAGGATGCTTACTATATTTACTTGCTTTCCATTTTCTGCTTGTTTTTGTTTTTCTTACTTTTTTTAATAAAGACTTATCTATAATTGTGGGTTTCACATTATTTTTCTTTATTATTAAATTTTTGTTGAATTTTTTTATAGTATTAATTTTTATTTATTATTTATTATGGGCGTGCATTCGGTGGCAAACGCTTATGCTAGCTCGCTCACTGCTGCTTCTTCTTCTTCTTCACTCATTTTACATATTGCAATTATTTATTTATTGTATGTAAGTAAGAACGAAAAATTGTTGCTATTTATTTATAAATTATTTGTACTCTTGGTTTGTAAATTGGGCTATTGTTTCTTTTCTGTTTGTTTGCTTGATTTATTATTTGTTGCTTTTATATAATTGATTGGTACTCTTATTGTTGTTGCTATTTATTTAATTACTTTAATTACAATAACATATTTTTCGGTTGTAGTTGTGATATTTTTAACAGTTTTCTTGTTGCATAGCGAATTGTTTAAAATAGTTTTGAACTTTTGTTGTTGTTGTTGTTGTTGTTGTTAGCTATTTTACACAATTCCAAGTTGTATGCGTGACCTTTTGTTGCTGTTGCTTCTCTGTTACATGGAGTTTTTCGCCGCATTCAAAAGCTCTGTTGGGCCAGCGCGCAGGCAGTGCGCAGTGCTGTGAAGCTTGAAATCGGCAGATTTTAGCTAAGCGAGAATCGAAACGCCAGCAGTTGTTTCAGCACTTGGCTGGGCTTTCGAAATTAGTAAAACATTATGCGCTGAAAGACTGCTTTGAAAATAGCGCGCACCACGTACCACGTGATGCATTTCATTGTTTTTGCGATTCCAGCTTAGGAATTTCTGGAAAATACAACACTTTCGTTTTGCCCAACAAAGCTTTTGAAGCGTTAATTGTTTGTTAATTTTCTGTTTCATTTGAAGTGCTATTTTCGCTGGTTTATTGCGTTTGAAATGAGAATGCAAGTAGCCAAAAATTAATATTGAGCTATTTCGTTTTTTTGTTTTGAGATTTTGAGATTTTGAATTTTGCTGTGGTTATGTTGCTTGTGTTGGTTTGCCTTTGAAGAAGTCGCCATAATAAATACCTATTCAAATATTTGTTATTTAATATTATTATTCATTTCATAAGTTTTTTCTTTAAATATTTTTCATTAAATGTTTATGCATTTAACTTGCATTTTTTTGTTTAGTGAAAACCCCTCTTTTTGATTAAGGTTATGCCCGTATTTTTTCTAAAGTAAAGTCTGGTTTTGGGCGCTAAATTGTTTACCTGAAACGAATTTGCTACGCAATACTGCTTTCTTCGTCTCGCTTACACTTCAGCGGTAAACAACGCGCGTATAAGTCAATATTGGGAGAAAATTGTAAAGCTTAGCGGCGCTTTCGCTGCGCATTTCGACGCGTCAAAGCTGTTTGTGTGAGCTTCGCAGCTCTCGTTGGATCGGCGCACAGTTTACCAGTGCATAAATAATTTACAACGAAAATGCTTTGCTCGTTGTTTGTTACTTTTAGTTATATTTACTAGCATTTCGAGTCATATTTTCAACTTTTATTTTACTTCATTGCTATTTTTAATCTGCCAGTTTTTTTTTTTGAAATTTTTAATTGTTAAGTTTACTTAACTGCTTTTGTTCGGTACAGTCATTTCCTTTAAATTTACATCATTTACTTTTGATTTTTGGTCACTTCTGGAAAATTGTTTAAATTTTTGGAGCGTTCGTATAACTTTAATTGAAATTGGTTTCTGTTCTTACACTTCTTCTTTCGTATTTAATAAACAAGAAAGTGGCTAACATGCGATTTTTACAATTTCTACTTACAAGTCGTATAATTTTCGTATGCTTTTTATGATTTTATTTCATAAACTTATTTTTGCATTATATTTTCCCGCTGTGCTTTGTCGTTTATGATTACTGTGACGCGTGCACAGTGGCGCGTTTGTTCGGTTAGTTGATGAATGTTAATATGTACAGTCAAGTTGGTATAGTAAAAAATGTGTTTTATGTGTCAGAAAGTTACTTTAAAAAAAATAAATAAAATGAAATAAAAAAATAAATTGGCTTCATAAATTTCAAGCTGCAAAACTCTTCGCTATACTGACAAAAAAAAAAAAAATTTAGTATATTTTATTTAAAAAAAGTTGCAAGAATTCTCATCAAGAACATTTTTGGAAACAAAATTTTTTCTATTTTGGAGCATTTTGTGTAAAATTTTGCATATACTTGCCTACTGTGGGAATTTTTGTTTTTGCTTTCTTTTTATACACCAAATTTGTTTACTGTTTAATTTCTTACATCACCTCACTAATGCCTAATATGTTTTTGCGGTTCTACAAAAATTTTGATTAATCTTAATTTTGGTTTAGCGCCTAAATTTAATTGATAGTTTCGCTTGCTACTTCCACCTAAATTTCGTTAATTTTGAGACCATAATAGTTTTTGTAACTTGTTTCTTATTCCTTTAATTTTTTTCTAAAGACATTTACAAAAGTTTTATAGATTAATTTTACAGCGTGTGCTTGTGCCTTGCTCGTTTGTTTTTTTTTTTTGTTGCTTTTTGATGTTTTCATTTTTGCTTGATTTGTTTACTTAAATTTCTTTTTCATTATCACAGTGACATTCAGTCTAAGTTTTGCTTTCATTAGAATTATAGCATGAAGTGCTATATAATTTTTCATCCCCTGCACTGCTCCGCTGCGCCTACGATTTTTTCTTATAACTTTTTTAAAATAACAATTAAAAACTACTCATTTCTAAATTTAAAGCCAAACGTTTTTGAATTAACAATTTCGTTTCTTTTTTTATATAATTTTTAGTAGTGCTAAGCCAAATATGTTTTTTTTTGGAATTTTTAATTTACATACATAATTTCTAGGCATATTTTTTTGAACAAAATTTCTCTAAAACCACCAACTTCAATTAAGGCCTAAAATAGTTGCTTGCTTCATGTTTCTGCCAAAGTGCCGTTCGAAAATGTTCCTTCCTTCTTCTTGAACTTTGCAATTTTCAACGCATATAGCAAATCATGCTTGTAGTTTGATAATTCCAATGAAAGCATTGTTTTTGGTTTTTAGGTATTTTATATTTTTATATTTTTCCAACACTAAACGCCAAACAGTAGATTCTAAATTTATTTATTTGTCGCCAAAAAAAGTCTAAGCCGAAAGTTTAGTAGTTAATTTTGTTTTTTTTTTAGTTCTTGTTAATTTAGATTTTTTATATTTATTAAGTGTGGGCCTAAAAATAATCAAAATTTTGTCTAAGTTTGTTTTTGTTTGTTTTATAAAACCTTAAAATCCAAAACAATTTATACTTTTTCTTCACTATATTTTATTTCCATTCATTACTTATCCCTCACGTTTGCTTTAACTATAAAACTTTTGCACATCATTTTTCCATGTCGAAATTCATTCAAATACCTAAACTCAACACTTTTCCCTTCCAATTGCTATTCCTTATACATATTTATTTATTTACAAGTTCATTTTTGCCAAATATTTAATAATTTCATTCTAAGCCAAAATAGTCATTCGTTATTTCGCAAGCCATATCCCGCTGTCATCATTCCTATCTAACCCCGTATTGGGATCTATTCGGTGCCAACCGATGCCTATCACAAACAGACGCCTTCATATTTTACCAAAAGTTTTGTTTTAATGAATGGAAAATTCATATTTAATGGACTTGTGAATAATAGCCGAACATTTGTGCTCCTTTTCGAATATAAAATTTCTAAGAAAATAAAATGAACAATTGCAGTGTGAGTGGCGATAAATGCGCGAACGTGGAATGGATATAAGCAAGATTTCTCACAATAATTCAAGCTAGAAAAGAAGAATAAAGGCGTAAAAACGCATGTGCAGAAATAAAAACGCAATAAAATACTTTTACTACAAAGAAATATTAGGTATAATAACAAGGGATCTACAAGCTTTGTAATAAATGAACTGAAAGTGCATGTGAATGGTCGAATATTTGCGAGAAAGTTCGCAGCCGTTGGTCGATGTGAAAGGCATTTTGCCTCAGTAGAAAGGATGTGAGAATAAAACAAAATAAGAGAAGCTTGCAGGCGATTTTTAGAGTAATTTTATAGAAAATTCATCAAATATTATGCAAAGCTTACACGAAAATGTTTGAAAAAAACATTTAAAATTTTCAAAACATGAGTCACCAGTCAACCTCTTATGAGTAACGGTTTGAAAATAAAGCAAAAATAAAAGTATGCCACAGTATGCATACTATAAATTAGGAAAAATTCAGGAATAAGTAAATAAATACTCAGATTTATATGAATACAGGTTGAAGATTCTTGACTTAATTGATAAAAACTCAGAGAAAAGTGCGTCCTTTGCATAACAACACTAGGGCATATCATAAATGAGCCTTTCACAAAAGCATTTATTTATGTATTTATTTATAATTTATAAAACAAACAAAAATTTTTTATATGAATACATGAACGCAGCACTGGCTAATAATTAAAAAACGCTGGTGAAACAAGTTTGAAGAACAAAAATATCGAATCTCAGGTGAAGCTTTTATATTACAAAAAACGCAGAGATGACTGACAGTGACCAAAAACGCAGAGAAAGCGAAATCACTCACAAAGCTTTTAGTATTAACATTTGCATGAAAATTCTATTAAAAATATGAGCCAAGTTTGAGCAGCAAACAAGAGATGGCTAATGAAAAAGTTTCAACTTTTTATGATAGATTGAAAAGTAGTTGAAAGCTCTTTTGAAAGCGCAGTGAAAGCTTTCGTTTACTCGATTTAGCTGAGTTTAAGAAAGTGCGCCATTATCTTCTTTTTCGTGCCAACCGGCGCCATGAAAATATGAAAGCGCAACGAAAGCTTCATATATATAATTGGCGCTTACATCATTTGTTATTTCTTTAGCAGAGCTTTCCCTCCTAACTGAGTTGGGCGCCTTGGTTTAGCTCCACAAATGGAGGGATCTACAACTTTCCGCCGCCTCTGAACGGCTGATAGATTTTTATGAGGAAACGTTTCATTGCTGAAATGCACTCGGAAGTTTGACATTGCCCACTGAAGGGCGACCGCAATTAGAAAAAAAATTATTCTATCATTTGCGGTTTCAGGTCAGAGAGTCATAATAAAATGATGAAATGACCTCTAAAAGTCGCTCATTAGACTAAAATGTGTACTTAATTTTTACTTAGTAAGGCAAAGTAAATTAAAAACTTCGAAAGCGTTTTTCTGGAATTCTGGACTTTTTTTCTTGTTATGAGTGAGTTAAAGAAATGAGAAAGTTTAAGAAAAACGATAAGCATTCAAAAAAAATTAATGAAGTAATTGTAAAAAATAGCAAATGAAAGCTCCCGTGAAAGCACTGAGAGAACTTAAACGTAAAACATGAAATTATTGAAATTCAGATATTTGTTTTCTTCAATTGGTTTTGTTTTTAATAAGGTCTTGAAAGCTTTAATAAAAATATAAACAAGTGGGACGTGTTTAAAACTTAAATGAATATGCAAGCGAAGATATTTGCTAAAATTGTCGCTTTAAATGAAGGCGCTCCACGATAAAAGGGAACGCAACTTTGCAGTTTTGTGAAAGCTTTAGAAAAGCTTAAGCTACTTTTGAAAAGCGAACACAAGCAAATTAAAATTTTTGTTTCTTCAAAAAATATGTTTTTATAAGACTATAGCGAAAGCTTCAGAAAAGCTTAAGCCACTTTTAAAAAGCGAACACAAGTAAATGAACATTTTTTTTCTCAAAAAAAAAAAACAAAAATAGTTTTTAACAGACTATACTGAAAGCGTCGCACACTTATCGCTCACATACATCTGTTCTTTTTCGAATAGGCGGGTCTACTACATCTGCATATACTTAGCGTCACATTTTCGGTGCAAGTTTAAATAAATCGTTTGCAGCAGCCCAAGTTGAAAAATCGAATTTGCTTAATTTTGTGTGAAAATTAAAATCTTTTTAAAACTAAAAAAAACAAACACAAAACATTCAAAAAATTTATATATATTTTTATTTAAAAGTATGTATAATATTTTTTTTCTCATCAGCGAACATTTGTAAGATGCAAGTTGATTTACTTTAAAACTTAACTAACTAAAAAAATAAACAAGAAAAATTATAAGTTCATTTCATTACAACGTCACATTGCATATACATACATATGCACGTATGTATGTATGCATGTATGCGTGTATGTATGTATATATATATATATAGTAGATATATAGATTTTCAATATTGTATTTTATATGTATGTATGTACGTTTAATAAGGTTTTTGTGTGTGTGTGCTGGTGTTGTTTGCTTTCGTACGTATATGCTGCTTTAAATTATAAATAGTTTTGCAAGAAATCATTACTTTGCTCATTAGGAAACATATTTACTTAATTTTTTTTTTTTTTGCTTTGTAATAATTTAACAATTATAAATGCTTTTAAAATATAAAATAATAAAATTATATTATACAAAATCGAACTCGAATTCATATACGTTTTTGTTTTTCCATTTAATACAAAAAATAAGGCATACAAATTTATTCACACTTAACGAAATTCTTGAATTATTTTTACAATACAATTAAAAAATCTCTCTCACTTGCTGCCAGGGGAAAAACTTAGCGCACCCACACGAAAAGTCTTTGAAATCACACGCTCGCTTGTCTGCAAAAGCGCGAACCTGTTTTTTGCGCATTAGTTTTTTTTTGTTTGTTTAAATATTTGCAATATAGTTTTGGCCAACTCGTGTCACATGGCATTACCAGGTAATGCCTTACATCATCACTTCAACGCTTTGCATTGTTAACATATCGATTATGTATGTTTGCTGCTTTTATGGCACCTAACGAGTTATATTTCCCGTGAAATATGCGCACAAAAAATCAAAAGTTTTCGCGCTTTTAGTAAGCAAGGAATTTAAGAAAAAAAAAACGTGCTAAGCACTTCCAATAAATTTTTCTTAAGGGACATATTCAAAGTGACTTTTTCTAGTGTGGCTGCACGCTATAGGGAGTATACAAGTAAACACAGCATAAAATTACAAAACTTAAACAGCAATGAAAAAAATATTAAATAATTTACAATTGGGAAGACATTTGCTTATACGCATTTTTCACGCTTTAAATAAGTATTTTTCAAATGTTTGTTAATAAATAAAAATTAAAACAAATAAAAGGAGTTAAAGGCATTTATCAAAATAAGGCATGAAAAATCAAATCACATTTTGCTGTGAAAAAATATTACATTAATATTAGTTACGTGGTAATAAGAAAAACTATTTTGCTTGCGCACAACGACGTTAACGAAAAAATTATAATTGCATACTCATTTGTGACAAACTAAAATGTATTTATAAAAAATTGTTTTTTTTTCTCTTTTTTTTTATAAAATAATATATCAAATTTTAATTTAAAATAAAGTATCAAGTTCAAGTTAAATTTAACATAAAGTAAAAGTCATTTTTTCGACACTTTCTTCATGCTCATCACTTTGCTGCAACACTCAGCTATGCTCAGCTGCCGCTGTTGCCGCTCTTTCTTCTTTTTGTTCTTCCTCTAGCGCGCCTAGTACGACTTCAACTTGCGCGCTCAAAATCTTACTTCATTCCTTAACGTACATATGTTTGTATGTATGCTTGTGAGTCGTTAACATAGTAAACCATAAAAGTATTAAAGTATTTCTTGTATGTCTACAATTATTTTAAAAATTTTTATATCACTTAAGCGAAAAACTATGCGAACGTATTTGCTTTTAAAACTAAATTTAATTAATTTTTTATCTTGCCTTGCCTTTTAAAACCAGTTTTTTAATACGAGTAGTGTAAGTTGAAGAAAACAAAAGGCATATGCGTAGGTATGTATACATGTGTGTGTAGGTGTGACTATTGTTTGAACGTGTTTTTAATGCCATTGTTGGAAGAACAATAGAAATGAGGAAAAACCGAACTACACAATTCATAGTAGCTGTATGTGATTTTCCGCTAAATAAAACTAGACGTCTACGATTTGAGTTAATGCCCAATTTTAGATAGCTAAGTAGCTGAAATGGTTTAAGTACCACTCTGGCACACCCCACGTAGCTTTAAACCGCCGTTTTGATAGCGTTATGCGACCTCTAACAGGCAAATATCTACAGCCAGCCAGAGCTGTTGAGGTAATGGGAAAGATTGATGCGACTTAGCTCGGCGCACTGCCCCAGGCAGTCGAAGAAAGTAGCACTCAGCGACACTAATCGTCTCCCTGCGAAACCCGGACATCTACAGAGGCAGTGCTCAACAGTCTCCTGCTCTGAAAGGTCCTCACAGCCTCTGCAATGGTGGCTAAATGGTAAGCCTAGCTGTTTTTAGATACATTTTCTCAGATTTTAGATGAAAAGATTTTTTATCTAACTGGTAACTGCTAACTAGACCTTCAAGTCGTCTTCATCTCGTTTGACTGTAAAAAGCTATATCCTTGTTTTTTAAGTCAGCTCTGTTTACTGCTTCGAAAACCAGTAATTGCTTTTGTTTTAAAATCAGCAAATTTTAAAAATTGCATGAGAATCGCACCAAAGGCTTAACTATTGCTAATTTCATATTTTTATTCAAGTGCTAGTGCTGAGCTGGGCTGATACTAAAAAATTTCGACTCGATTTCCGGCGTTTACATTCTTTTTTAGGTATTTGACCGAGCTTCTCTTCCAATTTTTGGCGCACTTGTTGATCTAGTCCTACATGCGGAGGCGCCTACAGTTTTCAGACTTTTTGGATTTGAAGTCATTCCTAGAAGAGAGCTGCATTTTTTCATTGTGTGTGTTTACCTATAGTAGTTGATTCAAAATGCCGACTAAATATTCGCGGCCGACCGACTATCTGCGACTTGTCATTAAGCAGCTATTAGCTAATTGGACTGATAACTTTCTATAAGCGAAGCACATGGAAAAGGTAGGCATTTCACACATTGCACTCTGCTTAGCATGTGGAGAGGAGGATGAGACGACTATTTTCTGTGCATCTGCCTGGCCTTCGCTCGAATTATGCTTAAGGCCTTTGGCACTGATGTTAAGAAACGACCACCGTAGCTCCTTGGCACCACAAGATCTATTCAGATTTGTTCGAACGTCGGAAAAGTTTTAAAGAGAAGAACAAGCAAGACTGGATGCAATGCTAGTTTGCACTAACTCGTTCGAAATTACGTTAATTTGCTTGATCTTTTGGAGCAGTTCGAGAAATTGCAATTTAAGAATCTTTTAACTAAATAATTATTTCTTAATAACATATCAATATTGACATTACAATCCGGAGCGGACCATTGCCTTTTCAACAATACCATTATTCATCGACGGCCCGCTTCGGCTCTGTGTTGTGAGATTCTCATTTTACGTATGTCGTCTTTCTTGTACATCTGCAGCTTTTGTTCCTTTGATATCAATGAAGACTTCACAAATTTGATATGGTCAAATACGGTCATAAGAATGCATCCTTATTTATGCTCAGTACTACGCCTAAGTATATAAGGTGTTTCGTAGTATCAGGCCAGCTACTACCCGTGTTTGACAACAAATACGATCCATATGTTACTGACAAAACTAACCAATAAGCAAATCAGCTGTTCTCTAATCCGCGTAACAAGCGTCTGTCACGCTACAATTTTCATCAGAATTAACTGCGCCGGTAAACCCGATTACGCCGCCGTCTGCCTAGGCTATTACAGTGTTTATTTATGCCACAGATATCGCTTCTCTCTCCTCTTAGGTGCAATGCGGTGTTGAAGCCAAATTGCTATTAAAAAAATTCGAACAGAGATCAATTCTAGGTAAGCAGTTAGTCTTCTTGCGGTCATGTGGACCTTGAAAATGTTGTTGTTAAGCTGGCCAAATATACTGGAAGAACTACATCGCCCAAAGGCTTGTGAGATCGTGGTAATGCCGCTCAGCTGCTCACATACGACACCACTACTTGCACTACTTTATTATTGGCATTTCGGTTTTTCCTTTTGTTAGCCTGTTTTTTTGTTGTTTCAATCAACTATTTCATATTGTCTATTATTTGGTTATGTAATTTCCGGTTGTATGGATTTTTTACTGTTACCTTTTAAATGTATTCAATTTGTTTTTCCGTCTCTTAATGCTTTGAAGGAGTTTAGAGTCCTTTTCGAAAAGACTGGCGCACGCTGTAAATGGCATGCTTTATTGTTGTTGTTATGGTTTAAACTACACATTATATGCAAGTATGTAAGTATGTAAGTCAGGCATACAAATCAACGCATTTTACTCATAAATGTATGCTCATAAATGAATGTATGTGTGTGGGTGTGGCGCGAGTGGTGAAAATGTTTAAGAGTAGTTGAGTGTGTGAGCGTGTTTATATGAAAAATAATATTGTTTGTATGTATACATATAAGTAGTAGTAATGATAGAGAATTATAATAAAATTAAAAGCTACTTTTCACTTGCTCTGCTGTTACTTCACACGCTTTTATGCTTTAAACTTAGTTTTCGCTTACAAAATTAAAAATATTAGAAATTATAGTTATTTTATATATGTATATGTAGTAGTAATTACATATAAGCAGGCCCGTATAGGAGAAACATTTGCTTAGATTTTCATTGAATATATTTTGCATATTTGCAGCAATTTTCGTTAACATTTCTTGCTGTTCAAAATAAAATTAAATCAAAAGTGGTTTACAATAGAAAAAAAACAAGTGTTCTGTTTGTCATTGCAGAATTGTTCGTTCACACAGTACGCACGGTCGTAAATATGTAGCATTAAAAATAGTAGTATAAGTATAAAACGGTAATTGGTAGTGGTAGTATGCAGATACGCCTAATACACACAAGAATTTAGTGCTCTTTACGGTACAATTATTCAGACGCATTTTTTGTATTTTAGTTACTTGCTTTTTGTGATTTTCTGATTTTCAAACTACACTCCGCTTTGCCTTTTCATGCGTTACTGTTATTATAAATACACAACTAAGATTAAAATGTATTTTCTTTCGCATTTGAAACCATTCAACGTAAATGATAAGTATGTATGTACGCATGCGTTTGTGTGGTAGTATTTAAAAACAGAAGTAGGCGTGTACGCTTTGTTGGCTTAATTTGGCAACATTATACATACATCCATATGCAGATATCGTATGTGTATGCGTGTGAATACAGTTTTGTGTAATCTAGCGAAATCAGCGCTCAACAGTGCACTCCACTGGAGTAACGGAAATTGCGTGAGTGACTGAGTAGGTGTTACAATAATTTGCGTGTTTTTGCTGCTATTTGCGTAGTTTAGTAGGTGTACCGTTATTGCAAGTTAAATTTATTTTTTAATTTTTAGCATTATTCGTTTTTATGTGCTCATTTAAATTTATTTTCAATATTGTTGTTTTTTTTTTTTTGTTTGTTAGTTGTTGTATTTTTGTTGGCTTCTCAGTTATATGTACTCAAATTCATCATATAATTAGGCTGCTGCTTGATGACATCATAGAGATCCGAATATTGAGTGTATGTGGGGATGTATAGGAATAGCGTGTGACAGTGTGTGTGGTGGTGGTGGTGGCGGTGGCTGCACTCCTAGTGCGCCGCCGCCTCCTCCGCCGCTATGCGCTGGCGGCAGATGTGTTGGCGGTCCACAGATGCTCGCGCCGCCGCCCACATGTGAGGCCTGATGCGCCTGCACTGGATGATGCGCTACGGCCGCTGCAGCTGCTGCCGCCGCTGCTGCGGTGGCGCTGGGCAGCGGTGCTACTGGTGGCAATGTTATGGAAAGTGTAACTGTTTGTGGCGGTGAAAGGCCATGTTGTGCATGCTGTTGTTGTTGTTGCTGCTGCTGCTGCTGCTGCTGGTGTTGATGTTGCTGTTGTTGTTGCTGCTGCTGTTGGTGTTGCTGTGCCGCCGCGCTATTATTGCTTGCACTTGCCGTTGTGGGCACCACTACTCCGCCACTCTGCGCTGCCACATTGTTAGCTGCTGCTGCTGCCGCCACAGCTGCTGCGGCGGCTGCGGCTGCCGTCGTTGTGGTGGGATGTCACTGAGCCACCACCGATGTGGGCGTATTTTGTTGCACCACCACCCCTGGCGCCACCGAGTTCGGCACCGTCACATTTACTGGCGGCTGTGTAGCCGCTCCGCCACTATGCGCCGCTGTGGGCTGTCCCTGCGTTTGAAACGCCTGCTGGAATGGCGGTCCATAACACTGCGGGAAGTACAGCTCATTCTTGACCACAGACTGTTGTATGGCCGCATTTTGCGCGGCCGCCATGGCGCGTGGCAATATATTCGCTTTGTTATCGCCACCGCCCGCAGCCGGATTGTTATTGTTGAGGAATTGTTGTGCCGCATTCTTGGTTTCGTTCATCAAATGATTGGCGGCGGCTGCGGCTGCGGCAGCAGATGCCGCTGCACTGGCGACATGACTGTTGGCATTCGGATTGTTGACGTTGGCGCCATTCGGATTATTCGCGTTAGTTTGGCGACGCGCTTTTGTTGTATTCGGATTCATGTGGTTGTCGATGTGTTTGGTCACTTCGTTTTCGGTGGCGAAGCGCCGTCGGCAGTTCGGCATCGGACAACAGAACGGTCGATCGCCCTGTGAATGCAAGGGGAAGGAGATTAGCGAGGAGTTGGGTAAGAAAGAAGTAAAATAAAATTATGTAGGAGATCTGAGAAATGCTTGAGGTATTTCATACAAGTAATCGACGTGGAAATTATTTTTATCGAAAAATTACATCTTATCTAAACAACTGTGGTGGGTATGAGGTGAAATATAAACTCCAAAATGTGTCTATGCCTTTCTTTTTGTCAAATCTACAAGTTTACAACTACCTGGTGCGTGCGTGTATGCTGATCCAGTATGGCCTTCTGTCGGAAATCTTTGCCGCATTGCGCGCATTTGTATGGCTTCTCGCCGGTGTGAATACGAATATGCTGCAGCGGTTAAAAAAATATGAAATTTATAAGTAGAACAATAATTTATTAATGAATGCATTTAAAAAGGTGCAAGGTCGGTGCCAAACGCTCACCTGATTCAGTATGGTACGTTGTCGGAAGAAACGCGGACAATACAAACAACCGAACGGTTTCTCGTTCGTATGTATTCGTAAATGTTGCGTTAGGTGCGACTGCTGACGGAAGCGTTTGCCGCATTCAGGGCATGGATACGGACGCGATTCGATGTGTATGCAGCCGTGTTGGAGCAGTGTTGTCTTCTGCTTGAATTCCTTGTCACAGATGGGACAACGTACGTAGAGTGGCATATTGGCTGGTCGTACCCCGATATGCTGCAGCACATCAGGCAATATCTTTTGCCCTGGATATGTATGTTGTATATGAAAATTGGAAGAAAACGCATGAATCAACAACATAAAATTTGATGCAATAATAAAAAATAAAACCAATGAATTAAATAAATTTATTTAGTTATATAAAATTAAAACCAAATGTAGCAACGGTTTGGAAAAATAAGCAAAACAAGTAGGAATGCCTTTCTCTGGTAAAATATGGAGCTTTGCTTAGAGAAATCCGAGCAATTCGCTAAACGCGTCCTAGAATTTAATGGCATCTTAACCAGGCTCACTTCTTCATCAACACTCGACGCAATCTTGCACTACACATACAAACATACCTCCGTTAGGAACTCTACTTACGGAACATTTGGGACACAATAAATCTTTCAGCTCGCAGCACTAAATCACTTTATAATACTGAACATTTACCCGAGAAAACGAATGAGCAGAAAAATACGTCTGAAGATATGTAACTTTGCTCCTTTTACTCTTCACAGAGCTTCCGTATTAATCACGCTTTGATTTTTTGAAAAAAAAAATTATGTTTTTTTTTTTATTTTTCTTATTTTTTGTTTTTTGATTAGATCCGTCACGACCAATTGAAGGTACACTGATTTTTGTTTTTTTGTTTTAAGTAGCTGCATTCGACAGTACGAAAAGGAGTTGCCTATATGCCACAATGTCTGAATTCGGTAGCCCCGCAAATGAATAAGGCTGCGCAAAATGGCGTTGCTCAACACATGGAGCGGCGTCAGAATTAATACCTCTATGAGCCGTTTGATACCAAACGAGTTTCAGACAAGGTAACCCTCTGTCCTTTGACTTTAACCTGATGTTGGAAAAGATCATGGGAGCCGCAGAGCTTAATTGCTCAGCCACAATTTTTTATAAGAGCGTACAATTGCTGGCGTATGCCGATGATACTGACATAAACCAAAAGGTCAAATGTAAAAAATCAATACCTCTACAGACTCCAGCTTCATTAGACACCTGCTAAGTTGTTGATGGCAGAGACGAGAATAAACATCACAAAATTGGGTCTAACTACTGAAATATTTTACTTAATACAGCATACCGGGGCAGTTTGTTAACTTTGAATGTCATGCAGGTGGAGGTGAATATTTCTTGCATTCTAATCCAGCTTTAAGTAATACCTTCTTATAAAAATCACCACATAGTAAATAAATAAAACAATAACAAAATAAATAATCACTAAATATAAAATAATGCTTAAATTAAAAGGAAAGTAAAAAAATCGCTGGTATACGTACAGTTCTTATTACCTTTGTTGTCCTTAAAGTATGACGGATAATGTATACCGCCGCTGCCGTCTGGCGTACCCTGTGAATCCTCGTCATGGTAACCGCTACCGCTGGCTATGTCATTCTTCGTGTCAGTCTCATCACCCGGATATGGAACATCCTGTGGCCAGAGAGTTGGATGTGGGCCATTCTTGAATATAAGATTCGGTGAGACATCTGTTTATCGGTACGTGTATGCGACGGACGACGGACGAGAGATGACGTTTTCAAGACGTGCGAATGCAAAAGAAAACGAAAATGGAAACGAAAACAGAAGTCTGTTAGCACGTTACGAATTTGGGTTGATTACCCATTTGTTAGCAGTTTAAAACTTTTTATAAATAACTTTTAAAATTTGCTAAGCTAGACTACAATAAGATTTCAAATGATAAATCAGAAAAATAAAGTAGAATAGAATAATAATTAAGCAGGCGAAGTGCTTCAGCACTTTTAGGGCTTCTTTACGTTTATGATTTTTTCTCAATATTATTTTTTTTTTGTTTTTACTTTGTCTTAAGTGTTTCTAATGTATGTAATAATGTGTATTGGGGTAAAATAATCAATTTTTTCTTATATAATAAAAAATATGCCGAAAATATTTGTGCCAGATTTATACGCCTTTCAAAATGGTGACTTGGAAATGACTATGGCCTTTGGAATCTAAACACAGTTTTAAAGCTATATATAATCTATATTGCCCCAAAAAATACCTACTACATATATTCACTCCTAATAAAAATAGTATATACGCGACATATTGACGAGTTTTGTTTACTTTGTTTTCAGTTTTCAAAATTCTTTCATAAATACCATAAAAAATTTAAATTCACAAAAATTCGATAAATTTTCGTCCAAATTTAAATATTTTTAATTAGAATACAAATTAAAAAAAATTGTTACGCTGTAAAATAAGGTGCGAATTTGAAAAAGCTCAAAATTCTCATGTATTTTTGACAATTTTTTTCCATTACGGCGTTGCGCATTTTCTCCGCATAATAAATGCACAAATACTATGCAAAACCTGCAAATGTTCAAACTTGAATATAATCGAAAATTCATTTCTGAATAAAATTTAAATTAGCACAAAAATTAAAATTTCCAAAAATTTAAAGCTTCCACTTGTACTTGGAAATAAAAATGAAAATCTTCGTTTTTAGAATTTAAGTTTAGGATGAAATAAACTTTAAGTTAAAATGAAGCCATAGAACTTTAAAGCCAATGCACATAAATAAATGGAATAAAATATGTTTTAGATAAACCAATAAATTAAATAAAAAATACATTTATTAAACTAATGTTCACTTTTAAAAAAGCAATGTTGTAAGTTAAGTTATTGTTGGGCTTAGAGAAATACTCTGCAGCCATGAAGGGGCTCAATAGATCTTACAGGTCGCACTGCTAAATCGCCTCATATAATAATAATAAGGTATGAGTGTAAGGCAAGCTGTGAGAAGTGAGGCTTGGTACTGGCATACACCAAGAAAAATAGTAAATATTGAGAAATGTTCAAAAAATGTTTAAAAACCTCTTTATAATACTAAAAAAAATTAATTAAAATAAAATAAAAACTTGTACTAAAGCTTTAAAGAAGTGTGTGCACTAAAAAAATAAAAAAAAATATTTAAAGAAAAAATATTGGTACTAAAAAAAATTGAACTAAAAAAATTATACAAAAATTAAACGAAGTGATAGAGTTTAGCCTATACTCATCCTAGTGAAATGAATTCAGTACTAAAAAATTCTCAATAAAATTTCGTTCTGAGCAAATTATGGTTTTTAAGTTTTGATTTTGAAGATTTAACTTCGTTGATCGCATTAAACAGAAATAAAATATTATTTAAACGAAAAAAAGTACTTAGTTTGCTAAAAAGAAAATGAAATTTCATACTAAATCCTTGAAAGATTATTCATTATTTAACTTAATTGAAAAAAAAGATTTTCGTACTTAGAAGTTGATGTACCAAAAAAATCTTAATATTAATTGGAATTTAAGTACAACAACTTTAATGTACTAAAAAGGATTGAATGAAAATGCAAGAAAAATTAGTGGCTTGTAATATAAATAAAAGAAAATTTCGCATTAAATCCTTTATGCCAATAATCTTTTATGCCAATATTTAGTTTAATCGTAAAAGAAAAAAGTGTTTGTACTAAAAAAGTTTTAGTACTAATCAAGTGTAAATAGTAATTTAAGTTTAAATACAACAACTTTTAACTACTAACAAATTTTATGAAAATGCAAAAATATTAGCACTTTGTAATAAAAAGTAAGTTAAAATTTCTTACTAAACCCTTAAAATATTATTCAATATTTACCTTAATCGAAAAGGAAAACAATTGTAGTACTAAAAAAAATAAAATTTCGTTATAAATCCTTAAAAGATTATTCTAATATTTACTTCAATCGAAAATGAAAAAAATGTTTAGCACTAAATATGTTTTAATACTAATAAAATCTTTTAATATTAATACAATTTTACGCTAAAAAATTTGAATTTAAAGAGCTAAAAAAATTGAATGAAAATGCAAAAAAATTATTACTTAGTAATAAAAATAAAATAAAAATGTCGTACTAAATCCTTAAAATATTTTTTTAATATTTGCTTTAATTGAAAAAATAGTACTAAAAAAGTTTTAATACTAATAATAATTTTAATTCGAAATGTTCTTTAAGTAAAAAAACTTTTAAGTACTAAAAAAATTTAATGTAAGTGTACCAAAATAAAAAACGATGTACGAATGCCTTGAAAAACTATCCAGTATTTACTAGATCAAAAAGATTGTTTAGTACTACAAAATAATAATTAATATAAAGTGCTGAACTTGTTTTAGTTTAAAGTTAAAAATTTAATGGATTTTGAAACAAATCAATGTATTTGATATTAAATATGTGATTATTCAGAAACCGAAGAAACAGAAACTCGAAGAAGAAATAAATGAAGACACAATTAAGCTTTTGTATTTAAATTTAGTACAAAAATAAACCGCCCCTCTAAAACGAAGGGCAGGTTTTCTTCTACAGAATAGCTGTATCTTTGGTATTTACTTAAAATAAAAACACTCCCCAACTATCTAAGCTATAAGCTTTGCTAAATTTTGTACAAAATCAGTTCTAATCAAAAAAAAGTATTAAAAATAATAATACTGGAACTTATTAAAAAAAAATTCAACACATAAGAATACGAGCATAAGTGTCTTCCATAACTGGATATAGATAAACTTGTTTTTTTTTTTACTTATTTACTCTGTCAACCTAATTCAACCGCCTCTTATTTTAGCCAAAAGAAATAAGTCACCATTCTGAAAGGGCAGCCATTTCCTTCTATCAAAGGTGCATAGAAGACGAAAGTGTATTGTAAATTTTGAATTTTGGAATTTTGCAGGGGCATTAGCAGGATTCTTGTATCTACGCTCTGCCCAAGAACTGAGCTCTAAACTTTCTGTATAAGCTAGCAACAGTAGTTGCGCCTAAACTGTTTGTATGTGCCTCCACTAGCCAGCTGGGTAGCCAGCTAAATGTTTGCATGTATATGAGTTTACTGTATGTATGCATCTCTGCCTCTGCCTAAATAATCAAATTCTGCAAATTTGCAATTTGTTCAATTGTTTCAATAACTGTCGCTCGCCTTGGTGGGTGCGCACATGTTGATTGAGGATGGCCTTCTGGCGAAAGTGCTTGCCGCACTCTGGGCATGCGTAGGGCTTCTCACCCGAATGGATGCGTATGTGCTGGTTGAGTATCGCCCGCTGACGGAAGCTGCGCGAACAATAGCCGCAGGTGAATGGTTTCTCGTTGGCGTGTATGCGTAAATGTTGCGTCAGATGCGATTGCTGGCGGAAACGTTTGCCACACTCCGAGCATGGATACGGACGAGCATCGGTGTGAATGCGATCGTGCTGCAGCAGCGTACTCTTCTGCTTGAAATCTTTGCCGCAGGTCAAACACTTGAACAGTCGCAAGTCGCTATGTGGTTTTGGCGGTTTATTGGGGTTGGGATGACGACCGCGACCACTGCCTGTGCCAGTACCTGTACCAGTACCACCACCGGTGCCAGTGCCGGTGCCATTTCCGTTGCCTGTGCCGCCAGTGGTGGGGCCAGTGCCTTCGGCGCCACTATTGGCACCATTGTTATGTGCATTGCCGCCAGCGCCACCATTCTGCTGACCGTTGTTACCCTGTGGACCGCCGCCACCGCCAGCGCCTGGCAGCAGTTCGGGCATGGCATACGCCTCGAGCCCACCATTCTGCTCCATGGCGCCTGTCATGCCGGGTAGCACAGGTTTGTTGAGATAGTGCAGTGCTGGGAAACCGGGTGGCGGCAACATGGCACCCTGTGGCGCGGGATGGCGTGGCGCATAGTAGCCGCCGAGCTCACCACCCTGAGGCGCTTGGAAGTTATCGTTGGCCTGGCCCGGCTGTGTGGGTCCGCCGTTCTGTACGTGTTGTTGCTGTGGGTTCCCCGTGCCGGCATCGCCGCCCGAGGACTGGTGTTGTTGCGGGTCATTGTTGCTTTGGTTTGGATTTGGCTGCGCCGAATTCTGCTGCTGGTTGGCCTGCAGGTTGGCGACCTGCAAGAATATTACACAGAAAAAATAAAATAAAAATAAACTAAATCATCAAACAGATGCACTCTTTTTGCAGCTACGTACCTGGCTCATGGTGACATCATCATCGGGTGCGCCACCGCCATTGACACGTTGCTGTGGCGGATACGGACTGGTCGATGGCGAACCCTGCTGCCGCCCAACACCGCCGCCACCATCACCGCCGTTTTCGCGCACGTCGCCCGTCGGACTATGTGGCTGTTGGCCTTGTTGTTGCTGCTGTTGCTGTTGTTGCGCCACCGCTGCGGCAGCTGCTTGCGCGGCGCTCGCTATTTGCGCCGCCGAATTTTGTCCATTTTGTTGTTGTTGCGCCTGCAAATGTTGCTGCGCCTGTTGCTGTATGCCCGGATACATTTCGCTACCCCACTGCGCGGCCGAACCACCAATTGCGGCCGGATTACGTTCTCCATCTTGTGAGTCTTTGTACAGCACGTAAGGCTGCCCCGTGTCCTGCGTGATGCAATACATTATTTGACGCGGTACCTTCAGCCCAGCGGCAATGCAGGCCGCAAACGAGGCGGAGAAGTTGATCGCCATATCGCTGGAGGAAGAAGTGTGTGAGTAGTGAGTGCTTTGTGGCTGTTGCTGTTGCTCACTTTGTATCGACTGGTGTATTCAGTTGAGGATTTGAAATGCGTAGAGGAGTTGCAAGGTTGTGCGATATATTCTACTCTTCTCGCTTCAGTAGCCGAGCAATTTTCAACTTTTCAACGGCTAACTATATTTTGTTGTAATTCAACTTGTTGCTGTTATTGCGCATTAAAGCTCATTTTGGCCATTTTACGTATGAAGATGATTTTGCTTTTACTCTCAAATTGATTTCTCTCGAACTTTCAGCGTTGTTTTACTGCTGTTTTAAATTATGCTCTTCATTATCTTATATTTTGCCTTTGATGTTCTCATTACTCTCTTTCGCGAAAGCACTTAACTTTTCAATAATCCTGATTTGTGTGCTAAATTATTACATTTGTTGTTGTGGCTGTTTTCAAGGGGCTTCTCATACTTTACTTTTATTGCAAATTTTTATTATCGTGATTTATTTCCTTTCTTCTTAATCTTTGACTTTTAACTGATGTTTATATTTATATTTATTTTATGTTTTAATATTTTATTTGCTTTTGTTTTTGCTTTTGCTAAAAATCTTTACTTTTAGTCCCAAATTGTATTTATATGTCTAAAGTTAAAATCTTTTTATTTTTGCTTATAAAATGTTTTCTCAAACTCTTTAATGTTTTTGGAATTCCAAACAGTTGGCCAGTTCGTAGTTGATGATGATGCAATGCAATGACCTTCTTTCGTGATTACAAGATTGTGCCTGAAAATATAAAAGAGGAGGATTGATGTAAGAACAAAGAAATAAGCAAAAAAAAAATATTAAAAGCACTAGAGTTACTTTTATTTATATTAAAACAAGAGGAGATTCCCCACTTCGGGAAATAAAAAAAAAGTAATTGGCGCGTACACTTCTGTTAGGCGTTTGGCCGATGGAGGGACCTACAGTTTTAAGCTGACTCCAAACGGCAAATGGTTTTTATGAGAAGCTTTTTTTCATGGCAGAAATACATTGAGAGGCTTGCCATTGTCTGCCGAGGGGCGACCGCTATTAGAAACAACTTTTTCTATTCGGCGGCTAGGAAAACAAGGACTAATTTGACATATCTCCGATTTTGTCAAATAGGTAGGAGCACTTGAAGCGCGTTTTCCTCACTTTAATTTTTACAATGTCTAAAAACTGGAGGACAACATTGAAAAAAAATTGAGGGGCTAACTTAAACTAATCGAACGGGTTTTTTTTTGCGTATTCTTTCCACTTCTAAATATTTAATCAAAATTAATTAACTTTTATAGCAAGTTAAAGTCGTTTTTTTATAAAAAAAAATATTTTTTGTATGTACTTTTAAAAAATTTAAAAATTGCGATTTCTTCGAGTGATCAGTTATTATTGTAGTTCGCATAGAAGATGCATTTCTAAAATTTAAAATGTATGCTTCAGCCATTAATTATGACGTTTTTGAGAGTTCACATGGAAAAGTGATCACAAGTGCAGTATGAGTTATTATTATTGTATACAATTTTCTTAATACTTTAATAAGACTATTTTAATAAGACACAAATTTGCTTTAAATATGTATGAAAATATTCCAAAAAGGACTTTTTCAGGCACCGTCAATTATGAGCACTCATTTTTAGAAAGCAAAACTCTTTAAATTCGGCAGAATGGGTTTTTAAAAAATTATTAATTTAATTTTCCATCTCAAAATATTAATTAATTCACATTTTTTTCTTCTTTGTGTTTTTGTTTTTCTTGTTCACTCCTCTCGGGAGCATAGGGCCTCGACAACACTCAGGCTTGCGTTGGTTTCGTTCATCTATTTTGATTTCTGGCAGGGTAGGTGATAGACCTGTCCTAAATAGTGGGAATGCTCACATGTCGTTGCTTCGGAACAACGCCTTCTTACCGCTAGAAGCGCCATTTGCGTTTCACATTGTTTTGGCGGAAGGATCGCTCAGATAGTTGTAGACTTCGCATAATTAATTCACATAGTAATATTGAATTAACTTTTTCATCGTTTCTTTTCTTGTTAATTTTTTATTTTTGTTTTTTATTATTTTTTATTTTAAGAATTATTTTGTCTCCTGGCAAAATTTAGATTACAGCACTTTTTGGGTTACGTCTAATCTATGATTAACCAGGACTTCTTTTTTGTTTCTTTAGCCCTTTGAATATTCGAATAAGCGAATGAAACTCTTGAATATTCCAAACGAATTTCTCCAATACACTTATTGCAGGGCAGTAACATTTATTAAATTCTTTATACAAATTTCAATTTCATAGGTTGCAGTGGGATTTGAACAGAGGTACACAGTACTTTTGAATACTTTTGAATGGTAGCTCAGCATGTTAACCGTGGCACCACAGCGGCAAAGCATAGGGTTGCATTTCATTGGCAAGTACTAGAAAAGTGCTAAAAAATAAATATACTCGAAACGATTACAGGAATAGAACACAGTAGAGAAAATGTAGAAGGTATGGCCATCATCAGGTCGGCTGGTTAATCGGCTCTCAGTGCTTCGCAATGCATCAATCAGCTGATTTGCTGACGTAACAGGGGATTAGACAGCGGTTTGTTTAGCCACATAGGTCAGCAAAAACGGAGATTGTGTTGGTGACAAATGAGAACATCAGCGCAGCAGCTGCTATCTGAACAAGGACTGGTTAATCGGCTCTCAGTGCTTCTGAATGCATCAATCAGCTGATTTGCTGACGTAACAGGGGATTAGACAGCGGTTTGTTTAGCCACATAGGTCAGCAAAAACGGAGATTGTGTTGGTGACAAATGAGAACATCAGCGCAGCAACTGCTATCTGAACAAGGACTGATTGGTTCAAGGACTAAATATCGCCCATTTACTTCAAAACTGTCTTAATCCAAAAAGAAAATGTTTAGATAAGTATGCAGAAATTACCACAAACACTTCGTTTATCCTGGCGATATCTATTAACTGTACCTGATTAGATGAAAATAAGTATTTTAAATGAAAACTGAAACTAAATGACATTACCGATGAATTGGCCAAATGCGTATCAGGGGATATTCCACAGGCACCAGAGCCAATAATCGCAATCAGCTCTACAGGAACCATGAATTGGATCAGCGATTATGGATGCAGTTTACATAAAGAGCGATGGTTCATTCTAGAACGCTGCAGAACGCAAAGTGTTTTGTAACAAGCTTGAACAAAAAACTGTCGAACTTTCTTCTAAAAGTTGGAAGAAAAGACGTTCGCTATTATAATATTACAGAACACAACCCATAGGGTGAGCATATGAACACCATTGGCATCTTTGAGGACCCGATTTACCTGTCTTGCTTAGAAAAGGTGGATAGCACTGAGCTTTTTCTCAGTAAGTGTCCTGCCTTTACTAGAGCAAGGCTAAGAATTTTGGTTTCCGATGTCATAAGAATGAGTCAAAGTCCAAAGAATATGGGAAATTCTTACGAGATTAGCTATCGCTGTCTCTGTTTCTATTCTATCCTACCTATTTCTCTATGTCACTTCTCGCCTTTCCTCCTTGACTATCTACTCTTTTACTTTTCTGAGCTTTGAATACAATGGGCCTGAGTGTTTTAGGAGTTACCAATCTCTCGATGTTTCTAGGCTCGCCCTTTTCAGATTTCAATTTTAGAGCGGCATAGTGAATTGAAAGCATTTCGGCAATGGCATCTTCCTGTATTTGGTACAATGCACCAATTTTCTTGATTAAGCTCTTGAATGGCCTTATAACCCTTGGACTAATTTGCCAGCAACAGTTCACTGGATCGCTTAGATCGCAGCACAAACATCATTTACGTACTATATTAAAAGTAATAATCATTTCCTTGCATTTGCTGGAAATTTCTTCAATAAATGTATCCATATAAGCCTGAAATTCACTGAACACTTAATCCAAGTTTGCATTTTATTTTATAGTATACAATTCCTCTCGTCACCCATCGGCGTATTCTAGTCAATTAATCATTATAAAACAACACAACTTTCGAAGCAATAAATCACGATTTCGCGCAACGCTGGCAAACATGTAACCATAGAATTTTGCATGCTGTATAGACACACACACACACGTACACAACTCAGTCACGATGTATGCGCATTGCAAATAAATACTGCATATAAAATTAAAGTAATGACAATTACTAGAGTCAAAAATGGTAAAACCACATACTTGATTTAATGCAGGCAGACATGAGACGGAGTTGAATTTAGATGTATAAAATTAGTTAGTATTTATAGGATAATATTCTATTATATATTATTAAAAAAAAAACATAAAAAAATTAAAAAAAATAGGGAAAGTCAATGGAAGCTATAAAATATATATATAATATATTTGCTACAAATTTATTTAAAGCACCAATTTCTTAAAAAAACAGGTATGAAGGAAAAAATGAAAAATAAATAGTGAAATAGAAAGAAAAGTAAAAAAAACATGCCCCTGTTTGGCTTAATGGCTATGTCAATAGACAAAATTGTCTTATTTGGGCTGAAGAGCAACCCGAAGCCATTCCAGATTAGCCATTACATCCATTGAAAACAACAGTTTGTGCGACTTGTGGGCTGGAGGAATCATCGGCTCATGTTCCTTCAAAAGCGAGGAACTAATTTAACAGTGAATGGCGAACGCTATTGCGCCATGATAAACGACTTTTTGATGCCGGAAATTGACACCCGCGTGAAATCTCCGCTACATTCGGTTCCAACAAGGCCGTACAGGCCGTGAAACAATGGATTGACGCGTCGGCAATTCGGTGAGCAATTTATCTCTCGCCTCGGACCAGTGAATTGGCCACCAAGATCGGGTGATATCAAGCCCTTGGACCTTTATTTGTGGGATTGTGTGGGTATGTAAAGTCTAAATACTTTGTAGATAAACCAAACCAGGTTCGATTGAGGCATTGGAAGCCAATATTAGTTCTCCAGTGAGGCATTCAGAATTGGCATGTACGGATGGACGAATTACGGCGTAGTTGGAGCAAACATTTGAGAGGAATTATGTATCTTTAAAAAATAAATGTCATAAATGGTTGTACACAGAAATAATAAAAATTGCCCAATCAATTTGAATTTTAGTTGTTTTATTTCAATTTAAAATCCAACATCTCTAAATTGATCACCATTTACTTTTAGGTGTCCGGAAAAGTCTATCTGCTGTAAATAGCAACGTTCACCATTTCCTCAACTTGCGAGAATAGGAAATTCTGATGGGTTTGTATGCATGCACTGGATTCAGTATGTCTTAAGCTGTGGGCTAGTACAGATTGACGCTAACATTAGCTTGAATATTTTATAACACACTTTGCCGTGATAGATCAAATACCTGTCTAGAACAACGTTTGAAGGCGTGACGACAATCGTGCGCCACATTAGCTACATAGATTTCGTATATCGACTTACAACCGGCAGGCATTATCTGCAAGTCCCTAAGCTTCTCTCAATAAAAGTAGCTGAATGTTTGAAAGTTTCTACAAAAGTGCGTGATTTATTGCTTTGTGCTGGTAAACATCTAAAGTTAAATAGGCGGTTGTGACATAAGCCGAAAGTTTTAAGGATATGCTGTATAAATTATTGCTTTATTTATGATCTCATCGTGTCGAGGCAACATCTTCACCAAAATGATTGAAATATGTGAAATTCCATTAAAAATCCCAAAAATTGTTTCAACGCTCAGCGAAGTATCTTAAACCCCCAGTAATGATATTTTTCGCAGTCATACTACACTTGCACACACAATACATATGCACTTACATAGAATAATATATGAATCGGCACATATTGAGCACATATGCGAATTTTTGCGCTCGCTTCATAAGCTTGTATGACATCACACCCAACAAGCTAGCAATCGACCGATCGGCGTCGCGGCGCATTACCGCCACTGACAATGAACGCTGTGTTGAACAAAACCGCAAACGCTTTCAAGCAGCAAACACAACTGAAAAACGATCGATGTGAAGTGGATAAATGAGTTGGAAATGCGGCAATCAGATTTTGCTGAGCAAACGTGAAGCCACTAGCGACCGGCAAAGTCGCACAGAATGGCAAGCAAGCAAATCAATATATTGGCGCAAATTTTTGGTATGCTTATAAAGTTCCTGAGACTACTCGGTGTTAAAAATATTTTATTTATTGGGCTTTGGTTGTCAGATCGGGAGATTAAATCTGACTTTGAAGTCATAGAAAGTTACAAGGAACTGATAAAAAGGCAACATTTGGCATATAATGCAAAAGGTCAGAAGCTGCATCACGGCAATCACAGCCGTCACTTTGCATGTACTCGCACATATCAAATGTCCCTCAATTAACCCCAACTTGCATGGAAACGCACATAAATACGCTCGCCAATCTATTCAAGTGTTATTAACCATTTTACACACCTCTTGCACTGCTGCATGCATACATACGTAAATATGTAGTTATGTGTGTGTGTAAATAGACCAATCTACACATACGAGTATGCGTATGTAAGTATGCATGCCATAAGGCGCATACTTCTTACGCTTGCAGGTGTGTGTGTGCATGTGTACATAAGATACTTCCATGCGAGCGCGCCAAGACCTTGATCCCTCATTAATGGGAAACTTATTGGTAGCGCAGATTGGCATTGGCCCAAAGAGGAACGTGCTGTGAGAAATGCAGGCAGTCAGGCAATCAGGCAAGCAGAAAAGTCGCAGCAGCGATATGCTGATAGTCAGTCAGTCAACTAAAGCGACCAAGCAGCTAGCAGGCAACTTGCTCAGGCACTCATTCCACGCTCGTGCATCCACCAAATGCACGGCCACTCCCTAACTCAACAGCTACAGCCACATAGTCAGTTAGACAGTCAGAGTGTGCTCTCTTGCAATCAGTAGCTGCTGATCTTGAATTCTGACAAAGTCAAATACCCTATCCCGTTTCGTGCTGCCTCCCTCTCAAATCATGCTTTCGACTCCTTTATTGTTTTCGTTTTGTGTTTTTTTTTTTTGCTTATGCATCGCTTTGGGTACCCAACCCATTTCAAGTTGTTCCAAGCGTTTGACTCTAACTGATTCTGACTCTGATGGCGGTAGCCCAACCCAACCCATTCCATGCCAAGACATTATCGCTGCAGTCTGTTGAATACTTTAGCTCTTAAATCAACATAAAAAAGGAGAAAAAAAGATTTCATTTCATTTTGGGATCTGAGTGTTGTGCAGCTTTCTTTCGTTTTGTTTTTATTGTTTTTCAGTAACTTCGATTTCCTTTTATTGGTTCCTATATGACACATAAAATATTAACCGACTTCGAATGCTGAATTTTAATTATGTCATGTCTCGCTTGAAGTGCTTGTGGTTTTGCATATTAACAAATTTGAAGGCGTAAAAATGTGTGCGTCTTTTAAGTTTCGCTATTGTCTTTGTTTTTGTTTTTCCATAAAGTATCTTGCGAGTCCTCAAACGTTGGGAGTAATTTATTGAATTTGTGTTTCTAAGCGCATGCCGAAGATCGAAAGCTGTAGCGTAGGAAGTTAGAGAAACTCGTACTAACTTCATGCCGGCCGTCAATTTAATTGGGATATTTCTGCTAAACAAACTCAAGTTAATCTCTACCTTAAATGGCACTCTACCATAGAACAATTTTTTTTATTTCAATTAGGCCTAACAAGTGAAAGAAACAACAATAATGTTTCGTTACAAACCTGAGTTATCTGGGGCACCCAGTGCAGTAAAGTAATTTTGAAAGGAAGTTAGTTAGATTGTAATTTATATATATTTCAGTAATTAATTTCGTACAAAAGAATATTGAATATTGAGGTATAATTGGCGTTTACACTCTTCATGAGTGTTTGACCGAGCTCCTACTCCTATTTATGGTATGCGTCTTGATGCTCTTCCACAAATGGGGGAACTACAGTTTTATGCAGAGCTTCTTACGAAGAACTTTTGCCATTGCTTGCCGTAGGGCGAACGCTTCTTCTATCATTTGATGTTTCTTGCATTGGGTTTCAAGCCCGGACACAATCGAATGCGAGTCACGAATCAACCTATTCGGCTAAGGCGGCCCACTAGAGTATAATTTGAGCAAAAATATGCTACATGAAAAAATCTTAGGTCAGGTTAGGTTATAGTGGTATTCAGTCTGTACGAACAACTCACTTAGATCTTACAGGACCATTGTGATACAACTGTGCGACATATAAGATTTATTTAGTTCTCGTCCCAGACAGTTCCGTAAGAGTTAGGAGTTTGAAGCGAAGAAAAATTGTAGTGTAGCGCTAACATTTTTTTATCCTGAGACATGGATTTTTACTTACCGCAACTGCTTGTAATAGTTTTGCTATACAATATAGGTATAAGCCGACTGTGGGTTTGCGTGACTAGTTTTGTGACTAGCAATACTTCTTATGGCATCCCTGTACCTATTCTTTGAGCTGAAATCTCTCACCGAACCAATCCAAACTTAAATGAATATTCGAACAACTTTAGCATAAAATCGCGTAACTTTTTTAAGCGATTCAAAAGTTGAGATTCTCTATCTGCAAACTGGAGCTTGAGGGACGTGCCAGAGCAATCTTTCTAAACACGTCTTTCTCTGACGCTTCCCAGATGGAATTGGGAGTAGGAGCAGAAGTTTTTTCTAAATCAGTCAATTGTTTCATTGTTTTTCAGCCAGAAGTCTTTGCAAATGCTGAAAAAAGATGGGAGGGAGAGATATCCAATTTTTTTCTCATAGTCAAGCTGGGATCAAGGCACTAACAACGTCATGGAGCCGATCCAAACTGGTCAACTCCTGTCAGGAGAAGATCAAATAACTTGAGTGAGCAACAAGTGAGGTAACATTTCTCTGATCTAGGTTCTAGGACATGGGAACACAGAGGGAAACGAAATTACTGAAGAACTTGCCAGAAGGGACATCGGTATCCCTTTGAGTGTTGTTAGAGGGGAATCGCACAACATATTTTTCAGAAAAACTCAGAACAGATGGAGCTCCGAATCCGAAGTTTTAAGTTATAATAGGATGGATCAGATTGGCAAATGGATGAGAATCAAAACGACTCTATCAGTAGTGGAACGTCAGCAGACTAATGTGGCACGTGCACCTTGCTAAGCCTGTTGTATGCCCAATTAGACAACAACTTTACCAAGAACAAACCATTGAGGGTCAAAAAGTACCTTCTGCCTTTTTCACCTAGAAGCGGCCCAGGTATCATATATCAAAGCAGCTGTGCCCCAGGCTTTATAAACCTACACTGTTTAAATCACACCAGTTAGTAAAATCGCAATACTTGTCCTTCAAAACTCCCTCAGTAGCCACTCGATATCCTTGCTGAGTTATTGCTGAGTTATTATTCGTTTCTTATTGAAAGAAAACATTCATCAAGGCGAGTTTAAACGGGTAATAAAACTAAAAAAAACATTCACTGTTTGTTTTCATGTGAAAATGGTGAAAGAACTGTAATGAATTACATTCAAAGTGCATTGTTTATATATGAAAATATAGATGAGAATGTGTAGCTCAAGTAACTAAGTATATCCGTGCGTATGTGCACATTGCGCTGTCGGGTGCAACCACCCTGGGCAAGGTCAGTTACGGAGGCGAAGTGCCGAGCGCAGACTATCGCGCGCAACCAGCTGTATAATCAATGCAAAAGTAATTGGTAGATATAAGTGAAAACTTAAAGCACATATTTACACACAAATAAGTATGCACGTTAGGGTGGTATGCAACAGAAAACACTGCAGCGTAATACAATATAATTGGATTATTTTAGTTAGTTTTTTTCGCTCAGCTCGATAATGTAGATAAAAGCAATTTAATGCTGGATATTTTGAGGTAATGAAAAGAACGAATTATTGAACCTTTTCAGATGAGCAGCGTTGTATGGTAATAATTTAATTTTTACGCAGTGTTTTGGGTTCACTAAACCAGACTTTTTCTATGAACTCAAACCATGGTTTTTGGTGGAGTGCTTGTGAAATTGGCCAGCTGTGGGTTTGAGAAGGAAGAAATTAGGCGTTGCTGGTCACATCATTTTTATATTGATGTGAAACTAACCAACACGGCACTGTCTAAATGCAGCGTATGCTTACAAGTTATGTAATGAGCCGGGTACAAAAGAAATTCGGAAACATCTTCTGTGCAATTGTGCGGCTCTTTCGAAAACTAGACTATGCTCCCTGGGCACTTTCAGTTTTGAAAGACTAGAATGTATCCCTGAACTATAGCTTGAACGACTTCTAAAGTTCGCGAATTGTACGCGCATTTTGAGCGATGCATATTTTCGCTAAAAAAGGACTTTGATCTCATATCGCTATGGACAAAAATGGTCTCTGCAAGGCTTCGGCCAGCCAGCGTAATCTAATCTAACCTAACCAGAGACGTTAAAAGCAGACGTTTGTCAATAATTTTTGTCTGGTACCTCCATTGTAATCCTGACAATATGGGTTTCCGTGCGTTCTCTAAATTGCACTACCCTCGTATGTATTACCCTCAAAGTTAGGTTGACGGTGAAAAAAGTCCTCTTTTTTTGGTTTTGCTAGCCTTACTGCATAAACTAGGTTGAATTGATAAATTCACTTCACTGGGAGCTGCCCTTTTGGAAGGCACCTGTGGCTGAGCCTAATTAAAAAAATGTAGTAAAGGTTAAATGTAAAAAATTGATCTTTGCACGTTGGTGATGGCGAGTGTCGTATAGGATGGAACAACGACCTATATGAGCTTCAGGGTGTCATAAACATAGTGCCGTGAATAAAGATCCAGCGGCTTCGTTGGCTGGGTCATGTCGTCCGAATGGTTATAAACCCTCCGGCTTTGAAAGTATTCGATGCGGTACCAGCTGGTGGTAGCAGAGGAAGAAGAAGGTTTTCTCTTAGACTTGGATTCAGTTGGTGTGTCCAAAGACATGACCGGGGTACTTTGTTAAGCTCGGCCTAAGGCGCGTAAGCGGTTATCGCGTCAATGTAGTCGAAGAAGAGATCCCTTGAGCTCCCTGCATGGGGTCTGTCTTGCCATAGCTTAGTGGTATGATTTGGCTGTCGGCTATAGTGGCGCTGGTTTACCTCTATTGCTTCCTGTACTAGTGAAGGCCTATAGGACGTCGGATTTGATTTCCACGTGTGCGGGATTCGCACACTCGCGCCGATGGGCGCCGTGCCCTCTGTGACAACACAATTACAAATGGTATGTGGCTGGACCCTAAATTAATAAGAGGTTCTTTGGCTTCCGACCATTGATGGTTCACCAGGTTTAGTGCCCTTAGGTAAAATAAATTTTGCAAGACTGCCCTAGTGTACTCTTTCTGTTCGTATGATCGCAGGAGCCTAGCGTAAGGCGCCTGGGGGCTTTGACGAACTCTAACTACTTATGCATGATTATTTTGTTTAGTGATATTTACATACACATGAAAATAAACAAAAATTGCGCATATGACTCTGAACCTCTGGCTGTGTGCGTTTCTGTCTGTGCCATTGTGTTTGCAAAAATAAAACAGCAAAAATGTAAAAAAATATAAAAAAAATGAAAAAGAAAGAGACTCGTAAAATCGTAAACGTTGCAGCTCACTAAAACAGCAATTGAGCACAGTTTACATTGGCTGATTGCTTGACTGCTACACTAACTAACAAACTAACTGACTGAGCGTCCGCCCTCTTGCCGAATTGTGTATTGTTGCTACATTTTTATTGCATTCATTGTTATTGCAATTGCTGCGATGATTGCAGTCTGCGCTTGGGGTAATGAATTGCTGTGCATTGGCAACGCCTGACTGCACTGACAAATCGCCGCTGGTCCGACCTGACGAATTGACTCACCGACTCACTCGTTCACGCATTCACTCACAAATTGGCTAACAAATTCTACTGACTGATTGTGCGACTATGAAGTTGTAGTTGCGAACATCAGTGACGGTGGTGGAGGTGGCTGGAGCTGCAAGCGTAGTTATATATACGGCCACATTTGCACACACACTAGCGAGCACAAAAGAATATGTTACAAAAGCTGACTGATTGAACAAAGTGCGAGAGCGTTTTAGGCGCATAGCGACGACGGCAATCGACAATCAGCAATCAGCAGCAGGCAATCGACAGTCGTCAGTCGGTGGTGTGGTGCTCTGATAGTTCTTGCTGACAATGACTACCAAACGGAGACGGAGGCGGTAGTAGCGGTAGTGGTTGCGTTGACAGCAGCCGGCGGAGTCAGCGCACCATATATCGGCGGTGATACGCATAAACTACCTTGAACCCAAAATGAACGCATTGAACGCATGCATTGCACAGCGCAGCGATGCAGTGAGAGTGTAGAGCTGTGAGCTGCAGTGCTTGGCGTCAGCGGCGATTGGGGCTACGTTAATGCGTTTGGCCGACGTCAATATGAATGCACATGTGGATATATGTATGCATGTGCTGTATGTGTATGTGTACCTAGGTATGTATATGCAAACATAGGCATCCGTGGTGAGGGACATGCGTATCGATGTCGTGTTGCTGAGTTGCTGTTAATGTTGGAAATATATTTTTATATTTTAGTCATAGTAAATTTTGCTTTTGCTTTGCTTTGAGTTGTGTTGAGCGATCGGCGATTTATGTTCTGCGCTAGGGTAATTTACTATCTATGACAACTTGCATGTGTATGGGTGTGTATGTGATTTAGTAAAATGCTGCAATAACCCAAAAAATACGTAAAGCAGCTTATGCAAAAATAAAATCAATGCTGGCCAACTTTTGCTAGCGAAATATTCGAAGTAGTTGAATTTTTGGCGGAAAAGTGAATGTACTTATATGCTTATGAACAGGTACGTACATATAACTAAATAACTATTTGACTGTTGAATAAAAATATTCAAAAAACGTGGTAACTAAATTTTTTTTCAAATATTCGTAGTACTTTCATACTAATTTTTTCTTGTAAATTTTTTTTATAAAAGTATAACTCATTGTATAACAGGAACCTTGTAATTCAAATTTCCAAACTTTGTTGAAACTTCAGTAATATTTTATCATTTTAAAAAACTATAATCAGAACTTTAGTTTTTTTTAAACAAAATTTTATTTCATTTTGTTTTGAAATTAAGCCAGTTTTTCTATTGAAGTGTAAGTCACCATTTTTTACTTTAATATGCACCACAAAACTACTACTTTTATATACTGGAAGTGGGTATTTTTCAATACCCAACGTGGACAACCGCGATTTGTTTATCAACATTTAAATTAAAAAAAAAAAAAAAAAATTTCAGAAACATTTTGCGTATTTAGTTTTATAGTCCATTCTATTTTTTCCTGCCACAATACATCAAAAATTAACATTGCATGCAAAAAAAAAGAGATATCAAAAATCAACGAGGGCCAAATTTCCATTTCTGTTAAATTATATTAGCTAAATTTCTCATTGACTTTTGGAATATTAATGGGTGAAAAAGTAAATAAAAATGTATTTTTTGAGATGCTTCAAACTGACGTTTTATTACGCAAAAATTGCACAAACGGCACTGTACGAGGGTCGTTTAAAAAGTCCGTGCATAAATAAAAAGACTTAACTTTTTGAGGTGAACCTTTTTATTTTTCAATACAGTCTTCTTTTGGGTTTATAAACTTCGTCCAACGTTGTTCTAGTTTCCCTTCAGAATAATAAGATTTGTATAAGTCTGAAAAATAGCAGTTCATTTCTGCAATCACCTCCTCCTTTGAATAAAATGTTTTTCCCGCCAACCACTTCTTCAAATTGGGGAACAAATAATAGTCCGAAAGATCCAAGCAAGCCAAGTCTTGAAGATAGGGGGGATGTGAAACGAGTTGGAACCCTATTTCCATTAATTTTTCCACGACAGCTGCTGAGGCGTGAACTGAAGCGGCATCCTGATGGAAAAGGAAAATCAATCGACCTCCTCGATTAGAGTGAATACCAAACACAAAGAAGTAGACCGATCTGGCTGGATAAAAAAACAAAAGCTTACACAGTTCGACTGAGTGTGTTGACTCATTTGTAAATATGAATTATGCAGCTGGCAAATCAAATCAATTTACACCATATTGTATAAGTAAATAAAAACAGGTTTCTTGGAAATTGAAAAGCTTTTATTGCAATAAACAAGTTTTTAATTCTTTCAACTCGATATTAATTCCGGATTTCCGGTGGTTCAGGAGACGTAGTCGTCCTCGGAAATTTGTTTCGCTCCTTGCTTCGAATAGCAAAGTCACTGAAGGAGGTGTAACTGTGGCGGCTTTACATTGGTCATCAATGCCGATGGATTAGGGGTACGATAGCTCAGCGCTTTGAATTTCAAATTGACACTCAAAAGTCAACTACATCTGGAAAACACCGATATTTGAGTTGGCATCCCTAATCAGTATAGAACGGACCTGTAGCACTGAACAATTTCTCACTAGCCACACTTGATAGGGGATATCAGTAGATATTTCACAGCAATTATTTTCAACAGCAAATGTGAGCTTTCATTTAGTATTCCAAAATTTTTACAAAAACTAAAAGTTTATATATTTTTTGGGCAAAAGAAAAAATAACTAAAAAATCATGGCCAAGTTCGGCTTTTTTGGCTTTTACATAAATTGAACCGAAATCGAACTGCACTTTTGTGGTCGAACACGACTGAAGCTGAAGCCGAAAGTTTTTAAGTTGTATAATAAATATTATTCCTTTTTATTTTGAAAGAATTACATTGAAAGCTACCCACCTATGGCTAAGCCTCCCTCATTTGGTGGAAGGTTCATAGGCTCTGAAGGCTCCAAGTAATGCGCACAGGTTCCAAGTCACTTTGGATTAGGATAGTCTTACTAGCTAGCTATATATTTGACACGACTGCTGACTCTAGTAAATAGAAGCAAATGCCTAGTCATAAGCAGACGAAGCTCTCTTGGCGGCGGTGACCGCCTACTAGTACCAATTTTAAATGAAAAATGTTTAACGGAAGGTACACTTAACTAAATATTATTCCATAATCTTATGTATTAAAAAGACAGAAAAAGTGAGTTTTGAAAAGAGAAATTCCCTTGAAAAAAATTAAATTATCCGAAAATTTATTGCAAAATAGCCTGAGACTAAATCTATCAATAAAACCCATCAATATCAGTGCGCGTACATCCTCGTTCATCGCCAAATTTAGCTTCTTATTATCTAAAAAAACTTCTCATGTCTCAAGCAACAACTTTAATATCTTTTCTTGCCATTGACTACAATATAGTTGCACAAAAACAAAAAGACAAAAAATGGACCCACACGAACTCCACAACAACTTTGACACTAATATTTGAAAGATTTCGGCGATGGCGTTGAACTTTGACAGCTTTTAAGCATAAATTTTGCAAGCATTCAAGAGCAGGCACCAAAAACATCAGCACAGCAATGCCAGCAACGGCAAAGGAGCAACAAAAGAAAGAAGTGGCGGTGAAAGTGTGCTTAAAGCCAGAGTTACCGACACGATGTTTATTGGGTATTCATTGCTTTAATTAAACTTGCATGACGCGGCCAATGGGAGAGAGAAACTACAGCAAACATCAGCATGAGCAGAGTGTCATTAGCAAGTGCTGCTTTGTCATCAGCAACAGTGAAGTGGAGCTGGAGCTGATGCTGCTGCTTTAACACCAACAACAACAACAGCAACAGCAACACCAACACCAACAACATCATCATCATCATCATTTCCATCGCCATCGCTATCGCTATCGCCATTAGCATGCGCATTATCAGTGGCAGCAGTGGCGTCACTGAAAGGAAAAGCAATAACAACAATCAAAATGCCGCTGCCGCACGCCTACTTCGTTGCAATTTCACCGGTCGACACTCTCTGTCGCCTTTTACCACTCTCGTCCGATCTACAACTAACTTTCTGCGCCTCAAAGTTTCTCACTGTCTGCATTTCTTTGCCGCCTGCCTGTATTTATTTCTTTCTTCAACTTCGTCACTTCTTCGATTGTGGATTGTGGTTAAAAGCATATCTTTTACGGCTTGCCATCATGCGAGTTGGCCAGAAGCACAATAAAAACAACAATAGCAATAACAAATAAGGTGCTTCAACAACACTCAACCAGCCAGATAGGCAGCCAGATAGGCAGCCAGCCAGCCAGCCAACCAACTAACTAAACAAGCAGTCAACCAATCAAATCACATCGTAGTGAAATTTTAGTTGAAACGCTTGCAATTTGTTGTTGTAAGTGTTTAATGTTGTTATGTTATTTTGTTGTAACTATTCTTGTAATTTAGTTAGCCATTAAAAACTTACAACATTTTCCTTTACACTGGCTGTTGTGGCATACAACAATATTTTGTATTCAGTCATTCATTCACTCATTTCGTTGATGCGATTTACTCGCGCAACTTTCAAGCAACTCCCAACTCCAATGCCAAAGCGGCTCACAGCTTGGAGTTGCTAGACGAATTGCCATACACTAAACGCAAAGCCACACCATTGTGTTTATACAAATACACACAACACAAACACACATACATATTTGTTGCTGTTGAGCGTGGAAAATTGAAACGGTGTTAGCTGCAACTTGGGAGGGAAATATGGGAGGGGCTTAAGTTTTTCTTTTGAACGTTTGTCGGCAAGTGTTGATTGGGAGATTTTCTTTAATAGATTTAAATGAATTAATGAAAACTTATCTGGAATATTTTGATTACAAATAAACTATTATGGGAATGGCAGTTGTAAAAGTTTAAAGTTACGAGTTTCAAGTAAACAAAAGAAATATTTCATGACATATTGATTAGCGGCAGATGGTTTTTGCGAGAGGCCCAGAAATAAAAAAATATTCATAATTCCGCCTATGCGGCGCAAAGTCTGAGTCAACTGAATCACAATGACTAATCACAAATGCGCGCGAATTTCACGTTTCGACGGGCAGCAGTCGTTAAATTTAGACTATAAAACTGTACCTCCGCTAATACTTATGATCTGCGCTTAAGGAGGTGTACAGGTAGAAATTCGAAATAAGTCTACCGATCATTCTCCAGCATAAGAAAATATATCAGAGTAGAAAATTTTATTGAAATCTAAAACTGAAAAACAGGAAATAAACCAAGTTGAGCTAAATGAATGGCCCACTTAAGACCCGAAGAAAGGCAGTACATTGAAATTTGATTAGGTGAGGTTAAAGTGCCTGCTGCTGACAACTGCTTAGTCGTACTCAGATTACAAACTGAGGCCTACCGCAATATCATAGTTAGGAACCAGTCGTATTCTATTAAAACCTCTGTGTCTTAAAGATCAGTCAACTGAAATGAAAAAGCAGCGCAGAGGAATCACTTTATGTACAATGGAAAAAAGCTCCAATTTTAGAATATTTCAGCAAGCGAAATTAACTCAAAGTGCATTGATTTGAAGGTATTTACTATGCAGCAAATTGTATAAAGTGTACAGTTCGAGAAAATAAGATGCCAACATATTTTCTTTGTTTTAAATTCATTCAGACATGCAAAAACTGAAAACGTATTTATTGCTACATATGCTGATGATACTGCTATAATGGCATCAAATCAATCTCCGATTGAAGCTTCCAACTTAGTTCAGAAGCAACTGGATGAGATACAGTCATGGCTAGATCGTTGCAAAATAAAGGTCAATACAAATAAATCTGTACACGTGCTATTCACTTTAAGCCGAAACGACTGTCCTCCTTGCCACATGTATGGCAGTACGATTTCGAAACTTAATAGCGTCAAGTACTTAGGATTGCATTTAGACAAGCGCCTAACATGGAAATGTCACATTCAAGCCAAAAATAAACTGTTAAAAATGAAAACCAAAAAACTGTATTGGCTACTTGGGCCTAAATCAACTCTATATCTTGAGACTAAACTCCTATTATATAAAGCTTTATTGAAGCCAGTTTGGACTTATGGCATTCAGCTCTAGGGCACAGCCTCGAATTCAAACATTGAAATATTGCAAAGATTTCAGTCGAAAACTTTAAGACTAATTACAAATGCTCCCTGGTACATCACGAATAAAGCCATACATTCAGATCTAAATATTCCTTTTATTAAAAATGAAATTAATCGATTCAGTACGACATACTTACGCAGAATTAGTTATCATGAAAACTTACTGGCAATTACTTTATCAGACGAAACCAATGAAATCATTCGACTTAAAAGACATCATGTTCAAGATCTACCCTTTAGAAATTAATTAATTAAATTAAACAATATGTAAATGCTTGTACATATTTACATCTCACTAGAGATCAATAATATAAGTCAAATTTACTTAGTTTACTAATTTGCTTATTGTTCTATGAATAGATTGCAAATAAATGTATTTAAAAAAAAAAAAAAAAAAATTCATTTCAGGCATTACCAAAATTAGCTGCATACATATACATATATTTCGAATACAACCTCTCTAAAATCTTTTTAAGGTTAGCTTCCGAAATTATGTCAAATTATACTTACATACAGGTATAGGTATTGGGTGACAATTATCAGTGCCGGTAAATTTTCGCAGTAGATATGAGCAGCAAAGAAAAAATACGTGAAGATGCTGGGGTGCGCGAAGGCATTTGTACGTAGAGCTTAAACAGAAGCTGAAGAGGTACAAAGTGCAAAAGATCGCTATGCAGCGGAAAACGATGTGGGTGTTTAAGCCACGTACACGGTTTTCGTGAAGAAATATGAATGCTGCGTAATGTACTATGAAACGCACGTTCTTTCTGACTCTTCTCAACTTTCAAGCTAAGAGTTTTATGTAGTCGATGCTAGAGGAGTTGTCCCGGAAAATTAAGGACAATCAAAAGGTTGAGGTATTTAAAAAAAATTGTCACTTGGTAGGCCATCATCAGTTGCGGCGTGACGAGTAAAGTTTTCCTAACTACTGGCTCTATTAACACAGAAACCTACATCAGAGAGTGATTACTGAAGAGACTTTGGGCATTTTTAGGTATATCTTCATGGCATATCTAACTTCTTTTGGTCTGATCTCGCCTCATGCCGCAGTAGTAAAGCAACTCTTAATTAAGTGCTACGAGCAAATTTATATCGTTATTGTGCCTACAGAAACGAACCCTTCTAACTTCCCAGAACTTCGACCCATCGAGAGATATTAGGTATGTACCTCAATTTCGTTTTTCACGTTAGTTAAAATTCAAACCTGGTAAATGGAGCGAATAATAAGGTTCCGTAGTACCGCTATTTTGCTCTCAGCGAACTTCAAAAAATCGCTGTAAGCGTGACGTGGCAGTTGTGCAATTTATTCTTCTTCTTGCATTCTTGTTCATATTTTCACATCTCTCGCATGATTTGACGTCACACACTCTCTGATGGCGCAATTTTGTTTCTATTGTATCATTCTTGGTGTAATTTTTGTTTTAGAGAAAGGAACACACTTCTTAATGGTTAGCTCAATCTAAATTTGACTTTGCTGGTAAGTGAAATTCCTCGTTCCCCAAGGAATCAATCAATATTGCTGTAGTTGTAAAATATTTATTGTTTTTCCTTGTTCACTCCACTCGGGAGCATAGGGACTCGACAAGACTCAGTCTTGCATTGGCATATTTTTCTGGCAGAAGGATCACACAGATGGTTGAGGGTGAGTTGTAAAATATAACCTCCATAAAAAATTATACTAAATTTTATACTTCAAAGTCTCTCAGCATAATCTTATTGATGGTTGACAATACCAAGTGATGTGGTTTTTTGTAACTAGAGTATAAGTGCAAGGTGGCGTGAAATTAATCATACAATATTGATTTTGAATACTCTTTTACTAAAAAAAAATGATTTTTTGGAAATCTTTCTTTTGACCTTTACGCGTTCCATTGCTTGCACGTTTGTATACAGCTGCATAGCTTCCTTATGTATATTTTTTTCTTCTTTAAATATTTGGCCGAGCTCCTCCTCCTATTTGTTGTGTGCGTTTTGATGTTGACCCCCCAAATAGATGGACCAACAATTTTAAGACGACTCCGAATGACCAACATTTTTTAATTTATTTAATGAAATCGTAGGCATTTGATGTCTGCAGATATTTTTTATGAAGAGCGTTTCGATGGCAAAAACACACTCGGAGGTTTGCCATTGCCTGCCAAGGGTCGACTGCTATTAGAAAAAAACTCCTCCTATTTGTTGTGTGCGTTCTGATGTTGACCCCCCAAATAGATGGACCAACAATTTTAAGACGACTCCGAACGGCCAACATTTTTTAATTTTTTTAATTTATTTAATGAAATCGTAGGCATTTGATGTCTGCAGATATTTTTTATTAAGAGCTTTTCCATGGCAGAAATACACTCGGAGGTTTGCCATTGCCTGCCGAGGGTCGACTGCTATTAAAAAAACAATTTTAGTGTTTCATCCACGGAGATTCGAACCAACGCACCCCAAAAAGGTAGTGCCGCACCAATCAATTCAGTTCACAAGTGTCAAATTTGATTGAAATACGCTGCCATTTGCAAAAATTATAGGCTCTCCAATATTAAAATCAATTTTCCTGCTTTTCTTTTTTATTGCAAGTAACGTATAAAGGCGAATTTTGCTTTGAAAAATCAACTGCAGAAAAGTTTGATGAGAATATTTTGTAGAGTTCAACAAAATTTCTTGCCTGTTTATAGTTTCAATCAAGAAGAAGAATTGCATTTTAATAATCCTGCATTTAAGATTATTGCATGCAATACCAAAAGCGCGAAATGTAGCTGCTTTGCCTTAACACTTAACATTATTTCAATTGTTGTTTTTAGATGTCTACATACTTTAGCAAGTGACTAACCAATTCTACCTAGAATACTTTGATGCTTTGCTATGGCAGTTTGGAAATTTGCGCACCGAAATAGAGCCACATTCAAGGTTATAGCGAAGTTAAAAGAAAAAAACTACTGCCAAAAAAATACAAATTTTTAGCATAGAAACCAGCCGCTGAGATACTTTCAAAACTTCAAAAACTCACCACAAAAAAGAAATTCACACAGAACAAACAGAAATGCTGAGAATGGGAAGCAGTCGAGCTTGAAGTGAAACATGGAAGAGCGCAGCAACAATAAGAATAACCACAGCGTAGATAATACAGATATTAGCGAAACAAAAATTGCTTTGCAAATGATGTTTGTAGTGTGGCTGTGTGGATAGCCAAAAAGACTGGATGTATTTGTGTATAAACGAATGTAAATACATATGTGTGCATGGATGTGTGTTGGATGAGCTGCTGCAGACGTAATTGACATACGTGTGTAGTTATATGTATACACTTATATATTTACATCCATGTCCCGACATTTATGTGCAGATACAGAGCTTTACATTTCATACATACGTCCATGTGTGTGTGTATGTGTGTTTCCATGTATGTAGGTATTATTATTTTTTTCTGTTAATTTTCAGGCATGTATTTGTGTGCGCTAATGAATGCGCGCAAATGACTAGCAAATTACAATAACAACAAAGAGCGCCACAAAAATGGCAAAAATAAAAGTGCAAAAGTCGCAACAATGAAAAGGCACAAACTTGTGCATAAACATATGCACATAAATACATGCCTATATACATACATACGTACACACGTACATCCATAACGAAATATACATTTGTACATACATAGATACATATAAAATAATTTTCGCCATAAAAATGAAATGAGTCATGAACTCTTCAAAAGGCGAAATGCGAACCGAACGCGAATGCGAATGCGTTGCGAATCGCGCGAACGCGTCGTCGCAGCGGCTGGCAGTTGGTGGTAAGCGGCTGGACGCGCGTTCAGACATACAATAATATATATAGTATATACGTATGTATGTATGTATTTTTAATGAAGAATTGAGTGTAGTGGTGTATATCGCGCTCCAGTGCCGCTCCAGCGCCTCTTGGGCTTACATACTACATATGCATGTACATACATATGTGTGTGCATTCAGCGGGCGGTATGTTCGGCAGGGAAGATGTGGAAACGAAATTCGCGAAAGTTTGATTATAAAAAATTGGCAACTTTTTTATCATTTACTGTTTGCTTTGTTTTTGCTTTTGTGGCTTTTTGATTACTTAATTTATTTTGTGCCTTTTGTATGAATTTTCTTATTGCCACCAGCTGTTCGTATTTTTGTTCGTTTTCGCCACTTTACTTCAACAATTCTCTAACGCGCGAAGGGTATATATAATTATTATTGTTTTTGCTGCCACGTTTATTTAATTTGTGTGTGTTTTTTTCTATGGGAACATCCAAAAATTGTAGAAGACAAAATTTCTTGATAATTTAGAAAGCTTCATGGGTTTTTTTTTAATTCATTTATAGCTTCTCGTAAGTTGACGCAACTAATTGCATACATAAAAATAAAATAAATAAAAATATATATAAATATATACATACATATATTAAGTAACAGCTGTTGATTAAGTTAGACGAAGAGACGAAGTTTGGACGATGTCAATGAGCATCACCAAAGTCATTGGTGGCCGAAAATTTGCCAATAAAGCGATCAAAGCAACACAGTGAATATAGTACTATAGATACATACATACACAGTAAATACACATACATATGTATATATGTAGTACTTCTTCTTTTTAAGTGATTATATGTGTGCAAATTGTATTCATGTACTCGTGCAATAGAAACTTGTATAAGGGAAACCCCTGTAGGAAACTCCTATAAAGCAGAATGGTTGGTTCTTTTACGGAACTTGGCGCCAGTACTACTACAATTATCTTTTCTTGAAAAAAATAAACAAACATAAAAAAAATTAAAATATTGAAAAAAAAAATTTTAAAAAAATTAAAAAAAATCGAATTGCTAATTCAAAAAACGAAATCTGTTGGGGAAGTGAATTGGAACGTCTTGTTTATAAAGCCATGAATAGTTGCTTTTGAATGCACTTGAGCATTTATCTATTGAGCGCTGAGTCACAAAAACGTACTTATCTGAGCCTAATAACTCTGGAGGGCTCTTACTGCCTGGAACACTTGTTCAACTACCTGTGAGGTTCATTAAAGCCAATGCAGTCATCCAAAGATATAAATCTGTATGATGAAATCTTAGGTTAGGTTAGGTTAGCCAGGTTGCTCGTCTAAGATAAGACACTCGATGGCCCTAAGGCTGACTGTGATACCTGTAATTGATTTCAATCCACTAACTAAGTTGCTTAAAGCACTTAGATCTTCTTCAGAAGGTAACTGATGAAATAGTTGACTTACATGTGTCTCACAAACCATATGAGAATTGTGGATATTATGACAGATGAATGAAATAATAGTGCATAGGGCGGCTAATCAGCATTTGACTAATTAAACAAAGCGTGCACAGTGCTCGCAGTGCTTTCGGACCTCTAGCTTCCTCGAGCTTATGGCTTTCAAGTTGTTTAAACAGAGAAGAGCTAGAACAGTGATTTTGCAACTCCCAGCCTATTATTATACTAACCTAATAACGAACGGCATTCGCCATTCTGAGAAGCAATTTGCTCAAGTAGGCATCAAATTAGAAATTACTTCGGTGAATATCGTTCGCAAGTACCCAAAAGGTATGTGCCGCGAATTCAGCTTTTCCGGTTTATGTGCTCTCCGGTTAGGACGAGAAGAGCTAGCATTGTATGCGTATATTATCTACGTCATCGACCGAGGCCTCGCTATACGTATTTGATAAATATTTGTTAGCGGCACACGCATACAAAATGGGAATTATAAAAATTATAGCCGTAGATTTTGCAATGAGCTAGAAGAGAGGGAAACTTTAGAACACCTTCTATGTTCTTGCCCTGCATTCGCTAGAACCCGAATGAAAAGTGTAGAAGCTCTGAGAGGTTAGAATGTTTCTCGGGGTTAAAGTTTCAGAGTTTACTTAGATTCGCAAAAGACCCAGTCTTATTACTATATTGCAAGAAGTCTACAACAAGGAAGTGTAAGGGTCAAGCTCGATCTGGTACCACTAAGGACCAATGGGTCTATGTGATGGCTTTCAGCTAGTCAGGCCAATCAAACCTAACCTAAACTTAGAGTTACACAATTACACCAACATCTTCAGTGAAATAAACTTGAAGCTTGTTGAACTACCCCCGTAATGCATTATTTTTAAATTAAAAACTACAAACAAAAAACTGTCCCAAGTGATGAAATATGGGTTTTGTAGAGAGAAGTGTTTAAATCAGGTGCTTAAAACGTCATTAAGAACATGACAAGAAGCAAAGTTCATATAGCGTCAATAATGCTGTGGAGAAGGCAAAATAAAAAATTAAAATTTTTTTTATTAACTTTTTTTTTGTTTCAGTTGAAAAATTTTTTTTTCATTAACTTCATGTTTGTTTTAGTTGAAAAAGTTTTTTTAATTAAATTTAATTTTTATTTCAGTTTAAAGCCTGGACATATGTATAAACATTATTGAACACCACAATGTTTAAATTTCAATGAAAGTGTAATAGTTGTGATCAAGAAATTTGCCACTCTTGCAAAATATCTCCCTACGAAGTATTTATATAAATGTTTGTATGTCTGTATTTATATTCTTCTTCGTTAACTACTTTTATTTATAGACAATATCTGCACATTAAATTAGCACGCGAACACCAATATAAGATTACAAATACACACATTTACATATATGTATATATATATGTGTGTATGTATGTATGTGTGTATGTATGTATGTAGGTATGTATATCTACCGCATATAAGCGCAATTTTTCTTTATTTATTATTTCTTTGTATTTATCTCTTTTTTCGCGTACATCAGTGCACCACTACATCCATTCGTCCGTCCGTACACAGTACTTCTCGCGTACATACAATTAGTGATCGGTTTAATGTATCTGCAAGATACAATTCGCATTCGCATTCGTGCTCGTTCTTTTGCTTTCCCAACGCGCCAAGTGTATGTATCTTTCTGCAACTCAGCTTCAGTCCCCCCACATGCCGGTTGTCCGTATCATCGCCCATTCTCAATCGTCAGTTTGGCTGTCATTCATCGCGTACAATTTTTGCGTATAATTAACTAAATTGACAGACACTATTTTCGCACAGAGAAAACGTTTTCTTTTTTTTTTTTGGTTTTTTTTTGTAAATTTCAGTTAATTATTTGTACCTCGTTTGGCAAATTTATTTTTAACTTTTTTGCAACAGTGTTTCTTCAATCTTGCGTCGTTCGTTTTTGAGAGTTTACTTGGTGCAAATGATTGGAATACAGTTATACACCCGTTTGAATTGCAGCTATTAGAACATTTTGAGAAATGATGAGACGAATTTACATATATAATTTTCATATACCCATACTGCAAATTGAAGGCGTAGTCTGTTTGAAACCTGCTATGGCCTCAACAAGATGGTGCAAGTAATTCGTTCCTCTTCGAAATGATGCCGGTATGACGTACCAAGTTCAGCTCCGATCAGGTTTGGCAGAAAAATCTGCTTAGTGGTAATATTGACTGCATGAACTATGTATACTATATACAGTATACTCCCTCCTAACGGACACCACTCTCAAGCGGACACTTTTTTCAGGGCATACCACAGATCTTTAAGTGGAAAACTCTCCCATAATATGTTATTAAATTTTTTTTACACTTTTCTCATAGCGGACAAAGAATGCACGGTAGTTGCAAATTTTTGACTTTTTTTTTATTTTAAAGAACAACATTTTACCATTCCTGAGTGAGGTTAAAATTCAGAGAAGCAAAAAAATATGCATAGATGGATAAAACAAGCCCACAGAAATTGATTCATTTTCAAACCCAAAAACTGTACTTCTGTTTTCCTAATGCTCTTGACCTCCAAAATCCAAATTTGTATTTCAGAAAACGATCTTTTAGAGACGAATTCAAATTTTTCATATCAAAATAGGTTTAGAAAATCAGAAGTTGTGCTTTGAAATACTGTTACGACATTTGAGATATGCCTCATGGCGTTACAAAACCTCAAATATAGCCCAGGGTCATAAGTTTTGTACTTCTAAGTTGGAATACTACGAAAATCTAACATGCTTTTGCTATTCCGACTTCAAATTAAGTTTCCAGACGCTAAAAATTTCGTATCCTTATTTCTTTATTGAACGTAAAAGGCGAATCAAAAATATCACCAAGATCACGAATTGCATTGACGGAGACATAAGTTACATTTGAAGAGTAATAAGTTGACAAAAGGGGATTCATGGACTTAGAAAACGTCATGTGCTAATACTTACAAGTATGAAGACGTAGTTTGTTTTGCAGCGTCCAGTCATTCTCATCATTCAAGGCTTCCGGTAATAACACTTCGGATACATAGAGAGGAAATTCTGCGAAAAAGTTTCAAATCGTCTGCATAGAGTAAATATTTCGTATACTTGAGACAACAACCAACGTCATTAAAGAAAAGTATAAACAAGATAGGGCCAAGAATGCTACCTTGTGGCACTCCAGAAGGTGGCACAAATGTATGGGTATTAGTATTCACAATTTCAACTAATGAAATTATATTTGACAGGCATGATTTCAGCCATGAAAGGGAAGTCGAGTGTTTAAAATTTATGTCGGCCTGTGTAAATTACCTTTACGAAGTATTTTTTTTAGTAAGTAGCCGATTCTGATAACGGAGACATTATCAAAATTTACTCATTAAGAAAAATTGCCATTGCTAACAGTTGCCGATATGAACGAAATAGGCAGTTGAGTAGTAAAATACTCGCTAATAGGCCAAATGGTGCATTGAGATGCCGAGTGAAAAATAGTTTTCTTAAACGTAGCTAATCCCTTTTAACTCTTAACTGCATCGGTTTTTAACTAACTCAATAAACCTTCCAAAAGAGCCAGGCTTCTGTAGGAATGATCCCCGAAAAACTTAAGGGCATTTCGCGCATTGTGGGGTATCTTCATAGACAGTTGCGCATGGACTTTGACTTATTGTCAGTATTACCTTATTCTACCAGGAAGTCTGGTATAGATCTTGGGTTAACATCATTACAAATACTTCTGCAGAAATCAGAATGCGGACCGCGTCCCTAAAACGGCCGGTGTTTCCCTAGCACACTTGCTTAAGGTATAATAAGCTTTTGAATACTGAAAAAAGCAGTTTTACATACTTGTGCATATCTGAAATTATGGGCAAATGTTCATCTTTTACGTTAAACCATTCCTTTTTCAAGTTAAGCCTTTGAAATTTTTTGTTATAACTTTTATGTCTATTTTAGTTAAGTGCAGCTTATTTTTACCTCCTCTTTTTCAATTTGTTTATGTGTTTTGCACAAACTCCTAAGCAAATAAACAAGTTCTCATAAGCACGCGTGTACGTAGGATTTGTATTTGTTGTGTATTTTTGCCTCATTAGTGTCACACTGATTTATGTTTTGCAATTTTATTTTGCATTGCATTTGTGCCCATATGCCTTGCCGGCTTTTTGTAAGATTTTTTCTTCATTTTAATTAAACGCCAAAAAGTGTTGTGTAGGTTCCAATTTCTTATCCGCTTATCCTACAATCGCATATACATATTTTTTGCTTATCATACTCACCACAAGCAATGAAGGTACTGCGAAGTCTGCTTTCTTACACTGACTCTGGTGATGATCAATAAATTTATATTGATTTGATATTTTTGGTACCAAAGATGTTGGGTCCTTTTTTGATTAGGTAATGATCTGAAAAGTAAGACAAAGCAGTTAGAGATAAAGATTTTTGCCAAAGATGTATTTTTATATACATATGTATAATAGAATATTTTTAAGTATGATTTTAAGTATTTTTTTAATACAATTCATATTCAGAGTTTCAAATTTAAAAAATAACTATTATGAGCAACATTTTTACGTCTGCAAGTATATGTAGACTGATCAAAAAAATTTTCTACTGCCATAATCTAGGAAATTTCGGATTTACGACAAAGTGAGCGTTCGTATCCATGGGGCAATCATTTAATCCAGTCTAGCACTATTGGGAAAACTGAAAAAAATGCATTTCAGAATCTCCTCATTCAAAATCATTTGCTCTTAGTGGGTGATTAGGGTCTTACATGCTGGAATTTAATTTTCGACGGTATTTTGGTTAAATAGCTGTCTCAGTTCAAGCGGAAACGGTGGATCTATGATATTTACTTGTATATTTCGAAAAATTATTTATACATTTTCAGTCGCTATAATTGTTGAATATGGCAAGAATTAAAAAGGCAAGTAAAGTAATTTAAATCGACTGATCCGATAATATCGCTGCAATAAGGGAAATCACTCAAGAAAAAAATTTGTCAATTCCATGGCTTCAAAGAAAAATATTACATTAGTTTGGGAAAAAAGAAATCCATTATATTTGCATCCATTTTTTTTCACAATTTGAGCGGCCTGGCTTGCATTTTCGCCTATATCAAAGAAAAACTGAAAATGTTCTGAATTTTCCCATTGTTCACTTCCATGGTGAACACCCTGTAACTCACACCTGAATGGAACAAACAAAAAGCAGCAAACGAATTTTTTTAGTGTGAAATGTCACCTTCACAATGTGTATAAAATTCAAAATTGCTTGATCGATACTTTATGGGAAATCGATCACTACAGTCATCTATCGAGGAAATAATGGATTTCTTTTTCGCCAATAAATATAAATCTATGGTATTTATTTTTTTCCTTGAACTCCTTTGAAGAATAGGAACTCTTCGCCAACGGACAGGGCTTTGAGCTATACATTTATCCCAATTTGTTCTATGTCAGACCAAGGAGTTAATTTTAGTTTCTATTGAGCATCTCCAGGTGGTAACCACTCCTCGGCCGGCTTGTTCGAAGGAGTTCCAAGGCAGGGCCCGCCTAGCTACAAAAAAATCGCAAATACGGCGCAGGCAGCGGTTGATAAAAGTTTGCAGGCGTCTCGTGATTGTCGCGGTTACTTCCCTCTCATATAAGAGGACTGGATATTTAATTTTTTTTCGCAAAATTTTTAAGAAATATTTTATTTGCCATTTATGAAAACATCCATCACAGATGTTTTTTTATTATTTATTAATAGCTGAGATTTTTTTATTCATTTAAACACTTTTTTTATAATTTTTAATTTAAAATTTTTTATAATTTGTTTGCAATATTTTAGATAATTATATCATTTTTTCATTTAAAAAAAATTGGAAATTTTAAATAGAACCAAAGATATCTTATTTTAAGAAACTCAATACCAAAATTTTCGTTATTGAATAACTCTCAAGATTGTATAAATATATTTTTTAATTTTTTCGATTTACTTCTTATTATACTCCCACAAATCAATTTCTAGGAGAACTGAAGACAATGACCAAATTCATGATGTTCCCAGGTCAGTCGGTTCTACCTAACCGGAGCGACTCGGATTTATATTCGGCTAAGGACTGCCACTTCAGCAGCATTCCCTGTATATGTACGGGGAATATTTATCAATCACGACAACAACAACCAAATTCAGGAAATGTATGGGATATTTTTTGCTACTGAAATAGCAACAACAGCAATCAAATTCATGAAATTATTCCAAAGTTACAATATTGCAAGAATTCTAGTCGCACGAGCATTGGCAATTTTAATACTTTCTACATTTCATTCGTAAATTTTGCTGAAAAAATCATCTGCTTACACGAAGCTCATTTCCATTTGAAGGGTTACGTAAGCCACAAGGATGCTATATTTGTGTATTGGTAAGCCCTCAGCTAAATATTGAGAAGCCTTCACATTTCTAGTGGGTTTCTTTTTTATACGTAGATAATGAATTCTCTTTCGAAAAATGTCTTTTCATTTAAATTTAATGCCTACATAAACTATACCTATCCTGTTACTACCCCTTCTCACAAGTTGACTGCAGCTTTGCGGATAACTTTTATCACCTTCGCACATACCTTTTATCACTCCTCAAATTATGCCATTCTCTGGCAGCATAGACTTGGCCTTAAGAGTTCGCGTAAATTAGTCTAATAATCGTTATGATTTTCACGAGTCCATAGAAGTATATGCTTCCTAGTAGAAAAAAAGATGCCTAATAAAAAAGAAAATAGTGGCAAAGTTGCCCTAACACACCCCTGTGAATTATAGTAATGCCCTCACACAAACCCAATTGCATACTTTTATATTAAGTTCTTTACAACCGAAAAAAGCACACTATACTCGTATACGAGTATATGCGTATGTGTATACATATACATATCGACACCTATTGGATTCCTTTACAGCTCTAACGCAGAGAGAAACAACTTTTTCTGTATACTTGGCGAAAAAAACTGACACTGAGCAGTCACAATGGGCAAATGAGCGCTTAGAGCACTGACAAAAAAAAAAAAGAGTTGCAAGCCATGAAATACATACATACATGCATATGTTGCACAAAAGAGAAAATAAAATTGTGCTAGGTGTGTTAAGGAATGGAAAGGATAACAGGAATGCATGGGCACAGGTTGTATGTGAAGCAGTACGATGAGAAATAAGAAGGAAGTTTACTTAAAAATAAAAGAGCAAATATTCGCTGGCTTAGCATTTCTCTCTGATATCGCCAGCAGCGACAATTTAAAGCTGCTTTAGAGAATGGGAGGTGCTCGTGTAATGGGATGCTTATTATAATGGAGATTAATGATTTTCCAATGGTTGAAGTATATTTTTGCAAAAGGCACCAGAAAAAATTGTACGAAAAAATGCTAATTATTTCACTGATCTCGGACAAGAAAACAACCAGATATAACAACTCAAAAAAAAAAAAAAAAATTAAAATAAAAATATAAAAAAAACAAAAAAAAAACGTAATAATATCACTTAGAATTATAAAAATGTATTTTGCTCTCGGGACTTTCCCAACTGACTCGTGCCTAATCATTCTAGCATTGGGTAAGACAGCAGGTTTTTTCTTTGTGGTTTATGCCTGTAACCCGCATACTGAAAAAGTGAAAAGTATTAAGAAAATATTTTGAAAAATCCTAATCAAGCAGCGGGACAGAAGATGAATCTTATCAAGTCAAATAACTTATACTCTTCAGACTGTGCAGTTGTTTAGCTTGACGAATAAGTTACATAACTTGAAAAGATATTTTTCAATTCAAATTATATATCTCGAATGGTGTCATGTTAGCAGAAGCTAAGGCAAATAACTCAAATCAGAAAGGTATACGAAGGGCACGGTAAGTTGGCTTCACAGCGGAGCTTTTCAACTCCTTAGGCATTTCAAAAACTCTTTCAAAACTAAAAGTTTAAAAACTAGAAGGTATTTTTTTATTGGCAAAATGTTGCTCAATTCCAAAAAAAGGAAATATATTTCGAATTAACTGGCTCGTGTTGTACCAGCAAGAGTTTAGGCAAGAATCTGAAATCAGAAAGGTTCACAAGGACTCCGTAAGTACTGGTAAGGCTGCTGGTTAGGACTAGCTTAGCAGGAGAGCTATGAAACTCCACGAATATTTCAAAAACTTTTAAAAACTTAGAAAAAATTGACTTATGTTACACCAGCTGGAGTTTGTACAAATATCTTAAATCAACAGGCCTACAAATACCTCTAAGGTAATAAAGAAGAAGAATTTACTTTTAAAAGGGTTTCTTTAATTTCTTTAAATATTTCAAAAACTTTTAAAACTAACAGTTTAAATTTAATTAATTAACTTATTGTTGTTAGAGTGATAGCCCTTGCGCAGACATAAATGCGCCTCCAACTGGCAATGTGGAAGGTGGCAACATCCGAAGAAATAATCGAGGAAATGATGATAGGCGAAGAAAGATGGAATGCCGTCGCAAATTTCGTTGAAAATATGATCCGAAAAAGAGGTGTGAAATGGGAACGTATGCTAAGCAGCATTAAGCAAATGTTTTTCAAAACAGGCGATCCTGAACGCAGAGTGAGTAAGTACTAAATGTGTCTCTGTCTTGGACCTCTACCTCGATGCAATGCGGAAGCAGTCCTGGGGTTGAGAAAAAATCCAAAAGAGGAGGACGGATGTTTTAGTGGAATCAGTGGTTTAAATTAATTTATAATCCCAGCTCATCGCCAAAAAAAATGTGTCTTAGAAATTAACGAGCTTTGTAAACTTACTGCCGAACTGGTGACCTTTTCAGAGAGATTTTCTCATTAGCGATGTTTCATCTAATCGTTTTTGACTTGCAAGAGGTTAGCTACGATTTTGATATTTTGAACTCGAAATGAATTAAACATTAAAATAAATACAATTAATAAAATATCACAACTGCTTTCAAAATAATTTAATATTTTTTCAAATTAGACTATACTTAAAATTTAATTACCCATTCTCGCCACTTTAGCTACTTATGCATGAGCTCAAGTGCACCTTTACTACGTATCCACATCCTTCTGCACACTAAAAACACGAACTCATCATTCATGTCCTCAACAGCCCCATCCTTCACCAACACTCTGCTCAGCAACACTTTTACTACATCAAATAAGCAGCGACTCGAACACAGTGCCGCCGCTAGTCACTAGACATGTTGTTATTGTTACTCTTTAATTTTATTTTAATTTTCGCACCGGCAAAACAATATTAATTTTTTGATCTGTTTTCATCGAAAAGCACTGTTGCAAACGCTGTGCTATTATTCATATGCACAATTCGGATTATCATACATATGAGTGTGTGTATGTGTATATGTATGTACGTATAAGCATATTTTGAGTTGTAGTTATCGTTGCTGCTTAAATGGCTAGCTGGCTGGCTGACAGTCGCGTTGTTTGACTGACACAAACAGTAGCATTTGCTTTTTGTCTTTTTTCCGGTCGCGCTGTTGTTTTGAATTTTCACGATTTCTGCCTTAACCCCACCGCCCCACGGGTCAGAGGGTTGTTTTTGTAGTGCTACGTGGATGTTCCTTAGCCATCGCTATGCCTACAAGTTTGCACAAATACTTTTTCGTTTTTTTGCCAAAAGTCACACGCCTTGACGCTGAGGCTTTTTTAAATCCACGCGAATTAATATAACGACGAGCAGAACGCACTCACACTCATTGTCGAGAAGAAAAAAATTGATTAAATAAAAATACCGAAAACAAATAATGCAAAATATGCATTCGTTTTTCGTTTTTCACTTTCCGATTTGAAAATGTTTTATTTTTTGTGCTATTTCTGTAGCTTTATACTGTTTTATTTCTGAAAATATCTTTTTCTGGGTGGAAGTTTTTTCTTTTTGCAAAAAATGTTCTGACTTTCGCTTAGATTGCAATTCGCAGCCGTCGGCTGAGGCCACAAAGAGTAATAAATCCAAAAAAATCAACGAACCGCCGAACGACCCACCGAAAGTTGTGTTGCTGCGAAATGCGGCGAAACGGCGCGCTGAATAGCTGTGTGCTGCTGAGCACAAAAACGACCAAACGGCCACGACGACGGCAACAGCGACAACGAATAATTCAACCAACAAACGAATGAATGTTCAATACAATAACAGATAGAACACAAGCAACACCAGCAGTTGGCCAAGCACACACACTTATAAGCTGACACTCATATACACGGCAAAGCAGCATTTGATTCGAATCTCTAAAAAAGAACTAGCATAGATGTACATAAACACACAATCAGTGCACAGAAAAGCACAAACGTACATACATACGTACATATAATAGCAGCAGCAACAACAACAATAACAATAACAGTGCCAACCGAACTAATACTAAACGCCTAAGCGCATTCGTCTGCTCGTTTGCGCAAATTTTTTTGTTTGTTGCGAAAAAAATAATCGCATAGAAAAAAATGATATAAATTCGCCACACTTGTCATTGTATGCGGTAAAATATAGATAAATTGTACACACACAATCACATGAGTAAATAGAAAAACTCAAGCATAGCGCAACAACACACAGATACGCACGCATACATTAACAGCGCGCTCCCCATTTTTTTCGCTGTATTGCTGCTCTCACTCATACTATGCTCCAAGCGGCGGCAAAGAAAATTATCTAATTCTATACACTAACACATACTAAACGTGTCAAGGAGAGTTGCTCTCTTTATACTAGTAGACCCTGCAATTAAATCTCTTGTGGGGAGCGCGCGCTAAACTACTCAAACCGCTGAGTGTCACCCAACAAATGGTGCTCTAACTCATGCGCGTAAAAAACTCACAAGTTCTCTAAATCACAAATGCTCCTTGGAATACACTCTCATGCTCGTTTGCACTCTTTGAAATATCTGCCTTTTAAACCGCTCGTCATTTGAATAACGCACTCTCTAAACCACTAACTCGACTACTAAAATATGCTCTCTAAAGCACTCACTCTCTAAACTACATATCTGCTCTGCACCCATTCATGCAACTCCATCTAAATTGTGGAATTCTCACCTGCAATGTCTCATTCTCTCATCGAACGCACGAAATCATTCAATTCCTATTCATATCTGTGTATGTCATGCATCGCTCCAATCCCACTACTCGATGGGAGTAGAGTTCGTGAGTATTCGCGTAGTGCTAATGTGTTGGACTGCTGTCCGGGAATTCACGCAAGCACAAGCGCTCTTCAATTCAACACATACAAATAGCAGCAGTGGCGTATTTACATAGTTTCATCAATTCTGCCAAACATTTCTCTACAAAGTAAAAACGTCAGTACAAAAAACTTTGAAGGCACATTCAGAGTCACATCTGTCCATATAGTATTTTTTTGGTTTTGCGGAATTCGTTGCTTCCTAGCCGCCGCCTGTTTTTATGCTGCTCAATTGTCGTTATATCGCGTTTTTCTTTTCGATTGATTGTTTTTGCCTTACTTCTTTGCTTTATTCGGTCGTCCGCCTTTACTGCTATGCTTGAGTTTCATTTGCTTAACAAGCTACACTTTAGTTGATGAAGTACCTTTTGCTGTTCAACTAAACGTAGGTTCTTTTGAAGGCGGTGCTACAGGTTTCTTTTTCACCTAAGTGACTTGTAAATTCTTCCGTTTTATTTAATGATTTTTTCCATTAAAATTAAGAGGTATTTTCTCTGAATTTTACTCATACAATTTGTAAAGCTGGAAGCTGGTTGGGATGGCATTTACATAAATGATAAATACTTTACGATATGACCGCAATTTGATCTCCAAAAGTCTTTCAGGCTCCCTAATTACTATATTATATTTCAAGCTAAAATTTATGCCCCAAAAAAAGAGGTGAATTAGCTCTGGAACTAACTCCTTTTAATACTTGGATAAAAATGTTCATTGATGGCAAAGCGGATACTAAAACAATTATGGCTCCTTGCACTAAGTCGCAATGTGCAAATTCAAAATGGATGAACTTTGCGGAAATAGGCAGCTCATTATTTACTGGATACCAGGATACAAAGGAATAGAATGAGAGAGCCGATGAGCTTGTTAAGGCAGGTATTCGCATGCCAAGCTTGAGCACGTCAATCATAAACTTTTGAAAACGGAACTAAATGAGGAACTACCTCTGGAAATGCAGTGGATACTCAACCTCGTATAAAACTCCCAAGCTTATGCTGAGAACTTGGAATACGAAAAATGCAAACTTTATTTTATCACTGTCTAGAAAAGCCTGCAAAATATTGGTTGGAGTACTGACGGGCCACTGTCTCACCCCACATCACGCAGCTAAATGGCTAGGTGTACTTTGGAACACCTACTTAGCCACTGCCCTGCTCTTTATTGGACTCGACAAATGTGTCTAGGATCAACATATTTTCCATCCTTGAAGGATATCGCTAACGAAAGACTGAACGGATAAATAGCACTGGCAACACAATGGACCCTAGAGGTCTAAGTGAGATCTTTTTACAGATCAGCTAGCACTACCTCACCTTTTCAATATAAATGCTTCTGCATTCACTTCGCCTGGAAGAGATATGGGATACCACGTAGAACTGATGATATAAGAATCTATTTTCACAAAACTATAGGCGGTATTCCGAATGTAATCACCGGTATAAGTTACGGTATCGTACAGGCCACCTAAAGGCGTATATTTGGAAACTTCATCTATGCGTAGATATTTCAATTGATCTACAACCTAGCGTAACCTGAGACTTATGGTATCTAACAGAGTGCGGCTGACGATCAGAGGTCATACTTCCATATTAGCAAAACGCAGTGTATCGCTCTGTGCATTCCATAAATTATTTATAATTTAAAAATTCTGTTTACCCACAGCTTCAACCCATCGGTTTTCTATGGTATTGAGATCAGAAAACTGAGCCGATTAGTCTGTAAACTCAATTCAATTTGAAGCAGTCTGCTGACTATGTGATCACAAGAGAAGACTTCAGCCACAACTAAGAAGTTCAATTCTTTATTTCACAGACAGAAATGACAAAGGATCTGATAGCGTTCTACACGACGACGAAATTCAAAACTTCATACAATTTTCGAAAGTTTACTATCGGATGAAGAATATAGACTTTAGTCACAAAGTCCACGTTCTATTCCCCACTTTGCTGAACCTATTTCTCCCTGCGAATCTGATATTTTTCTAGACCATGCTGAGTCTCGAAATTAGATATCAGCACAAAATCTGTTGCCTTCTCCCAGCTTATTGCAGCGTTTTTGAAACTGAGATCTATGACATTCAAAGCTTGATATTAGAGCAAAGCTAGTGAGCGAGGTAGTCCTCCCTCCTTCAAAACTCGACTTCACAGTAGAGCTGCGATGATGACATTCAGGTCGTTAGCGAACAAGTCAAAATATATTTTAGAACAACGAAGCTCCCTGAAACATATTCATCAGCGCAGCATCAAATTGTTGGGATATGTACTTATACATAGAAATACTCGCAGATGAGTGCATGAGGAGAAAACTTAGAGGGTCGGATTCAAAAACATAAATGCTGTAGTCATCTTGTGTAGTTTTAGATAACTCAATGAAATTACGTTCCCACGACAGTCGGTTCTACGTTACAGGGACGATCCGAATTTATATCCGGCCAAGGGCTACTCGTATCACTGCAGCAACATTCCCTGTACTTTTATGGAGAATGTTTATTCTGCTGTAACAACAACAATAACAAGAACTGAGAGCTGATGTTTTCTTAATACAAACTTCAAAATACGTTCCAAATCACGTCACCAGTATTAAATAGGTGTGCAGGTGCGGTTTTGATCGCTTGCTTCTATGATGCGGTAGAATATTATTCAGTGGTAAGGGACTTCGTAAGCCATTTTGATTGGGAGCTCTTGCAGAAAGAATACTGTGTCCCAAAAATTAAAATTATCGAGTGTTGGAGGTGATTCGAAATTGATACCTGAATCAGCACGCGAAGAGAAGGAGAAGCAGATTGTTTGATTGGTTTAAATTGCAATTTATTTCAATTTCGATCGAGCTAAATCGAGCTGAAAAATTGGGCCTGCTTTGGGCAGTATAGATGCTACCACACGAAAATTTAGCATATACCAGCTACGCCTAAGCCAGGCAATATATTTGCTAGGTCTACTTGGGCAGCTGGATGTTTATGAATTCGTTTTGAGCTGCAGAATACGATATCCAAAAATGAAAAACAGTTAATGCATTCTTAAATAAAAATATCAGCAATCTGTAGAGCAAAAGACCCTCCATTGGACAACTTTTTTCAAACCTTCGGGGCACCCGGGTATGGCTTTTTTTCGTCTTTTCGAAGATCCCTTTTAAAAGGTTATATCCATATATCGATAGGAAATTAAAATTTGGAGAGCTACCTGGAAGCTCAAGTCGTTAGCTGTAATAGAAATATGTTAAGTTCACATCCAAAGTCGAAAAAGCCAGTCTGGCCAGGCCCGGGTACCCAACGGACGGTTAGGGAGGACATATATGTATTGTAGAATTGTTAAAAACTCGTTATCAAAACCTATGGCTACTTCGACACTGAAAAAGGCTGACGGGTTGTGAGTGGAGTGTAATATCCCACATTTCCCCATGTCCAATTCTGAGTCTCACATATTAAAGTAAGCATACGCGTGAATATATAGAGTACCTGTCAGTGTTGGGAAGTGGATTAAGTAGTTGAATGTCATTCTTTGCTATCAACAACTGCAGTAATAAAGCGCACCAACTCTTTTTAAACCATTCAACTGTCAACTTTCATTTCAATTTTTAGCAGAAAATTAATATTCAAAACAGATCCACTTCACCCAATTACAAAACAAAAGTGCATTGGTGTAAAGACTCGCAGCTCTACATAAAATCAAAAATAGAAACCTAAAACTTGAAGCAACTCGCTCGCAGTGCTGACAACTTAACCCAAATTTCACAGTGCATGTACAAATACAAGAACTAAAACGTAAAAAGACAGCATAACTCGAGGCTTCAAAAACCGTCAAATGAAAACGAATCTTGTTGCAGCAACAGATTGACAACAAGAATGCGCCAACGCGACGGTATAAAAGTGAAACAGCGCAATGGAAATTTGTAAGAACAACACGCTGCCAATATGCATGTGTGTTTGTGCATGTAGGTGTTTGTGATTGTGCTCATACGCGCCACATGCCGAGATATTCATAGAGATCTATGTATGATATATACCCACATACGCGTGTGTGTGTGTGTGCATGTGAAAACCGATGGCCCATAGAAAAGTGAGTGAAAAATAAAACAGACAGCAGACAGCAGCTTTTCAGCGTTTTCCGAAAACACACGTACACGCACAAATTCACTTATGTGTCTTTGTTTGTGCGTGTCTATGTAATAGTTAGTACTCTAGTTTATTGTTTTTGACTTTTTGGCTGCTTTGATATTTGCGGGGGAATTCCAGCTTTTTGTTGCTTCTATTCCATTATTGTTGTTGCAGCAATATTTACCACTGCCACCGGCACCGGCAACTTTGTTTTGTCTATGTACGCTTCTATCCTTTTTAATCCTTCTTGTCTCGTCGTCGTCTGCCAACAAGCAGTCAACCAGCCAACAACCAGCCAGCCAGCAGCCAGCAGCCAAGTTTTGTTATCAGCGCTAACTAACCAAGCGAAAACCGTAGCGAAAACCAAAACGAAATTTTCAAAAATAAAACTACAACAACAAGAATAAACACAGAATCGCAAAATGGTAATAATAAACCGTAGCGAAACTAGTTTTGCATGGCGCGTAGCGCAGATGCCGAGATTATTGGGTGGCTGTCGTTGCAGACACTAGGCGGTTGCCGGTTGGCGGGTGTGTGAGTATGGTGGAAGGACCACGGCAAGCAAGCATGTGCTACTAGCTTACTTACATATATCAGGGTAAGGTATTAATGGCTGTAAGTTTGCCGGTTGCTCGCAAACAAGGAGCAGCGAATTGACGTGTTGGAAGTAGAAGAAGCAGAAGAAGAAGCAGTAGCCGAGAAAATGAAGTACAAGAAATAATGAATCGCAGAGCAGTAACTACTGCAACCACAGTTGACTTGTTGTTTTTATGCTTTTTACTGTCTTATTTTAGTTGTTGCTTACCGGTAGTTTTCACTTTCACGCCACTGGCCTTATCTACAAACAAGAATTGTGGACAAAAAGTTTATTAACAACAATAGCAGCAGCTACTAAATGAAGTACTTCTTCAGAAGTTCTGAACAAAAACCAAACGAAAAATAAAAATGTGACAGCTTTGAAAAAAGGAAAACTACCTCACAACAATGTTAAATATTACCGTGAAATGCGGCAAGTTAAGAGTAGTGCATGTGAAGAACTTGAAGGCGACGAAGGCGAAACAAAAACAAAAAAACACAAAAAGGCGACGAGCCTTTGCCTGCTGCATGGTCTTGCACTGGTAATGAGTAATACAAGTAAGTTTGGGCGCAAGTAAATATGTGCATGTGTGCGAATTTAACTGGAATTCCTGCGTGAACAACTACAAAATGGTTGAGAAAGAAAATATTTCGTTAAAATGTGCTGCGTGTATTGCATTATGCATTAAAGCACAATGTTTTTAGTGCGCTACGAGGTATGATTAGGGTAAGTTGAGGGAAGCGCGAAGATCTCACAAATAACAAAATCATTCTGAGTGGTGTCAAAGTTAAGCGCTAGAGATGTGGAGAGCCAAGTGATTTCCTTCACTAGCGAACTAATATTTTTATTCTGCATTTAGAGCGAGTTTTCTAAAACCTCAAGCTAAGTTGCGCTCGGTGTGGAAAGATCACTGAAAAAGCGGAAGATTAAAAACAATGACATCAAGCATATAACTGGACTCACACACTGATAAAGTTTCTTTAACATTCTTTACTTATTTAACTTCATTAGTAATAAGAATACAAAGCAGTAAAAAAGCACTTCTGACTTTTCAAAATATTTGCGAAGAATGGACCAAAAATGTGATCAATTTCTTTAAATTCAAATTTATTTGTGGCAAGCGTCTTGATGTTGTTCCACAAGAAGGAGAGACCGACTCCGAGCGGCAAATGTTTTTTATGAGAGGTTTTTTTATGGCAGAAATACACTGGGAGATTTGCCGTTGCCTGCCGAGACCGCTATTAGAAAAAACGGGATCTATTATTTTGCTGTTTCATGCACGGAGATTCGAACCTACGCACTCCCGAATGACAGATACGCACCAACTCAATCGGCTACGGCGGCCGCTTTCTTACATCCGAATATATACATATATATAATTGGCGCATACACCCTTTTTGAGTGTTTGGCCGAGCTCCTCCTCCGAATACGAAGAGCAAATAAATAAGAAGAAGAAGAATTAAGATTGTATGCCTTGGTCCAGGTGTAGGCCAATTTCATTAGCGAAAAATTTATTTTTCTACACGAATACCAAATTTCCGAAGTCCTACATATTTAATACCGGCACAAGAAGCGCGGAAAAAGTTTATGAATTCCAAGACTTAGGACTCGAGATGCCCCAATAGCTATCTATGTGAACTTCCACGAGACTCTTAGAAAAAAGTATTGCACGCATTTCTCGCCAATAACAAGAAAAAGAAAATTAAATACAAATCGCTTGAATGAATTTTAAAACAAATCTGAAATAGAATAAGAAAGCAACAAAAACAACAGAAAGTATAATATTTAAATTATTTGCTCGTAATTGAACTTTCTTTTCGCTTATCAGCCGTGGAGCGCTGGCGTGCAAAATACAAACAACGAGCTAAAAATAACAAACAAATACAAAATAAAAAAATAAAAACAGGAACAATAAAAAGCAAATATTTTATTGGCAGGAGCAATACCACACACATACATATACACAAACGTCAGGCAGCCAGCCCGCCAGCGAGTCAGTCAATCAGTATAAAGCAACGTGTAAAACGGCGCTGTTTTTATTGTTGTGAGATACGCATATACATATAAGTACACCCATGCAAAATAAATGTATTTTTTATTTCTATTTCTATTTATTTTTATTTTTATTTTCCTACAGACTAGCAGTTGTTATTGTTATTGACGTTTATTTACTGCCATTTGATAAGAAGTTGAAAGCATTTCGCATTGCAGGCGCATAGATAAGACGTAACAGCGGGCGCACGAACTCACCTACCGGCTGACGAAACGTCTAACTGGCAGACAAACTGGCATTATAGCATATTGTGCTTGTAAATATGTACGTATGTGTGCATGCTTATGCACTCAACTGCCATGAAAATGTATTAAAATTGATGGATGAGCTAGCAAATACATGCACATATACACATGCATTCGTGCATGCAAATATAAAAAGTGGGGAATGGAGAATAGCGCAATGATTAGACTGATAATTGGATATGCACATACATAAGTATCTATAAGGGGCGTGTGTGAGTGAAGTCTGCATGCGAAGAGAGTTGGTTGGGTGCTCATAGTGGTCTTCCGCCTCTGTGCTCGCTCGCCGGTGTGCATGTACAAATGTCAAAAGCACAAATTTATTGCATTTGTTATTTATTTAGTATTTAGTGTATGCAAACGCCAAGCACCGTGCCCCCTTAATAATAGCGGCGTGGAAAGTGCAATACCGCTCACGTTTATGGTTCTATTGCCAATTCTCTATTGGTCGTGGTCTTTATCAGAATAAAACCATTCAAATTTTATAGATTTTTTTAAATATTTTTTAGCGGCTAAAAATTGAAAAATAAACGTGGCCAGCAAAATAAAATGTACTTTAAAATTAAAACAGTAAAAGAGAAGAGAAAATATTTTGGCATGATAAACTTCCGCTACGCGTTGCTTGTGGTTACGTGGAACACAAACAATGGAATGCCAGGGAGATGTGACTGGGTCTTTATTACTCAACACGGTGTTTCGCAGACGACACACAAGGTGGGACTATTAACTTATGATGGAGGAGGGATGATTAAATGATTGATGCTGCTAAAGAAGATACACGCCAAATTTCAACGATCGCCAGTGGTTCAACATGAAACCCTTTCTTTCGCATGCAGTACCTCTCGCTTGTGTAAATAAATCTATGTTCACACTAGTCTGTTTTTTTTTCGAGGGGAAAATGTTAAGTGCACGAATAGAGCAGGAGAATGAGATTCGTCAATCTCGGGCATTTTTGATAAAAACATCGTTCATTGTATAACGAAACTCGCATAAATCAAATTTCCAACTTTTTATGAAATTCATCAATACTAACTAACTTGAAAAAAATTGTCATCAAAATGTTCGACTGCTTAATCAGAATCTTATATATAAAATTCCAAATTTTGGAAGCCATCATTAAATGGTGTAGGGCTAGAAGTAGGAGATAACGCCAAAAATTTAGGTGTAATTATGGACAAGAAACTAAATTGGAACATGGCTATAGAGGGCAGGATGAGTAAAGCTACCGTAGTTCTATTTTCATGGAAAAAGGCCTTAGGTCATAGGAATTTTCATACGAAGAACACTCAGTAGCTCAATGGGAGCGTTATCAGACCTATCCTCGTTTACGGGATTAAAAGCTGGTGGACATTGCTCGACAAGACTACGATTAGAATCCAGCTCATGAAAGTTCAACGTGTGGCGGTTATATATGTCAGCGGCGGTCTTAGAACCATACCCTCTGCTGCTCTTCTTCTTGCCCCTCCAAGACTTGGTTGGTAAACAGAATACAGGTAACAATGCTATTCGGTTTGCCGCAACCAATCAATGGCGCGATTTAGGTGTTGGAAGTTCGGCCATAACATTTGGTCTGGATCCAACCAATACTGTTGACCATTGTTTGGTTATTTAGTAATAGAATTCCAGCTAGACGTGAGTGGGTTGCCAATATACTGGTCGGAAAAACTGTTTATAGTTCTTTACTGATGGCTCAAAGCTTGACAATTAAGTTGGTTTTGGCGTTTACTGTAAGAAGGGAAATGGGTTGAGAGTCTGACATATAAAGCTACAAAAAAAATTAGAATTTGAGAGGAAGAGACTGTCAGACATTTTATTTGTCAATGTCCAGCGTGGCATGCCACTAGGCTAAGATACTTTGGCTGTTATAATGTTCAAATTTGAAGTCGCTCACAAATCGCGTTGATTTTTACATCTTTTTCCATTTAAAATACATCCGAACCCGTGCTTTATATGAAAGAAAATTCTCAACTTCGTATGAAAAAAAATTCCAAAAATTAACACGATTGTATTTAATGGTAATAAGAAATAATTGATACATTTTAATAATGCAGAGTGATAGCAGACATTTTAAGATTTTATAGCACAAAACCAGAATTCAATATGTTGAGTCATTTATGATTTGTTGCAATTTGAAACTTAAATTTATGATTTTTTAACACAACTTTGGCTTATAGACACAACTTTTTTAGAAGTTTGTGTAATTAATGTTGGAAAGAACGTACGAGCAGAGATTAGCTTGAATATACAAAGAACCCCATTGCCAATTGAAGCATTATATGCAAAATTAATAGCATACATACATACATATTCTGGGACTTTATTGTATGAAATGCAGAGATAAATACGCCACAGGCAAAAATTTAAAACCACGCTCTTATTGCGTTTAATTAAATTTGAAGATAATTTTCTTGGTTAAAGCACAAATATGATTTGTATGTACTAGATAAGAGGGCGTGGCACCTCCCATATGCATTTAAATACGCAAAGTCTTTATTTCATGCACCCCTTTTGCCAGGAATACACAAAGAATAGCGAAAAGTGTTACATGGTAGAAAAAAAAGTGTGTCACCTCCCCACAAGAACCAATGTTTATAGCTGGGACACCTTTTGCCAAGTTAGTGGGGCTTGAGACGCCTACAAAATTTACAAATATTGTCGTAGATAGTGAAATATGGGCCTCATAGAAAAAGTGGAGTGAGGTTCTCAGAAATTGTCATACTGTTCACCGCTTAAAATCTTATTATGCACGCCGTGTGTGCCAAAAATGGTAGAGTATCCGGTTATAATTTTTTTTTAATAATTTTTCTTCTTAATTGGCGGGATAACCGCTTACACGATTTTGGCCGAGTTGAACAAAGCGCGCCAGTCGTTTCTTTCTCGTGCTAACCGGCGCCAATTGGACACACCAAGTGAAGCCAAATCCTTCTCTACCTGATCGTTTCAACGCAGAGGAGGCCTTCCTCTTTCTCTGCTATCACCAGCTGGTACCGCATCGAATACTTTCAGAGCCGGAGCATTTGTATCCATTCGGACGACATGACCCAGCCAACGTAGTCGATGGATTTTTATTCGCTGCGCTATGTCTATGCCGTCGTAAAGCTCATACAGCTCATCGTTCCATCGCCTGCGATATTCGCCGTTGCCAACATGCAAAGGTCCAAAAATCTTCAGCAGAATCTATCTCTCAAACACTCCAAGCGTCGCTTCATCGGATGTTGTCATCGTCCACGCTTATTCGCCATATGTTAGGATGGGCTTGATGAGAGCCTTGTAGAGTGCTAGTTTTGTTCGTCGAAAGAGGACTTTACTACTCAATTGTCTATTTAGTCCAAAGTAGCATTTGTTGGCAAGTGAGATTCTACGTTGGATTTCAAGGCTGACATGGAGGATGGTTCCATATGTAGAAGTCCACGCAAGTGGGGAAAGTTACTGATCGCCATTCACTTGGGAGTGGCTTGGACGATTCTTTTGCATAAGGCGAATGAAAACATACACAAAACCTCGGATGAGAACTTACAACACTGATGACGAGCCTTTTTTATAATTTCGTGCTTAAAAATAGGCGCATTCGAGGTAAGTGTGTCAGAGCACTTAAAGTAGAGTAATAAATTATTTTTAAAATTTCAGTAACCTTTAATTTAAAAATACTTAAAAAAGCAGTTTACTTTTAAAAATACAGTTGTAAAAAAATAGCACTTTATCTAAGCACCAATATTTATATATATATATTATATATAATATATATCATTATAGATATTTCGAGGGATAACTTACGATGCTATAAAACGAGTTTTTTGTTATTTTTGTGACAATAAATTGACTTGAAAAAAAAAATTATACAACGTTACAATTTAATGCCGGAACGTCAAACGTTTTAAAATACAGATAATTCAACGGTATATAGGCGGTGATGTACTCCAAGTATGCAAGATATTTATGCCCATTCATATGGAAATTTTCGTAGTAAATTTCAATTTTATTAACCAACCGAAATATTTACTAGTTTTTAAAAATGCAAATAAAAACCGTGAATTATTTTCATTTTTATAATTATTTTATGATGCCGAAGTTTATAGCGGCCAAAAACTCCTTGCTGCACGCAGTTAACAACAACCTTTGCTTTCACTTTCTTATGAACTCACGAGGTTTATATTTAGCGCCTGACAAAACATGAAAATAAAATAAAAACAATAAGTGAGCGTTTAAGCTTACAAAATGACTACTAACTGCACAAAGCATTTTGTATGCGGCTTGCAATTTTTTTTGTTTTTGCTTTCTAAATACCTGCAAATTACACTATTTAAGTAAGTAAACTAAGAGATCTTTGCCCTACAAGCAAATCATGTCAAACGCGACTAATGCAATTACCGCTAAATGTGTTTCAAAATGCAATTTAGCAAATTATTAAACGCCCGCGACATGAAAGTGCAAAGTGCCAACAACAAATATGCATAGATATAAAATCGCGAAATCCACTAAAGGGGCCAAGTAAGCCGCATGATGGGCCAAAGGGTAGTTAACCGTTCAAAAGAACACCACAGATGAGAATTATGAGCAAATAAATAGTTGAAGAAAAGGCGCAAAATACTTGGCATAACGGTAATATAAACATATATTGGCCTATTAAAGCTTGCTGACGCTCTTAAGTCAAGGAAAGAGTCGGCTTTTGCACAAAGCGTAAGGTTTAATAAAAAAAAATAGATAATTTGCAAGTGTTAGAAAAGAAGAAGCAGCAGCAGCAGCAGCAGAAGTGGTATTTAGCGAAACACTACGAGTGCGCCTGTATGAGGTGCCAAATGCAACCGTGCGTGCGAAATGCGACTTATCGGCACGCACACGCACACAAGCATACTTGACTCACCTACATACACACGCACACACAGGCTAAGCCATAGATTTTCTACCCTTACAAACTAGCACGTGTCACATGCGAGGCGCCAAAGAGGGCAAAAGCGTGAACGCATTTTCCACATTCTCACGCAATGCCTGAGTTGGCAAGGTGGCCAAGTCGCCGATTGCCAAAGGGCATACGCACACGAAGGGCGTACGTGAAGATACCACACACACACACACACACGCACTGCAAGTCACGTGCACACATATTCTAACTTATTTAGTTACGGTATGTAAATGTTTTTCTTTTATTTTTATTTTTATATATTTTTTTTCACGTCTGTGCCTAGTAAAAGTGCAAAGCCACTGGCGCTACGAGGCGTATGTGTGTTGCGCGTCTATTTTTTTGCTCTTGCTGTGAGGTCTTTAGGTGAATGCGTGAATAATTCAGTTAAAATGCGCAAAAATGCTACTATTTGTATAAGCCGCTTACGATGACTACGACACCAAACAGATAGACAGACATGAATAGATGGGTATGAAAAATGAAAAAGAGCAACATAACAGCCAGCAATTGAGACGATAGAATTGGAAAATGTACAGCTAATAGACGAATTCAATGCGAAGGAAAACTCATAAATTGTCCGGCTACTCAAAAAAAAGCTGGGGGTCTGACTGTGTGTTGTGGGGTCGCTGAATGCGAATCTGAGTTCGATTTAATCTCCGTGCGTCAGAGGTTGACCATAACTGGAACAAACACTCTGAAATCGAATTATATTAATAAAGCTGATAATACCAGTTTTTTTTAAACCTAAAATCTGGTAACCCTATTGTATTTTTTTATTTCTTGTTTTTTGTTTTTAATAATCTACAGTACAAATTGCCTTACAGACTAGACAAAAATGTAAAGAAAAACAACCAAAAAATTTGACTAAATATCAATTTTCACAAAATTCGATTAAGATATAGTGAAATCAACCAGGTTTTCTACCCTCAGAACCCTATGAACCCATAATCAAAATACTAAAACAGTATTGCGCATCTCCCACGGGGAAACTATTCATGGCAAAAACTTTTGCTGGATACGTCTTAAAATAGAATAAATAATAGGTGCGTACACTTCCGTTAGGTGTTCGGCCGAGCTTCTCCTATTATTTATGTCGTGCGTCGTGATGTTATTCCACAAATGGAGGGACCTACAGTTTTAAGCTGACTCCGAAGGGCAAATGGTTTTATGAAAAGCTTCACTCGGAGGTTTACCATTTTCTGTCGAGGAGTCACCGCTATTTGAAAAAAACTTTTTCTATCATTTTGGTTTTCATGCACGAAGATTCGTACCCACGCAGTCCTGAATGTAACCACACGCAAACACATTCGGCTACAGCGGCCGCAGGGATGCGTCTTGCAAAAGTAAAAAAATTGTTTTTGACGCTACCCAGTGACCTTAGTCGTCTAGCTACCAAACCTGGACATTTACAGAGAAAGTGCTCTACAATCTTCTTCTCTGAAAGGTTCCCACAGCTTCTGCAATGGGGGTTAAATGGTAACCCTAGCTTTTTCGCGTATGTGCCGATGGTCCAGTGACCGGTAAATACAGCTACGAATTTGGAAATTGAATGGCGAGCAGTCCAAAGGACTTTCTGAGTTCACCGTCTGTTGTATCATACTGGGCCTACGGGGTCTTCGAAGTAGTACATGAAAAAGTGGAGCTCCATCTTTTCTGCGCTTTCCTGAGAGATAATTCGTGCAGTTCCCCTTTAACAACTGTCAGGAGGATGCCGATGACCGGGCAGGAGACCAATTTAGTTTCCTTCCTGGCAAGCTCATCAGCAAATTCATTTCCCTCTATGTTCCTATGTCCTGGAACCCAGATCAGAGAAATGTTACCTGCCCACCCAAGATATTTGATCTGCTCCTTACAAGAGTTTACTAATTTCGTTCTGCACCATGGCGTCGTCAGAGCCTTAATAACGGCTTGACTATCGGAGAAAATGTTAATATCTCCCTCGGTCCCGCGTTCCCTAAGCATTTTGTATGCCCGCAGGATCGCAAAGACTTCTGCTTGAAAAACACTAGCAATGCTCGACAGTTTAAAGGAGATAGATAAATTGGCTGATTTAGAGAAAACCCCTGCTCCGACTCCCGATTCCATCTTGGAACCGTCAGTGAAGACAGAGGTGCATGCTTCGGTGCAGATTTCCCCCTCGATCCAATCCTGCCTATTTGGAAAGTAATCCCTAGCACGACCGTTAAACTCTAGTTTGCGGATAGAGAGATCTGTTCGAAGTATCTCATTTTTTTAGCTATAGAGGACTATAAGGGTTTGCATCACAAACAAAATATTTTATGTCGACTCTGAGAAGCAGTTGGTTTTGTGAGTGACTCTTTTATGGCAGAAATGCAACCGGAGATTTTTCGTTGAACAACCTTTTTATGCTTATGTAAAGGGCCTTTCAAAAGTGACGCTTAGATGTCCGTAGTGAGTTATTCCTAGACTATATTTTCTATGTCATCTTGGACATTTTTCAAGTAAACAGTTATACAATTTTTCACAATAGAACAACGCGATAAAATTATTGAAACTTATTATGGAAATGGTCGATCTTCAAGAACAACAAATCGCAAAATTCGTAATTTTTGGTGGAAATAATCGCTCAAATGAGTCGACAATTCAACGGTTGGCGAATAAATTTCAAGAATTTCAATGTGAACCAAATTGGGAAGGCCCCCACTGCTAGAAAGGCATGGAATTTAGCATTTTGTCAAAATGGCCACCGAGTGCCAGCGTCAAGAAAAACAACATCGAAACTCTGGTGAAGAATCAATAACAGAGAATTAATTTAATGGAAGGCCCTGTACAATCGACTCACATCGAAAATCTGCTGAAAATCGTGCGCACATAAATACGTACATAAGTTTTTTCGAGGTTATTTCTCCCAGTTGACTGTAAAAATTTGGGCTCGTGCATGGCACCACTTAAGCAAAATAGTGCAGGGCATGGAAATATCTTGGTATGCATGTATGTATGTATAAATGTATAACAAAAAAAAAACAACTAAAAAATAAGAAATTATTGTTTTACATAAAAATTTTAACAATGCACCCAAAGCGATCGCAGCGGGCAAAAATGCTAGAGCAAGTGAAGGCGCACAAATGCAAGGAGCAGAGCTTGCAGCGAGTGGCATGTTTCATCCATTCAGATCCAAACATACGTGCATACATACATATATTATATACCTATATATACATACACACACTTATAACCCATATGGCACCTTCGACTTTAAGTATAAATATTTCATTTTAATGCTCGTCAAACCATTTGAAAATATTGGCGGGGGACGACACAGCCCACCCCTTTGGATTGTGCAGCTTGAGCTACAGCTTCGAAATGTTACTAATGGTTGCTGCTGCTGTAGAAAGCAATAAAAAGGCGCATTGAAGGCGTGTATGCTGGAAGCTTTTCATTGCACAAAAACAACAAACTGTAGGAGCCTAGAAGTTACGTCATCGAAGGGTGGAAGGCATTTTGGTGAACAAAAACTATTTCTTTATTTATTTACTTATGCACACACAATCGCACACGCCAACATGTAGCTGCACTCGCTAACCTTTTTCGCCATTTTATTTCGTTGCAGTTTCAATATTTTTTTGTTTTTTCATTATATTTCTGTTTTTCATACCATTTTTTACCATTTCTTCTTCTTTTTTCCCTTTGTTTTTCGCTCTTCGATGGCAGTTTTTCACCAAACGCGCTTGTTATTATTGTTATTGGTATTATTTTGGCTGTTTGACTGTTGCAGTTGGCTCTGGTTCGCTGGCTGCTTGCTGCTGGATTCTCCGGTTGGCTGCTGCATGTAGTTATTCCTGTTTGTGGATGCTATTGTTATGCAGTTGGATACTGCATAATGCACTTAAATTGTTTGTGCATGTGTGCGTGTGTGTGTTTATATGCATTAATGCATGCATAAGTGTGCATCTTTGTGCGATTATAGCGCGGGCGCTTGTTTTTATAGTCGCTCGGCATGAAGAATAAGAATAAAAAAAGAGTATTAAAACGCCAGCCATCCTATGTCAGGCCATGACACTTTTTTCCCAACTACACTTTAGTTCCTTTGTGTTGTTATTCTTGTTCCACAATGTTTTACTCTGCTACTGTTTTAATGTTTTTTTGGTTTGTTTGTTATCTTTCATTTTTTACTTTATTATTATTTTTATGCGCTTGCTTTGCTTGCTGTGTTGTTATTATGATTTGCATGTTTTTTCTTTTTTTTCTGCATCTCATTTTTATTTACGTATATTGCGCTCTGTTATTTTTGTATTCTTGTTATTTTTTACTCAACAATGCAATACTTTTAATACCAATATATTCGTACGAAGTGCATGCAACCGTAAGTTTGTATTTACATAGCACACACATACACACATATGCATTATACTAAATATGTGTAGATGCTTCCAAATTGATATGCAATGCCGTAAGTCACGCAGAAATCTTATTGCAATACACCCACGTAGGTGAAGTGCTGGTGCTCGAAAATTGTTGTAAAGTGCATATTCGTGCATTAGGGTGCGAAACACTCTCATCGAACAAACAAACTCGGTAGTGTTCTGTCACATACATGTGTATAAAATTTATTATGACTTAAGACTTCAAACTTGAAAATATTAGTTTGGCGAAAAAGAAATCCATTTTTTATTTTTTTTTTTATTTTGCACTATTGGTTTAAGGCTGTTTTATGGTCGATCTTTAGCTTTTGCGCGATGCTGAAGTATACTAACATGCCGATTATTTTTCTGATTTTATCGACATTTTCAAAATTTCCGGCATTATCAACATTTTCTAATTTGGGTACCTGGTCACAGTGACATTGCTGGAAACTGCGAAGCCAACGAGCTAGCCAGACAAGGGACCTGTGAGGAGAGGATCGGGATCCCCTTGACAACCTGCGCTCTACTCCTGGAAGGATGGGCTTTGCGCCAACTCGGCGAGCGCTGGGTAAGTACACGAACGTGTAGGGTCGCGAAGTCCTTCTGGCCACGTTTGGATAGGAGGCGTTCGAGAGATATTCTGAGGATGACGAAATCTCATCTCTCAAATTTCGTGGGCATCCTCACGGGGCACTGCCCGCGGGGTACACATGCCGAGAGACTCGGAATCACTTCGAGTCTTTTTTGCGTCAGCTGTATGGAGGATGAGGTGGAATCATCTCAGCACCTGTTCCTCAGCTGCCCAGCTCTCGCGGGACTAAGATTCAAGCATCTTGGTTCTCACTTCTTTTCTGCGCCTGCTGGTAAAAGCGGGTATTGATAACAAAAAACTGATGAACTTCATCAGCAGCATAGAGAGGTTAACACAACCGCACACCAGTCACCGTTCATAGTCCACAAACACTCAACCGTCCCCAACCATTTCCCTTTCGGCCTATCGTCCTTTTCCTTCACCTCTTTTTCCCCTCTTGCAATGGTATCACAAAGGATGAACCAAACTCTTTAGTCCAAGTGAGCCCACTCTCTGAGTAACCATCACTATTCTTTAACATCAAAAATGCCTGAATGGAATCAAAGAAACTCAAAATTGCATTTAATCAGCTGTGACATTATCGGCACCATAAACATCATTCACAATTTCAGCGGCCTAGCTTGCATTTTTGTCTCTATCAAAGAAAAAATGTAAAATGTACCGAATTTCTCTTTGTCAACACCCTGTAACTCCCAACTGAATGGCACAAACAAAAACAGCAAAATATTTTTTTAGTGTGAAATGTCACCTTGACAACGAGCATAAATCTTAAATTAATTTAATCGATACTTTACGAGATATCGATAAGTACAGCCATCTACAGAGAAAATAATGGATTTCTTTTTCCCAAACTAATATTTTGGAAAAATATTAAAGTCTACGTGACCTGAACCAATGTGAAAGTGCCTCCAAGAAAGTCATCCTTTTGATTCTACTGATCAAATTTTTAAAAACTTTTGTGCAACCTTTTTAAGCTTTAGCTCTGAATTAATTTCAAATACGTCTTCGTGTCCTCTACTCGGCACAGTACCTCATACGAATCCAGGTCAATTTTGAACAATTTTTGTGTAGTTATTTTTTCAGTATCGAATTTTGTTTTTTTTTTTCGTTCTTCCAAAGCAAAAAACCTCCTTAAAGCTTTGGCAAAATTTGAAGGAATTCTGAGAAAAGCTTACGGAGAAATATAACCTCACTTGAAGTATTCCAGTTAGGGAAGCCTAACCAAAGGAAACTTTAAACGAGTTTTATTTAGAATATCAAATTTTTATTTATTTTATTTATTTATTTTTAGAATATGAAATTTTAATATATCCCATATTACCATACGGCAATTGGTAATTTGTATAATTGTATCAAATTTCATTATCTTAGTTTTTGTGGTTCCAGAGAAAATTGATTTAAAAATTAGAGGTTATATGGGAGCTGTCACACCCTCTTTTGCAAGATCTATCACTTTGCACCATAAGTACGGCATTCGCAATTTATGTGACTATATGGAATTGTAGTATCTTAGGAATAGAAAATTTTCTTTTACTCTTTTCATAACCCTACCATACCTAGAAAAACATAAAGTCATAAAGGAAAGATATTTTTCAATATGAAAAGTATAGAAGTTGCTCGCATGGAAATAAAAAAAAATATAAATTTTGCATTCACGATGATTAAGTACGTAAAGTTTAACAAGTGTTCAACACAGAATCGATTTTTTTGATATTATTTTTGTAATTTTCCCTGATAACAAAACACTTAGGGGAATACGTTCAAATTATAAAACTACTAATTAATAACACATTTAGCAAATTTTTTTTCAAGGACAGTAACAAACTTCTTCTTTTATTAGGAATTTTTTTCCTGTTATTTACAAAAATGCTGTAAAGTGATGTTATTAAAAAATGGATTTTGTTATTGTGTTTTCTGTTATGTGAAATCATCTTGTGAGCTCGATGTACAGCATTCGTTCCATATTCTGGATGGTCGACTTTATGGCCTTACTACTACTATGGCTATTCTGTTGCAGTGCGTCTTTCAACATGATTTCGTCGTTCGTTTCTTCTTTTCCCGGTGAATTTGTCGATATACTCGCTTTCACAAGCCTCACGGAGCTTGGCATTCGTTTTTATACCGCACTGAGTGTGCTCGGCGAGTGCACGCGTTTCAACAGCTGTGTCCAGTTATTGTGTTGCTGTTGCAGCAGCTCTTGCTTCTGAAGCATATGTATGTTAGTTTTGGTCTCACGCATGTTTTATATAGGGGTTTTCAGTAAGAGCGCTTCAACTTTTGAACTTTTTTGAATAAAACACAAACGGTTTGACTTTTTTATATTAACTAATTTTTTTTTATTATCGAGTTTGAACATATACATTTAAGTATGAAATTCGATTTCTTTTGCATGACTACCGCGTGCACGTTTTACGAAGTCCAATCGTTGAACCCAATTTTCGACCACTCTTTTGCATAAATCGGCCGAAATTCCAGCAATTTCGCGTTCAATATTGGCTCTGAGCTCACAAATCGTCGCCGGCTTGTTACTGTAGACCAATGACTTCACATAACCCCAAAACGGGACGGCTTGTTATATGGACCGTAAAATGGCCGTAATGCTCTTAAAGTAGCAGCAAAAGAACGATGATTTTCATAAAAAATTTGCACGATTTGCAATCGTTGCTCAAGTGTGTAGCGTTCCATGATGAAATGTATACTAATGAAGTTTACAAATGACAAGCGAAAAATAAAAAATATTGCGTCGTTCGCCCTCCCTATCGGAAAAAAGTTGAAGCGCACCTATTGAACAACCCTATAGATACGCGTTTTACTTTTTACACGCATATATGTATTATGCCAGATTATATCTTTTAAACCTGGTTCTTAGCGTACCAAGTCAGTGTGGCACCTGTTCAATTGGTCTGTTATAAACGGCGAGTTTATATTTGAGAGGATCTCTGGCTATTACCATAGATTTGGCCAGCCACTTTTTCAAAATCGAGCAGAAGTCGCTGAAAGTAATCTTCGGTTTCCGACAAAATCACCGCATCGTAAGCTTATTTTAATATTTTTGCTGCCCAATCTATATCCAGGAGCTGTGTTTCGAACTTTCTTGATAATCGCATCCATAATAATATTAAACAGTACTGGGCTTACACTGTCGCCTTATCGAATACCCACTGTAATAAGTATCGGATCTGATTTTATGCCATTTGCCCAATTAATTGGTATAAGTATACCATTTTAAAAGCGAACATCCTTGAAAAATTCCAAGAAAGACAAAAATATTTATATATTTAAAATTTTATTCTATTTTATTTATAAAATCTAAGGGTACTTTCAAAAGGCATTCCTCAACAACCCACCAACTTGCTGTGAAGCCAATAGAACTTTCATAGTTTAGAGTGGCTTTGCGCCTGCTTGCTCACAGCCTGACTATTGGCGCGACACTTGAAATGAAATATTACAATTCTATGTAAAATAATCTGACATTTATTTATTAATCAAACATTCTTCCAGCGTGACCAACTAAGCGAACTTTAGTTAGTCCCCTCGTTTCACTTATCCTGCTAAATCGTACAGTCCTTTGAAACTAAGCCTAGTACATGACCCGATTATTATTTAGTATGTTGCTAACTGCATATGCGTGCGTTTGTGTGCTTGCAGCATGCAATCTATTTTTTTTTTTATAAATTTATGCCTGCGAAAATAAGCGCAAAATGATTTTCTGACAGTTGTATACTTTTTACAGCCTCCCACAACACTTAACTACGAGTGCGCTGCAATTATTTCTTCTGGTTTCCCCCACACCCACCAACACTTGGGACATTCTTCTACGCTTTTGGCAATTTTTTGCATTAAACAACAAGCGAACCCTCGTAAAACACATGGTTTAAAGGCCCGCTGTGTGTGTGGAACGATGTGTTGAATAAACAGAGGCTTTAAATTAAAGGAATAGTAGATAGTAAAGTAGGAAAGAGTGGCAACTTTAGGGCGGAGCGGGATGTTCAAACTGACTGCAGTTAGGGTTATGAGAGTTTCCATTTCTTTTTCCTTCTTTATTGAGCAATTACATACACATACATACAAATATATGCATGTGGTGAAGTGGCAGCGCAAATTAAATGAATAGTTGAGAGGGGGATTTGTTTGCATTGAAGCCTAAAATGGGTGCGCGCATATTTAATCGGTGCAGGCTTAAGTTTCAACTGGGCGCAACTGTCGCCAATGAATGTGGGTGCACACAGCCGTTCATACAGCCACATATCATTACACACTCCTGCAGCCAGCTATGGTTTTTTGTGTTCGTGTGCTTTGCAATTCAGCCATGGGGCAACTTTTCAACCGTATGTTGACATATGGGCACATTTGTATGCCCACATAACTACAACATATTTTCTGTTTTCATGTTACTCTATTTTTGTTTGAGGACTTTTTTGCGAGTATGTGGCTTTTGTGGTATGCGGATACAGCTTTTTAATATATGCATGTGAATACGCGTGCATGTATGTGTGATGCCTCTAATTTTGTGTGGGTTTTGGCAAGTATATATTTGTACACGAGCTCCCCACACTAAATTTGGGCGGGGTGATGATGAAATGCGGGCGATAAAGTTATCAAAGTGAGAGGGTTTCTAATGAATTTTTGGTGTGAGCTAAGTAAGATTAATGGTGTCAGCAAGGACAATGGATGATGAAAGGTGTACTAGGAATGGAGATACCGCATTGTACGAGTAAATATCTCAAAATTGTATATTGTAACTTCATTTAGGTGGACCAAACTGAGATACTTGCATGAGATGCAAAAATGGAAAATTTTCAGGTTTATAAAAAAGAATTTTAATATTAGAAATTTATGAAATAAATTTTCCTAAAAGCAGAATTTCAAAGTTTATCAAATACATTTATTAAAAAGTATAAAAAAAATTATGAAATACATTTTTTTGTTAATTTAAAAATTTTATGAAATAAGTTTTTCCAAAAAAAATAGAAAAACCTACTAATTTATTAAATAAGTTTTTTAATTAACAAATTTAACAAATATGTTTTTGTTTCGTTTACAGATTTATAAAATAATTTTTATAAAAAAAAATTACAAATGTATGAAATAAATTTTTTCTACAATATACAACTTTAAATAATTTGTTTTTTTCATGTACTAGGCTTTTGAAAAAATAAAAAGTTTTCAAATTTATGAAATTAATTTTTGTTAATTTATAAATTTAAGACGTAATTTCTTTGGTTCATCTTTATCTTTAAAGAAATCTACGAAACAAAATTAAAAAATGAATGGAATAAATGTCTTAAAAGTTACAACTTTTTCAAATTTTTTTAAATTTATGAAATAAAATTTTTCACCAGAAAACGAGCAAAAATGCCTGAAATAATTTTTTGTTTAAAAAATGAAAAGAAAATCGGTTGAAGAACAAATTTAATCCTTTTTTTCTAAATAATTATATTTTCCTTAAACATGTGTTTTTTTTTAATTTTTAAAAATTACGAAACAATAATTACTTTTTTTTTTTTTACTTTTACAAATGTATTAAATATAAATTTTTGTAACTTATAATTTCAGGACATTAGCTTCAACAAAAAATAAAAAAATAACAATTTAAAAAATTATTTTTTTTAATTTACAAATTTAAGAATTTTTTTATTTAACTTACCAATTTGAGAACGAACAAATAAAAAAAACACAAATGCACGAAATAAATTTTTGTTTTAATTTAGAAATTTGTGGAATAGTTTTGTTTTTAAATTTTCTAAATTTAAAGCCTTTTAAATATTTTCAGAAAACCAAAATTTAAAAATGCATATTATATTTTCTTCATGTTTATGAAAGTTATGAAATAAGTTTCTCAAAAAACAAAAAAAAAAAATATGAATAAATTCCTTTTAATTAAAAAATTAATGAAAAAAGGTTTCTCAAAAAATTAAAATTTAAAAATGCATATAACGAGTTTTATGTACATAAAGAAATACATTTTTTAACTTATGAAATCAAGTTTTCACAAATTTTTTTTTTAACTATATGAAATAAATTTTTGTAAATAATTTTCAAAAAAAGGAAATTGGTAAATTTACGTAAAAATTTTATTACTAAGAAAAACTAGAAAATTACGTAAAAGAAAAATACAAAATGAGCTCAGTTAAGTTCCGCATAGTTATTGCTAATGAATCTCAGTTTCAGGTGCTGAAGTGGTCCTTGAAGGGTATGTTTTTGACCATTACCACGGCAGACGTATTCGATGGTCTTCCACCCTTACGAAGTTGTCCTATTTGCATTGCTAACCGGCACTGTGAATTCTTGCTTTTGGGGGTGCTGATCCATCCTTTGATTTGAACAGCCTAAATCTTCCATTTGTGGGAGAACATCAAGACGCACACCACAAATTGGGAGAGGAGTTCGGCCAAACAACTAATAGAAGTGTACGCGCCAATTATTTATTTAATCTTGAGCTCGGTGTAGTGAGACTGGTATTAGCAAAAGGCTATAAAACACATTGAACTGAAGGAATAGTTGGGAAATATACTCCGTTAGCTCCAGATAATTTTCCTCTGGTAGTTAAAAAGGCTTAGGAAAGTCTGTGAAAGTCTGCCACCCTGCAAACCCGCCTTTTTCTAGCATATTTCGAAGGATAAAACACATTTTTCGCAAATGTATGTAAACAGAATTTAAGGAAGTTAACTTTTAATGTACAACTTAAATATTTAGGTATTTGAAGCCAAGAAGCATTCACAATTTTCGCCAATTAATTTAAGCAATCAAACAATTTAAGTAACAACAACGTTCAAGTAAACAACAAACACACTTGTATACATACATCCATTCCCACACACACACACACTTGTCATTGCTAAGAGCGGCTGTATGTAATTGTTGACTAAACTTTCCCGAGACACATTTAACGAGTGCATTGACAGTTGACACATACGCATACATGCACAAATATACGTACTTTCATTAGCACGCACACACCCACATGCACTCATTCCTATCGCCTTTTAAATCCATTTGGCGCCTACACAGTGTGGCGCTTGTTGACAACACCAAGGCCAACGCACTCGATGAACCTAAACTCGCTGATTGCGATGGAGGCGCGTATAGCAAAGCAGCAAAGTGACTACCACAAGCAACAACAATAGCAAAGAAAACAAAACCCAAGCTATAGGCAATGAATGTAACGCTGGAATCCATGTGTGCCTGAACGCTGTAACCTGATGTGCGTTTGCTCCGCTGATGATGATGATGTGTTGGGCAAAATGGGCCGGAGGGCGTGTGAGAGTGGAAAGGGGTATCGGCTGTTCAGTGCTGCTATTGTTGGTTGGCTCTTGGTGCCAGCTGCGAAAATCTATATCTATCAAGTATTTATTGCATGCGAATTGTCGTCATTTTTGTTGCAAATTTTCTTGTTGTTAGAGCAGTGGTGTGTGTGTGTCTATTTTGTGTTGTGTTATGTTGTGTCTATCGCGTTTCATCTCTGCCGCCACCTGGTCGCCAGCAACAACAGAAGCTGGTGTTGCTGTTGTTGCAAGACAAACAGACTCCCACTTGCACACCCAAGCGAGTGCGCGCTCATAGTTTCGCCCAGCCGAAAAAGCCGGCATTTCACGGATTTTTTTTAATTTCGCTTGTTTTTATTTGTTTCGCTAAGTTCGAGCTGCAGCACGTTTTGTGACGTAGATGCGCAGCAAAAAGAGTTGCCGAAAGTTAAAACTAAAATGGCACACACTTTTGCTCATACATTTTGAATACTCATACACACTCAGATGTGTACTTACATATATTCATATGTGTTTGCTAATTTGCTCGTCACATTTTGCTTAGCTTTGATTTTCTTGTTTATTCGGAGAAAAGCCTTTGCCACGCAATTCTGCTTATTTAGTCTTATGAATGCATGGACTTGATATTTGGGGAAACTTTTAGTTTGCATACATACATATATACAGATATATGTATATGTATGTGCGCACAACTCACTTACCCCTTTAAGTGCCGCGCCATCTCGCTTTCACACACACATACATATATTTCTAGACAATTTACAGTAAGTCTAATCAGCTGCTTACCCCTATGCTCGCACAAATATTGATGAGAGATGAGCCGTGATTTCTAACTCTTTCCAATTATTCGTTGCCTTTGTTGGTATGTGGGTTGAGTGTAGACATTAGTGAGTGCACACTAACGAAAGGGGTACAGAAATTTGGGATATTTGTAAGTTGAAAATAGGCCTTAAACATTGGTTGATTTTAGTGGCAAAATATAATATTTAAAGAAGCTTAAGAAATAAAAAATCAAAAGACGCATATATGAATATATTTAAAGAGTTTCTATATTTCAAGGCTAGGCAGACAGTATTTTTATATGAAATTTCAAAAAATTGGTTTTTATTCAAAACCAGCTCCGATGGCAGCTGTTATTTAGTACAAAAATATATTTGATAAGGATCAAAAACATTAAGAAAAAAATTTGCAAATTTATGAAAATATATATACGTTTTTCCCAACTTACAAATTAATGAACGTTTTTTTAACTTAAAAATTTATGAAAAAAGATTTTTCTAAAAATAAAATTTACTCATTTGAGAATCAACTTTTTTCAAATTTATTTATTAATTAACTCACAATAATTTTTTTAATGAACAAATGCATGAATTATATACTTATTTTTTTAACTTACAGATTAATAAGCGATTTTTTTGTTTTAACTTAAAAATTTATGAAATAAGGTTTTCAAAAAGAGACAAATTTATAAAATTAATATTTTTTTTTTATATTACAAACTTATGAAATACATTTTTTAACTTAAAAATTCGTAAAATATTTCAATAGCAAAATGTAAAAAATAACCATGAAATAGATTTTTGCCGAAATAGCAAAATATAAAAAATTTATGAAATAAGTATTTGGAAAAATTGATAAATTTTAAAAAATTTGTTTGTCAAAATAAAAAGTTACGTGGTTATTAGGTGGTACATTGCAATAACAAAAAACAAATCTAAAAATGCGTTAAATAAATTTTCCCAAAATAACAAAATTTCGAAATGCATGAAATAAATGTTTACAAAAATGTTTATAAGTTTATTAAATACATTTTTTCAAAACAAAAAAACACAGTTGATTGACTATAATATGGCCGTCGTAGCCGAATGGGTTGGTGCGTGTTTACCAGTTAGTACGGCCTGAGTTTGAAACCCGGGGCATGAAACATCAAATAACGGAAACAAGTTTTTTCTAATAGCGGTCACCGCTCGGCAGGCAATGGTAAGCCTCCTAGTGTAGTTTCGCTGTGAAACAGCTCCGTATAAAAAACCCATCCGTGCCTCGTTGATGGCATAATATTGTAGGTCCCCCATGTGTGGAGGAAAAAGAAAAGGTGCACCACAAAGTGAAGGAGAAGCTTGACTTACAAATTATTGACCAATTTATTACTAAAATAATACTAAAAAAAAATTTAAAAAAAAATTTAAAACAAATATTTAAAAAAAAATGAAGAAAAAAAATGTTATATTTCCCAACTAAGAGTGGCGCACTTTTTTTGCTTTGTTACTTCTCCAGCTACCGTCCACAAAAGTATTAGAATTTGTAACCGCCTGAGCAGGTATGAAAATGGGCACAGTGTTAAAGTAAAAATTGATAGCAGTGGACACTTATACTTGTTCCCGCCCGCTTTTAGCAGTTAAGTCTTACACATATATTTGTAAGATCTATGTTTTTTGTGTAGTTCAAGTTCCAGTAGCATTGGCACCTATCGCATTTCTTTTTTAAAATCACTTCTAATTTGAGTGTCTATGCCCCAACATCTAGCAATTTTCTTTCACTAAAATCATTTTTTTTAATCATTTTTCTTTTCATCATTAGGCTGCCTGTATTAAAATATTTTTCTTAGATCTTTACTTTTCTGCCGATTTTTATCGCACCTTTGATGTTTCTTTAACAGGGCATCAATAGATGCCCAAAGAGAGCCTAATTGTATGTATGTATAATACATACATAAACACATTTTGCATGAATTCCTTCCGAAAAAAACAAAAAAACACGTGGGTCTGGTTGAATGAATACAAGTAAGGTTGAATGCGGATTCAAAGCAGCGGAAATTAAAAATGTAAATTAAAGTTGTCATTAGTGGCATTCAGTGATGTTAACAAAAGAAGCGTCGTGATGTGGCAAAACAAAATGGCGGCGAGGGACGGCTAACTGTGACTGTGATGTGTGGAGAGGAATTAAGAAGGGGTTTAAGCATAGCATATAAATGTGGGTGCAGTAAGCAGATGGGCGCTCAGTGACTTATTGAGAAGGAGGGGAAGTATAAGTGAAAACACGAAGAGTATTGTTGGTGCTTTTAAAAAGACAGAGTAGATTTTTGGATGTTTATTTTAGCAGTAATGTGCCATAGCAAAAAACAAAACAAAAAAAAAAAAAAAATAGCTACAGATGTATGCGCTCGCATACTTAAATATATTTAAATGCACATTTGTGTACGCGTTTATGTATGTTTGAGCATACATATGTATGCGCCTACCTATTATGTAGATAGTGAGACGTTTGCATTATTTACGCTATAATACAACAAAACAGCATTTAAAAAGGCGCGTACGGAATAATAATTTCACCCATCACACTTACGTGTGGGTTCTATATGAAAACAGATGAAACTAAAATAAATAAAATTGTACGTAAAAGTATATATCAAGTATGTGCAGGCACGCCCCAACGCCTAAATGTATGCATACATATGCAATAATGCCTGTACATAGTTGTGCAGATCCATGTACGACAGTATGTATTGACTGCAATCTCGTACTGTGAAACATTCACATAAACATAAATACAATTTCGATATAATATTGTATGTACTAGCCATGCACACACACACTCACATACATGATGCGCATTGGCGTATGAGTGACCAAATGCCCTCCCATAGTGAAGGTGAGCAGGCTGCAGTATTCTATAATGCACACACCTTCATGAAAATCTACGTATTTACACAATTCCGAAAACATGCAAAAGTATATGCATTGATTATTTATGCTAGCCTACAACATGTTCGACATGTTCGCTGTCCGAATGCCGAAAATGGTTGGAGCAAATGTAAGCAGGACAGGGAAAATGCCGAGTGTGTGTGAGACAACAACTGCCAATTTAAAATCCGTTGTCGTGGCTACTACTCATATCCTGCGCCTCACATTTGCCACCAGCATTACCAACATCCAACACTCACACCATTACTATCTTCAACAGCAGCAGCAGCAGCAGCATCATTGCCTTTCATTTCATTTCGTGCCATTGCATTTCATTTTATAGTATTACTTCATTTTATTTTAATACATTTCTTTTTTATGCTGTTTTGTTTTTATTTCATTTATTTCATTTTTAATTCGCGCGCTCAATAGCCTAGCACATCCTGCCACACACACACACACACACTCGTACCCAAACCCCACACCCACCAACCACATCCGCGCGACAGTCAAAATATTTTTGCGCAAAGGCCCCACACTCTACTATGTTTTGCAGTACAGGGAGCACAAATTTGCATGTGTGTGAGTGTATATACGTGTGTGCAATGTCCTTTCGAGTTCCATTCGTAATATACGCGCGTCCGCCGCTGATGAGCTGCTATCGCATTTGCAAGTATGTGCGTGTATAGGCATTTTTAAGTGGTTGGTGGACAGCGCATGGGTGGACAGGTCGGTAGGCAGTGGTAGTGGGTCGTGTTGGTGGCAGTGGACGCATTTGCTGGCTGTTGATGTTGGTGATTTTATTCATTTAAATTTTTTATTTTGTATTTTTTTAATTTGTTGTTGATGTGCTGGCGATGCTGCTGCTGTTTGCTGGGCGTTATGGCCATGTGTGTAGTTGTCATTAAATAAATGGTGCGTCGACTGTACTTTTGACATCCACATATGTATGTATGTACCCTCATGCATGTGTGTGTGTGTATGTGCCGTAAGTAATGCTGCTTGACGACTGCTGCGCTTAAATGTTGGCATTGTAAAATACAAACGCACGCACATACATACATTTTATCACACACACACACACACACATACTTGAGTGTATATAAATATATACTTGCTCATAAATATATACTTGAAGAACTTTATTTACTGTGACGTGAGTACATAAACTATATACCTACTATGTATGTATATGTTGATGTTTTATACAAATATTTCGCTGATTTTAGTTATGCCTGATGTACGCTCTTGATTGACTATGAACCATGTATTTGCATATATATTTGTACATTATATGCATATCCGTGTTGTTGCATATAAAATATTTTTGATTGAAGTCTTTCCAGAGCCGCAATAATTTAAAACTCTGCATACCTGATGCGCATTTGTGCAAATGCGCGCATGTCTGTGATAAACTGCAGCTAATGAGCGTTAATCACCGGTGATGCTAACAAAAAACGAGCCGGATCCCACCCATCTTCACCCATTTTTCGGTCCCACACAGCTGCAGAGTTCTGGGATTTCGGCAAGCATTTCTTTTCATTGGTCGGTCTAAAATGTTTAGATGCGTCCAACCTTAACTCACCTTTTAGGGCCATTACCCAAAGAAATGCGAAATGGGAGACTAGTTTTTAATTTCGATGCACCTTTTACCTACCGAGTAGCGAACAAATGAGAAAAATTCCCTTGGCAGCACTGCCTTACTTTTACTTTGACATTTTGACGCAAAGAAACAAATTTAAGGCACGCTGTGGTGTTCAAAGAAAAGCAAACGAGACATAAAACTAAACTAAAAATATAAAAATTAACCATTTACTTTGGCAAGAAAATATAATAAACAAAATATCCATACTTGTGCTTGGAAACATTGGCCTAAGCAAGTCGCTTATGAGCTAAAGAGCGAAAGAACTGAGTTGCTTGAACATCGCTAATTGTTTTTTTTTTTTTTTGGTAATTTTTCGCTTAGCGAGCAGTGCACTGCTGAATCGAGAGTAGTGTATAACCTATGGTCGAAAAGTACCGGGAAGGTGATGTTGACTGGTTTCTTCGATTACCAAGGCGTAGTGCACTATGAGTATCTTTCATCGAGCCAGGCAGTCAATAATGAATATTGTTTATCCGTTGTGAAGCGTTTGAGAGATGCTGTACATCGCAAACGGTCGGAAGTGTGCGCAAACGATTTTTGGATTTTGCATGATGATAACGCGCCATCGCACGGAGCCCAAATTGTGCTGGATTATTTGACTAAACACTAAGTAAATACCATCATGCAATCGCCGTATCCATCTGATATGGCCCCGTGCGACTTCTATTTGTTTCCCTAGTTGAAGTTATTACTTCGAGGAAGGAGATTTCAGTCGATAGACGAGATCAAAGAGAATGCAACGAAGGAGCTGAAGGCGATCCCTTTGTCGTCCTACCAGGGGAGGACTGAATTAAACGTTGGCACATATGTGTTGCTTCAGACGGGTCATATTTTGAATAAATAAATTTGCCTGAAATTTAACTCTGTTCTGTTTTATTTAAACATTCCCGGTATTTTCTGATCATCAAAAACCGGATATTTTGTTGTGCTGGTACATATTTGGACATATTTAGTTTGCTGCTCTCGAAAATAATGGATTTTAAATTAGAATTTTTTGGGCAAAAATAGCATCGTAGTCTTCCCTTTACTACTATCACTACTTTTTTATCTTTCCTTTAATATTTTCTACAACTTCAAATTTTTTACTGCTAACTGCAGTTTTAATTTTAATTTTTTCGATAATTCTTCGTAATCTAAGGTATAAATTGTTTGTCTGGCTAAAACAAGATTAATAAATAAACCACAAAATCAGCTACCACATTCCAATCACACAATTGCATCTTTTCCACTGTACCCCGTTCGCCAAACGGCAGAGACCTTTTATTTGCTTATTTGTCATATTTTTAAACCATACATATTAAGAGGTTAGGGGTAGTCAAAATTTTCAAAAAAAGTTTTGTTTTTGCATTTTCCTAAAGTATAATGTCTTAAAAATATTGCGTGAAAACTTGAAGTGAATCCGATAAGTACTTTTTGAGTTATTCAACAATTAACAAAAGGCGCTCGGACACTTATACACCTCGAAAAAAACTTTAAATGTGTTTTTCTCAAAATCATGTTTCCGTACTGGTGATCACTGTAACTTAAAACCGCTTGGCAGACTTCAATAAAATGTATACTGCTTTTGAAAAATATAAAAAACTCGAGCCAGATCGAAGGATTTTTTTTCAAAAATTTCGATTTTTTTAAACAATTAAAGGTGGGCTTTTTCTCAAAAATCTGAAAAATATTTCCTAAGACTGCCATATTGTTAATTTTTAAAAAAAGAAAGCTTTGATCAGGCACAAGATTATCTATTAATAAAACTAATTTCTCTTGTCCGATTGATTTTAGAAGAATGTCCAAGGACTTGTGATTATCCCCGCTAGCGGCTTCTAGAGGAATGGGCTCCACACAAACAGCGATAACTTTACAGTTATTAATTTTTTTTTTTTTTTTTTGGAGCTTTGCTAAAGTCAAGTCGAAACATGACGTGTTAATGCTATGTTTTTATTTTTGTAAAATAAAGCAACTGACTAGCAAAAAAAATTATTGAAAATCATTAATTTTTCGAGCCTTTGACTACCCCTAAGCCCTTAACACATTTACTATATGGTATTTTTTATATTAAAGCTTAAAATAGTACTAACTTTTTATTTTTATTTATTTAATAAATCTTACACATGAAGCATGGTGCAATTGGACCTAGTATATGTATATGTATGTATAACAGTTCATAAGCCCTTTCATTTGATAATTTAACTTGTTTTAAAAACATTTTAAACTAATGGTACTAAGTGCCATTACAAAAAATATTAGTAGGATGCACAATACGAATATGGAGAAGATAAAGACTGCACCGCTGGAAGAGCTCAAGGCAATGTCTAAAAGCGCATATTCCTCACTTATGCTTACGCTTACTTTAAACGGGACAAAATAGATAATAATAAATAAATAAATATTTTCCGAAAGAGTCATCTTACTTCTGGAACACACCTCGTACATAGGTGCCATCAAAAGACTGGCATGATGCCCATGAAGCTTATGGCCAGTCAAAATTTAGAGTTTTTTGGAGTGATATTGAAGCTGTCTAAAAGAGAAGTACCCTTAAAAGTTAGGTTTCAACGGTTTAAAAAAATTTCAGTTTGCAGGCTGTCTAATGGCAATGCAATTCATACGAATATCGCCAGCGATAACTTAGTTTCTTATATACTTCATTTATATTTGTATATTGTAAATGTACTTGCTAGTCTGTCTCGACAAAAACAATATTGTAAATGCTCTTTCAAAAGGGACGCTTAGATGGCAGTAGTAAATAGTTCCTAGATCATCTATTCCTAAATAATTGCTGGCTCATCTTTAACATTTGCCAACCAGACAGCTGTAATTTTACGCGATAGAACAACGCGTTAAAATTACTGAAACTTTTTATGAAAATGGCCGATCTTTAAAAAACAGCATATCACAGAATTCGCGATTTTCTTGGGTGGAAATCATTATTAATTAAATAAATAAAATGAATAAATAAATAAATAATCGTCCCGATGAGTCGACAATTCAAAGGTTGGTGAAAAAATGTCAAGGCTCTAGATCGGTCGAGTATAGAAAAAGGACTGGCAGACCAGACTGAGGTTTTTTAAAAAGCAAAGTCAATGTGAATAAGTCAACAAAGATTCCAAAGCTGAAGCACAACGTTCGGATCGAGATTGCTGACTTCAATGCGATAATGTGTGAGCGAGTCCTTGAAAATTTTAATCCTCATATCATAGCCTAAATGGTTTAGTTTTCTATATATAGGGGAGAATGGGGAGTTGTGAGACATAGAGAGTTGTGAGACATTGTTACCGTTCGGCATTATTCATTTGTTTACATTCGATTTTAAGTGTCAACAAGTGTTCTCGATGCGATCTCACTTTTCAGCTAGCATTGGTCATATTTACACGCATTCGACGCGTCTCTCCAGTTACTGTGTTTTGGAATTTCTCGATAAGTTTTTTTCATCATTTGTTTTGCGATACATTCGATCAGTTGTTGAAGCAAATTGCAAATGTTAATATATAAAAGTTATTAATTGTCCTATTAGCTTTGAATTTACACATTCACTTGGGCATGAACGTTCGATGTGTTTATGACTACGCGGCCATTTATAAAAAAACGATTTGGGGAGTTGTAAGACAACAAATGTGGGGAGTTGTGAGACACCGTTTTTTTCGACGTTTTAACGCATCTTTCATAAGTACCTCGCAATATTCATGCATTGTTTGTACATATATCATGAAATTTTCGGTTAAATTTGGGTTTTTATTGTTTTGCGCTTTTAAAGTTAAGCAGAAAAAACTCCATTCATTGCAATGTATGCGATCGAGCTGTGCACCTAAAGTGTGCCAATTTACGAACTGGTTATTATACATGTTCTCACTGCGAATCATCAGATTGATGGCATTGCATTTTTTATACACTTTTTTATAACAATTGTCTTTTCTTTTGTATTTCTCATCTTAATAAAGAACTAACAACTAAAATAAGTCATTTTTATTGATTTAAACCATGGTGTCTCACAACTCCCCACATTTTTGTATTTTGTATTATATTTTATATTATTATATACAACTTTTATTTTAAGGAAAATTGTAGTTTTGTTAAATAGGCCATACCAATAGCTTCCAGTATTCATTGACTAAAGATTCCATCGTTAACATATGCAGAATATTAAGATTTTGAGTAATACGGGTCCAAAAACAAAACCCGTCTCACAACTCCCCATTCTCCCTTACAATAATTTTTAAACGCCATATTTTGCATAAAAATAGTGAAGTCTGAAAGAATGCAAATTTTTACAAGTTTTATTTTAAAATAACATCAAGGCGTGTCTTTTGAAAGACCCTCTTTTTTGACTCTTGAATAAGCACAAATTTTATGCCGACAATCAAAAAATCTCAAAAATATTCTTAAGTCTTCAAAAATTAATTTTATTTGTGCCTAGAAAACCTCTACAAATTCAAGTCACAGTTAGAGGCTGAGTGAAAATGGCTTTGGGTTGTGTTCGAAAGATGCACACGCGTCGATTCTTAGCAATTTTGGGCCGAACTCGCGACACTTTGCTTTCATTATTAGCAAGTTTTTATAAAAATCAGCTGGCGTTTCAACTAAGCCAAATGAAAACCAAATAGGTAATCAATCTTTTCACTCTTGTACGGAATTTGAATAGAATAGCGGATGTGCGAGTGCTGGAGAGTCTTTCTATCTGTTATGAGTATGAACCTTTTGCGAGTTGTAGTGTTCTTTAGACTCGCAAATATTCCAATCTTTTACCTATGATGTGAAGATATATAGGCAGCTGTTTTAGGAAGTAATAAGCGTCTTAACGCTTGGTGGTCCGCACTTTGCGATTCACGGCCGGCGCTCTTACAAATAATTATAGTAATAACCCATGTTGGACAAGCCATTTGGAATAGGAACAGATTTGGACTGCTTTGTTGAAAATTTTTTATGAAAATCGCTGAAACCCTATATTCATTTTTGTGTCAGCTGAGGATAAGAGCAGAATAAGAATATCATAGAAAGGGCGAACATGGTGCTTATTTATTGCGAGAGGTGCTTATTTATTTACTCAGTTCACAGTTGCTACTTTTGCCAACATTGTGTTATTCCAATTACCATATTTCGTCCTTCCTTAAAATTCCTACCACCACTGATAAGAATCGATTTTTTTCAAATCATCATCGCTTTTAATCCATGGAAAAGAGCGGGATATATTATAGGTATATGTAGGGGAGAGAGGCCAGTCGATAAGTGGCACTTAAAGCCATGTAAAACCCTTAAGGCCGGCGGGCCAATTGAAAGGTCAAAAAAATCGATTTTTTTTTTTCCTGAAATCAATAGCTTAGATATTCAAGAACATGAGACACAAATTTTCAGAGTTAAATTCCAAGTAATATATTTGCAGAGCTACAGAGCCGAGCGTAGTGCGGCGTCGAGCAACCGTGCGCTTATTGTTGTAGTGTATTGTTTCTGTGTACGTCTCTGTAAGCGCGTTTTCTCGGCTTTTCATTTTCACTATTTTACCTAATTTATGTACACGATTGCAAAAAAACTAAACGAGCTATCCATTTCATTCAAAATGCGTTATCTTCAGTATTGTTTTCTTTTCTATGTGAACTAAAAAAAAACATCCAAAAACTTTTTTTAAGCGACTTTTTTACCCAGTTCCTTGAAAAACCACTTTTTTTTCTACCTTCCCCAAAAATTCGAATTTTACGTGTTTCTCCCAATTTTCTTAGTTCACATTGAAGATAATTACATCAAAATTAATAATCTTTTTTTTTTTTGTTTTCAGATGAAAATTGCAAGTTGTATCTTGTACAGAAGTTGGATACTTCAGTGGCAAGGCGCTCTGGGAATCTATTGATAACTCGGCTTACAATATATTGTTGGAGATTGTACAAATTTTTTTTTTTTAGTTCAAATATATATTAAACTATCCCCAAAACTTCATTTGGCTAATTGTTTTTTTTCTCATCCTACAACGCTTCGCGAAAACTACTGAATTTAGGACATCTAATTGGCCCGCCGGCCTTAACATTTCTCGAAACTGTTAGAACATGTCTCGGCACATTAGCGAAGGCTTCCCGAAGGCGCAGACTTGAATTTTCGGCTGTGCATAAAAGCTTTGACTCTCGTAACCTTATCTTGTGCTCTACTGGACTAGCTTGAAAGACAAGCAATGCTGGAAGGTGTTTTTTTTTACAATTTATTTTTTCAATGTAGAAAATTTCTGTTGCTCTTGACAACAACAATTACCCTTATCCATAATATATCTATCTTTTATGGCAAATTACACAAATGAGGTCCTGTAGGGTTTTCCAATAACAGGTGTTATTGGTGAATGGATTGCGCTATCGAAAGATGATAAACGATTTTTTAAGGCCGGAATTGGAGGGTATTGATCTGGACAACGTTTATTTTCAACGACGCTACGTGCCACACAAGCAACGACCATTGATCGAGGTGATCACAATTGGCCACCGTGAACTTATGATTTAACACCTTGTGACTTTCTTCTTTGGGGCCACGTGAATGAGAAAGTCTACGGCAACAGCCCAGGGTCGATTCAAGACCTCAAAGATGGAATTCGTGAGACTATCGAGGACATAGGGCTGCCACTTTGCAATTCGGTTATGGAACATATGAAAATTTGAAAGGGATATTGTCCTGTAAGCGTGGTCGTCGTGGTAATTTGCCTGATGTTATTTTCCACTATTAACGGCATTCCTTCCTCTTTATGTTCCAGTTAGGAACCACGGGCAAATATATATAAATTCAAATGCGTAAATTTGTGAACAAATTATTTTTAAAATCTCACCTGTTTTGGCTGGGTTTTAAATCCTTCCGAAATGGTCGTTGCGATTTAGTTTTTATTTATTTTTGCTGAATTTAATTCATGTTTCTAACACATGCTGTCAGTTTTCATATAAAACACTACTGCTTTTTTTCAATTTATTTTTGCTTTACTTTTTTATTATTTGAATTATTTGATATCTTTTAGTATATATTTTGTGTTATTTTATTTAGTTAATAGTTTACGCATATATTGGAATATTTATTTTGTTTTTGGTTTTTTGTTCCGAAACTAGTTTTTTTATCTTTGTGCCACAATACATTAATAATTTTTGTTTTTATGTTTTATAAATTTATTTTTGTGGGTGAGTGTGTGTATCATTCATGCAATTTTTTTTCGGTTTTCGCATAGAGAATCCATGACTTTCAACTTACACTAAAAATTTGTGTCCAAAACTTTATTTGCAAAACGTTTTTCAAGATATTTTTGATTTTTTATTTTTTTGAAATTTGCTTTGAAGCAATTTTTCTTTTATTTTTATTATAGCTGAAAAAATGCAACTTACTATTCGTTGCTGTAACGCTATTCGTGCGCTGTTTTTCACTTTTCCGCTTGGCAAACTATTTTCTCGAATTCTTCTTCGCTGGCACAGTACCTCAAATTGCTTGAGTAGGCTAAATTTTTAGCCGCCGTTTAATACCGATTTCGTATTCAATCGAAATATGCTTTTTTCATGGGAGAACAACGCCTTTTTGGTCCTTCGAAACGGGTTTAATTGATTTTAAAAATGTTTTCTTTCTTGCCACGCACTTCTAGTGCAAATCCGTTCGAAAATTTTATGTTTTTTTTCTAACTATATTCACCACATTTAAAACTCGCACTTTTTTCAATTTTCTACACTTAGAAGAATTTTTTGGCCAACACGATTTTATTTTAATTCTCTTCTGGGCAGTTAATGCATTCAAATTTTTTGCCTTAAAGCTTTTTGTGCTTTTAGCTGGTTCATGTTCTTCACATATGCTGTTTTTGTTGTTGTTTTTGGCTTTTTTGACACTCGTGTTCAGAACAGTTCGGAACAAAATTTAAACACGAAAAATTACCGAACTAAAAGTTTTTCGTTAAAATGTTCAAATTTTTACAATTTACGTCCAGAATAGAAATTTTGTTTAAAAATTTAACAAATTTTGGCTATTTCGATTTTCTGTTTTCCTGTTTATTTTATTTTGGTTTGATTTTCTGGTTAACCGGTTTGTTGTTGTTTTTTATTTTGTTGCTGCTGTTGCTGTTGTTTTTCTTACTGTTGTTGTAGTTGTTGCTAATAATTATTTCCGTTTTTTTTTTAATTACTGTTTGCAAATTTTGAGACTATTTTTGTTTTCAGTTTTGGGTTCGCTTGATTTGTATACTATTTCACGGTTTAACGGTATCTGCTTTGTATTATTATTTGTATTTGTTTTATTTATTGCTCCTTCTTTTTATTTAATTGGTTTTATTAAAATTTGTTGTTTTTATTGCATACTTGTTTCGTTACTATTTACTATTGCGATTTTTCGGTTTGTTTTTGATGATGTTGCTATTGTTGTTGTAGTTACTATTACTATTGTTGTTGGTTTGTTACTGCTTCAATTTTGTTTGATTTGTTTGCCGAATTGACTTTTCGTGGATTTGCTTATGTTTTTCTTTCGTTGGTTATTAAGTTTATTGCTGTTGTTGTTCTGATTTCTGGGGGGTTGTTTGGTTTATTGTTTAGTTGCTGATTTGTTGTAATTCGATTTATTAGATTTTTGTATTATTAAATTGTTGTTTGTATTTGTTGCTTTTGTTGTAGTATTATTATATTTTATTTTATTTACTGTTGGTTGTTGTTGCTTTTATTATTGTTACTGTTGTTATTTTATTGTTGTTGCTGTTGTAGTTGTAGTTGCGATTTGTTATCCTTTGCTTATTGGCTGTTGCGGTTGTAGCTGTAGTTTGTATTTGTAGATGCGGTAGTTGTGTGTTTGTGGTTGTAGTTGTGTTGTGATTTTTACTGTTGTTGTTTTTTATTATTATTGTTGCTATTATTAATTTGCGGTTGTTATAATTATTACTGGGGGGTTGTTGTTGTTGTGGTTGCAGTTGTTGTTGTTGTAGTTGTTGTTGTAGTTGTAATCCAAATTTTGTTGTAAATTTTGTTTGTTAAATTTTGAGAAACTAACAGAAAATCACTTTTTTGTTGTATTTGTAACTTAATGTAATGAAACTGAGCGTTCTTTTTATATGAAAATTTTTAATTTTTGATTTACCGTTTTTAGTTTTTTTTGTTTTGTTTTTTTGATTAGTTTTAACGTATTTATAAGAAAATAAACAAACAAAAATTAACTTAAATTATTATTATTTACAAATTATTTAGTTAATTAATTAAGTTATTACAAAGACAAAACGATTGCACATAAGTTCTTTTTTGTTGTTGTTTTTCGCGATTTGTTGTTTTGGTATTTCTTCTTTTTTTGTTGTTTGTCCTAGAGTTGCCTTTCCATATGTTGGTTTCCTTGACTTGAATTAGGATTTGTTTTTGTTTTTGTTCGTCCTCAGATTCAACAAAACAATATTTAATAAGAATCAACAACGTTTCAACGTAATTATTAAAAAGGTTCCAAACAGTCAAAAAGCACCTGGAGAGAGAAAAAAAACATATGCAAAATATATTAGTTTTCATTCAATGCAAATATTTCCAGTGGATTAGATCTGTGACGAGTTACTTCCAAGAAAATAATAGAAAAAAATAGTTAGATGGCAATGCGAATAAAAATGAGAAAATATTCATGAATTGCAACGCGAACAATTATCGGTTTTGAATGCTTTCTTATTTATAACTTTCCAAATTCTTGTTTATGTCTCTAAATTGTATTGTATTGAACAGAGTGGAAAGTCTTGAACAAATTTCTTTTAATTTTATTTAATTTCAGTTCGTTGAATTAATTTCATTTCATTTAATTCATTTCATTTAATTTCATTGCTTTATAAAAGAAGCCTCGGTTGGCCCACGAAGAAAACACGAAGGTGGAAGAGCTAAGCTTTTATAGAGCACAATTTTGCTGCTGCTACAGCAACAATTGTTGAACTACTACATACGAAAATACATCGCATAAGAAACATGGAAGATTTCCCCTCTTAAGAGCGATATTTGCATATGCATACTAAAAGAGCATTTGATAGGCGAATAACTATTTTGGAAGGGGAAATGCTAGACAAAACGAGCGTTTGACTTCACATTAATTTCTCAATAGATTTGTAGATCAAATAGTGAATGGAGTACGATTGGAAACAAAACTGTAATCCTATTCCAAGAGCCTACTGGCAACTAAGTGAGATCAATTAATCGTTACCAATATAAGGATTCCTTAAAGTACTATTTTTTTAGGAGAAGCAAGTGATAAGATCAGAGAGAGGGAGCGGGCAAAGTTAGAGAATAAGGCATAGTAAGTATTTGCGGTACAGTTCTATTGTTAGGGGAAGATGTTTTTTTTTTTAACTTTTTTTTTAACAGTTTAGAGAGCCTGTGACACACCACTTCTTAAATATCCTCATGGCGGGGGTCTTGCTCTTAATTTACCATTTTCTTTAACTATATGATTTAAACTATATGATTTCAAATCGCTTAAGTGGTTATCGTGACAATCAAGGAGAAGAAAAGGGAACAAGCGCAACTTTCCGCCTGGAAATGGGTAAAGAAGTATTGAGCCCTACTCGCTCAAATAGTAATTTTCTAAAGCTATGGCTCAAGACAACGTTAAACATGGCAGGCACAAAACTCGCAAGGTAGATAGAATTAATTTGAATTGGATGCAGTAAAGCTTTAACTGATTGACTGTAAAGGAAATTTATTGCTATATGTGCGGATGCAATTTTTAGAGACTTAAAGATGTGGGTACTCGTGCAAAAAGATTCTCTTTAAAATTTAAAATTTTTCAACACATTTTTCATAGAGCTTTTTTACTAATTTCTAGCTTCGAAGTCTTATTCATTCGCAAAATATTCGCAAACTGTGCCACGCAGAAAATAAAGAACTTTCTCAGCACTCATGCCTTAGGATTTTATGTTGCCTAAATTATTTCAGTCTACTGTCAGCACCTCTTCTTGCTTTTATGAGAAGTAATCGGCAATATCGATTTTCTCCTCACGCTATCAGTGCTACAAGTTCGCTATATTTCCTTTCTTTTGTATACACAAGCAATAAATTATTTTTTTCCCATATTTTCGTTAACGCTTTTCGTGACATAAACCAGAATTTCATCAGCAAAGTTCAACAAATTTACTGCATAGCAATTCATATAAATTATATAAAAAATTGTAAGTAAAATAAAGATAAACAAGACAAACAAAAATTTGCTGTTAAATGCATTTTTATGATTCTTTGCGTTGCAAGAACTTTGTTTCGACCAAAAAACCACGTGGAAATTGTTTTAAAGCCGAAATACGTCGACAATAACATTTCATAAAACGTCACCGTAAAGTCACTGTACAACAAAAGGCACACACACACACGCACATAAAAAATCTTTCAAAATACTAAAGAAAACATTTTTGGAGTTAGCGGAAATGGGAAACGAAAACAGCTGCGCGAATTCAACGCGGTGAGAAACGCAACAAATTCGGGAAAACTTCACTGGGTGGCGGGTGACGTGGCGAGATTTGTGGTGGCTTAGTAGAACGCCGCTGATTTAGTTAGAAGCATAGGTATGAGTTAAAGTGTGGAGAGTACAGTACTAGTGGGGCGTATCGGCGTGGTAACGAAATGAAGTAGCAGAAGGGGAAGGCCTAGCGCCTACAGTGTTAGTAGTGCTATGGAGGGATTTTCTGGCATGTGAAATGTGAACGAACACGCGCTCGATTGCCGCTCAAATAACTGGGAACACAAAAGCAAATAGATTTTCAAGTTCAAAATGCCGCTATATAGGCTTCGCGGCTTGCAGTCGGCGATGCGAGGCGACGATACATAGAAATAGAAATAGAAATAGAAATATAAAAGGAATAAATATAAAATCAAACAAAGGAAATATGGCGTACGCACGCAATTTTAGGTGTGGAGAATTGGATACATATGACGTGAGGATTACCAAAAACTACTGGTTAGCTACTAGCCCTGAAGTGGTGCCATGGCGGTCTTAAGGATTAAGGAAAGTGAGGAAATTGTAAAGGCAATTTTTGGATAGGTGAAGATAAATTAGCTCAAGTATTAGAAAATAGCAATAAAGTGTAATAAAATAATGTGCAAAAAAGTATGAAATGTTTTTGGAGACTAGTTAAAAATGTTGTTTGCCGTCAAATTCGTTTAAATGACTTATTTAAATTGAAAGCACAAAGCAAAACGAAATAGCAAACATGTTAAGTGCATAAACTGGGAAAATGCATGGAAAGGCAGGTGACGTACTCTAAGATAAAGCAGTATAAAAGTGAGCGAGCTCAAAAAATTTAATCAAAAATGTATTATGAATAATTTGAAGCCGAAATTATGTTAACTTATAATTTTTTAATCTTTTTTTTTTTTGTTTTTTTTGTTTAATTTTTAGTTGGTGAGATAAAGATTTCTGGTTAATGCCGAAATTTGGTAATTTAGCCACCTCTTCTTTCTGATCGAGTTCGGAAATTTTATAATTTTGCTAAATTTGGAGATGTTGGAGTGCTTACTGTTGCATTTATGTACATATAAGCCTGGGTAAGCATTAGACCTTTAAGGGGTAAACCAATTTTTTTTTTTCATTTTCAAAAGCATAAATAATAAGAATTATTATAAAAAATACACAATGCAGCAGAGGATTTCGCTTGCAGCGGAACTGCGCTTTTCTGCTTATTAAGATTTTACACCATTACACAGCCAATTTTCCCTCATTTCTAGAATTGAAGGAAGGCCGAGGTATAGGTTAAGGTTAGGTTGGACTTAGAACGGAAATTGATCAAAAGTGATACCAAATATTTGTGTGGGAAGTTTAAGAACTTTATATTTCGTCTTCAATACACAGTTTAGACAATTTAAGTACGCTGCTAACTTTTTGGCCTACCACACTTTCGAAGGCTGGAAATGAAGCAGAACCTAAGCGGTTTATTCGTGTTATGCTAAGAGAAGGGCAGTGGCGAAGTAGGTATTTCAGAGTGCCATTCGCGTTGACTTCGCTACAGTTTGTACAAATAACGATAAGTATAAGTAATATAAATAAGTTTTTAAAAGGTACATTTGATATTTTTTTGTTATTGATTTTTGCTAGTTAAATGAGCAAATTTCGCCTGAGCTACCCAAAATAAAAAAATAAAAAATTAAAATAAAAACAACAGACAATAAATGAGCTCCGTCAACAAAGGTGTGGAGCAAAAAACAATTTATGAGTACCAAGTTTTTTTCACTACCGAATACATACTTTTTTCTGCTTCATTACTGTCCTCGCATTTAAAAATATTACTCATGTTGTCTATATTTGCAACCGCTACGTTATTTTTTCTACTTATATCAGACTACTTCACTCGCAACTGTTATATGGATTTGTATTTGTCCTACCTAAGGCACTATTAACTATCTTTGGGAACTATTTAGCTCAAAATTCATATAATTTCATTTTCAGGAACCTCCATAAGTTATTCACAATATCAAGTATTTGAATTTTCCAACTTTATGGTGCTGATTCAGATTCAGGAATAGAGATAATTTTAATTTTAATTTAATTCATAATTTATTGCAATATTTAAGTGATAATTTCTAAGCTTCATATATTCTAACTCTATAGCGGTCACTTCAGCTTGCCGGTAAACAACCTGTCGTTAATAGGAAAGTAAAGCAGAGTTAATATTAAGGAAAATTAAATAAGGAACAGCAGCTTTTTCTTAACTTAGCAATAGTTAATCGGTTCGGTTTGTAAAGTTCACTTTCATCATCATCATAAATTCCTTGAAGTCCCTTGTGGAATATAGGGCTTAAGTTCACTATAGTTAGATGAACAAAAATTGGATTTTTCTTTAATTTAGGAAAGCTAACAAATTTCTATTTGTATAGGACAGCTGAAAGCCAAAGTTTCGAATACTTCAAACATAAATATATTAGCAAAATTTATTTTAATATATAAAAAAATATTTCATTTTCTTAACGCGCAAAAAGTTTTGAAAATAACTAACACAATAAAATCTTATTTAGCAAAACTGAGACAAAAAAAAAAAGAAAAAAATATATCATAAAATATACCAAATGGAACTTAACATTTCTAAATGGAAAACTATTAATAAACGTGTCAAGATTTTTTAGAGATAATTAATCAATAGCGGCTTAGCGCTTTGCAATTTTTGAACTTTCTTTCTGGTTGTTCATTTATTTTTAATGTTTCCCTTTTACTATTTTAATGTTTCCTTTTGAATACCTTCAGTTCTTTTATAAAACTTAAAATATATTAATATACTAATTTTGTACTCCACTCTGTGTGAGAAAAAAAAATATTTTAGCATATTTTCATTTATCATCAAAATGTTTCAATTGTTCAGACATTTCAAATTGGTTTTTTTTTTCATAGAATCAAGGATTTGTATCACGAATTTCTTCTGCTTAAGGGTTTCCAATGAATTAAAATATACAAAAATATATAAAAACAAATGTGTGTAATGTTGTTGGAGTATTATGCTGTAATTTTTGGGTATGAAGTATTCCCACTGAATTTTTTTCAAATGTAAAAATTTTTTGCTTACTATGTAGATAAAAATCTACTTTTCAAATAAAAATATTTCTTAACATGTATATATGCGCTCAACGCTTATATTCAAAGCAAATTTTTAAAGTCTAAAATTAAAACAATTTTAGTAAATCATCTACTGGAAAAGCAAGAAAAGCAAATTTTCATTTCATTTCGAATAATTCAGCGTTAAAAATAAATAAAAATAAGACGCTATTTGTGCCTATTGATGCCCATTTTCGCACTCAAATCGGAAATCGCTACATACATAATTGCATATACTGTGCAGATCCGCTAACTACTCAACACTAAGCAAATAAATTCTTCCTCACACATTTTCAATTAACTAGCAAATTCTCACGAACTAAAACGAAGGACAGTACTTATACATGCATACGCATGTTCATATGTAGATGTAAATTTTGATGAACACATTTTGTTAGTATCTTTCATTCCATGCATCTTCTAAACACTGCACTTTGCATGAAATACGGTATGTATTTCATTTTCATTTTCTAAGCATTCGACTTCATTTGCCTTTTGCCAAAAATCCATGTTTTCCCCTATAGCAACTTCAGTTCATTCACAGCCATGCATGGGCACATACTTATACGTGCACTCTTCACACTTTGCATATTTCACCCATTTGCAAAACAAAAAAACCAACAAAAAACAAAAACACCAAACTAGTGTACGTTCTAAGCTCTAATCACGCGCGAGCCACCAATACACCAACACCTGCCCACCACCACCATGGGAGTGGAGCTTTTGTTGTTGCCGCCGCCATTAGTATTTAGTGCTAGTTACATATATGCATATATAGTGTGTGACTCTATGCCTGATGGCGTGCGCTAAGGCAACAGGGGAAACAGTATTGTGCTATGGTGGAGGTACGCGAAGCGAACGCGAGCGATTGCCGGCAACGAAAGTGTGGAAGATTGCGCGAGAAATTGAAAACATTGCGTGTTTTTTTATTTTTTAATTTTTTATATTCAATGCTTGGCTTTTTCTAGTTCATTTAAAATAGTATAATTGTAAATAATTTTATTTTATTATTAAATATAAATATATTTAAAAATATATTTTTAATTTTTATATTATTACAAAAAAAAAGTAGTTTTGATATTTTTTCTGAAGAAAGTGAAAGCAAAACAGCTGAATAAGAGCTAAAACAATTATCTGCATATACCTACAATATAAATATATAATTTTCCTACTTGAATTTTTTATACTATTGTATTTTAGAGGAATATCTCTATTCTTTTCTAAAAAAAAATTGGTAAGCAAAAAATTGGCAACGAAATCAAATCAATTATTTCAAATATCTGTTTAATAATAGAATTTGTAAGGCTTTTCACCTGCAAAATTAATTTATACATTTTTAGTGAGATGGATTTTTGTTAAATACTTTGAGAGCTATGCTTTCCAATCTGGGACTTGGAAAGTCTTGACTGGAAAAATATAATAAAAAATAAAATAAAATAAATAAAACAAAATAAACTAAAATAAAATAAAATAAAATAAAATAAAATAAAATAAAATAAAATAAAATAAAATAAAATAAAATAAAATAAAATAAAATAAAATAAAATAAAATAAAATAAAATAAAATAAAATAAAATAAAATAAAATAAAATAAAATAAAATAAAATAAAATAAAGTAAAATAAAATAAAATAAAATAAAATGAAATAAAATAAAATAAAATAAAATAAAGTAAAATAAAATAAAATAAAATAAAATGAAATAAAATAAAATAAATAAAAAAATATAAGATTTTCGTACTGCTGTAGTAAAAAAAAATATTAAATTAAAAAAATATTTTAGTGCTTGTTGGTACCCTTTCGACAGCTTAAGCAACACATAAAATAAATATAAAAATATAATATTTCCCTACTGTTGTAGCAAAAATATATAAAATTAATACAAAAAATATTTTAGCTCATCGAATTTGTTTTGAATGCAATTTTGAGTTCTCCCAGTTGCCTATTTCTTTCTTAAGAAAACCACTAATAAAATAAACTCTTCTAAATCATGTAATTTTGGTGCAGTTCAAAGGCGTTTAAAAAATTAGTTGTTTAATTAATTTGTACTATTGTTATTTTCATTATATTTTTTTAAATTTTGTATAATTATTCTGGTCTTATTACTTTTTCAAATTCTTTTCACAATAATTTTGTTTACGTTAATTTTGCGATAAAGTGAGTTGAAAATTTAAAATTGTTGCCTTTAGTTACTCAGAACAATTATTCTGAAGCGTAAATTATGGAGTTTTTAAAGTTGTTTAAATCTAAAACGCGATTTTCAAAGAAGTTGAAGTTTTGAAAAAAATATATAAATTTTTTTTTGTTTTGTATTTAGTTTTAAAGCCAATTATATCTAAAATTAAAATAGGCTTCAGGCTGCGAGCCGTGTGGACATTTTTGTGTTTAGTGAATTTTTTACTTTGTTATTTTTTATATTTATTATATTTATAATTTACATATTTTATATTTAGTACTTGGAATTTTTTTTTAATTTTCTTATAATTCGTACTTTATATTATTATTAATTTTTTAATATTTTAATTTAATTCAAGTTTTATTTAAATTTATTTATATTTATTACCATTAATTTTTTTTTATTTATACGTTTATTTATTATTTTGTCATTCATCTCAGATTTTTAACATGCATTCAAATTAAACATAAACACATTGGATAGATATTTTGATATTTCGGTTTTGAGTCTGTTAATTTATTTTTTCATGGTATTTAATTTGGTATTTTTCAATGGTATCTTCATTTGGTGTTAAATTTTTATTTCAATTTTTTTATTTAGCGCTAATTATTTTGTAGCCAGTATATAAGCAAACATTTGAGCGTAGCCGAATTTCAGAATAAAGCGTTTCCGCTCCCTGCTTTTTTCGGAGTCTATAAATTCTTAAAGTAGTTTAACACCAGTAAATGATTATTTATTTATGCGATAATTTTTACGGAGCGTAATATCTAAAAAAGTACTCGAGTTATTATAAAAAAAGAAATTATTAAGGGGCAGATACCTGTAAAATTTCGAAAAAAAGAATTTTTTTTTTTTTTTTTTCATAAAATGTTGGTATAATTCTTTAAGTTATAATCTCAAAGTCTTAGAACGTAAATTTAAGTATTTCTTATATTATAGATCGTCAACCGTGACAACTCTATTCTTTGCGTTCGAGCGCTGGGAGAGGTATAGTTACGTTGTATTCAAACTTCAGACGCGTTTTTCTCAAAACTATATTTTTCGAATTGGCGTACACGATAGCTCGACAAGTTATTGACCGATCTCCCTGAAATTTTGCACACATCATTTTTATGATATTACTTTCTATGTGAAAATTTTTCGAAAAAATAATTTTTTCGAAGCAAAAATAGTTGGAAAATTCGCCCCAAAATTAATTTTTTTAAAGCATTTTATTCCGCGAATTTTTTTTCCATTTGTTTTTAATTCGTATAGATATGATGATATTAATAAACAAAAAATTTTTGGTTTTTTGTATTCAGGTCACTGACGCCGACGCTACAATGCCCGCCGATTGAGAAGCCCCACTGCGAGCTTCCTCGAAGAATTGAGTGTACATCCGCCATTTTTAAATGATTAAAATAAAAAAATGTGTTATATTATTTTAATGTATTATATAAATAAACTCTATGCCAATTTTGAAAAAAATATATTGACTGCTTCATTTTCAATAATTCAATTCAATTAATTCAATAATTTTAATGAAAATCAGGGAAAATATGGCCGTTTACAGGTATCTGTCCCCTTAATTAATTTCAGACTAAGGCGTTTCCGCTCTCTGCTTTTTTTGTGATCTTATAAGTTATTAAATTAGTTTAATATTAGTAAATGTTTATTTATCTTTGTGATAATTTTTACGGAGCGTAAGACGTAAGAATAATTTTTGTTTTAAAGTCACCCATAAATACTCCAATTACTATAATACAAAGAATTATTAAAATTCCCTACTTTTTATATCTTTCAAATATTTTCAGTTTTGTTTCGTTTATTAAAATTTCCTTGTCTGGTTTTTCCTATGATAATAAATAAAAATAGTATTAATTCAGTTTTTTAATTTTTATTTTTTATTTGTTACTTCTACGTTTTATATCTTTTAAAGTATTTTTATTGATCGATCTGCAAATTTACATGAATTTCTTAATTTTTTTTATTTCATACATTAAAAAGTTCTTCTAAGTTTTTCCCTATAATAACAAAAATGGTATTAATTCAGTTTTTTTAATTATTTAATAATGTTATTTCTACTTTTCGTATCTTTTTAAATATTTTCAATGAGCGATATGCTAATTTTCACCAAATTTTCATTTTTATTTCGTTTATTAAAATTTTCTTCTAAGTTGTTTCCTATGTAAATAAAAAAATTATTAATGAAATTTCTTTGATTTTTATTAATTTTTTTAATATTGTCATTTTTAATACTTCCTTCTTTTCCAAATTTTCATCAAATCTTAAATTTTATTTCCTCCATTTAAAATTTCTTGCAAGTTTTTTCCGATATTACAATTAATTTCAATTGCTTTTTCTAATTTTTATTAGTACTTTTAGTAATGTAATATTTAATACCACATTTAACTTTTCATCATTTTTTTAATTTTATTCTGTTCAAAACTGCAAACATCAAATTCATGTTTTGTTTTTATTTTTATTTACATTTCATTTTAATTGATTTCAGGCCATTTGTTTAATACAAAAAAGAATATTTTTATTACAAGTAAATATTTATTTATCCTTTATTTATATTTTGAAATCATGAAGTCAATATTTATTAATTTTAACTTTATTTTATCAATTTTAATTTTAATTCGTCAAGTCAATATTTATTAATTTTAACTATACTTTATAAATTTTAATTTTTTACTTACTTTTAGTAAAAAAATACCTTATAAATACCGTAAGGTTCTCTATTAATTTTTGTTATAATATTTTATTTTTTATTTTATTTTTTTATTATTATTGTATTTTCTATGAATTTTAATTTTTTTTTCACTTTTTTAGTAGTTTTATTAATAGTATTTAACAGATTAATAATTACTTTTCAAATATTTATTTAATATCACATATTTGTATTTTTATACTCCTTTTCTGAAAATTTATATATTTAAAATTGCACTAATTTATTAAAATTTCTTATTTTTTATTTTTCTTAAATTTTGTTTCGTTTGTTTTTAAGCAAATTGTTTATTGAAAAACAGTTATTTAATAATTATTTATTATGTATTTATTTATATTTTGTACTTACTTGTTTTAATTATATTTTATAAGTTTTGTTATTTTCATTTTACAACTTGCTTTCATTAAAAAATTGCGTTAATTATTTTTCATTGTACTTGTTGTTTTTAGGGCCTTTTTTATTTTTTAATAGATTTTATGATTTTATATATATATTTCTTTTCCTTGTTCACTCTTCTCGGAAGCATAAGGCGTCGACAAGACGCAGTCTTGCGTTGGTTTCGTTAATCTATTTTGATTTCTGGCAGCGTAGGTGATTAGCCTGCCGCTTCCAATGATTTTATATTATTTGTATGTATTTTTTTTTTTATTTAAGGGGGAACACCACATTGAACGCGTGAAAATTAACTGATTTTCATGCATTTTTTTTTTATAAGTAGGGATAATTATTTGAGGATCGGACAAATTATAATTTATTTAAGAAATATTCAACTATACTGACACAAATTTTCATTACAAAATATTAAAAATCATAATAGTTATTAATATTAATGCAATGGCGTCATAAAAAACTGATGCACCTTGGTGGCCTTGATACAGCGGTGAAATATAATCTGAAAGCAAAAAACCAAAAAAATTCTTAATCTATATATTAATAGCTATCGTCTTACGTTTTTATTTTTATTTTTTTGAGAAAATGGTGCAGGTTTGATAAATGAATTTGTGTTTTTACCCTTTTTTTTTGTTTTCGAAAGGCTTGAAAGAATATTAATTTTTGGAAGTGTTATAAACGGCTATACTGTAGCCAATATATGTACAAAAAAAAAAATTAAAATCGGTTCATAAGTCTTCGAGAAATCGAGGCCACCATGTTCAGAAAAGTCGTTTTGAGAAAAACGCGTTTAAAGTTTTCATTGGGCCGTTGTAACTCACTACTAGCACTTATTGTGTTGGGTATAACTTCGTCAATTTTCAAGATTTTAAGTTAGATTTTTTTTACATATTTTTGAATATATCTTTTTTTTTAAATTACAGTGGTGTTGCCGCTTAAATTTTCATTAAATTTTTTTTTAATTTATGCGGAGCTTTTTATGTTATTGTTATTGTTTGTGTTTTAGTTATTTAATTTGTGTTTTATTTGCTATTTAACTTTGTTTAGGGTCTCAGCCAATTATTCTTATCTTTCGAAATTATTCATATATTTTTAAATTAATTATATATATTTTTTAATTTACTGTTTTAAAATGTAATTTCATTGAAAAATTTGTATTAATTGTTTTTCTTGCTTTGAGATATTATTTTACTATTTTTTTTTATATTTATATTTACATTTATTTTATATTTTTATTTACTTTTTGGTTTATTTGCAATTTATTTATCTTTTTTTTTTATATTAGTTAAGAGTATAATAATCGATTATTAGGATGAATGATTCTGAATCAGGTATTCATATGTTTTTCAATTATATTAATTATTTTTTAGATATATTTTAAATATATTTGGTTTCGTCTATATCTGATTAATTTTTATATTTTAAACTTAAAACTTCGTTAAAAAATTTGTTTTAGTTTTTTTACTTATTTTTTACTTTGAAATATTACTTTATTTAATTTTTATGTTTCATTTTTCTTGATTATATTTTATTTTTCTTCATTTTACTTGTTGTTGTTTTACTTATTTTGCTTATTATTATTTAATTTGAAAATTTTTTTCACGATTTCATTTTAGCTTTTTCTTATTTTTATATAATTTTTGGTTTATTTGCTATTTAACTGTGTTTAGTTTAAGTGACAGCAATGCATTTGAATGATTAATACCTCAGAATCAAGTTCTAATATCCTTTTAAATTATTCAAATAGTTAATAAGTATTTATTGTTACAATTTATTAAAAAATCTGTGTAAATTTTTCCAAATTATAAAACGTATTTTTCTCTCAATTTATTATATTTCAACTTGTTCTAATATTTTTTATCTGCCTTTTTTAAAATACAAAAATTAATTTTTACTGTCACCAATATTATTATAATAATTTATAGCTCTTTCCTTTTTTTATATTTTTATTATCGATAATCTTGAGTTCGCTTGAAAGACCTTTTACCGGCCCTTTTTTAATCTCATAATGATTTAAACGGTCAGTTTTTAATTTGGGAAATAAGCAGATCAGAATTTGTATAAACTTCCAATCTCCTCAACTCGCTACTAGTAATTTACATTTGTATTTAGATATTTTATTTATTTGCAATAAGATTTAATATTTTCTGTAATATTTTCTATAATACATCAACTTGCAAATTGTTCTACATAATAAGAATTTTACTATTTTAGAAAATCTAAGTTTTCTTTATTTATTTTAGATGTTCATTTAATTTTTATTCTTATTTAATTTTTAACTTTTAAAAAGCTAAATTATTTTCATGTCTTTAGTCCCAGTTCTAATCCCATAGTGTCGTTATCACAATTCTTCATTCGGTATTCATGTTTTCAATTCCATATCACTTCCACACTTTCATTTAGATATTATTTTGTTTTTATTTTTTGCTTTGTTGATTTTGATTTTTCACCGACAAACACAAATTCAAAATTTTCTAAGTTCACCGAAAATTGTCTCGCATTCTTCTCCAGAGCAAACCAAAAGACAGTACAAAATTCGAGATACTGCCGGTACGCGAACAATGCAAAGAAACGCGCCAAGGAAGAATCGTACCGAAACAACAACAACAACAGTATTGCCGCCGTCGTCAACAATTTTTTGTGGCTTTTTGGCAAAGTCCAAAAACAAGTAAAAAATTGCCGTAGAAGAAAGAAAAAAATTTTCTTGTGTATGCTTTTGTGGTGTATCTTTTCTTAAGAGATGGAAAATATAAAAATTTTTGCGCGAAGAAGCGCGCCCAACGAAACGCACCGAAAACGGCCAAAAAGATGAATATGTGCAAAAATCTTTTGCATACACTCAAGAACCCGCAACGACTACGGCGGCCACAACGTCGACGAACAGCGAACGGCTCGCCAGCAGACAGACATTGGACGCGTTGTGGCAGCTGCCGCGCGGTTAGCGCAAACGCAACATCAAAACATATACTTACAAGTAGCGGCAAAAGTGGCAACGAGTACACAATACACAAAGCCAAGCACAATTGGGGAACAAAAAACGAAAAATCTAGAGATATTCGCATACACAAAAAAGTTGCAGCAAAAAGTATTCGTGCCGGCAGAAGAAAAAACTTGTGAGCAATAAAAAGACAGAGACGATGATGACGACGACAACGACGACGACGACTACTAGGACTACAACGATGATGGTGCTGATGACGACCACAACAACGACAGCACAGCTATGAACAGGCGATACCAACGAAAACAACACGAACAAGAGCAACAATAAAGGCAACAGCAAAGGCAGGCATAGCACTGGTGTTAGCGGCAACGACGATGGTAAGTACAAAGTGTATATGCTGTGGGAGCGCCACAGGTGCGGTAGAAGGGGGAGCTGTGCTTTGGAGTGAAACGGCAGCGCCCGAAAATTTTGGTACTCTGTGGTGGTGAAAGGAGTATGAGTGGTGAGAGAGCGCACGTCAGTGAGTAAGTGAGTGCGGTGAGATTGAGCGCGTGCATACAAAAGAAATCTGAAGTGTCACAGGTAGATGGAGATGGTGGAGATACAAAAGATATGTAGATATGCGTTGTTGCTGGCGCAGATATATGAAGGGTTTTCGTTTTTCGGATAACCAAATTATGGTTGCTTTTGTTATATGAGCGAAGTGAGGTAAGGTGAGAGCACTGAAATTGTAATATACTTTTTTCAAGCTATTAGCTCGTTAGCTGAGTATGTAAACGGGACGGGGTGGGGTGCGCAGGTTAGCGCGGGTGATTGGGTGCAGCAAGACCAGAGAGTTTAGCGGTTGCGGGAGTAGCGGCAATTGTTGTGCAGGTAGATATGAAAATTTCGTGCGTATCACACCGCAGAATGCATCGAAACCAGAAGACCAGAAACGCGCCCCTTCTGGCGGTACCCTTTTCAAACCGTGAGCATTAAAGCGACTATTTTTTGTGCCGAAGTTTTAATTTTAGTCGTGATTTTTTCGGTTCGGCAAAAATAAAAAAATCAACGTGTACCCACATGGAACGCGCGCATCAGCACCGAGTGTTCGATAATTTGCTTTTCCGATGCCACAACACCTCGAGCTTTTGATTTTTTTTCACCGGTCAAAGGACACAAACAAAAACAGGGCGCGGTAAGCGCCTTGGCGCTGCCCCATTGATAAAAACAACAACTGCACTTTTTGGTTCGCATCTCCAAATTAAGCGTCGTCCAACTCGAAGTAGGCGGGAAGTCGGCAATTTTTTATCGAGAGCTAAGAGTTTTCAATTTCTTCGTTTTTTGACTTCTTTCTTCGCTGAGCTGCTCACCAACCGATCAGCAAGGAAAGGTTTGGTTGGTTGACCGCAGCAGTACATGAAAGTGGCAAAAACCACGGTCCGCAATGCATTTGCCGCCTACTCCCAGGTCCAAGTAACTGCCGCAGCGTCGACGCTAACGTTGATTTGTTCTTTGTACGGCTGGTGGTGACGGCGTCAACAATTCGGCGATTCGACGATTCTGCGCGCCCTCCAAAGTCAACAGAAGGCACACACCAAACGCCAACAAAATACCGAAGAAAAAACAATAAATCGCTTCGATTGCGCGAAAAAGCGAACGCGTCATAGAATCCCCTAAAAAACAAGCAGCAGGCGCAAAGATACAAAACAGCAAGCACAAACGCAAAAACTGGCTAAAAGTAAAGCTAAAAAACTAAAAAAAAATTAAAACACAGAAGCCAGTGATTATGACGAGAACCGTGTTAGCCCTACCGAACGGATTAAATGTGAACGACGTACTGAAGCTGAACGAGCGCGGCAAAAATCGAAAAACACAGGCAGGCGAGCATGCAATGGCTAAGCAAAAAAAATCTGTTTACATACATATGTATGTATATATACAGCAACAACTACAATAAAAACAAGACCAGCCATGAGGTGCTCAATGATGTTGTGTGTGGATACATTAGGGAATGTAGTTGTGAGGGGCGTACCGGTGCTCTGGGAGTGCAAGACGGGAAGCGCTATCAGGCAAACGTCAACGAGCAATACGAAATGTATTTTGTAAGCTTTATACTATTTCGTGCACTCTCGCAAGTCAGCACACACACACATACACATACAAAGTGGGCTCGCTCCGGAACTCTCCCGGCCACTCTCCCTACACGAATCTATACATACATCACTTGGGGCACACTACGGTAGTGAATGTGTTCATGTATTTGTAGCGCACTCCGCTCCCTCTCAAGCAAAACTCACACATGCGCTTACATGCGCTGTGTGTATCTTGCAACTGGCATCCGTTTACATCCATCGCAAATTTCTGTCACACTGCAGTGGCCACGCTCACTGCAAACGCCAATGCACTCATACTTAAATGCTCACGCTCCCATTTGAAATCTTCATATGTATGAGTAAGAAAGATACACAAAAAGCCTACCAAGTAAATACACAAGCGTATTTATACACATACACAGAAAAGTACTCGCCCAGAAAAACTAAAAAATGTTAGCACTTTCGAGTATGGGTATGCGCTCGTACTCCTCTTGCTCCGCCTTCCGTCTCATTATGCATGCGCGCGCACTCTGCGTGGTCTCCCCAATTCATATACTCATACTCGATGCGCTCACCTCACCTTTGCATGCCCGCACATTGCTACCGTTCGTTGGCTACATACACGAACACACTCACCCACAGTGTTGTCCACAGAAATGTAATGGGTGCTGCATGTTCATTGCAGTGAGCGTCAAAACAGCAGTGCACTCACTTTACTGATTTCTCTCATGCATGCCCTTAAGCATATTATTTCCATCTACTTTCGTGAGCACCTCAGTTGGACAGTGGATCAAATGGGAAATATTTCGAAGTGAAAAATAAAGTAGTTACGTGTTTTATACTCATTTTCCGATTTCATCAAAAACAATTTTTTCAGTTTGATGTTAAAAACAATAAAAATACTACCGTGGCAATTTGTGGATTTTTATCCCATTATTTACATTTTAGTACAAAAAAATTTAGATTTTTATTAGATAACCCATTTTTGGGTCTATTAAGTTTAGGTTTCATAATGTTTTTAATTCTATACTGAAAAACAGTTTAACAAGAAAGATTTCTTCAAATTTTTATAAGAATTTTTTGTAAATTTTATTTTATAAAACTTAGTTTACTTATATGTAATTATGAATGGAAAGCTTCCTAATTAACTTAGCAAAGAAGTAGAATCTTTAAATTTCGACAAAAATGCTTGTGAGTGAATTTAAATAATAGTGTGGTGTAGTTGTTGTTCTTGAGACTTAAAGGAATCTTCTCAAAACCTCTACTGCCAGCGAAGGTAGGTAGGGTGGTTGTCATAAGACACAATTAGACCGTTCGCAGGTCCATTGTGATACCACTGGAGCTTATCCTTACTCTACGTGTTCCTTTTCAAACCATCCGGTAGCTTTAATAAACGATCAGAGCTTCGTTAGTTTTAGATGGGCTATGTCCGCTACATCGGTTAGAAATGCTGTATAAAGAGTGCGCAGCCTTCTCATAGCTAGGCTTTCACACTCACATAAAAGGTTTCTGACTGTTTCCTCTTCTTCTGTATTAAGACAGTTTCTACAGAAATCGAAGTACGGGAGTCCTAACCTTCTGGCGTGGCTGCCTATTAAACAATGATTCTGTTGAATCTTAACAAGATCTTCGATCGACTGTTGTTCCAGTTCGGCCATGTCTGTCTGCTTAGTTCGCATGTTGTGAGGTTTTGCCAGCTTGCATTTACCTTTTTGATGGTTTCCCTGTCTATAAGTAATTTACAAGTGGCTATGGGCATGGGTATCAGCGTCTTATCCGGTTCGAGATCGAGCGTTGTACTGGTTCAGGCAAGTTCATCCGCCTTACAGTTTCCTGCAATGTTCCTGTGGCCTGGTACCCAGATAAGGTGCACCTTGTAGCACTTAGATACGTCATCTAGTAGTTTAAAACATTCTAGAACTGTTTTTGTCGAGTGCGTTTTTGGTTCAAGCGCTTTTATTACTGCTTGACTGTCCGAGTAAATGAAAACTTCATTTGTGGATAATACTCTCGTTTTTATTTCTTTAAGTCCCTCTTTTATGGCAGTGACTTCCGCCTGAAATACACTGCAATGATCAGGTAAGCGGAATGATTGGCATACTCCGAGTTTATCGGAGTAGACCCCTCCACCTACTTTGTTGTCCAGTTTTGAGCCATCTGTGTAGATGTTTAAGTCGTTTTTCTTAACAATAAGCCCGTTATCCCATTCCTCTTTCGAAGGAAATACTGTGACAAAGGATTTATTAAAATTGATGTCCTTGGTCTTACAGAAATCCGTTGCGCTGGGAATGCAGGAGAATTGTTCTAAAATTGAAGAGTGTCCTCTTTGGTTCGTTCTGAGTAGGCCGATTTCTCTTAGTCTGAGAGTTGCTTTGGCAGCTGTTTGCTTACCGTATTGCTCTATTGGTAAAATGTTAAGCATAATATTTAGTGCATCTATGGGTGTGGTTCTGAGGGCCCCGCAAATGCAAAGACTGGCCATTCTCTGTTCGTGTGCCATGGTTCTTTTAATGTACAATTTATCTAGAGCTGGCCACCATACTAATATGCCGTATGTTAGGGTTGGTCTGACAATTGCCGTGTAAAGCCAGTATACGATAGATGGGGAGAGACCCCAACTTAGTCCTATCAGCTGTTTACAAGAGTATAGTGCTATTGTCGCTTACTGCCAGCGAAAAGATGAAAAGTAGTTATCGCTCGTGGCCGTACCACTTAAAGAAAAAAAATGGGTGATACAAAATACAACAGAGCTAATATAAAACCGGTCATGCTGAAGTTCAGAAAATTCTAGGTGCATACGACCTTAAGTGTCCCATTTATGCTTAGATAACTTTTACAAAGTATTTTTAAGACCACATAAAAACATACGCAACATCAAACAAAATACACTAAAAGAAACATCAAACTATCGATTCGAAACAAATGTGATTTGACACAATTGGAGAAATAAAACGATAGAACTCATAAAAGTTAGATCTCAAAAGCGGTAGAGAACCTTCCCGTTTTGGGAAGGAGGAAGTTACCGAGAGCGAAATACAAACAAGAAAAATTTATTTTTGGGCCTTTTTAAATAATATAAAATTCTGGCGCATCCACATTTACACTTTGCTATCGCACTTTTGCTAAAATTTTATAGAACTGCTGCCGATCTTGAACACTGTAATTCTACGCAACCTCTTCACAATGATCGAATAGAAAGAATGTAAAAATTTGGCGGGAGTATTTGAGCGGCTTATAATTATGCTAAGCCAAGCATAAGCTTACGAATAAGCAGGTTTATAACTATTTGATAGTTAAATATATTAGTTTGGAGTATAAGCGCGTTATATGCGGTCAGTATTTTTTCCTTATCTTTTACCTAGACAAAATTACGCTTGATGAAAGAAAAATCGGATACGTGCGCATATGTAAGTACAACTTCACCAACACCCACATCATGCACACACAACTTCTTGGCAGTATGTGGGAGTAAGCATCATACATACTCTTAGTCTCAGCTGAGAGTCATTGCAGCGAAGAGTGGAGCACAGCTCATGAGCGAACGAGTGTATTCACAGTATTAGTGCAGAGCTGGTATTGCGGTATACAGGTAACGTGTATTGTGCAGCGCATTAATGAGACATTAGAGGGGTGAACTATATATGTACATATGTAAATGTTTAATACACTCATACATATACGTCCATATATTACATGCATTCTTTATCTGCACCGAGTCGTGCAAGTATTTGTGCATGTGCATATACATACATAGATTATGCCTCTCCTGCATCTTTCCATCAACATTTTATTTACCTCCAATACATCGCTGCTCATATTTATACACAAAATATCGCCCAATATGCCCCGTCCATGTTCAACCCACAATCTGACCACTATTTCCACAACTTCGTGCCAGCTCACAGTGGTCGCAATTCCACTTCATTTCAACGCTACAGCGTTACTATAGCTATGTTGTTGCCACTGGCTCGGTGCAATGAGATCTCGACGTTCGCACTTCGTGCAGCCGAGTCAATTTATTTCTGTCACCATAATTAAAATGCGTTGTGCGTGTAGAGCTACAGCACCCGTACACCGTCGGCTTGCCGTGGTGCCTTCTTTGTTATTTTTTATATAATTGTTTTTTTTTTTTCATCACATTTGTTGGTTGCTGGGTTTAGTAAACTCCTCATAGGAGTGTTGTGCAAAAAGGAAAGTGGTTTTTTGTTTAGTTTAGAAACCCAATTTATACAGAACAAAATAACCCAAAACATTTGGTACAAGCAATGAGAGAGGTACGAGCGCTGAAAGGAACCTTTTGCCTAATGAGTATTTCTGGGTATAATTAATTGTGTCAGAGCGGAGTTTCTTTGTCGTCCTCATAATCATTCCAATATTTGTCAAAGGTTGCGGACGATCGCCATGGCTGAGTGTAATTACATTTGAATTGGCACGGGTTCGAAACCAACTGCCGACATAAAACATCAAATGGTGGAAACAGTTATTTCTAATAGAGGCAAACAATGTCGAACCTTCAAGTGCATTTCAGGATCTTTAATAATGATAACATACAGTTTTTGTTGTGCAGCATTAGATCGGGTTTCGCGGAACTAGCAAATAGCAGGTGGGCTCCATGTTAGGAGAAATTTTTAAACCTCACTTAACCGTTTCTCCATTGATTCAGTACTAGATATCATTACAGAATACTAGCCAATGGGGATGAGTGATAAGCGAAAAAATGTTCCCTTGATTGACTTTTGTCGCATTTGCTGAGACCCGAGTAATAAGAAGAAAAAAGAGGACCACCGCCTCGCTATACCTAAAATGTGGCACCACTATATTGAAAAATATATTTTTGAATATCTAGTGAACTTGAACTCAATGGACATTTTATTTTCTGGGCTTTCCTTAAAGAAAAGGTCTATCCGCTCGATAAAGTTTGGCCTTCAAATTGGGTTGTATGACCTAAGTGCGTTCCTTTGTATCCTGTGTTGAGTGCCAGCCACCGTAACCTTACCCAACCTACGTAGAGGGAAGAGAAAAAGATGAGTAAAAACTTGAAACAAAAAATCCAGATTTCACGAAGGCGGTGACACATAGGCTTATTTGCCTTAACTACCGCTAGCTGTAGAATTGTTATCAATTGTTGCACGCGCGTATGCGAAGTAATAATCGGGTCTGATAGAAATGTTAATTCGCCATCGCTATTTACTACTGCTCCAGCTTTTCTATGGCCTCGAAACGGTTTCTCGGAGCTAAATCGGACGAATACGATGAATGTGGAACTTTAAGCATGCGATTAGAGTATGAGCTCCATAAACGTATGAAAAGTGTGACTTCGGAACTTTTGATCGAAATTCCTTCTAACCATGATGCCCTATAGGTTTTTTACAGAGTTCAAATCAGCACTAAGTGCAGCCCATTTCAAGAAAAAGATATATGTTGCTACCTAAACCGCTCCAACAGTAGCCTTGGGACACCGATTGCTGTGTTATTCTGCTGGCAAGTGCTACTGTTGTCATCAAGGCTGGATACTATGCAACGAACAGTGGCACTCATAGTTGCCTCAGCCACCGCATTGTCTCTGCCGCTGCAGTCTTTGTGATCAGCAGGGAGATACCCGTCGACCTCATTGCCCGGGAACAAATGGATGCGTGGAACTCCAAGAAAAAACACGTCATCACAGACGCCAAAACATGCTGCGGTAGCAAAGACAATGGGACACCACTGAACCGAGTGGCAGATGGACGGCGAATTTTATTCCATCAATAAGCAAATGGCAACTTTGGCGCATGAATTACTTCTTAAGTCGATACCTCTCAAGCCACGGATACTTCGGGAGATACCTATAGCGCATGCGCAAGTGCATATACTACGAAGCCCCGAGCGATGACGCTGAACACACTTTCCTGAGTTATAGCAGGCGGCTCCCGCAAAGAGATCCTCTGAGGAAGCAAATTGGCGGCATCACATCGATCAACATAATCAGCAAAATGCTCGAGCGTGAGGTCAGCTGGAATGCGGTAAAGAGATACATCGGAGACGTTCTACGGAAAATAAAGTAGACCTCAATGCAGTGCAACAAAGCGAAGCCGCACAGATAGGGACACAATAAGACGAGCCTATGGCATGAAAGCTTGCTACAAATATGTTTTTATTTTTATTTTTTTATTTCCATCACCTTTCGTAGACCCAGGCGTGGGGGAATAGAATGGGTTCTTCATGGATGCCGTTCTGGGGCCTCCCGAATTAATGCAGAGAGTAGTCCCGGGAAGAGTGTCCCGGGAAGGCGGTGAAGTGGCCGCACCACTCAACGTGGTAGACGACGGTCGCTGTAAGTGCGAAAGCATTTTTAATCATACTTTTACACACAAAAAAACAAAAAAAATTGTTTTTTCCTTCAATAAACTCTAAAATAAATCAAGCGCATTTAAACGAATATGTATCACCCATATATAACACACATGCAAGGTGGCGCAAAATTAATCACCCTATCGGAAGACCTATCATTTTTTGCAAATGGTGGCGCACGCCAATTATATTTGGCTTTTGTGAACTAGACAGCTGCAGTATACAAACAGACAAGGAATGAAGCTCGTAAAGGTGAAAAAAATTAGCACACAAAATATTTATTTTAGTAAAAAAATTCTTCAAAATCAAAGTTGGATGATTAATTTTGCACCACCTTGCACATGGGTATACATATTTATATACCTAACTTTAACTTTCTTTAGTAATAAACCATATTTATTACTTGCTTCAAAATTTCCAGCCAAAGTGCACGCTTTCCTCTCAAAAATATTTGAAATTTTCTATTGTTTATTTTAGTAAAGGAGACAAAAAAAAATCCGCAACAAAACAAATTTGCGGCTCGCAAATAAGTTGTCAAAACCCGCGACCTGCTAACAGACCCAAGCACTTCCCAAAGTGGCACAGGGGATGACAACACGGCGACTTTACTGACTAAGAGCCAACAAATTTTGGGCACTCATACATACATACTCACATATGTATGTCTAGTACGTAACTTATTAATTTATTTTTTGTTTCTACTAGGCAACGTGTGTGTGTTTTTCAAAACATATGCGTAGTTCTGTGCGACTGTGTGTGATACCGGCAAAATAACCGGCATACTCATATGTACACAATTTAGTAAGTAAATACTGACCTTTTCTAATAATTCACAGCGAAGGCATTCACGAAGAAAATCGTCGTCATTCGCCGCTACAAAGCGAACGAAAGTCTCAACAAAGAGACAAAGTAATGAAAATGGCAAAAAACAGAAAGCAAAAACAAAAAAAAAACGTATTAAACTTCATGGAGCAGGGTCGAAGGAACTAAGGCGAAATAAACAACAGCAAGAAGAATAAGAACTGCTTGTAAATACATTTATAAAAGCCACACAGCACTGTATTTATGTTTATGTATGTGTGTGTGTGTAAATAGGAACGGGTGTGTGTAGAATTGAGTATAGGCAAGTAAATAAATTATGTATTAGGAAATAAAACGATTTGAACCAGCCCAGCAACTCAGCAAACACTTTTTGATTTTTTCGAGTTTTTCGGTATGCGAAATTATTTCTTTCTAATAGTTTCTACTTATTTAAGGTGCGAATTTATTTGCATTTTTAATTTTTTTCGATTTTTTCTTTGTTTGCTTGATATTTTGATTTTGATTATTTGTCGCATATACCAGCTTTTTTTGTGGAAATATAAATGTGTATATGTAGGCGCATGTATGGCACATACATATGTATGCACATATATACATACATGTATGTATATGTCCAGGTTCTCTTAATTATTATTGCTTGATTGTTTGATTAGAATTATTTTTGTGTATTTTTCGCATTTTGTTTTCTTTTTTTTTCCTTTACCACTTTTTAATATTTTGTGTACACTCTGAGTTGTTCTATAATTTTATAATTTATTTGTTTTTTGTCATCTATGAGTTCCAACAGCCGGCAAACCAAGCAACGCTGTCCCCACCAGCGACACTTTTGCCGGCAAAAATAGCAAAAATAGAAACATTCGTTGGGTGAATGCGCGCGTTATGTAGCCGAGATGTCAAAATACGGGCACGAAAGTATCTAGCAAAGTTTTTACATATGTATATGTTTTCATGCACACATACATATGTACCTATATTTGCACACATACATACTGCGTTCATGCGAGCAACTACTAGGGTGGGGTAGGATGAGTACTATGGTCTTGAAAACTAAACATTTGAATTTTGATAAATTTTTTAGGTCTCTACCTTTCAGACGCAGGTAATTTTATCACAAAAACGCGGATTGTGTATTTATTTCATTTAATTTCTTTCTTTATTTCAAAAGTTTGAAGGAAAACGTATTTTTTTTCAGTTTGAAGCGAACGACTTAAGCAATAAAATGGCATACAAATATTTATTTGAAGTAAGCTAAATTTAGACTTCAAGCTACACAGAATGAATGCCCGTAGAAATTTGAAAAAATGTTATTATTATAAATATCCTAAAAGTCAAGGGTTTGATAGCTTGCGAACTTGCTTGAGCTGTATTTTATATGCACGTAAGCCCAGATCCTTGCGTCAAAATCAAGGACAAAGACCAAGAAGTTGAGAATGATTACGATATGATATTTCGCCCTCTTCTTTGGAGAAACAAATTTATTTTTGAGTAAATTTCCACAATTTGGAAGCATTGATCTAGCGTTACACGATTCATGATGGCTTGCCAAACCGCACACAAATGTCAACACAGTTTGCTATTCCCAACTGTAAAATCATATTTATCGCTATCGATAGTTTTATGCAGCTGAAAACACCCGATCCATGTAAGCGAGTGGGTTACAGCTTCAAGTCGCCTTTGAAAGTCATGTGGATTTATATCAGACATATTGAATAGGAGGCACATTTAACAAGGCATATGGAACAGGTTATAGCAGCAAAGCAGCTGATGAGATTTTTTTCTTTAGGAAGTGCTTTGCTTAAGAAGAAAGTAAAATACTAAAATTCAAAATTTTGAGAGACCCAAAAAACTCGTTTAAAGTTTCCATTGGGTGAAGTTTCCCTGACTTTACTATTTCAGTTTACTAGATAAATGAGGGGGGCCTCTTATCAGTGGCTTCAAAAAAAGGTGTTTTTCCTAAATTTTTTTTCGAAGCAAAAAAAGCGACACACATGAATAATCTTTTGTATTTATTTGAAGGCATGATTGAAGAGTAATAAACAATTTTTTAACATAAATAAAAAAAACAAAATGGCGGGCATATGAGGGATCTCGCACAGCTTCTCGTTGCGCGCTAGTAAAACGACGTGTAAGATTGCGGTCGTAGTTTTCACCTGAAACACAAAAGAAAAATATTGTCTTATTCAGTCTTATTCCCGCATGTAATACTACAAACTACTCTTGTATAAAAATATGAGAAAATGAACACACAATTAATTATTGGAAAAAGTGCTCTTTTTCGATATTTTTTTCAAAAAAGGTGTTAAATAACATTAAAAAATGATTTTTTTTTTGTATTTTGTTAATTATTAATTTAATTCTCTTTATATAGATTGTCGGTTTGAAACGATTACTTTCGTCGTTTTTTTTTTAATCTTACACGCCATTCTCAAAAACATGGTTTTTAGAAAACGTGTTCCAAAGTTTTCAGAAGATAGACAGTAAACTCACACGAGGGACGGTACACAGGCCTGTAACTCCGAAATCACTTTGAACTCCGCTATAAAATTTTGAAGGTATATTCTCCTATAATATATCTAACGATTGCAGTAAAAAAAATCGATTTTCTGAAGCCGATTGATAAGAGGCCCCCTTAAATATTATAATTAAACGCTTAAAATTTTTTTTAAATCTATTAACTAAAAATTTAATTTTCTAAAATGGCGCGCAGTTAGTCACCGCACTGATTTGTTAACCTGCCCCAATGGAAATTATCTAAAATTCGACCAAAAATTTAAAAATAAAAATGGCGAGAAACACCACTAAGGAATCATAACTTACTAGATTTATTACTAACGGTGGTGGCCGCTCACGTAAGAAGCCTTCCTCTTTAAGATATTTTTCCGCATTTTTTATTTCAGACTTTTCAAAGAAGCTGAGAAAAAGAATTTTGAAAAAAATTTTTTTAACTCCTAAAATACTACACTTTAATTGAAAGCTGCTCACCCTAGTAACTATTTTTTTATCACATTTCGACACAGCTTTTGTTTTTTTGTTAGCTTTACAATGCCCACAGCGTTTGCTGCCTTTCGCTTTGCCGCCGTTTCGGCAATGTTTGGCGGTCTTTGGACCGATGATGTTATGTTCGAACAAGCCATGCGGCATGACAAAAAATTTGGACTAGCAAAATTGTGGTAGTAAAGCACAATAAAAAGTCGCTTTTGTTATGCCATTTACCGGCTCCACTGCCGCACCGGCCAACCGAAGTTGGTGGAAAAGAAAAAAGCTAACTAAATTTCAAATGAAATGTTTGCAAATTTTTTGCAATCCAAAGAAAAAGTAGTTCATTTTTTGGCGATTGTTAATTTGCTGTTGTTGTTGTTTTCAAGCGTTTTACTCTTGTGAGTATGCATTTTTGTATTACTCTGATTTTTATTGGTATTATGTTTTGCGCAAATTTCTGGCAAGGGTGCGCGGGAGCGGAGAATATGTAGAGCAAAAATAAAAAAAAATATATATTTTTTACTAAAATAAAGCAGAGAGCGAAAAAACAGCAAAAAACGCAATCGGGCTACACAAAATTGATTAAGCGATGCGTGTAGTATTTTTCCATTCTACACGAACAAATGCACATCCACAAATCTATGTATGCGATACACTGATGCTCGTACACAACTACAACTCCATCCAGCTTGAGTAGAGCGGGTCGAATACATACATTGCAGCTACATATACCCACATGCATGTTTGTGTGTGCATATTTACAATTATTTGTATTACTTTGTTTGTGTTGATATGCCTTCGCTCGTTCGCGCTCTAAGCAGCGCTCAAGTTTTTTCACACAACAAACAAAAAAAAAACGGCACCGAAAAATACAAAGTACGAGCCGGCCAAAGAGATGGAAAAAAGTGCCAGCAAAAAGTGTTCTCGTGCACACACACACGAGCACACACACTTGCAAGTCGTACAAAAACCATTCTAACAACTGCTAAATTTTGTTTTACTTCGGTCGAAAATGAACAAAAAAATTTAATAAAAATTAAAATTTAAATATGTACGTAATTTAGGAAGCATCGCAGGTGTAAACGAAATTTTTTTACTATTACTTATTAAGTTTTATTCAGGAAGTTTGAGAAATAATTTTTTAAGTTATCGCTAATTTAAAATGAAGATGGTAACATTTAATAAGTGTCGGGCTTGCAGAAAATGAACTCATCACTCAACACTGAGTAATTGGTTTGCGGAAAACGGGCGACACCATAAACATTTCTGAATGATATTTAAGATCACGAGCTTCATGTGCTTCGGAATATTCAATTTCTAAAATTGATGGTTTGTTGGGATTATTTATTAATTACGGTTACTAACGCGTTCAACCTCAAGTTAAGTCAAGGCTCAGTCTGATCATTTTTATTTATATGTACGAGTACAAAAGTATCTTTATAGACTTCACAGGAGCAAATCTAAGACGCGCGGAGTTTCGTAGGCGTCAACAATAACTAGGAGGCTTTGAGCTAACCAGCCGCGTGAGTGGTACCTTCATGGCAGTTCCACGAGCAGAGTGGAAGACTGTGGAAAGGTTTTTAGAAGTGAGGCTACAAGTCGTGTATACTGCTATGCCGGTATAGCAGTACTCATGAGAGTTTCCTCTTCACGGGCGCCCTCCCAGAAAAAAGTACCTCTTAAGCGCTTTCTAGGTGCTGCTACATTTTGTGTTCGCTTGAAATAAAAACTTCTTTTTTACAAATCTTAGATCTTTTGGTAGTAGATATTAGTATTTGGTATTACTTTTTGATAGAAGGTTCAATGTTAATGTCCACAAGTATATTTCATTCCCTATGCCTTTTGCAGAAATTTCTTCTTCTTTGCATTTTGAGTAGTTTTCCTTTTTTTGTTTTTTAAGTTTCAATGGATTCGTGTTGTCTTTTAAAACAATACTTGCATACTATCTGAAAATATAAGCCACAAGTTCTTCACACAAATTCCAATACAACTCCATTCTGTAGATTTATTGCTTTGGTATTCGCGCTGATGATCACATCTTTTTTATTTTGTATAGCAAAACCTTTCCTTTCCCTTTTGACTAATTTCATTTCTTGAACTTCGCATTGTCATATGTAAACGCATTTCGCCCGCGCCATTGATTTATATTCCTATATACATAAATACATACATAAATACATACATATATACATACATATGTACATACATACAAACAGACATACGCATGTACATCTTCCAAATTCACAATTTGTTTGTTCCGTGTCACACAAAGTCTTCAGTCATCATCAACACAACAGTCCCTTTATTTTGAATTGTTTGTTGTTGCTGCCATTATTATTATGTGTTGTATTTATTGTATTCCAAATGACTTGTTCAATAAGTAGGGTTGAGCCAAAACTGTCTTAATGTTGAGCTGGCACATGGAGAACTTTTTGCACAGTGTCATGTAATTTATGTGAAACGGATGGATGTTTTTTAAGCCCGAAATCTATTGTTAGCTTTTTTTTTACTAATGACATTTTCAGAGTCAAGCGTTTGGATAATTTGGGTAGATTTTTTATATTAAGTATTTTTCTTAAAGACCTTTACTTTCAGTTTTACAAGTTTAGAAGGGTTTGAGTGCAGAATTCTTTAGTTAACAGCTGGAATAGAAAAAAAAACTTGAATCGAAATTAAAATGCTTTCTTTCGATTTTAGAATTTCATGGTATCTATGAACAACTTTTGAATGCAATAGCCCTCATAGTGATTGAAAAAAGTATGCACATGAGTATCATGAGGCGTTAAGCTGCACGAGTTTTACAAGAATTTGCCAATAAAGTTGCTTTTCTTGCCGTGTAATCCACATGAAACACTCCAGCCATATTCAATAAAGTACCCACTGCTGATTGCAGCCTCATTTGGAGTATCCGTTTGGCAGTTGGAACGTGAAAATAAAGGCTAAAGGTAAAGAAGTGAGGCAGACAATAACAGGCACAACCATAACCAGTCACATTAATAGGGCTGGGGCCGATGGCTATGCGAGAGTTCAATAAATTGGGCATTTACTTCGGCAAGATGTCTTCGGAACGGAGTGGAAGATAAACAATAGAAAATAAAACAATACTGTTTTATAAAAATATAAAATATTGACATTGTAAAGCTATAGACTGTAAATAAATAAAATAATCTACAAGGCAGTACTACGAAATGGCATTAAGGAACAGACATTTACACTTATAGAACTCTTAAATTTTTGTGCAGAACTGTAGTATACTGGTACACTATACCTGTAGGAACAACAAGTGACAATTGGAAGTACTCAAAGGGTTGCCTAGCTTCTTACAGCAGTTATCACTAGCCATTTATCTCAAGATATTGGTGCTGTAATGATAACAATCTAAGTAGCTACAAGTTCTATCTCCAGAAACTGTCGTGATAAAGAGGTGGTGGGACGTCAAAGTCTTCAATAACAATCATCTTTAACCACTTAGAAGTTACAGAAGCATAATTATTACTGTGATTCCTGAACTTCTACATGGAAATCAACTGTTTTAATGGGAATGTTTGCAGAATCGCCAGTCAGAAAACCATGTGAATTTCTTCCGTTTCTCAAAGCCGACATTCATATTGGTTAATATAGTATTCCATTGCAAGTAAATGAAATAATAAAAAAGGTTGCAATATCGGCGAATCCCTATCCTGCTCTCAGTGAATTTGCCAGAATCATCGCCTACAACGTCATTATCTTCCTAGTTTATTCAATTATAACGTCACATCCAGAAATACTCTCACGAATGCCACAATATTGTAATCTATTATAATTTATAATTGGCACTTACACCTTTTATTTGGTGTCTGGTCGAGTTCCTCCTCCAATTTGTGGAGTGCGTCTTGCTGTTTCTCCACATAATCGAGGGACTTACAGTTTTACTCCGAGGAGCTTCTTCAAGGGCGAACACTCGGAGGTTTGCCATTGCCTGCTGTAGTGTGACAGATATTAGAAAAAGCTTTTTCTATCAATTTGCTGTTTCATGCACGGATACTTGAACTTGGGCACTTCCGAATGGTAGTCACACACCAACCCATTCGGCTACGGCCGCCGCTTGCTTGGGATTTATTTCCATTTATACCGGCCTAAACTGAGTTAGTCTATGTTGTTGTTGAAGAAGTTTATTAAACTCTGTTTAGAGCGATAAAGTCATTAGCCACCATTCTTGATATCACCTAAGAATACACAGAAGACTAGCTTTTTCGAACAGATGCCACCAACGGAAAAAGGGAAACTTAGAGTTAAAAAAAAAATTTATTTGAAAGTTAATATATCTTTAAAGGGTTAATATATTTTTACAGTTAAAATTAAAAAAAAATCGATATGAAATGAGACTATCAGCTATTAATTCATAGATGTCGCTAGGAGTATTTTTAAACCTTCCCAAATGCCTTGTTTTTTCATCTGTCATCTGTCAACAATATTCAGTTCATTGTTTGTTACGTTTCATACAACAATGCATTTCTGTCGCTCTTAAAAATGTCGAATTTCATGCCTTCAAACTACGATTTGCGCACATCGAAAAACCACTTGTGAAATGCTGCTCTCCCGGTTCAAAAGGAAGTCTTTTTTACATTGAATCGTTATGGGTAATGAAAAACGGGTGTATTTCTCCAATCCCAAGCGTAAGCGATCGTATGGTTCAAACCGAATCGATTCGGCCGCAAGGCAATGGTGTGTGTTTTCTGGAATCAGCGTGGTATGCTTTGGTACGAGCTATTAAAACCAGGTGAAACAGTTGACGGTGCACGCTACCAACGACAATTGGCCGATTTGAACAGCGCTATACACCGAAAACGCCCAGAATATGGCGATCGGCGTCACAAAGTAATTTTTCTTGATGACAATGCACCGCAACATCGAACAAGAGCGACCCGGGAATTGGTGGAGACGTACGATTGGGAACCGCTGGTGCATGCGGCTTACTCACCAGACTTGGCGCCTTCCGATTATCATTTGTTTGCATCGATGGGCCACGCACTTTCCGAGCAGCGCTTCAATTCTCACGAAGAAGCCAAACAATGGCTCGATGATTGGTTTGCGGCCAAAGACGGCAATCCACAAATTGCCTGAGAGATGGGAAAAATGTGTCGCTAGCGATGGCTATTATTTTTGTTAATAAACGTTTGAAATTGAAAAAGTCTCATTTCATAGGTATATGCCGTAAACTGATTAGTCTCAAATTTTAGCATGAGCTTCTTAAATATATTTCTTAGTAATTAATCGAACATTTTTTCTCACCGATAAATATTTAAGCCAAAATTTTGGTCAAAAATCGATTTGTTGAGAAATCGCTATTTTGTCAAAAAAATTTATTAGTTTTTCCAGAAAAAGTTATGGAATTTTCGCTCTTTTTCGGCCTTCTAACTGTATATAACCCCTTCAACTAATTAGTCAGAATTTAAAATCTTGATTTGCTCCACCGTTCCAACTAATTTGTATTAGAATGTATCGCTATCGGGCATATGCGATGTTAGGCATACAAGCGAATGTACTTCGAAAATAGATAAAAATACAAAGCGAGCTAAATAAATACTTGGGCATGACCGTATTTGGCAGATACTAACCTAAGTCGGAAAAACTTAACCAACGTAGGTGTAGATGCAAGGGCAGACAATGGAACATATGAACAATTCATGAAGACAATCATGTGTAAAAGCATTTACATACATCCCGCTTTTCCGACTCAACTTGAACAGAAAAAATTGAAAAAATACATTGAAACCCCGAAGGAAGAACGACTCACCAAAAATGTGCTGAAATCAGAGAAAAATTGCAAACGCTCCACCTGCCCCTCCCTCCTGCCTACCAAACACAAAGCACATAGCGCCAATTCCGCTGCGAGCAAGACGTGAGCGTATTCTATTTAGAAGCCGGCAAACCGCTTTAGCTTCACACCGCACACAATGCGATTAGACGCGCTTTATCGCTTTAACATCTCAGAAGAGACTCATAGCAACGAACGAATAACCAAGCAGACGAAGATATTGCCTACGATATAAGCGGCAACCAATTCGCGAATTTGCGGCTCCAAAAGCACACAAAGAATGTGCCATAGAATGATAGATAGCATAGCACAAATGGAGCGCACACGCGGCAGTACGAGTGGGAGCGGGCGGCGAGCGGCAAACGCTCGGTTGTAGGGTATGAATAGAATGTTTAATGGGAAATTAGTTCTTAACCTATACCACGCACGATTCTTATCGTTGCCGCGAACACCAAAACCAAGTTTTGTAAATGCACGCAATTGTTGTGTGTTACATTTTGTTTCTTTGTGTAATATACGAATTTGTATACAGAAAAGATGTGGAAAAAAATATTGCAAGTCGTCGCAAAAAAGCAACGCGTTGGCAAAAATTTTCGCTTTTCGTGTCCGCTTTCGTAATTTTGCTGTTGATGATGTTTTGCCGCAGCTGCTGCTGCTGATGATGACGACTTCGGCTTTTGCTCGCTGCCACCGAAACCAAAAAAAAAAAAAAATAGTGTGCATAAAAACGAATACGATGGCACAAAACGAATACGAAGCAAATGAACTTTTTACGAAGTCACTACAAATGCAAATGCAAAATAAAGCAAACACTAATACTAACTAGCGTTTAGTGGCAGCTGTGGTGGTAGCGGTGCTTGGCGTATTGGCGCGAGCGCCAATTGAGAAAAACAGATTTTTGCCTCCCAACAATCATGAGAACAAACTAAACACCAAACTCACTAACACTAATATGCTTAGTAAGGCGCTCCACTCTCGGAATGGTCTGAATGTGTAATGGGTTTATTGGTGTGCGTGGGAGTGCGAGTGCTGAGTTGAAATATCGCATATGTATAGGTGTGTTTTAGTGAAACTCGCAAAAATCTTCAAATCGTGCAAAACTCAGCCGGCTTCTAAAATCTCGCTCAGTTCGCTTAAATTTCGCGCGGTTTGCGAATTCTCACACGATGCGCTCTAACTAACCAAAATGCCTTCGCATTCATCTTTGCGGCGAGCAGAGCAAATTGGTGCTCAAAATTTTCGGCTCTACTTTTTGTATGCTTGCAATTTAAGTGGATTGGGGGATCTTACGTCGTGGCGGTTGTAGAGCGGCGCTTTTTCGAGCGCATTGTTGCCAAATTTCTTACACAACAAGCAGCGTTGTGTTGGTGTATGGTTGATTTGAAGCGATTGTTAGCGCGCCGTTGAGGGTAGCGGGCACGACTTATGTTTGTGTTGTGGTGAAAGGGCTCTTGTCGCTTTAGTTTGCTCCTATTGTTATTGCTGTTGCTACTAAATCATTCACTGTGCGTTTGTATCTATTTATTTGTGCTTTCATTATTTTTAATGCAATTTTTTTACTTTTTGTTTTAATTGTAATTTTGTTGTTTTGTGTAATGATTTCTTCCTGCTGCGAAATTTTCAAGGTAGTGCGCACTTTTTTCTTTTGGCAGAGCACATACATCCATACGTACTTACTATGTATTTAGCTAGAAAGGTACTTCGTGCACTGGCGCTGAATCTGGAATTGTGCCGAAGAGGCGATGTCAAAGTACAATTAAGTAGCGCAGAATATTTACAACAACAGTACGTGCTAGGAAAACAAATCTCCGCCTTACATTAGTATGTCGACTGGATTTAAACAAAAAAAGGCAATTTAACGTTGAAAATGAAATTTAGATAAAGGCCGATATGTGCGGTTTCAGTTGTTTGCGTGTGGAGAAATTAATGAGCAAATTTTTTGGCGGGAAGTCTTAACAAGAGATTCAACAAATTGCATGGAATTGGAAAACGTTTAATTGTACTTCGAGTAAATTTATTAAAGGCTCCTTATTTTGAAGCAGGTATTTAAATTAATCTCTCAGTGCTTACTGTTTTTCAGCTAACGCGGCAAATAGCGCACTGACAAAATTATTCAAGGATATTAGAAAGGTTTAAGGAATAAAGAGCTGTATGATTATTTCTTCTAATGTGGAGAAAATGCCTAACACCGTCAAGGGAAAAAATTATTAAAAATAAAAAGGATTTTTAGCAACTTGAAACTTGCACTTTATTATAATAAAATATTACAAGTTGTGAAGCTGGTACAAAAAATTGTTTTAGAAATTCTTATTGAAACCCGTAGCATTGTGTTGGCTCAATTTTTTTTAATTTTTGCAGCTTTTGTATACAGTTTGAAATTTGGATTTACATGGGTTTGGTCAGACCAGAGCTAAACTTTTATACAAAAAAATAATAAACATAAAAAAAGAGGAAAATAGTTAACGCTGGTGAAAATTTGGAGGCGATATCGTTTTGCATCGGGCTTTATAAGGATACACTCAAAAAGTTGGCTGCTATCATAAAAGTTGGTCGACCGCCTCTATCGAATCCCAGAATGAGTTTCTGCACTGAAAAAAACCATCTACTAATCAAAGGTTTTGTGAAAGAAATAAGGCGCCCCTTTTGTAGATGTCAACTGGACCACAAATGAGCACTCATTCCATCGCCCAGGAATAGGCGATTAGAAAGAAAATACTAGGTTGTTCAATAAGTTTTGAGGTTTGATAACAGAGGGCGTTGCTACTAACCTACATTTCCTTTGTTATGTTGGCACACTCTTCATAGGAAACGTAAAGTTCCATTTCAAACTGTCAATTCATTCTTTGTTTACAACCCATTTAGCAACGACGTGTCATAGCGTTTTGAATTTTTATTTTTGTAAGGTTTAAAAGCAAGGAGGATTTATAAACGAATATTGAAAATGTATAAGGACTTTTCGCCATCAATTCGTACAGCAGAAAGATGGGTTGCTGAATTTAAACGTTGCCGTACAAGTCTTAACGACGATCCACGTCAAGGACCTCCAAGAACAGCAACAACACCAGATATCGTAGAAAAAATACAGCATATCGAGTGACTGGAGAATCATCGAGTGACTGAAAGAGATTTAGTAGAAGCCCTAGGCATGTCATTGAGCTGTGTAAGCAATATTTTGATTGAAGTATTGGGTTTCAAAAAGCTATGTGCACAATAGGTGCTGCATTCGCTAACAATGGAACAAAAACACATTCGACTGCGGCTTTCTCAGCAACATTTTCAAAATAACAACGTGGATTTTGTGCATCGATCCATCACTATGGCTGAGACCTGGATCTATCATCATGGTTCTGAATCAAAACAAGAAGCTAGAGGGGCGTAAACCTGTTTCTTCGGCTCAGAAAAAAGTTCGTGTCCAGCAATCGGCCAAAAAGGTGCTAGCATCAGTTTTTTGGGATGCGAAAGCAGTTTTTTTGCGCACTACTTGCAAACTGGTAAAACAATAAACTCCGAATATTATGTAACCGTTTAGAGCAGCACGAAACAGTTTGCAAAAGAAGAAAATTATTTTTCATCAGGTTTTTTAAGAGCACTTTGACAATGGCTCAAATCTATGAATTAAAGTTCGAACTGTTGGAGCATCCAGCGTATTCACCAGATTTTACCTTTAGGTCTGTTTTTAGATCTAAAAAATTCATGCGTGGAAAGCGTTTTTATTCAAATAATGAGGTCATAACAGCTGTGCAAACTTATTTTGCAGCCTTTCCAGATTTTCACTTCAGGGACGGGATTCATAAATTGAAATCTTGTTGGAACAAGTACATTGATGTTCAGGCAGACTATACTGAATAATAAAGTGCATTTCAAACAATAAAGGCGAATAAAGCGAATAAAGATTTAGCGACTTCCTTGGCTGGGTCATTTAGTGCGAATGGACACAAACTGTTCTGCTCTGAAAGTATTCGATACGGTGCCAGCTGGTAGTAGCACAGAAAGAGGAAGACCTCCTCTACGTTGGAAAAATCAGGTGAAGAAGACTTGGTGTTTCCAACTCGCGCCAGTTCGCACGAAAAAGAAACAACTGGTACGCTTTATTAAACTCGGCCAAAATCGCGTAATCAGTTATCGCGCCAATTGAGAACAAGAAGTTTGAACAGCACAAGTTAAAGGAAGTAACAGCAAATTTGTAGAAGAAGAAGAAGAAGAAGAAGAAGAAGATGTTAACCTATAAAAATCGAACCGCAGAACTTATTGAACAACCTAGTATATTACTAATCGAACTATATTAATTATTCTGGTTTCATTTCCGAAATAAAGCGTAAATTATGCAGAGCGAACTTTTTAATTCTCCTAATATTTCACTCGGTCGGTGTTAGCTGAAAAAACTCGGACTTATTATCCCCATTTGTATATTTTATCTTTCCCTTTCAAAAAGCTTCAACACTTCTCTCAAATCCCCACCTCCCTGTGTGCCACTATTCTAGTTCTAATAACCCATTCCCTGTAGACCCTCTCTGGCTTCATACATCAGCCGCATCCCCGCACTTTTACCCTCTCTCTACCAACTTTTGCCGGCACATTGAAAATTACAATACCTGCTGCGCCCGCCTAGACTTCTATGTCAAATACCAGTGAAATAGAAAGTGAAGTCTTTGAATCAGACTAAAAATAATAAAACTCGAAAGCGGAAATACAAAAAAAACAAAAAAAAAAACAAACTCATGTCTCACAAATCTAAAAACAAATCAAACACGAAAATGTTGCACTACAAAGTGTTTCGCTGCCCGTACAACATGCAACCGAGGAATGGAGTTTTCAGCGGCGCAACAGACCGAGCACGGCAGGAATGCAAAATATACTTTGGATATTCACATGTACATACAGACATATGCAATCACATATGCATGTGCCGTTTTTTTTATATGTTTTATATATTCACATATGCATACACATACATACATACTTGCGTGGATAGTGCGAAAACCTATGCAGATATATATGAATGCGCGTGGTTATATACAAATGCAGCACAAACAGCATACACCCATACACACACCCATTTGATTACATAAAAACGAGCAAATGACAGATCAAAGGAAATGAATTTTCATTTACCACTCACACCAATAAAGTTGGCTGGCAGTACTTATGTACGTATGTATGTATGTAATAAAGCCAAGCGGAAATTATTCGAAAATAAATGAATGCACCTGCATACGCACTGTACACTCAACTAGCAAATATACCTCTCCCCTTACCCCACTCTTCCAACCGCCACACATCGTGTCGCTTTCTGCTTTTCTGCCTTCCCCTGCACCAAATGTGTTGCATCTCAGTCACTCCAACGACTTGCGATTTGCCGAATCATTTCGCAAAGTATCGTTCCGCAGCCGATGTAACAGTAGCTGTGGCTGTGGCCGGCGCATACAATGGCCGCCATGCCGCAGCAGCAACAGCCAACTACTTGACATGTGCAGTGAGCGACGCGTTGCACTCAAAAAAAAACACAGTTTCCCTATTTTCAGCAAAAAGCAGGCACGCACACAAATATAGTTTCGCTAAGTAAATATATCTTTATATAAAAGTGAAAATTTGCATGCGCGTATGTGTGTGTGCGGATGTGCATGAATTGAATTCGCTGCCTGACTGCCTGACGGCCTGCTTGCTTGCCTGTCGTGCAGCTTATCATTCGTGTAGCATCGTACGCTGCTCGTTCACAGCGGACAGTTCGTTTAGTGCATTCACCCGGGCCACCACCTTGTCTGGTCTGCCTCCTCAGCGCTTGCCTCCCATCAACGCCATCGAATTGCAACAGCTGCACAACTCTCAGCCTTGTTTGTTATTTTGGTTGAATTCGTTATTTTATTTTATACTATACTATATTTGAGTGTGTATGTGTGTGTAGATTCACTTCCATTTTATCGCGCATGCCACTCAATCACCCGTGGCGCCCAACCACATCCAGTACATTTTTATCCAAACGCGTGCAATTTATTCGGTAGCAGAAAAGCTGAGTATAGTGGGATTTTTTACGAAAATTCATTGCCCCAATAAAACGAATTTATAGTTAAAAAAATGTAATTAAAAAATGGTCGAAGTGCCTTCCTCCTAGCATTCAAGTTCGTATTGTAAGTTGAAACGAGGTACAAAGGAATTTTTTAACAAAAGATAATACAAAGGAAGGAATTTAGCTGCTTAAAATATGGGTTAATTTAATTAGTTGGCATTTAAAAAGTTATTTTCGTACAAATTTCAAGATTCTTGAGTGTCGAGAACATGGATTCCAACTACGCACCGTACATGTTTATTTAGTATCTTATGAGCTAAATAAATGTTCCCTAAACTATTGAAGAACAACCTGCAAAAACCATAAACCACCCCAGAATTTGAATCATTTCTGACTCTTTTTTTCTCTTTTGTTGTCTAACAAAAATCATATAGTACAAGTGTGCCCAAATTTCAAATTAAAAAAGAAATTTGAAAAATTGGACAAATCTTGAATAAAATTTCAAAATTTCAGAATTAAAAAAAAATTGGGACGCAGTTTTAGAGCCCATTAAAATTAGTATAATGAAGTGTAAGTTTTAAGTTACTAAAATTTTTTTTTTAATTTTTTCGGCCCGTTTTCTCCGTACAACGAATCCATGATTTTTTTTTTTTATATGAAGGAAACACGCAATATCGTCAGAGAAATTTTTTTAAAACCAGCGAGAATTTTGAGCCACTCAAACTTACCCTTTCTTGTATAACTTACTTATATTTATATAGTTTTATGAGCAATAAAATTGTGTACCCAAATTTTTTAAATTTTGATAAAAACTTTTGAATTTTGACGAAAATTGGTCGAATTATTATAAAGCTTCCACGAAGTTTAAAACTTGGATTAATATGGCCTTTATTACAGAATCAACTATATTTTTATACAAAACTAATATAAATGAAACAAAAAACATACATAAATAGCCAAAATTTGTCAACATTTTTAGGCGCTGTCATCAAATAAAGACAGCGTTGAAATGTAACAAATTTTCACTTAGAAAAAATTGTCTCATCGCATTTCAAAAGATTCCTGTACGAACTTTTATACAATAAACGTCATTCAAATCTTATCAGAACTCTTGTTTTACATTGCTGGATCTTTCTGGACCTCTATTAGACAGCTTGTAGAATTTTATGAAAGGAAACCTCTTAAGAATTCAGCATGTGAAGACCTTTGGTCCTAAAATTTGTAAGTCTGAGTTAAAAAAAAAAACCTTAGAATAACGTGAGGTTTCACATGGAGGTTCTAAGATTTTCGGTCTGATAGGGAATTCTGTATTGGATGTCACACGAACAGAAGAAAATCGCGACCCATTACATTTTATTGTTTTCCGATACCCCATTTCTTAGGCACAATAGAATATTCAGTTTCAGGTTCCTAATGAGGCCTTAGTTGTCTTTAGTATTCGCATTCTTAACACTCATTCGTACGGCTAGAATCGTCTGCTTATTAGACAAAAACTTCAAGAGCGCCATGTGCGCTTTCCTACTGAATCGCGTACCCGTATAATCTTAACGCCAGGGAAGTTTAGCAAATCAATGTTTATTTCTTCATGGGTAGTATAAACTTGAAATTGTTTGATCGATACTTTATGAGACATTGATCACTGCAGCAATGTATTGAGAAAAGAACGGATTTCTTTTTCACGAAACTAATATTTTTGCGTCACATTGTACGGCATGCGGTTCGAGGAGTTCTGGCCTACAACTAAACAGATTGTTGAGAATAAGCCAAAGGTTACATTCGATTATTCCATTACTCCAACAACCCCTTTGAGCAATGGGTAATGCTTGTTTTATTTTTTCAGAGTGCTCCGCTTTTTCAGAATGAGAGGAAAAAAACTGTAAGCCGAACGATACATTAGCCCCATTGCGGAATTCGTGGTGAGAGAAGTCTAACACCATAACTGGTTAATTTTGCAGAAATAAGAGTAATTTTTATACACACCAAAAACCCGTCAAGAATTTGGCTAAACCAAATGGAATGGATTCTTGGCAGGTGAAGTATCGATTATGGCATTAATGGTTTGTAGTCCTGCATGGCTCAAAATGCAAGAAAATAGTTCAGAAAATGTTAAATGTCCGCTATGTTAATGCGACAGATTTCATAATAGCGATCTTATAGGTTTATTATTTCAAAAAATAGCTTTCACATCTGCAGTACTTGTAGTTTGGGAGTTCCTCGTTAGACAGTGGTATCTGTTGGTCGCCAAGATTTTAATTTTTTTTTTACTTCACAGGAAACCATATTTTCTTAAGGTCAGCGTAGCCTTTCTTTTGTTTATTGTGTACTCTGGACCGACTCAACAAATGTCTAACTCTTATTGCGGACCAGAAAAATCGACAACAGAGAGCTTTGAGTTATAAGCAGTTACCCATTCAGAGTGAATTAAAGCAGAGGAAGTGGAAGTAGATTGACTATACTCTTCAAAGGGATATCACAGAAATATGCACGAAAGCACTCGATTGGAACCCGCAAGGCAGTAGAAAAAAAGAATGTGCACTTGGAAGAGAACTATCGAAAAAGAACTTAAGGCTGCAAGAATTCAAGGGCGTCACGAAGAATAGTGACCGTTGGAAGCGTTTTGTAGAGGCTTTATGTCCCATCAGGGAGGACAGAAATTAACTAGGATTGCTGTCTGCTTAACATAGTAAAGTTTAAATTGACTGTCTTATAATTGGATGAGATGACTATGGACCGAGTTGATTCACATATAAAAAAAAATTTAAACAACTCTCAATATCCCTATAAATAACCAAAAGCATGATTTTTCACAACTTTTTGAAGACTTAGATTTTTTTTCGTATATCATCAGTACAATCTCAGTTTTTTTGTAAAAACCCTGTGGTTATCACCTCGCTTACCTCAAATCATTAGCTGTTCCTTGCAAACTCTGTGAGAGTCGGTTAAGGGTGTGAGCTTGGCCAGACCCCTGAACTCTTTTCCCAATGCACGTAAACTGAATTATCTTAACTTCTAGCACATTAAAATAAATTTGACCATCCTTAAAAAATCGGGTCATATATAAAAAAGGGTCATATATATATGAAGCAAGCAAAGTTGCGGCCAAGACTAGGAGTCTTACAAACGTACTTTTCGCGATCTAGCCTATGAAATGCTATTCTTCTATGCATTCTTCTTTGGCAGAGAAGAAACCTGAACTTCAACATATTTTTTTTATTAATTTTTAATCGCAAATACTAAAACTATGTCAGAGAGCAGTGCACTCAGACTAATTTGCTTATATGGATTGGTATACTGATGACATATATGTACATATATTGAGGAATCATCTGAAGTAGAGTCGATCAAACCAATGCGCCCAAATATTTTTGCCTCATCTGAGTTCCACTGTACCTACATACGCACACCCACTCACACTGCACTTCCATTTATCGCTGTCGCCACGCCGTTTCGTACATCATCACCTCAATAATACAATGCCCCGCCCCCATTGCTGTTACCAGCGTCTGCAATCGAATGTGCTCGCTAAAAACATCACCCAACATGCACCCCAATCCCATATACCGGCACGCGCTCCATGCGACTATTCACTACGCACTCCCATTTGCAATATACAACTACACCAAAAAACAAAAACATATCTTTAATTTCTTTTGTTTCGCTACCACGTTGTTTTTCTTATCTTTCGCTACTACATTTTTTTTAGTTATCTTGTATCGGCTGCCTGCATAGCCGCTGCTGCCGCACCGCAAAAAGTTACTCATGCGCCCCTGTGCACACCGAGGCATCGGTTTTTGGCGGAGTAGTGCTGGAAAAGTGGAAAACGCACGCGACTTTGGTTGGCTTATCAAATTTTTCATAGCTTTTCTATATTTTCTTTGTTTTTTGTTTGCCACTAACAGTCAACGCTAACAACGGCAAAAGAGAGATAAAACAAATAATCAAAAACGAAAACCGCCGCTGTCTAGCCCACGCTGCTAGATATCAAAGTAGATTTTGTAGTTGTTATTGTAATTTGTATTTCTATTGCTTTTATAGCTATGAGTGTTTATTTTGCATTATTTGTTTGCATTTTGTTTTGACGTTTAGGTTTTTACTTTGACTTTCATTGAAGACGGCGACGACGACAACGGCAACGGCTACGATGGCGATGGCGGCGACCGTGTCGGTGACGATGGCAATGTCGGTTACGGCGACGACCACGTTCACCATGGCAACAAAACTATTAGCATCAGCAGCGACGCTCCTCTCATAATCAACACTAACACAAAACTCGAAGATCCCAAATACATAGAAACACACAAAGAAACAATGAAAATCACAAACGAAACAGAAGCTAAAACAAAGCAAAGGAACAAAATGGCAAAATAAGATTAAAAAGAAAGCCGCTCGTTGAGGAGAGGAAAATCAACTAGGTAGCGCCAAGTGGAAAATCGCAGAAAACAAGAAGTTGGTTTAGTAGTGAAGAAAAGAGCAAAAAAGGCGCAACAAAAGTTGCGAGAATCTCAGCATGGAGTACAACTAGAAGTTACTCTAATGAAATCCAGACGTAGCCACAGACATTGGTGGGTTTCCCGCCAAAACGTATATACAAGTGAAAATCTCAACGATGCTAACTAACAGTGATTTGGTGTTTTTGGTTTTTTTATTTTTTGCTTCTTGTTTTGAGTTAAGGTCGAATTCGACTGCTAAAATATATAAAGTAGACGCCAGTGGATGGTGGCTGTGTGTGATGGTAAGGAAATTCTGGAAAATGGAAGCAAATTAAAAAATGGGTTATGGGTAACAGTAGCAGTAAAGTTCGTTCGCCCTGAGGCTTTAAGTCGAGGTGAAATGAATGTTGAAAGCGAATCGAGTTACTAGTAGGGAATAATTAAGCAGAAAAAAGTGGAAAAATAATTTTTTTTTGGTATAGTACAAATGAACTAATAATAGAATGAAAATATAGGTAAATAAAAGTTGATACTTCTTGGTGAATAAAAAAATGCGTAATTTTTATTTTCTTTTGTACAACACTTTTTTATTAATTTTTATTAATAAATTATTAAAATGAACTAGGAAAACACCAAACATCGTCAAAGACAATCCACCAAATTTCTATTGGTGTCTAATTTCGGCTGTGAGGTGGTCATCTGATATACCAAAATTGGCTGATAATTTCTAGCGCACAAAGATTAATTGTTTGATGAGCTACGTGCCATGTTGCAACATGCAGCTGAAATAAAAAACAGATGGTTCAATTTTGTATCGCAAGTCGGCGGTCATTATAACTGCGTAACCACGAGCTGTATTTTCGAAAAATGGCCGATGAACCGGCACTCAAAAATCTGTCTCATACTCTAAGTCTTGGTCCTTTGTTCCTTCGGGCACTCACTTTCGGGAGGCCGGATATGATAAAAAAGCGCCTTTTACCAAATTTTTGTTTCAATAAATGCATAGCTTCAGCAATTTAGCATCCATTTTTCAATATTTTTTAAGCATGGAGGGATCTACGGTTTTAAGCCGACTCCGTGCGGCAAATATTTTGTTTATGAGAAGCTTTTTCAAGGCAGAAATACACTCGGAGGTTCTCTATTGCCTGCCGAGCGGCAACCGCTATTAGAAAAAACAACTTTTTCTTCATTTTGGTGTTTTACGGAGATTAAAACCTGCGCTCTCCGAATTCCGAATGGTAGTGACGCACAAAACATTCGGCTACGGCGACCGTGCCAAAATAATATGTGATTTAAAAAGAAACTATCGATAATTCACTAAGTCATAATGTTGTTCTAATTGTGAAAAATACGAATTTCAAATGTTTGCTTTTCAAATTTTGTATATTTCTTTTACTTTACTGTCAGCTTACAGAATCAATTACAGTCCGATTTTGATTACCAGCTAAAATTAAACTCCTTTGAAGTTCGTGGAATACCATCTACTGCCTCTATTATTGCTACGCAGAATAAACAGTTCAGTCGTTCAAAACTTAAATACTGGAATAAGTCATACCCCAAACAGTTTTTATTACATACCGTCGCGCAAAAGGCAGATCTTCGCACTATTCCAGATGCAGACCGTTGACAGATGTACTGACACGGATACCTGCAAAATAGCATAACAAAAGTTACCCAATTTCAACGAATCTAGAATTGACGAGTTGTTAAGAAAGTCATGAGCAGGCACATTCAGAATTACATCAACAATAACCGGCCACTGGCCTTGAGGAGGTCATGCCAGGAAGATGGGATGGCCGTGCAACGATAGATGTGAAATCTGCAATTGAGAGAAATCTGAGGAAATAGTATTTCACTATCTATGTGAATCTGAGTCTGTGCGCTGTATGACAAAGAATGCCGCGGAAATTCTCTATAGTTAGCATGAACGAAATTGCAGAAAAGAAAATATACGTCGTAAGCAGTGGCGTAGCAAAATAGCATCTTCGAGCTAAGAGGGTCTAAGCTGTGTCACTCAAACAATACCACCACCACTACTGTGGCACACTCTAAATGAATAAAAGAACAACTGAGGGGCCAAATTTTAGAAAATGCGCCTGTTTTAGCAACAAAGAGATAGGCACAAGTCTTTTTTTAACGAAAGTTAGAAATGTTTCGTGCCACTTCAGGACTGCTTGCTCTATGATATGAACTCTAACATACCTTGGATTTCAAAATACGCATTGTTTCTGCAAAATAATTTCTTTGTTTCAATCAGCACATCAATGAGCAGAATATTTCGTCATAAAATGAGACATCAAACAATTAGTGTGGAGCTATTACGGCCTCAATAGCCCAGAGGAATACATGAAACGCATTTCATCGAAATTGTGTTTTCGAATTGGAGACCGCTATAATTCAAGATCGTTCGGATGGAACTGACGAAAATTTGTACAGCTCATGGAAAACATAAAACCTTTTTTTTTGTTGAAAATCCAAATTTTTCTAAACCATAAATTATTTTAAAATTTATTTTTTATCGATTGTATGCATTTAGATGTCACCATTTTTTGCATCTTTAAAAACTGAGTAAAACAGTGATGTTCGGCGATGAAGCCCATTTTTGGCTTAATGGATACGTCAATAAACGAAATTGCCGTATTTGGGCTCAAGAGCAACCCGAAGCCATTCAAGAAGAGCCATTCAATTCATTGAAAACAAGCGTTTGGTGTGGCCTATGGGCTGGAAGAAACGCCAGCCAATATATCTTCAGGCTAGCACCAATGTAACAGTGAATGGCGAACGTTATCGCGCCATGATAAACGTCCTTTTGATGCCGGAAATTGAACGCCGCGATCTTAACAACATTTCATTCCAACAAAATGCCACAACTTGCCATACAAGCTGTGAAACAATGGATTTACTGCATGAGCAATTTATCTCTCGTCTTGGACCAGTGGATTGACCACCAAGATTTTGTGAGCTTACACCTTTGGACTTTTCTTTGTTGCATTGGAGGCCAACATTTCCTAAGCTATTCACAAGATACCAACCGGAGTCTTCCAGTGAGATATTCAAATTGGTGTTTGAGAATGGCCGAATTACTGCGTAGTTTCGGCAAGCATTTCAAAGGGACTATCTTTAAAAAATAAATGTTATGAATGGTTCTACACTAAAATAATAATAACTGCACAATCAATTCGAATTTTCATTGCTTTCTTTAAATTTAAAATCCTATACCTCTAAATTGTTCACCCTTTATAGTTTGTAATTTTTTTTTTTCTTTTAGATTAGTGAAAATTTTAAGATTATTATTAAGTCAAGCTAAAATATGGTACAAAAACATCTTGAAATGAAATTTTTCTCGATAAAAAAATTATCAAAATTACTCCCCCTGCCTTCACTTCTCTCACTTCCACACTTCTAGCTATTATTATAGAGAATATACAATATAAAAAAACTAAAACCAAGGGTGCAAAATTCAATTTATTTCGACCCCTTACATAAATCTCTTTCACTGTAAATTCTTACAAAAGTTTGTTAGGGCTTTTGCTGCCTTCCGTGAGTTTTTTGAGAACAGAACACTACATACTCTTAAGAGATTTATTATAAATTGTGTAGTTGTGTCTTTAGATAAAGCCATCATCTGATCCATTACATTTCATATTCATTAGAGGTGAACGTCGCCAGCACTATTTAAGCACATTTCTGGCTGGAAAATTGCGTATTTCCTCACCCTCTTTCATTCTGCTCTGCAATTAAGTGCTATGCAAGTAATTGAGTTTTTGTGGCTAGAATTCTCTAAACAAGTTCATTAAATGTTTTTTTTTTTGTTTTTAAGTTATACTTCGTTAATGGAACTTAATTTTCAGACTTGAAAGCTCACTAGACTGTACTATTGGGAGGTTTATCCCAAATTTTTCGAAATTTCTATTTCATTTAAAAGCCAAGCGATATACTGCTTCAAGAATCCTCTAACTTAAATGATAGATATTTCAACTCTGCATTGAACGAAAAAGGAAATTTGTCGTCTGATTTGGTAACATTTGCTGAATATTATGGGTTAGCTAGCTTGTGCCGTTCATCAAGCTTTTGCCTATTTGGCTGAGACTGCTGATGTGAAAAAGAGGTTTAGTCATAAATTTAAGGTTCTTATTATTACATATTTTTGAGCTGCCTCCATAAAAAAAAAATTCAAATAAGTTAAATAAAAATAATAAAATAGATAATAAAAAAAATTGTAATAGACGGCCGCCGTAGCCGAATGGGTTGGTGCGTGATTACAATTCGGAATTCACAGAGAGGTCGTGGGTTCGAATCTCGGTGAAAGCAAAATTAAATCATTTTTCTAATAGCGGTCGCCCCTCGGCAGGCCATGGCAAACCTCCGAGTGTATTTCTGCCATGAAAAAGCTCCTCATAAAAAAAACTGCCGTTCGGAGTCGGCTTGAAACTGTAAGTCCCTCCATTTGTGGAGCAACATCAAGACGCACACCACAAATAGGAGGAGGAGCTCGGCCAAACACCTAACAGAAGTGTACGCGCCAATTATTTATTTTTGTTTTTTTAATAGAAAAAAAACAATATAAAAATAATAAAATAACAAAATAAAAAAATAAGAAAATTAAAACAAAACTTGAGATAAAATATCAGTATTCAAAATTTAGTTCCTTCTTTTTGTTATCTTCATAGCTTGAAGATCGAAGACAAAGAAGACCTTTCTATCGAAGCTTATAAGCAAAAAACAAAAAATTATGGCAGTTCGGTAGCACAATTTATATGTACTTAAATTTTAAATTAAAGAATCTTTTAACTAAAATTTACGTCCACATAAGAACACAAGTCGTGGTTCGCGAATATTTGCAAAAATTCCTGCAGTCTACTTATCTCTGTCGTAGCTTTGATCCAAATTTATCAATATTGTCGAGTTACTAAACAGCAGCCGCAAAATATATAAGACTACAGTTTTTTAATTTTAAAATTGACCACAATTTCGTCTCGCGTGTTTGAGAAAAAAATTCAAATTTTAAATTTAGCAGATTTCAATTTTTTTCTTCGACTTTTATTAAGCTGGCTTATTGAAATACGCTTATGAATGATTAATAGTTCAAATATTGCATTAGAACACAGAAATTTAATAATACTTAAGTGAGCAGAATGAGCTCAGCTGCCTTAATTTTCTGTGTACACCAATAAATTGTACAATATAAAAAATACCGTTATATTTTCTTACTATGCATTCACGAGCTACCAATATAAGTCTAAAATGAATATTTTGTCTAAATTAAAGCCTTCCGGTATTATAATGACAAGAACATCATCTTCTCCGTTCCAATCTTGTTTGAGACATAGACATTCTAAGTTACGTATACGCACCATGGGCCCTCTCTTCACTTAAATCGATGCATTTGTATGCATTTCGAACACTTGATGCGTTCTTTGAAAAACGAATAGCAAAAATTCACTTTTCACTAATAAAAAACACAAAGTCATAAAGCCATAACACATTTTATTTTTTATATTATTTGATTTTGTTTGATTTAACGCAATTTCGACGCTTTTGCTTGCTGCTGCCGCCGTTGTGAACGCACATTTTTCGGATCAGAGTTATTTGTGTAACAAAACGAATTGAATTTTTTGGAGTTCGTTTTAGTTATAACATTTTTCGTTGTTTGCTTATTTGAATATTTTGTTGAGTGCGTTGATTTTTAGCTTTTTGTTTAGTTTTTGTTGTTTTTTTGGAATATAAAAATTTTCAATTGAAAAAAGAGAACGAATGTGTCAACACGGCCGGAGTTTTCTAAACTAAACTGCATCAAACGGATGCCAATGATGCGGCTAAGTAGGCTCAAACAGTCAAATACCAATAACAAGAACAACAACAACAGCAACAGTAAGGCCGCGATGTATTAATATAAATAACAATAACAACAGCAAAGCAACAACCGCATAACACATCGTTGCAAACAACAACATAAATAGCAAACACAACAACAACAACAGCCGCAACAATATAATCAGCAAATATTGAATTTTACTGCTGTGGCGGCGGGCGTTGTGTGGTCACAGCTGTGGCAATACAAACAACAACAATCCAATAATAACAGCAACAGAAACAGCAATAGTGCAACAACAGCAACGCGCAATAAACGCATTTGCATAAATTGCAGTAAATTAGCGTTAATGGCGAAATTATTGTAAAGTCTCGCAGGCATTGCACAGAAGCGGGGCGCAGGCAGCCCACAGCAGGTTGAGTTCATGTGACGGCTCTGCCTTAACTCGGCGCGAGCGAGGAGAAGCGCGCGCACGACCGCGAGAGAGAGAAAGAAAGAAGAGCTGGAAGCAGCGCCGCTTGCAGTGGCACCAACAAAACGGCAGTATGAGCCTGCCAAATGTGGCTTGCACAAACTCCTAACAGCTCATCCTATCAGCTTATTAGACTCTACTATTTTCGAGCTTAGTTGTTGTTTTGTTATATTAGGTGTTGTTGCGGCTGTCTGCCTTTCGTTTTGTTTTTGCAAAGCTTACAACATTGTATTATTATTGGTTTACTTCTGTGCTGGTGCTGGTGCTGGTGCTGTTAATTAACTGGTGGTCAACAATTCAAAGCAGCAATTGAATAAACAAGGATGAATAGATGGTAAATAGCCTGAAATGAAATGCATTTTTTGTTTTCTCGCATTTTATCTAACGAATAATAAAATGGAATTAGGAGAGACAACAACAAAATCAACAAGCTTACAGATAACAGCCATGGCAATTAGGGCAAATTGTAGGTGAGATAAATAGTTGTGGGCAGACGAGAGGAGGAAATGTAGGAAGTGGAGAAACTCGAACTGTGGTGGCATAGTCGTTGAATAGAGACATAATTAAAAAAAAACAATGCGCAAGTTTGTGGTAAAGTAAGAAGAGGTGTTGATGAGCCTGGAACTAAGTACGGCATTTTTTTATTGTTTCGGAAATACTAAATGTTGGTGTTTTCTGCAAATGTTAAAAAAGGTAAAATACAGAGTTTAAATGGAGATTTTAATGAGCCAAATATCGTTGTTTAGTTGAGAGAGCAAATTCAGTTTTTATATAACTAATATTAATTATTGTACAATTTTCATATTTTTTTATAAACAGAAACACCCTTTTAGTAGCTTTTAGGACCATTAAATATATATCTATCCCGTTCATACAAGTACCGATTTACAGTTATTGTTCGTAGACTAAGGATATGAAAACATAATTTTCTAAAATATTCAAATTGGTTGCGGTGTTAAGTTAAACCGCAAAGTTTGCTCAATGTGGTTTATGTTAAAACATGGACAATATTAACAAAAAAAACTAATAAAAAAACGGCTAATAACTAATGTTTATACATACATACATAAATAAAATATTTAAAAAAAATTCAACGAAATCTTTTAACTTAATAATAAATACTTTAATAAATTATCCATGCCTCAGTATAGTCACCACTGTAAATAAAATAATATATTAATTCTATGTTATAATATTTTCATATTAATATTACAATATTTAGTATTAATATTTAAAGTCTAGTATGATGAATTAGATGGCAACCTTACCCAAAAACATTTCTGCAAAGAGCGGTCCAGAAATTCCTATCATTTAAAACTGATTTTAAGGTATTTCATTAACTTTTCAAATATTTTAAAATAAGTGGCAACCTTATATAAAAATATTTCTACAAAAAGCGCCTCGAAATACTTATCATTTAATACTAATTCTATGGTATTTTGTTTACTTTTTAAATATTTTAAAATAGGCGGCAACCCTATTCACAAATATCGCTGCAAAAAAGGTCCCGAAACTCCTATCATCTAATACTGATTCGTAGGTATTTTATTAACTTTTCAAATCCTTCAAATAGGTGGCAACCTTATACAAAAATATTTCTGCAAAAAACGTCTCGAAATACCTCTCATTTAATATTGATTCATTGTATTGTACTTTATTTTTTTTTCTAATCTTTGAAATAGGTGGCTACCTCATACGCATTAAAATGCCGTTTGGTTTCTTTCAAAAATATTTCAGCTTTATTTAGTGCGCCGACTGGACACTCCTGATCATATATATTATGAAAGCTTACTGAATAGTTAAAGGTTAAGCAACCATATTTGAATAAATAGTCTATATTAAAACCCACATAGATGGCAACCCACTTCAAATATATTTATACATTGAATTTGTCTGAGGTATCTTTCAAATGATATGCAAGGTTTTTTATTTACTTCTTACATATACATACATATGAAGTTAGGTGGCAACCTTCCACATATGATCACAGGGATAAGACTTATGTAGATAGAGTTGAAAGCAAATATGTTGTAAGAAATCAATGGATGTATATGCATTCAACAATTAGTATTATAAGGTAATACGATTCATTAAAAATATTATGTTGAAAATTAGGTGGCAACCCTATTAGGAAATATTTTTTTATAAAAACTGTTTAAACTATCTCCAATTTGATACTCATACTGCGGGGTTTAATTAACTTTTCCAATAATTTAGAATAGGTAGCAACCCTTTACATACACAGAAGTAAACTCACGGTTAACAGCTTCCAAGATAAGCTTTGAAAGTAAAACGTTTATGAGAACCAATGGATATACATAGATATTTATGTACTATACCCATGACGAAAAAGGATAATTAAATCTTTCCATTCGCTTAGGTTCCCTTGTATCCGTTAAGGTTGTATATAGGGATGTGCTTGAGGCAAGTCATCTCTTTGTCAGCGAGAGTAAAATTTACTCTTTATTCAAATTCGAATATCCGGCACTCTCCGATTACAGAAAAGGTATGAAGGTGATGTATCGTAACAGAACTCGCAGCTGAATAACAATACATTGTTTTAAGAAACAGTAGAATATAATATTTAAGAATACAGTTTTTCTCTACTGTAAAACGTCTTATTTTAATGGTTACCCCTTATAAACATTTATGTATAAGTACTAATGCTGCATTATAGACTTTCTGCATTTATTTTTTAACAGTCGCACCTCAATGGCTCTACTGCTGTAAATTTTTAACAGTCCTGTCGAAGTATGGATAAAAGAGCGGCTGTTATTTTATTGCAGTCACAGTCACACGACCCAATAAAATCTTAAACATTTGTGGGCTTTTCAATAACAGTGACTTTGAGTATAGAAATATTTTACATCTCTAGTTCACCAGACTTTCCTTTCAACTAGAGAGTCAACTTTCTATCGAGTTATAACTAAACACTCTGAGACCCTACTTTCCATAGAAATATCTGAGATCTACTGACTTTAGTTTAGACCCAGTCGTAACTTAATAAAAGATTCACTTCCAAATATTCCTATGAGCTTACATGTCAGTGTGTATTTTTTCCTTACAAACATAAGGGCCACTAAGTTATCACAGTTAACCCAAAAACTCCCATCTCCTGCAAATTTTTTCACAAAACCCATAAGATCGTTTAGAAACACCAATAAATGATTCACAGAAAAAAGAGCGCCCACAGAAAAGTTTGGCCTTTGAAGCAATTGAGTTCTCTTCGTTACTTTGTTATTGCCTCCACTCTCTCAACATGTTGTTATTGTTGCTGTGAGAAAGAAGCAAACAGGTCCTCGCCGTAGCCAGTGAAGTCAGTAAGCATTCGGTCGTTCTTGGCTTTTGGTTTCTGTCCGGCGTTTTTTTTTTCCAAATGCAACTTTGTGGCATGCAACAAAAACTTTCTTATTGCCACCCATGCATATTTATTTTTTCTTTTTAAGTAAAGTACTTTACCGCTTATGAATTACTTGTCACTCACTATTATTTTCATCCCAAATCCTCTAAAGCGGCTCGCCTAAAATCCCATTTCGGCTAACTTTTTCTCCGGCCGCTATTAGCTTGCGATTCTCACCTTGGTTTTTGTTGTTTGCACAAAAAAAAATTCATTTGCCCGAAAAACACAAAAAAACGCGCAAAAAAATTGGTGTATATCTAAAACGTCAGCATGCAACGCGCGACAACAACACACGCGCACGCATACACATGCACAACACACACAAATAAATTCGCCAGAGCATAGAAAAGCCAACAGTTACCCGAAAATTTGAACCTAATGAAAAACCAAATTGGCGGTGAATTGGGAATGAATGAACGAAAAGCAAAAATCGTTTGAAAGGTGTTGCTGATGGCGTTGCATTTTTGAAACTGAGTAATAAAAAATGCTGCATGCAACACTTGGTGATTTGGTGAGCTACACATCGGTACATACTTACATACATATATACATATCTGCATACTTAAATTCCTACGCATGCATGCATTATTGCATATCACAAACAACAACAAAAATAACAACAGCTACAAGCAGACATAACGCAGTAAAATAATAATTTCACTGATCATCACATCTCATTATGTGTGGCAAATATACTCGCACTCAGCGCAGCAGCAATGACAATGAGCCGTTTCGTGGCATGGCGGCAGCATTAACGCGGCAAAACAAAAAATGTAGCACCAGACCCAAAAAAGGTGCGAAAAAACAAGGAAACGTATTGTCCTGCGGCTAACAGCAATGACAGCCGCCAACTGTCAGTTAGCTGGCCAACCACTACATACAGCGACAACGCGGTGCATGCAACAGCAACAATAACACAAACAGCGCAGACGAAAGGTAGCGCGCGCAAAAAGGCCAAAAAGCGCAAGCAGCGCAAAATTAATAGCAACAACAACCAAAGATGCACAACGGGCACCCTATTCTGCCCAATGCCACCCACTAGCAGTTCAATACACCGCAAACATGTCTCGTTGAGTCAGATCACGCCGTAAGCCGCTTGCCGCGTGCCGTGTGCCGCAAGTGCATAATTATGCGCTGCTGCTGCCGCTATCAATGATGCTGCAAATGCAAATGCCGTTGTTGTTGCCAATAATGCCTTTCAATGCATTTTTGTGTTTTTTTTATTTTAACTGTTGCTGTTGCTGTTGCAATCGCTGTTGAATTAATAAAAAAGCAATTTACGCGCGCATTACTGCGCTGCAACGCAACGCACAGCTCGCATTCCCTTGTCCGTGCAGTGCCACTGACTATCGCTTAATTGTGATAGTGGTTGTTGTTATTGTTGTTATGTGTATTTTGCCTTTCTTGTTGTTGCTGTTGTCGCAACATTGGGTTTGTTTAATTTTTTCCACGTCGATTATTTTGCCAATTTTTTTTTCTAGCATTTTTTTTGGCTGTCGCTGCTGCTGTCCTCCTTCTGCAGCATCAGCACCCAGTCATTGGAATGGATAGGAAATGTTGGGTATTGCCGACCAACCGACGCTTTTTCATATATATGTAAGGCATATGTTACAATATATATAAGGTACATAAGCGCAAAAATACATTTAAGTACATAAAAAAATGCCGTTACAAATGTACATACACACCGATGTATGTATCCAAGTAGATAGCTGAATGCGTGCTTGTATGTTGTATGATGCGCAGTCATTTGCATAACATGACCTGTCAATGTTGCAACATGGTCACCAAACAGTAGCACACACTTCCCGGGCCTCAGTTGCTGAGCTGAAGCAAAGTGTAGTATATGGTATACAAGAATTGGAATGAAAAAAGCGTAATGTAAGCACATGCGTGCGCCATACAGGGTGTGCTCTGCGAAATCAAAAGGCTACTCATCAGCGGGAACAAGCAGCAATTGGTTTAGTAGCTGTATGGCAAATCAGTTACGTTATATATTTTTTCAGCTAGAAATTCTACTGAAATTAAGGGGTTATATACAGTTAGAAGGCCGAAAAAGAGCGAATTTTCCATAACTTTTTCTGAGAAATCTTTTACATTTATTGATCGAAAACTTTGTGTATATATTATGCTATCTTTTATCTGCATTCTAAGACTTAGTATTATTTAAATTATTTATTTGGAAAGGAGCTACAGTTGTTCTCCGGTAGCTCCTCTGAAAAAAGACGTTTTGCGGTGACCATTATAGGTATCTCTGAACCGAATCCTCTGAAATTAAGAAACCAAACAGATTTCGTTAAAGTAATGTTAAATCTAGAAATTAATCAAAGGAATAAGCAAAATACATTTTTTGACGAAGTGGCGGTTTCTCAAAAAAACAAATTATTTTTGACATTTTTTTTTTTTTAATCAGGCGTCCTGATTTGTTCCACAAATAGCAGAACCTACCGTTTCATACCGCCTCTGAGCACCAGTTCGTATTTGCGAGAAGTTCTTTAAAGGGATAAGGAGGCATAATATTTGCCTACCCAAGAGCACACGCCACCAGAAATGTACATTTCTAACAGGCGGCATCTCATTCAGAACGAACTGAATGGAAATCACGAACAAGCCCCGTGTTTGGAAGCATCGCCCACCCTAGAGTCGCTCTCACAGTACTCCAGAGTGGCGTTGCATCTCCCTCATTACAAAGTCTATGCTTGTGTGCCTGCGTCCAGATCAAGCTTTTTTATACGGATAATTTGTTATGTAAAACCACTGAATGATTTCCCACGTTTCCTCGCTGCTTAAAATCGTGTCGATTAGATTTTCAGTGGTTATGTGAGTGACTGCATTCTCCAGCGTTCAACGTTCGCCCTCCCAACGCATGCATTGGAAAAAGATATTTTCAGCGTCATCTTGGGCTACATCATGCCTGTGGGGTGCTCGCATTTCCCTATTTTGAACAGGTATTTCTTGAAATACCCGTGCCTCTAAAGCATATCGATTGTAAAGGGTGGTTAAATTTCAAAGGCCGATGTTGAATGTAAACCACACCTAAACGTCAAGTTTTTTTCTGCATTTCATTTGACATTTTTCAATTTCTCAACTCAATTTGAGCCATGGAAAGGTACATAATCGAGCAACGCGTTAAAGTTGTTCAGGCTTATTATGAAAACGGGCGTTCAATTCAAAATGCATATCGCGCACTTCGTGATTTTTTCGTTCAATTTAATCGTCCAAATGTGCGTACAATCGGAAAAAATTAGCAAAAGTTTGAGCAAACCGGGTCTGAAGGAGATGTGAAAACACAAGTGCATGCTCGTACAGCTCGTACTGCAGAAAATATTGCTGCTGCTCGCGATAGTGTGGTTGAAGAGCCGTCCACCTCAACTCGTCGTCGTGCCCAACAATTGCACCTCTCACGCTCGTCGTTGATGAACAGAACAAAGACTTGCATTTACGCGATAATAAGGAGCAGTTGACTCAAGAACTGAAGTCTTTTGACCATTTCACGCGCCGTCAATGGTCAGAATGGTGGCCAGAAATGGCAACAGTGAATGACCAATTTTCGAAGAAAATCATCTTCAGTGATGAGGCACATTTTCACCTCAGTGGATTCGTGAATAAGCAGAATTGCCGCATTTGGGCGAATGATAATCCAAGAGTGATTTCCGAAAAACCAATGCACCCACAAAGAGTGACTGTTTGGTGCGGTTTATGGGCCGGCGGCATCATTGGGCCGTATTTCTTCCAAAATGAGGCCGGTCAGGCAGTTACTGTGAATAGTGTTCGCTATCGTGAGATAATAACGAACTTTTTATGGCCCGAATTGGAAGATATGGTTGTGAACGATATGTGGTTTCAACAGGATGGTGTCCCTTGTCACACAGCTAACGAAACAATGGATCTTTTACGCGAAACATTTGATGGCCGAATAATCTCACGTCGCGGCGATGTCAGTGGCCGCCAAGATCATGTGATTTGACACCGTTGGACTTCTTTCTGTGGGGTTATTTGAAAGAAAAGGTGTACCTCGATAAGCCAGCAACAATTCAAAAGCTAAAGGGTGAGATAATTCGGCACATTAACGGCATAGATCCTCAATTATGCCTCAGCGTCATCGAAAATTTGGACCATCGGATAGAGGTGTGCCGCCGAGACCGCGGCGGCCATTTGGCCGATATTTTATTCTATGCGTAATTGAGCCATACCAATACTATCATAATAATGAAAAATGACAAAAATTTCCAGCAAATTGTATTTTATGCAAAATCAGCACCGGCCCTTGAAACTTAACAAACCTTTTTAAAAATTGACGTCTCCAAAGTTCCTGCTGTACCAAGTAGTAACGTCTTTTATTAGCCAGGCCGTACCTCTGTAGCGTGTTTCGTTTTTCCTGCAGTCTTGCCATAGCCTTATCGTTTCGTCCTTTATTTCGCGCGCTGCTAATTTACTTACTCTTTCTTCCATCCTTTCGTTATTTAATGCCCACAACTTTTTCCTCTCAAAGGCTAATAAATCTATCGCTACTGAGCCGCTTATCACGTCAACAACTCACACTAATACTGTTTGGTAGGCAGATACAACTCTCAGAGTTGCCGTTCGTTGTACCGAACCTACACCGATAATTTGCCTTGAGCGCATTTGCTCCCAGTTCAGCTCCATATAGGAGGAAGAAACGCTTGGTAGCCATCATTATTTGCCGTTTCCTTTGTGTGCTTGCCATCAGGAGGGATGCCACCTTAGCGGCTTTCTCTGCTAGGTGTTTTACTTGTGCACAGAAAGTAAGCCTTGGGTATAGTCTTATGCCTAAGTACTTTACAATCTTTTTAGTAGTTAGCGTATTTGAGCAAGTTTGCATGCTAACTTCTAACGGGATGCGCTTCTTGGTTAGAAGTATTAGCTCCATTTTCTCTGTGACTAATTTGAGGTAATGTGAATCCATCCATATTTGTGTCCGCTTCATGACTTGGTTAAGTTTTCTACGGTCATACCGATTAGACGGCGTATCCGATTAGAAAGGTACTACCGGGCATTTTCTATATCTCGTCATAACTAATGTTCCACAAGTCGGGGCGGCGAATTGATCCTTGTCCCGCTCCGACTGTGGCGTCTATATAATGATATCCTCTTTTTCGTCTTTGCAACTTTTACAAAAGTCAATGTGTGGCACCACCTGCTGTGGAGCCTACGAGTTTTCGCATAGGTACTAAGTCAGTGCTAAATACCCTCAGCAAAGCCTGCGATACTTAATAGTGAACACCTCTGATTTCTGACACCCTTTATATCGTATCCGTGCAATACATAAATCCAACCACCAAACCTACGATTTTAGCCGCCAATTATTTGCGGCATTTCAAAAGCCTTCTTTTTTTAGATGCCAAACATGTTCTTTTTCATTATTATTATTATCACTTCGCCATAGCAACGGACAATGGACGCTGCAGCACACACAGCAAATTGCATATGTATTGGGCTTATATATACATTTATACAAAAGCCATCGTCAACAACCCACCCATTCAGCGGGCGACCAACCAGCATTCAATACCACTCGCACTTACATATGGCAACCAAAAATAATAAATATAAAACATATATTTTTTAATCACTTATTTTATTTTGTAAAAAATGCATATTAATACATTTCATTATTTTATTTATTTTTATTTCGTTTCTGCAGCAGCTGAAGCAGCAGCGACAGAGCGAATGTCGGTCCTTTGAGCCAACGCGCATTATTTTCATGCTCCCATAGATACACAAGACCCAAGCTTATATTTTATTGTTTATTTTTCCCCGTTTATTTCATGTTTTTTTTTTTGGTTTGTTTATCCAACTGTCAATGTGACAATATATTGGCCGTTTGTGCGTATGCTGGCAGCCTTTTTAATTATTATTATTATTTTCGCATATTTTATTATGGACACCCCGCACGACTGCCACCTTAGCAGTGACGCATTACGCTTTTACTAAATGTCACCCCCAAAAATATGCTGTTTTTTCTCTGTTTTTTGTTTTTGTGCTTTTTGTGCAAAAAGGATATTTTACATTAAACAGTTATGAAAATGTACGTGTACTCATTATCATATAAAAATATTGTCATTATTGCCATTATTATTGTTTGCCATTTGTTCTCGATGTTGAACAAACCGCGCGTGCACAACCACACATACTTGCATGGCCATACAGATGCACGACTCTCCTGCCATAGCCATCAATTTTTCCAATAATGAGTATTGCATACTAAATAACTACTCGCAGTCATAGTCGCTGTCCGGTTGATTCGATTGCAGACTGATAACCAACCGCCTGTGGCCTACGTAGCAGCAGTACAGTTTTCATTAAATGCGAAATGGAGGAGTTGATGTGCTTTGTAGCATAAAAAGTAACATGTCTCTAAAAAATTCATTATTTTATTAATTAAATGTGGCTAATGAAGCGGCAAAAATGCACACTTTTTCATTTTAATCTTTTTCTGCATATTTAAAAATTTTTTTGTTTGCTACTTTTGAACAAAGCGATTAAGCAAAAACGTTAATATTATTCAAATGAATTCAATTATTAGCATATTCAATATTTAAAAAAATCTTATCCGATACATAATAAATTCTGCATGTCTAATCCTATGGAAAAACTGCATATTAACGCTTCCATTACTTCTACAAATTTGGAATGAGGATTCGTTTTTTTTTTTTCATGATTTATAATCTACAAAACTCTTATAAGTCCCATCTGGAAATATGGCAACGAACTACGGAGAACAAATAATTCCGATAGCCCTAGCAGATACTAATATACATCATTAAAATAGATACCAGCTATAATTCTATGTGAACCTGGTCTAAGTTAAATGAGATAAATCCTTTTAAAGCGAGGCGGGTAACAATATAATCGTTTGTGGTTGGCGTGGATGGCTTCTGGAATGGGCAGCATTACCTCATTTCTTGAAATCAGTGATCACGATTACTCTACACTAGTAAATACACCTTTTTTAATTGGTATTCTCTTTTAACACAAAAGAAGTGTAGTTCTTAAGCCAATGATTTTTTTCTGAAAAGAAATATCTGCTTCCTTGGAACATACATCGAGTTAGTCTAATGAAACCGGCTAGTTATTTTGAAGTAACCTTATTATTGCATGAATTTATTCCCTATATTAGGACATAAGCCTAGAAATTCAACGACGGTTAACTCTTGCCAACAGCTATTACTTTGGGCTCAGCAGATAATTGAGAAGTAAAGCCCTCTCTCGAAAAAAACAACGCTGCACAAAAGCCTAATCATCCCGTCCTTGTATACGGCGCAGAAGCTTGGACGATGACGACAGAGCACAAGGAGCGTTCGAGAGAAGAATTCTCCAAAAAAAGTGTGTGTAGCGTACACATAACAAAAGTGAAACTTTCAAGGCAGACAAAGAAAGAGGAAGAGACCCGAGAGAGAATGAGAGAGAGCGAGAGAGAGAGAAAGAATATATATCTAAATAAGTTCACAATATTTTCGGAGAATACAAATAGACGAAATTTACAAAAAACGGAGAAGGATCGATTGCTGTAGGTAAACGCCGAACACAAACCGTAGCAACACCGCGCACTACTCCGAGCGTTTATCATCCGCACAAACGCAACGATTCCAGGACTGCAACAACGGCACAAATTACCGCAATGCAACACCAATAAATCCGTCGCCGGAATGGATAGCACTTTATAGTACGCACAAGCACTAGCCAGGAAACGGCAATAAGCGCCAAAAAGAAGGCACAAAACAAAAAACCCAAAAAAATTGGGACCAAAAAAACGCCCCAAACAGTAGGCAGCAAGGAAATATAACGCCAAAATGTAGGCACCAAAAATATATTTCCTACAAGTTTGCACCAACGAACAAGCGCCAAAAAGTAGGCAGTGTTATTTCTCACTAGAAATTAGCAACCACAAGGAAAAACTCAGGAAAAATAGCCTAAAGTGTATCTAAGATATATGTATATAAGGTATAGCTCTCTCACTCCTTTTGCTCTACGTCATATCTTTTTTCTCTCTCGCGGAACGAAAATGCCCAAAACGTTGCACGACCTTGAAATTTTACTCTCCTTGCACGCCCAAGAAGTTTCTTTGGTTCTCCTCGTTTGGTTCTCCTCCGAGATGTGGACATAGTGAAGCGTTTTAAAATACAGCGGCTACGCTGGCTTGGCCATGTCTCGAGGGGGAACGAGGGGGGAACGAAAGTGTTCCGGCATGGCAATCCTTCGAGAGGAAACACTCTGGTGAACGATGAGGAAGAGCTTCCTCTTCCTAGTCTATATTGCGTATACCAAGTGAGGCATAACCTAGTAGCACTTGGTGTCACCAACTGGCGGCGGTAAGCAGCGAACCGAGCTAGATAGCGCAATGTTTTAAATTCGGTCAAAGCCAGCATACGGTTGTGGGGCATATAAGTAAGTAAGATTAGGTTGTATGATTGACCACGTAAGGACCAACTTCGATGAAAAACACAACTTTCGTCCCTTGTGATGCCATTGAGATGGTAAAAGCAAATAAAAGAAAGAAATGATAGCTAAGAGAGATTGTGTTTGAGGATTGTGGAGAAGGTTCCTCTTACGTTCGAGTTAACCGCTTAATACTACTGATGAAGGTCAGCAGCTGAGGAGTAGGTACTGAGTTGATTCCACCTCATTCTTCCAACAGCTGATACAGAAACGACTCGAAACAATAACGAGTCTCACCTCATGAACGTCCAACGAGCAATTTCTGAAAAGGACACCCACAAAATTCGTGAACAGTGGCTTTGTTAGTCCTTGAAGTCACCACGAGCGCCTTCGATCAGAAGGATTTGGCGACTTTGCATGGTGAGTACTTATCCCCCTTCCGCTGAGTTAACGCCAAGCCCAGATTTCCGGGAGCAGAACAAAGGTTTTTAAAGGAACTCCAATCCTCTCAATCTGCGTCAAAATCACCTCAAGGGTTCCTTATCCAAAAGTTCCCTCATGCGCCTTTGATTCACCCACTGTCAAAAGGAGGTCGCGATTCTGCACGTTTGAGCACTTAACCGGTGCTCGCTGAGTTTACGCCAAGTTAACATTCCCAGGAGCAGAACACATATTTTTAAGGCTACTGCACTCCTTTTACCATATTTCACAGGGAAACCATCTCGGCGGTCCCCTGTCTAGCAAAGTCAACCCTCAGGCAATTTTTCGTAATTTTCCTGTGATCAGAAACCCGCCTTTGTGTGATTCCCCAGGGTCATGATTATCACTTGGTTGGCTGCGTAAATATTTACCTCCCTGACAGTAATCAATTAATTAATTCTTAGATGGCGACTACTTCCGCTTGGAAGATATTACAGCGGCCCTGTAGCGTAAATTTAAGCTAGAAGCCCCTCATTTAACAACCCATTTGTAAAATAATGGTTGCCTACGACTCTTTATTGTTCAGGCACTACCAAGACTCCAAATAATAAAATAAGGAAAAAATGATTAATAAGGGCATGGGAGGTGACCGCCCCCAGAAATCAATCGTGTCATATAACCCAGCCGCACCTAAATCTCGCGGATGTCCAAGACTAACATGATTTGAACACGTTCTAATAGACCTGATGGCACTGGGTGTTAGAAACTGCAGAACTGTTACCGAGGATCGAGTTGCGTGGACACGACCCGTGAATGAAGCTAAAGCTCACTGCGAGCTCTAAAGTTGCCCACTGATAATGATGATGAAGGGGTCTTACGCTCCAAATATACAACTAAACTGAACTTACTGTAACTTATGCCCTATATTACTGGTATTTAAATTAAATGATAAATCAATTTTACAGTCTCGAATCCAAAAACGCTTATCCGTAAGCCTCGCAGCTAATTAGAGTGGCTATTTTAGTTATTTAGTGAGATTTATTCATTTGAGAGCCCTTATGCAACCAGTATAACAGATCACGACACTCGGATCAGAGGCACAGACGACCTTACAAATGCGAGTGCATCAACTATCCATTACACTCAGTAGAAGGAGTGTGTAAGATGTATTACCGGTTCGTAGAATTCGATTTTATTTTGGTGGCTGTGCAGATGTCCTCCTCCGCCTATTGTATTGATGTTTCTGGGTTTCGTCCTACTGAAGTATTCATTTGGGGAATTTTGCGCTTGTTAAACGCACCTACCAGAACTGCAATCTTGTCCCTTGTCGGACACACTGAGGCTCATAGCCCATTGTGATGCCGCGTGGGGAACTTGTCCTTGTCTCTCCTAAAACCAGTGTGTAGTTTCAAAAATTTTAGAAGATCCCTGATTTTCAAAATACTGAGATCTTCCAAATCATTAAAAACTTACTGCCCAAAAATGGTAAATACACGTTTGGATAAAGCATGACAATGGCACAAGTGGTGCGAAATCGTCTGATCCTCTTACACATCTAAACAGCCTCTGCAGAAGTTATACCCGAAATGCATTACTTTTTCTTTAATTTTCGGATTATCCCTTCGTGCACTCACAAATTTCGCAAAAACCTAATCACTGATTAACTTCTGAGTTAACTGGGAATCAATATATTATACGATATGAGTCCTACAAGTGCAGACAGGAGCGTGTCGAAGTAGCTGAGTCTTTGGGAAACAAAAACTTAGATAGCTTGGCAGTAAGCCTTTAACTGGGACCAGTGTTTATCCCAGTCAATGCCACTTTTTCACGAAGAAAACAAAATTTGAGAGTTGTAATTTATGTATGGCGCAGAAGCTTGGGCGATGACAAGATCCGACGAGGCGTCCCTTGGAGTGTTTGAGAGAAAGATTCTGTGGAAGATTTTTGGGCCTCTAGAATTTGAGTCAGATAGTTGATTGTTCTGTGCAAAAGCAGAATTGGCTCGCTTCTATTATATTCTAAAACCTTTCGAGCAGTAGTATTTGCAGGCTGTTTTCGTGGACTAACTGGGTGGGCTTATAAGGATACGTAGAAGTTAAAAATTAAATTGATTGAATTTATAAATTAAAAATATAAATAAAATGGAGCCCAAAATATTTAAATTATTAATGTTATGCACTGTAAATCAGATTATAAGCAGATGAGTGTATTATATTTTATATGCAGAATGCTTTGAATTTTCATAGGTACAGTTTGCATGGAAACAAACCTTACATATTCACATAATTTAGTACTAAATGTTTGTTCTTTTGCATTAAAAATTTGATTTTTTTTAATTTCATTAACATGTGCTAAAGGTTGCCAAATGAAATTATTAACAACAAAGCGATTTTTAATTAGTACTCAAACCACAATCGCACCCAGTGAATCTGATTGGTGCCGCAGGCGGCTATTCAATTATGGCCTAAACACACACATATATGCATTTATATACTTATATATATATGTACATTATATACTTACACATATTTATATCGATACTGGGCTGGTACATAAAGTCCACTGAGAAGGCAACAAGCGGAGAGTGAGAGGAAACAAAATTATAATTATGAAAATTTGACTGAGAAAAAATGTGAATTCAGCGTAAAACAAAAAATAGGGAAAGCAACAATATGTGAAAAGTGCAATGAAATCAATAAAATGACATAATGATATTCCCAGATAGGAATATCTGTGTGGATGTATGAATACAAATATGTGCATGTTCGTAGGCGGAATACATTGCGGCTGGTTCGATGAAAATATATGCATATATTTGTACTATATTATATACTACGAAGGCATATAGGTACGCACTTATATTTCAATTATAAAAATTTGCTGCATTCCCGGGGTCTAAATAAAATATATATATTACTTAGTTGTATATAAAATAAATAAGTATGCGTTTTTTTATGCAGCTGGCTTTATGTGCTGCCTTTAAAACTAAATAGCCCCCTGCGCCCTTAATCAAGTGAATCAAAAATCATCATTTATCCAGGTAAAATAGGCTGTCATTTACAACTACCATCGAGAAAGCAGGATTTTTTAGCACTCACTTTTCTTAGAACTTCACGAAATTATAGGCGAAAAAAAGGAAAATATTTAGCTTTAATCAAGTGAGAGGGGGTGCATTTAAGAAATATGATGTCACAAGAGTGATTGAATTTGGCAGCACTTCTTCATATCTATAAAAAAATACAATTTGCTCAAAACAAACGACGAGGCGAAATCGAACTACAGTTTTTTTTTTTTTTTGTTTAAATTTTCAGCCGACTGAGTGTTCATATTTCGTCTATTGTGATTTGCTTAAAATTGTTTTCATTAAAAAAATGGTTTTGTTTTCGTTTTATTATAAATTTTTTAGAGTCCCTTCGGTTTGCGCACCTATTTTTATGTATAATTGACTATGTTGTCCAGAATCCTGGGCTCGTACCTACTAGAAGAGAAAGACCCACACTTGCTCCCTCCTAAGAAGGTGGTTCGATTCCTCGCTGTACTAAATAATTGTAAATAAGTAATTAGGGGGGCACAATAGATCATTCTGATCTCAGTGCATAAAGGCCTTAGCCTATCCCGTACAATCATTACCAAGGGGGATATGTTGACCAACTTTGACTAGTTTATTTATTTATTTTTTTTAACTTTCATAAATTTTTTATAAAAATATAGTTAATTTAACCACAAATATCATTTAATCAATCTCCCATCTTCGGGCTGCGCGCCTTTTTTATTATGGATATACCCGCCGTCAGCTTGTTAGAAACGCTATAATTGACCTATTTTAACCACTTCTCTTCTGTTTTTTTTTTTCGTTTTCACAATTTTCTTATAAAAATATACGCTGTTTTACCATAAATATCATATAAATCCAAGTTTCAAATATAATAAAAAAAAAAACATTATAAAAACTCTGCCAATTTAAAAAAAAAATTGTTACGCAGTTTTATAGCCTGTTAAATTCTAGTATAAAAAGAGCAACTCTGAAGCGGCTCAAGGTTTAGGTTGATTTTGGAATTTTCTTCATGTAGCCTATTCACGGGAGTCCTTTTTTTTAGATGGGCAATAAAACGGCGTACCCAAATTTTCTTTTCAGAATTCGCGAAGCTTTCATGAGTTTGATTGAAAGTTGACAAAGTTGAAAAAAAATTAGTTTTATGTAACAAAATTAACCTTTTTTTTGTTTTAAGTTGTACCGAAGTCGCCCCCTTAGGCATGGACATTAGGATGTCCCGAAATATTTTTTTTAATTAGTTTTTCTAAACGCAAGACCTCTTAAAATTTGTGTAATTAATTGTAGATTCCAAAAATAATTTTTAAATAAAAATGAAATTATATCTTCAGGTCTCTACCGATCTTCAAACTTTAGAATATTTTACCTTTTTTTGTAATTTTTCGCATTTTTTAATTTCGCTGAACTGAATTGAATATACAAAAATATTAACTTTTTTATTACATTCAAGTATAATGTAAACATAATATTTTAATTCGCATGCATTGACAAGTTCCCAATCACTAAATCTTTGCTAGGTTTCAACCTGCAAATACCCTCAATTTTCAACATAATTCGAAGTGTTTCTTACCTTAACTAGGGAGTGTTTTCTTCAAAGCCACTCAGTTTCTTGTGTCGTTAAAGTGCAGTTGCGATTGTTTTATTTTTAAAAGTGGATTAAATAATGAGTTTGAGGCGTAGTTAAACTACTTGTGCTATATTGGGACCTTACGAAGAACTTGGCGATCGACAGCTACCAACCATAAAGGACGTCATTAAATATATTTTATTCGTAAAACACGATCTAAAATTGAAGTACAATGGAAAAGATCCATCAAATTCAGATACATTTGCGATTGTTTCTGAAAAAATATGCGATATTTGGACCAAAGCTTCGATTCCAATCGTAACAAAAGAACGAATTATTCAATTACAAAAACAACATTTCGAAAAATATCTCCATTTAAAAAGATACCCCAAAAACAAAAGAAGTGATAGCTATGAAAATAAACTGAAATGTTTCTCAGTGTTATCAGAAAAACTCTTCGACGTTGCTGCTTGTAAATGCACTTCTTTCAAATTTTGTTCATGTTTAAAACCTAAAAAAGTTCCCATCAATGAAAGAAATTTTATGTTGGATCAGAGAAATGACAGGAAAATGGCTATTGGCGGAATTGATAAGAAGGAAACGACTAGATTAATGAAACTACAGCAGAGACAAATAGAAGAATCAACAAGGGCAACAAAAAAGTTCTGTTCTACTCAAGAAACCTATTCGGACTCAGCCTGTTATGAAGATGCGATGAGTGAATCTTGTCTGGAAATAAATCCGATATTAGAGGGATCATCGACCAGCATGCCCTCAGTAGAGGCGCCATCAACTTCAACGGCAAATCGAAACACACTGCCGTTGCCTACCGTGGCTAAGGTCTGTGACAGATACGGCTTATCGTTGCGATCTGCTGCGGCTGTAACTTCGGCGGTTTTGGCAGACGTTGGCTTGGGTTCTACCAAAGAGTTAACTCTGGTTATTGATAAAAACAAGATCCACAGAGCGGTATCTAAAGCCCGGACCGAAGCCTCAAAAGATATTGGAAGCACCGTTATAAAAAGCATTTACTTTGATGGACGTAAGGACAAGACTCTGATAAATGAGAAAATAGGGAATCGCTACCGTCGCAAAGAAGTTTTAGAAGAACACGTCTCAGTTTTGGCTGAACCTGGATCAATTTATTTAGGTCACACAACGCCGAATCGTGGGACTGGGAAGGAAATTCAGATTTCGATCACAACTTTATTAGAAGGACAACGTTGGAAGTTAGATGACCTGATTTGCGTGGGATGTGACGGAACTGCAACTAATACCGGTTGGAAGGGTGGCGTGATTCAAAATTTAGAGCAATATTTAAAACGGCCACTCCAATGGTGTGTTTGTTTACTTCATGCTAACGAATTACCGCTTCGTCATCTATTTTCTACTTTAGATGGTCCCACTTCTGGGCCTAAAGAATATTCTGGACCTATCGGAAAACAATTAGTTGGCTGTGAAACTAAAACCCCCGTGTCTTTCTGTGCGGTGGCTGGTAATTTGCCTGACTTGCCGAGAAATGTGATCGATGATCTTAGTACAGATCAAAAATACCTTTATCAGATGAGTAATGCTTTATCAACTGGTTTCTGTGCTCCTGAGCTGGCAAACCGTCAACCTGGAAAAATGGCGCACTCGAGATGGCTTACTAGTGCTAATCGTATACTCAGACTTTATATAAGTACTCTTCATCCAACAGAAAATTTGAAACTGCTTGTCAATTATGTTGTTAAAGCATACGCCCCGATGTGGTTCCTTATCAAGCAACAAAGTTCTTTTAAGGATGGCGCGAAGCATACTTACCAATTGACTCAGTACTCTCGATTTCTGCCAGAAAATTTGAAATCTGTTGTGGATCCTGTTATCGAAAGAAACGCCTTTTATGCGCACCCAGAAAACCTACTTGTCAGTATGTTATTTGATGAGAGGGATCACATTCGGGAGCTGGCATTACAGAAAATAATAACAGCTAGAGAAAATGAATCTTCAACAAAACTCAGAATATTCAGGCCACCAAAACTTAACTTCTCGGCCCGAGATTACACTGAAATGATTCTATGGGACGAATGCCTAACTACAACACCCCCTGTTCTTCGTCACATTTCAGACGAGGAGCTAAAAAACATGGCAAAAGATAAGATCTTGGAAATCGATGACTTTCCTTGTCATACACAATCAGTGGAAAGGTGTGTAAAACTGGTAACAGAGGCCTCACAACGTGTAACTGCCGCAAGCTCTAGAGATGGTTTCATTAGAACCAGGCTACAATCTCGAGCAGAAATGCCAAATTTTGGGCACAAAATCTTTTTAAATATTAAGATTCTTTTATTAATTGACCGCTTTACTTCGTTTATTTTATTTTATTGTTCTGTAGTTCACTAATTTGCATAATAAACCAGCTTATGAATTTAACTTTTGTTTTATTTTCGGCATATGGTTCATTCTTGTAAAAATGTAAGATTTAATAAACTTTAACGTTCTGTAGAGCCCTCAAGATAATATGTAATTCAAATTTTCTTATGATATTCGTAATCTGTGTAAAATTACGCAAATTTTGACAACTCTTGCGTTTGGATATCTTGAAAAATAAAAAATTTCATACATTGACGGGACACCCTAATGGACATAGATCGATTTGAGGTTTGCACATCGACCTCTTGCTCTGTTGTGTCCAGTTCCCTTATTAAACTTAAGATGGAGCTGGGTTGGATTGAGCGTATATGTCTTTCTTCTGGCTCAAATGGCCGATATGTCTCAACCTTCTACACGCTACAGCGCTGTATTCAAGAAGAAGGTGCATTGGAGTCACCGGGGATTGGTTACAGAAGCGACAAAGGAAAGGGGACCATATCCCAATCCTATGCAGATGGCTACGCATTCTGCAATGGCTTGTTTAGAGAGTTTATACCCCTAGATCCTGTAACCCAAATTAGCCTTCTTAATAAATTCAGACACACTCGATACACTCAAGGGCCAGTGAAGACTTAACCTCACAGGATGACAGTGGCTTTAGTGCCGCCTGACTGTCGCTCAGAGTTGCAATTCGCTCATTCCGGAGGCTGCTCTCTCGTCATACGTGGAACACACAGATTCTCCGCTCAGGAAGACTGATGATGGAATATACTTTTTTGATTTGATGAAATTCCAGAAGGCATCCAGATCAGATTTAATATTTAGTTCAAAATTAAGAATATAATTTGGGTAAAAAAATTTGTCCAGACAATTGAACTCTTACAGATATTGACTATATTTTTCCTAAAAGATGTGGTAAACTTTTTATAGTATTTTTTCTTTAGATTCTTAACTTTTTTCAGCCTCCTAGCGTACCACGGAAGTTGGGGATTTCATGCTAAATTTGGTAATTATGATTCAGCAGATATCATTAACTACTGTTCTGAAAGACTCAGAGCATTCTGCGAGATCATTGTTTGCAAGTTTTTAATCCGCAGCGTGCGGTTTTCGATCACTGCCTCGTCAGAAGCAAGGCTTTCGAAAAATCTGAAAAACCTTTGGCTCTTTCTAAAACAAATCAAGAAGAGATCGAGCTCAGGTGCCTTAGGGTCAACCGTTCTTATAGACGCCTTATTGAACATTTCTTTAAAGTTGAGCGACGAAGTGTTTAGTAACCATTCACAGCACACTTTTCGGTCCGACAGTCTAAAAGATGTAGAAAGCGTAAAGAAGAATATGTCACTGCGGCAGACTCAGAGCAAAGAGATTCCACAACTCAAAACCAACTTTTTTGTAGTATGACCTGACATTTCAAGATTGCAGGTAAGAGAAGAAAGGCCCCCAACGGCAACTTCTTCGCCCTAATAAAGACACATTCAACTCTTCACATTAGTTCGACTGCCAACAAACTAACTGTCACACATATACCATTCACTGCAACGAAAGGTATACAGTTTTTTTGCCTACAAGTAAATGTCGAAGTTGATGCGAGCAGTGCAGCAACGGCATAAATGAACCTGTGTCCAGGACATCTATACGCGCACATGCGACGAAATTATTTATTTCAAGTATTATATATAGCCGGCTATATATTATTTTTACATACGACTATGTACCTACATAGATTGGTAGGCTTATTTATGCCTCTCCTGCCTTCTCCGCCATGCATTCCATTTGGACGCATTTTTGAATGACCGCCGCGTTTATGTGTACATGCATCCATGTATATCTCCCCATTTACCGCCCCCATGCCCACAAAAACCCTCACCGGCTTACCTTTCAGTTTTAAGTGGACGCATCCACGCATTGTTATTGACTTTTAATCTTATTTGGCAACTGCTTTTTTCCAATTATATGAGTACGGATTTTAAAAACAGAAAAACTGAAGCCAAATAAAAATATTGTCTGCAAAAAAATCACTTTTGTTATAATTTTTATTCTGCTATTTTTTCTGCAGCGCTTTCATCCCTGTTTGAAATTTTGTAAAACATTAAAAAAACAAATTGTTAAATTTCACCAGCTATTCACTCACATAAGTGTGAAAAGTACATGCGTGTGTATGAGCGAGAGAGCATTACGCATGTAATAGCTGAAAAAATCTTTTTACATAAGCACCTCATACGCATTAATATGCACATATGCACATATGTACGTATGTATGTTTGCATAAAATAGATAAAAAAAAACTGCTTAAAACTGCATTCGAACGCATTTGTCCGGCGACTGCAGGCAGGACGTCAATAAAAATCCCAAAATGTTTAAAATGAATTTGAGGGAGAAGAGAGTGTGGGAAGAGGAGGATGTTAATACATTTATATAAAATGCGTATTTGTATGCATACAAAGGCCAACAGACGCACATGTGAGTGCATTTTTAAATAAGGATGTATAGGATAATAGGGTGTCTCGTAAATATATTTGAAATAAAAAAGGCCTCAATAGTTGTTTGAAAAATTCGGATGTTTTTATTGTGTCTATAGCTGGAGAATTTATATGGAATTCAATATTAGACCGTTAACCGGTTCTCAGCGAGTTTGACAGAATCAGCTGATATGCTAACGAAACAGGGGTTGTGTTTCCAAAAAACTGAGAAATACAACACAGTCTTCACTCAAGTTGATTTATTGCCATCTGAGCAACGACTGATTGAACGCATGGTGAAAAGATTTTAGAGGGGTACTACCTAGCAGACCGTTATTCGGCTCTGAGCGAATTTGTCAGATATGCCGACGTCATTCGTTTTGTGTTTCACTAAGTTAAAGCTAAATTTTGTGAAGCACAAACAAATTTTTTTTCACCATACCTAACGAGCAAACCTGGTATCTATCATCCTTGGATTGAACGAGTGTATGAACATGTTTGTAAAGAAATCTGTAACGTGGGGGCCGAAGTTGCTCGCATAGTTACTTGTTTTTCAGAATTGCTAATGGCCAAACCTGGTAAATCAAAGCATCGAATCCGGTCTTTCAACGCCTTAATTCAACTTCAATTAGAGGCCATTATTTTTGCTTTTAAACCTCAAAAAAAAATACAACGCAGTTAAGTTCTTATGGTTATCGGCAACAGTTAAATATTATTTTTTTTTGTAAATAGAAAAAAAATTGTATATCCTTTCTTCGCTAGATTGCAAGAAAAGCCTTCAGGGGAAGTTCTGTCCAAGGAGAGACTGCAGAAGCAACAGCGTAAATGAAAGGGATTTCATTTCATATTTAGCGAAATTCCGAAAATGAACTGTGAAGTAGGGAAAAACAATTTTTCTGTAATAATAGATGACACCCTCTCGCTCCCACTGCCTTACTCAGCTAGAAAAGTACTAATTCTTAAGTAGTAGTGTGAATGAAGACTCGTAAAATATTGGGAAGTAGCTGCAAAAGAGTATAAAGTACTGTTTACCTTCCTGTTTAGTAAGAGATTCCAAGTCTATATTGGGAGCTCAAAAGCCCAATCAAAAGCATCTCACTCCTCTAGGCTAGCAACCATAGTAATGAGACCGCTAACGAATAAATCGGAACTGAAGCCTCTTTGAATGAATTTGAAATGGAATAAGTACGCTATGCAGCCGTAGTGATTAGGCCAGCTAAATTAGTATAAAGCAAGAAAAACGTCAAAAGTAGGCTTTAGGCTCATTTACTACTCATGAAAGTCAGGAAGTTTCAACAAAAGGTCAAAAGGAGATATTTTCAACTGGCTATGAGACTTTCGAATGATTCTATGAGGTTAATTCTATCAAAAAATAGCAAAATTATTAATAACAATTTTAAATTATTTATTAAAACATAAGATTTTGAAGGGGTGTTTTACAAAAATTACAAAAGCAAGTTTTTGCCCCAAAAATGTTTAATAAAGCTTTTTAAAGTATATTTTATCCTAAAAAAGATATAAAATAAAAAACTATAAAAATGTTAAAAAAAAATCGACGATACTTCACTTTAAAGAATTCTACCAAACTTAATGCTAACAACTAAATTAACAAAACAAAAAAATTTAAAACTTTTAAAATTGTTTTCAAATTCAAAATTAAAAAAAAAATTTGTTTAAATGTTTTCAGTTTACTTTTTACATATAAGAATTGACGAAAACGTCCAAACTGCATTCAAAGCCGCAGTTCCATACCTGAGGCCAGTAAGGTAATGGTTATTCACTTATGTTATTAAACAAAAAAAAACTAAAAATGACAAAAAACAAATTTTTTGGCCAAACATTTTTAACAAAAAACGCTTTTTAAAGTATATTTTATCCTGGAAAAGTAAAATCGAAGATATTTTACAATACTTCAGAGAACTCTATACCAAAATTTTTAGTATTAAATAAATTTCAAAGAAAAAATAAATATTTTTTTATTTTGTTCAGCTTACTTCTTACCAATATTCGGAAAAATTGACGAAAATGTCCAAAATACTTGCGAAGTCGCAGTTTGTACTCGAGGGCAATCAGGAAATGGTTATTCACTTAGTACTGTGAGCGTTAAGTTTTAGCGCCCAATAGGCAATAGGCAGCTTCTCAAAGCAAAATCCAACGGATATTTCAAAGTTCCTAAAATATGTAGCATGTGAGTATATAAGTATATAAGGAGCAGATAACAATATAAACCCAAGATAACAAAGATTCCAGCAAACACACAACACAATGGCGTTTCATGCGCTAATTAATTTCTGGGTTAATTACTTAGGCCCCCCTAAATTCGTAACAAGCGCTCTGAATAGAGCACCCTTAACACCTACGAGTTGTATGTGAGTGTGTGCATATGTGGGCTGCTTATTTTTGCTGTACTATACATACGACACACATACATATGTACGTATGAGCAGAGTACAGCACAAGGAGTCGACGGCTAATGGAGGATAGTGTTTTTAAATAAGTCCTTTTGTATGTATGTGTAAGTAGACTGTATATGCATTTAAGCCGCGCAACAACATAATTTCGCTACGCGCCCAACGCATACGCAGATTTTACCCACCTACCACTATTTGTCTCATGTGGCCCCCGTTGTTTGTGCGTTGTCAAGTTAAATTTTATTTTTAATTTTATACAAAATTCTTTTTTCCATATATACATTTTAAATTTCTGCATTTCTTTTTTGTGCTACTGAACCACAGCGCCATTCACAGCATAAAATAAAATATATAAAAAAAAAAGAAATAAAAATTTGTATTGCAATTGCCCGAGCAACGCAGGCTGGTTTGGGCCATTTTTGCGGTCGGCAACGGTCATGCGCGCTTTAACCGCAACGCTCGCTGCAGAGGCTGGCTGCTGGCTGTTGGCCACCTTGCACGCGCACACAACTACACCAGAGGTACCACGGACTTTCACCCTTCAGCCCATATAAATTTCACTGCCTTCCGGCCTTTTTGGCATGCTTCAATTGTGTCCAGGGCCGCTTTATATTGCTGCAAATCGTTGTCTTTCTGCTTATTTCGTGTTTTCATTGCATTAAGTTGTTTTTGCTTGTTTGTTTATTTTTTGTTTTTTGGTTTGCTGTCGTATAGCTTTTTTAAATTCCTTTCAACTTCTTTTGTTATAATTTAATAAAATATTCAATTAAAATGTATTGTTACTGTGCTGCATGTTTGTGCTGGCAGAACATCCTTTATTGGCTTGCATTGATTGCACTTATGGGGCTGAAAGAATCATTTAGTCGACATATGGTTAGTCTCACAATGACTTCATTAGAGCTGTGCGAGTGCGTTTTTTAACTATGGCCACTCCACTTCTTCTTGAATGCTTTTTAATCCCATATGAGACGTGGAACATAAAAAAAAACGACTGCACGCCATTAAGTAAATTTAAAATCCATACTTTCTCATGACAATTATAAATTATTATTTTAAAATTTCATTTCATTGGTTGTCTTTCACGGAGGTCAAAAGCCCACATACCAACGCTGTTCGCATCATATTTCTTCCAAGCATCAGTATCCAGAACGCAATTGAGCGAAACTTACACGGGTCTGGTGGACCAGCTGAAGCTCTTCATCTGCTAGAAGTGATGGTTGGACTCTGATAACGGCATTCAGAGGTCTAGAGTTTAGAAAGGTTGTAAGTGTCTCCCGATGAATGTCGTTTAGTGTTTGTCTGTATACTGTCCGGTCCAGTAGATGTAAGTGGTACTGTACTACTATGGTAATACATAAGTAGCATAGTGGCAAGCCCTTGAGTAGGGTGTGGACATTAGAAGAGTTGGCAAGGTTCAAAAATATTCTCATAACAGGTGCAATGACAACCACACCTTCAAAAGTTGTACATGCGACATTAAACCTCCTTCCAATAATGATATTAAACCTTCCTCAAATGCTCACACTTTGGCAGGCAAGATGGAACGGTACGGCAGATGGGCAGCGAGACTAATACCCGATCTAAAAAAGTGGGTAGAAAGAATGTACGGTGAAATTAAATCAAAATTCACAAATTTTTTTGTCCGGACACGGGTCCTTTCGCAAGTATTTGTTGCGAATGGGAAGATAAACCTACCAAATTGTATTTATGTAGATACTGAATACGATGACGCGGAGCACAACTTCTTCAAACTCGGAGCTGTAACATCTGAAGAAATAATAGGGGGAATGATGACGAATGAAGAAAAATCTAGAGCCGTCGGAAAGTTCGTTGAGGACATTATCCGAAAAAAGAGGCGTGAAATGGACTCTTACGCTGAAGAATATTAAGTATGTATATGTTTTTTTTTTTCATTTGTGGAACAACATCAAGACGCACACCACAAATAGGAGGAGGAGCTCGGCCAGTGCAGCAGGGTGAGTAAGTGAATGAGTCTCTCTTAGGTTGTCGTCTTTACCTCGAAGCAATGCGGAAACTGTACCGGGGTTGAGGAAAATATACAGGAGAAGAGGATTGACATTTGTATTGAAATCGCCACAAACGTAGTAACGACGGTTACTATATGGTGCGAAGACATTGTTAACCCAAACTCAACGAAAAAAAACTAAAAGCCAAAAAAAACATCATCTCGTTCCAGTGGATCCGCAGGCAAAATACATCCTCACTGTGCTGCAATGAGGGTAAATTACCATAAGAAAATAGTCAAACACGGGCTACGGCCCACTGCGGAATCGTCAGATAATTGTGGCCGACTCAAATGCTAAACGCACAGAATCTCTGCTAAGCCAAAATAAGAATAGACTGATTTCCGTCATAACGGGGCACTGGACTCTGGATGAATCACCACTTTAACCGACAAACCAACGGCCCATCCTAATTAAGTTCTTTGTACTTCTCTTAAGGAAGTGTTTTCGAAATTTTCGTATCCTTGCAGGGCAATTAACTTTTTCAATGCTTTCGTATTAGCATTTTATTAGAAAAATAATGTGTCAGATCGACTTTTTACTTTAATAAATTCGGCGTTACGAATTTCTCTGAATAATTTAAGCAAATCTTATTAACAAAGCGATTATAGGCACGCTGTCTCACGATTGCCCTCAAAAATTACATGTAAAGAACTGAGTTTTTGCACTGGTTTTTTACATTTTGAAGCTGATAAGTCATGGAAAGTTTTTCTTTCACATAAATTCCATAAGGTCATTTCCATTGTGACGGGTGGGACCGTGTTACTGATATTTCTCGTTATAATTTTAGAATTTAAAACTGTTACTTAAATTAAAGGACACTAATCCCTGCCATGTCAATATTAAAGTTGTTTGATACCAAGTACATACTGAAAATGCATCATTTCCGACCATAGCTGCCATTTGAAGACTGTGACGGGTGTGACCTTACATATTTAAGCTTTCAACAAAACTTTACTTTCATTGAAGTTTTTGTAAAATTTCCCAAAGAATGCGTATAGAAATATTGGAGGAGCACATTGTTTGAAGTCTTTCTGGTTGTATGTCATACTTACTTTTCTAAAAAAATCATATTTTTCTTAAAAAAAAAAGCTTAGGGACGGGTGTGACCTAGTATGAAAATTAAAAAATTTTGCTGAACTAAAACTTTTTATTGAATCCAATTATGAATAGAAACACATAAAATAACATTTCATTTTTTTATTCGCTATCATTGACATCACAATACTCTAGACCTGTATTTTTCAAGGAAATTTGTTTAAATTCAGGTAAATATGAATAGGAAGCATATACAGAGACCGCATCTGCTCTTTTAAAGGCATGCATTTTTTGAAGGTTCTTTACCATTTTAACGCTTTCCCATCTTTCGTTTAAGAAAGAACTATTCTGATCGATGTCGTCTTTTGATGCGTAAAAAACATTGATCTTATTCAATTTGTGTTTTGCAACAAGATATTTGAAACAGTCCAGCGGTGTTTTCATAATACATTCTCTAGCTTTAATGGCTGTCCATAATGCTCTTTTTACTGTTGCCCCTATACCATCTACTGCGCCTTTACCATGGCCTGTAGCGAAAAAATTCCATGTCACTTCTAACCCAAAATCCTTAGGAGCATGACATATGTTGAAAATGTTGTACCTATTTTTGAATTGAGATGCACAACCATCTGAAAAAATGTGTACAACTTTCAAATCAACCTTTTCCTTAAGGTCACTTGTAATCATTTTTAAGAATGCCCAAACACTGTGTTTGTTATGAGTTAAATCATCACTGATAATAGCGTAGGATCGTGGGGAAATACTGTATTGATATCTAACCCAGGCGCATGCTGTAAAAATAGTCAATTGTGGATGCTTCCAATGTGCACTTTGTATTTCGTCTTGGAAAAATATTGAAAAGTTTTCAGCGAAATCTACTTGCAGAACCACTTCGTTTTGGTTGGGTATCGCTTTCCTGTCTTGGAAACATTGCGCTTGCATATTGTTGACATACCAATGTGTTTTAAATTGGTCTAGATTTAATTGAAAAAGCTTCAAGAACTCTCCTACAGCTACTTCCTTAGCAATTATATGGAAACGCCCTTCCTGACTTGTCCAATACTTCCACGACACTATCATATTTTCATTGTAGTTTAATGGTACCAGATCATATATATTAACACAATAGAGGCATTCATTTCTCATACATTTGTCACTATGAATATTGCAGCATGTTTACGAAGGACTCTCCGGTATAGTGAAAAAAGTTTTATGAGCAACATCTGTCTTAAACTTAATGTTTTCATGGTAGATGCAAAGGCACATATTGAGGGGAGTTTCCGCCACTAGGCACACATTTAACGGCCGATAATTATAAAATTGAGATTTACCAATTTTAATTGTTGGATTTTCTTCCTTAAATAAAGTATAGCACTCGCCCACAGTCATGTTGAGGTATCGTTTTTGAACTTTTTGCTTAGCGCCCGTTGATGGATTTTTCACGATTTTTACGTCCCTTATTCCAGGTGTATGTCGACTGATATCATCCCGTACAAAAAAGCTTTTGATTTTGTCAATATCGTCAATCGGAGTTTTCACTCTTGTACTTACTGAGGGCATTATAGATTTTAAGGAAACGTCTTTAGCGAGTTGCTTAATAACAGCAATTCTTTTCGATGGACTACGAGGCAGGATTTTCTCAATTTTGGTGACTGTTTTTTTCAATGAACGACGTGATTTGAAGCTACCAATTTCAAATGTATTCAAAACAGTTGATACATTCTGCTCATCCTTTTTGCGTTGTCTACTCTTTCGCTTTCTTTCTTTATCTTTTCTCCTTTTTTCTTCCAACGTCGCTTCATCCATTGTAATTTTTTTGGCATCTCTTCTTTTTTTATCTCTTGTTCTCTCTAAAGCCAAATGCAGTTCATATTTTTCTTTATTGTTTTTAAGTTTTTTCTCGCTTTCTGGTTTTCGAATCCATTAAAAAAAACAAGCACTTCGCGTTTATGTGACGGGTGTGACCAAGTATTTTATATTACTGAATTGCCAAAACGCGAATAAAAAATTATTAAAATGTCACCAAACTATTTACTACGCATACTTTGTTATCATTGCAAAGTATCAAGTGATTATAATGTACAGTACCAATTTAATTGAACTTTTTCAACTTTTAGTGGAACGGGTGTGACCGAAAATTTTAAAGTTTTAAAAAATCGATAAACACTTTATTTTACAATGTACCATGTCGAAACTTTGAAAGAATGGAAGCAATAGCATATTATATTCAAATATAACGGGGTTTTGTCAATAGTTATAAAGGAAGAACAAGAAAATGTAAAATAAAGACACATCGTAAAAAGAATGTAAACTCACTTTTCAGTATAGGCGAAGTTCACAGTGTTGCCAAACTTATTAAACTTAAGGCAGAAATATAGTTTTTGATTTTCCCATATATATTATTCTCTGGCAGACATTATTTGACTGAATTTAACTAAAAACAACTAAATTAATTTTTTTCTGCATAGGGCCGTTTTAGGTGGAATTTACCATAAACTTACAAAAGGAGTGGGAATATACTTTACAATTTGTTAAAAAATTATAAAATTTATTTTCGAACTGCAACAAATCAAAAATAACTCGACAAATTGAAGTACTACTTTTTTATATAAATCTGAAAACTAATACTATAATTTCGCATTAACCAAGTTCATTGATTATTCACTATTATTATGCAAATTTTGAAAACAAAAAAACATGTTTTCCTAAAATTGCTGCTTGACTATTTTTTTGCTGGTTGCTAAACTTCACTAAGGGGAATAAACTTATGCTCTCAGCTGATTTGTTATTGTGTTGCTCTCTACTCTCTATTCTGTTGTTTTTGCTCATATATACTTTTCCCCAGTTTTTTTACAAAGCGATGTTATTCTAGACTTAGCTTTCTGCATCTTGCGATAAAAAAGTTATCCTTCCCATACCGGGAATCGAACCCGGGCCTTCCGGGTGAGAGCCGGATATCCTAACCACTAGACAATATGGGACTTTTAAATATAAAAATGCGAATGGCAAATATTTAAATTTATTAGATATGATTTTAAGCAAAAACAAATGACAAAAGATGTGAACAGAGCGCGGAAATGATATTGGGATATGTCATTATTTTCCTTCCAAACTCTTGGTATGCAAGTATAGACGCTACAGAGATATAATATTTCTCTATTTAAATCTCGATTGTTAGTTACTTAAATTTTATGAAATTAATCTTTTTTTATTATTTTCCCAGCATTCGCTTTAAAAAGTAGTCCTTCCCATACCGGGAATCGAACCCGGGCCTTCCGGGTGAGAGCCGGATATCCTAACCACTAGACAATATGGGACTTGTGGTGGATAATAGGCGAAGGAAGAGTAATTTTAAAAATGTGCACACTCTTACATGGAGTAACACTCTCATCCCAGCAGCGATTCAGCACAATTACAGAATTAATCGTTGGTTCCACTTTCTTAACCCTTTCGAAAATGGCATCACTGGTATCGGACAACTGAGAATTTGTACTCGAAATTCGTTAAGCGAGATCATTGAACCCATTCGTAGTGTCAAATAGTATAATTTTGTACGGATTTTCGGCATTTATTTACCTTCGCAGAAACACAAAAAATGGCAAACCCCAAATGAACTTCGAAAGAAAAGCAGTTAAGAATTTTATGGCAAGAAATGTTGATATAAAACGAAGAATACTAGAATTGGAGGGGAAACCTTTAAAAAATAATGGAAATAGTGAGTTTTTAAAACATCAAAAAAGTGATAAAATAAAGAAATGGAGGGAAAAAGTCGTAATTAACGAATTAAATTTAAAAAGAGATTATAAAAGAGATAATTAACGAATACAATTTTTTCTATTTTTTATAATAAGTGATAAAATTAAGAATTCGAGGCAAAAAGGTTATAATTTGCGAATTTAATTTTTTTTTATTTTACTATAAAAAATGAAAGGAAAAAGAATTGCAGAGGAAAACCGCAAAAATATGAACAATAGTGGCATTTTAAAACATAAAAAAGTTATACTTAAAAAAATTATTGAATTATCCTAAATTACAGGCGTGGAGGTTTGCCCTGTTTACTAACATCTGATTATTTACTGTATATTAGCTGAAACCGATTCATTAAAATGTGGCACTTGAATCTAGTTATGGATTCAATTATATCAATTTCTTGGTATTCACAATTAGCTTTCGGATTCATTCATAGATTTTCTACGGATTCAATGAAACTTTTATTGAGTACCTAATGTCGCCCCTCAGCAGGCAATGGCATCATCATAAAAAATATCTGCCGTTCAGAGTCGGCCTGAAACTGTAGGTCTCTCGATTTGTGGAACAACATCAAACGCACGCAAATAGGAGGAGGAGCTCCACCAAACACGCAAAAGGGGTGTACGCGCCACGGACGGATTTGTATTCGCCAACATGGGAGAGAGACAAAGCACTCTCTCAGTACCCCTCAAAATTTCCCTGAGTATCGACAAAATACGTATTTCTCGGGCTGGTTTAGCTTATTAAGGGGATATTGCCACTGGCTGTGCTCAGATAACGGTATAGTTGTTCTCTACACTACGGTAATTTATCACATTTAATTGATGAAATCATAAAAAATCATTTACTAAAAATTAGAAAATTCAAATCAGCAAAGAAATCTGGGGCTATATTATTATCCACATACTGCCCTGAATTTTACCTAATAGAAGATGTTTGAGCTACAGAACAAGTAAATAAAAGATAAATATAAGTTGATAAAAGGGTGCGGTAGTAAAGATGTATAAAAAGAAACAATAATAATTATATTTATTTATAATTATAAATTAAAAAATGAATACGAAATAATAATAATTAAAATTTATGAACTTTATTTCTTTGCAATTCCTTTTACAAATTTTTCAGTTTTTATAAAGGTATAAACATCCATTTTTTCTGTAAAAATGTACTTTTTATTTTTGATTTGAAATTCTGCATAAATATAAATAATTTCAACTAACATTAATTCTCTTTAATGTGAACCTGTTTACCTTTTAAATATTTATGTACCTTTTGAGTGCAAATTTTCATTACGAAAACGGCCGGATATTGCATTTCAAATTAAAAATAATCGAAATTCAAAAACCGCAAATGCGCGACAGCCTGCATTTACCAAACTCATACATTTACTACGTGTGCAATAAAACATACCTTACGTATTCACACATATGTATATACATACATATATGAGAACGTACAAACTGGTATACATTAAAATAGATATGTATATAGATCCACTATTATGCCTGTTACAACGCACTTTTGTAAGCGCACAAAAATTCATTAAATTTTTAACGGTGAAAATAAAACAAAAGCATAAAAAGCCAGTCATTGTAGTTTAAGTGCGAGTGCATGCATTCCCGCCATAGCAGCCACAGCACTTGTAAGTATGAGTACAAGGCACGATTGTTCTTGTACATTCGGTTGCAATTGAATTTCGCTGGGCTTTCAATACAAAAGCAACACTACACCAGCCAATGCCAAGTCCATTACCGAGCCACCCAAACCAACCACCTACATTTGAACATTGAAATAGCTCATGTACGTACTTGTTTATAAAATGCAATCGAGCAACAAAAACTCCCTACGACAAATAGGGTTCTAGGTAAGGAGAATGGCATTAAAAACTGTAATCTGAAGGGGAAAAGTTATATGGATATGTAAGTATGCGTTTTTATATTCATGCAATTTTGGGCTTCGACAGTTTCAGCTGAGGTGGAGGGAAGAAACATATGCTGAGTTTTTATATTAAAAGTAAAAAAAAAATTAAAAAAAAAATGAAATAATACATTAATAAAATAATTAAAATCAAATCAAATAATATAAAATAAATTATAATAACAAAAAAATTATACAATAATTTAGTAATATTACGTAGAGAAAAATAAATAGAGTTGTTTATTATTATATTAACACGTTCGCGGACACTAAAAATTTCAGGCAGCTACAAAAATAGACAGGCAATTATTTTTTAAACTAGTTGTAATATCCAAAATCTGATTATACATATATAATATTACAAGAGTAGTCAGAACATCGTATTTTAACTGTTTTGTGAAAGTACTTAATGAATCAAGGGGTCATTACTTTGAAATGTATATTAATTACAAAAACTTAAAGTTACATGAAATTAAATGAACAAAACTTGGCTTTAAAATTTGAATGTTGTAACATCCACGTCCGCGAACGTATTAACAATATTGACACAAATTAAAAAAATAAAAAAAAATGTAAAAATTTAATTTAAATAAAAAATTATTTTTCCCATACCGGGAATCGAACCCGGGCCTTCCGGGTGAGAGCCGGATATCCTAACCACTAGACAATATGGGACTTTTCCACAACTTTAGCCAACACAAATCACAATTCATACTCGCCACTACCAAATACCATAGTTGGCGTCTCACCAAATTACTTCTCACACATGTACATGAATCATACTCCGCACACTCATCGTTCTGGCCGTCAGTGCCTCTGCACATGACAGCAATAGAGATGTATGTATAGTATGTGTGTAACTGAAAATTCAACAGCATTTAGGTGTGCGAACAAATGGTGGATTACAATAACAAACATCAACAAGCACATGTATACAACAAAAACAAGAAACATTTCACACATTTCTCTTCGACAATTGTTAAAAATAAATGAATGCAACAACAACAATCACTGGAAACGGATGCTGCTTTTGCTTATTTATACTCACTCGTGTTTGTGCGCAGTTTGAACAACAAAACTGATGACATTAACACTAACAACGCTAAATAATATTGAATAAATCATATGCCTGCAAGTAATGTGGTTTTTTTATAAAAACAAAATTATATAATAAAAGTAGATATTTCATAAATCTTTCAAATGTATAATTTTTCTATAATAAATATCATATTTAAATAATTTTGGCTGGCATCCAGTTTTCGTGCTGCCATTTTACCTACATACTTGACAGGTCGAGATCGCTTTTTTGGAGATGCTCGCGTGATCAAATTTTGTGCAAAACGCTTGCACAGCAAATTTTGTTTTTGTTTGTTAAAAGAGCGCGTTTATATTATATTATCACGGCGCAGATAAAAATCTGCATGCCAAAGGACCACAATGGGTATGCCCTTGATGCCAAAGAAACAAAGAAATATCTGCTGAAGCGAAATTTCTTGATTCTAAAATCCTTCACAGGTTATTTCATTGGCTGGCCTGAAGTATATTCTGTAAATTAATAGCCAAGCATAAACATGTTGGGCCGTCAATTTGTTGAATAACATGAAAGGGCACACCACGCGCATATTTCTTCCAAACCCAAAAATTACAATACATTTTTAGCCTTTTTCCAGTGAAATCTCTAAAAATTCCCCATACGAGTTCGCTCTAATGTATGTGAGTATGTATGATATGTACTCTTCTAATCTTCTCCAACAACCAAGTTGTTCCCCTACTTAAATTTGGGCGAACACTTCAGGGATAAAATTGAATATTAAAAATTTAAAAAGGGGGAGCACAAAGACAAAGAGCGGTAATATGCATACATACATATGTACATGCTCATACTTATATATGGCATAAGGAGGCATTAAAAGGACTGCAAGGGAAATTGCAGGCTGTCTGCCGGTAAATGCAATAGCACCAACAAACATCACACAGCAACAGCAACAACCAAAGCAAGCATGTTTAAGCGGAAGCATTAATATAAACACACATGCAATCGCATCGCTACGTTTGTATGCAAAAGATTCATTTGTTATATATATACATACACACATATATATAGATGGGAGAGCATGTATGCCGTGCGGAAATGCAATTTTTGACATATGACAACGACAGCAACGAGGCCGTACCTACAAGTAAGCACGAGTACATGCCTAATGGCGGAAGGGTAAAGAAGGAGAAGCAATGATGACGTTGATGGATAAACGAATAAAACTCAAAGTGCCGCCGCGACAGCAGGAGCAGCAGCAAAAAATAATGCAGAAAACAAAAACAACAACGAGTCATCAACAGCATCGCCAACACTGCGAACGCCTGCGGGCGGGAAAATGCAACACAAAGTGCTTGCATGTGTTGGGGTGGGCGGGCAGTGGTGGCGCGAGAGTTGGGTGGTGTTGCAAGTGAAATTCTTGTTGATGCTTTTATGCCACTCTGGGTGGATGGGTGCTTGTTGACTAACGGTTGAAGTGGGCCACTTCGTTTTCATATGAGAAATATGGCAACCACTTCACTCTGAAGCATATTAATTAAAAATATTTTTTATTTAATAAAAAAATCGGTATAATAAAAACAAATGTTGGCGAAAAATGGGGTAGAGCTCAAATTGAGCTGCAGCAGCAAAAACAACAGCAAATAAAGATAAAATAATGACATGACAGCGCAAAATGGTTTGGAAATGATTAAAAATTCGGCAGTGGCGCATTTATGTGAGTAAAATATTGCAGCCGCATATGCATTTGAGGGAGTTGCAGTGCACGTGGGCAGCGCAAGTGCGGAAGGTTTGCGTGCACACGCACATATGCACAAATAACACATACTACCTACAAAAATTATATATACACAGCCTTTTGTGTGAATTCGCAAATCGTTAAGTATGACACTTTTTCAACTCCTGGAATGGAAAATGGATTAATGCAACTTTCGAAATTGATGGCATCAAAATGCAGTGGCAGCCACCGCTGCCGCTTAATTACATTATTTTTCATTGAAAATGCATTTCCAAACTTACAACACAAACACACACCGCTTTTGTGCAACTCGTCATGTGCATATCCTGTTGATGTCAGCTCATACCAATTCCAACTGTGGATGAGTGATTTTTTTAGCATGCAACACTGAGCGATTTTCGCTTCCAACAAATTTATATGTAATGTACACACATACACACACACACGTATTTCGAGATTTATCGGTAAAACAGGAAAAAGTGATACAGTAAAGCAGTCAGACACTCCGACCGTCAGTCAACCTGTCATGCAGTTGGTCACTCTCCCAGCCACTCAAGCCACTCATGCAGCCAGTCGATCATCTATTCACTCAGGCGTTCAGTCAAATGCGGCCATTTATCAATATTAATTATAATCCCAATGATGCCGCCAAATGCGACTGGAAGTCGCAAGTTGATATGCAAATGCAAATGCAATACATACAAACAAAACTAGATATCCATGTATGTGTGCAGATGAGGTTGCGAGCGAATTGGGTGGGTTTAATAGACAAACTGGCTATTAGAAGTCGACGGCGCTGCAAACGTGCAGATATTTAGCAGCATAAGGGCACGTATATGTGTGTGCATGTAGGTGTGTGTGGCGGTTAGCAGTTGATTTGCACTAGGGGGGTGCTGAGCAGACTGCTAGACAGGTTATTGTCCTGGTTAGGTTTTATTTTGATGAATGCGATTTTGATGCATGTCAAGAATTTTTATTTTTATTTATTTTTTGGTTTTCAATTAATTGCGCTTTTGCCTATTGTTTTGGGTAACCAGAAAATTTCTTATGCAAATACATATATTCCGAGGAAATGACAATAATATATTTTTATATAAAAAAAATAAAATAATAATAGTAAGTAAATAGTCAAAACTTTGCGCCATCTCTGTGCTCTTATTGTGAACACCTCTGTATGAAAAAAACTACTCTCAAGGAAAATATAAAAATTCTATAGTCCAAATAAGCATTATCACGTCAGATATTTATATCGTAACGATTGGCTAAAAGCGTCAGGAATAAGTGAACCCCAAACGAGTTTCCAGGACGAAAACTCAGGATTTTGGGAAGTTTAAATTTCAAAGATTCATATAACACGAATGAAGAAAGTAGATAGAAGAAAGATTGGCAAGGAAAGAATCCTTAATTTTAAAGCCAGATTTTGAACCGTTCAAAAACCCGCCATCAAATCAAAAAGTCGAGTTAGGTACGACCCTTATAGGGAAAAATGAAAACTCCCAGTTACGTTCGGTGTTCCACATTGACCAAATATTACAGCAGCTTTCCTATTGGTTATTATTAGAACAATTGCTACCGGTAGCCATTCCAGTAAAATGAATTAAGACAACGTCGAGGATATATTAAGGACTAGGTTAGGTCAGGTTTCTGTGGCAGTCAGTTTAGAATAACCAACACACTTAGATCATGTAGGTCCATTTTGGTTCCACTTTGTAATACAGGAACCATTTCATGGAACCATTTAGACTTTCTCTTGATACGTGGGATAAATTGTATACCAACAGATAGTCCCGTTAGAGAGTCGAAAGAGTATTTTCTTTACTACCTTGCTCTACTCCTAGCTAAGGCTGGACAATTACAGAGGAAGCGTTCTACTTCTTCTTCCTCTTCTTTGTTTCTACAACTTCTGCAATATTCATGAGAAAACACTTTTAGCCTAGAAGAGTGCCTACCTAACAGCCAATGACCGATGACACAAGCCACGGCATTCGAAAAATTTTGTTTTCAGAGGTCGAGCAAGTTTCCTGATCTTTTCTTATATATTTGCGGCCAAATTAGCCTAGTTGTAAAACAAGAATTTCCTTCTCTGCACGACCTATTGGCTTCTTGGAGAATATTATTTTTAATCCTTAATATGCAAATTGCCATAGGAAATATTGCCTAGGTTTTCCACCAAGGGAAGATTAGTACCCTTTATGGCTAGCTTATCGACCTTGCAATTTCCTTTAATATCTCTATGTGCCGGAACGCATGTAAGACTGATCTTGAAGACGGTGCTATGTTAATATCTTTTAGGGCTGCCCTGCTCTTGCTTAGTATAACTGCCTCTATTGATTATATGGAGGAATGACTAATCGAGAAGATATTTATTGTACGTGAAAAAATCGGTAGACACTCTTTTAGCTACATTTGAAGCAGCTGCTGTTGGTAATGAGATATACATACAAGTATTCCTTCCCATTTTCACGATTCTCAACTCCACTTACAATTCAAATCCTCTTAAAATTCCCTATCGTATTCCCATCCCTACTCCCATTCTTTGTCCTATTCCTATTCCTATTCCCATTTCTATTCCTATTCCTATTCTTATTCCTATTCCTATTCCTATTCCTATTCCTATTCCTATTCCTATTCCTATTCCTATTCCTATTCCTATTCCTATTCCTATTCCTATTCCTATTCCTATTCCTATTCCTACTCCTATTCCTATTCCTATTCCTATTCCTATTCCTATTCCTATTCCTACTCCTATTCCTATTCCCATTTCTATTCCTATTCCTATTCCTATTCTTATTCCTATTCCTATTCCTATTCCTATTCCTATTCCTATTCCTATTCCTATTCGTATTCCTATTCCTATTCCTATTCCTATTCCTATTCCTATTCCTATTCCTATTCCTATTCCTATTCCTATTCCTATTACTATTCCTATTCCTATTTCTATTCCTAAATATAGTCGTATTTATATTCCCTTTAGCCATTCTTATTCTCATTCCTATACTTGTTCCTATTTTTGTTATTTCTAGTCCAATTCTATCCGTTCTTATTCTAGTCCCTTCTATCCCCATTCCCATTGTTATTCTTGTTCCTAATCCTATTTTCATTTATTCATATCATTTAAATTTATATTCTCGTTCCGATCCCATTCCTATTCCTTTTACTATCCCCCTTCTCATTGACATTTTATTATATATTATCTCCCCATCTCCATCGCAATTCTTGTTTCCATTCTTAAACATTTCTCGACTTATTCTACTTCCCCTTTCTATTCACATTTTATTGAAATATTTTTATGATTTGCTAAATAAAACTCGTTTTATCTGTTCATCGTCAAAAGTCATTTACTCTCAAACTATTTTTGTTGTTATTCTATAGTGCGCACATGCCCTGCTTCCGCTTTAATACACTCTAAATAATATAAAGTTCGTCAAATGCGCTAAAAAGAATGCCATAAACTAAGAATATTACAAAACAAGTCTTTCAACCTAATGACGATTGTGGCCCAGCTCCGGTTCCTGTACGTCTAAACGCCACAATCAATTAGTTTATTTACTGAAGTTAGCCATAGTTGCTGCCTAAGTGCTGCATGTCGCAATTTTTGGCCGTATCTTATAGATACATCTAACAAATTACCCACACAAACAAGCGATCGATGCCAATTCAGTTGATGGAACGAATACAGCAGGCAGAGCCAACTGCAAAGGATGAAAATTCATATGCATGCAAATGGGTGGGGTAATTAAGATTGAAGCTGAAAAAAAACTACGATTATCACCATAACTAACATGCAGCCGATACCTGTAGCACTCTTCGTCAAATGGGCGATTCCCAACATCATCCAACAACAAGTTAATGACAACTACTATCCGTATATACCGGCTCACTTTGCGTTCGTGAAACTATCGCCATCAACTGGTTTTATTATTGGGGCATAAACTCAATACACTGCGAATGCATGGCAAATGCTTAGTTCCACCAAATAGGCGCGAAGCTACCAAAGGCTGCTGGTAGCTTTTAAGCGACCGAAAAATATGAGTTAACATAAATTGAAATTATGACAGTGAAAACTAACATTTGCACGCCAACAAGTCATTCAACAGCAGCCATGACTGATTGACGGATATCAGCGCGACGGCGCGGTAGCGCCTATGGCATTTACTTATTGTCGCTAATTACCTCGGTGTAATTAAATTGGCGTTGCTACCCCGAAAAACAGGATCACTTCTACGAGGCAGCAGCAGCAACGGTCGGCTTCTCATCTTGAGCGGTTTTTCCACATTGGATCATCGTCAACTTGTTGCGCTCAAATCGTTTCCGCGGACGGGACATTCATTGATCGTTTGATTTTGTTGTTTATGGTTTTGCCACATTGCTGTTGCTTCTGCTGCTGTTGTTGCAGCCACTAATGTTGGCGAAAAGAACAAGCAGCGAAGTTGCATTGTCACTTGACGACAAATTATTGAGATATTATTGCTATTCATCTTGAAGGCAAATATGCAATGTAAACACAGCAAAAAAATTAATAAATACTGGCAATTAGATAAAATATTATTTGAGTGTATGCGAACAAGTTTCTTTTTAATTAAAAATACAAGTTTTGACTGCTATGGGAAAAATGAGTCTAAGGCTTCTTAGTATTCGACCAAAGAAAAGTAAGGACTGCGAACTAAGTAAAATCCATCACCAGGCTTCAATTTGTGCTCTTTAGTCTTGGCGGAAGATTTTTGGATCTTTCAACGTTGGCGACGGCGAGTATCGTAGGCGATGAAAAAATGAGCTGTATGAGCTTAAGCGGTTACAGCGCCAATCCAGAAGAAGAGGAAGTTTATGCCGCCTTCAAATGACTAAAGTTTTTTTTTTTATAAGAAGCTTTTTCACCACAGAAATACGCTCAGTACGTCGAGTGCCCGTTTTTACCTAGAACATTTTTTGGTGAAGGACACATCGTCACTTTGTAGGTTTTGCAGTCAGCCGAGCGCGTTTTTATTTGTTTCAATGTTAAGGGTACGTCAAAGACTCGAACATACAAGAAAATCTTCAGCTACAAATCGTTGGCAACGTAATAAAACATTGCAGTGAAAACCCTGCTTCCATTTCTTACCCATCCTTCTCTCTCTCTCACGCATTATGCTAAGCTTAACGGTAGGTTGGGAAATAAGTACGTAGCGGTTTTACCGAAGATTTTTATTTAAACAAAAAAAAACAATAATTATATAAAAAAGTTAACCAATTATGTATTCGCCGTTGCTGTTGACAACCTCTTGCCACCTCTCGACCGATTTGTTGATGGAGTTCCACCCCAAAATCGCCTGGTCTGGAGTCAAAGATGTGGTTGAGCCAGTTTTCAAGAACCTCTTTGTTATAGAACGTAAAGCTTTTTACATGGTTTGAGAGGGAGTAGAAAAGATGGTAATCGGTCGGTGCAAGGTCCGGAGAATATGGAGATGGCTTTGACGACTTGTGCAACATGGGGCCAGGCGTTGTCGTGAAGGAGTATGGTTTGACCATGTCAATCAGGTCTTTTCAGCCGAATAGCCTCGCTCACGCGGTGTAGCTGGGCAATGTAGAGCTCCCTGTTGACCGTGGCATTTTTTTCGAGCATTTCAGAGTGCACCATGCTCTCCCAGTTACACCAAACACATATTAGGATCTTCTGTGGATAAAGACTCTCGGCTTTGACGTATCTCTTGGAGCCACCCACTCCTTTCTTTGCTTCATATTGATGTCTAGGCACCATTTCTCATCTTCCGTGACAATTCGCTACAAAAAGCCCTGTTTTGGACCGCGTGTTGCTCGATGGTGGACGAGATCCTCAGAAGCAACTTGAAGGCGACTTATTAGTTTTATTAGTTGAACTCGTGAGGCACCCAGGCTCCCATTAGTGCAGTAAATCCCATTGAATGAAGATGATTGAGAATAGCTTTATGATCGCAGTTCATTTTTACCGCCAATTCCCGATTGGTTTGGCGACCGTTCTCCCTCAATTTGTGATTTAAGACGTTCTTCACCGAATTCAGAAGCCCTTCCACTGCGGGACGTGTCATCGACGTAAAAGTGACCATTTTGGAACTTTACTATTTCCGTGCTGCAGACTCGCCTATGGCATAAAGCAAAGAAGAGCAGGTGTCGCAAATATTGATTTTTGCCTGCTGGGTATTCCACTTTCAAGCCTCAAAACTAATTAAAAATTAAATAACTCAAAAACGCAATTAACGTAGTTTTGTAGAGCAGAAAGAGGTCTATCGAATGAATACTTACCCTTTACCAAACAGCAAACGAATTGTTGTAAAATAAGAGAACGCCAAAAACTTATTCCCCAAGTCAATAGTTTAAATTTTAGGTTGATTTTTTATGTACAATATACCAACTTTATTTTCTAGAATTACAAGAAGATGTACTGCCAGAAGACTTTGCCTTACTATGAACCAGAAAATCAAATAAATTGAAGTTCACAAATATCTAAAAAAAAACTCCTAAACCGCCCAAATCGTTTCTCGTACACGCAATCGGCATTTAACGTCAGGAATCAGGAGATCCCGTGTTAGAAGGAGATACGTAGGTCATAAATATCCCATTCCGCGAGCTAACAAGCAGCTAAATTATTAATTATTATTATTATATTATATTAATATTAGCGATTCAGTGATTATTTATAAAAGAAAATCGATTTATCCATAGGTGGTTAATGCTTTAGTAGAGAATTCTTTAGTTCCTACTCTCTAAAGAAATTGATTCAAGCTTGACCTAACTGGATAGTTCATGAGTCATATAATGGCTCGAATTGTATTTAGCCCTGCGCTTAAATCAAATTGATATTTAAATACCCTGTAGAGCTCGGGTAAAAATGAAGAGCCCAAAAGCTTCATCGACGTCTTACTACCAGAGTGTGAAATGTGTTTAATTAGTTGAAATGACGCTAAGATAACCAATCGACTATTACGTTGGTGACTGAAACCACAGCTTTGAAAATAATATAGCGACTTGCGTCTAATCCAAAACTAAAAACAATTCAGAGAGAAAACTCTGCGCCTAACTTTTCATCTAACTTTGAGTAATCAATAACTAAACTTTACCTAACAGAAATCCAAAAATTGTTCGGTGTTTCTCATTAGCGCCGCATTTATGCTTTTCGCATTACTTATGCTTTTGTCTCTACAAAAAACAAATAACAAAATCAATAAAAAAGGACCATTCAAAGTAATCTGAAGCATTCAGGTGGAAATAAAGTGATTATGAAAAATAAAAAGAACGCAATCAAGACAATAAAAACAAAATAAACAGACGAACAAGTTCAGTAATCAATTGCAAGAACAAAGCTTCCCTAAATCGTGCTTGCTGCTTTTGATGTTGCAACAAGTCATTGCAACCAGTTTTCTATTCTTGTTGCTCCCAACATAAACATTCTGCTTAAGCGAAAACTTTGTTTACATACCGCATTTTTGTGGAGGCAAACGCCAACACACCACCAACACTGGGCTCTGCAAAGCGGCAGCGGCAACAACACATCAGAGGAGTAATTTAAAAAGACGCCAAGGGAAAAGAAGCAACTGAAAGGAGTAAATGCAAAAGGAAAGCCAAAGTGTGAGTGGAATACAAAAGCCAAAAACAAGAGTGACTGACTGTAGCGCGGGTGGGAGCATGCAATGCACACTGAGACACTCAACAAAAAAGGTATAGCAAAGCACTTCACATATTCAGGCCTGAAGATTTACCTACACAAATGCATAGGTATGTACATATGTATGCTCGTGTGCGGGTCTGCTCGGGCACTGGCGCTGCGCAAAGTCAAAATCGCACTTACGTGATATGTTTACACAGTGTTGCATTTTTATGCATGTTCATTACATGCGTCCGTGTGAGCCTTGTGTAAATGTGCGTTAGTAGGTATGCATTTGCCTCCGACGATATGCGTAACTGTGTCTTAAAAAACTAAACGCCCTTGACCGTCGTTGTCGTGGAAACATCCTAGTGTACACACACACACATACATACACGTATACATTCATATACTTGTATATGTATTGTAGGTGTTTGTGGCTTTTGTCGTGGCGTAGTTTTCGTTTTAGCAGCTGCAAAAATAAACTCACCGCAAGACGCATCAAACAAAGATACTCAACGAATGTGTGAGTAAAAAGCAAAAAACAAAGTTTTAACAAGGCAAAGTGCAACACTAAAGTCGACGCAGAATGAAGTGCAGTGAAGTGCAACTAAACGAGGCACACTTTGGTCGCATGCATGCGTGCGGTGAATAGATATACAATCACACACACATAAATATCAGCTGGAGGTGCATGTGGATACACTTCTGAAAAATAACTAGCGTCTTATAGTGGCATGGAAAGTGCGGTAGGGAATAGCTAAGTTGATCTATTTGGCATGAGTGCATGCAGTATGAGCCGTAGAGATTTAGAGGAAATATTAATTTTTGCAAAATGAGAATTTCATGCTCCTGTCTTAAGGACTAAGGAATATAATATAATTCTCGAAATGCTCCATTCTCTCTGTCTCTGTCTCTGTATCTGTCTATATCTTAATCTTAATCTCTATCTCTATATATATCTCTATCGCTATCCCTATATCCGTCTCTATTTCCTTTTCTATCTCTACTGCTATATCTCTTTTTTAATATGTGGAAAGCATCGACAGCCTAAAGTTATTATAACCGTCAGTGTCGGACTTTAACCCGAACTAGAACACCCTCTTTTCCGAACGGTTGCTCCGCCCTTGCCGTTAAGTGATCCGTCGGGAGGCTGTTATGGAGTATGTTAACTCAAATAAATCAGTCTCTGTCAGTACAAGAATCTGTCCGGTTTTCGTCTACCTATCAGTCTGGAGATCAAGCTGTAGTTGGCGCAGGTTCACATTTCAGACCGATTCTGCATCACTCAGCGTTTTCATTATGCGCGCTACTACACCACTTATTGCTCGCCATTTTCCAAGTTTATTGCACATTTGCATCCTAAGGTTTGCCTCTGTGGAATGCTCACCAAAAGCCCTGCAAAGATCTTCTCTTTCGGTGTCGAAACGCGGGCACCAGAATAGCATAGCGTTACACTCTCTGGTTCGACAGGGCAGGCCGGGCAAAAGGGGTCGTTTTGAAATATAAAGTGGTGTAGATACTCTTTAAAACATCCGTGACCTCTCAGCAGTTGCGTCACGTAGAAGTCACCTTCCCCGTACTTCCTTCGACACCCTTTCGCTATTTCTGGCTTGCCATTTGTAGAAAAGGCCCAGCGCTGCTGCCACACTCTGATGGTTCGCTTCCTCTCTCTTCTTTAATAACACTGGGCGGTATTTCTCGCGCTTGATTATACAGCCTCCGCAGCTCTTTGACCGAGAGATCTATAGGGATTTTCTTTGATATGACTGCTATGGAATCGTCTGAAGCAGTGGGATAAGCGGTCGTCATTCTAAGCGTGCTTAGTGTGTGTGTGTTTCTTATTTCTTTCATCCACGATTTGTTTGCATTTGCCTAGATCGACGTACCTATATGCGTATATAATAACGGATGTGGTGAGAATTGAAAGCAGCTGTCGTTTTTCTTCCTGAGGTCCTCCTATATAAGTCTTCAAAGCACATTGTATACTAGCTGCGCTTTTTTGCTGACTGCCTACCTCCCTCTCTGTCTTCAACCCTTTCGCTATCTCTCCCTCTATCTCTAATTCCATCTCCATCTTTATTCCTATCTCTGAATCAACCTCTTTCCTTGTCCTTTTCTCCGCTTTATATATTTCTCCCTCTTATCTCTTCCCTTTCTCTCTCCTTATCTACCTCTTCATGCATCTGTTCTATCTAATAATTTCTCTGCGATTATAACAGTATAAAAAATACTCCGTGGGCCCATTTATTATTATGTTTTCCAGAATTCTGCTGGAGCGAAAATCTTAGTCGGTTCGAATACAATAGGCTCGGCGATCGTTCGTAAGCCTCTATCAAAATCTATAGCTCTCATAGCACTAAAACCAAGTGAATCTTAAATTTCCTAATGAAGTCATAATAAAGTAAGAAAAAAATTCAATTCATTTCGTTTTATTATTTTCAGCATTCCATCTACTTACTAACTCCAGTCAAGCATTTATTTCTACGTTGGCAAATCACTTGCGCTTTTTCATCAGCTGTGTGTTTCCGCGCACATACCTCCATACATAAATACTTTTAAAGACCCACGTAAAATAGTGCAAAAAAAATGGCTACCCATAAAAAACTGCCTACTTAAGCCTGGAGCGCGGCCAAGCACTACAAAGGCAAATTCAACTGTGCAGCAAAGAAAATCATGACTAGAATGTGTTAGTGAAACGCGAAAACGTAACAGAGAAATTAAAGGAACACACAAATTCAAACTACAAGTAAAAACTCGTTAAACGACCAACAAAAAACAAGGAACGATTGTTGTGCAGAGACGATCCGACGAAAGGTAGGAGCAGGCGAGCAAAAAACATTTCAACGCAGCTGACTGTGAATTTCACGCCCTCACGCAGGCGATCCACCAACTTTACAAATGATGGACGTTGTGCAGTCGCGCAACGCAAAAACCCAAAACTTAGCCACAACATACAAAAAGGCAAAGTTAGGTCGTAGTAGACGCAGCTGAGCGGACGCACGCATTCACCCAACCGACTGTGAGTAGTTCATACAACAAAGGAACTGAAAGTGGAGAGGAGCGGCGTTAGTGAAGAGAAAGCAGCAGCATTGAGTTGAGATGCGACAGCGGGACCGACACGCTTTGTCAATGCCAAAGTGACAGCGCGTCGGGCTTCCCGTTTACGCCCACGCGCGCGTTCAAGCTCAAGCTCATTAAAACAGAAAAAGAGCAGATGAACAAAAGAACTGACAAACGAACGAATGGTGGATTTAGAGAACTAAAATGTAATGTGCTGATAAAAAAATAACAAGGGAGAAACAAAAGTAAATAAAGAAAGGAAAAAATTCTGGAGCCACATTGTAGTGGAATAATCAACAAAGCAAAAAATTATGCAGGCACGAAACGAACTCTGGAGGCGAGCAACCGCAGAAAACGAGTTGCCACATTATTGATGTGCATATTAAACGCCCGTTTTGAATGGTTTGAGTGTTGATTTGATATTTTTTTAAGAATTCAGAATTTAGTGAAAATTTTATGAAGAGAACTTGAATGCAAATTCTATTATATTATAATTTCCACAATGGGCTATTCCCTTTCCAGATAAGCGCTCAAACATCGGCAATATGACAAAGTGTTTAATAGTCCGTAATACATATTTATTGTGAAAATATCTGTGCTCAGACTCTTTGGCACACAATTGCAGCTTAAACTGGGATTTCTTTAGATTTCGCTTACTTCAAGACTCCATTGGAGGGCAAGCTGGAGGTAAAATTGGCATATCCTGATAAAATAGCCATGTGATGCTAATATTATGGAACTTCTTTCAAGGGATTCGGATGATTAGTGTTGAGGCTGCAATTTCTTTTCATTTCATTTATCAAGTCTATGATTACAAAACACCACAGACTAGAGACACCGAAAAGCGTGCAACGGTGAAGGCTTTGATAAAATTAGATATCTATGAAGAATGCCAAATGAAAGAATTCCAAAAAACAGTGTTTACTTTGCGTCCAATAGGAAAAAAAAAGAGGTCGTCCAAGAAAAGATGACATTCACGTGAAAGCAGACTTGAACATAATGAACGTTCGTAATTGAAAAAATGTAGCAAAAGATGGAGAGAACTGGAGGAAGATTGTTGATGAAGCTATGGTCCACCAAAGACTACGAACAAAAGAAGAAGAAGAAGATAGAGAGATCTTTGAAGGGCGGAATCAAAAGCGAATACTTTTATTAGTTTAAGAAGGGGTCTAGTAATGGATAAGCCATTTAAATAATTAAAAGTTTAACACGTAACGAAAAGTGAAAATCCAAAATCCTTTTTGGAGCATTCACGCTTATCTATTCCAGTAGATCTGGACGAGTAATGAGACCTCAAACAATGTCATGGATAAGCATCAGTGGGCACGTTATCTTCTTCTCCTTAATTGGCGCGATAACCGCTTACGCGATTTTGGCCGAACTTAACAAAGCGCGCCAGTCGTTTCTTTCTCGTGCTAATCGGCGCCAGTTGGACACACCAAGTGAAGCCAAGTCCTTCTCCACCGGATCTTTCCAACGCAGAGGAGGCCTTCCTCTTCCTCTGCTACCACCAGCTGGTACCGCATCGAATACTTTCAAAGCCGGAGCGTTTGTATCCATTCGGACGACATGACCCAGCCAGCGAAGCCGCTGGATCTTTATTCGCTGCGCTATGTCTATGTCGCCGTAAAGCTCATACAGCTCATCGTTCCATCGCCTGCGATATTCGCCGTTGCCAACGTGCAAAGGTCCAAAAATCTTACGCAGAATCTGGGCACGTTATAGGCCTTGATAAAAGTGATTATATGCCTTCAGAAAAATGATTCCAAATTTATTAGCAAACACCGGACCCTATAAGATAGCTCCATAAAATGAAGAGATTGCAGAGCAAACCTGTCAAAACTACATTGAACTCTTTCAATACTTTGGGAATAAAATGAATAAAAGGGATTCTAAATTACTGAGTCATACACTGTCTTTGGCCTGACTTAAGAATTGTAAAACGTCTTCCAGTATAAGGATCCTTAAAGTTCCGTAACAAAAGCGTGGGTACCGTGGCTAACGAGGCCTCTGACTCTTTAGCTAGGATGGGCTCTGAGGCAAACTTCTTTGCCCCGAAGCCCTTTCTGTAACTCCCTTTTGCAGACATCAAAGTCATGATTAGCAAACAGGATACTTCAACTCACAAGCGAGCTTGGAAAGCTGAGAGAGGCTGCAGATGGACTAAACTGATGTTGCCTGTCATGTCCGGCCGACAGTCGCAGATCCTCCTGCCATTAAGCAGAACGGACTGTAGGCAGCTGGTTGGACTGCTAACGGGACACATCCTATTCGTGAAGCACATGGAAAAGGTAGGCATCTCAGACAGGGCACTCTGCCAAGCGTGCCAAGCATGTGGAGAGGAGGATGAGACGGCGGGCCACTTTCTGTGCGTCTGTCTGCCCGGCCTTCGCTCGAATTAGGCTTGAGGTCTTTGTCAATGATGTGTTAATGAGCAAGCACCTTCGCTTCGAGAGCAGTACATTGGACTGAATGTTATCTGAGTGCTGTACTTGTCAGTTTCTCCCGACAAAAAAAAAAAAATACACAAAAAGTAAAGAAGGGCCCTGATTCAGAAACAACGCTTATATAGATCCGAAAATTTCTTAAGAGCAGAAAGAGCGGTCACACCTGGTTAGAATGAGATAAATGGCTGCCCAAACGAGGACCCATTTGACAAAGAATCCAACTCGCCCATTGTGATATCATACAGCGGAAAAACAGAGGGGAAAAACTAAATAAAAATTGAAAAGGGGGAAGAATGAAGAACTAAGAACAACTAACGGGCATTGCCCGGGAAGGACACCCATCTAATTTGACAGCTGCGGCTTTGTTGGTCTCAGAAGTTCGCTCCAACCAAGAAGTTCCGGCCACACCAAAGCCATCCTTAAGTTAAGCATTGCCTGCAAATTGACAAGCTGTTAGTGCAACTGATCCTTTTCGTCATGCTAATCCGCCGGAGATGCAAGCGGACTAGCTAAATACATAATCTTAATGCTTCCGGTAGTGCCAGCCGTATTTTGGATGCTGACTGCAAAGTATAGGAAGATAGTGAGTATAGGAGGAAGAGCTACCTGATAATTTTTAGAAACCAAGGTAAGCTGTGGAAAATCTCAAATAATGAAACCACTGGCGCTTCTGTTCTGCTACCCATATCAGTCACTGCAATGTGAATAAGAGTTATGTAGCCACGTAATTGGAGCGACAATCTTGCAGCGCAGAGTATTTGCGCATTGAGTCTCAAGCCTAGCAGCATTATTGCGCAAACATTTGCTTATCTGACGCTTGTTGCTAATGGCAATTTTAGATGCCAATTAAGTCCCTTGCAACCTTCCAATTTTCCACTTTTGCTTCTAACCATTGCGTACGTGCTGGCAACGTCTGTATTTGCACAAACAAGCATTGCAGTAAGTGAGTGAGCAAGTGAGGAGAATGCACACATACATACATACGTATAAAGAGGAACAACCACAGGACCTTTGGCAACAACGAGAGCAAAGCGACAACTTGAACAACCACAATAACAACAACATTTTGCTAACAATTTTTTGTGCCAGCTTGCCACATTTATTTTCAGCAACGCTCTTACTGCTCATACTCGTATTTACGGTTTTTATATCTGCACGCCTTTTTTGCCTCTTGGTATGGGCACGCCAGTTCACCACTTTTTATTAAGCACATTGAAGTTTATTTTCACTCCTAAAATATCTGTTTACAAACACATGCATACATACCATACATACATACATGCATGCATGCATACATATATACTGCACATGTGTAAGTACATACTGTATATCTGACTTCAATTGCCATCTGCCTGCACTTTATTGTTGGTTGCCGCCGACGACTTGGCTAGCTGACGGCAGTGTGCCGTTTTTGTGTTGTGCCTTCACAGTTCGGTGTTTTATTGTTTTTTTTATTGTAGTAGTTGTAGTAGTTGAAACGATGACGGTGATATCCTTGAACGAGATCATCAATCTTTTTTTGCTGCGCAAGCAACTCGACTTGCTTTAGCGCTTTTTACGTTGTTTTCCTTATCTTCCCTTCTCCGCGCTTTTCCCTTTTGCTTGCTTTACAATAAAATTTTTTCTTGCACTGTGTCGGTCCAGTTCGCTTAGCTTGCTCCACCCTCTCTCTACGCCTTCCAGCTACGTACTTTGGCCTTTTGCGCATTATGCCCTTTTTTCAAAGCATCATTTTTTCAGCTGTTACACCTTTTTAGTTGGCCTGTAAAGTGCCTTTCTTTTTAGGTTTTTTTTTTTTTTTTTTTTTTTTTTGTCTTTTTTACACTTTCAGCGTTTCTTTATGCACAAAAGTTACCCTTTTTTTGTTTTTTTTTTTGCACGTTTTCACGATTTCTCGATTTCTCTTTGTTTTCACACCAGTTTCACGTTGGTCGTTTAGTTGGTTGCTTGTTCGGCTTTTGGTTCCTTAGCGAAATTTCTCCTTTTTCTGCCCTTACCTTCCGGCCGCACTTAACTTCTTTGTTGGTGGCTTTGTAGTATTTGTTCAGTTGCTGCTTTTCCTAGTATTGTTTGCATAGTAATTGTTGGTTTTATGCTTTTTGGTTTTATTGCTGTTGTTGTTACTGTTACTGTTGGTGCATGCAATGACCTCGAACTTGCCCCCAAAAGTGGCGGGTGTGGGTTTGTGTACATTTGCCTGCATTGCCATTTGTCTTGGCTTCGTTTTTCGTCATCTTATTTGCTCGTTTTTATTACCACCTCCTCGGTTGGCTCTTTGTGTTAGTGTGACAGTGCAAAGTTTCTTTGTTGTTTGCCCACGCTGATTTAAATATTTAGGTTCAACGAGTTCACGTTGTGAAAAGTCCATTAAATGGGTATACATACGCGTACCATAGAGTTGAAATGAAAACACTGACATATTGAGGTCAGAAGTTAGGAGCAGAGGATGTTTGTTTTTTCCTTTCTTAAATGCTATTTTCTGCCCCTAAAAACTATTGAGTTGCAAAAGTTTTATCATAAAATTTCATCAAAGCATTTCACTTAATTCACTACCATAAGCAAGTGGACAAGAAAAACTTACAGTCATTTATTTCGACTGATTTTTTTCTTCGATGGACTCATTTGCGGAAGCGCTTTCCTAAGGCCCATTGTATCAAAGCTGGCGCAAACAAAACGCCTATCAAAAACTAAGATGTTGGTTTTCAATCCTATAAAAGTAGCTTAGATTCCTATGAATTATTATCAATTATCGTTTGGTTAAGAAAGGTGAAGGTACCTCAAAATACTCCAGCTTTACAGAGTGAAGGTACAAATCAACAGTAAGCTGTCACAAGCTCGATCTGTCACCTGGCAAAAAAACTAAAACAGAAACTCACCGAGTGCAAAGAGGTGGGTTAACCAATGGAACCAAAAATATCCACTATCAGCCGCTTTTCCAATAGTTGGCAAATCATAATTACCAATAAAAATAAAAATGCTTTCCGAAAAGTTCAGCTGTCATGCCAGTGGACAAAACGAGTGGGCCACAAACCTACTCGCGCATCGGCACCAACGTCACTGTTGACAGTTATGACAGTTCTTTGCGATTGCGCCACCCCCGAAACTTCGTACTACCTTTACTGCGTACCTCTTTAAGAAATTTAATTATACTTGCAATTCTATGGAAATAATCTTTAAAGTCGTACGAAGGTCTTCATGTGGACTTATAATCGGAAACTAATCGTAATATTCAGAGAAGAGTCATGTATTTTCTTCAATATGTGTTTGTAGTTTCAAGCTAAAGTGATAAACCCCATTAGCGATTTGACTTTTTTGACTTGTTAAGTCAGAAACCGTACAGAAATAGTTCTGAAATCTACTGAAAATTAAAAAAAAAACTCAATCTTAACGGACTATTTTTCAGAACTGTGCTCTTGAAGTTTTATTTTTTTCAAAAATTATTATTAAACTTAAGGTAATACTACAAACTTTATGAATTATAATAATAAAATTGTTACTCCAGTGAAGTCTATAACCATATCGAATATTTCAGTGGCTTTAAAAATATTTTATATTTTATTTTTCTTTTTCGTTGTTTGCTTTTTACTCGAATCTAAGTATAAAATAAATTCCTTTGAAAACATTAAACAAATTTTTGTTTTCAAAGTTTGCTTTTCATTCGAATCTTAGTATAAAAAGCGTGCATTTGAAAATATTTTACGATTTTTGAAGTGAAAACTTCTTTAGATTCGTTGGGAGTGATTTGAGACTCGATGAAACGAAAAAGCGACACCAAAAAGAAGAAGAAAAAAGATATACGTATATATATGTATGTATAAAAAATGCTTCATTACCAGGCACACAGAGGGATGGCATAGGCAAATTTAAATTTGTGAATTTATATATGTATGCGGATATATGTATATATGTTGTGTGTATGTACATATGTGCCTCGCCACAGCAAAACATACGGTAAAATTTCTCAAGAAATCCAGCGAGCATTCATAGGCAAAGCGCACATTCATAGGCACAGCATTGCATGTACAGTAGGGCGGGTCGATTTAAAAATCGCTCATTGCTCTATGAAAATCGTATACTAGGGATCAAAATAAGAAACTTTGCCGAAGCAACCATACCTCTAAAACGAATTCTGATGTCCCCCAATTTCAAAATATCATCATTTTTGGCCTTTATATGAAGAAATCAGCTAAATGGCTATGTTTTTTCTTTATTTTTATTTATTTATAATATTATCTATTTTTTCTCTTAAGAAATTTATTTAGTCAGAACATATGTAAATGAATGAATGTGAGTTATAGAAAAGAAACTAAAAAGTTCGACCCATATTGGGGGACATCAGAAATCGTTTTAGGGGTATGGTTCCTTCGGCAAAATTTCTTATTCTGATCCCTAGAATATGATTTTCACAGAGCAATGGGCGATTTTTTTGCCTTCCCACAAATCGACCCGACCTAATGTACAGTAACCTTGAACAGGCAGCTGCGGTTGTCGAGCATTTAGAAACATATATTTACATACATATATGGGTGCAAACATATTTACGGAGCCGCGGGCACTCGACTTGACAAAAATTGAATATTGGCAAATAATTCTACGCGAAATATTCCAATATTGACTATTTTCGAATTGTCGAGAAAATTAGCATATGGGCGGCTCGTTTTATGAATGAAAGTACTTGCTCTTAGAACTATGAGCTCGAATTTATAAATCAATTTTTTGATGATGAGTTTTTGTTGCACAGTACAATAGTTGAAACTGTTCGGCGCCGCCGCGACTGTTCAGCGCTATGGCAACTAGGATGATGGCCGCTACGCCTGCGCCTATTAATGCATTTTGTTCTTGTAGTCGCTAGGCATAGAATTTTAGCTTTGGACGACATACGCATTTACAGGAATAAAGTGAGTGGCCTGTGTGTGCGGTTGTATGTAGATGCATATGTGTATATTAATAAGATTTGTTTTGCTGGAAGTTCAGAACACAAATATGTATGTACGTACATAGGCTAGGCCATAGTATAGCATACATACATATGTATAAAAAATTCAAACCAAGCGTCCTACGAATGTTTGCGTGTATGTTAGTACGTCTGTGTATTATACGCGTTACGACGCTCATAATAGCAACCGCGTGTGCTGTATTGCGTCCGTATTTTTATATTCGTAAATATTTTCATTTTTAAATATTTACCGCAATTATGCCGAAAAATAATGCAGAAAAGTGTCGTGAATTTCGACAGAAAAAATAAAAATACCAGTCTAACGGTTAGACGCGATAGAAGTGAAACCTTCCGTAAAACAAACTGAGAGAGAATGAGACGAGAGCAGCATTAGGAGCGGGATAATTATAGGTTCATTATATTGTAATATTGCTATAAAGTTCATATTTTATTTTCTTCATTTTATTATTATTCATCCTCAATGTTTTCAATTTCAAAAATGATACGAGTGGCTTATGATAGCTAAAATATGATACAAATGCTTTGGTTTCGATGATATCAACATATCTTTGAAATACCGCGTCAATTGTTGTTTTTGATCTCATTCTCTCTCAGTTTGTTTTACGGAAGGTTTCACTTCTATCGCGTCTAACCGTTAGACTGGTTTTTTCTTTATGTTTGCCTTTTATTCTAATCTAAGTATAAAATAAGGGCCTTTGAAAATATTTCATAATTTGTTTCCTTTTTAATGTTTGCTTCTTATTATTTTTTTATTTTTTTTTTATTTTTATTTTCTTAAAATAAGCGCCTTTGAAAAAATTAATTTTTTTTTTTAAAGTTTGCTCTTTATTCGAATCTAAGTTTAAAGCAAGCGCCTTTGAAAATATTTTATACTTTTTTTCTTCTTCTTCCATGTAATAAAAGCCTTGGAAAATTTTTGAATTTTTTTTTTCAAAGTTTGCTTTTTATTCAATCTATGGTAAGTATAAAATAAGGGCTTGGCAATAAAACAAATTTGCACAGTCTATTTCTACGACCATAAAAATCAGCTTAAAACTGCCAAGCAATAAATTTGGTGAACGCTTCCAAGCCATACAAAAACAAACAGCAGAGTATTTAAAAATTTGTGAAAGGTCAGAAACACAAAAATCAGCATTAATTATTAAATTTGTCTAGCCAAAAGAAGAACCGGTTCCACATCTGTGTATCGTTAGAATGTTTAGCGCCATAAATCGTGCGATATACATTTACTTGATGGCTATTTCTAGTTTTTTTTTTATTTTTCTTGTTTTACTTTTTTTATTTTTCGCTCTTTTTTATTATTTCGCTCACATTTATTTGCCGCCCATGCTGTGATTTACCTTCTTTTTTTCTTGCATATTTTTTTTGCATTTTTTATATTTATTTTTCGTTCTTTTTGCTCTTTTTCCGTCCACAAACGAAAAAGAACAGCCTAAAATATTGGACCGAATAAACTTGTTTCTAAAAAAAGGAAGCTGCTGTGCAAATAAAATTTATATATAAGAGCTTATTGTAAGCTTCAGTATACGAAGGTATGAAAAATCAATAAAAACTACGAAGCCGGCTGAGCGCGCAATGCAATTCGGGTATGCGTTTGCCAGTGACTGAGTTCCCCGTACGATTACAGCAATGCACTTTTCAGCGCACACTTACACAGCCATACAAATGCATATATGTATGTATGTATGTATCTGACGTGCTAAGTTGCATTTTCGGGCATTCACGCACACGGCTGCATAAACTAATACTTGCAAGGCGGGATTATATTTGCATAGAATATTGTATATATGTATGTATTTGCGATGAATAAATTTGTATAAGCTCAGTGCCTTTGTGAGCAGCCCATTATCCTACACTAACCACCAGCAAATACTGTTGCTGTTGTTGTGCAAAGTCACAAAAAACAACATAAAAACTTCTCAACCAAGTTAGCTCACAGATCGCCGATTTTTACTACGCGCTTCAGCGTAGTATGATTTCCATTTGTACCTTTTAAGCCTGTCTGGTATGGGTAAAAACCACTCACACACTCGCACACTCACAGAATTTTATAAATTTTTTTTTATCCTAACAAAACACCCACAATCCAAGCGGCCAATAAAACAAATGCGAAGTGTACTATGTAGAAAACTCAGAGGCTAGCGACCAGCCGTGGCTGCATTGTATTATTGCAACAACAACAACAACAGCGAGACGGCACGCGACCTCACAGTGCCTGCACTCAGTCAGCATTCAACATCAGCAACAACAACAACAATCCCCCACAATGGCTGGCACTCGTGTCTCTCGCTCTCCGCATATTTTGTGCTCGAAATCTAAATTTCAAGTTCGTGAATTTTTTTCTTTTAATTTCTTTAACTTTTTATCATCATTTTTTCCTGAGCATCCAACATCCAACTTTTTTGTCTTTCTGAATTTTTTTTTATCAGAATTTTTTAATTCTTCTTTTTTCATTTTTTTTCACAAGCTCTGCGAGTTGGTTCCTGGCATAATTTTGTGGGAGTTGTTTTGTTGTTGATTTTAGTGAATTGGCGCTGCTTTTGCCTTGATTTACTTTTTGTTCGCCTGTACTACGCTTTGCAGTTGGTTAGTATTTGCTTCGTTTAATTTCTTTTTCGCTTACCTGACACGTTTCAGATTTTATATTTTTATTAGTTGCCTGGCATTTGGCAAGACCTTGCCGTGCCTTATATTTTGCCATACTTTGTTTTAGTTCTCAATTCTTTTTTATTACTACTTTCGTGAAAAGAAATAAAAATGCAACAAAATTGTTAATAAAATGAAGCGAAGGTGTAGAATAATATGAGGTAAAATAAGAAGGCAGAAGTCAGTCCAGATGAAAAGGTAATCGAAATGGCTAAAAGAAACTGCAAAAATCGTTTGAGGTCAGCTGGCAAATAAAAAGTGCAAAATACGGAGGAGCAGTGAATTTTTTAAGAGTATCGTGAAAAGACGAAAATAAAAATGAAATTATTACAACAAATATGTATTCTTTCAGTAGACAAATTAAAAAAAACGAAACAAAAAAGCTCAAAGTTAAAATAAAAACAAATAAAATTAAATTAAATAAAACAAGAAAGGAGGGCTGAATTCGGTCCTGACCGAACTTTATATACCCGCACACATTCTAATAAAATTTTGTTAGGGCTGTCTGTTAATTTTCGAGTCAAACAAACTCATAGACAATTAGAGTTAAGGCTTTAACATCAGAGTGACGGACGGAAATTCAGTCTTAACATATAAAAATTGGGCGAAGTTTTACCTACGCATCACCCTACCTCCGAAATTTTACTTGACTCGGATTCTTTTCTTGGGTTCATAATTTAAGTTATTAAATTAAGATTACTTTTAAATGTAAGGCAGGTGTGATTGTTTACTGATTTCGCCCATTTTCAACACTGAACTTACTTGGAAAAAAGTTTATTTATAGAAATATTTCCCATAGTTCCTGGGTGGAACACAGGACCTCAATAAGGGAGTACTTTGAAATATATTAACTTTTGCTCGATTTATCATGCCCACGGATACGGCGAGAATGAATTCGCAGAAAAAAGTTCCGCTATTTTTGCTCTTGTTCGTATGCATTGTCTACTCATAAATTATACTCAGTTTCGCGGCAAATTTCGCTCGCTAACAATGGAGTGGGGAGCTAAGGAAAATCGCATTGCAGTAATTGCACTACAAAACAATGGCTAAAGCGCAAGTGAGATTTACGAATTGCTGAAAAAACTTTATATTTCGAAAATGTTTGTCTACCGCACGACCAATCGTTTTTCCCAAACGTCTGAAGTGACAGACCGAAAACGAAGTGTCGTCCTCGCGTGGTTCGAACCAGTGCAGCCATAAAAGCCGTTCGAGAAAGAATTCGCAGAAATCTCTTAGAAAGTAGAAAATCATGTCCAGGGAAATGAATGTATCGACCAGATGCATGCTGAGACTAATTAGATGTGCTCTGCACTTAAAAGACCTCCGCCGCTCAACTGGTCATCTTTTGACAACGCGCATAAAGAAAGTTAGACTCTGCAGATGCAAGCAACTTCTTTTTGAACAATTTGGTATCTGAAGTACCTATATGTTTATACCAGTCTAACGGTTAGACGTGATAGAAGTGAAACCTTCCGTAAAACAAACTGAGAGAGAATGAGACGAAAACAGCATTAGGAGCGGGATAATTATAGGTTCATTATAATATTGCTATAAAGTTCATATTTTATTTTCTTCATTTTATTATTATTCATCCTCAATATTTACAATTTCAACAAATGAAACGATCCCAAACGATTCTCCCAACGATTCTAAAGAAATTTTCACTTCAATAAAAACAGAATAAAGTTCGCCGGAAGCATTGGAAGCATTAACCTGTGCTGCAGAATCTGTTATTCTGTACTCACAGTGTCCGATTTACAGAATTTATTGAACGAGGGCAAGCCAAAATTGACGAGGACAATTCAAAGTCAATGCGGGCCCTTTCTGAGGGTCTTATCCTTCGAGTTTTCCTTGAAGATCTCCCGTATAAATCCTACGTTATGCACAGAAGACAGTTTATGCTGGAGCAAATACGAAAACAGCGAGTTATCCGATCAAAATGCCTTCGAAAACAAATTAAATACCCTGAAGCACCTAAGATTTTATTGTTTTTTTCTGATCAAGACCAAAATAACAACCGAAGAAATGACAGATGGCTATGTTCCAATCCTGCAGAGCCTATTGGCATGCACACGAGGCTTCCATCCATTTTATGGTTTTAGGTGGTGTGAGCAACAAGGACTCACTTCTCTGCTCAAGGATTTCGAGTGAATTATAATGCGTATGTATTTATATCGAGATTCTAGTGAAACCCAGGATTGCTGTAGTACGCGGTGACAGCCCATACATCCTTCAGCGAGACTCTGTTCGTTCACACAAAGCGCTGGCAACACAAGATTGATTGGCTAAAAATTTCCGTAACCACATAACATCGAATTTATGGACGACTATGTATGAAACGTAGGTTAGGTATGTTTGGCTGGCCTGAATATATATCACATAGACCACAAGTTATTGGATTCGTTTTAAACATAATTCAGGATACATGTTTTAGCGAGTTTTGATAAACAATTTAAACTTTGGTCTGCAATATCCTTTAGAGATGAAAACTGTACTGATCTCAGGCAGTTGTAACGAGTTTCGCTTAGAGCAGGGCAGTGGCAAAGGAGCTGTTCTAACATAGCCGTTTCTCCTTCTCATGAGTAATCCCGTTTTAGCTCCATGCTATGGAGTGAGACAATTTCCCGTCAGTACATTTACATTTCGTTACATTTTCTACATTTCTTCCTTGGGAGTGCCCAAAAAAAGTTCGTTGTTTTCGTGTTGCAAGTTCGTAGCATTAATTTGGCAATCCTATAGGAGGTCAAGGCGATCCACTGTCATGCAACCTCTTCAACTTCGTGATGGAAGGGGTGCTCCGAAAAGCAGGTGTGCATCGTAATGGCACTATTTTCTACAAATGTGTCCAGCTCCTTGCGTACGCCGATGACATTGACATTATCGGACGCTGTAAGCGAGATGTCACGGCTGCGTTTTCTGCTATCGAGAAGGAATCATCACGAGTGGGTTTGGCGGTGAACGAGGGTAAAACAAAGTATATGCTGTCTACAACGCGGAACACACGGCGTGTAGGAACGCACGTCATTGCGGACTACTATACTTTCGAAGTTGTGCCAGAATTCATTTATCTTGGCGCCGCCGTTAACAGCAACAACGATATCAGCCTGGAGATCAAACGGAGAATCACTCTTGCTAATAGGTGTTACTATGGGCTAAGTAAGCAATTGAGTAGTCGAGCCCTCTCTCGCATGACCAAACTGACACTTTACAAGACGCTCATCATACCCGTGTTGCTTTATGGCGCAGAGGCATGGGTAGTGTCACAAAGCGATGCAGCCGCTCTTGGGGTGTTCGAGAGAAAAATTCTTCGTAAGGTCTTCGGTCCTGTGCGCGTTGGCGAAGACTACCGTTCAAGAATGAACCACGAGCTGTATGAGCTCTACGCCGACATTGACGTAGTTCAACGCATCGCCATCCAACGCCTGCGTTGGCTAGGGCATGTCGTGCGTATGGATGAAGAAGCTCCAGCAAAGAAGGTGTTCGAGGGCGAAGTCCAAGGAAGCCGACGCAGAGGAAGACCATTGCTCCGGTGGAAAGACCAGGTGGGGGAAACCCTATGCTCGCTTGGTGTACAGAATTGGAGAAGGCGCGCGCGGAGCACAGGCGCCTGGAGAGAGCTAGTGAGGTCGGCCGTAACTCGGTAACGGGTTGTTATGGCCACCTAAGTAAGTAAGTAGGAGGTCGAGGCTTCTCATATAGACTACGCATCCAGAGCCAGTTCCTCGTCTAGCGCCGTCTTCATAGCTTTGATTCGGGCATGCAATCGTTTCCAGACCCGGATCGAGAAGGTTATTGCAGCTAATGAAAATTTTATTGAATGATTTTATAGATATCTAAAAATTAAATTCTTGTGTAAAAAATTCGTGAAGTTTCATAAAATTTTGTTCCAAATAAAAGCTCATTAATTTTGCTCTCTACAAATACTGTACGCCTCCTGTATATATACATATATATACATATTTATTATATATATGTATATATTTTTTTTTTTGTGAAGTACTAAAAAGCTTGTAATACTTTTTTTCAGCTAAGGTTTCCCAATCCATTTCGTAATCATCAATACTTTGCCACACACCAAAGTTTGCCGAAAACACCGAAAGAATTAAACGATAAAAAGAGTATAATATTAGTTACCAACAACATTTAACGTGAGCCTGTAACACGACACACGAAAGCAATAAAATCAGGAATTAAAGATTTAGCAAAAAAACAAAGGTTGGCCGTTTTTTTTTATTGAAACCCAAACCGGATTTTGCGCTAGCACAAAACAATATGCGACTCACAGCGATTGTTGTTGTTGTGCCAGTTGGTCAGCTGTGGTTTGCGCGTAAAGTGTGCTTTCTTTTATTATTTCACAGTCGACATTTCCTGATATTCCGTATACCTTTTTGACGATTATGACTTCTTTCACTTAATCTGTTTTTTTTTCTTTCTTAATATTAATTTTTGTGCGTTACTGGGTTAATTTACCAAATTTTATTAAGCAGACCATAAAAGCGCCTGGGCGTATCCGCTGAGCAGAATTTCACAGCTTTGGGCTTAATTGCAGGGACACTTTCTTGATGCCAGTAGCTGTATTTGTCGCACCACCTACAGACGAACAGACAAGTCTCATAAAAAATAATTACATATGCACGAGTCCGGTGAACTTATTCACGAGCAATTAAAACAACAAACAAAAAAACTAAATTTTAGTTTAAGGAAAAAGAAATCCAGTATTTTTTATATTGGGCAAATGGTTTAAAACTGTTTTATGGTCGATCTTTAGCTCCTGGGCGTTGCTATGACTACTAATATGCCAGTCATCTTCGTTTATTTCTGTGATTTTATCGACCACAAAACAGTTCTAAGCCATTTGCGGAAAATAAAAACAAAATACTGGATTTCTTTTTCCCAAAGCAAATATAGGGTGGTCCATGTAAAATTTGCTTTTTGAATCGACTATAAAAAAAACTAATCAATATTTTTTCAAACTTTTTTTTTATTTTGAGGATTGAACTTTGTCATTTATGAATGAAAAATAATATCGTTCAAATGACTGCCACGACTGGCTTTACAGTAGGTCATTCGATCAACCCAATTTTAAGCACATTTTCGATTGTTTGGGCTCCAATTTCATGAATGGCAACTTCGATTTCGTGTTTTAAAGCATCAATCATTTCTGGATGGTTCGCATAGCATCTTTAACGGCTCCCCACAAAAAATTGTCCAACGGGCTTAAATCACAGCTCCGAGGCGGCCAATTGATATCGGAATTTCGGCTGATTATTCGGTTTTCAAAAACGGTAGCCAAAAGTTCGAGTGTAACTTTGGCAGTGTGACAAGTTGCACCGTCCTGTTGAAACCAAATGTCGTCCATGTCATCCTCTTCAATTTTTGGAAACAACTCGTTGAGCATGTCACGGTAACGCTCGCCATTTACTGTAACCGCGGCTCTCCGCACATTTTCGAAAAAACATGGCCCGATGATGCCGCCAGACCAAAAACCGCACCAAACAGTGACTCATTGTGGATGCATTTGCTTCTCTACAGTAACGTGTGGATTTTCTGAGCCCCAAATCCGACAACTTTGCTTATTGACGTAGCCACCGATGTGAAAATCAGAAAAGAAGAAGAAGACTCACCACTCAGGAAATAGGTTTTCAATATTTCCCAATTTTGTTCAAGCGTATAGCGTCCCATTTCGTAAATGTCACACCTTTAAGTAAATTATGAACACATTTGACATGTGATTTGTGTTACCATTCTCAAAAAAATAGGTGGTTCAAAAAGCAAACGCTATATAGCTCACCCTATATATACTGCCTTCCTCACCTTTCGAATATTTTCTTTATTTCTTTCCTTAGAGAAAGCTTACCACAAGAAGAATAAATGTAGATATGTACAACAAACATCATTATGTAGCAATTGAGTAGAAGATTCGCTTTGTAATCTTCTACTGCATTTTTTTTGCAGCCACTCTTTGCCTCTGCTTAGATAAACACCTCCAGAACGCGAAAGTCCAAGGACAAAGGAGTTAACACAAAAGTGCAAACAAACAGTAAAAGCTAAGTAGATAAGAGAAAATAAAGTGGGAGTGAAAAAAACGAAAAGATTATAGTAGCCAGAGAAACAAAACAAAAAAACAAAACCCATCCAATTCATCTCGCCTTTGTAGACTTGCCCGCAGCATCAGCCATGGACTGGATGACACCTCATTATTTTTCCATAAAAAGATATGCTTGAGATGCACGTTCGTTTTCATACATATTCATAAGTACTTACACATTTACAAATGTATGTGTGTATGTATGTATGTATGTACCTAATTAAGACATCGCTTAACTTTACTCGTACATGACTAATCAGCGCCCACTAACGTTAAGCTTTTTCTTCAATGACTTAAGGCTTAAATAAGGCAGTTGAATCGGTTGCTGTGTCATTCTAAAAAGGATTGTTCAGTCCCAAAGCAAGGTGGCAGCTTTAAGAGGTGTGCGAGTGTGAGCTTAGCAAATCTTTGAGAAACCTTAAGCGTTGCCAACAGCTGAATATATACATACACACAAATGTATGTCTGTAAGTACGCATATGGATTGCTGAAAAATCATGTAGGCCAAAGATAGCAGGGGGACGCATGGAGATGGTATGATAGAAAATGCGAACTTAGCTAAATCATCGTACTGGCTAAGGATTAACAACAATATTTATATATACTAGTGAACATTCCTTTACCATAAAAGGCTTTTAATCGCCATAAACATGAAACAAATTTTCCTTAGCTAGGACTAAGTAATTCCTTTGTGTATAGAAAGTAATTTTCCGTATTAGGAAAGCTTATGTATTAACAGGTGGAACCGACGGATTAAGGCGACTAAATTGCAGAAAGTGAGTAAATAGTTTTAGAAGTTATAATGGAAATCGTCGCTAAGAAGTAAAGAAGTAAAGCAATTGGCGTAAAATGGTTACAAATTTAATATTCAAAATATTGTCCATCGCTTACTACTACTTTTTCCCATCTTTCTGGCAATTCACGGATTCCCTTTGTGAAAAATTCGGTCGGTTTTGCCGCAATCCACGAATCGATCCATTTTTTGACTTCATCGTAATTACGGAAGTGCTGGTCAGCCAGGCCATGTTGCATCGATCGGAAGAGATAGTAATCGGATGGCGCAAGGTCTGGACTATACGGCGGGTGGGGTAGGACATCCCATTTGAGCGTTTCTAAGTATGTTTTGACCACTTGTGCAACATGTGGCCGAGCATTGTCATGTTGCAAAATAACTTTGTCGTGTCTATCGGCGTATTGCGGCCGTTTTTCTCGCAGTGCTCGGCTCAAACGCATCAATTGTCGTCGGTAGACATCCCCCGTAATCGTTTCATTCGGTTTCAGTAGCTCATAATACACAACACCCAGCTGGTCCCACCAGATACACAGCATAACCTTCAGGCCATGAATATTCTGCGCCGACGTCGATGTTGAAGCATGGCCAGGGTATCCATACGTTGCCCGACGTTTTGGATTGTCGTAATGGACCCACTTTTCATCGCCAGTCACAATTCGATGCAAAAAACCCTTTCTTTTGTGCCGTTGAAGCAGTTGTTCGCATGCCATAAAACGGCGTTCAACGTCTCTTGGCTTCAATTCATACGGCACCCAATGGCCTACCTTTCGGATCATTCCCATGGCTTTTAAACGTTTGGAAATGGTTGATTGATCAACTCCCAAAGTTTTTGCAACCTCTTCTTGCGTTTGAGCCGGATCTTGATCGAGCAATTCCTCCAATTCGGTATCCATGAACTTTGGCGGCGCACCCTCGCGTTCTTCGTCTTCCAAGCCAAAATCACCACTTTTAAAGCGTGCAAACCACTTCTGGCACGTTCGCTCAGATAGAGCATGCTCACCATAAACTTCCACCAAGATACGATGACTTTCGGCTGCTTTTTTCTTCATATTAAAATAATGAAGAAGAATTCCCCGCAAAAACACATTATTTGGCACGAAATTCGACATTTTCAAGTGTGGTAAAAATATTGTTGTTTACGCTTCAAATAAAAAACTTATACTGACGTTTGTGCCTTACGACAGTAGCTCTCCAATGAATGTTTGGAAATGTGGATCGATGGAATAATAATCAAGTTACGCCATCTGTTGTAAAACCGAAACGAACTTATTCATAGTCCTATTACAAGAAGTCTTCCTATTCCTTTGCTACCTCCAGCTGGTACCGCATTGAATACTCTTAGAGCCGGAGTATTTGTATCCATTCTGATGACATGACGCAGTCAACGGATTCCCTGGATCTTTATTCGCTGTCTGCATCATCGTGAAAGTCATACAGCTCATTGTTCCATCTCCTACCATACTCGCCGTCGCCAACGTGCAAGGGCCCGAAAATTTTCCGCAGACTCTTTCGCTCTCCTTATCGGATGCCGTCATCGTCCAAGCTTCTGCGCCATACGATAGAACGGGGTTGATGTGAGCCTTCTAAAGCATTCGTTTTGTTCGTCGAGAGAGAGATTCAATTGCCTACTTATTCCAAGGTAGCTCTTGTTGGCAAGAGAGATTCTCCGTTGGATTTCAAGGCGGACATTGTTATCGGTGTTAATGCTGAAAGTTTCTTATAACCTAAAAATCATAACTGTCAGCATTGATGTGGGTGCCGCTACGCGAGTATGTTTCTGACCGATTCTTTGTTTGATAACAGGAATACCTCGTTTTGCTCTCGTTCACCACCAGACCCTTTTTACTTGCTTCGACATACGCCGCATATGGACGCTCTTATAAAAAATTGTGTGAGCGACTAAGTTCTGCGGCTCGCACGATCTTTTCCAGCACCAGATTAAAGAAGTCGCGCGACATCGAGTCACCCTGTCTAAAAGCTCGTATGGCATGAAACAGCTCGGAGCGGTCCTTCCCAATTCTGACTCTTAATATTTAATGAATAGATTTATTTATTTATTTATAGTAAATCTACATGAAACAAAGAACATTTTCCAGGAAATACATTTTAGGGGGTACAAAAAGCATGTCAAATGGGCGCTTCCTAACCTTCCGCTCTAAGATAAAATAAACTTAGTTAATTGTGGAAGTGGGAATGGCGCTAGAATAGAATCCGCAAGAAAACAAAAGTCGCGATAAGTTAACTCAATGCGTGAATTGAAGAGAGGAAGATTTCTAGTAAACGATCGAACTACGGCTTCGACTTCAACTGCGAACAGTTCGGCCACAAAGTTCAGTTCGGTTTTAATTGAGCTGTTTTCAAAAATGGGTCGAACGTTTCTTTAAGATTTTCTCTTCAAAAGTTGTCCGTTCGGCTTCGGCTATCGTTGGACTGAGCTCGTTTCGGTTTGCGTCGGTCTTATTAATTTTTGAAAATACACGAGAAAATACGAAAACGGTGATGGTTCACGTACCGATTCTAGTAACGAATTACATGGAGCTCAGCTTGCGGCGCAAAAAGCATGTCAAAGGTGCCTTCCCAACGTGCCACTCTGAGATAATCTTTGTTAATTGTGGAAGTAAGAGTGCCGCTAGAATGTTCGGTTATTCTCTAGAGATTTCTATTTTATTTATCCTCAAAGCTTAACTAACCAAGTCAGACAAATGAGTACTTTTGTCTTCTACCTGAACAAAATCAGAAATTAAAATACATATTTTTCTATTTTATTTATATGCACGTATGTATATAAGTATGTGTGTGTGTGACATTTATTCACTTTTAATTGCCTAGAGTGTTGACTGCGCAAAGCTATGTGAAAAATTTGCAATTCGCTCCATTCAAGCAAAGCATTCCATACCTTTTGCATTTATTGCTTAGTTACTTAATCAGTCTTTGTTGCTTAATCACTTTTTGATTAGAAATTGAGTAACCATTGAACTACTTACCTAAATACGAGTATACCTCCGTAAGACTGTCCGTCCGGCAGCTCATGCTTGCACTCATACTTCCATGCGCAATAAATATTCAAGCCATGGCATGCCATGTCTGCTCACCGACAGAAAAACAGGCAGACAGACAGGGCGGCAGGCGCGCTAGCTGACATATGAACGGATATTTATATTAAATACTGTATGTATAAGAAGCATTAATATAATGGACGCTTAGCTAATAGCCTTTTCTGTACGAAAAATGTGTTGCGAGAACGTGAGCGGAGCGCCAAACACACATACATACAAATTATTGCATTTCTTAGATCGACCATAACCGACTAAAATTCATACGAGTAGTGGCACTGCTAAGCAATGTATGTTACATACACACGCAGCATATTGAAAACCGACTAACTGCCCATTGCACTTACCCATCGAATCTCAGCAGCAATCCTGCAGCAGCAACAGCCACAGCACAAACGGCAACGGCAGCAGCAAACAGCGCCACGCCGCCATCATCATCACACCTTCATTTTCTAATTTAATGCAATTTCACGTCAACACAGCAACATTAATTTTGCCCATCATAAATCATGAAAATACCATGAAAGCTAGCAAAATATTGCAGTTGGAGCAACAACAAAAATACAATCATGCTGCAAATGAAGTAGTTACTTGCAACTTGCAAGAATGTAGGCATGCAAGTATGTTGGGAAAAATGTAATTATGTGCATGTATGTGTATGTATGTATGCGTGTTGCTATCTACTAGTACTTGTGTCAGCATTGCGGTACATGGACCGCGTGCCGGACAGCCCAGTCTTAAATCACTGCTGCCCGCCGTCCATTAGCCGGCGACTGATGATGGCAGTTGGACAGGTAAGTGCCAGTGCCGTTGTGTTGGCGAGGCCGCACTGCCTAATCACGGAATTCAGTTCACGCCTCGCGAGAATGTCGAAGAAATGTTGGCCGGATTTGAATTTAAATAAAATTAAAAATATGAAGTTGCAAAAATCTATGCACTGATTGAATAAGAAAATAATAATAATAACGAAATTAATAATATGACCATTTTCAAATCACTAATACAGCCTGCTCCATGTACGAGTTTATTTTTAACAGGAATTTGCTCCCAGGCACGCCCAAGGCATTTGTGAGCTTAATCGAAGATTTGTGTCACACAAGCTGACAAAATGTTGACCGAAAATTTGAGGATTGGGGCAAGGCTTCAAGAATCGGTTGAAACGATTCAAGTCGTTAGGAAAACGATCTGAAAAAATATTCTTAAGAAGCACAAAGTTATAGCTCATTTGATAACTTTCAAAGGGAAGAGGAAAGGTAAGAGGTAAATTGATTAAGGGGTTACATACGTCCAGCAGCGCCAAAATGTTATACATTGTTTATTAGTACTTAAACTTTATAAAAAAATTGAATTTAATTTTTCTTTACAAAAATTAAAAAAATCACGTAACACAAAGTACAAAAAGTTGCTCCACGGTCTGCATCATTTCTCCTTGAAATGTTAATGGATCTGTACACAGTAAAAAAATTCTTGTAAAATAAAGTTGTAGTTAGCCGGACAAACCGGATTTTTGAATTTCGAAAAATTTTGCAATTTATAGCACTTTAAAAAATGTATGAGTTTTACGTCATAAATGTCACACTTTAATTATGTTTATAAAATTTTTAATTAAAAATATTAAAAATCCAATTCGACAGACTATAAAGAAAACAATTTCAAATATTTAAAAAAAACCGCATCTAAAAATACTAAAAACTGTATGAGTTATTATGCAGACCGTGCCAGCAAAAGGAGTTTCGAGAAAAACGAGTTTAAACTTTCAAGTGCATTTCGCTCGAGGCAGTTAAGTCTAAAAAATAATAATTTGTAAAAAAAATTGATTTTTTGAAAATTGTGGACATATGTAACCCCTTAATAAAAAATATTACAATAGTTTGAAAAAATGGAATCCAATAATTTTGCGTGAAATTTGCGACACCATAAACAGCATTCACACTTTCAGCGGCCTGGATTGCAGTTTCGCATTTTCGCTTTTATCAAAGAAAAACTGTAAAATGTACTGAATTGCGAATTATCCATTTGTTGACTTACATTGTTAACACCCTGTAGTCACAACTGAATGGAACAAACAAAAAACAGCAAAAAAGTGTTTAAGTCTGAAATTTCACCTTGACAAGAGCATAAACTTTGAATTGTTTGCCACTACCAACCATCTACCGCGAAAATAATGCATTTCTTTTTCCTGAAAACAATATTTTAACGGGTCTTGATGTGGCAGCTTTCACAGCTCACAACCCTCACAGATGGCATTTCTTTATGGGTGAGGTTATAGAAGGATTTGAACTATTTAACAGGGGTGTTAGAAATAAAGAAATCGTACAATATGAATAAAATATTTTGATTTGTGAAAAAAATTTTTTTTTTGTTTTGGTCTTTATATTGACTCATTTCGAAGAAGGTTGGGGGGAAAAAAGTTCATTACAATGGAATTTATGGTAAAATATGAAATGATATTTATTTATGGATTCGGCGGAAGGCAAGCAAAACATGCATAAGAGATTTTTGCGTGCTATTGGCCTGTTCACATATTGGATTCTTGCATGCAATACAATGGAAATGAGTCTTCTCGACGGAGCTTTTTGCCTCCTTGTAGACAGAGACGACAATCCCTCTTCGCTGTAAGTGTAGCGGCTCCGGTTCTTTGGTTGACTGCATTGGTCCCAGGGATAGTAATTGGTTTGTTGGAAAATGATTTCATAGCCAAACGAGTAGTGAATTGAGAAGCAACGTCTGAATTATTCATATGATTCGCGATGTTTGCAAGGGACAGTCGTTAAAAAATGTCGTCTCGCATCATTTTTTCTGAGCCCATTAAATTCCTTACAAATACAAAACGGTCCAAAAGAAAGCAAAGATTCGTGGACTTGTTGGCTGTTTAGAAGTGGGATATGTGTCCTTTTGGGCCAGCCCTGGCTTTTCATTCGAAGGTTTTAAAAAGATGTCCAACGGAGAGTTAATTTAATATGATGGTATTAGTTTCATAGGCCTAACCACAAGATTAACGCTTCATAATCCAAATATACCTATATATATATATATATATATATATACCCTAAAAGTATCGGCAATGGTTAAATAAAACAAAACAGAGTTAAATTTCAGGCAAATTTATTTTATCTCCTTCAAAATATGACCCGTCTGAAGCAACACACATGTGTCAACGTTTAACCCAGTCCTCCATGCACCCCTGGTAGGCCGACGAAGGGATGGCCTTTAGTTCTTCCGTCGAATTTTCTTTGATATCGTCTATCGACTGAAATCTCCTTCCACGAAGTGGTAACTTCAACAAAAAGAAGTCGCACGGGGCGATATCAGGTTAATACGGTGCTTGCACGATGGTATTTACTTGGTGTTTGGTCAAATAATTCAGCACAATTTGGGTTCGGTGCGATGGTGCGATGGCGCGATATCGTCATGCAAAATCCAAGAATTGTTTGCCCACATATCCGGCCGTTTGCGACGCACAGCATCTCTCAAAGGCTTCAAAACGTATATTATAAATAATATTCTCTATTGACTGTCTGGCCCAATGGAAGGTACTCTGGTGCACTACGCCTTGGCAATTGAAGAAAACAGTCAAAATCACCTTCCCGGTACTTTCTGATCATAAGGTATATGATATAATTGGCGATTTGTAGAAGATGTTGCGTCTTGATGTTGTTCCACAATATTGGCAGAAATTTTGTGAGAGGAACTTTTTCTTGACAGAAATATATTCGGAGGTTCGCCATTGCCTGCCGAGAAGCGACCGCTATTAGAAAAAACGTTTTCTTCATTTTGGTGTTTCACGAAAATTCGAACATACGCACTTCCGAATGGCATTCGCGCACCAACCAATTCGACTACGCCGGGCGCTTAAATAGAAAGCAAAGCTTTCTTCACTTTTTCATTTCTATTTGCCTTTGAAATCAACTCAGCATCAAGCACGACCCCCAGATGTCTCGCTTGTGGGGACATCGTTGATGTTTCATTACCTTGCTTTGGTGGCTGGAAGCTAAGAATTTTCACTTTGGTCACAAAAAGTATTAATCTTGTTTTGTTTTAATTGACTCTGAGACGTATTGCTTAGGCTATTATGACATTACTAGAACTACCAAAGAAAAATGAAGTACGAGCAGTCAACTGGTATCCTCTAATGATTTCATGAACCTGTGGATTTTCCTTTTAATCATTTTTATTAACTATTATCTATCAGACATAAATTGTTCACACATAACGCTTAACAAGTATTTTAGAACAGAATTTAATGATCGCATAGAAAAACTTAGCAAGCCGAAAGCTTCTCATTCCCTTTGTGCTATGTAGAGTTCCAGAGTTGTTTGTCGCCTTAGAACGGATTTTTAATGCTAAAAACATTTTTACTCACATCTGTAGTGGTGGGGATCACACACAGAACCTTCGTTCCATCTGTCACAAACAATACACTAGGCTACGCCAGTCAGCAAAACTTTGACCTTCATTTTTTACGTGCCACGATGGCACAGGAATGCAGTCAAGCTATTCAAGCTACACGGACTAATGTTTATGAAAAATAGCTTAGATTATATTTATGATATTTATGTAGAATAATGATTACAACGGCATGTAAGACTTCTTTCTATCTTTCTCTCGCTGCACGCTACTAAAACAACTTCTTTACTGGGCTACGGCAACGCAATTTTTCAATGCATGTCCGTTGTAGTAGGTACAATACCGTTAGTTGCAATCACTTGGTCCACACTTGGCTGCTAGTAGGTGACTTTGCCATCTGTTGCTGCTGTTATTGGCCGACAGTCAGTCTGACGTTTGATGGAATGCTCAGCTGCAATTAGTGTGCAATTGTGTGTGCTTTTTTTTACCCTTTTTTCAAAACTGGGGGCCTTACTTTTTTGCAAATTTGTCGCCTATGTTGCTAGATGACCGCTAAATTATATTTTTACTGCTGCCCGGACATGCGCTTGAACAGATAAAAACAGAATATTAACAAAACCACTGCGACGAACAGAATCAACAGCAGCTGAAGCAGAGAAGAAAAAATTGTGTGTTGTGGTTATTGCCGCGCATGCGTGCATTTCATCAGTGGCAGTGGCAGTGGCAGCCAACGTACACGCGTCATCATCATTAACGAAAACAGCAAGAACAACAATTATGTGCCAACAACAGCAACGTGACATGCAACACAATCGCTGTCAATAGCTTTTGTTTGACTCAGGAATTTCGCAAAGGCGGATGCACATACGAGCGTGCAGCAAGTGGTCATATGAGCGGTGTTCGTCTATGCGTGTGTTGCATGCAACTATAACAACTGCAACAACAACAACCAGAGTAGTAACATTAACAAGCGCGCATAACACCAGCAATTGGCAATGACGCTGACGATGACGATAACGCTGACAACGCAAAGGCAATATTGACAATGGCGATGGCGATGGCGGCGCTGGTGACGATGATGAGTCGATCGCTAAGCCGCACCCTTTTGCGTCGTATGCCGCGTTAACTGTCTGATGGCTATTTTTCTTTGCCATTAAAACTATTATTATTAGCTGGATCTTTATTGTTGTTAGTACCTACTTGTAGTGTATATCTTTTATTGTTGTTGTTGTTGCTGGCTTTTTCACACATGCGCATACATATGCATGCACGCATTTCCATTGCGGATGCGCGACGACACGACTGGACGGTATGCACACGCACAGGCACTCATACCCACACACACACACACACATCTAAATATGTCAGCAATGCAATACTAATAAATATCAAAATTAATAATTTACTATAAAAATGGCCTACCCAATAAGGCACTGTGGCAACTACGAGTCACTGGTGAATGACTGGGCCGGAGTTATGGATGTGCAAGTTGCTGTGGCGAAAAGGCCACTTTGACAAAAAACCATTGCAGGGCGTGCAACTTGCAACACATTCCAAACATTCATAAATAATAAGCAAAATGCCGATATGAGTACCGCCAATATGTGTATCACCTAATTAGGGCCTTGCCCATAGTAGGATTTCTTGTTTGGCCATATCAACTTGGCACAGGTTGAGGGAAGGAATTAAATAATTACATAATTAAAAATCAGAAACATATCTATGTAATGGCGCAGCATAATAGGCATAGCTAGAAATATTTATGCTAAATTCTGCTGGTACTACGCACCTCCCTTTAAGGCTGACAATTAAGGAAAATATTCGCGGTAAAACGCAAGTGATCTGTGTGCACCTTAATGTAAATGACTAACACGTTTTAATTAGTGTTCCAATGATCTGGTATTTTTTTTTTTTTATGAGACGAAAAAATATACAACTCCTTGTTGATCACAATGGTGTGCGAAAGGCGCACTTAGGATGACTAGCCTTTTGTGGCACTACTTCAATGTGTCTGCATGGCTGTTCGTTTCTTATCTTGACACAAAGTTGAACTACCGATTATGGTTGACGGAAAGAAGAATGCTTTAAACTTCACCGAAGCCAGCTTTATTAAATGTGCAGAAAAGGCAAAAAGTAGAAAGAAATATGGGACATTTTGGGCCGCTTCCTTATTTTCTCATGTGTCGCCATTACGTAACATCCGATTATCTTAACGGCAACTATGCCCACTTACCACCTGACGAGACGTTCATGATGCACTAAACACCTAGAAGCTACAAAGTTTTCGCAGTCGCATTTTATTATAATTTAGGAAAATCAAATAATTTTCAAATTTTTTATCACAATTTAAAAAAAAAAATCGAGTGCGCAATTTGATATCCCAATGAATTTAGAATAATAAAAAAGTTCAAGTTTGAAGTCGCTCACGACTGATTTTTGGCAATTTTTTTAAATTTTTTTTTTCTGACGGTGTTAGGTGTTTTCTCCCAAGTAAAATAATTATCGTGTATTCGTTATATGAAGGAAATGTGCAAGACACCAGGAAAAAAAATTGTCAAAAATCAACGCGTAGCTTGAGCCACTTCCAACTTGGACTTTATTACTCTAAAATTCAATGGAGAATAAAACTGCACACTCGAGTTTTTTATTGAATAAATGAATGTTGACTAAAAAGTTTGAAATTTTTTTGAATTTTTTTTAAATTTGCACAAAGTTCGAAACTTGGATTTGTATGGTTTTTGTAGGAGAAGAAACTATTTTTTCTTTAAAATGTTATTAAAATTAAATAACAAGCAAATGAATTGTCTAAATTTGTCAACAAGTCCCTGGGTGATAGTTATTAAACACTCTGTACGAGTATATGAACAATTAATGCAATAACATCAAGACGCACACCATAAATAGGAGAAGGAGCTCCTAACTCCTAACAGAAGTGTACGCGCCAATTATTTATTTAATTTGATATCCTTTTTTTATATGAACCGTCAAATCACATTAAAGTGAGTGCAAATCCAGTCTTCTCCTAAAAAATCTGTCTTTGCTGTATTTTCACCTTTCATTTTAAATTTTATCCAGACTGGGAAAAGACGCTGTTTTAAAATGGACAAAGTTGTAGCGAGCATCGGGCATCGACCCAATATCAAAATACTTAGCCCATGTTGATAGCCTCCTTTAGTGAAGATATAGAAGACTTCCTTAACTTACCCTCGACCCAAATGGTATACGGTTATTTTAAAAGTAATAATAATGTATTGTAAATGGAACTGATCACTATGGTAACGGTAATGGTAATAATGCTTATGATTCTAGTAATAGCAGTTATGGTGGTAATGACGATAGTCATTTTAATACAACTTTGATTACGATCACTGTTAATGCTAATGAAATTTGTGGAATAAATGTAGGAATGGTGCCGATAATGCAGATCCCAATCGTAATGGTAATGTAGAATTCATGGTAGTGGTAAAGGTAAATGTAACTTGTAATGCAAGAGGCAATGGTGATGAAAAAAACAATGCCAACGGTAATGATTATCGTATTATAGTAACGATAGAGCTTACGTAATGAATTGGTTCCTGTAATCAGATTCCTTCGAAAGCACAGGTTTTATAGCCCAATGTGGGACTGCTACCATTAATTGCATGCTGCAATTGCCAAGCGTACAGGCATAGCCTAGCAACGCATTTATATCAGCAGACGCCGAAAAAGGCAAACGCCCGCTGTACCCGCCTTTTGTTGGGCGCTACTAAGTGGATTGTTTTTTGCTTCGGTGCACACCATCAGCCTTGTCGGTTTAGGAGGCCCTACCAGTAGATACGCTACCACCGGTATCGTTCTCAGGATCATTGCTAAGCCTCCTTATCATGCAACCGTCAGCCTGACGTCCGCTTTGCATGCTGGATAGCGGAAAAATTGCTTGAGAACCTCATAGAGCGTAGTGTACAGAGGGTTGTCAGCAAGGCAATACGGTCTTCGACGCGGAAAATCAACCTTTGGCGCAATAGAGGAGGTAGTAAACAGCGCAGACGCCACTACGCGAACCGTATTACCATCCTGGCAACGCTTGATGTACAAAACACCTATAACAGCTTACGATAGACAGACATTATAAAGGCACCATGTGAAAGGTTTCGGATACTCGCATACCTGCTACGGATTCTCCAGAGCTACCTGAGTAAACGTGAACTGCTGTATGACACACCAGATAAAGATAAGACACACCAAAAACAAACAAAAAAAAAAACGGTTTGGCATTTAATTTAATTCGGTTAAAAATAAGAGGCATGCATATCACTTTTTTTCAATTAAAAAGAGTGAGCATTTTCATTAAACAAGATTTCATGAATTTCACTTAAATTATTGCCAACGGAATTTTTGAGTACATTATCAGCACACATATGTCACCAATGCCAACTTAGATTTCATATCACAACTTTAAAATCGTCCCTGAATGGTGGGGGTAAAATTTATACTTAATGTCGCCCTACAAATAATTATCTAATGGAATCAAATAGCAGCTTCTACGCGGCCAGTTGACATCACGGGTTCGGCAGATTATTTCATTTTCAGAGATTTTCGAATGTTTTTAATATTTCCCAAAATGGATTTTTTTTAGTAAGTAATCCAAAATATATAAACAATTTGGGAGATTTGTAATGCTTTTTATATTTTCCAACCTTTTTTTACAAAAAATTTAATCTGTTTTGTAAATATCTAATAATAAACTATAATAATGAAATAAAATTCGGATATTTTCAGTATTTCCCAACTTCCTTTTATAAATGTCTAATCGTAAGTAAATAAATAAATGAATAAAAAATTAAAAACTTTCGGAGATTTTCTAATGTTTTAATACTTCCCAACTATGTTTTGTAAATATCCAATAATAAATAAATAAAACAAATTATCGAAAATTTTCGAATGTTTTTAATATTTCTCAACCCTTTTTTGGAACAAAATCGAATTTGTTTTGAAAATTTCTAATCAAAAATAAATATATATAAATATCGGGTATTTTCGAATATTTTTAATATTTCCCAACTTTGCTTTCTAAATGTCTAATAAGTAAAACAAATAAGAAAATTTTGGATATTTTTGAATGTTTTGTAAATATCTAATCATAAATAAATAAAACAAATTTTAAAAGATTTATAAATGTTTTTAATATTTCTCAACCCTTTTTTGCAAAAAAACTAATCTGTTTTGTAAATTTCAAATCATAATTAAATAAATTAAATTTCTGAGATTTTCAGGTATTTTTAATATTTGCCAATTTTCGCTTTTTATGAGCCGAATCATAACAAAATTAAAAACATTCGTAGACTTTCGAAAGTTTTTAATAATTCTCAACTTTGGTTTCCAAATTTCTGATCATAAATAAAAAAAAAACGTTTAATATTTCCCAACTTTGCTTTGTAAATGTCAAATCATGAACTAAATTTTCCATACATCAGAGATGTTATTTTAGCTATAAAAAAACGAGATATATTAGTTCAAATGCTACATGACTCACCCTGTACGTATATACATAAATACTTACCTACATATAACTTCCTATCTCTTGAATTTTAATGCTAAATTAGACATTTGCAACTGTTGCAACTTTCGTTAGTAAAACCCGCCATGGTATTGTCGCTGCAAACAACAGCTACTGATTGATATGTCTCTGATCTTAAGCCGCCGATAAGCAGTGAAACACAGAAAAACAAAAAGGCTGTAACTTAAGAGCATCAGGAAAGTAACAAAGAAAATCAATTTCAACCGAAAGGTAAACGTAACAGCAGCAAATTCAATCAAGAATCAGCTTCGATATACATAGAAGCACATGCACCCATTTACAAATATGTACATGCATACATACACACAAATATACCTACACACTTACATACATATATTTCGAGCACCGATCAGTCAGTCAGTCGTAAGTTATTTGTTGCGGCAGTCAATCGACCATGTAGCCAACCAACCAATCAACCATGGAGTCAACTCGCCGGGCAGCCAGTCAACCAGCGAACCCATTTTATAATCACTAGAGATTGCCACAAAAGCCGCAAAGCACTTTTTATGTTGCTGGTTGCACAAACATTATTGCTGCCATCATCATCAAGTGTCACCAGCAACACATTCCAGGCAACATTGTCACAATGCCACAGTGGCATTGAAAGATTACCGGCGAGGTAATAATATTGCCATCAATTCCGTTGCATTTTTTGCCACAAAGATTTAATGAAGTGTTAACAATGTTAGAGTGCAAAGCAAAGTCATTAAATGTTGACAATTGTTGTTGTTGTTATTATTGCTAGCGCATTATACGGAATTGCACCAAAGCTAATTTTTTTTTTTTCTTATTTCCTGTTAATTTTTTTTCTTTTTTTATTTTATTACATTATTATTTTCAATTTATTTTTATTGCATTTTTTTACATCAAGCAACTTTTTATCACTTATTGACATTTTACGTAGAAAACTTGCCACTCATTCATGAAAATCATGCATTGAAATCTGCAAACTAAAATTAGCAAAGAAATCCCCGACCGTCAAACGCCAATTCATTTCAACACCTACCCGGCGGCGTGTGTGTTTCAGTTTGAGCTTTCAAGTGCATTTTTATCTAATCTTTAATGCCAGCGTTTAACTTTGACGCCACCACAAACACTCGTTTACCGCGCGCGAGCACAACAATAACAACCACATGCACATGCATAGGCATGACGTATTTATGTTTCTACTTATGGATACATTTTAGCAGGGCGACCACAAGAGCTAATCAATATGTATGTATGGATATGTGTGTGTTTGTTTGTGTGCCATTAAAATTTTCTCGCTTGCACAACATCAATTCAGTTCTTAAACACATGAATATGAATTTTTTGCTATTTCTTGAAATTTATGGAATTTTTTCTGATATGTATTAATTTATTCATTTCATTTATTTATTTTTTGCTTTCTTCTGTTTCTGTGCACGTAGGTAGTTTGCAGCATTGTTTTCCGCTGTGAGGACGCGGCGTTTGGTATGAAGCAGTCGTGGCCGAGCGGTTAAGGCGTCTGACTAGAAATCAGATTCCCTCTGGGAGCGTAGGTTCGAATCCTACCGACTGCGAAGCAGCAAATTTTTTACACTAGCTCTTTTTTAATTTTTATATAAAAGGAAATGGACAAAAAATACGTTTTAAATTCTTCTCCAATGACATTCAATTCAATATTTTAAGCAATAACTAAAATATGTCTGAAGTAACAGCAGTAACATGTTGAATATTTATTTTTCATTGAAACAGCAGCGGATGCCTCGCTTACATATAAAATGAAATACTTAATGAATGTAAAGGCTAAAAATTTCTGCTTTTAGCTGACATTTTTTTATCATTGAAAAGTGACAGCATACAAATTGTCACGCAAGTCAAATATGTAAACTTATCAAACACGAAAACCTGATAAATGCTTACATTTTATTTTGAAGTGAGACTTCTTAGGCGTCGATGGACGAGCGAAAATAGAGAGTAAAATTTCAAGGCCATGCAACGTTTTGGGCCTTTTCGTTCCGAGAGGGAGAAAAAGATATAACGTAGAGGAAAAGCAGAGAGAGACCTATCCCTGTTCCAGGCCCGCCATCTATCGTTACGGATCTGAACTAGGTATTATTTGAAGAATGGTAAGACTTAGCTGTCATCTGATTTGACTGAAAATTAGTTTTATTCTTCCGCTGAACGAAAATGGTTGTGTATACGCTCAAAGAACGCTGGGAAATATTGCGAAAATTACGTACGGCAATGGGAAGAAGAAAAGCACCCAATGAAGCGTATGTGCGTTACCGAAATTCTGATATCGTTTGGCCGCCTCGGAGCTGCGATTTGACGCCGTTGTATTATTGTCTTTGGGGTGCCGTCAAATACCAGTGTTATGCCAACAAACCATCAACAATTGATGCACTGAAGACCAACATACGCGATGTCATAGCTGAAATATAGCCGCATACAATCGAAAATGTGTTGAAAAATTGGACCGATCGTATGGGATGGTGCATGGCTAGCCGAGGCAGCCATATCAATGAAGTTGTGTTCCATCATTAACCGGAAGGATTGTACTTCCAAATAAAAAAAACAGTTTGGAAAAATATTGAGTAGTTTCTCTTTTATAGCATTTTTAATTTCGTAAAGTTATATGGCGGACCCTATATGTACATATCTTAGATACACTTTAGGATATTTTTCCTGAGTTTTTCCATGTGGTTGCTAATTTCTAGTGAGAAATAACACTGTCTACTTTTGGCGCTTGTTTGCTGGTGCAAACTTCTAAGAAATATATTTTTGGTGCCTACTTTTTGCGTGGACTTATGGTATACAGCTATGGGGCTGTGCCAAACAAACTCATATCGAAAAAATACAACGATTTCAGAACAAGTTCTTAAAGAACGCAGTAAACGCGCCATGGTATGTGAGGAACACTGATTTACATCGTGACCTAAAGATGTCATTAGTATCAGAAGTTGTCAAACATTACGCTGTAGCTCATTCCGAAAGACTCGAAAAACATACTAACCCGGAGGCTCGGCGACTTGCCAATTTAGATGACCAGTGCCGGAGACTTAAACGAAAAAAACCAAATGATCTTGTTCCAGAAATTTTGATGACTGACAAATATATGTAAATTTCTGTCAGCTGTCTTCCAGTTATATACGTATTTCCTGTAAATACTGTTGAATTTAATAATTTAATCAAATAATATTACTTGATAGTTGTGAACTAGGTGTAATAGAATGAAATGTATTTAAATATTTATAACGTTTCAATAAAAAAAAAAAAAAATATTTTCTTGGTGCCTACTGTTTGGGGCGTTTTTGGTCCCAACTTTTTTGAGGTTTTTTTTGGTGCCTACTTTTTGGCGCTTATTTTTGTTTCCTGGCTAGTGCTTGTGCGTACTATAAAGTGCTATCCATTCCGGCGTCGGATTTATTGGTGTTGCCTTGCGGTAATTTGTGCCGTTGCTGCGGGCCTGGAATCGCTGCGTTTGTGCGGGTAATAAACGCTCGAAGTAGTGCGCGTTGTTGCCACGGTTTGTGTCCGGTGTTTACCTACACCGGTCGACCCTTCTCCGTTTTTTGTAAATTTTGTCTATTTGTATTCTCTGCAAATGTTGTGAACTTATTTAGATATATATTCTTTCTCTCACTCTCTCTTTCTCTCTCTCTCTCTCTCTCTCTCTCTCTCTCTCTTTCTCTCTCTCATTCTCTCTCGGGTCTCTCCCTCTTTATTTGTCTGTCATGAAAGTTTCACTTCTGTTATGTGTACTACGCTACACGCACTTTTTTTTTGTTTGGGCATGTGCATGGGCAATTCTAGAACGCGGAATGTTCAAAATGTGTAGAATTTGTAAGTTAGAGCGCGCGGTGTTAAAATGGAGCGTTAGAACACTGGGTATATTGTTGAACGTACTCATAATTGTCAGCTGTGTAGTTTTTACATTATTTTTATTTTGGTTATTCTACAGTTTGGATAATTACACGTGACAGAAAATTATGAAAATTCTATTGCAGTATTATAAGATTATTTATTACGGAAACTCACTACGGAAAATCTGTACGTGCTTATCGGCCGCTGAGCGTACCGAAAAATATAAAGAAAGAATGAAAGCAATTAATAACCCTAAAAGGGCAAAATTATCAAATGTCGAGCGGTGTAAAAAATATCGTGAAACTGTAAAAAGGAACATAAAGATTTTATTGAAGATTAAGAAATAATGCGTACGTTTATTTTTCAGTCGCACGTTTGTTGCTTAGTAAGAACGCAATGGCTCAGAGAGATATCAGAGATAGTTTGGAAAAAGCTGTCGATAGTTCTTTGCAAAGTAAAAATGCAATTAATAACAACAACAAATACGTAATAAAGCCAGAAAGTGAGGGTTTTGATATTGTAAATGGTTTTTTGAAAGACGGGAAAAAAATAGGTGGAAAAAAGGAAGAACTGGCTTTGGATTAAAGGATGATGACCTTCAATTGCGATTTACGTTGGTATTAACCGCTCCAAGCTACTAATGAATTTAACCAGATGCATGATATGATATTTAAACCTAATTAAACACTATACGCAAATAATTTTATTAAAGCATTATTCATTATCTTGAACACATTTAACTTCATCTGTACGTCTAATTAAATTTTGAATTTTTCTTTAAAATATATGGCAGGACCTTTTGTAGTATTGGATCTAAGCTATTTTTATCATTATATTGAAATAAACATAAATATATATATATTTTTTTACAACTAATTTGCGTCATTAATTCATATTTCCTATTATATATAATTTGCGCCACAAGAGTTAGGTGGCAACACCATACACAAATAATTGGAATCAACGCTTCATTCCTTATTTTAAACACATCTCCACATATCCTTACCTATAATAAAAATGTATCATCCATTAAAATTATCAACTTGGTGGCAACACCATAAGCCAATAATTTAAAAATTAAAGCTTCCTTCATTCTTCTGAACACATTTTCCCATATCCTTATCCCCGATTAAATTTTGTTGTTTTAACTTGAATTTTTCTTTAAAATTAGATGGCAACGCCTTTTAAAAATAGTATTAGATCAAAGATATGTTTATCATCATATTGAAATGTGCATATATATATATGTATATTTTTAAGAAATTTACGTTATTAAATCGTCGTTGCTGTTATACATAATTTGCGCCATAAGAGTAAGGTGGCAACACCACACACAATTGATTTAAATTAAAACTTCATTCATTATTAAGGACACATCTGCATATATTCTTACCTCCAATTAAAATTTGTTATTAACTACAATTTTTAACTAGGTGGCAACACCTTTTCAAATTGGTATTGAATCTTTGCTATTACATTGATATAAGTTATATGTATATATATTTGCTTGCAATTAATATTTATTTGTAATCAATTTTTAATTTCCACGAAAATATGTGGCAACACCAATAATAAAACGATCAAAAATTTTTTTACTTAAGCTTGCTTTACCCCCTTTTACTTGATACCTAAATCTTAATATTCAACGAAATGTGTGGCAAGTAGCTATTTTTGCAATAAAATTAAGCTGGCAGCACTGAGAAAAAATTGGCTTTTGAATAGATATATTTTTAAAACATGTGCCTGGATATCCATGCTGTAGAACTTATATATAATTTGTAATACATTACTTTTAATACCAATAAGTAACAGCACCCAGCTAAAATGAGTGTTACACAAAAACCATTTCTGGCCCAAAGGCTTTCCAACTGTGCAAAAAATCGGGGCAAAACTTACGTATCTTGGTATACGAAAACACCTTCTTCATTGTTGTTTTTTTTTAGTTGTTAACATAATACAAATCTTAGAAGTCTTAATGAGCAAGAGCGTGTCCAAATTAAAGTCATATACACCTACTTATATTATTGAATAAACTCACATAGAAGTGCGCTTACTCTATGGTATCATATTTCACTACTCACTTACCTACCTGGCAGAGAGACATATTACAAACACTAATAAAAAACACTAAATACAAATAATATAATATAATACCTCGTCTTACAGCATTCGCATGCGAATTAGAGTTTGCCATTGCGGCCTCTCACTTCAAAAAATATTAATTAAAAAATTATGCCAAAACTCGAATAGCAAAGAAAAAAGTATACGAATGCTCCTAAATGCATACGAGTATGTGCGAGTCCTGCTCGAGGGACTGTTGACATAGAAAGTGTTGCATTTGTGCCACATCGCACATCTTCGGGGGATCAACAGCACAAATTTAAAAGGCAAAACAAAACGCACGCTTCACAACTTGCATATGAGACGTAGCAAATACATTGAGTAAGGGGAATACAATCGCAAGTAGTATGCAAATTGCAAGGTATAACAAAAGAAAATAGGCATCCGCGAAAGGGTGACTGGCAAATACAGTGAGGACAAGGCATTTGTACAAGGGTGCCTAATCCAAAATTTCTCTCACTGTTTACTTTTTAAATTACCAAAGCATCTCGTCTGCAATTGGTTGGTGAAAACAGGAAATTTGTTGATAGAATAAGTTATTTTTTTAATAAATCCCTTGAGATGAGTGAGTAACAGTAATGAAAAGAAGTCCGGGCATGTAACACATATGCTGAAAAGTACCGGGCCTAAAACAGAAAACACGTTTTTTTGATCACAATTAGCTTTATTCATCAACGTCATTCCAATCACGAACAACGCAATCATTCTAGCGCCGCTCTAACATTTCCATACCACTCCTGTAACATATGTCCACTAAACATTGAGACTAACTTCTGGCATACGCCATTTGAAAACAAACAATTGAATTAAAAATTATTTTTATTTGGTACTTCAGTCGATTGGTTACATATCAAAAATATATTTAGATTACATTCAATGGACCATTGTCTTCGATTTTTCGTAGAGTAGAGCGAATGTACCGATTTAAGTTTTGGACGGTGCTTATATCGATTTCTTTCAACTTTCATTTGATTCGATTGACCAACTGTTGCTCGTTTCATGCCCCCAGCCCTTTTCGTACACCATCCGCTTGAGAACTAGCCAGAAATTTTCTATTGGGCGTGCCTGTGGCATGTTTGGAGGATTGTCCTTTTTTGGCCCAAATGGTATTTTTTGCTCAGTTAACCAATCCAATGTTTTTTTTTTTCCCATAATGGCAAAACCGCCGTAGCCGAATGGATTGGTGCGTGATAACCATTCGGAATTCACAGAGAGAACGTCGGTTCGAATCTCAGTTAAACAGCAAAATTAAGAAAAACATTTTTCTAATAGCGGTCGCCCCTCGGCAGGCAATGGCAAACCTCCGAGTGTATTTCTGCCATGAAAAAGCTCCTCATAAAAATATCTGCCGTTCGGAGTCGGCTTGAAACTGTAGGTCCCTCCATTTGTGGAACAACATCAAGACGCACACCACAAATAGGAGGAGGAGCTCGGCCAAACACCTAACAGAAGTGTACGCGCCAATTATTTTTTTTTTTTTTTAATGGCAAAACCGTCGATGCCACTAAATTCATGATGAGTAAATGTGAAGTACGATTCATCTTCCAAAATTATGAATTTTTACTCGCAAAGTGTTCACGACGAAGTGCACGGCAGCAAATTGGTATTTTTCGAATTGTTTTGCTGCATATTTTGGTGCTCGCTTACGTTTACTACAAATTACATTGGTTTTCTTCAAAATCTTATGAACGCCAGACTTTGAAATGCCAAATTGCGCGTTGATTGACCAACCTTGTTTTTGGCACTTGACAGCAGTTTTTTCGTTGTTGCGACATTTACTTTTGGTGGGCGACCGGGTATAACCATATTTTCCGCTTCTTTTCCATTCCGGCAGTCTTTCAAAATATGAAAAATAGTCGCACGGGAGATTGGTTTATCTTCAAACACCTTCAGAATTTCAGTTGTACTGAATTGTCCAAACAGATTGGCGACAGACTTACGTAAATCCAGCTTGTACGGTATTTTGAATGGAAACTTTCGCGTAATATGAGTTTGACAGTTAAGTATAAGCACACTTGGGCTTGACAAGTGCATGGAGCTACATCTGTGTGTTTCTTTATGCACTCAAATATATGTCTGAAGTTAGTCTCAATGCTTAGTGGACATATGTTAGAACGATTTATCTTTTGTCTTTTAGGCCTTTTGAGGTGTGTCATTGTAGTTAAGATTGTTTCATTAAAACCAAATTCATTGCTCTGGCTAATTCTCAGCTCATGGGAAGAGGCTTAATGCCGGTCCTACTCAACCATTTTGAGGACTTCATGGACATTTTCGACGAGTGGCCTATCAGTGCGCGTTTGATCTGCGATATCACTAACAACAAAACGTAGTCATTGGAACCGCCGCTTGGCTATTCCATTTGATGATGTATCCGGTACATAAACAACAAATTCTTTTAGACGACAGTCCTTGATTTTTCACCTTTGTTGTAATGGAGAAGCATCTAAAATGTTCACTTTGTTATCTCCATTTTGGAACGCTGTAACACACAACTGTCTCCATCAAACACAAAACTGTCAGAGAAGCTTTCAATGAAGCGTTTTTTCACCTTTAAATCGTCGGAAAGTACGATCAGATATCCTACCATTTGATGCCACAAACTTTTTGATGCACCCTCGTACATCTGTTACTGTACTTAAGTATGAATGCTGAGTAGGAATATGAGAGAAATACAAGTGTTTACATAATGCATAGCAGCCATAAAGTGGCCGAGGGGAAATCTTTGCGCTGCCGCACTTGTGAGTCATTAAGCTTAAGAAACTCGAACGAAATGTTGCGAATTTGTCGATGTTATTTTGTACACGATTCTTCTTTTCATTTGATTTTTAGTGCTCTTTGTGCATGTTAATTTTTTGGATTTTTTTTCATTTTTATTTTTATTTTTTTTTCGCTACATTTCTCGTTTCACATTTTATATACAACACGTGCGGCTTTCCATTTGCATAGCTACTGAGAAAAATGTGCCCAAGTTTAACGGTTCTACACAAAAATTCACGCTTAGCGCATTTCATTTGTTTATTTTATTTATTTTTTCATTCAAGCACCTTCAGCCACTTGTCCGAAACTCTGTAATTGGGTAACATGACTTGGTCAAGAGGTGCACGCTCCACTACAGCCACTTGCAACACATTTTAAGAATAAGAAAGTAGTTGCACCGTGAATATGCATGCACTTAGTGATGCATATGTGTGTATGTGTATACTTTCGTATGTTCCATGTATATACAGTGGGAAGCCGAAGTGGTGTAACAAATACTCAACTAGTACAATTTTCGGAAACGTGAATTGATCCAATAATGACTAGTTTTTCAGCGGCAAAAGTAGTCCGAAAAAACAAGCAATTTTTTATCGCTCCATATTAAGTGAAAGCCATTTCTAGGCGTTCCATGTTACATCGTTCAAGATAAATGGTAACCAAGAGAACCTGATGATTTTCCCAGCAAGTTTTATTTTAACTGATTGCGATGCCTATAGAGGAGCACTGATATGATGAAAATTTACTATTAGCTCGTGCTTGGTCTAGATGGCTTTCTTTTTATTTCTAATTGCCCGATTGAGACACAATAGTGATTTTCAGTACATCTCCTTATATACTTACTTACTTACTTAGCTGGCAACTACAACCTATGATCAGTCTTGGCCGGTGCCAAAATGTTGCGCCAATCGCCTTTGCATTGCGCGCGTTGACGCCAGTTAGAAGCACTAAAGGCGTCCAAGTCGTCGTCTTGGTCTTTCTAACGTAGATAACAATGTCCTTTTTAGCGAGTTTCCCCAATGCATTTCGAAGAGAGCACCTTCTTTGCTAGAGCGTTATTGTACATTCGCTCAAAGTGACTTAGTCAGCGCAGCCGCTGAATTTTAATGCGCTTCACTACAGCTCGTAGTTCCATCTCATTTGATATGCATCATTCACACAAATCGGACCATAAATCTTGCGAAGAATTTTTCTCTCGAAAGCTCCTAATAACCGCCCATCGGTGCTCGTCAATGTCCAGGACTCAGCGCCATACAGTAAGACTGGGAGAATGAGTTATTGACAGAGGTTTTTTTCGTGCATCGAGAGAGAACTCTGCTTTTCAATTGCCTATCCAACCCAAAGTAGCACCTGTTGCCAAGAGATATTCTGCGCTGGATCTCTTGGCTAACGCTGCTGTTGATGTTAATGCTGATAAGGAATCGCCTTGTCTGAAACTCCACTGCGTTTCAAATGGCTCAGAAAGATCTTTGCCAATTCTAAATGCGCTGGTGGTGTTTGTGGTGTTAAAGTCATCTTGCAAAGCCGGAGAATCTTTGCGGGAAACCCAATTTCTCCTTACTTACTTAAAATTAATCATCCAATTTTGCTTATTACTTTTATTTTTTATTAAATACAAAATAGTATTCTGAGTGATGGAGTTCTTTATTTTGATCTTTTCAGCGCTGCATTGCTTGTCTGTTTGTAACCTGCAGCCGTATAGTTCACAAGTGTGGTGTTCAATGTACGACACCAAAATTATAGGGTGAATAATTTTGAGCCACCTTGTCGTGCATTCCTTCCTTACTTACACAATACTACTTATATTCAGAGCATTTGCTTCGAACTAAAATAATTTAACTTCTGCGCGGATTTGCGTTTATATTGGTCTTCTATAAGGGTTTAGGGGTAGTCAGCGGCCCAAAATAATTACGATTTTCAATAATTTTGTTTTGCTACTCAGTTGCTTTATTTTACAAAAATAAACACATCAGAAGTGCCTTGCGGTGATCATCACAAGTCATCGGACAAGAGAAATAGGTTTTATTAATAGATCATCTTGTGTCTGATCAAAGCTTTCTTTTTTTTAAAATTAACAATATGGTGGCCTGAGGAAATATTTTTCAGATTTTCGAGAAAAAAACCGACAATTAATTGTTTAAAAAAATCGAAATTAAAAAAAAAAATCCCTCAATATGGCACGAGTTTTTTATGGTTTTCAAAAGCAATATAAATTTTATTGAAATCTACCAAGCGGTTTTTAAGTTACATTTATCACCAGTTCAAAAAACATAGTTTTGAGAAAAACGTATCTAAAGTTTTGTTATCGATTCTAGAGACGCGGAGCACCCGAGCGCCCTTTGTTAATTGTGTAACAACTCGAAAAGTATTTGTCGAAATCACTTCAAATTTTCATATAATATTTTTAACACTTTTTACTTTAAGAAAATGCAAAAAAAAGAATACAATTTTTTGAAAATTCTGACTACCCGTAACCCCTAAAGTAACTTACATATTTTGAACTTTTACCAAAAATAATTTTTTCAGTACACACTAACGGATTTAACCTTTACACATTTGCCGTTTTGTCTTATTTCTAGCGTGTAAGTTGAATTTTCAGCTTTGGTGTATAAGGGGGAACGCCAACGATAGCCACTCTTACGTAGATTAATAAAATTTTTGGTTTTTTAATTTCATATGATTATTCATTGCTGTATCGCTGCCACCAGATGACGTCATTTTTTTCTTAACTCGTTAACGTTTATTTACATAAATTTGTCAATTTTGAATATTTTTTAATAAAAATTTACATCAGCATAGTTTAATACATATACAATAAATTGCCTTTTATCCGATCCTCGAATAATTATTCCTACTTCCAAAAAAAAATTCCCAAAAATCGACTATTTTTTGACCCCCCACAGTGGCGTTCCCCCTTGAGAGGCTTAGAGCAAAATTGTATGGCCAATATTTTTGGGCTAGATTTTAACCCCTCTGTTATGCTTTTTTTTGCCCTTTCTCACAAATGAGACACTGTGTTCCTGTTATTTTTTTCATAAAACTATGAAACACACCATATATCTAAAATGTACGAGTCACATAGTTTTCTATGCCGATTTACGATGAGAATGCACCAACGGGTGACGTAAACTTTCAAATCGCCGATACAAGTATCTTTTTTTGTCCCTCCTACAAGGATCCATTGTCGAGACTTTGTACTTTTAGAAAAAGGAAGCAGTGCCCGGACTTTCCACTTATTTTAATTTGCTTGAGTGCATTTATTTATTCATTTGTTATATTGTAACTTAGAATTTAAAATTAGGAAAACTAAGCTAAAGCAAAGGTCTTCCGCTAAGGTTCAGTACTCATAAGCTGAAACTGTTGAAACATGCTGATGACCATCATTTTTCTTCAATTAAAGGCAAAGCTTCCAACGCAAATTAAATTTCGAGAGCATAAAACTAATCATCGGCACCAGTTTCGTATGAATTTATAGAATTTCCTGATGGGTATGCAGTGTGCTTTAGGCACTGCTTCCTTTATTTAATATACTTTGCTGCACTTAAAACGTGAGTAGTTTTGCTTCTCTTATTTATTTGCCTTACATTTCAAGCTTGCAATTCCTTGCTTTTGTTTGCGCATATAATGAACGAAGCTGCGTTGCTGGGCTGCTTGAGATGAGTTGAATTGCATTTGTTTGCCACAAAATGAAAGTATGAAATGAAATGAAGGTGCGCTTTCGCAAAAGTATTTTGCTTGAACTAAATTTATGACGTGTTTACTATGTTCAAAATTATAGGTTTTCCACTAATGCACCTTAACAACGCAAAGCGGCGCGAAGGGGCGCTCCATTGCAATGCTCCAGTTGATGGAATTGATCAACAATACTGCAATGGCGTGGACGTTCGATGAGACACTGCGTGTAAGAAAAGGGTGGTTTAGCTTATGAATGTATGGGTGCGAGTATCTTAAATGCAACATACAAAAATCTACCAACTTGTAATTAATAAAACTCGCATTACTTGCCGGTGAAGAGAAATAAATATAATTTTATAATAAAAAAGTGAGCAACTAAAAAAAATATACAAATGAATTGCAATTTTGTACACCAACGGAAGAAAACCTACTACGCCTTTATCTAAGCATCCAAACCAACATTTGTGAATGGCTGTGAGTACGAGAATGTGTGTGTATTCGTATATTCATTTGTGTAGGTTTTCACTGCCTCCACGATCCGCATCACTGGCGCTTTGCAATAAGTTCCATTCGAAGCACTACGTTGTAGGACGAAATGGAATCAACAAAATCTGGATATTATATTTTTTAGGGCTGGCACAAAGTCTGAATACAACAGCAAAAGTCTTGTCTGTGATTGCCACGAAACTGTACACTCGGCTAGTAATCCGAAAGTCATTGGTTCGATAAAAACACCTGATATGAAAAATTCCAATTCAAAAGAGTTTTTTCTAACAACTTGATATTTATTTACTGAACGACACCCATTGTCAAAAATACAAGTAAAACACTCTTCTTCTTCCTATTTTTTAACAGGCGCCCTTGGTGTGAGTTTGACAGGCAGTCAAGTGCGTGATGGTGCGACTGCTTGGTCTTTTTGCTTGAGCGTATTGGCAGCGTTACGAGGCCAAATTAGAATTCTTATGGAATTTAAAATAATATCTTTGAATTGGAAAGTTTATAATAACAAATATTTTGAATATATTCCCTAGCTATAGTAATGGTTTTTATTGAGAAATATCAGAGTTTTTACGTAATTTTTTAGACTTTTTGATAGAGTCTGGGTCTCATCTATTAACTTTCTGGTTGTTCGAAATATGCTCGTTTCCACCCTAAGAGCCAATAACACAGTTTTTTTTTTTACTACAATACGGGAGCCATGGCATCAGTAAACTGGGGAACCGCCTAATTAAATATATTTCAATACCATTCAATGGCCCTAGTAAAGTACACGTTAGGGTCAGCGATCAGTAAACAGTCAGATAATAGCGTTGGCCTTTTTGGATAAATTTTATAGGACAAGAACAGAACAAACAGCTTATCCCCCTACAGGAATCGAAAATTTATTCAATGGCACCAATTTCACAAGACTCCCACTTCATTTATTGTATTTTAGGTGCCACACATACATACGCGTATACGGTTAGGCATTATTTCGAATAAGATTAGGCAAAGTTAGATAAGAAGAAATAGTGTTCAAAGGCTATAAGGATCCCACTTCGACAGGTAAAAAAATATGATCCATTGTTCTAATGCATTAAAACACAAAGGAGGTGAAAGAGGAAAGTCTGAGGCAAACGAGGTACTCGGAGGATGGCTGTTAGAAGTTGCGATTAGAAAAACGCAGTGTGAAAACAATGAGGCTAATAACTTTCAGTTGTTGCTAACAGCCAAGCCTAAAAGCTCCTTCCTAAACAGTTTTGGCCGATCTGAACACAGCGCACTAATTACATCTTCGTCGTACTCACCGGTTCCAGTTGGACAGAACAAATGAAGCCAAATACTTTTCCATCTGATATTTCCAAAGCAAAGGATGTCTTCCTCTTCCACGTAGCTCATTGAATACTTTTGCGTAAATTTTCATGATCTAGCCAGAGGGGTCCAGTGTTTATATTGCTATAAAGCTCGTACAGCTCATGGTTTCATCGCATAATCGCCGTCACTAACGTGCAAAAGTCAAATAATATCCTTAAACATGGTTCTAACCAAAACCTCGCCACCGGTGGAGTAGTTGCTGAGATAAAAATAAATGTTTATCTTTTTACAAAGTACATAACACTTTTCAACCTCCCTTCGACTATTTAATCGATAACGCCAACCCCTGCCTCGAAAATGCTACGAGTACATTGATACGGAAGCTTCAATTTAAGTTGAATGTGAAGTAGTTTGCAAAAGACTCTCCCACTAACTTTGAACACTCCGTGAGCAGTTTAGCTTGGTCAGGTTTCCAAATGTTACAACCAATTCACTTCAAAATACGCCGCGTACTGATTGAATTAATAAATGAATGAACGAATAAAAACGAGGTTTGCTCTTCGACCTCATGGCCCTCTACTCATTACAGTACCTCATCCAAACCTAATTCTCTTAATAAGCCTAAATTAAAACTAAGCTGGACTGAGCAAATGCGTCTTAATTTATTCAAAAGCTTCAAATGCGGAAAGAAAGTGTGCTGCAGTTTCCGAGGGCTGGACGCAGTAACGACAGGTGTCAGTGGAACATATCCCAATCCTTTGCAGTTGACTATGCAATTCACAGAGACTTGTGAGAATACGCAGGAGCACTCTTAGCTCATCCTTAATGAGTACTATAAGTTGCCTGAAGCTTCTTCTCCGCATAATTCGGTGCCAATACATGTCTTTTAGCCTTACCTCTTCCCTTCAAAGTTTTTCCTTGATGACGTGTTTTTCCATAGCAACGAAGGACTCGAATTCAATTAATAATAAGACCACATCCTCTCTAGATAATGCAACCGCTACTTCGCCCCCAGTTACACCCCTGTGCCTAGGGCCCCAAATGTGCCGTATGCGATTGTCCGATTGGAAGATACTGGGAAAACTACCCATCGGCACAGAGATTATAGAAAGCGTTTTTTTCTAATAGCGGTCGCCCCTCCGCAGACAACGGCAAGCCTCCGAGTGTATTTATGCCATGCAAACGCTCTGCTTAAAATTGTAAGCTCCTCCATTTATGGAAAAACGATCTAAGAAATATTTGAGCTAAGGCTCACACCGAGCTGTAGGGCTGTGCATGATGATGATGATATATATTCCAGTGCCTATGCCTCTGTTTTGGAACCATGTGTATACCTGTGTAGGGTACAATCCCGCAGTTTCCTTTCAAGTACAGGTATACTCCAGTTATACTCGTCCAGTTCATACTGGATTAAACGTATTGAATAGGGTAGAAAACTCGGACTCGTCATTTGTTTTAAAAATAGCAGTTCGGTAAAGCAGAAAGAAAAGCGATTGGCGCATTCTTTTCAACTTGCCCAAAAACCTCTAAAATGTTGCAGTGCTAGTTAACACTAGAACTACGAACCGGTCAAAATGACCGGTTGGAACATTTATTTCCCATTTCCTCTTAAATATTCCAATTACATTTTTTTCGATAATGTCATGATTTTTATTAAATTTGTGTATAGAATAATATTATAGATTATTTTGTTCTTACGCTTCCAATTTTCAGAGTTAACTATGTGTTATACCTAAATATACGAACCGGTCATTTTGATCGGTCATAAAAATATCATGAATACTTTTTGTATATTCTTGAAATATTCATTTTGAATATGGAAAATTCCCGGAATTCAAAGATTTTGCGTTTTCCATATATTATGCGAAAATTTGTATAACTGTAATATGGTATATACAGTTATACTAAATTCGTAATATGAATACAATTTCTACAGTCAGTCTGTAACCCCTATACTGATAAGTTATCATAAATCGTAGCATATAAACATTTCAATTTAGTATTCTTACTTACCGTGTATAGTTGCAAATGACAATAAATTGAATATTTTTTATATTTCTTTATAATCTCACATTATTCTTGCATACATTGTAAGTGGTTCCTGATTGAATATTTTTTTCATTATTAGAAAGGGAAATAAAATTATAGTTTTCAGTTAGAAGTTATTACCCTGAAAATGGCGTCACATTCGAAAAAAACAAAATTTCTTGAAGATATAACAAATATATGCGAAGATATATCCGAAGTTGTCTGCAAATCAACAAATATTTCAGCGGTCCAGTTTGATAAAGAGAAAGTCTATGTATCCAGTGATAGTGAAGAGGAGAACATACTCAAGGTATGTAAAAGAAAAAGTGCAAGATTTCCGTCCTATTCCGATGAGAGTGAAGATCAGCAAACTGAAATTGCTAATGGAACTATTTGGAATGAAATCAAAGCTGGATCCTATCCAGGGAGAAAACCAAAACATACCATTTTCAAACAAAAAGTAGGACCTACAGGATATGCAAAAAAAAAAAATTGTAAAGAATGTTGTGAGTAGTGCTTTCTCATTACTAATTAATCGTGATATTATACATCATATCATAACATGCACAAAACAAGAAGGTTTACGAGTTACTGGTGAAGAATTGGATTTATCAGAAGAAAAATCCAACGCTTTTCTGGCCATTTTATTTGCGCGTTGCGCTTATGAAGCCGAGAACTTAAAATTATCTTATTTATGTTTTTTATGTTATGTAATTACAATAAATGAATAAAATATGTTTCTTTTGCTTGAAAATTTAATTATCTTATGAATTTTTAGTTTTATTTCTAAATTTCTACTGTTTTGTGTAGTTAAACAAAAAAACCGGTCAAAATAACCGGTTAGTTGAAATAATATAGGTATATGGTAAAGCTTCGTAGTTCTAGTGTTAAATATAGCGAACTTTTTTAATTGCTTTTTGAAGTTCATATTTTTATTACATGTCAGTAAGATAATTTAATAAACCTGAAAGTTAAATATTTTTCGTTCATTAAGATTCTTTTAGTTAAAGTGCTGACGTTCGATTTTTATCTGTAACCAGTAGAAAGCAGTAAGTAACACAAACAACCACTTCGTGCATAAAGGGGAAACCCCGAAAATTATTAGCGGTTGATAAGTGACTAAAGAGTCAAACAACATTAGCGGCGGTAACCAGTAGCCGCTGCTTTAAGACCGCCAAGCAACGCTGGCCTAATCCGCTTATACCACTGGCACACAAGTATACTTTCGTCCATAGGCGCTATTCATTAGTATCGCGGCATTCCAATAACATAAATTTTAGCATAAATTGAAACTGCATGGAAAATTTACCTAACAACTACTATTAAAAGTAACGGTAATAGTAGTAATGTATGTGAGCCATATGTTGCAGAAAAAGTTGTAGCAGGACTCGCGACATTATTTTCCAGCATCGCTAAATGGTTCTACACTCATACATACGCACACACATCCGATTGGGCGTAAGTGTGCGAGAGTGTGTTATAAACGATAAAAAATGAGCCGTCATTCATTAAAAATCGCCGGCATATCAAATCCTAATTGTCATCTACATAAATTTATCGCAGCAGTCACGCGTTGACTTTTCACGTTGCTTATTTTCTCCGCGGCCGCATTTGCTGCACTGGCATGAGCGGTCGCTGCAACGCACACTCACCTTTTTGATGTTGTAATTAGCCACTTATTTCCTACTCCGCCTTGGCAATTTTAATTTTTTTTTTTACTTTTTTGTCTTTTATTTTCTTGTTATTATTATAATTTTTTTCTTGCTTTCATGCATTTCTTCTTTTCATACCCTTCATTATTGTTGGTGAATGTGCGAATCATGCATGTTCGGACGTTTTTTCTATGTATTTTAATTTCGCATTTACCTTCAAGTGAATTGAGTACAATGAAGTGGCCAATTTGCCACACCCCTTCATGCGTTTGCGCCCACTCCGAAAAACAAAACATTTCAATAAGCAGCAATCAACAAAAGCAACGAAGGCACCAGCAGCAGCCGCTCCAGTCACACAAAGGGCCGCCACAAAACCGCAAAAAGTGCAGCCGCCATATTGCAACATGCCACCGCCCGTCAATGCAATCCAACGCCGTCTTTTCTATATGTATGTGTGTATCTTCACACACATAAATGTAAGCCATTGCGGCTGCATTTACTTACATTGTTGCTGCGCGGCCCCTTTGGGTGGTTTTTGACACGTGTCGCCTTTGTGCATTTGTCAGCAACATCTTTGCGTGCCAGCTCAAGTGTTGCACCTCAGCGCGTTGAGCGCTTCGTTGCGCTCCACTCACATTTATACAATTGCATATGCACACGCACACATATGCACCTACTTCTGAGACATCACAAATCGAATCATCATTTAGCGGCAATGGCCGCAGTAAGAGCACTGGTGGTGCCACAAGCAACAAAGACTTTGCATTGCAATCACACCAATGGGCCCTCCCAAGCCACCACCTGCTGCGCGACCTGACTTCAGTGCCATCTTTAATGTCAACATTGGAATCACCTCAATTATCAGCGGCGTCGTCGTATCGCTCATCAACTTCATCATCAGCGCCAAAAGGCTTTTGTAATTTCCATCATCAGTCTCAATGCGATTGCATTTGTTGCATTCTTTGATTTGCTTGCGATTTGTTGGTTCTTGTCGCTCTTCTGTTTTTTTCTGCTTTTGTTTTTGTATTTTGCATTTTATTGTCATCACGCGGTTTTCTCGGTTTTGATATATGAGCCCGCACGCCAAGTCTATGCCGCAATTGAGCACACACACACACACATTTGCATACCGAGGCACTTACTTGTGCGCGTTGATTGGGGGCACACACTCAGGTTTCGGCTGTTGATTTCCTTTGTTAGGTTGCTCTTTCTCTTAGTTTGTGTGTCGCTTACACATCTTTGCGTTTCCGGTTTGTTGGTTTTTTCATTTTTCGCTCTAGAAACTTTGAATGCAGCTGCTTGCTTTGGTTGAACAACGTGCGAATACAGGTGTAGCACTAACACCCAATGGCATTGCTGCGCAACATTTTCGATATGGCAAAGGTATGATGAAGTGAGAGGCCACTTTTGCTTTTTTTGCTATCACGGGTCTTAGATATCCTAGAATACTTTGTTTATATGGCAGGAAATCAGTTCACCATCTGTTAGAAACTCACTTCATAAGTGTAACGAAGGTAAAAATACATTTATATAGCGCAGTCTTAAAAAATCGGATGTATTAGATGGAGCTAGCTGAGTTCCAAGCCCATAAGCACCTTCTGTGATCAAACAAACAGTGGACACACTCGGTACCCATGTCACTGTTGTCAGTTAAGGTTTAAAGATTTTAAAAGACTCCGTTTATCTAGGAGCCTGCATTAATACCGATAGTAATGTCAGTCTTGAAATCCAATGAAGAATCCCTCTCACAAGAAGAGCAACTGTGGACTAAGTAGGCAATTGCGTAGTAAATCCCTCTCCCGACGAACAAAACTAACGCTTTAGAAGACTCACATCATCGTTTAGCGCAGGAGTTTGGACGATAACAACATCCGATAAGGCGTTCCTTGGAGGGTATGAGAGAAAGATTCAGCGGAAGATTTTAAGAAATTTGCACGTTAGCAACGCCGAGTATCGCAAACGATTGAACAATGAGGTGTAAGAGCTTTACGTTGGCTTAACGCAGCGAATAAAGATCCATCTGCGGCGTGGGCTGGGTCATATCGTCCGAATGGATACAAACGCTTCGACCCTGAAAGTATTCAATCCATGCCAGCTGATGGCAGAACAGGAAGGCCTCCTATTCGTTAGAAATATCAGATGGAGAAGGATTTGGCTTCACTTGGTGTGTCCAACTGGCGCCGGTTAGTGCGTGAAAAAAACGGCTTTGTTATACTCGGCCAAAATCGCTTAAACGGTTATCGCGCCATTCAAGAAGAAGAAGAAGCTTGAAGCATACTTATATATTTGATAGTAAATGCACATTGATTTAATTTATAGCAACTTGAGATCAAATTGAGAAAACTTCAGACAAAATGGCTGGCGAAACAAATATTCTACAGCTCTTCCTAGTCTATTTCTTGACTATTTTTTCATTCCTTTTTATGTCAATTACTTTGGTTCCTCTATATTATAGCTGTGAATACGCGTGAAGACAACTTAAAGCCGCCCTCTCCAATCGGTTCTTTTAAGTAATTCAATTATTTTATATTTCATTCAATCAACTGCAGCGCTTCGACGGATTTCCCACTTCCCTTATTCACATAAATGTCCATCACCTGTCGAAGTGGTTTTCTAATCGTCAGTCTTAAAACATCTTTAATTACACGATTTTCCAGACAATTACTGTCATAAATTTTTCAGCTACAAATTAGTCATTAATCTTCATAAATAAAACCGCAAAATGATATGCAGACATAAACGAAACAAAGGTACGAGTATCAGGGAGATAAACAGCGGGAAAAGAAATTATTAACCACAATTGCAAAGTGGCTTCTTTTTTTCATAAAAATATTATTTATGTGCCTTTTGCGTTGTTGAAGCGCGTCAGCATTTAAACTTGCGAATGACTGCCTAACATGGAAATCGTTTTGTTGCGACTTCAATGCTTCAGCGTTTTGTTCGCTAGCGTGAAGAAGGGGCCGGCTGAGAGACAACGGCAGCTGGTGGCGGTGCAGCAGCGAAAAGGCAGTGTGGGGCGGTGAAAATGGAAATTAAAGAATTGCAAAACTGCATTGGAATCATGCAAAATAAAGAAAGCAATTAAAAGTGAACAGAAAAAAGCAAGAAATGCAGGCGTGCAAGTTTGCTGCATGCAACACGCGCATATGTGGTGATAAGTCACAGAGTTGCACGTACATATGCACATTCGAAAGCAAATTAACAGAAATTCTGAGTTTTTTTGTGCTTATCGCTAATGGTTTGTTTGGCAACATTAAATATAAAACTTGCTTTATTAAAAATAGTAAAAAGAAATAATTACTAAGGCACGTAAATGTGTATAAAAAAATAGAAAACAGGTAAGGCATTTAGTAATGATAAATTAGATTTTTAGTAATGCACAGATAGTACATAGGTTGTATTATGGAGTGGTGAATTCCTGTAAGAAAGCTTCTGATAAAGAGGCAAATATAGTTGCAACCAGAGTGTACACAGTGAGCCAGCCATTCTTTTATTCGACAATTTCTATGTGAAGTGATGTATATCCGTAGTAGTTTGCTTTTATCAAAGCATAGAAGGCAAATAAGGTAAAATTACCTAGGAATCCTAAAGTAATATAAAAAAATTTTTTGAAATAAAACTCACTAGCTTACGTAGCTATTTTATAAAGCTTTTCAATTATTGTAATCTTTTTGTGTATTACCATTGCTTCAGAACTTTGTTCAAATGTTTGAATCGAAAGTAAATCCTACTTTTGAAAAACAAACTTTTTACATCCGCATACATATGTCAATTGAGTCATCGCTGCATTTTCTAATAGTACATAACAAGGCGAACCCATTAAAGGTAGTATCGGTAAATCAGCTGATTTCTCTTTTTCTTTCGCCGCGTCCATGTGGCTGTCAGTCCAGAGTGAAACAAGGCGAATTAATTCTTTGTTTTCTACTTTGCCTATACTTTTGCTTGACAATCAAACGTACAAAATATTGTTATTGGTATAGCACCACCACCTTTAATCAATGTGCCTGGGTACATTTCCCCCCCCCCCCCCCCCCGCCCCCCCCCCCCCCCATTTATTTTATACATCTGTCCTTTGACATTAAGTATGCTGTTTAACAATTTGGTCAGGATTTATATACAAAAAGCGATAACATTAAAATAAACGAAATAATATACAATTAAATAATATACAATAATACAATACAAGTTTCACTTTACATGATTACATTTTACAACTATTTTTTATTATTTTTTTACATATTTATGGTTTTTTAGCATTTATCATACTAGGTCGCTTGGTCGGGTTCTCTTCAAACGCCTTTTCCCGTTTCTTTCCCTTTCAAGAAGTTTGTTGATTTCTGCATTACTGTGTGTGTGTATTTTTTCAAAGTGCCTTGTTGTTATCTTTTTGATCTCTTCGTCTACTCTTGTTATATTAAAAGTCCTGTGGATGTCATCATTTTTCGTGTACCTGTCAGATGGTCAAAATTCGAAGAATCTTAGATTGCTGTCGTTGGATTTTTTCTACAATATATGAGTTTTTTAGCCGTTCCCCACACCTGTAATCCATATAGCCAGATTGGTTTAATCATAGTTTTGTACACTAACAGCTTGTTCTGTATAGTGAGTCTGGATTTGAAGCAGACTAGCCAATGAAGTTGTCGAAGTTTTTCTTTTATTTGTTTGACCTTTTGCTTTATGTGGTGATTCCAATTTAGTTTGGAGTCCAAGTGAATTCCCAGATATTTAGTAGTTGATTCTATTGTAATTGCTTTATCATTTATTTTAATTGGAACTGCGGTAAATTTTGTTTTGGTAGTAAATATAACCTGTACGGTTTTGTCTTCATTTATTTTTAGGCACCAGTTATCAAACCATTCCTTAACTGCGTTTGTGTATCGTTGCAGTTTCTCAGTAGCCATAATTAAGCTTTTGTCTGATCCTAATAGTATTGGATCGTCTGCGAACGTAGCAATTGAAGAATTAGTTTCGTCAGGAGGTGGTATATCTGCGGTGAATAAAACATATAGTAGAGGGCCAAGAACGCTTCCTTGCGGAATTCCAGCAGTTATTTGATGAATACCTGAACATTGATTGTCATATTAAATATAGAAGCTTCGGTCGGTTAGATAGCTTTTTATGATGAGATAGTGTCAAAAGATAGCATTCTTTTTATTTTGTGGAGTAAGCCTTCATGCCACACTTTGTCAAACGCTTTAGCTACGTCCAAAAATACTGCGGCACAGTATCGACTGTTTTCAAGGTCTGATTGGATTTTATTTGTAATTCTATGGATCTGTTGAATAGTCGAATGTTTTTTTCTAAATCCAAATTGATGATCCGGTATTATACGTTTTTGGTCTAGAAGTTGGCCTATCCGATCATGCAGTAATTTTTCAGCAATTTTAGATATTGTCGGTAATAAGCTTATTGGTCTATACGATGACACGGTTGTTGGATCTTTACCCGGTTTTGGCAATGCAATAATCTCTGCCACTTTCCAGAGCTTCGGAAAGTATTGTAAGCGAAACATTGCATTAAAAACGTTTCGCAAGTATATATATGCCTTGGTTGGTAGCTCCGCTAATGATTTTCCTGTTATCATGTCATATCCGGGAGCTTTTTTATGTTTTATTCCTTTTTTGATGCAAGCTATTATTTCGTGTCCTTTTTATTTTTGTAAAATCATAGTGGAAGTTGTTTTGGTTGTTGATTTTCTTTTCTTCGTCATTTGGTAGAACTTTTTCGAAGTAATTTGCCTAGGTACATAACATGATTTTATTTTACTGCTAATCGTGTATAAATTGTGCCTTTGGTTTGATCAAATTCGTCTGCCATTGTCTGCCGTTGGGCGACCGGTATTAGAAACAACTTTTTCTATCATTTCGAGTTTCATGCACGGAGAATCGAACCTACGCTTTTCCGAATGTTAATCAGACATCAAGCCATTCAGCTACGGCGGCCGATCAGTATACGTGTTTCCTATTTAAATTTGTTTCAAGTTGTCAAATGTGGCGTAATTATATTCTTCTAAGGAATATTTTTTCGGAAGACGGCTTGAATCGCTTCAATCGATTTCTGACGCCTTCTCCTAGTCTTCAAATTTTTGGTCAGCATTTGTCAGCTTGTGTGACACAAATCTTCAATTAAGCTTACGAAGGCTTGATGAAGGTCTAATTCCATTTCAATGATTTTCACAGAAAATTTCTCATCATTTTTTTATTATATGTATAAAGCACTTTTTTGATCTTCTCGGAGGGTAATACACTTTGTGAACGACTTGGTCTTTCATCGTAATTAAGCATTTGTTCACTTAGTTGAAAGTACTTTTGGCATTTGTAACTCTAGTTTACAGCCAATTCAAAAACAAGATTTTCGAATTTCCATGTAAAATCAGTCGTTGAGGCGCAACTGCGCCGTAATTCCGCTATCCGCAAACACCAATTTTGAATTACTAGTTGGAGGACTTCGGTAGGTACTTCGGTAATCTAGTAATGTTGGCTTCCAATGCCTCAATCGAAGCTGGCTTATTCACAAAAAATTCAGACTTAATATATCCACAAATAAAAGTCTAAAGATGTGATATATTTAGTTTGACTTAGTCACGCGTGATCTGTTAAAAAACCCATATTGGAAAAAAGTATGTAGATCTGCGTGCTCAGCGAACGATTTTGGATTTGCAGGAATTGAATGGCCCAGTGCTTGGGTAAAAAAATCATTAATTATTTTTTAACCAGTGTAATCAGCTTTACATGCTTGTTGAAGTCAATGTCTATAAGTATAGTTCAAATTCGTCTATAAGATTTTGTTTCCAAAATTTAACTCAAACATGGAGGTATGTTTCGAGTAGGCACGAAATCCTCTAACGCGGAGGTACTCATCTTTGACGGAGACACTACCGGTAGTATCAATGAACTTAGGCTAAAAGATGCTTATTGTTCCATCATTGTATCCTATCAGTTTCGTCAAGTAGTCGCGTTTAAGAATGAGGGCGAAAAAGACACTGCATGCATAGTGGAAATCCGCTAAGACTAAATAAAACAAATTTGATCGTCTGTGCTATAAAAATAGTGTGATAATCGGAGGGGTAGAGTCCTGCAATGCCGAGCTCTTCACAACTTCCGCTTTCGATAGACTGAGATTTAAACGCCTTAGTTCCTACACCAAAAGTTCCCATGCTACGGTCAAGGTTCAACGGGGACTTCTTTTTTCAAAGATTCAATGGGATAAAGTTCAAGACGCATGGAAAGAAGAAAGAGCAGTTAGGAGGCAACCTTTTACTATCAAACACTGCTCACTAGTATCGCTTTCGTGGGTTTGTTTAGCTTTTTTCCGGCATTGACAAAAAATAAAAGTAGCTTCTGCCTTTTTTCCAAAACAAACTAAATTGAAAAAGTTTGCGCGTCTGTCATAGAAAAATGTAAATACGATTTTATTTTTAACTTTCCCAAGTCCGAGCGTCATCTAACCTTGAAAGTCTGACACCTGCAGACACATCTTTCTTTTGAGACAAATATACAAATGTGGCGGCAATAGTAGAGTTGGCGACATAGTCAGCTAAACACAGCGAACGAAAACAACAACGACTCATTTTATGCGGCTGCCCAACTGCGTTGTAGACATTAGTGCCACCGCCTGCTGTCGACTTTGTATGCGAATCAGGTGCGCAATTTCAACCCGCTGGATGCCCAATTGCATTTTGATGAGTTGCAAAAGCATTTGCTTTCTGTTCGCTGTCAACAGTCACAAGTTACTTGCCATGATTGTTGTTCTTGTGTGTATGTTGCAAAATGCGCGATTGCGCATTGAACCTCGCAAACCCTTGCGAAATAATCAAAAACCACCAATAACGTCAGCCAGCAACAACTAATTGTAACGAGCGAAATTGGCGAACGCTGTTAGTTGATGGCCGGCGTTCACTGGTCGCTGGTTGATTGTCACAACAAGTGTGTATGTCGACAATAATAGTAACAACGTCTCGCGTGCAATTTCTCACGTTACCACTCTGCTGGTGGTTATGCGGTTGGCGACTGGTGGCTGGTGGCTGGTGTCTGGCTGTATTGCAGCTGCCAAAATCCGACATGCTGTCTGCTGTTGGCCATCTCCGATACCAAAAACAACGTACTTACCCACACACATACACGCATGCAACATAGTGTATACAACATGCAACATGCAGCAGCCCACACAAAGTCTTGAACTTGCCACTCTCACGCGTTGTGTGTGTGCCCGTCCGCGCTTGAGGAAACCACAGCAACCCAGTTTGCCAATCAACCGGAGTCAGACGTTCGTCCGGTCGCTTAACTAAAACCGCCAACCGACCAGTCTCCACTTCGGCTATACAACAATTTTGCCATATTATCTGCCACACGTGGGCGTCTTTCACACCACGCGCACACACACACATACGCCCAACCAAGTTGACTGCGTTGGTCGTAAGTCGCTGAAAGCTGCATTAACGACTTTTTCCACATGTTTTTTTGTTATTATTATTTTTTTTTTTAATTTCTATTTTTGCATTCAGTTAATTTCCTATCAACCTCCACAATAGCCGTTTCGCACTTGCTTCCTCTGCTTTTTTCGTTTTTGAATTTCGCCATTTGCCATTTTTTAATGACTCTTTCTGTGTCATATCCTTTCTGGTTTTTCGCATTTTCTCAGTTTTTATTGGCCATAAAATCGCATTTTGTTAGTTTTATATCCGTGTCTGCGCACTTTTTCCTTCTCAAATTTCGACATTTGCATTTGAATGCCTTTGCCGTGGTTTGTGATTGTTTAAGCTTTAGAAATGGCAGAAAAAATGAGTGCACCCAAAATCAATGCCAATTAGATTTTATGCTTCGCAGTTATGGCAGGATTTACCAAATAGGAAAATTAATGAGTTTTTAGACTTTGGTGTTTTCAGCAATGCAGGAGTGCGTGCATTTTTCATTTTATATCTCTTTTATCGCTAACTTTTTCGATAAGCAAATATATGTTACTCTCGCGCCACGAAATCACAAACAAGTTCGCTTGCAACACGCGTTGTATCCGATTGCAATGCGACTCTAAAGGCAACTGCTGTTGCTGCTTTAGCATTGCGTGATAGATCCTCAGGAATATTAATATAATAACTGTATAAATAGATACATTTACTAAACATAATATACCTAAAATCAACCTTGAAGAGTTCTCACGAAGTGCAAAAGTCAGTCTCGCTTAACGGCTTTGTTCGTTTCCTACGTTACGTGGTTCCGACTCTCGATTGCAAGCGTACAAAACTCTGCTGATATGCGTTCCTTGTGGTACTGAAGGAAGCTGTATTTCCCCAAGCTCAATATATAATCTTGTACTAGCACCTCCTTGTAGGCTCTCTTCTGTTTCGAGATCTTTACACATATTTCACTTTGAAGCACCTGGCGGTTATATGTATGGGAAATTGAAAATACACATACGCAGGTCACACGGTTTAACTCCCAAGCCCGAATCTTTTGCTGGCGACTCTACGTGAACACCAATTATTCCTTAGCCTTGTCATGCAATACTTTGTTATATTTGCTCTTGCGCAAGTACATCACATTTACATACCAGGGTTGGGTACAGCGCGCTAAATAATTAAGACAATAGTCGGATAGTTAAAACACTGAAAAACTGAAGATTTAGTGATAATGAAACTCTTATTGCACTAAAAAATTAGTGGTAGGGCATAATGCCCAACCCTGTTTATTACACATTGCGGAGTTACATGGGTTCATCTAACATTATAGAAAACAAGTTTTGATGGGGAATCTTCTTCTTCTTCTTAATTGGCGCGGTAGCCGCTTATGCGTTTTTGGCCGAGTTTAGCAAATCCTACCAGTCGTTTCTTTCTCATGCTAACTGGCGTCAGTTGGGCACACCAAGTGAAGCCAAGTCCTTCTCCACCTGACCTTTTCAACGCAGAGGAGACCTTCCTCTTCCTCTGCTACCACCAGCTGGTACCATATCGAATACTTTCACAGCCGGAGCGTTTGTATCGATTCGGAGCTGCTGGATCTTTATTCACTGCGCTAGGTATAGGTTGTCATAAAGCTCATATAACTCCTTGTTTCATGGCCTGCGATACTCGCCGCCGCCAACGTGCTAAAGTCCAAAAATATTCCTCAGAATCTTTCTCTCAAACAGTCCCACACTGAGGCGCCACTCATCGGATGTTGTCATCGTCCAAGCTTTTGCGCCATACGTTAGGACGGGCATGATGAGAACCTTGTGGAGTGTTAGTTTTGTTCGACGAGAGAGGGATTTACTACTCAATTGCCTACTTAGTACAAAGTAGCACTTATTGGCAAGAGAGATTATCCGTTGGATTTCAAAGTTTGCTACCGGTATTAATGCTAGTTCCTAAATAAACCAAGTCTCTTACAACCTCGAAATCATAACTGTCAACAGTGACTTGGGTGCCGATATACGAGTGGAGGACAGGAAGTTCCTTGTTTTGTCCTCTTTTACCACCAGATCCATTCGATTTTCTTCAGCATATGCCAACGCTCTTATAAAAAAATGTGGTTAAAGTAGTCACACGACAGCGAGTCGCCCTGTTCAAAACCTCATTTGGTATCAAACGGCTTTCTCAATTCGGCGCTGAGCTACGTTATTTTCCATAGCACTATTAGTTTTGCGGGGATTTCAAATTCAGACATGCGGCATATAGGCAACTCCTTTTCGTACTGTTGAATGCAGCTTTGAAATCGACAAAGACAAGGTTGATTCTCCTTTCATTGGTCTTTCCCAGCTTTGGTGCTTTGTGAATATCTGGTCCATAGTGGATTTTCCCGGTCTAAACTCACACTGGAAAGGTCCAATCAGATGGTTGATGGTGGGCTTCAGCCTTTCACTCAAGAAGAACTTGATAGGCGATATTTAGAAGACTAATCCCGCGGCAATTGGCAGAGATTGCAGCTTTACCCTTCTTGTGGATTGGGCAGAGCACACTTAAATTCCAATCAGCAGGCATGCTTTGATCCGACCATATTTTACATAGCTCCTCGCCGCCATGTTTGATAGCGGGCAGAACGTTGAGCTCGCTGAAATCCGATTTCTTATTCGTCGGCGGTACGTAAGGAAGAAGTAATTTTGTTCTATTGCTTGTGCATGCCAGATTATTGGGTAGTGCTCTCCGAGAGAGTGAGAGTCGAGTAATGATTCTTCTGTCTGTCTGTTGCTGTTCTATACTAAAAAATGTGTGTGCTTGAAATATAACCAACATGCATTCCGAATGCTTCTCTTGAACCTGATAAAAATTACTAATTCCTGATTCAGCTATTCATCCACGCAGCTGTTCCTGCTTCGTGTAACTTGAGCCACTTGTAACTCCTTTGGCATTTTTGCATATCTCAGCAGCCATGCATATTTTCTTCTCACTCGTTCGGCAATAAATTTGTTTATAAATTTCAGCATTAAAATCACTTCATTTATGATTTATGAGCTGAATAGTTCTCGCAAGCATGGGGCAGTGTTAGTTCCAAGATGAGTCCAACCGGTTCATTGGTATGCCAGATTTGGCTTAGAATTCAGTACGCAGTGAATTATTTATCAAATGTTCAAATAACAGGTAACCAAATACATCCACGCGTACAAACACACGCATGCGCACAATCCAAAAATGTGCCTATAAATAATATAAAATAGAAGACACTAAAAGCCAAAATAAATCATTTGTGTGTGTAGAGAAATGAGCATTCAAAAAATTGTCAGCGCCACGCATGCAACAACGATCGGTGCCACAGCGTGCAGCAAGCCACTTTGCCAGTGGCAGTGTGGCAAGTTGCTTGGTAATTAATTGCAGCGCCCGAAACGTGCTCGTCATGTGGGCATTAATTCCAAAATATGAGCTACTGGACTGAAGTAGCTGAGCTGCTGTGCTAAGCTTTTGGTCACCGACTAATTGCACGGCATTGCTTTCCTGTTGCTTTCCCTACCGGAACGTGTGTGCGTGCGTAAGCCTCTGATATCTGAATGCCTATCGTAACGCTTGCATTTGGCGAGGCCTTCTGGGGTAGCAAATAAATTGACGCATATTTCGGACTTTGTCACGGCAACAAAATATATGACACCTCAGAAGCGGCATCAAGAGGTGCGGTGCAAACCAAGACTAGATGGAATATATTGACTTGTGGTCTAGGAAGCGAAAAGCTGCAAAGCGACAACATATTTTCTGAGCTCTTGTATGCACCAGAAAGTGCCACATTTTCCTTATTACGAATACAACTGTTTATACTTATGCCAATATAAGCACATCTGCATGTGCATTCAACTGATACGCGCATGTGCTATCGCATCTCTTTGGCAAAATACCTGCAGCGCCACATTCACTCAGCCAAGCAATTGAATTTCTCATTCCACAAATTATGAATATTATCAATACTTTTTCTTGATGTCACATTGCAAATGACGGTCAGCATGAAAAGGAAGAAAAATAAGTACAGAAATTTAAGCTGGTGTGCCTACGAACTTGTTGTACCCAACGCTTGTATTGAGATAACTTAAGATATTTAAGATAAGTTAGAAATTTGCATGGTTCACAACAAGGTCACTTGGCAGCGAATATTTGAATTGAGATTAATATAAAATACTGAGGAAAACTGTGTATGCCAAAGATCTTTTCTCAGCTACAGATTTCCAAGCGAATTAAGAACTCAACAGTGGCTTTATCGAATCGATAGTGAGAATAGCAATTGTCATCGGCTAATTCGGAGGGGTTGCATCGATCTTTTTACATATTTGGACATTTAAGTAAGATAGAACGTCAATAATTTCGTAATCAAAACTTTCAAAACAAAACTTTTTTTGGGCATCTAAGTATTCAGAAAAAAACTCACAACTTATGCGCCCCGAAAATGCATGAAACTAAAAAAAAACTGGTTTAGTAGCAGTTTTTGGCAATTTTAATCTACATTTTGGCAATGAATCGATTTATGCGTAAAAGTCTACCCTAACTCGACTAAGTAGGAGCAGGAAGCGCACTTTTAATTGAAGTATGCTTAAATATATTTCCAGCTGACTTTAAAGTGACTAGAACTATGCACTGATGAGTTTTTGCGTCCCCAAAACTATGTATATGCTAGAAAATGGGTGTAGCTTTAGAACGCAATATGAAATTTTAAAATCCACAGTCGTGAAGTTCAAGATGATTTTGCATGCAACAGCTTAAGCTTTACACTGAGAAAGCTGATGAACTGGCAAGACAGGGGCATCCTATAACGAATCCCAAGGCCTATAGAAATAGGCTGCCCCCAAGGTGTGCGCAAAAGGGAGATCTTCTCGCTATTCCAGAAGCAGGTCATGCACAGATGGACTCACACGAATATCTGCAAAATAACTAAATATACGTGGCTAAATCTCAACAAATCTAGAATTGACGAGTTACCTTCAAAATTACGTCAACAATAACCGGACTCTGGCCTTTTGGATGACAAGGATAGATGTAGAAGCTGCAATCAAGAAGAATCTAAGGAAATAGTCTTTCACTCTCTGTATAAGTGCCCAAATCTGGGTGCTCTACGACATAGAATGCGGGGGAATTCTCGATAGTTAACTTGGAAGAAATTGCAAGAAGAAAATAAACGACATAGGCAGATTCGTAGTCAAATCAAGATAGTACGACCAATAAAATAGCAGCGGTTCTAGAAGTGGTGTAACAAAATGTCATCTTTTGTGATAATTGGGTCTGGCTGTGTCACTCAGACAACACCTCCACCATCACCACCACCATCATGTACACAAGTACGTTTGCGTGGAATTAATTAGCAACGTAATATTTTGACCTATTTTCCCTTTTTTTAATTTTCATTCATTCTTTATAAAAATATAAATAAAAGTTTTAGACTTTGAACAAAATGTATACAAATTCGACAAATAGTCATCAAAATAACAAACTTTTTAACCAAATTAAAAAAAAATGTGGGTACATAGTTTTATAGTCCATTAAATCCTAGTAGAGTAAACTGCAAGTTTCAAGCGGCTGAAAATTCTCATTGATTTTGATAATTTTTCCCTTGGCGGTGTTGCGTATTTTCTCCATTAAAAAAATGTTGTGCATTTATATTATTATATGTGAATATGCCTTGGGTATAGTAACTATGTATGTGTAAGTATACTTAAAGTGGTGTAGAAAGCATGATGGCGATTTCTTTTTTAAAAACAAGTTTTTCTCCCAGCCTTTAGCATTGGTTAGGACCAAGTCACGCTGACAAACGTCCTGAAATGCCGAAAAGTCGCCATCAATGCACAGTGCAGCAATATGAAGAACTATTGGGAAATTTATATAAATGTATTTATTGTAAAAAGGTATTTCAACAGAAAAATTTTTATTTTTGTTTATTATTTTTTTTATATTTTTTATTTTTACTATTAATATGAAAAACTTGTATTTTACAAGTATAATCATAACGCGAAAAGTAAGCAATAAATATAAGATTCAGAAAATTTTTTGATAGTGCGTGCTTCATAGAAGAATCTCCATTTTATTAGTAGTAGGATCCAGCAGTGGAACCATGAGCTGTAAGAGCTTTACGACGACATAGACATAGCGCAGCGAATAAAGATTCAGCGGCTACGCTGGCGGGGTCATGTCGTCCGAATGGATACAAACGCTCCGGGTTTGAAAGTATTCGATGCGGTACCACCTGGTAGTAGCAGAGGAAGAGGAAAACCTCCTCTGCGCTGGAAAGATCAGTTGGAGAAGGACTTGGCTTCACTTGGTGTGTCCAACTGGCGCCGGTTAGCACGAGAAAGAAACGACTTCGCGCTTTGCTAAACTCGGCCAAAATCGCGTAAGCGGTTATCGCGCCAATTAAGAAGAAGAAGGATCCAGTGAAACCTAGTTTTGCATTTCAAGATTGGATGGAACTAATATCCTTCCCTCTATTATACTTCATATTAGAAAATGGCAGTAACAAATGCTGAGTGCAGTGTAGTATGAAACTCTCAAATCTGTGAAAAATGCGACTTAGAGCTTTAGTAAATTTGGCAGATGTGAATAGAGATATTGAATGTCGATTTAAAAACCTTAAAATGTACAGTAAACTTCAATCAAGCGTCATGGTTCATCTGTTATGAGATCTGACACCAAAAGCAAATATTAATTCTAGGCCGTGGTGAAAAGAATTCAGAAGGTGAGAAAATTTAGAGCTTTTCCATCTTTGTAAGTTTATCAGCAGAAATTCATGTGTCAACTCTGACCTGCTGATAACAAAGCACTTAGTCTCGTGTTCAGAAAAGGGTCGATGGCTAAGAGCAGCCCTATCGTTCTCATAGACAGTCGGATCTACGTTTTCGGAACTACTTGAGTTTAAATATATGAAGTCAAAGATAGTCAGTATTTTTTAACAAGTTATGGGAAATGTTCTATGCTGTTTTAAGAATAACCAGAAATTCTCTTTCAGAAAAATGCATGTGGGAAATTGCACATGGCGATATAGTGAGCCACTTTAATACCTTTCAGGTCAGTATGGATGTAGTAACACAAGAAAAGACTCCTGATGGTTTGGATGTTATTACTCCAAAAAAACATCGTAAAAAATGGCTTCAGGAAAAACTAAGTGACCCAATAAGTTATGGCAGCCATAAGAGGTAAACGCTCTTGCTGACTTTTATTGTAACTCATCTTCTTTTTCCAGCTCTTTTTGCAGGTACGTAAAAGATACCCGTTTCTAATGATATTAGGTATTGAGCTACTTCTTCTTTCTGATATTCTGGTAACTACGGATCACATATTGTCTCCTAAGCAGAGTCAGGAGATCAACCTCTTATTTTCCAGCTCTTGAAGTGTGTCATCATCATCAGTTCCTGTTTCTACCACTGTAGCATAGGGCCTCAGTAAAACACCTCGATCTAATTCTATTTTTTGCAAGAAGCTTGATTTCGTTTAAAGTTGTTCCTGATGTTTCAATTTCCTTCTGGACATTTCTCCTCCAAGATATTTTTGGACGGCCAACCTTGCGAGCACCTTGTAGATTCCAATTCTATGCTTGACGACATATTTCATTTGCGTTATTGCGAAGCGTATGCCCAATCCACCTCCACTTTCGCGTCATGTTAGCTACCGGATGAATTTTGCACATCTCGTCTAGATCGTCGTTGCTTTTGGTATTAGGCCACTACTTGAAGTGTGTACTAGAGATTAAAGCACGCACGAGAAACGCATGAATTGCTAAGGTACCTTGACTACCGTACTACCTGGCTAAGACAGCTTTTAAGTGAGATCATCCAATTGTTTGTTCATCACACTGAAACTGCTGAGTATTTCGGCATTTTATACTTCTCGTCATCCGTTCAACTAATTGTTTTACGCTTCAGCCCAAAACTCTACTATTTTGCCAATTCTGCTTAGGACGAGCTTTGATCAATTGTCATCATCATCAGGCAGCATTACAGCTCTGTATGAACTTTAGCTTCATTCACAGTAGTCCTCCAGGCGTCACGACTTTAGCTGTTCCCTCCAGTTGTTTACGTGCATCTTTTTCGTGTCAGTGATGATTTCATCTTACCAGTGCACTTTTGGGCGTCCTCGTGCTGCGAAACCAGCGGATTATAAGTGGTTAAAGTTTTTTGCGAACGGTCATTGTTCATACGTTTAAGATGATCCAACCAAAGTAGACTTGTGATTTAATGTGTTTAATAATAACATCTTCTACTTTGCATAAGTATAACAGTTGGAAACTGTATCGTAGACTATATGTGCCATCATTTCCCCAGGAGTGGTTCAAAGATCTTTCGGGGTATTTTACGTTCGAACATTTTTAGGCATTGCTCATCTACGTGGGTAAGTGTCCATGAATCGTATAATACCAATTATACTTTTCTTTAAATATTTCTTTCATTTCATATTTCTTTATTTCTTTCACTGACTTATTTGAATAACGACAACAAGAACCGATCTCTAGTAAGATATCTTATTAGAAGTTTTGTTGTTTTCTATCTTTTCTTTATTCGATACAATCAGTGGGTCAGGGGGTCGCGGACTGCAAAGTAACCAGTTAAGTTTTAGTTTAATATTGTTTCTAGACCTTTTTCGCATCGTCAAAGAAATTCCAGCCCAACTATGCTTAGCTTTATATTTATTAATATTTCTGGATAAAAATTAAAGAAATAATAGACTATAAAGAGAACTTTGAAATACCAATGACGCAAATACGGATTTATGTAAATACCTTTCCGGTTGCCTTGGGCATAATGTTCGAAAGGGAATTTCCAAGAAATTTTTACAAAGTTCATCAATATGTGAAATGAAGCACTCACAATGGACATACAAACGGGCATTTTGTAGGCTGGTCCCACAGTGACAGTGCTGAAAAATCCAGTTTATTTACGTGTATACGACTTGTGAATTAGGTAAATATTGTGTATCGAAAAAACGTGCCGCAAAAAAGTAGCACCAACAACAAAACACAAAACGCAAAACAAGTCTAAAGAGTGAAGCGTGAAGCGAAAAATAAAAGCATCGCAAATAAACCAACAAAACACAGCCAGATCCCACTTCTGGATGCCATGAGCTTTGGAGCTGCAAAACAGCGAAAACAGGAACAAGAATAAGCAATGAGCAAGCAAGTATGTAAGTAAGCGTGCAAACAGGCAACTGGCAAGCGAACAGATTGCTCTAAGTACAGTCGCGTCATTTTTGCTATTTTATTTTTGTACCCTCGCTGTTTTGGGATCACCCGCTGCTGTGTTGTGTGGAGCGGAGCTAAAGGGTTGTGCAGTGATGCTGCTTGTGTAAGTTGTTATTGTTGCTTTTATTTCGACCGCTTTGGCACTTGAATGACGTTAGTTGTTGCTGTTTTTTTCATACTTTCATGCATTTTACGCATTTGCTGCAGCGACACAGAGCCGTGCGGCACTGCCAAGTAGCGCCGTAAGTGCGTCATTTATTTTCTGTGGCATCTTCTTTTATGTGTACACAAAACGCTCACATCCTGAGGCTCCACGGTTCACAGTCCACGCACATACATACGCGCACATCGACAAAGCGGCAATGCGAGGTGCATTTTGTTGCAACGACTGCCTCAATAGTAGCAATAATGGTGTGGCAGCGAATTATCGTGTTTTGCCACATTTGCTTAGTAGGTGTAAAACGGGAAACAATTTACAATTGGATGGCAATTCGAAAAAGATTTGTAGACATACATACATGTCCCATATATAGTATGTGTAAGTGTGTCTCTGCGTACACACACAGGTGCCTGTGGATATAAAAATTATAATTTAATAAAATAATTGCCACAATTAGTTATGAGGAAAATATTGTCGGCCAGTCAAGCCAGCTAGCAACGATTCAGGCAAGGCAACCTATTAGCAACATTATGGCTCAGTCTCCGCCACAGTAGATACCGCTTAAGTGATGGCTCTGTTGAGCTGAAATTATGGCGAATTGCTTACAATCACCTCGCAAATGGTCTGGTAGAGGCCACCGCTTCGGCCTACCGCTAGGCGGTAGCGGGCGTGTTTAGTTTATTTGCCATTTTTCAGCATTTTCCTTTATACGGAAAATTCCGCAGTAGCTGCCAATCTACATACATTCACCGCTCACTTAGCACTTCGCGTGCTACGCAGCAGTCCAAATGTTTTTATTTGGTTTTAAAGGTTGGTGATGATTTAATCCAAACTGTGGAATAGAGATTGTGCAGGAAATTATTTAATTGAAATTTGCTGTAGATTCGGATAACTTATTTTCACTTCTTAAGAAATGCTTCACTTTTTAGGTTTTTTTCGCAGCTTTCGACTTGCTAGTGCCCGAAATTTGGTAGTAAAACGCTGGAACTCATTACCTTTTAAGCAAACCATTTTTTAATTCCAACATATCGTATAGGAAGTATCTTAATGGAAAATTAATAGACAAATCGAATTTGTTTTTCATTCATGGATCTGACATCAACTGGGATTATTGGCTTGCTATCGCTAGTTCCCAGAGCAAAATCGTGCAGCTGGTACAGGCATAAGCTCCCTACAGGTTTGCTTTGCGTCTGAGCACAAGGCCAGTTACATGAGAGCGCTGTTGTGATTTGGGTAGACAAAATCCGGTCATATTATAAAAAAGATTTGGGGAGACGCTGAAAGGTGCGCGAAGTTCTTCAGTTACTCTCTTTGCTAAGTTTAAAAAGCAAAAATAAAATAAACGAGAAGTAAGCAACAGTAGATTTGTAGGGGATTCCTCTACTCCTTTGAGGGATTCGTGTGTTGAATACAGAAATCCCAAATTACCATATAATATGATCAGATTAATAGCCAAAATAAAGACGGATGGAGTTGTATCTTACCGTATGCTACCTCAAAACCACTTTGGCCTCAGTACAACAGAAGCAGGACGCTTAAAGTGTTAGGGATCCCCCGCCATTCAATTTCCAAACTCATATCATGGGTCACCGTTCACTGGGTGATCGGAACTCATGCGGAGATGCTTGTACTTCCGTACAATCATCATTGCAGAAGCTATTGGGATCCGGCAGATAAAGAGATTGTTGAACAATCCGGGTTTAGCGGCTAGGTGCTTGAGGTTCCTTAGTGGGCCTTTCGGGGATAGCCTGAGGCAGTTCTCCAGCCTACATCCCATTCCTCTCTTCCACTACATCAACAGCACCAGTTGGCTGTAGATAGTTTTTCTTCCTTGAAGTTGTGAAATTTTTCGCAGGTAGTGGTCTACGAAATGAATCAAAACGACACTCTAGTGCTACTTGTAATGTACCCGTGCTACTCTTGCCATTTAACCTACCTGCCTTATAGCCGAAACTATTTAGCAAGTAAAACTATTCTGGCTACGAGCTTCACTTTGTATTTATTTTTTGAAAATTTTTCGTCACAATTGCTAATAATTTCTATACATTTTTGGAAACGGTAGATACACTAGAAAATTTTACTGAGTTTGAGAGTTCGGTATTAGTACCCAAACCTCCAAACCAATTTATGTAAAAACTTCAAGCAAATCAGGGAAAAACTGAGGAAGTTATAGAACTTTGACTGAAAGAATTTAGCCAGGCCAACTCGGTACTGGTGAGGTTTTAAGCTCATTTGACCTCATTTGACATTCTGGAACCTGAATGGACATATGGAATACAACTTTGGGGTTGCTCAAGCTCCAGCAATGTAATGCAGGTTGAAAGATTTCAGAATAAATTATTGAGGTGCGCCATAAATGCTCCTTGGTATATTTGCTATAACGATCTTGATCGCGATCTTGGCATCGAATCAGTCGCCGCCACAATACAAAAGTAGCTAAGCCACACTTGGATAGATCAACAACGAAGCTTCAGTACTGACTGGCCTAAGGAATTGGAAGGCAAGACTTAAACGAAAGAAGCCCCATTGTCAAGTAGAGTAAACAGCATATCTGCAATCCTGCAGAGCCCCCATAAAATTATTTTCATTAAACAAAACTCAACGCATAATGCTCGTTAGCTCAAACATGTATAACTACGTAGTTGCAATGTTAATATCAACAAAACAAAAATGTCTACATTTGCCAATAATTTTTACAAAATTTTGGAAATGGTAGATCCACTGCGAAAAAATCTACAAAAAAATTTTTTTTTTTAGTTTGAAACTTCAAGTACCCAAATAATTCTCCTTTTTTTAAATAATGAAAAATCACTCGGCACTAAGTCTAAGAATATGATAATAGACGATTTTCTTTAGCAAAGAAATTATTCGTTTTTTCAGCAATGCTGGCTGGGGTGAGGGAAAAGGTTGCGGCACAAGTCGATTTTTTCCCGCTTTTCACTTTTTCTCTACTTTTCACTTTTTTTGTTTTTTTTTAACAACATTCGTTCTTCTCAAATAAATGGCAGGTCTGAAATCTCTGAAAGCAGTTCTCCAAGGTGGCACTCTTTTGATATGATATTTGGGTATCTCGTTAAATATTTCCACAAACTTCAGATTGCGCTAAAATCGGTAAAGAATGGCAACCCGATTACGTTTATGGCATTAGAAATTCCAGCGGCTCTTGCTGAGACGCTTTGTCTTCATGCTGGCTGTTTGCAGATAAACTTAAAATAGAATATCAGAATAATATCGTATGTCAAATCGTCTGACATTTCTTGATTTGGCAGTGATATATTAAGTGTAACCAACTAAGCGAATTTCTGTTGGCCTGCTCGTAATGCTGAACAGAATATATGAACAAGGCATCACAGAACGTGGCAGATTGTTCGCAAAAAGTTGCAATTGAAAATAATAAGAATTCAGCCAGCTCAAACTAATGATTACAGCTTAATAGGTATCTAAGAAAATATTTTACCTATCTTAATTCTCAAAGCATATTAAAAACGCAATATTTTTAGCAGTCAGTACTCACCTCAGTTTATGTAAACCTGCATATTCAACATCCGCTTTTTGTTATGTAAAAGTGTTGTGACTTTTATCACTTATTGCTGTATATATTTTTTCTTATTTTATTCTAAAAGATTTAATTTTTAAATAATTTTTGTTTAAATACACATAAACATGCAATCTAATCAGTTATTCGTCACATTGCATACCTTCATGTGCTCGTATGGCTAAATGTATGTATGTATTAACAGACACACGTACACATGCACTTCGTTGCATGCATGCAATGCTGACGACACTGTTAGGTATCGAGAAGATACAACAAAACGTGGTCAATAACCTCGTAAGGCAGAAAGTGTAAAATAAAAATAAAAATACAAAAATAACTACAATAACTACAATAACAACGCAATGCATACGCAAATGCATTCACTGATTGATCTCTTTACGACAACAATAAATAATATGAATACAAAAAATGGCTATATATGGTGTATTGTATATATATATGGTATGTGTATGTCGTATATTCATATGTATATGTATAGGTAAATTATACAGTAATTATTAGTGTGGAGTAAGATTAGAGCTTATTAGCCTGCACTTATTATACTCTTTAAATTCATAATATATATTAAAATTATAGCATAAAAATATTTGAAAAATTAAATAAAATCATTTCAGAGTATTTCTTGTAGTTCTCACAATAAAATATTAAGTTCAAGCATGGAACCACCTACGTCTGTAATGGTTGGTCGGAGTCTATATTCAAACGCATTTATGTATTATATAAGTATATGTACAATGAATGTTTATATTAGGTATACATCTGGCTGATATGAATAGATCTTACATAGACCACAAGGGTCCGTAGTGTTACCAGAGTTGTTAGAGTCGTATTAAACAAAGTTCGTGATACATGTCTTGGCGAGTTTTAATTAACAGTTTAAACTTTTGTCAGCAATATCCTTCAGACATGAAAAGTATACCGATTGCAGGCAGTTGTAACGAGTTCTGCTTAGAGCAGAGAAGTAGCAAATGTGGTGCTCTAACGCACATTTTCTTCTTCGCATAAGTTACTCGCGTTGTTCTGGACTAATCCCATTTTAGCTGCGTGATATGGAGTGAGACAATGTCCAGTCAGTACTTCAACCAATATTTCAAATTTCTTCCTTGTAAGTGATAAAATAAAGTTGGTTGTTTTCGTGTTGCAAGTTCATAGCATTATTTTAGCAATGCTGGGGAAGATCGAGGCTTCCCATATAAACTGCGCCTCCTCAGTTAGTTTCTCGTCTATTTCCATGTTCAAAACTGAAAGTGAGGGATATATGTTCGACATACTCATTCTAGGCAAACTGGTGCCAGCCTTAGCAAACTCGTCAACTCTCTCATTTCCCCCTCTATTCCCTTGTGCCTTGGTACCCAGTAAATTGTGACCTGTCTATCCTCGCAGAGCTCGTCCATTTGGGATCCACTGTATTGCACGCATTCCGATCTAGTCATCACAGCCATTATTGCTTTAATAGCAGCTTGACTATCGATGAAGATGTTTGTCCGAGTATCAATGGGAGTAAATTCCAATGCTAATTCGGCTGCTTTGGTTACACCATAGATCTCAGCTTGAAATATGCCACAGTGATTAAAAAGTCTGAAAGTCGTTTGGAGATTAAAGTGCAGACAAAAAAACAGCCGCTCCTACTCCTTCCGACCGTTTTGCTCTAAACCAGGCCTCTTGCCAAAGTTTACGCCTGACGCTCTAATAAGCGGGCATATTCTTAGTAACGAACAAACAAAATTTTTTATAGAAACGGCGCTTCCATACGCGGACTTCTTCTCAAACGGATGTGGACACACGAAAAATCTCCCGTGAGCGCACGTGAAACTCTACTAACTGGACAATTTTGTATTTTTCCATCACAAAAATTCCTTTCTTCTGGGTTAGGTGTCTCAAAATATTTGGAAATTTTTTTTCTTTTTTATAAATTTACTCATGTAACGATATAGTATGTAAAACAATAAGTGGCACTGTTTGATTCAGTTTATGGGTATAGCATTGAAATATTTTACAAGAACAATCCAGTTCAGTGTTGACTCTTGCAAACATTATGTCATCGATTAAAAACTTATTAACATGCGAAAAGATATTATGAAAGAAAAATAGAAATAATAAACGCTTAAAGTGGGAATTGTCTACTCGGACTTTAGTAAAACGGTTCAGTATCGGCAAAACGCAACCAGTGTTGGTTGTGGGAAACAGAGAAAATATCAAATCTCACTGTAAAAATGGAGCTAATCAGATAATAAAGTGAAAAAAATTCGCGCAAATTGATGGTCTAAAAATTGATAAGTTGTCATTGGAGTGGTGTTCTAAGATAAGGAATCGAAATATTTCATATTTAGTTATGACTAAAGCAATGGAAACCGCTAGAGGTTTATGTCTCTTGGCGATATTTTAAGCACAGCGTACGGTTGCGTGTCATTATCATCATCGGGCAGTTTTACAGCTCAGGGTGAGCTTCAGCTTCGTCCACAATTCGTGGCCATACAGTTCTCCAGCTTCTAACACCCAGTGTGCTCAAGTTCATTAGAACTGAACCATGTTATTCTTGGACGTACGTTGGGCGATACGGCGTTGTATGACACGATTGATTTCTGAGGGGGCGGTTATCCCTCATGCGCACGTTATGGCCCAACCACCGCAGTCTTTCACGATGTCCTCGCGGTAGCGTATACTTTGTTAATATTATATAACAAAAAAAGCTTTCCTTCTAATATTCCATCTAAACGCTTGGCTGTTATCTCAAAAAGTAGGCATTTGAACAGATCCTCTGTAACCTTACTCGGATTTTCCAAGATAGAACTCAAAAAATTCGTTATACGATAAATAAGCGTGTTGATCGATGTTACATTTTCAAAAAAGCCTTTTATTACATTCATACTGTTTTCTATTTTTAATTTATTTTTATATATACATATACAAATATTTTTAATTTTTTGAGTTTTGTTTTTTATTTATTATTACTATTTTTTTTTTATATAATTTTCATTCATCCAGCATTTTTTTAATAGCCAATGCGTGAATTTGATGATAACAACCGCGCACAAGAATTATTCATTTAAATAAAAATAACAATAAATTCCATTTCGTATTATACTTAAATAACAAAAGTACACCTATACCTGATGCATAAATAAATTAGCAAAAGAAATTAAAAATCAAAAAGGAAAAACCCGCGCCACCGTCATATTGCCAAATATTGCAAAATAACACAAATATTTATTTACATTCCCATAAATGCAGGTAGGCAGGTATAAGAATATGCAAACATGCATATACTCGTTTATGTACAAATATATATGTACCTATATGCCCGTACATCATTTACGATTAACGCTGATTAATTTGTATTTATCGAAGGCGCGCGCCCGGTTGCCTTGCGAACGCAAATTTCGTATAGCAGCTGATGGGGGCTAGTGGATGTTCGATGTAATTACATATATGCACATGCATATATATGCATACATTAGGGTGATTCCTTAAACAAACTTGCAGTTTTTCCACAGGAGTTAAAAATATTTCGGAAGAATTTTGAGCTCAACGATTTTAAAGAAAAATATTAATATTTACGTGAGGTTAACCGATTTGAGAATGCCTCAGAAAATTTAATTTTTATATAATAAATACAGTTAATTCATAAAATTTTGTTTTGCAAAAACTTACCTCAGATGAGAGTTTATGCTTAAAAGGCTTGCATAAAAAGCGGAATAAAAATAAAAATAATACTACTAGCACTTTCAATTCGGTGCAGCTTATGAAATTTAGCTCTTAAAATGTAGACGATTTTATAATGCTGCTGGAAAAGCAGCACAGATTTTTTTTTTTTTTGTTTTTTGTGGAGAGTGATGCACCTTACTATACATACATACCTGCATAGGGTGTTTTTAGCTGCATGACAACTATCGATATCGATAACTATGGCTTGACCGCTAAAGACGGCACATTGTGTTTACATTTCTATTCAGTAAGGCGTGGCAAGTCATCATGAATCATTCAACACCAGAACAACACTTCCAAAAGGTGGAAATTTACTTTGAAAATATTTAATCTGTTTACGAAGTTCATAGAAGCCTGACGGCATCATCGGTCCTCATTTCTTTCGAAATAAAGGAGCTATCTGAATTGCTGACTGAATTTTTATTTCCCAAAATTAATCAGCTAAACGTCGACGAAATTTGGTTCGAACAAGACGACGCAACTTGCCATACAGCGCGCTTAGCAGTCGATTTGTTGTAATATTCGCGCCACAATTGACGGTATGCGGACAAAATTAGCTGACTTAACTCGTAGCCGCGGCGGATATATGGCGAATATTATAATAAAAAAACAGATTACCATAAAAAAATCATTCCGACAACATTTCTGTTTTGTATTATAATTTTAAGTTCTCATGCTCTTAAACAACACCCGATATATACATACGAGCATAGAAATATATTAACTATTTACATGTACATTTTTTTTTTCTCTTATAGCTCTGAAACAGGAGGAGTTTAAATTGTTCAGTATTGCACTTTTAATTAACAAATTTCATTTTATTAGTTCGTTTTATCAAATCAACTGCTCGACAAAAGAGATAAAGCGAAAAATTCATGTGGCCTCCCGCGCCTGTAATTGTACACCTAAAACTCTGCAATCAACCGCAATCAAGTCGCGTGGCGCATGCAAATTTTTGTTTAGTCATTGATTTAAAATTAAAAATATTTAATGTTATAATGAATATTCGCCAAATACATTGCTCATTGTATACACTTTTAGTTATATGTAAAAATTAAACGAAAAAACAAAAAAACACTGCTCAAAAAAACCGCTGCAAAAAAACAAACTCTGAATAAATAATAAAAGTTATAAATAAAGAATAAAAATTCCCGTCAAATGCATAGTCTCGCAAGCAGCGAATGTGTACGAGTATAATTCATACCTTTGCCCATACTTATATATGTATGTGAATCACTCGCAAAGCGCCAAGCGCTCTTACAAGCATACACACTCACTTATGCACACATTCGCACAACTCAACAGTTGCATATAAAATCAGTCAGCAAATTGTCTGAATATTCTCCCTGCAATTCATCTTCGTTCTGTTTGAGTAATTTGCATTCACGTCGCTTTGCCTCGGCAAGTGTGCGCTATTTACATCCACACATTCGCACATATACTCGTACGACTTTGCGGGTTTTTACGATAATTCCCGACCAGCCTTAACAATGCACATTTATTTTATTATTGTTTTTAATTTACTCATTTGGTCGGCAAATTTATTTATTTTAAAATATGCTAAAAATGCTAAGTTAAAGTGTCTTAGTCACCTTCTTACGAGTAGTCATTGAAACAGTTTTATATTTATGAATGAAATTTCATTTAATGACATGTTTTTTGAGTCGGTTGTTCTCGTAGGAACAGAAGCACTGTGGAGCGATACTAATCTACTTAGCTAAATGAGCGACGGGCATGGCGCACCTTAAATTTCAATCGGGAAAGCCGTATGGTAAATAAAGTAAGATTGGTATGAAACTAGAGCTAGAGGAGACACCTATCCATAGATCCCTGTCAGAATATCATATAAATGTCATAAAAAAGTTCGTGCCTTGACTCACATATTTTGTGCGATGCCCTGATTTATTCGGAAACCAAGTTCGATTAGGTTTGGTTGGATTGAAAGGCATCGCACTGGCCGAAAACGTATGAATTGTTGCCAGATATCTTTTGCAGATATACTTATAGACTTATAAGTTCGAATCATTCCTGTAGATTTATTGTAGCAAAGTATATAAGTATTTTCAATCTCTCGCAAATTATAAAATTCAAGCATTGTAGTTATCCTCTTCCCAACAACCTAAATCGTACCACAGCACCCGCTAGTAAAGTGAGAAGGCGCACTGGCTGGTTGCTGTAGTAATGAGACCGTGTAAACAAGAGTGGCATCTTGCTGAAACGCCTCTCCACTAATGATGCAGCTCGCCCGTCCTGTTAAAACTTTGTCAAGCCTTCGGGTATGTTCCTCATACGTAAGTTGGTGGTACATTATTACATTAGCTATAATATCTTTTAGGCAATTGTATCCAATAGAAAAACCTTTTTTGTTAACAGAAGGCCTTATTATTATTATTTATTAGAGAAATATTATATAAAAGATTGCATTAACACTTTTAACACTCTGGCTGCATTGGCCTTCGGTGTTCAGAAGGCCTTAATTTTTAAACCTAGAACGAAATAGGGCACCGAAAGATTTAGTGCAGTTAAACAATTCTTTTGTAGCTGGAGCTCAAGCTAATGCCTAACAATCCACTCTAGAATTGACCTTTAAAGTTGTACCATGAATATAGTGGCTTTTATGCCTTCTAAACTTTTGACTACACACTTTTTTAAGGTTCTTCGATTGAGTTATATATGAGCTTTTATAGCTTGTTTGCAATTTGTAAGGACGAGTACCAGAATCCGGCAGGAACTTGAAGGTTTGTATTCGAGCTGTCTAATCCCAGATTGGGAACTAATGAAGAAAATTTTGAACCTTCTAAATAAGTGTTTTCGGAAAATCGAAACCACAAGCAGTTTATTGAAAATTCAAACAAAAAATATACTAAGTACGTCAACAATGAACTCATCCAATGATGTCCCTGAGAGTTGCAACCATTGACTGACAACCGCTACAAGGCGCATACAAGCAAACAGTGAAAAAGATGGTTGTAATCAGTGATCGAATAGAGAGAACAACACGCCTTGATTGTTCGCCAGCGGTCAAGCGTCAACAGCAATGACCTTTGCCAATGAAGCGGACGCGGGCATTTAGTAAACGAACTGGCTGCAGCACTGACTGTGGCGGCGCAACAAATCAACCGGGCGACAGAGCAGCCAAACAGCCACCATGCGCAACCAGCAACCAGCGAGCAACAATCGAACGTTGCATGCAAAAAAAGAATAAATAAGCAAATATAATAAAAATAAAATATAAAATCGCAGAAATATTTGCAATAAAAATAACAATAATAAAACGAAGAATGGCAAATAAAAAACGAGTTTAAGTAATAAAGGAAAGAAGAGTTGCACGCGCGAATACCATACAAACAAACATGCATACTTTTGTATGTATAAAAATAAATGAAACCGCACATCAAGTGCCGCGACGACGTACATTGGCCGCAGCGCTCTGAAGGCCTATGCTGTGCTCCGTATGGCAAGCGTTGAAATTGCTGAGCGCTGATATGCCATTGCTGTTGCTGTTATTGTTGTTGATGTTGCGCTTATCGGGAAAGAGTTTGTTGTCTTTTGCTAAAGGCTCGGACGGACGCCGCTGGCGTAAATGTTTGTTGACGACAGACAAAGGGATGCGCTGATGAGCCGAGCGCTTGTTGAGAAGTGTGGACAGACAAGTCCCATAAGAATTCACACGTCATACTCGTACATGCGACACGATGAACACTGGAGAATATAGCAGGGTGTCGATAGAAGCTGGTACAGGTGAGTGAGAATCTCATAAGTTATTAAGAAGGTAAAGAAAAATCTCCTTTCGGAAAACGATTCAAAGGAAATTCGGAGGAAACAATGTATCTTATCTTAGTGCTTATTTTTCCCACGAAATTTAAAACTTGCAGTTTCCGAACATCCAGATTACACTAGAAAAAAGCATACTCGTAAACCAAAAAATCATGTGTTGCCTACAAATTTTTCAGAATTTCATCAAAACTTTCAACTTTTTAACTAGAAATTTTCTGCGAATGCGCATCGCGTTTTAACCGTTGATTTGTCAGATTTTTCGCTGAAACATCACGATTTTTTTTATTTGGAAGAAAACGCCAAGCAACGTCAACCAAAAAGATTGCCAAAAATCAATGGCATTTTTATTCACCTGAAACGGACACTTTGGAAAAATTATAGTTAAAAGTTGTGAAGAATTTTTTTTTTTCGAAATATGAGGACTTTTCAACATCCCTCATGATTGAAATAAATGCAAAAAGCAACTTACTTAGTTACAACAAAAGAGTGTGTAAGCGCTAGTTGGATTCTGGATGAATCGCCACTTTAACCAATTAACCAACCACGGCTCCACTAGTCTGTCTAAACTGTCTAAAAAGAGCATTCAGTACAAACTGAAACTCTGCGATGCTGGGAAGACAGGAAATTCGTGCAACACTGGATGCAGAGTCAAGATCAGACGCAGACTAAACCGTTTATCCTTCCCATCAGAAGAGCAACAAATAGAAACCTGCATATAGAGGACTAACGAACTCTCACAGGATGCTATATGGGACATTGTAGTCGTCGTTATCATTTCAGAAAACTGGGATTAATAAAAACAAGCATATGCGCGTTTTGAGAACTGGGTGATTAAACTACATACAGAGCACATCCTCTGGAATGTGCAGCTCCCAGGAGACGAACATTGGTGCTATAAAGGAAAAACGGAGAGGGTGCAAAAATTCATCAGACGCCTCCAACTATAAGCTCGCGATGAAGCACCATTAAACAACATAAGAGTTCACAGTTCATTATGGCTCGATAATCACACTTGGTACTCTCATCTTCAGAAAGTCACTGCAAAAACCACAAGAGCATTCTTTACCTAGACAACGAAAGGCGGTAAATATTAAATGATGACTGCTTTAAGATTAAAAGGCATATCTAACCTAAAACGTGGTGATATGAAAGGACATTTTCTTCAGGAACTTTCAAGTTCTTATTAATGAGCGTCACCTTCAAACCCGGATCTCAGATACGGTACACTGATGGATAGAAATTAGAAGAGGGTAGAACAGGGGCGGGAATGAATGGGCCTAAATTCAAAAAATCGATACCAATGTGTCTCTACCCAACAATCTTCCTGGCAGAAATACAAGCAATTGAGATATGTGTGAGGGAGTCTCCGCAGAAAATTGAGAGGAAGCCTCGAGGGAGATTAGGGAAATGAAATAGCGAACCATGTAGCTAAAAAGGGGCAAATATACCCCTAATCGGTATTGAACCTTTCTATGGACTTACAAAGGGTCACATCAGCGAACTGCTCAGGAGGTGGGAGGAGAAGAAGTTCGCTGAATACTGGCGAAATTATATCGGTCAGCGACAAGCGAAACAATTCCTAATGTCGGATAGAGGAATTTATCATAAGCTACTTGCACTCAGCAGAGAACTCTTTAGACTTTTAACTGGTTAATTTACAGCCAATTCTGTGAAATGAGCACTGGAACGAAGGTTACACCACTTTGATGGTATTTCCGTGCCTCCATATAAATTTGAGAACAATAAACCCCAGAATGTGCTTACATTTTTAAAAGGCCTGAAAATATAAGATACCGCAGCTGCCACAATAGATATCTGTTGGTCACAGAACGCAGTATCCTTATAGTAATAATAATAATGGCTCGATAATAATAATATTCTGAGACTCGGCAAGCTGCAAGAGAAGCGATTTAGGTGTGTCTGAGTACAGTGATTTGTATGTTGTTAAAAATGTTGGTGTGAGATGTGGTGTTTCTATTCTCTTCTATGGACCAGAAGCCAGTTCTTCTGCACACTTTGCAGGTAGTATGAACCCTCCACCTACAATCCGCGATTCATGGATATTTTAAGGAGATTGCACCCAGTGGTGGGAACACCGATTCTACAAGAATGTTATTCATGGCAAATCTCTCTCTTACCAGTTCGCCCGCTTTGTTCATTGGCTACTGATGGATAAAATTCGCGTCACATTGCCGACAAACTTCGACTCACAATCGACTAAGCGATAATTTTACAGGTATATGTATACATATTAAATAAAGTGTTCTTTTTACCGAGTCTGTCTTATAATAAGTCACATTACCTAGGCTGTAGTTTTTAAAAGTAGCGGTTGTGTGGACGAAGAAGCAAGAGAAACTGCCCATAATTTAGCAAAGTTTGTGGTTAAAATTGCGTCGTCATCGACTTCCACATTTAGTTGGAGCTTCACCTTCGTCCCCCCTAGTGCAGAAAGAAAACAATGTCCGACCGCTTTCAATGCCGTCGACTGCCAGAAATTCAGCTGCGCTTCGATGGTTTTACAGCTTGCAGCCGAAATTGCGAATATATCCACACGGTTAGGCAACTCATGCAACAAAGTTTAAAATTATGTTGTGCCTTTTTCGTATTTTTTAGTTTCATAAGCACTTTGAATGCTTCATCAAGCTGGACAATTCATTGTGCAATGAACCGTAGCCCATCGGCAAATGAGCATGCGCTTGTTGTGCTGAATGTCCGATACATTGTTGCTGTATAGCTGAAATTACGCTAGTCACTGCATTCACCCGGCACGCTCGAGCATTTTGCCAGCCAGCTCAACCAATTGATCACGAAGAGTACCTTTGAAGTAAATTCGAGTACATGTGCATTTGTATGTGTGTACACATGAATACTGACTCTTGCTGCTATCTACCGTAAGCATGTGTATGTGTGTGCATATGTATTCTCTAGAATTGTGCACGTAATCAGCATATGCCAAGAATTATTCCTATATATGTAAGTATATATATGTATATACACACTTGCCATCGCCGCCGTAGCCGTGTGGGCTTGTGTGTGACTGCCGTTCGATTAATCCCAGATTCGCTGCCCAGAAAGGTTGCATTGAGCCATAAAAGGAAAGTATATGATTTTCTATTGCCGAGTCGTCTCTCAACAGGTAATGGAAAATCTCATTTTGCCTTGAAAACGAAGATTTTCATAAAAGCCCATCGTTGTTGGTGGCGACAAGAATAAGATGAAGAGAAGCTGGGCCAAACGTCTTTAGCAAACGTGGTATGCGCCAATTACACATATACATACAGAAACACAATTGCTCGAACCATCCATCTCATCTACCAACCCAACAATCAAGCTACCCATCAAACGATTCATTGAACGTTCAATCGTTGATCGATTCATCGCTATTTCCAACCATCCTACAATCAACTCTTACATATCTCATTCACTCATATGCTTATTCATCGCCTTACCCCTACAATGTGATTGCTTGTTTGGCCAGCGTCTCCTTCCAGTGCTGCTGCTCAGTGCTGATCAAGTGATCGCCATCAGCACGCTGCTGTTGCCACCGTCAATTGCTAAGTCATTCTTCGATCGTTGACTCTAATTTTCATGTAGCACCAATCAAGCTGAAGCTCTGAAGCGCTCAAGCTAAGGAGCACACAACCATCGCAGCACCCAAACAGCCAAGCTCACTGCTAAAAGCAAGCAGCCAGCCAGCCAGCTACGTTTGCTAACCGTCGAAGCGTTGAAGTGGTTGACGACTTCTCGTTAAAGTCAATGCCTATTTTTTCTGTTTCTTTTTTTTTGCATTTATCCACAACAATTATTCTTTGGTAAATTTTTTAGTTTTATGTGCTGTCGAGTGCATGCGAAATCATGAGGTATTGAAAGAAAATATCTATTAACTTTGGTGGGCGTATTGCTGGCATATTTGTGGTTAATGTTATTGGTAGCATTTAGTGGGCGATACAATCAATAAAGGGGCTAACTTGTATTGAAGATTATTTTCTGTTTCAATTTCATACTCGTAATTTTTGCAAAGTGATGGGTCACACACGACGGATACATGGCGAGCGGAAAACTGCAAAGCTCTTCTATACTAATCTGAAGTATCCTAACCCCATTGTGATGGGTTCCGAGGCATAGAAGAGAAGGAGAGGGGAAAAAACCAGACCGGTGGAAAACGGAAGAAGGGACTTTGGGTTACCAGATGACGACCAACAGTGGCCAATTACGCTCATATTAGCCGTTTAAAGCTACTGATGAATTTCACCAGGTGTGCGATATTTAAACGCAATATCCGCAGGTATAGCGAAAAAGTAAGAGCCCATATGTCCAAATATTTGCCCGACGAGAGCAGGGCAACTGAGCAGAGGGTGTGGAGATGATTCCACCTCGTCCTCCAGACAGCTTCTGTAGAAAGCACTTGAAGAAATCCCAAGTGTCACCGCGTGGACACCTAACGGATAATGTCCGGTAAGTATACCTACCAAATTCGAGAGTCGAGAGCTGCGGCTTGGTTAGCCTTCGAAGTTCCCTCAAGCGCTCCTACTCTACCCGTGGTCAGTAGGATCTCGCGACCTTGCACATTTTCGGACTAGCGCAGCACTCGCTGAGTCGACACAAGGCCCATCTCTCCAGGAGTAGACCACAAATTCTCAAGAGAACCTTATTATCTAATTTTGCGAAAAAACCGTCCACAGGGTCCTCTGTCCAGCCAGCTTATCAGTCCAGCATTTTCCCTCTATGCTGCTATGACCGGGAACCCAAATGAGTCTGCTATCGAAGTATTTGGATGCAATCAAGAGAGAAATCAGCAATTCCCCAACTAATTTCGAACGCAAAAACAACGAGCCGTAGGCCTTAACTGCCGCTTGGCTGTCGGAGTAGACAACTACGTCCTTCAGAGTAATTACAGAAGTAAGCTACTACAGAAGTAGAACTACTAGTGGTGAAACATGGCACATTGGCTATGCCAATGGAGAGCCGAGTGAGTGTGAGTGATACACCGCCGTCGAAACGATCTGAAGCAACTGAACAAGTTGTGGAGGATGTGGAGATGGCGGACAATCTCTCAGTAGACTCAGACGGATCTCTGGTACCGAGTAAGTCTTTGACAACGGTTAAACCTGGTGCGAATCAGGTAAGTACCGGTAAAAAGACCGAAGTTATTGGAGATTCGAACGCAGGTGTTGGTCTAACCGCAAGGCAGATCAAACGAAGGAGACAGAAGGCGAGGCAAGCCGAAGCACTAGCTAAGGCAAGGACTCAAGCTCCGTCAACTTCGACACCTGTAACGGAAACGGGAAAGCGTGGCAGAACAGAGGATTCCTCTGTAGCGCTGCGCTCTTCCGGAAACGAAACGGGGTCTGTGCCAAAGACCGGGAAGAGGAGAAAGGCAAAGAAGAGGAAAGTCGAGAGACGGAATTCGGAAATGCCTGCATCCTCGACCCAATCCAAGGCAGACAAACCTTTGCCTGACAAGGCAGAGGCTAAGGGACCTCAAATGTCGAATGACACTCTTCCGTCAACGTCTGGCGAATCATTCGCGAGAATGGCAGCAAAGGCAATGACGGTGGAGATACATACCGACAAACAAGATGGTCTACTGTCCAAAGGGCAACAAGACTATCTTGACAGCTATCTTTGGAAAGCTATCGGTGAGTCGAAAGACGCGCCGACGTTCGAGGGGAAAAGCGTGGTAGACGGCATCGTAAAGGTGCACTGTTCCAATGCTTTTTCCCGAGAATGGCTAGAAAAAGTTATAGCAAAGATTCCAGCCTGCGAAAACAGCAAGTTTATTCTTGTTGAGAGTAGCAAAGAAAGGCTGGTACGAGCGAGTGTCTGGATTCCGGGTCCTTCCTGTAATTCAGCAGAACTCCTCAAACGCATCCGTGTTCAGAATAAGGATCTTGACACGACTCTCTGGAGAGTATACTCGTGCACCAGGCAGAAATCCGCTACCACTTCGGAGGCGGGTTCCCACCTGGTACTGGGTATCGATCTTGGGTCCCTCAAGGTGCTTAAGTCGAAGTACGGTTGCCGTCCTCACCTACATCTGGGGCGGATCCAGTTCCGCGTCCAGGATAAGGTGGAGGACAAAGCGTAAATATACTCAGTCTCATGACTGAAGTAATATTTACACAGATTAATCTGCAGCATAGCAAAGCGTCTACGGCTCTCTTGTGCCGTAGGCATGCAAAACTGCAAACAAACCCACACATAATACTTATACAAGAACCATGGGTATGTCACAAGCGTATCTGTGGTCTAAGTGCTATGTCGTGGGGACAAATACTTCATTGTGAAGGGAATGTGAGACCGCGAGCATGTATTATCATGCCGAGGTTGATCGAACACACGATGTTAAAAGAGCTATGCTCTGGAGATATCGTTGCTGCAAAAATAAAGTACTGGAAAAGTGGGAACAGTGTCGAAGCTATCATAGTTTCGGCCTACCTACCCTATGACTCTGTACAGCCACCTCCTTCGAGGGAGCTAAGAGAAGTGGTCAAGTACGCAGAATCCAATAATCTGGGGCTAATAGTGGGCTGTGACGCAAATTCGCAGAACATTGTGTGGGGAAGCAGCAAATGCAACCCCAGAGGTCTCAAGTTACTGGATTTTATCCTGTCATCCGATTTGGTCATCCAAAACACTGGTAACAAACCAACTTTTGTGACCAGAAGGAGACAAGAGGTGATTGATTTAACACTTACCAATAGGTCAGTTGGAAATCAAATCAACCGATGGCGAGTTTTGGAAGAGGACTCTCTTTCTGATCATCGTCTTATCGAATTCCGACTGGGAATTGACACAATATCAATACCTTCCGGTAGGAATCCTCGAAATGTGGACTGGGACAGGTATGGTGAGCTTGTAACAGAGCGATTACCAAACCTGAAAAAACTCAAATCAGCAGAAATGATTGAAGATGCTACTAAGAAATTAGAAGGTACTTTAATCAACTGCTTTGAGGAACTGTGTCCACTCAGGCAAAGCAGACAGGGGAAAGCGGTTCCTTGGTGGAACCCTGAACTGTCGAAGCTTCGTGTACGGTCCAGGAAACTTCTTAATAAGGCCTTGAAGACCAAAACAGAAGAGGACTGGGCCAATCATCGACTTACACAGAGAGAATATAAGAAAAAAGTACGGCAAGCCAAACTTGAATCCTATAGAAATTTCTGCAGTAACGTCGAAGAAATGAGGGAAACAGCGAGACTTTGTAAGGTCCTTCATTTAGACCGCTCAGTAAGGCTGGATTCCATTCGAAAACCTGATGGTTCATACACCATTTCCAAATCGGAAACGTTTAATGCTCTACTCGAAACCCATTTTCCGGGTAGTAGAACTCTCTCTGAAGCTGAGAGTGGCATGAACAATGACGGTGGCAACGGTGGAACCTCTAGGTACAGCTGGTATATTGCTAGTCGGATAGTGACAAGGGAATCGATAAGGTTTTCCTTATCTTCCTTTGACAACTTTAAGTCCCCTGGACCTGACGGAATATATCCAGTAATGCTTAAAAAAGGAGGAGACAGGCTGATTGAGGCCCTTAAAAGGATCTTCACAGCCTGTCTTGCATTTGGTTATATACCATCCCAATGGCGACGCGTAAGAGTAGTATTTATTCCAAAACCAGGAAAAGATGACTATTCCCTAGCAAAAAGTTTCAGACCAATCAGTTTGACATCGTTCATGTTGAAAAGTCTGGAACGAGTGGTGGAGAAACATATTCGAGTGGGGGTATTGCCGAGAAGTCCACTTAGTAGAAATCAACACGCTTACCAGAGTGGAAAATCATGTGAATCAGCCTTACACGATCTTGTTAGCAAGATTGAAGCTGGGCTGGAAGCTGACGAATACACAATGGGCGTGTTCGTGGACATTGAGGGGGCTTTTGATAATGCCACTTTCGGCTCGATATGTTCTTCTGCCGAGCGACACGGAGTTAATCAAGCCATTATAAAATGGATATACTCCATGCTCTCTGAGAGGCTGTTAACCGCTGGTGGGAGCGACGACGAGCAAATCACAGTCAGGGCCAAGCAAGGATGTCCCCAAGGGGGTGTTCTTTCTCCGCTGCTGTGGTGCTTCGTCGTAGACTCCCTATTAGCGGAGATGCAGGAACTCGGCTTTCACGTCCAAGCATATGCGGACGACGTCTGTGCGCTAACATCGGATAAATCCTTAAGGAGGCTTTGCACGAAAGTGCAGAGTATCCTTGACAAAATCGATGATTGGTGCATGAGACAAGGTCTTTCCGTTAATCCGAACAAAACAACCATAGTCTTGTTTACGAGAAAACGGAAATTGGATGGACTCAGTCTTCCAACACTGAAAGGTGTGACACTTGGTCTTTCCAACGAAGTTAAATATCTAGGAGTAATCTTGGATAAGAAGCTGACCTGGGAGACACACGTTTCACTGAAGGTGAATCGTGCATTGAAGATTTTTCAGCAATGCCGTAGAGCCTTTGGCAAAACTTGGGGTCTGAAACCTGCTGTGGTCCTATGGATATACACGGCACTTATCAGACCAATCATCACTTACGCTTCTGTGGTCTGGTGGCGACGGAGCATGGTTAAGTCCACAATCCGGGAACTATACAGGCTGCAAAGAAGTGTATGTTTATGCATCACGGGTGCCATGAGTACAACCTCTGGTGATGCCCTAAATGCTATGCTTAATTTGCTCCCCCTGGATCTTAAGATACAACAGGAAGCAATAAAAGCAATGTGTAGACTCCATAAATATGGTTTCTGGCACGAAGATGGAACTTCGGGACACAGAGAAATCTTTAAGTTGCTGTCGGAGCAGTATCCACTGTTTTTGGCACCTAAAGATGACCTGATACCCACAGTTTCGTTCGGAAGGAAATTTGATGTCAGATTTCCATTGCGTGAGCAATGGAGCAATCCAGAATGCATGCAGGGAGGTTTGACGGATATTTTCTTTACCGATGGGTCCAAGACTGAAATAGGGTCTGGAGCCGGATGGTACTTAAACGATAGTAATAAGTATCACTATGCTATGGGGGGAATGGCAACTGTTTTTCAAACAGAAGTTTTTGCCATCCTAAAAGTAGCCGAATGGATAATCGAGAGGAGATGGAGCGGGAAACAGATTGGAGTCTTCAGTGACAGTCAGGCTGCATTGAAGGCCCTGGAGAACGCGAAGCAAACCTCGAAGATTGTTCAAGAATGTAAGAAGAAGCTTAATTCTGTCGCAAGACAAAACAGGCTTGTACTTATATGGGTTCCGGGACACTCCGGTGTTCAAGGAAACGAAATTGCCGACGAATTGGCCAACCGTGGATCAGCGGTGCCCCCACAGGGGCCAGAGCCAATAATCGGAATCAGTCCCGCAGGAATCAAGAATTGGATCAACGATTATGTAGGCAATCTACATAAAGAGCGATGGTCCGGTCTAGAACGCTGCAGAACTGCAAAGTGTTTTGTGACAAGTCCGAACAGAAAACTGTCAAACTTTCTACTAAAACTTAGAAGGAAAGACATTCGGTTGATGGTCGGCATCATTACAGGACACAACCCATGGGGTCAGCATATGACCACCATTAGAATCATCGAGGACCCGGTATGCCTGTCCTGCTTGGAGGAGGCGGATAGCACTGAGCACTTTCTCTGTGAGTGTCCTGCCTTTGCTAGAGCGCGACTACGGGTATTGGGTTCCGATGTCATGGGAATGAGTAATATTCGTTCTCTAAAACTGGAGGATATTTACAGATTCGCCAAAGAATCTGGAAAATTCTCACAGGACTAACTATCTCTATCTCTGTCTCTATTCTTTCCTATCTCTTTCTCTGATACTTTTCTCCCTCCCTCCTTAACTATCTACCCCCTTTCCAGAGCTTTAAATACAATGGGCTTTTTAGCCTGAGTGTTTTAGGAGCCACCAAATCTCATGGTACTCCTTGGCTCGACCTCTTCAAATTCAATTCAAATTCAAGCTACCAATCCACTGCTTCCTTAATTGCGGATACTTCCACTTGGAAAACACTACAGCGTTTCATAAGCCTAAATTTGAGCTTGACGGGGAGTTCCTCGCAAGAACACTCCCCCGCCAACTCTTCCGTTAAGAACTCATACTGACTACGTGACAGAGCAATAGAGATGAAGCTACCATCTTAGTGAGAGGGGATTAGCTGAAGAAGCGGACAGCAGATTTTGTAGGTTGGCTGAGAAGACGCCAAGACAAAATGTATGTGCTTGCTCACGTAATAAAAATCTCAGACTTACATACCTTGGAGAGCGAACTCCACGTCTTTCCAAAAATCCATAATATGGAACCCTCTGCACAGCGGAATTTTTCAGCAACTTCAGTCGCGACCTTTTTAGTATAATAATTCAATGAGCGATAAAACTAAGTTTTGTGGAAATTCTAATTAAATCTCCTTTCTTCGACAATCTGGGGCAGTGCGCTAACCTAAATCTCATCAATCTGCTCCATTATATCAACAGCTCTGCCTGGCTGAAGATATCTGCCTATTGCAAGTCTCATAATGGTATCAAAACGGCGCTTTAGTGCCACTTGAGGAGTTCCAGACCAGCATTTCAACCATTTCACCTACCTACCTACCAAATTAAAAGCAGTGGAATTGGGATGAAAAATTTGAAATTTTCCTAATTTGTGAAAATGTGAAGTTTTTCTAATTTTTGTTTCATCATCAGGCAGAGTTACAGCTCGGGATAAGCTTTAGCCTCCAAGTTTTCCACGATTCAAGGCAGCTAATTTTTATGTAAAGCTTTAAAATTGAATTTGATAAATATGGTTTTTGTTAGAGGCATTCTCTTTTCACAAAAAAAAGTTCAGACGCAAAGGCAAAAAGAAAACTGGTCAAAATGTTGAGGTGCTTTCGTTTGTTGCGTGCTGCATTCTGCCACCGATAGGTCATCTGCCTCCATCACAGTAAAGACAGCAAATCTAAACAGATTAGATGGAACAAAATATCCGGCAAATCTAAAAACAATAAACCTACCCATCGGCACTTATTACTTATATTACTTCAAAACCAAAATTTGCTTGCGGTCATTTTATAAAACATACCTACATTTTATTAGCCCCTTTTATGGCCAAAACACGCATAAATCAATCATGCAACCGGCACAGTACATCACATTTAGGTAATTGAATCAAATTTTTATGTATCGCAATCGAGCAATAAATAGATTTCAAATAAACTCAAAACGTACTGCCCACTTCTTCATTATTCCATAGACTGCCGGTCATCGAATTCGAACACCTCCAATTTTACGAACGCTACGTGACTAAATTGCTAAAATACATATCTACATACAATGCGAAATGTGGCTGGGCCTAAACGTTAAATTAACATAAACAAAATTTTAACAAAATTGTAAATAAAAACTAAAAAGTCGTTGTAAATGTGTGTAAACAAAGAGCAATGAAACCAATAACAATTGAAACGAAGACTGCATTTTGATGCGCTGTGTGCAGGTATGCATGTCGCTGCAATGCTCCGCAAGGACAAACCACAGCAAACGAACGGACGTTCGAAGAGACGGATTAGCATAAAAATATTCAAGTGAATGACTGTGCCGCTTACAACGCGGTATGGGGTCAATGTCAATGCGTATGCGAAAACGAATGCGATCCCGAAGCCTGATGACAACGAGAAGACGCGAACAAAAAATATGTACGCTTATCACTCTCTACGTGCGCCTTCGTCCCGCTTGCGCGCACTAATACCGCCCTCGTCCAACGACTGACGCTTTGCAGGTGTAAAGGCGCGGTCAGTCAGTTTGCTCTTCCCAATGTTGTCAATGCAGCGGCACGCTAGTAGAATTATAATTTTTCCACAATAGCTTATGGCCGACGCGACCCCGAAACTAGTCAGTATATAAAACAAAAGCATTGTCTGACAGTGCTAACAGTCTCAAACGCCTACTACACGCGTGCAAACCGCTACCGCTGCCGGTATAAACCGCCTAACGCATAGCTTTAGAGGATTATATGCTCGTAATACTACAGGACATTTGGCATAATGTCTCTCCACTTCGCTACAATCGCTATCGTGAGTCTCGCGCTGCTCAGCACGCTCGCCACTGCTGATATCTCTGCGGTGCGTTACAATCGTTTTGGACGTTTAACGACACGCCTGCAGCGACAGGAACTCAGACCAACACCCTACCCAGCTGCTGGTTATCGTCCTAGCGAACCGTTTGATTTTCCCTCTCCCGACAAACAGGAATTCCTTCCAGACGGCGACGATGTGGCGCAACCTCAACCTGCTGCGCAGCCTCAACCTCAGCCACGGTTCCAACCACAGCCACAGTTCCAACCGCAGCCACAATTCCAACCTCAACCACAATTCCAGCAACAGCCACAATTTCAACCACAACCTCAACCCGAGGTGAGCGGTTTCGATTTGGAAGCTACCCCCAATTTGGGCGCCAACGGCGATCACATTGATGCACCAAATGCGCTCTATGATGCACCTTCACGTTTCCGTCAGACCCAAGCAGACCGTCAACGATTTGCTTTCTCACGCCAACAATTCTCCTCCGCAGCACAACGGCCACGCTTACCGCAAAACTTCCAACAAACTTTCCAAGCCACAACGCCACAGCGTCTTTACGGTGCACCCGCTGATAACTCAGAAGCCTTTACACGCCAACGTCAGCAATTCGCTACAGCACAACAAAGTTTTCCACAAACACCACAGTCCACGTATGATGCACCTACCGAAGAGGAACCACAGGCTGAGCGTCTGACAAGCGTCGTGAAATCACAGCGCCTCACTGCCGCGCAATCCGAACAGCAACGTGAAGAGCGCGAAGATGAAGCAGAGGTGGCTACTGACATTGAAGTAACCGAAGTAAAGAAGCCCGCTGCTGGCAGCACTCCAGCACCCGCTGCTCCAACACCAACCACCGGCGTGTTCTATTATCCAGCCGGCGCGGTTGGTTTTGTGCATCCACTTACTGCCGCCTACTATCAGCCGTCTGCGTTCATAGCTGGCGCCGCTCCAACACCCGCGGTAGCGCCAGCTACAGCTACCGCAGCAACGCCCACAAGCTCAGATAGTCCGGCTGCTTCGCCGAAACCAGAAAGTCTGACTTCGGCAACTGCTATTCCTGCCATTGCCCCTATCGCCGCGCCACAATACTTTGCCGCGTCACCCTACTTGCAACAATACACCTTTGCGGCTCCTGCCCAACTGCAGGCGTGGTAGAGGCGTGAATTGTGATAATGTTGAATTTTATATGTTTTGTTCCTTTTTCGTTTGCATTTTCATTTATTTTATTTTTTTATGTTCATTTTAGTATTTTAGTTGCAATTTTTGGGATTCAGATTCGCAGCTTCATCTCGCATAACTCTTTAATCGTAATATTGGCATAAATAAAAAGTATTAAAAATTCATATAATATAAAAATGTAGTTTATTTCACACATCCGATTAATAGGTAAAAAAAGTTTGGTCTAAGTTAACCATTTCCAAGTCCAATTTACCTATTTCAGGTGTAGTTTGCACATTTTCATAACCGGCATATAAGAACTCAACTCATCTTTTACAAGATGCAAGTGCGAGCAATTATACCGATTGCAATTTTTTATCTAAGGTGACCAAAAAAAAAGTTTCTAGATTTTTGCAAAAACGTCAAATTAAAACAAAACAGTCAAACGTTTTCAAAATCAAAAATCCAAAACTAAAATTTCGAAACGCATTCACGCACTAGACCAGCAACAATATTTTGTATGTTTGATTGTCAAAGCAAAGTATTGGAAAAGTAGAAAACAAAAAATGAATTCGCCTTGATCCATTCTGGGCTGACAGCCGGCACGGACACGGCGAAAGAAAAAACACAAATCAGTTGATTTGCCGATACCACCTTTAATAGCTCGCCTTGTAAAATTTCAAGTGAACTAGTTTCACCGATTCGATTAATGTTCTTTTATTCGAGAAAAACGGTCTTAAAGTTTTCAGTACACATCTGACTGAGTGGCTCCGCCGGAATTCAAACGAGAACTATTTAGGCCTTAACCCTGCATTTTAAAGATATTTTAAGGGCAAAAACGAGTTTTTTTGTAACTTCTACTGTTTTTTAATGGAAGTTTAACTTTGTCTTCCAGCTAAACTAACAATCAATTTTGCACACTAAAACTCAGTTTAAAAATTCTCCACAGTTTGAGGTGGCAAGGCTACAAGTATTTCAGTAAAAAATGTGTGTTTTAAGAACTTTTCTGACGATATAGTAAGTGTTAATTTATTCAGCCAATTTTCATAAAAATTACGCAACATTTGAGAAACATTTTTCTGAGTTTTTATTGCAAATTATAAACCACTGAGCGAGTGAAAGAAAATCTGAAAAAAGAAAAGCAAAATGCAGTTGTTAATGGGGATATTTCTCGAGGTATCCCAGGATTCGTTTTCGATTCTTAAATTTTTCATAGCACTAGAAGGCAAAAACTACGATTTTCGCTAAAACAAAATTGGCTAATTTAGGAGGTTAGGTTGAACTGGTTGACTTGCAGTCACGCATAGACCGATAAGTTTCAATAATTTTAACTGTTGTATCCTGTTCAAATTGTACATTTGTCTATTTGACATGACAAATGTGAAAAATGACATAAAAGAAGGTACCATCTAGGAATAATTCACTACTGTCCTTTAGGCGTCAATTTTGAAAGACCCTTGACATTGTACAGTTTTTGCATTACAAATGACTATTGGAATTCATTTTACGGTTTCTAAATGGCGTAGTGCAGCCGCGGTAGTCTAGCGTAAGTGCACTAGCCTGCCCTTCCAGAGGTTGTGGGTTCAAATCCCACGTCAAGCACGGTCCTCGCACTTTTCCAAACTTACCTACTTTCCTAGTTTCTCATAAAAAAAAAATAAAAAAATAATAATAATAATTTCATTCTTTAACCCCAACAACCTTATCCTTCCAATCCCTACCCCCGCACCAAAGTCAGCGCATTACTTGCATTGTGGCTGCCAAAACAAGCAAAAAGAAAAGAACACAGTTACACATTGAAACAGTGGCACCAGCAAGAGGAAGCGGGCAATCGCGGCAGACATACCTAATTTAGCGAAGTCCACAACCATCTATGTGATCCTTCTGCCAGAAAAATGTGACACACAGATGGCGCTTCAAGCAGCAAGAAGGCGTTGTTCTTAAGCAACGACAGGTGGGCATTCCCACTACTTAGGACTGGTAGCGGCAGGCTAATACCTACCCTGTCAGAAATCAGATAGATTTACGAAGCCAACGCAAGACTCTGAGTCTTGTCGAGCCCAATGCTCCCCAGTGAAGTGAACAAGGAAAAAAACAAATGGTGTAACACTAAAAAACTGAACCTAAATCTATTGAAAAGTTGGCTACTTGCGCAACTGTGCGTTTTTTTTTTCGATATTTTGTGTTTTTTTCTTCATGTTAAACTAATAATTTTTCTCACTGTCTTAATTGCATGACCTCAAGCGAACGTACGTACGTTCATAATGCTTAAAAATTCTTCCATCTTTACGGTGAATGTATGCAGAACTAAGAATTCTAGTTAAACAACATATTATTTATGGTCTACAAAGAATTATGCAATCGCAAGTAGGCATAAAACCTAAATATACAATCCCATCTTTATTGCAGTCTAATAACCACATGCCATCAAAGTCAAGCTGTTACACATAACTTACTCGCACACATGCACGTACACACATAGTTGAGCACTGCCACTGCCACTGCCACTGCCCATGCGGCTGCGGCTACGGCTGCAGATTACAAGTGCGCTGATGCGATCGAAAACAATTTCCGGTAATAATTCGAACACTCTGCTTTATAAGTTTTTCGCAGCATTATCGCAAACACAATCAATAATCGGCTTAGGATTTGAAAAAGGCAAAAGGAATTAAAGAATGGCATGACACACAGATGGCAAACAGTTGATGCGCATACCTGCAGCAACAGTTGAGAAGTGCGCATATCCATCCATGCAGTTCAACGAAGTTCAGTTCATTTGAGTTTAGTCGTCGCTACATTGCGAGGCAATTCAACTCAATTGCATTGAATTTAATATTATGATGCAGAGCAATGAAGCAATGCCATGCGCATGCGCACCCTGCGCACTCAGTTGGTTCAGCTTGCATTTGGCATTCTAAGGCCAACGGTGGTAATATTTTCGCCAGCACGTCAGTCATCCGATTGCAAGTACGCGTACGTACATATGGGTATGATCGTAATTGCCACGCCTCAGTTCTGCAGCAAGCAGCACCCAGCCATTCGGAGTCTGAATATGTCTGCGGAAAATCTATTAAGCGCATGGAATGTTGTTGTGCGCCATAAATGAATGTGAACATAGTAAACACTGGCTAGTTGGCTGAATGGTTAACTGACTGGCGGATGAGTTAGATAGCAACGCATTGTGTTGACTGCGCATGCGCGCCCAAGAATGGATTTTTCTTAAGTATACTGCCAGCGATCAGCCGATTAGATCATGCGAACTCTTACGATATGTAGCCGCATATCTGCAAGTACTAATGCTGCTGCCACTACTAGTGCTGCTGCTGCTGCTGCTGCTGCTGCTGTTCATATTATTAGTTCGCGTCAAGCGTGACTGTTGCTGCCAGCTTTTGTCACTTGAACAAAGTGTAATTATTTCGAAGCGACACCTCTACCACGTAGTTGGAGCATTAATCGCAATTTCTTACAGCCACACCAGACACTATATCAACAAGCAAAAACAGCAGCGACAATTGAGAATAGTGGCAAAGTAACAGCATCAATGGTTGGCGATTAAAACCGTAATTGTCGGTTTTGCTGGTTGCTGGCCGCTGCCCATTTGTCCGCCTGCCGCCATCCGCATTTTCTGCCGTCGTAGCCGTCATAGTAGTCGCCACCGCTGGTGCCTGGGAAATGTGTCTGCGTATGTCTGGAGTGGTTGCGCGTTCACGCAAGGAATGTTTTTCCTATTTTTATTTAGAAATTAAGGCAACGCAATAAATCGCTTTTAATTGGAGCAAGTAAACGAGTTAATTATTTGTCTCGATGATACAAACAATCAGATGGGATTTAGCCGCCTACAAACATACAAATTAAATGTGTAGATATGTATGCATATTCAATGTGTGGGGCAAAAGATAGTTTCGTGTAAAATAGTAGTGAAATGAATCTCCGGAGATGTGCAATGATACGGATTTGCGCAGCGTGCAAAGATTTAATGACTGCGTTGGCTGTTGGCTGTTATTCGTAGAGATAATGACGCTCTGGTGGAGTTATGTTTTAATGCGAGTGCCATAGATGGATTAGGCGAGCAAGGACAGCCAAGACCATACTGGATAGATAGCCCAGACTGCACTTGTCAACAACTTATTCTTTCTCTTTCTTCAGTTATGCAATACGTCACAGTTCCTTCCTATATCGGGAACAATCAACCACATGGACATTCCAAAGGTTCCTGGTAAGGCGTAAATATTAAAAAATAATGGAATATTCATATGAAGGGCGATCAGATTGGAGGTCCTTTTTCCAATACGGTTATTTGGCAGATCACGCGTGACTAATGTGAAACTAAATACACAATTTTTTTCAGTGAGAGCATAAACAGCAGCCATTAGAAATTCCTACTTACTCTCTTGCTGACGCTATGCTAAAATTAAGCTCACAGTATATACACTTGTGCTCACATAACTAAGTCACTTCATCTTTCAGAAATATTCGCAATATTTTTCAAGCTAGATTTATGCCTTTAATTTTTTATAAAAATTTTATTCGTTATATAACAAAAGCCTTTCAAATCAAGGTTCCAAACTTTGTACAAAATATATAAAAATTTAAAAATCAAAATTTTCAACTTTTTAATTAGAATCCTGAGAAAACTTCGTTCAATGTATGCAATTTTATAGCCCATTGATTTTTGAATATTTTTTTTTTGATACGAGGTTGAGAACTTTTTTCCACATGAAAGACTTCCGAACATACGACCGGCTGACCGCTCGGTTATGTAGGCCAGCTTAGAAGGACGCAAGTGTCTGACTAAACGTACCTCCCCGGTTTCTGCTGTAACAGCAGAATTCGTAGTCGATCTATTAAGACTACGATAAGAAATAGTCAAGCCTGATGCTTTTGACTGCAGAGAAGTGTGAGGACCAGGTCCTACCAAAGGGTGTGAAGCAAGGAAGGTCCACTCTCACAGAGATTCCTGTTTACAATCAAGGCTGAATAATACAAAAGGTCGCCAGGTATTCTGTATACTCCGTTTGCGACTAGGATATTTGAAAGACTGGGCCCCCAGCCAGGTTGAGTTCCCTCACGGATCGTATGGCACCTTACTCCAGCCCCATGGGAGAATGAGAGGAGGGGAAAAAGAAACTAGGATAGGAAAGGAAATAGGAAGGAGATGGTTATCTCTTTGCTCCTGGACTCAAAATGGGAAACCGACAGTCTTTGCCACCACTAGGCCCCAGCAGGACGCCGACGTGTATAGTCTATCTTCGCAGAATATTTTAAGCAGCTTAAAAAAGTTTTGCAGCTGTCGAGAAACTAAAATTAAAAGAGCTATAAAACTGTACACAAAGGTTTTCTAAAGTTTTTTTTTGAAATTTTTTATATATTTTTGAATTTTGTAAAAAGTTTGGAATTTTGATTTCAAAGGTTTTTGTTATCCAATAAAAAATTAAATTATAAAAAATTAACGAACCAAATCTAGCTTTGAAAAATACTAAAATAAAAAAATAATTGGCACGTACACTCCTCTTAGGCCGAGCTCCTCCTCCTATTTGTGGCGTGCGTATTGATGTTTTTCTACAAATGGAGGGACCTTCAGTATTAAACCACTCCGAACGGCAGACATTTTTTATGAGGAGTTTTTTTCGTGGCAGAAATAAACCAGGAGGTTTGCCATTACCTGTCGAGGACGATAGTTGTTAGGGTAAGCTTTTCCATTATATGATGTTTATGCACAGGACTCGAAACTACCACTCTCGAATGATAGTTACGCACCAACCCATTCGGCTACGGTGGCCGCCTGAATTTACACATGCCATCGAAATTCCTTGGCAAAGCGCCTACTCTGAATCCTGCTGCCAAGGCACGTCTTCGGCAGCCCTGAACTATACAAATTTGCAAGCAGCAATCGATACTCCAATATCGTAAAAATAGATTTCAATTTACAGCCAATTGTCCGTCAAGGAAACGTCTAATTGTCTACAAATGCGCCTATCGAAAACTCGATGACTACCCACCCACGCACGCGCGCTCGGCATTTGTCGCACGTACACACTCACATGCCAATTCGAGCAAAACACATTAGATTGCCACTAGGATTCAAGCAAACTGACTGTCAGCTGTTGTTCTACTTGGCAGGCCATCAGGCAGACGAACAATGCTAATATCATCATTACGATTGAGGCGCGCCGCAACGCCAAGAAACGCGACGCGTCGATAGTGTCATGCCACTTGACGTTTCGCGTTCGGTCAATGCGTGTGCGCATAACACAAACTAGCAAGAGAAGACAACGCTTTTTTTTTTGTTTTTTTTTTTGCAATTTTGTGCATTCACTTTTTACGCCGCCAATTATAGCCACACCACAGGCGTCTTTAGGGGCCTTCATTAGATATATTGCCACTCATTGAAAACTGACGACAACGATGATGATGATGAGCAAATGCTATTAGGAAAATGTTATGTATATTATACTAGACATTTGCTGTGAATGGTTTTGAATCGCAAGAAATGTTAGCCACCAGTGAATAGTCATTGCTCGTCGTTGCTAAACGCCTATACTTGGCCACTTACGCATGCGCCATGTGCACTGGCCTGTCATTTTGCATTAAATGCGATTTTGTCACAACACAAGCGTGTTAGCAAAAAGTGACAATAAGCGCACAGCGCGTAAAGTAAGCAACAAACCTTTTTTTATGCAGCGATGCGGGGCGCATAAAGTACTTTATGACCGCACGTCCTCGTTGAGTTTTGCTATCGTCATATTTGCGTGAAATTATGTCACGTCATGAGGAATGAATGCTCAGCAAAGCGCCTATTAAAGTCCAGCTCAGAGCCACAATTCATGTCAGCAATTTTGGCCTCTAATGTTTGATAACGGTACGTGTATTTGCGAGATTGCACTTTTAGCTAAGCTAATTGCGATCGCGCGCCCCGTTGGGGCTTCAACTTCAAGAATTAACGTAATGTACATGCACACATACACAAATATTCTATAAATCCACCTGACTGGAATCCGTGTTAATTCTCATTACTTTAAATGTGAATTTGCATTTAATTGCTACTTCAGACAAGGTTGCACATCCTGTTTGTTCTTCATTAGCATTAAATCTGGCTTCTATGTACTACTCTTCCAAAGCAAATTTATAAATCCGACGGGTATCCAAATAAGTCAAATAAGGCTTAACGTCAATTAAATGTCTAAACATGCCAAGAAATCGTGTAACTGTTGGCTGAAATTTTTGAGTTGATATGCCGGTAGTTTGGCTGCTAATTAACAGACACTCTACAGACCGATGTGGTGAGTTGAGAAACATGTTTTAGAGCGAATTCTTCTGTTTGTATCTACGAATGGGTACATTTTTTTAATTGTATGTACATATGTATAAACAAAATGCTAATCACGCTTCGTGGAATGGTTAATATTTTTACTAAAAAACGCTTTTTTTTTTTTCGTAGCGAATTTCCTTATTTTGTTCGAAAGAAAAATTCTTTATTTTACCGCGGTGTGTCCTATTTTTCAAGTAGTATTATTTGTAGACTACAGTAAAAAATACTAATATATTATACATATGTATATGCGCGTATATGTAAGACCTCAGAGTTGTTTTTTGCTTGTCAGAAAGGCATCCAGCTAAAATCGTGGAAAAATGATGATCCTTAATGACACACCCCCCTGAAATGTTCTGTAACGATGAAATGGAAATTTTCTACAATTCAGTCGAGGGCTACATCAAGCCGCATCAGTGAGCAACGGTGATCGCATCAGGAGATAAATCGCTACCTTTCAGCCTTTTTACTGGTTAGTCGCCAAGAACCAATTACGATTTAAAGTTTTGCTACCGACATTTATAAAATTATTATTAAGAGTATCATTTCGATTTTTAATTAATCGCTCAGAAAATACAGCCATGTATCGAATTATATTTTTCTAATAAAAAATAAAACAAATTTTTTGAGTGTTCTTTTTTCGCTCCCAAATAATGATTATTTTTTTATTTAATTTTTTTTTTCTGCAAGGTTCTAATGCAGGCTTGGACTCCTCCTCAAAGATTATCTTCTTCCCCGATTGAGCGGGCGGCCATAAGCACCAGAACGATGTAAAAAAAAATAAACAGCCTCGGATGCACAAGCAAACAAACGGGGCAAGAGAACCACAATCTCACGTGACATTTTAACATGTACGAGTACAAAGCGGGAAAGGACGGACTTATGGTTCATGTTCTTGGGTAGTCCGACTTCTCTAGGGAAGAAATAATCCGTCATTCTATCAGAAAGCTGTCACTGCCGAGCAAAGTTACTTTGACATCGATGCAAGAGCGCTTTATTTCCCTTAGCAGTGTAGAGTAAACTGCGGCCAATAACATCAAAGAAAGTTAAAGGCAGGCTATACGATTAAAGGATGATGGAAGAGCGCAGGCTGCCCAAAAAAAGGATGCAGAAAACTAAGCCGGTGTTAGGAAAAAACAGAAATCAAAAAGGATTAAATTCATACATTTAAAAAAAATGTGGATTTTAGTAAGCAGGTGAAATGGTTGAAGTACCAGACTGGCACTCCCCAAGTACCACTAAAGAGAGTGCCGATCGCCCAATAAGCGGTAACCATAGCTTTACGTTTGGAAATTGAATGGCACACATTAGCTCGCTCTCAAACGGGTATTCGGAAACTACGCAGAGGATACTTGGACTAAGCCAGGAAGTTGTGAACTTATTGGACCATATGCAGAAGAATCGTCCTGGTCACTTCCAAATGAATGGCAATCAGTGATTTTCCCTACTTGTGTGGACTCCTACTTTTTAGACCTTTGCACTTTGGCGACGATGAATATTGTAGGCGGCGGAGCAATGACCTGTATGAGCTTTACGACGAAATAGTCATAGCGCAGCGAATAAAGATCGTTGGCTAGGTCATGTCTGAATAGATACAAACGCTCCGGCTCTGAAAGTATTTGATGCGGTACCAGCTGGTGGTAGCAGAGGAAGAGGAAACCCTCCTCTGTGTTGAAAAGATCGGGTGGAGAAGGACTTGGATTCACTTGGTAGCAGGAGAAAAAAACGACTGGCGAAGAACGGTAAAACTGAGTTTCAATCCACATATTTACAAATACAGTTTTAACTTCTGCAAGGTAACAATTTTAAATATTTCTGAAAGTTTTTCCTTTCCACTACTTTTTTTTTGCGGATAAATTAAACTTTAGTTAGGATTTTTCCAACTTGCAGCTATAATTTTTCCAGCTCTCGTGCTCCTCAAATTTGTAATCAGATTGATTTCAGTGCAGTAGTTGGAAATGTCAACGCTGTCAACAAGTCATGACTTTGGGTAAATATGTCAATGAGTAGTGATTACATACCCACCAAGTATGCAAAGCTTCTCAGTATTTGCCTGTGTCTAATATAATTAAAGGTCTAACTTTAAGCTGAAAACGTGAGCCACCAGTCTTTAACGAGTCGTAGGCACAAAGAAAATACAATCAGACATGCATTTGTTTTTAAGTAAGCATGGCAAGCTGGGCTATTTAACTTAGCTACATGTGGTAGCATCGCAATGCTCCGCAATTCACTTTCCTAAGTCGCATCAAAAGGTGAGAGTTCAACAGTTGTCTGCGGCTTCGGCCAAATGAGCAAATTGTAAACCGGCAAAAGAGCCATAGGAATGGTTGTGAGCAGTAGTGGTAGAGGTAGAAATCAAATCGGCAGAAAAGCACCCAGTGAGCACATAAAAAATATGAAGCAAATGTAACTTGCCAGCAAATGGCAAATAAATAAGAAATGCGCGAAAAATGTGCAAAGAAGTAATAACAAAAAAGATAAGAGTGTTAGTGGCAAGCACTATTCGTAAAGTGCCCCACCAGTCTAGGGCGGAAAGACAACAATGGAGCTATTCTTGAGGCAGCACAGTAGAATGCAGTAAGGCATTACATACGCTCCAACTAATACCAACACATACATACACACACATATGTGTGCATAAGTATGTTACTTTGGTATGTGAACTTATTGAAAAATGTGCTGCTTCTTTCGTGGGGAAATATGTGTGTATTTTTGTACCCTTTTTAATGTATATTTTGCGCGCAAAATGAAATATAAACATTACTGGGAAATTAAAAGAAAACAAAAAATTTATGGAAATCATAATATGTGTCAACCACTAGAGCTGCACTACATTTACATTTAACGTTTTGATGTTGGGTAGACTGGCTTGAACTGGAAAACTATTTCTCTGCGCTATTATTATCTACTCTATGTGAAATTACTTAGGAAGTGGCTGGCCATTAAAATTTAATAATACCAACGGACGAACGCACGCCTAATTGAAATGCGATTAGGCCACTCTTTAACTCCAATTTGGGGAGCGCGTTTTGGAGTTGTCCGACAAGTGGAAGGCCTTACAATTTTATGTTGCTTATATCAGCAAAAGTAGGCATGCTATTGCCGCCAAGTATGTTAGCAATTGCTTTCAATTTTTTTTTTTTATATTTCATAACTGCAATGCAATACGAATAAACGCACTCTACGGAGTATATTTATATATTATAAATATAATTTCATCACCACAGGACTCAGAACTTTCTTCTAATCACACCACCAAGCCTTGCCCGAGTAATAACTTCAAAAATCTATTATTTGAGGTCCACTAAAAACTCAATTGTCTGCTCTTCTGTGCGATTCTAAGTATTGTATGTTACGCTCTCTGAATGCCACTAATGCACTGGGAGTCTCCCCAGAAGAGGAGGAGCGATTGTTTTTTTTTGTTTTTTGTAGTGGTCGCACCACTGAACGCAGTAGACAACGGTCGATGTAAATGCATTTAGAACGCTACAACACCCACACAAAAAAAAATAATAATAATAACCAGTTCGCACGAAATTCTGAATAAAACGGTCCAACATAATGATGTCAATTTCAATTGCCAGAATGATTTATGTCCGCTAAAATACCGTAAGAAAACTTAAGTGCCTTAACACCGTGCTACAAAAATCTACTTTTTTGTTATCCAGGCAAAATTGTATACGTACATGAAACTATTGATTTTATATAATAATGATGCGTATTCAATTTTTGGATTTATCATCAATTTAATTTTATACTTTAAAGTATCAAAGGACTAAATTTTCAATAAAAAGTGTTTAATACTCAAACATAAATTTTTTGTAACTTTTCACTGGACAACTATAGATTTTTTATAGCATCCATTGTGTTTATTTTACTTTATTTTCTAAGCGGAGAGTGCAACTATTTTTTGCACGTTTTTATAAAACAGCAGCACAGTTAAAAAGTAAATAAAACAATTTTTGTATAATACAATATATATTATTTTTATTAAATTTCCCCTATATAGCTTTTACTGTTGCTCGGTTTAATATGCGTACTGCCTTAATTTCTATTTTCCTTATATTATATTTCCTTAATATTTCTATTTTCTGCATTAGCCGGTAGCCGGCAGCCGTAGCCGAATAGTTGGTGCGTAACTACCATTGGAGAGTGCGTAGGTTCAAATCTCCATGCATGAAACAACAATATGAAGAGAGGTTTTTCTAATAGCAGTCCTCGGCAGACAATGGCAAACCTCCGAGTGTATTTCTGCATTGAAAATAAAAAACCATCTGCTATTCGGAGTCGGCTTAAAACTGCAGGTCCCTCCATTTGTCGAAAAAACATCAAAACGCACACCACAAACTGGGGGAGAAGTACGGCAAAACATCAAATAAAGGGTGTAAGTGCCAAATATATATGTATATATATAAATATACAGTGCACTCGGGAAAACGTCAACACTAGTTTACGTCAACATCCCAAAACGTCAACCCTTAGTTTTTTATATTACATTGTCTACTCTAAAACGTCAACCAAACCACAAAGCTCTAAAACGTCAACTTCCAATAAATCAAAATTTTGAATTAAGCAACAGTTTTGATCACACACACACATTTATTTCATGAAATTAGTTCAGAATTCGGGTATTCCCCTTATATTTAAGGGAGCATACATATTTATGTATGTAGAATAGAAAAAAATTGGAAAGGAAAAAAAACAGAAAAAAATAACCGATTTTTTTTAGATGCATAAGTATGTATGTGAAATGTGATCTCTTTTGAAATGCGTTCCTTTAGTTTTAGTTAGGCTGAAAGCCTTTTTTGTTCTTTTTTTGTATTTGTTTATGTTTAGTTTAAGTTTATAGTCAATAAAAACATTTAAAGCACACTATCAATATGTTTTTTTATTAAAAGTTTCTATAAGTTTCTAAAAGTTTCATAAACGTCAACAATTTGTTAAACGTCAACACTCGTGGTTTTAATTAGTTGACGTTTTCCCGAGCGCACTGTAATAGTATGTTCACATGCACCGAATTGAAAATTTCGAATTTCAGCGAAAATTCCGGCAAATAAAATAAATCTGCTTGCACTAAATTTAATAAAACCACCACTGCAGCCGTGCATTTGAGTAAGTTTCGTAATTATATAAAATTTGAGGAATTTTTAGAGTATGAACAAAATTAGCATTGCAATACTGATTTACTATAGCTGAAGCCTGATTTTGGTGCTTAATAAAAAGAAATGTTCGTTATGAATATGTATACATTTTTTTATGCTTAATCCACAAAGAAGAATAAGAATATATGGGGGCAATGTATGTAGGTTTTCTTGTATATAAAGGCCTAGATATTTTGTTAGGGTTGTTAATTTCGTTATACAAAATTCAGGTCGAAAAATTATTTTATATGATGTCAATCAACGCTTTTTTTATACTTATATAAATACTTATATACATACACATATGTAAGGGCGAAAATATTTTACAGCAATAAGAGTTATAAAAAATGGTAAAAACCCCCTTTTCTTATTAATTGCTATATTATTAATTTACAAATGGCTTAAATCAGCGAATTGCATATAATTATTTTATCTAAAATAGTTTTATTATTATTACCATATTAATATTTTTTGGTGATATAAACAATAATAATTCTATTTTTTTAATTACTTGATAATTTATTTTTATAACTTAATTAGCATAAATATAATGAAATAAATGCAGACTTAAAATTTTTTTGTTGGCATCATTATAACCCTGTACTCGGTTGCTGTCTTTCCGGCGTTTGATTGTCAATTTCCGTTTTCCCTTGAATAAAAGTTTGTTGCTAAGATGAGAAAAGTGTGAATTGCACATCTCGCAGCAGTACAAATGAAAGAAAAATACTAAAAATATAAGACGGAGTAGTCATATACAGAATGTCAGCAAAATAATGAGATAAGCACCATTCTTTGTGTGTATATTTTGTAAGAGGAGTTTCAAGGAAGCTACACGGACTGGCATGGAAAATTTGTGCGGAGAAAGTGGGTTTCCATAAAAAATGGGAGGTGAATAATAAAAAGTAGAAAATTGTATTTTGATAGATAATGAGCAGTGCTACCTTTTTTAGATTGAAGTGAGCCGTTCCTGCAGCAATATATTCGGGGAATGGTTCGATTAACAGGGTTTCCGAATAGTAGACAGCCAAAGCGCTAATAAGTATAACGTTAGTAATTACCTAAATCAGCTGATCAGTGTTTCTGCATTGCTTTGGAACTGCACTTACTGCCATTTGGCACATCACTACGTATTATAAAACAAAGTCGCTTTTTCTGTCCCTATGTCCCCTTGAATGCTTAAATCTTTAAAACTACGCAACGGATTTTGATGCGGTTTTTTTTAAAGATAGATTGATTGAAGAGGAAGGTTTATATCAATATAATGTGAAGAAATATATAAAGGGGGCGTGGCAATCGGTCAAAATGTGGCAAAAAAACATCATTTTTTTGTTTTCACGGCCATAAATTATAAACGAATCAACCAATTAAAATGAAACTTTCTTGAAGTTTAACTTTGAAATATTTACTTTCGTTCTGCATAAAAAAAAAATTGATTTATTTGTTATTTAACCAATTTTTTTAAACAAAAGCAGCTCTTTTTCCAAAAAAAAGCTGTATGTGTGTTTGTTCGCTGTCTACCGAATGAAGCAACAGGAGTTAAGCGATAATCTCACCACACCTCATTAATGTTGAATTCCATCGTATGGTGACGTATGTATGACAGCGTATACGTATACGAAATCGTAAAGAAACATATGCTATACGGCCCTTACGGGACTATAAAGCCGAATTCTCCATGTATCCGAGATTCTAAATGCAGCAAAGAATTTCCGAAGTCGTTCCAAACTCAAACAACTACTAGCGATGATGGATATCCCAAATATCGTCGACGATCGCCAGAAGAGGGTGGGCAAATTGCTACCGTCCGAGTCATTGATATTGATAACCGATGGATCGTTCCCTATAATCCGTTAATTTTTGATGCCCACATCAACGTGGAGTTGTGCAATTCAATAAAGTCAATCCAATATGTTACTAAGTACATTAATAAAGGCAGTGATCAAGCCACTTTCAGCATACAATCACTAAATGAAGTGGAAATATATCAGTCTGGACGTTACATCTGCAGCTCTGAAGCTGTATGGAGGATTTTATCATTCGAAGTGCACGACCGGTCTCCCACAATTGTCCACCTTGCAGTTCATTTAGAAAATGGACAAAGGGTATATGTCACTGAGAACAATATACAAGAAATTATTAATAACCCGCCGGATACAACATTGACAGCATTCTTCAAGTTATGTGCCCAAGATGATTTCGCGAAAACACTGGCATATGACAGAGTTCCAAGTTACTATACATGGAACCAGAGTTCTAAAACTTTTCAACGGCGAAAACAAGATACTGCGGTTGATGGTTTCCCCGGAAAAAAAAAACGGATGCTCTTGGCAGAATCTTGGTGATTCATCCCAACAACAGCGAATGGCCCGACATCCTTTGCTCACCTAAGAACTTTACAAGGTGTTGTTTACAATACTTATCAAGCAGCATGCAGCTAATACTATAAACTCTGATTTAACTAACAGTGCGAATACACAAGAGAAACATGATAACATAAGTTATAAGACAATATCTTGGTTTAAAGAAAGAGCTATTCTGTCTCCAACTAACGTACAAGTAGATAAAGTAAATAACTTGATTATTTCAAAGATTGATGCGCCGACGAAAATATACTACTCGGTCGATACTGTTCTCGATTTGGAAGAAGCTGTTCATTTTCCTACAGAATTTCTAAATTCTTTGAACCCCTCCTCACAAAGTGGAGCTGAAAATAGGTTGTCCTGTTATTTTATTAAGAAACCTAAATCCACCCAAGCTTTGCAATGGCACGCGTTTGCTGGTAAAATCACTGAAAACTTTCATAATAGAGTGCACAATACTCACAGGATGTGATACCGGAGAAGATGTATTGATTCCACGAATCCCTCTGATACCATCGGATCTACCAATTTAAACGCTTACAATTTCCGGTAAAGACATCTTTTGCAATGACCATTAATAAATCTCAGGGTCAAACCTTCAACGTTGCGTTGACTGTTTTTCACATGGCCAACTGTATGTCGCTCTTTCAAGAGTAACCTCTAGAGAAAACATGTTTGTATTGTCTAATGACAAGAAAGTTATGAACATTGTATATAAAGACATTCTGTAATATATTAATTGTTGTAAAAATAAAATAAATATATATGTAAAAATGCAAAAAGTAAATATGTAAAAGTGTAGGGTATGAATTTAGATATTCCAAAGTTAGCAGGAAATCTTCTTGCTATAAAGAAAGGGGAATTGTTTTACTCCAAATTTAACGCGTGCGGGCCACGGGCAGTAATGAATAAGCCAAAACTACTGGATCGATTTTAATCATTTTTTCAGTGAGTGGCATAGGGTATATATTTTATACCCGTGCGAAGCCGAGCGCGTTGCTAGTAATATATAAATATAATATGTAGCTCCGTAGGAATATATTAATATCCAACACTTAAATCAGGTTATGGTCATTAAACCAAATCTCCCCTATGTAAACCATTTGGCATATGAATATTTTTGCAATCAATCAGCATTTTCAATTTGCAAATAAGTTTTTTTATATTGGGAGGTTGAATTAGTTTTAAAGGTGACACACAGATGGCGCTATTTATCACTTTATCGCGTTGGCAATACTGAATATATATTCATGACAAAGCCTCATCCCTAGGCTTTGTTTATCAGTATCTGTCATTTCGCTGAAGTATAAACAACGCAGTGTTTTCGTGCTCCGAGTATGTCAACTTTCGTGCCGTCGAAACGCAATTTGCGGGAAGCTTTGCTTTTCTGCTTCAATTTGAAAAAAAATACAGCCCAAGCCCGTGAATTGCTGCAGGAGGCCTATCCAGACCATACTCCGTCGATTTCAACATGTGAGTACTGGTTTCGACGATTCAAAAGTGGTGATTTTCACACCGAAGACAAGGAGCGTCTTGGCCAGCCCAAAAAGTTCGAGGACGCGGAATTGGGGGAATTCGTAAACGAGGACTCGTGCCAAACCCAAGAAGAGCTTGCTGAATCATTGGGCGTTGATAAATCAACCGTTTGCAAGCGTCTAAAAGCGATGGGAATGATCCAAAAGCAAGGACATTGGGTCCCGTACGAGTTGAAGCTGCGCGACGTCGAACGGCGACTTTTTACGTGCAAATTGCTGATCGAGCGACAAAATCGGAAGGGTTTTTTGCATCGGGTGGTGACTGGCGACGAAAAATGGATCCACTACGATAACCCAAAACGCAAAAAATCATGGGGTTTGCCCGGCCACGCATCAACGTCGACGGCCAAGCAGAATATTCACGGCAAGAAAATCATGCTCTGCATTTGGTGGGATCAGGTCGGCGTCGTATATTTTGAGCTGCTCCAACCGGGCGAAACAATCACGGGGGATCGTTACCGACTGCAATTGATGCGTTTAAGCCGGGCATTGAAAGAAAAACGGCCGGAAACGGTAAAAAGGCACGACAAGGTTATTTTGCAACATGACAACGCTCGGCCGCATGTTGCTCAACCTGTCAAAAAATACCTTGGAACGCTTGGCTGGGAAGTGTTACCCCACCCGCCGTATAGTCCAGACATAGCTCTCTCCGATTATCATTTGTTCCGGCATATGAGTCTCGATTTGGCGGACCAGCGGTTCTCCTCGTACGAGGCTACCAAAATATGGGTTGAGTCATGGATAGCCAAGCAGCGGCCAGAATTTTGGAGAAACGGCATCCGGAAATTGCCCGAAAGATGGGCGAAAGTTGTAGCTAGCGATGGCCAATACTTCGAATAAAATATTTTGTACCGTTTTTTCACAATAAAGCCCCAAATCTTCGAAAAAAACCTTTAAAACTAATTCAACCTCCCAATACAAATTGCCAATTGATTTCCTTAGTTCATAGAAATCCCGCAACATTCCACAGCATTGAAAAATTTGTGCAATAAATTATATTTCTCCAAATCAAATTTGCCGTCCGACCAAGACTCATCAAATCGTACAAACGCCAAGAAAGGCCATGAAAGTACAACCATTTTAAGTAAAATAATTACATTTTTAACAAACGATGAGTTGTAGAAAATTGAGAATGATTATTCAAACTCTTACGAAGCCATGTGCTATCGCTGCAGCGAATGGCGCGGAGATAGCCATTTGTTATTGGATATGGAATGGCATGAACCAGCCGACTGCCAACCCTGAGCCGCCTACTGCCATCATCAACTGCCAAATGAAATGCTCATCAAAAGTGTATAGGTACAATTGGCATTGTCCACAATTACGGAGCCAGTGGCAATCGTGGCAGCAGTCGCTGCAGCAGCAGCAGCAGTACACGCTATGAGTAATACATAGCTTAAGGCAGCAATGTAGCCAATCATAGTAGTGATAACGATAGAATAAGGCATTATTTGGTAGGCACAGTTGCTACTGTCTGAGAATTCGCGCATTGGCTGTATTTGTAGTATTCGCTGACGGATAGGTTAGGATGCTTGGTATTTACTTACAGTACAACTACGAATTACAATTGCTTAATCAGCACTTGTTGCTGGCCAAGTTGATATGTTGTTAACAACAAAGTGAACGCTTGATCGCTCACTGAAATACCTACTATCCAAAAAAAGGTTCTAGCATAGCAAATATATGGTCATCAAGCTGTCGGTCGCCTGGATGCCTCACAGACCAACTGCCCAACTAGCTGATTGTATGGCTGCCTGACTGACTGGCTGACTGACGCTCAGAGTCAAATGGCTAACAATGCAGCGGCTGGCTAACTGGCTGAATAAACAGTAGGAATGCGGGAGCAGCGCGCTGAGAAGCATGTGTGCTTGAGTCGTTCCACTTGGCCGTTGGCCAAATTGAATTTTGCACAGTGATTTAGCTAAATCATCCAAATCCAACAAAATCATACACCCATACATACACAAGCACATATTCCTAGTTAGTTGTTAGCGGTTAGTTATGCCAAACTTTAAAGCATTTGTGCGCCTCTGTCCGACAGTTGCCATTCTTTGCTTGCCGTTCATGGGTTAAGCACTTCATCATTTGGAAGTGCGCGACTAAACTTAAAGCACAATTTGCAGTGAGGAGCGTGGAAATGGCCGCAATGGTTAATGGCCTGCCACAATGGCTTCGGGATCCTAATAGCAGTTCCGCGCTAATGAACAGCATCATGATTACGATGATAATTATGAATGTAAATATGCATAAAATATATAAATGTTAAACACATACACACATGCATATATTTAATGTAAGTTAATGATTTTTATGATGACTTTGCAAAGCTATTTGATTTTTGATTTTCGGGTCAGCTAAAAGCGCGCTAATTTTAGCTAAAAATAAGCATTAAATTTCTTTTCTTAATTTTGATAACAATAAAAAAATTTAAAAACAAGCACTGGAAATTAAAAAAAATATTAAATTATTTCAGCTAAGAACAAGCACTGGAAATTCAAAAAAAATGTAAAAATGTTATGTAACAATTTTTATTTAAATTTTGTTTTTTTTAATTTTTGACGTAAAAGTTAAAACTGTTTTAATTTCTTTTTTTTAATTTAAAACATTTTTTTTAATTTCCAGTGCCTGTTTTTAGCTTAAATAATTAAATTTTTTTTTTAATTTCCAGTGTTTGTTTTTAAATTTTTTTATAATTTTTAAATAGTAGCACTTCCAAGAAGTGCGCCACAATTTTCATATTTTTTAATTTTTCAACTATTAAGCTAGAACCTGCAACATAAATATGTATGCGTGTGCATACAAACACTCGCTGCTGTGGTCGCCTGCATTCAATATTAATAAGCGGCAATTAAAATTATGCTCGTAATTCTGTGCTGCCAAATACAACAAAGCTTACAACAAGTTATTGCTATGAAGTTGGCGATAATGCATAATAATGGCGATTCTGGAATTGAGACTAAAGCCAAATTTAAGGCTTGAAGACGTAGGCTCAAAACCGACAATGACTATTATTGCCTGCGCTGACAATAATTCAGCTACTAAACTACTCAACTGCTGCTGCCTGCTGGTCCTACGAGTAGGTATCCGTTTATGTATGAATGCACTTCATAATGAACAGTAGTCGGATGTTAAGAGAATTCCTGCAGTAGCTGCTAAAGCTAAACTAAAGCAAATTTTCCTTATTGTTTTTGTTCTTATATACCATTTTTATTGATTTTTTTTCATTTGCCAGCGATAAGGCATGTCCAAAGTGGTCAAGTTGCCGTTTATGGTAATGACTGAAATTAGACCCCAAACGCGGACATACATACAAGTGTGTATAACTCAAAGTAAGGCGCAAGCAAGCAAGCCAGTCAGCTAGCCAACAACATCGTCGCATCACAACAGCGACGACGACGACGACGACACGCCGTGACAGCGAGACGGGACAAGATGTCGAGCCAACTTCTGGCCGGCCACATTGCTTTGCTACAATTGTATAGCTGCCGCCTATTTGCTGCAACTGCCACTGTCACAGGTAGTCGAGATGAATACTCACATATGTGCATATGTATGTGTGTGCTTGCATAGATGCATACATATGTTTCGATGATGACGAGATTGCCCTGTTGTACAATTTCTGCAACTGCGCGCACTTTACATAAATGACCGCGCGGGCGCGCGTGCTACACTATGCGACCAGCTTATCGATGTGCGTTTTTTTTTTGTGGCGGCATATTAGTAATGGCCACAACTTGGGCGTCTCTGAAATTGACTAGCTCCAAATCCATTTTAGCTATGGATATTTTACTTTTACAGCCTCGTTTATGTTGTGCTCGAGTGCAGTAAAGTAGTCAGTCAGTTGTGCGCTTGCGGCGGCGCGCATAACAACAATAATAACAGCTGCTAACAATATTATATATGTATGGATGTATGTGTGATATTCATATGGTGCTTTAATGGTCAGATAGATGAGTGCACTCGCATATGCATAGCGCAGCTGAAGTGTCCGCGCTCGAGACCCCAACCTCCTTGCGCTGGGTTTGTTGTTTGTTTGCCATTCGTTTGTTCGCATGTCGAAATAAGTTCGTTTGCCTGAAGTGTTTTGACCATTTATTTGGTGGTCAAATGTCTCAGCTATGCACGTTAATATATAGAAAATAAAAAATAAGTGAGTAATAAAAACAAATGGCAATATGAAAAAGGTTTTCAGCTTTACACCCATACAAATTTGGTCAAGTTGAAGTGGACAACGAGCGCAGCGTGGAGACAGTGGTGACTCTCGCCCGCGCCGCCCCATTATTAGACCGCCCCATGCCAATTTTAATTAACTGTCAGCTGCGCGCAATGGGCACAACTAAACGAACAACTAAATGAAATTACTTATTTTTGCAAATGAATTGCTGTTGCCATTTTATTTATTCGCAGTTGTATTTATATTTCTATTTCTATTTCATTTCAGCTTTTTTTTGCATTGTGCCGTTAAAGTTCGCTGTGAAAGCGCTCGTTAACAGTACGCTAAGAAATTTGTGCGATTTTGCCGCATGAAGGAGTTTGGTTTGGCATGGAGCGTGTTAAATTGGTTAAAATTCCTAAGATTCCTTACTAAAAAAAGATGTTGGCAAATTTGATTTTCATTTATTTTAGCGATTTGTTACCATAAATTAGGACATGTCTGCGGTAGGCCGCCGGGAAGGCAGGCGATTGGGCGCCACAACAGCAATTCGGGAAAATGGAAAGATTAATCAGACAAGTCTGTGGTGACGGAACGGGTGAGAAGTGGAATTTGGCGTCAAATCATCCAACTGAGGTAATGCAATGAGGCGCCAGAGCATTCAACTTAGGTAAAATCATGATTACAGCTTCTAAAAGGAAAGGTTTACTAATTTTTCACAAAATGTGATAAAAGAAAAGTAAAAAAAAGCGTAATAACTACGTTAGTGTGAAAATCGGCAGAGGTAGATACTTTCAATTGATGGGAAATAGCATGCAATAAAGCTGAGGTTGATTTTAAACAAACTTTTTTCAATGCGTGCGGCATACATAGCTAGTAAAAAGTAAGGTGACTTTTTTTCTCGAAAAATTTTTCTATGTTCATCAATTTCTATTTTTCTCACTTCAAAATAGTCCCCTTCAACCGCCGTAGCCGAATGGATTGGTGCGTGACTACTATTCGAGAGTGCGAATCTTCGTGTAAGAAACAGCAAACTGATAGAAAAAGTTGTATCTTGTTGTTGTTGTTGTTGTTGTTGTAGCAGCATAAACATTCTCCGTGTATATACGAGGAATGCTGCTGAAGTGGCATTCCTTGGCCAGATATAAATCCGGGTCGTTCCGGTTACGTAGAACCGACTGTCGTGGGAACGAAAGAGTTTTTTCTAATAGAGGTCGCCTCTCGAAGTCGGCCCTAAAACTGTAGGTCCCTCCATTTGTGGAACAACATCAAGGCGCACGCCACAAATAGGTGTAGGAGCTCGGCCAAACACCTAACAGAAGTGTACGTGCCAATTATTTATTTCTTTTTTAAGAATACTTTTTCCTATTCTCGAAGCACTTCGCACACTGATAAGCACTTTTTGATACTGCGTTCTTCTCTTCCAGCGATGCAGTCCTTATCTTATCCATCATTGCAAATATCCATTCCTTTGGACGATTGGGCTGTACTTCGGAGATCATAACCATTTGTCCATGACTCATCACCATTTATAACCCTTTTGAGCAAATCAGAATGGGATCCAGACTTCTTTCAACATTTCCTGACACACTTCTCATGCCCAAAACATCCGGAAAAAATTGAATGGCAGGAGCCAACCGACAAGCCAACTTGTGTCAACCAACACTAAAAAGCTGTCTTCTTTTATTTATTCTAGCTGCCAAATCAAATATCGGAATGAGCTAATACGAGTAACTTAAAGAAAAATACCAAAAACCACTAACGTATGCATACTAGCCAAGCTGTTAAATTAAACTTTTTTTCTTTCCTCTATTACATTTGCGTAAAGTAAGTAAAATAAAATAACTGTTTATTTAAAATGAATGTTTACTTAATACTTTATATTACTTGAGGATGACATCGCACAAAACATGAAACGGTTGATTGCATCTGCTAGATAGTTTATGCTACGGCTAACGAGCCACTGGCTCATAGAGATTCCCCAGTGCCAACGTAGGTGATGTTGATAATATTCACTTGAGAAAAATTGCAATGCAATTGAAATAAACTTGACGATTACAAGGTTTACATGTTTTTCGAACCGAGCTGTTATTCTGAAGCATCTCAGTTGACTGTCAGAGATCCTTCTGGCCACGGGTAGATCGGGGACGCTCGAGGGAACTCCTAAGGCTAAGAAAGCCCCAGCTCTCGAATTTGGTATGTATACTTACCGGTGTGTATCCAGAAGCTGTCTTGAGGACGAGGTGGAATCAACTCAACACCTTCTTCTCAGCTGCCCTGCTCTCATCTGGCAAAGATTTAGACATCTGGGCTCTCTTTTTTTCGCTACGCCTGCGGATATAGCGGGTCTAAATATCACAAATCTGGTGAAGTTCATCAGTAGCTTCAAGCGGCTTACTACGAACGTAAATCAGCCACCGTCGGCGTCGTCTTAAATGCATGGTCATTATCGTCTCTATTCGCAAGACTCCTTCCCTTCTCCTTTCTCCTCTCCCCTGTATGGCATCACAACGGACGAATTTTTTGAATATTTGTCCAAGTGTGCCCTAAGCTAAGGCTGCCATTTAACCTAACCCTAACCAGTTGACCATCAAGCTGAGAAATTACCTCATCTCCACGCATTGAATCATAAGCCGGCTAATTAATAACTTTTTGACAATGTAATTTCTCCGTTTTAATTAAAATCACTTAATATTATTTTCTCGTTTCATATCGGACATATCGGAAACTATTAGTTGAGATACTTACGTTAAACTTTTACTTGGTTGTCCATCTTCCGCCCATGAATAGGAGTTGATAAAATGTGAAAAATGCCTAGCAAATAACGAAAGAAATCTAAGACGCCGGATAGTAAATTGGTAATCTGTTTATCTCAGATGCAGAGGTGTCTTGGCTGCCGGACTACCTCGGATTTATAACCGGAACGAATTTATAGCCCGAATGGAATATCTTAATACTTCGATTTATACATGAAGTGGACTAGGCCATCGTTAAGAAAAGTAAGTATGACCCTGGAGATGCAGCGGGAAACAAGTTGAAGTCTTCAGTGACAGTCAGGCTGAAGGCCCTGGAGAACGCGAAGCAAACCTCAAAGATTGTTTAAGAATGTAAGAAGAAGCTTAACTATGTCGCAGGACAGATCAGGCTTGTACTTATATGGGTTCCAGGACACGCCGGTGTGCAAAGGAAACGAAATTGCCGATGAATTGGCCAACCGTGGATCAATGGTTCCCCCACAAGGTCCGGAGCCAATAATCGGTATCAGTTCCGCAGGAGTCATAAATTGAATCAGCTATCATGTATACAATTTACATAAAGAGCAATGGTCCTGTCTAGAACGCTGCAGAACTGCAAAGTGTTTTGTGACAAGTCCGAACAGAAAACTGTCAAACTTGGAAGGAAAGACGTTCAGTTGATGGTCGGTATTATTACAAGACACAACCCATGAGGTCAGCATATTACCACCATTGGAATCATTGAGGGCCCAATGTGCCAGTCTTGCTTGGAGGTGGCGCATAACACAGAGCATTTTGTCTGTGAGTGTCCTGCCTTTGCTAAAGCAAGACTGCGAATTTTGGGTTGCGATGTCATGAGAATGAGTAATATTCGTTCTCTAAAAGTGGAAGATATTTACAGATTTGCCAAAGAATCAGGAAAATTCTCACAGGAATTACTACCTCTGTCTCTGTCTCTATTCTTTCATATCTCTTTCTCTGATACTTTTCTCCTTTCCTCCTTGACAATCTACCCTTTTCCCAGAGCTCTAAATACAATGGACTTTTTAGCCTGGGGGTTTTAGGAGCCACCAAATCTCTTGGCGCTCGTTAGCTCGACCAATTCAAAATTTCATTTTTTTCAAGCATGACCCTTTTAAATTCTCTAATAATATGGTATAACCTGAATATATCAAGCAGACTTTGCAAGTTTTTCGGATACATGGATACATTATACAAATAATTAAAATAATAATAAAAAATAAAAAAAATTTTGCAAGAAATTCAATTTCTTACCTTTTTATAGACTTAAAGGAAAAATTATACAATTATACATTGCAGACGTTTTATTTGCAATAGCAACTTTCACAAATAATTCATCCACAGTCTTAAATCAAACGTGTAAACTAGTACTTAAAATAAAAGGTTCGATAATCCAGTTAGAAGCGTACCTCCCTTCACATGCGCATACACACAAACACATGTACGTGTCCATCCGTTCCGCACGTTTTAATCAGTCGCGGTATGAGCACAACAACTTGTTGTTGTATTGTAACTATTTCAATTTTCCCTACGGGACAGGACAAGCGTAATCACTTTCCACCAATTAGCTGTCACCTAAATGACAGCCAGTGGAGAGCAATTGAAAAATGTTGCAGCAATTAACAAATCTCGCAAGCAAACCCACACACACATACGAGTCAAACACGTACTGGTATGACAAATGTGTGGGCGTGTCAATTGATTTGAAATGCATTCAATTTGAAAGCGACAAGAGTAAAGATTACAAAGAGCCAACAAGGAGCATGACGAGGATAAAGTTGAATGCTTTTGGTTGCGTATAAGTCTGGTGCACAAATGTTGCGGACTGTAAACAAGCTCATAAATTTTCACAACTGTCGGCAAGCAGTAAATTAAGCAACCATAAAACAGGATAATTAAACAAGCGTCGCTCGACAGCAGCAACGTAACTAAAAGCCGTAGGCTCATGGCTGCATTCGTAAGTAGTTGCAGCGGAAACGCTATAAAGGCAGCAGCAACTGGAACTTAAACTACAGGCTGGAATGCTGCCGCTAGTGGCAAATGTGAGTTGTACGCGTACTAATGGCAGTTAAAATTAGAGTTTAAGCAGCTTAACGCAAGTGGCAAATACGCAAACTCTAATAGCAACAACACTCACAGTAGCTGACGATTAATAAAATATCAGCATCGATCGGTCTTTGCCGCTGACAAGTGTCCGTTGGTTGTGGCCACAACATGTTACCATGTTGCATGCAATTGGTGCGTGTAAATGTTGCTGTGACTGCCATTCTTGCTAACTTGCCGCATGTGGCACGCAAACACTTGTTTGCCAATTGACAATCGCTGTTGGTCGTTAATTTTCTATTGCTGGGCTTCTGCCGACAGCGACGGGTCATAAAGCGCGGTATTTCGGCATTCCCGGATGCCTTTTAACTCTGCAACGTTTTATTGTATGGATATTTATGTTTGTGCAATAAGAGCATTGAGCAGATACAATCAAACATTTGTGATCACATTCGCCTTAAAGAATTAATAGCGGCTTATGGGCAAAATAAAAGTATGAAAGACGAATGTGGCACAGTGGTTGCGGTTTGTCAACGGACTGTGTGCCGGAATTCGGCAAATCTTGAACATTACAAAAATTTCTATTATTTTTCCAGCAAATTTTAGAGCAAATCTAAATTCCATTATGATTTAAAAATTAAATGTCTGTGAATGGAGTAAAGGTATTCAAGTAGACCACAAGCCCCCAGCGTGATGCCATATTTTGAGTCTTGGGAGGGTACACGTATAAGCTGTCTATGTAGTTTTACTTACGTGCCTGTCTCTGCCCTCGGCGGTATGAAGATCTCATCCTCAACTAGTAAAGACTCACTACTGCGAGTTGCTCTACTTGAGTCGATTTAACGCATTCTTTATGGCAGCTCATTGCTAAGGAGATTTAGCTCTATGTCCTTGTTGCATAGAATCTCACAATAAAGCTACTATACTTGGAGCCACCGATAAATTGTCAAGTAATATCTGCAAAATTTGCTTACGTTAAGCTCCCTTTTTGATAATTTCTCCAACGTATTTCTGCGCTGTGGAAGAGCCCGCCATGCAAAACGTCAGCAATTATATCCTAACGACTGCCCGAACTTCTACCTCGGTGCCATCACATCTTCGGAGAAGACAGCGCTCCCTGAAGACGACAGTTTCCACGAATTTCCTTACAAAAACTCATCTATTCACTCATCTCCAAGCGATCATAATTTTGTCGTTTTGTTAAAGATAATACCGAGTTGGTTAATAAAGTGGACAGAGGTACAGTAAGCTTCGATCGCTGGATGGATTCGTAGTCGGACTTAGGTGGGGTGTATTAGATTAAGCTCATACGTAAGTGGGAACTTCTCTACGAGCTGAACAACTGCCTGTCACATGGAAGTCGAGTTAGTAATTCAAACGTAACATATTTCAACTTGTATTTGGTGTGTGACTACCGTGGTAGATTGCGGGGATCTTCACGATACATAGTAAGAGATTGCTTGTATATGAAGATTATTATTAGAGTTACATTTTCAGTAACATTTTGCGACGAACTGATTTAAAAGTGGCGGGTTGTGTCCTTCACAGTGTATCGCTGCTCTCTGTGGTGCTGTCTACTCATTGACATTGTTGCTCTGCCTCTTACCTACCTAGTTGATTCGAATTTTGTTGTCTCGGGTGGAGTACATTTTCTGAAGACAGCGCAGCCAGATACTTATCAAATCTTTCAGGCCATTTTTCATCACATACGTGGATATTATGGAAAAGTAAGAGGGTAGAGATGTTGCTGTAAACTGTGAGATGCCGAGCGAAGTTTCGAGTGGTATCGTTTAACCACTCATCTAACCCCCCTCTTCCTCTGGACCCAACCTGTCGGAACAGCAAGTTTTTTGGGCCTACCGTTAGATGAGCTAGACGAAGACGACCGGTGATTTACACTTCACTAAGAGGGCAAAGTTATTGCTGCAACAACAACAACAACCGATATTATGTACAAGCTCGTGGTGTGCCTTGTTGAATGGAATTTCATTTGGATGTGGCATAGTGGAAAAAACCTATATTGAACGATCTACTTTGTACAGAGCGAAACGATAGCACTGTGATGTCCCGGATTATCGTGCAGTGGTTCTGAACAATTTTGGCTGGCCCGGTATGCTTTCGCATGCGTTCATGGACATAGTACCAGTTCTAAACTTTAGATTTCGTGTCAGGTAGAATGGTTTCATTTCATTGTTTTTGATGTAACAGCATAAAATATTCCCTATGGCCGTACACTGTTGAAGTGACGGTTCTTAAAAAAATAAATAGTTGGCGCTACACTTTAGGTTAGGTTAGATGTTTGGCCGAACTCCTGCTCCTATTTGTGGCGAACGTCTTCATTTTATTCCACAAATTGAGGGGCCTACAGTCTTTAAGCCGACTCCGAACGGCAAATGGTTTTTATGAGGATCTTTTTCGTGGCAGAAATACACTCAGAGGTTTATCATTGCCTGCGGAGGAGCGACCACTATTAGAAAAAAACTTTTACTATCATTTTGCTGTTTCATGCACGGAGACTCCAAAATACGCACTTCCGAATGATAGTCGCGCATCATACGTCGGCTACGTCGGGTGCCAGGCGGTCCTTAGCCGGATATAAATCCGGGTACTTTACTGCGGTGGTAGTTTAAACTTCTGCTACTTTCAGACCTCGACCACTATTAACATATAAAGAGGGTATGTATAATTACGTTAAGGAGTTCAGCTCTTTCTTCTCGAACTTCTTTGATTAATCCTTCAGATTCAAAACGAGTAAATTTTTCAGAGCGAATTTAGTTGTGTCGGAATTTGTAGGCCAAGAGGTTGGCTCCATTTAGCTAAAATTCTCCAAAACAAAAAGTTTCCAAATTTTGTCCGATTTCAAATGGATTCCACTGTTTTATGGTCGCTATTATGATACGTGGCCTCATGCGCACTCTTACTTGTATGTGGTGGCCAACAGTAGCCAATCGCTGCGCACTCGAACAGTGCTTTTAATAGCGGTAATTTGCCTACTGTTTTTGCGTTCACAATTTTATTGGCTACTGACACATTGCGGCTACTGAAATGTACCAAAAAAGTCATGGCTTATCAGCGCTAAAGTCTTCTCCTATTGTCTATTTTATAGCCAACTATTTTATGACCAAATTCTTTTCTTCTAAATACACTTTGTTTCCATTTAATGTGCAAACGCGTTTATCGTTTATATGCATGACTGTGTGTATATATGTGTGTGTGTGATTTCTATTGTTACATTTACCTTGCAGTGACGTTGTGCTACATGCGTGAGGCTGCGACATTACCGGCTGGTCTTGGTCTCGGTCTTGTTGATGTTGCTCCGTTGCGCTGTTGCAGCAACACACAGCGCTTGTTGTTGACAACAAATTCCAACATGACAGCATTTTTGCAAGACACGCTTGTTCTACATACCACTCGCCGCCAAGCGTCTTGTCAGTCGATCGTTTACATATCGGATTCGTTGTTTCTGTTGTTGTTTTTGTTTTTGTTTCTTATCTCCATTTGCATATACTGCCTGTTTTGCGGCAATGTCGCAATTAAGCGTCAGCGTGTCGCGAGCGTGCAACGCGTTAAAGCGTACAACATTTGTCAATTTTCACTGGAATTTTCATATCATTTGCCAGTTTGGTCGGTTGCTGCGACGAACCGTTGAGAGGCTGTGCACCAGCACGCACCAGCCACAAGTTTTTTTGTTTGTTTTTTCCACCGAATATCTCGAAGCATTGGCAAGATATAGATGCGTGCAACACGTCCACCCTGCTGTCTCCGCTTGGGGTTGCCGCTGACCAATGTTGAGCTGTGGTAACAACAACGCATCGACTGATTGAAGGCCTGCAAGTCCTGTAAAGAGTTGGCTAACAAAGAATAAAATAAAACAAAAACTGTTAGAGCTGCTCAAAAGGAAACGAATGCAAATGTTTAACAACAAATGCGACGTCACGACATCAGCACGCAACAACTATGTCCAAGGCGAAAAATGAAACAACACTAAAAACGACCCTCGGGGGAACCTGTTTACCTAGAGGGCACGTCTCGAGGTGGTGGATAGTAAGATACCTCCCAGGTATGGGTGGGAGAAGATAAATGAAATATCTCTCGCAACCCACAACCGCGTCGGAGACGTAAATTTCGTTAAACAAATTTTTTTCTTGACGGCTGATTCATCACTTAAGATGCGGTCGTAGGCGGGCGTCTGTACTTGGAGCAAGCGACTCGTTATGCAAATGTATTATATAATATTTTGTACCTCACCAGCGCGTTCCTTGCTGGCGTACGTGGAGTTGCGCAGGGTGGGTAGTCCGGTCGTTAATAAGAATTATCCAAGAAACGGGGGCCCTTTGCCCTATATTCCAACTAGGAACGTCATTAAATTGTAATGTTATATTTTCTGTATTCAATTTATTGGCAAGGCAGAATAAATTGAGTCGGTACTGCACTTCAAAGAAGTCGTGCCAAATATCTTTCTTATTTCTTATTTCTTTGAAAATCTGGGAAATTTGCAAAATGTCTCACTGGAGGGACTTGTTACCTTCATAAATCATAATTTAAATGATTTAAATAACTTAGTTAGGGGATGCAAATCACATTCAGGTATCACAATAAGCCTTAGGGCCCCCGAGTGTCTTGTCTTAGATGAGGCTAGCCTAACCTATTGGCAAGGAAATAAAAACAAACAAAGAACGACTACGTCTCCTTCGCCATATTTACAGTTCAAGAGTCCATCACCCCCCATAACCTTTAGCAAAGGCACTCAAAATATCGCTAAATTATGCTTAAGGGGGGAAGCTGGTCTAGAATTTTGAAAAAATCGAAAAATTTTTTTTTGTCTTAAAAGGTGCTTTAGGGTCTTAGAAATAATATACCAAATGAGGGATGCCAGCAAAAATGTCTAAATGCCCAAATTTTTCATTCGACAGCAGTGCCTCGCAGGTATGCCCCGAACGCTACTTACAACTTTAAACGCGTTTTTCTCGAAATCACTTTTTTTAAACTGGCCGAAGACATAACTCGAACAAATCTTTACCGATTCTTACGAAATTTTGACAATACATTCGAAATACCTTTCTCCGGAGACGTACGTAGGATTTTTATTTATATTACATAGTTTTTTTTTTAAACAACAATTTTATGTCGTTCTTTATAGTGAAAATTGTAACTTTTTGTTCAAACGTGCACCATTTCGCGAAAAAAAAAAATATCGAAAAAATCCTACGTACGTCTCTTTCTGTTGTTATATAGAAACTAAAAAAATTTTATTTTTTGATCCAGGACAAAAATTATGGAGTTTACGTCTTCGGCAATGGACCCACTAGAAAAAAGGCGCCTTAGGAGAACTGCTGGACAGCGGCCATTTTGAAATTAATTCAGACGAAAAATTTTGTATTTGTACCATGAAAGCTATATTATTAAACCTATTTCACAGATTTTCGATTGATTCCTTTGTTGAGTCAAAACAAATTCATAAAATATGCCCATTTTTTGCGCTCTAGACCAGCTTCCCCCCTTAACAAAGATCTTCATATCGATTAGTGTTCAAGCGGATTTCGAAAGCTGGCAGGCACTATGCGAATGAATTTCTGAGCGTCAGGCTTCGCCCTTCCGTCACAGCTATGAATCTCAAAATTTCAACCAATAGTTGCAGTTTTTATCAAGCTTGATTTGGGTATCAAAGTCAATATCAAGACCGGGACCGAATAAAATCTACAATTTAAAAAAGAGTTTGCATTGGCTGTATAGTTTTTAGAAGATCTTTCGGATCTGGGGGATGATGATGTGTATGCGCTCCACCTATAGCACCTAGTTGTGTGGCTTCCGTTAAGCAGATAATATAGTCCCAACAAGCTAAGCAGCGGATGAGTGTATAACAGATGCAATAGGGTTTTATTCGACAGCGACCCAAGGTGTTATTCCACACCTGACTCCCACTGATCTACACGTTAAAGAAGCGGCAGGATCCTCAGCTGTAATTCTCTTAAAGTCCAGATTATGGAGACGTTTTGAACATGGGTCCTTCACAATGAATATAGCAAACATTTACGAGCGGTGCAAGAGAAAAGAACTACAGGGTCCGGCACTCGAAGCGTAACCAATTAAAAAGGCCATAAATTTAGTTTGGAAAATTACTTTTATTCAATTCAAAATAAAAAATGTGTGAAAATCTATACTATAAAGGTGAATGTCTGTACGTTGTCCGCGCATCACTACGAAACGACAACACCAAATGACGTAAAAATTTTTATACATTCATATTTTCACCCAATGAAGGTTACAGGCATGTTTTTATGATGGAACTCCCTTCCCACAGCACCCAGGCCGCGCCACCACTCTCATTCGTCACTAATAATCGAATATTTGCTTAAATTTAATCTAAAAAATCTTAGTTTTTCCTATTTCTCACTATTTATAGCACACTCTAGACTTCATAATCCGCATAAGCTGTTCAACTATGACCCAAATGCAAAGTTCAAAAACGGTTTGAGATAGAAAATTAATAAAAATAATTTTGCTTGATATTTTTCTGATTGGTTCTTTTGATTTTATTCAACGAGGCACAGCAACGGATGCGTATTGTAATATTATGGTTATTAATAAAAAATTATTTTCTATGAAATTATTGTTTGTAATTCTTTTATATACATATCCTAAATCCCTCAAAACTACTCCTACGCGAACGGGGCCGCGGGTTAAAGCTAGCATAAAATAAGAATCATTTTACTTTTTCTCGATATGACCACATTTTGCCTTGACTTTGGCCTTGAGATGGGCCAGAAACGAATCACAAGCTGCCCATATGTGATTTGCTGGTATTTTCGCCCACTCGCGGACAATGGCGTTTTCCAGCGCCTCGAGACTGGTGAATCTTTTAGTTCGGACCTTGCCCTTCAAAACGGCCCAAAGAGAATAATCCATAGGATTCGCGTCTGGTGAATTTGAGAGCCATTGTGCGGACGTTATGAAGTTCAGAACGTTGTTTTTTACCATTCTTGGTTCATACGAGCTTTATGAGACGGTGCCGAGTCCTGTTGGAACGTCCATGTTCTTCGACCGAAATGTTTGTCTGACCACGGCTTCAAAGCAACCTCTAGAATACTTTCCTGAAAATATTTCGCATTTACCTTGATGCCATGCTCGATGAAACCGATTGGAGAGCGCCCATTAGCGGTTACAGCGGCCCAAACCATTTCCTATGGTGAGTACTGCCTCCTGGTGGCCAATCAATGGCTCAAATTCTCGTATAAACGGTCGGGCAAGTAAACCCTATCGTTTTGGGAGTTCACAAATTGCCCAATTTGAAAAATTTTCTTGTCAGAAGACACAATGTTCGGAAATTGATCGCTTTCGGCCAAGCGAAGCAACTCGTGTGCTCTCTCAAGTCAGACTTGTTGCTGCTTAGGTATAATATCATGCGCCTTTTGGATCTTGAACGGCTTGACTTTGAGATCATTTTTCAGTCCTTTCGCCATTTTTCAGTTCTTTCGCCATTTGATTGGCACTTCGTAGGGGATTTCGCTCAAGTCGCTTTTTCTTCACTTTTGGAACCATTTCACATGACGTTGCAGTCTTTTGATGACCACCGCCATGACGTTTCGCGATGCTCCAGTTAACTTAGTTTTCGACATGAACTCTCAGACACTTTAGCAATTTAGAATAAAATTCAGGAGAGGTCAAGTTGCCGTTAAGCAAGCTATCTCTCTCTTTACTGCAGGTCCAAGATATACTGGAAGAGGATAAAATTGTCAGAAAGTTTCGATTGATGCCGTCGCACCAATGATATGTGGGCCATGCTCCCACTAAAACAGATCTCCCCTCTTCGTCCAACTTCCTCCCCGGAACCGCATTTGCACTACATCCATACTACTTATGCCGTATGGAGGTGCTGATAGTCTCCATTTCTTTCGTTATGACGCAGATGGAACTCCGAAAGGGTGCGATAATGTCATGTACATTACCGTCTTGTGTGCGTATGATATGGTCGTGAGTCGTTAGCTCAAGCGTACGTAAGGGTCTGAGTCGACCTAGTCTGAAACACTGGCCCCTATTATGAGTGAGATTCGATCTTCGATATTCGCTGGTTGTCGAAGATCGAAAATCGAATGGCAATTTGGTATTATGAGCGGTGCAACTCTATCGAAATTTTCGTTGTTTACCGAATTTAGAGTCGAATGCAATTTTGCTTTCGATTGTGTAGCGTATTGTGGGAAAATTAGTTAAAATGTAAGTTGTTTGCGATTATTTATTGTTTTATAGTAACCAAATAATAAACATATACTAATTTTGTTAATTTTATGCAGGTCGAAAGTCGTGAGTACCAAACAGCAATTAGAAAGGCTGATTGCATTAATGGAAGATAATCCACAATTCGCAAAAGGGATTTACACAAAAGTTCAAGCAGCAAAAAAATGGGAGGAGTTTACAACGGGGCTGAATTGATTGGGACCACCAGTTAGAATGGCAGCAAAGTGGATTAAGGTTAATAATGGTTTTTTTGTGATGTTTGTAGAAATACATTTTTATTTTCCCTTGGCAGGTATGGGCTGCGGAATGACGAATATTTGAATAAGGAAAATGTATAACAAAAATAAAAAAGAAACCATGGCGTAAAGGTTTTTATTTAATACTTTTTTAGTTTTTTCCTTAATATTCGAAGAATTTATATTAATTTTTTATGTTTTCTGCTTCTCCGTTATTTGACTCCACTTCAATATTTCCAGCATCATCGTTGAGGGTCTCATCGGATAAATCTTCATCCGGAAGTTGAATATTGTAAAGCAAACAAATGTTGTGCAAAGCTGCACACACCTTAATAATTTGTGTTGCTTCTTTGGAGAATAGTGGAGAGCTCTTGCCTGCAACAAACATCTAAATCGGTTTTTCAAGACTCCAATTGTTCTCTCAATGATACTTCTCGCTTTATCATGTTGTTTGTTGTAGTCCTTTGTGGAGACCCTTCCTCAGAGTTTCTGAACGCCGTCATTAAATAAGGTTTTAGAGCGTATCCAGCATCACCTGAGAAAGACAAAAATTATTAAAAACGGAATTTCAATTGGTGTTTATTACATGCCGAGGAGCCAAGTATTGCGACGGCCATTGAGATGTTGCTCCTCTAAATGCGTTTTCAATGGCGACATGTTCAAAGCCATAGAATCATGAGTAGCTCCTGGATTTTTCGCATTTATATAAGTTATTTTCATTGTATGATCACAAACCTAAAATTTACATTATTCACATTGAGATGAATCGTCGAACCACAACTCCGTTGTACTCATTTTCACAAAAAATACTTTTTTAACTTTTAAAAATGTTGTTAACAAAGAATTTCAATACAACCGCTTTTTCTTATATTTTGATTTGCTGTATCAGCTGAGAAAAAATTATCTATTGTAAATGCGTCGAGCGATCGAAATTCACAATAGTTCTATTCTTCAGCGAATGAGCACCATAATACCAAATGAAAATTCGTTCGATCAGCACTTTCGACTACAGTCGAAGAACGAATGTTGCTCATAATAAGCGCCACTATTTCATATTGAATTCAGCCCTTGTCGGTAAGTTCGGTGTGATCAAACGCGGCCCAGGGCATTGATATTAGAACATACAGGCAGGTTGAGTTGTAGTTTATTGTTCATAAAAAAATATGTTTCCAAAATAAAATTCCGCTAAGTATCTCAGTCGATGATCACCTCCGTTACATGGGTTCCGGGCCGTAGGAGTATCAAAAGAAAAGGCCTTCCTGAATCAACCCGTCGCGACTGCACTTGATGCTTTCTCTCTCTCTCTCTCGCATGCACCTCTTTCCCTTTCATTATTTATCTTTCTCTCTCAAATTCTCCAACAAAGGAAATGAATTTGAATTGCTTGGAATGGCGAGGTGCAGATAATTAACAAGACGGCTCGGGCCTAACTGCTGCAGAATAAAAACAGCACATCTGCTAGAATGCCGAAAAAAGCTTATTTTTCGGAATTTTTTCTGAGAAAAATTGTAAATTTACTGATCTAAAAATTTGTAGACAAACTATGTTATCTTTTAACTATATTTTAAGGCTTTGTATTAGTAAAAATATTTATTTGGATTGGAAATTGCTTATAAAAAAATATTTATCGGTGAGAAAAAATCTTCGATTAATTACTAAAAAATATATATTATGTAAGCAGCTTGTGTTAAAATTTGAGACTAATCGGTTCAGCCGTTTTCGAGTGTGTATTCTTAAATGTATGTACATTAAGAAAATAAAATAAAAAATCGATTTTTTGAAAATTCTAACTGTATATAACCTCTTAAATCAGAGAACATTTATGTGTAACAAATAACAGGCTTACTGGGTTTCTCAAGAGGCGACTTGAGTATATTACTATGACTATCCCTAAAAAATGTAATCTCAAATGAACTATTCATTTTACATTGAATATGAAAAATACTATGCAACAAAGTCTTTAACAAATATTTAAGAATATACATAAATAAATTAATAGATTATCGAATGCGTATTTGTTTTACAATGTTATTTAGTTATTTGTTTATGTTTTCCATTGAATTTGTATTCAGGTAATTGTTTTAAGGAATCAGCATCAGCCAAATATTATATTACTATTCGGTCGGACTCTATTACAAATAATCCCATTGCCGCTTTAAACAATCTTTAAAGTTTCCTGCTTGCCTCTTACGTATCAGCTTTTTTTACTTGTTCCTGCTTGAACTTGCTTGTCTCTATTGCCTTCCCATTGCACAGTTTGGTAATGAACTTTACTTTCCGTGCTAGCGCTAGTGCCATCCGTGTCATTGCCACTCGCTTTTTCACTACCAAAGTAAGCAAAAACGCAAATCTTATTGACTATCACAGACAAACGCACTTTGGCAATCAAGTGCAAAGGCTCTACTATGGGCGTATCGAGTAATATGACAATGTGTGAAGCATGATATTGGAGTGGATCACCAGGATAAAGCAGGAAATCAGCGCCGAACGCGTCGCCTGCAGTTACGTAGTAGCCACGCTTCCAAAAATCACAAAAAACCTTATATTTGAGAGAATTCTCAATGGACGGCGGCTCGACAATTGTGTAAGCTGGAAAACCGTTATATTTATTATAGAATTACAAAACCATTCGAAACACTTACCATGCGGTTGCGTATGAGCATAGTCAATTTCGAGTTGTGCATTTTTTCGATCAAAAACGAAATTATCGGCAATTTCCTGCAGAACTTGCGCAGCATCTAACTTAATATCTATAAAAGAAGGAGAATAAGGAATTGTTTGCGATAGTTACGATAATTTGTAAATACCAGCTCCGGATATGCCTTCCTTCAATAGCTTCTTTCGCTTGCCACTTAGAATTTTGTCCATATTACGTTCAGCCTCACGCAATTTTTCAGCCTTTAAAGATTTTGATTGCGCAGCAAAACCAGCCTCTAAACGTTCATGGTACTGCACAAGCTCGCTGGCTTCAGGCACACACAATAATGTTTGTTGCTTGGAAACTAACTGAGCAATGCCGCGCTCCACGAGAAAGCGAGTTTCATGGGGTGTCAATTCTACTGGTAAAGCTAAAATAGTGGAGGGATTATACTAAAGTAGTAACATGATTTTTATGTACTGTCACAAACTAACTGCAATCGTTGGCGGACCAGCCGCGCATATTACACGTGCCCACCAGCGCACCCACAATGCGGTGCCTCTGCCGCAATGTCATGTAGTCTGTTAAATGGAGTAAAAAAGGTAATTTATATTGTGCTTTATTAATTAGTTTTGCTCACCATCCACGTTAAACACATAGCCGGTGCCATTCAATAGCGTTAAACTTATTTTTTGTGTAATTTCGTCTGAAGCAGTCATTATTTTATTTACGAATTGAATGAATAAAAATAAGAAAAATAAAACAAGCGCGACACCTATCCGTCATATTTCAAGATAATTACACATCTGTAGGTGACATTTGGAAAATACTAGCGCAGGGTGTTTCGGATGAATATTTAAATTTACAAAATAATGCTTGTGCAACAGGTAAGTTGTAGATCATTCAGCTTATGCGCATGCAACCAACATGTGATGCTGAAAGTAACAGAGGACGTCTACTTCGGCCGAACAAATCTTGTGATCTATCATTCAGAGAATGATATCCTTGTGTAAATTTAAGAAGTGACAGAAAGTAGGAAAAGGAGGTTGGGTATATTTAGAAACATAGGTGAATGATGGAAAAATGACGCTAGAAAATTACTCATAAGGAATAATAGAATAACGCGTAGATTACTAAGAGACTTGGAATTTAGCAGTTACAATCGAGAAAATAAAGATACATCCAAACAATTTGAAGAAGTTGTCCTTTTCACTCAACCAAAAGTAAAGAGGATATGGATAACACATGAAAAACCGAATTTAAAAAAAGGAAGCGGATTAAAGTTTTCTGTCATTGTATTTTAATAACAAAGTGTTAGTGAGAGTTTTTCTCTCCTTTTTAAACATATTTTCTTTTCTGAACTGTCTGCAGCAGCGAATCAGCTGCTCCGTTGCTATTGCCTTTTAAGGGGCTATACGCAGTTATGACTTTCAAAAAAATCGATTTTTTTTATTGCATTTTTGTAATGTACATATATTCAAAAGTATACGCACGAAATTTGAAGTAGATCTAAGCAATACTTTCGGAGTTATACCTAAATATGTAGAGATGCCTCGGCACGTTTTAAGGTAGGTATTGAAACTTTAAACGTGTTTTTTTCAAAACGGCATTTTTCAAGTCGGTGTACACGATATCTCGAAAACGGCTTGTTTGATCGGTCAACCGTTTTAACTCAATCTTTAAAGATACATTTTCTAGTAATTAATCGTTCCTTTTGTAAATCTGATACTTATTTTCCATTTTATAATCAATTTACGGCCAAATTTTAACGTAAAAATCGAAATCATTTCTTTTAAAAGCTGCCATTTTGTGAAAGTTCACTATTTTGATTAGCCGAACGATTAATTACTAGATAATCTTATATATTAACAAAATTTGTTTGGTTTTTTGATTTCAGATAATCCAATCCTGAGTTACGATGTACACCGTAAATCGTCTTTTTTTAAAGGAGGTTCCAGAAATCGCCTGCAGCGCGCTCTATAATCAACATTTTCATAAATAAAAAATTTTGTTACGTTCTTGAAGGATGCTTTTATAACCGCCAAAAATTTTCAAATTAAAATATTCTGAAGTTTCTTCAGGATAAATCCTTGACAACCCGTCTTTTATTTGCTTCATAACTGCGTATAACCCCTTAAACGTTCATTAAAAATCACCAATAGACCTCTTCGATTCAGAAGAGAAATTGCATGTTTGTAAAAATTCAGTGAATGGTGTGGTAATATTGTGACCTTTAAACAAAACAAACTAATGAAAACGAAGGGCCGCGTGCCTAGTTTTCGTCTTCACAAAGAAGTAATTTCACCTCCTTTTGTTTTCGGGGTATTCAATGGTATTGTATACAATTATTCTTGCTACCTGCTTACCTGAGTACCGAATTTTCACAAATTCCTTTATATCCTTTAGTGCTGCCACATCTTAAAATTATAGAGTGTTAAATAAATATTTAACTGGTTGTTGAGAAAATGAAATCATATATTTCGTGTAGAAAAATTTGACAACGTGATCATGAGAACGACAATATGAGAGTAAATTACTTAAATTAGCAGGATTTTACATATTCACCAGTAAATTGGAGGTTAGATTCATATATATTGATCCGATACATTAACATTTATACAAATATGGTTAAGTAATATAGTTTTATGTGGCCTTATTTATGTGTTGTATTCATATTTACAGATTTGGAATTATAAAAATTGACGTCTTCCCAACTCGATTGGGTCCACTACGGCAATTTTTTGACTTATTTTTGTCGGTACACTCTCAATTGGATAGTTATCCTTGTCTCCTGAAAACGGAAACTGTAAAGTTCTAAGAAATATATTTACTGGCTAATTCTCGTCCAAAATAATGGAACAGGGTTGCATTGCTTTTTACACCTCTCAATATTATCCAATTTCTCTCTCTGAACACTTTCTTATAAAGGGAGTTAGTGAGGACAGGCACCTAAAATATCCCTTTTCTACAAATGTGGCAGCTCCCGAATTATTAGTTGTCAGAAATGCCAAAGCCACTTCGGCAGTTTAATTTTTTTCTCTAACCATTCTCGAATAGTTCACTTAAAACATTAAACCCGTTTTTAAAGAGTTAAAATTACAAATATAGTCAAAAATGTCGTTCATGAATCCAGTGGATATGGTCGAAGAAGATGCGGCAGATCTTCAATTTCCAAAGGGTAAGTGAGAAGTACATTTTCGGCAAATGAGTTCCACAAGTGAAACGAGCAGTGACAAATATGTATTTATAAAATGTATGCGATACCATTGGGCGCAAAAATATTTTTGATTATTTTCATCTTGTAGTTGAGTTAGAAGTTCCAAACAATTTATCTAGAACAACCGCTCCGAGAAGTGAGCCGAACCAGCATCAAAGCGTCACCAAAGTTCGTTCCAAATCTGACACAAAGTATGTCACGGCTTACTACCACTCCGAAACGTTCAACAAGGCATTGGAAGCGCGCAGCAAAGCTGCCCAGAAATACTATGCCGATTACATTGAAGCGGGTGTGAATAACACTGAGCGCTGCAGCACTTGCAATTGCGATTTGTACGAACCATACATAAAATGTCCCGACTGCGAGCATACGCTGCTATGTATGCAATGCTTCGCGCACGGGCGTGAGACTGCGACGCATCTTAACACACATTCATACGTGATTGTGCGTGACGACATACAGGTATTCCCTGGCGCCAATGGTTGGACTGCGAAGGATGAGCGTATTTTGTTGCACACACTAGAGAAAAAGGGCTATGGCAATTGGGAGGCAGTTGCACATGCATTACATTACCGTCACAACGTTGAGGAATGTCGCCAACACTACCATAATTTCTATTTTGGTGGAATTTTTGAACGACTGCTTGGGCTGACGCACGCGAGGAATGCTTATTTTCCCGAACGCATGCCGTATTTGGTTAAGATGCGTTCCGTTGATCCGCCACGCAGTGATGAGACGGCTACAATGCAATTTAAAATGATGGCGGGGTATAGGTGCGCACGTGGTGACTTCGATACTCCTTACGATAACTCGGCTGAAGGCCTGTTAACGACAATCATGCAGGAAAGTTTTGCCGCAATAACTGCCACTGACGACGATGAGCATTACTTTGACGAAAGCAGTCGCGTTGTGAATGAAGAGTTACAATTGGCGGTGGTGCGCGCATATAATAATCGGTTGAGGTATGCAAATGTGCAATTTACATCAAATCCAATAGCTATAAATACTTAGATTTGTTATCATAATTTCAGGGAACGTCTACGCAGGTATCGAATAATGCGCGATCACGGACTGATTATGCCAAATCGCACGCTGGGCTGGATGTCAAAGTACGCGGACGCGCTTGGCTCCGAAGCAAACTGCAATCGCTTTCTTTCTTTTATGCAAATCTGCAACCCAATTAAATTTGATATGCTCGTTGAATCGCTAAAATATTTCTCGGATGTGCAGAAAACCATCTATAGGTAGAAATTTATTAAATATTTAGTTATTTTTTATACTTACTAACGCTTTCACCACACTAATAGGCTATATGAGCTGCGTCAGAATGGCGTGCGCACACTTGCAGCTGGTGCCTTATACTTCAAATTAAAGAAACGTCGTTTACAACAGCAACGCGATCGTGCGAAAAATGAGACATATCGCCAACTGCACGATTGGCGTAAGTTAATACCAAGCACGCACAAATTGGTACCGAATCCTTTCGCAATGTCCAATGGAGTTACAAATCCCAGAAAGAAAGCCGGGCCCATGGATATTATTGGTTTGTCGCAGACTTATGATAATTTTTTAATGCACTCTAATAAACAGATTTATTTCTCTGTACAGGTATGCCTGGCTACACGCGTCTCACCGAAGACGAACGAAAGCTTTGCAGTGTTGAGCGCATAGCACCGCAAGCATATATGGATTATAAAAACATTTTAGTAGCGGAAAATATGAAAATGGGTAATTTGCGTTTGGCCGACGCCCGACGTTTAATAAAGATTGATGTCAACAAAACGCGTCAAATATACGATTTCCTGATTAAGAATGGACACATAAATGGGCCGACGTGACCTACGAATTGCTGCGTCTCACAGCATGTTTTCGACAGTCAGTTCAACGTTACGGATTTGAATCCGGTCAAAGGCTGTCACTTCAGCAGCAATCCACAAAAATGTATGGGAATAGTTTTATGCTGTTACAATAACAACCTGAACCAAAATCAATTGACAATTATTTATAGATGTTAGTCTCAGCTATCGTTTCACTTGTGCTTCACCTGCATATTTTTGCTACCAGATGTTATTTAAATATGAAAACTAATAATTTACTTTTATTTTTGTGCTTTACAGAATTTGAAAATGCCGAGACTTTGCTCATCTCTGAAGTTCATATGTTACTGGACCATCGTAAACGACAGAACGAATCTGCGGATGAAGAGCAGGAGTTCTCTGAGGTTTTTATGAAGACATATGCATACACAGACAGTTTTCGTAAATTCAAAAATAAGGAAACAATTGCAGCGGTGCGCAGGTGAGTGAAATAGCTTGCGATGTGTGAAGTAAATTATAAACAAATAAAATACACATAAACAAAAATAAATGAATAAAAAAATAAAATTATAGAAAAAAAATTAAAAAAAAAAAAAAATAAAAAAAAAAATAAAATCAAAGAAAAAAAATTTAAAAAATATTAATAAAAAAATAAAAAAAAAAATAAAAAAAAAATAAAAAGAAATAAAAAAGTATAAAACAAAATATAAAACAAGATAAAAAAAATACAAAAAAGTGTATAAGAAAACATAAATAAATAAAAAAATATATATAAACAAATAAAATTTAAAAATACAAAATAAATAATTAAAAAAAAAAGCAAATAAAAAATTACAATAAATAAAAAAATGAATAAATATAAATAATAATAAAAAAATAGTAAAAAACTAATAATAAAAAAATAAAAAAAAAAAAAATAAAAAAATAAAAAAATAAAAAAAAATAAAAATAATAAAAAAGTATAAAAATATATAAAACAAAATATAAAACAATATACAAAATACAAAAAATTGTATAAGAAAACATAAATAAATAAAAAAATATATACAAACAATAAATAAAATTTAAAAATACAAAATAAATAATTAAAAAAAAGCAAATAAAAAATTACAATAAATAAAAAAATGAATAAATATAAATAATAAAAAAAATAGTAAAAAACTAATAATAAAAAAATAAAAGAAAAATAAAAAATTATAACAAAAAAAAAAATGAATAAAAAAAACGAATAAAAAAAAAATAAAAAAAAAAAATAAAAAATAATAAAAAAAAATACATAAATAAAAGAAATAAATGAAAAAAATAAAGGAATAAAAAATAAAAAGTAAATAAATGAATAAATAACTGAATAAATTAATAAAAAGATAAAAAATTATAATAAAAAAAAATGAATAAATAAATAAATGAAAAAATAAATAAAGGAATACAAAATAAAAAAGTAAATAAATGAATAAATAACTGAATAAACGAATAAAAAATTAATAAAAAAGGATAAAAGAAATAGAAACAAAAAAAAAACAAGAAAATAAAAACAAAAAACAAGAAACTAAATAAAAATAAATAAATAATAAATAATTAAAATAAGACATGAATAAATAAAAAAATTAAGTCATACTCATATCAATCAACTAACTCTTTAATTCAGCCTATTAAATAAACTCATTAAATATTGAATTCACATATAAACAAAAGTAATAATTTGCGCTAAACATTGCTGAACCAACTAATTTTTTTCTTTTCAGTCTTTTAATGCAAAAAAAGTTGCACAAATTCGAGTTGGCTGCCCTGGGTAACCTATGCCCCGAAGCGCCAGAGGAAGCAAAGGCGTTAATACCATCGTTAGAGGGACGTTTCGAAGATGAGGAGTTGCGACAAATACTTGACGATATAGGAACGAAACGTAGTTTGCAATACTGATGCGCTTTAATAGAGTGCAAATCTTAGCTATCTTATACGGCACATTCTAATTATAATATTATATAAATATAAATACGTAAAATATGTTGAATTGAATTTGTAAAACAAAGAAAGTAATGTTAATTTGTCTGCTATGCACTTCTTTGTCATATATTTGAATAATAAAAGACTAGTAATAAAAAACAAGTAATTGTTGTTTTTCGAAATCGTATTGTCATGAATTCTTCTTCTTCTAGATTGGCCCGATAACTGATTAAGCGATTTTGGCCAAACTTAAAGCGCGGCACTTGATTAAAGTTAGGTTTTGAGGGTTACGAAGAAGACCGAACAACTGCTAACGGTTACATTAACCACTTCACATCAGTGATGAAATTCATCAGGTGCTAAACACGCAGATGTATGAAGAAATGTCAGTCCCGTTGTTGAAAGCAATAGAATGCGTATTTATCTATCCGCAAACTGGAGTTTGAGAGTCGTGCCAGGGCAATCTTTTCAAGTGGGCAGGAGGCTGGTACATCTATCTTCACTGACGAGAGTCGGAGCAGGGGTTTGCTCTAAGTCAGCCAATTTATCTATTTCCTTCAAATGGCCGAATAGTGCCAGTATTTTTCAGGAAAAAGTCTTTGCAATACTGCTAAGTGTCTGGGGAACGTGAGAGCAAGGGAGATATTAAATTTTGTTCCGATAGTCAAGCCGCGAGAGTACTGGTGGGTGTAATCACAGGGCACAACGCCTGTGCTCAGCATATGACTGCCATGTGGGTCGTCGACAGCCTGATATGCCTAGGATAGATGAGGATGACGACACTGGAGAGTATTTTCTCTGTAGCTGTCCGGTGTTTTCCAGAATCAGACTTGCGATATTGGGTTGCGATATACTGAGTATGGACCTTAACTCTTCCGGATTTTTTAAAATTCATCAATGAAACCAATAAATTTGTGGAAGAGTGATCTCAAACTCATTTTTCTGTCGTAACGCCCACATTTTATCTTTCCTATCTCTATTCTTTCTAATGAATTTTTTCCGGGTGTACTACAATGGTTAGGAGACTGAGTGCTTGGACTTGTCCAATCCCCCACAAATCTAATCTAATCTAAGTCATGACGCGATCAAGGCAGATAACATTTCCCTGATCTCAGAGACCTCCTACGCGGTCATCGACATACCCCTGACTGTTGTTAAAGCGGAATTGAACAAAATATTTTTCAGGAAAGCACAGAACAGATAGAGCTCCATTTCTTTATGTGCTATTTCGAAAACCATGTGGCCCCAGTGCAATAGACGAAGGACCTAAAAAAATCTTGGGGGCTCCACGTCATTCAATTTCCAAGCTCCTTGCTTTGCTTACCGGTCACTGGACGATCGGCTCACATGCGGAAAAGCTAGGTTCACCATTTGACCCACATTGCAGAAGTTGTGGGGACCTTTTAGAAAAGGACATTGATGATCACTTTCTTTGCAAATGTCCAGGTTTAGCAGCTAGACGATTAAGGTCACTGAGTGCTCGTTTCTGCGACAGCCTGGGGTAATGCGCTAACCTAAATCCCATCAAACTTCTTGATTGCATCAGCATCTAAGCATCCACATTTTTTTCTTCAATAATTACACTGAAAATACTTTTCCCAGGAAATCTGGGCCCAACATTATTTGATTGAAATTTAGCAGGCAAGATGAATGGATATTTTTCTATAGTAAAGGGTGTTTTTTTTAGAGGTTAGGTTTTCAAGTTGGCACTACTTTTTTCGTAGATGGTCTTTTTTACAGCTGTCACTTGATTTATGCTCAGTTTAGTTTGCCATTTTATAATGAATAGACTTACACCTGAACAACGTTTGCAAATCGTGCAAATTTATTACGAAAATAATGGTTCGGTTCGCGCGACGCATCGCGCGCTGCGTCCAATATTCGGTCGACATAATCGTCCATCAGAGTCACTAATTCGATTAACCATGGATCGGTTTCGCACCACGTTTGCTCTAGTGGATAATACGCATCCTCAGAGACGTCGTACAGTGCGCACCAAAGACGCTATTGCTGCTGTGGAGCAGAGTATCGAAGAAGACCCGAATGAGTCCATCGGCCATCGCGCGCAGCAATTGGAGATGTGCCCATGCACTTTATGGAAGATTTTGCGGAAGGATCTTGGTTTGCGGGCTTACAAAATCCAACTCGTGCAAGAATTGAAGCCGAACGACCATCAAGCGCGTCGCACGTTCGGTGTATGGGCCCAAAACGAGATGGCCACCGATCCCGATTTTCACAAGAAAATTTTGTTCAGCGATGAAGCTCACTTTTGGTTGAATGTGTATGTCAATAAGCAAAATTGCCGCATTTGGAGTGAACATAATCCACAAGCCATTGCTGAGACTCCGTTACATCCTCAAAAAGTCACTGTTTGGTGTGCTCTATGGGCAGAGGGAATCATTGGTCCATATTTCTTTAAAAATGAAGCCGGCCATAATGTTACAGTCAACAGAGCGCTATAGAGCCATGATTAATGACTTTTTCGTGCCTGAATTGGACGATGTTGATGTGGACAACCTTTGGTTCCAACAAGACGACGCTACATGCCATACAGCCAACGCAACAATCGATTTATTGAAGGAAACTTTTGGTGAGCGCATTATCTCGCGCCGTGGACCTGTGGCGTGGCCTCCAAGATCGTGCGATTTAACACCGCTGGACTATTTCTTGTGGGGCTATGTGAAGTCGCTTGTCTACGCAGATAAGCCCGAGACGATTGACGTCTTGGAAGAGAATATTCGGCGCGTTATTGCTGACATACGGCCCCAATTGCTGCAAAAAGTGGTCGAAAATTGGGCCTCTCGGCTGGAATTTATTCGAGCCAGCCGCGGCGGCCACTTGCCCGAAATCATTTTTAAAACATAATGGCAAACCCTTATCTTTATAATAAAGCTAAATTCTTGACCATAACATTAAATTATATACGTTTTATTTCATCTTGAAAACCTAACCTCTAAAAAAAACACCCTTTAGCTTAAGGGGTCAGAGGCCCGAAAAAATTATGATTTTCAATCATTTTTTGCTAGACAATTGTTTTATTTTACAAAAACAAAAATATAGCATGTTTCGACTTGATTTTAACAACATTTAAAAAAAAAAAATTAATAATTGTAAAAGTTATCGCTGTTATCGCAGAATAAATCTACCAAGCGGTTTTTAAGTTACAGTGATCACCAGTTCAAAAAACATAGTTTTGAGAAAAACGCATTTAAAGTTTTGTTATCGATTCCGGAGCGCCCGAGCGTCCTTTGTTAACTCTTTCCGGGGCGCTGGTATAAAATTTATACCACTTATTTAAATGTTTTTCCTGCATTTTATGCGCATTGGTATAATTCTTTTACCACTTATACAGGCAAATTTAAGCTTATATTTTCTAAAAAAAAATATAACAAGTGTTTGAAAGAGATAAATATATATGTTTTTTACGCGCAAAATTAATAGAATATTGAAGTATTAAAGTGTTACTCAGAATTTATCATATTTTGTAAATAAAAGCACGAACAGCATCGGTTTCCTACAATTTTAATAAAATAAAGTGTTAATGAATTAATTACTCAGCCAATGGAATAAAAATAATCAAAAGACTTAGTGTGGAAAGTGATTAAAGTTCCTGGTACAAAAAGTATACCACCGTGCGGTATATACGTATGTAAATGGCAATGGCTAAAAAACTTAAGCAGGGTTCGAGATATACTATATACGGGTAAAAATGGAGATCTAATCGAAAAAAAACTTGGACAACGGGTCGTTCTCGGCTTAACTACTGATTTTAGAGGTAAACACCATAAAGTGTTTTTCGATAATTTTTTCACTTCGTTCAACTTGATTCTTGAACTGAAAAAGCAGTTGATAAATGGATGCGGAACAGTGCGAACCAATCGAACATTTCTTCCTACCGATATTAGACCTGGTAAGCAATTAAAACGGGGCGACTATGATTGGCAAATTAGTGATTCTGGTATACTCTTTACGAAGTAGATTGACAAAAGAGAGGTTACAGCTTTATCTAACTTTCATGAACCGAGTAAATTTGTAAATGCCAACGCCAAAGCGATGGTTCTGTCAAAGAAATCGAAAAACCTGAAATAATACACGACTATAATATGCACATGAATAACGTTGACAAGTTAGATCAGCTGAAGAAGTACTACGATCCACGATCCCTTAAGGACTTCAAACTTGATTTGATTTCAATACTATGCAGTTCAGCCTCACCACCTACTCTTGGAACCAAAAATAAAAAGCAAGCTGGAGTCCGCATAAAGAAAAATAAACCTTATGTAGATCCAAGCCTACGATCGTCGTCATCTCACCAACCAGTCAGAACAACCTTACGTAGATGTGCGTACTGCAGCACGACAAGCCACCAAAGAAGGACTCAGTGGATGTGCTCAAGTTGTAATGTGCCACTTTGCCTCAGCAAAACAAAAACTTGTTTCAATGAGTTTCATAAATAATCCTCGCACTCCATGCGCGATGGTATACCAATCGTACCACATCCTTCTACAAAATCTTGCAAGGATAAAAATTTTTTTTTTACATTTTCTTTATTAAATGTCTCGAATAAATGAAATAAAAAAATCTTTGTGTTTAATTTTTAGCGATTTTTTTCAGTGCGCCGGAAAGAGTTAATTGTTGAATAACTCGAAAAATATTTGTCGGATTTACTTCAAATTTTCACACAATATTTTCAAGATATTATACTTTAAGAAAATGCAAAAAAAACATATCCATTTTTTTGAAAATTCTGACTAAACCTAACCCTTTAAATAACTTTGAATTAAACGATTTTTTTTTAACTCTAATCACTTCAGGGTTAATAAAATCTAAGCATATTTTTTTGGTCGCACTCTTTTCGCCTACTAACATAGTTAAGACTATTACAAATCCAACGCTTGATTGTATAATTGGCATTTTCATTGAGTTGCTACGAAATTGCACCGACTGCAGCAGCTTGAAAAGCTTTGAGTGCCGACAATACAGGTTTGTCTCTAACTAAATTTGGTTCAACTCGGCCTTTGCTGCGGTAAGCGAAGTTGCAGCGTAACCGTTTATGTTGTATATTATAAGAGCTCGTATGCATGTACATATAAGTATTTTTTTCTATGCAAAAAAAAGCATTCAAGTATTTATTTAAAATATATGGGCAATCTAAAATGAGTGGATTTATATTAGGTAGTCTGAAAAGTTCGGTTCCCTCATGGCCTTCAACTCGAATATCTCTTATAATCGTAATAATGCCCGTTAATACAGCTCGAAGATAAATCGCTCGTTTGTTGGAAGAAGTTTATGACTCAAAAAAAAAAAAACAGAATTTGAAAAAACAAAATGGTTTAACAGTTTTAATTAACAATGCACATTTACATTTTAAGTAAAAGTAAAGATACAATTTCATCTAATGATTTACTCTTAAGGAGGTATTCTAGTGTCAAGGTATAAATTTCGCACGGTTTTTGAAGCGCTGTGCAAGGGAAACAAAAAAAATTTTCACCATCCATTTTTTTTATCACTATTTATTGATTATTATTTATTACATTAAAAACTATCCCAAAAACAAAAAAAATAAAATTGACAAAATTATGCGCAGTCAAAGTAAAGGGTCCAAAAAAAGAGGGTGTCCTGGCGTGCATGATTCCAGCTCTATTGGGGATCTGAAAAACAAAAACCAAACGAATTCTGCATTATTATAGATGCCGCTATTGGACAAGTAAAAAAAAATGTTTCACAATATGGCGGCCGTTCGAAAAAAATTGTTTTTTGCATATTCTTTCAACAATTCCGATTTTCTTTAAATAGTAAATGCAAAGTTATAGTCTCGAGCTCGGGTCATCCGATGAAGGAATGTGTAATGAGCATTCTACCAAAATTTGAAGTAAATCGGTCAATTGGAACTCGAAATACTTGTATTCTTACCGCCAGCTCGAAAAAAGTAGTTTTGAGAAAAATGCGTTCCAAGGGAAACACCTACCGTCTTTTGTTGAGTTGAAGCGGGCGGATCGGAACCGATGCCTTGTCACCAAAAAGACTAAAACTCATGAAATAATAGGAATTTTAAAAAAATCCTCTTACTGTCCAAACTTTAAAAATATGCAAAAAAAAAATTCAATTTTTTCAAAATTCTACACTAATATAGAATTTAATAAAGGGTTTCCAATAACAGGTGTTATCTATCGCTATCGAGAGATCATTAACGAATTTTTAATGGCCGGAATTGGACGGTATTGATCTGGACAACGTTTTTCAACAAGACGGCGCTACGTGTCACATAAGCAACGAAACCAGAAAAAGTTTCCGGAGCGTGTTATCTCTCGAAGGGGTGATCACAACTGGCCACCGAGATCTTGTGATTTAACACCTTGTGACTTTTTACTTTGGGGCCACATGAAAGAGAAGGTCTACGCCAACAGCCCAGGGTCGATTGAAGACCTCAAAGATGAAATTCGTAAAGCTATCGAGGACATAGGGCAGCCACTTTGCAATTCGGTGATGGAAAATTTCATGAAAAGGATATTGCCCTGTAAGCGTGGTCGTGGTGGTCATTTGTCTGATGTTATTTTCCGCTATTCCTCTTTATAATGAAATAAACATCCGATCATTTATATTAAAAAATAGCATTTTTCTTTGAATATCAAAATAACACCTCTAATTGGAAAACCCTTTATATAACGACATGCATTTTTTTTAAACAGCATAAATAAGTAAAATATTAACAAACTGCGCAAATCGAGTTGGAAATGAAATTTGTAGAAACCTCATGACATCAACACCTATCTGGCTATACCGACAAAACCTCAGAAGAATCTAACTACTGAGTAGCCTTAAGTGCAGCTCCTCAATCAACATAAGCTTTTACTCTTCCAGCCACCAGAAAAAGTCTCTCCCTAACTATATGTTGCATGCCTGAAGTGGGAGCCCACGACTATTATATAATCAGCATACCTAGCATGCTTTACCTGGTCTAAAGCGGCAGGTCATAGCAGCTAAAGAAAAAGTTAGTTTTATCGCGAAACGGCATGTTAGGTGAATATTCAAATGAAAACACCAACACCAAAAGTAGCGGCGCCAAACAGCTGTGAAAGCTGAAAGCCAACGTGTGCCGCAAAATACTGTAGCCAAAAGAGAAAACAACAAAAACAAAAAAACGCTATAAAACTATGAATATTAACAACTTGGAATGCGCCAACATCTCTCAGCGATGAGCAGAAATTAAAAGTAAGCATTGCGGAGAAAAGCTATAAAAATAAAATCAACAACCGAGTCAGCGTAGTAGAAGCACAAACAAAGAGGCTGAGTTGAGAAGCACTTAAGAGAAGAGCAGCGGGAGTAGCACCTAACCGCAGTGGGCAGCCAATATTCGTGCGCTGAAATCATGGATACCTACAGCAGCGTCGAAAACGTCGACGTAGAAGATGATGTCGCTAAAATCAGCCACTTTTCGAGCACCAACATTAAGAAAACCTTGCGTATCTCCAAGATCGCAAAGACGCTTCGCAGCTGTTGGCCCACACACACACACAAAGTCGCTCAAAGATGAATAGAAATTGTACGAGTTGAGCGCGGAAGGCGGGCGGTGGCATTAGTAAGGTGAATGAGGTTTTGTAGAGCAGCGACTGCAGTTTCTATGGAGAGGCTGATTTTCGGGAAATACAAATGTGTATGTATGTATGTATGTATGTATGTATGTGCAAGTATACTATATTTAATTGTGCTGCGAAAAAGCACCGTTACCTAGCATGTGGTTTTTGTTATTGACTTTGCTTATTTTTCATCAATATACGTGCATTTATACGTATTTATTTATTCAATTTTTTATTTTTATTTATTTATTTTTTTTTTGTTCAAAAACAACTGACTCCGTAGCCAACAAGATCAGCAGGCGTCGTTGAGCGACGAAGATCAAAGCTGGTTGTGCGCTACAGCGGCGCGGCGAGAAGATACACTGATTCAGTCAGCAGTGATCAGCGAACGACGAGTACACCAAAGTGAACTCAACGGCAACGGCAACAGCAACGGAAAAGGCAACAACTATTAGGCAACTCACCGAGCTATCGACGTTTTTGCATTGTATCACGATATATGTATATTAGGTAGTATGTGGAAAACACGCGGGTGAATGTGAAGAAACACGCGGCATGCCGAAAATCGAACCGATCTATCGAAGAAACGACAGTTTTCACACTTTTTACGGTGCAAAATTTGCTGATTTTTCATAATTTGCATGAAAGTGCGCGCATTACTTCTTGTAGATAATACTCATTATTATCTTTTTGTTGCTGCATTGTGTGTTTGTGCTTTTTTATTATATTTGTTTCTTGCAACGTCTCCAAAGGCATTGAAGTGTCGGTCAAAGTGATGGTAAGCAGGCGGCGCGCAACAATTTGCGGTCTCGGTCTTAATGCTTCTATGCCAAAGTGTATTTAAGTTCACACATTGTGCTTATTGTTGTTGGCATTAATATTGTAGAATAAGTGAAAAATATTACTCGCTGCGAAAGCTAAAGGCAAAGCCAATGATATTAAAAAGCCATCGGAAGCGCATAAATATTTACACAAGAAAAAAGTGACGCAAGAAAGAAAACTCAAACGGAGAGAGGAATAGAGTTGAGGTGTTTTATTGTATAATAAAAAAAAAAACAGCATCTACAGACTACGTTGCAGTTTGCAGTGGTCGGGGCACAAAGAAGCGGCGTTGAAAAATCTTGCTGGTGAGTGGTGAAAAAAATTGAAGTGACTGTATCGTAGTATAAATCATATTTAGGTACAGATGTATGTGTTCATTAGTATACTACCCAACACAAAAAAAAGTATGCACATAACCACATATGAATGTGTAGTGGTGTGTTCCAGGAAAAACCGGGCAATATGAAATTAGAGTGCAAAAAGCCGCAACAAACAACTGAAGTTTCACAACTGCGAAGGGAGTGCGCAGCTGAACTGGCATATCTGCCGAGCTTTGAGCTCATTCGATTTTATCAGTGTTTACCTTATGAGGAGTGGGTGAATAGACGGCTGTTAGGAGGAGCAGAAGTGAAAGGCTGAAGAGTGAAATGAAGATGCATGTTGTGAGCTATTACCTTTTAACCGCGAGCGAGAGACCACAAAAGGTGGCGCATACAGAGATACTGCTCCTCGCTTTTCAGTGACTTTTATATAACCAGCTGAGCTAAGTTGACGTATTTGTAGAACTTTGTTTACATTTTTTTGTTTACAAACAATTTTTTTCTTTCTATTCTCTTTCCTTTTATCTTCTTTGTTTATGGTAATCTAAACCAATTTTTCATTTTTGCTAAAAATTCTTCGCTATTTTGATATTCTCTTCATAATTATTTCACACATTTCACTTATATTACGTTACAGTGAAGCTGTACTCACTTTTTCACTTCAGTCTGCGAAATCTTGTTTCCCATAATTTTTTATACTTCATGACTCAGAAGTGTTTGGGGAACTCCCTAACATATCTGTAGAGCTTTGACCAAAAAGCTTATGCGAATTTATCAGCGCTAAGTTTAGAGAGAGTGGGAGACCGGAGAGGGTTGTAAGGGAAGAGGTGAATAGAATTCGAAGTTGTACTTATCTCAGCTTACACTCGTACAAGCATCTGGAACATCGGAACTAGAGGAGGAACTAACTCTGGATGCACAGTATATATGGGAAGCATTGACCTCCCATAGGATAGCCAAAATAATGCCTTGAACTTGCAACACGAAAACAACCGACTTTATTTTATCACTCCTAAGGAAGGAAATAAAAAATGTAAAATATTGGTTGGAGTACTGACGGGATATTATCTCACTCCATATCACGCAGACCCTTGTGACCTATGTGAGATGTGATCAGATCAGTCAGTTATGCCTAACCTAACCTATGTTACCTCAGTTTAATATCTGCGATAGCCTCTTACTGCTTTGAGGCAGTTAGTCTACGACCTGCGAGGCCAATTGAAGACGTTGGTAATCATCCACAATACCACCTATTCAATGACTTTAAATCATGCACGTTAGATCCTTACGGTTTTTAAGCACACCTCCAGTAAAATATTTCTTTGTAATATATTACAAAAAATGAGATCTTAGTGGCTTGACTCTTCAGGTGGCGTTCACTTATGCAGAACGAATGCTAGGCGAATGAAAAAATAAGCAATTAGTGCAAAACTCACTCTTAAGCAATGACATTCGAAGCAATAAATCAGAAGGTTTCAAAGGAAGTAGAATTAGAGATTTAGTTCCTTATTTTTCTCAAAATTTCAAGCCGCCATAACAAATCTGAGAATTCTGAGAAATATAAAAAATTTAAATATTGTATCCACAGCATTTCTGTTAAAAAATACATCATCTTAATGAAGCAAAGCAGATACGTAAAAGGAAAATGGTTTGTGTTGTACACCTCCTTTAGACTAGAGTGCAGACAAGAGAACCAAAAAAAAGATTTTTTCATTCCATATCTTTACCTTTCCGACATCGCGATGTTAAATATCCGGTGTTGTTTTTAGCTGTATGAGAACCCTTAGATAGATATATTAACATTTCTGTACAGTAACGTTTGGGAAGCCATCATGAATCGTTCAACACTTCCAAATTGTGGAAATTCACTTTACAAAAGCAAAAAAAATCTGTTCGCGAAGATCATAGAGTACTCGCGGCATCTTTTCTTTCAAAATGAGGAGGGAACTGCCGTTACGGTGAATGGCGCTATCGAGTCATGCTGACTGAATTTTGTTTCCAAAATTTAATCACCTAAAATGGCATTTGATTGCAACAAGACAATTCAACTTCAATGCGCTTAACAATCTAAGTAGTCCGAAATTGGACTGATCGAGTGGACCATCCTGCCGGATATCATATTCAAAAAATAAATGCCATGAAATATCTGCTGGATTATAATAAAAAAATGCATTTAAATAATATTTATGTTTTTTATTATCATTTTAAGTTCTTAAGCTATTAAAAAACAATCAATACGAGCTCCAACCCCTCAAAGAGCAAACATTTTTGTGAAGCTCCACGTTCCTCCTTAGAATCGCAAATCCACTTCTTCCAATAAATCCACTCTTTCCAGCAAATCCAACACTTCCACAATACCCACTTATAGATCTGTCTTTGAATCGTTTGAAAAACCTAATGTAACTACTGCCCTATCTGGAACTTGATTCACAGGCACCCACTTAAGTTCAAGTGTCATATTGCGATAGAATTAAATACCAAATTACATTTCTGGAAAATAAAAAAAAATGCGAGCATTTTCTAGTGCATTCAATGCTTATAAGGTGACACTGCAGTGTCTCATTTGGTCTCTGAAATTCCATCAGAAACTTTGTATTTAGGTCCATGTGGGCACTATTGCTATTTTTATTCTCAAAAATATTTATTTTTTCCTCTCCACTTTACTTGGAGTGCCCCGCACATGGTAACATGTTTACATTCATACTTATACCTACAGGCACTGGCTACTCAATCATGAATGAAAAACCTGAATAGTACTGAATTTTAACTGTTGATAAAAATAATACGTATTATTATTATATTATTATAAAATAGAAAAACGCATTATTTTGTGCATTTGGAGTGATGTGTAGTATTGATATGTAATTTAAAACATCTCATAAATATAATATTTTTTCGGCGCGTCTTAATTTCTATGAGCGCCCTCATTCTTATGAGCATGTTTGGATGCATTTATTAATATTATTTTGGTTGAGCGTCGACATTATACTGTAGGTTTACCACAATTTTCAATGGAAGAACTAGAGAAGAGCCGAGCTAAGGCACTTAATAATATTTAGCAAATTCAAAGTGTTAATGACACAGTCCTGCGAGGGTGAGTTTCTAGAAAGGCTGTACTTGTTTCTTGTAGTTTTTTATGCGCTGAAAACGAATCTGACCTTCAAAATGCTCCATCACGTCAGGATTTTTGGTAAATGAAGCCTAAAAGGTCAAAAAATGGCCATTTTAGCCATTTTTGATAATTTTTTTTGGGATAGAAAATTTTTGTTTTCAATTTTCGACGAAAAGGTTGCATAGTACAACTCTTTAGCTTTAAAACCCATTTTTTTAAATTATTGTACGATTTTTTAAAAAAAAGTTATGACATTTTGAAATTAACAGTTTAAGTTACGTATACGTTGGGTATAACGTCTATTGGCGTAACTGAAACTGTTAATTTCAAAATGTCATAACTTTTTTTTAAAAAATCGTACAATAATTTTAAAAAATGGGGTCTAAAGCTAAAGAGTTGTACTATGCGACCTTTTCGTCGAAAATTGAAAAAAAAAATTTTCTATCCCAAAAAACATTATCAAAAATGGCTAAAATGGCCATGGAGCATTTTGAAGGTCAGATTCGTTTTCAGCGCATAAAAAACTACAAGAAACAAGTACAGCCATTCTAGAAACTGAAAAAAGTTAAATTTCGCAGGCCTGTGTGATTATCTTAGCTGTACGACATGGTGCGCCGTCCTGCGGGAAAGTACTTACTGATGAGTATATCTCTCCTTGGAATGGGCGAGACTACCTATATATTGACTCAGAATTCTAATGTGCTGGACAGGGAGCAGTGATTGTAAAGGGTTTCTGTACCTTAAATTTCTAGACAGCTAATGCAAGTGGCTGAATATCTTTACCTGTTCCTCTTCACAAATTTTTTAACTTGCGTTATCGCTTCTACTCGTTTTTTATATACATTTTTTATTACTTACGATATATACCTATGAAATGAGAGCTTTTTTTCAATTTCACCTGGTTTTAATAGCTCGTACCAAATCATACCACGCTGATCTCAGAAAACACACAGCATTGCCTTGCGGCCGAAGCGATTTGGTTTGGCCTTTGTTTTTGGCTTGTGACCGGGCGGACCTTACGATCGTTTACGCTTGGGATTGGGGAAATCCACCCATTTTTCATCACCCGTAACGACTCGATGCAAAAAAGACTTCCTTTTGAACCGGGAGAGCTGCATTTCACAAGTGGTTTCACGATGTCCGCAAATCGTAGTTTGAAGGCACGAAATTCGACATTTTTAAGAGCGACAAAAATGCATTGTTGTATGAAACGTAACAAGCAATGAACTGCATATTGTTGGCAGATGGCAGACGAAAAAAACAAGACATTTGGGAAGGTTTAATAATACTCCTAATGAAATCTATGGACTAATAGCTGAAAGTCTCACTTCATATACCTATGTACCCGTAAATACTTAAAGATACTTACAATACCATACTCTTCAGCTTTTATTTTTAGATTATTTAAAAAAATGTGTCTGCTATACTTACTGAGCGAATACAAATCAACAGGTTTTTACCCTCCTAAGAGCTTTAAAAGTTGGTTTAAATTACCGACTGCCACTTCTACTAATATTTCACAAAAACAAAAAAAAAATATCAAAGGAAATTAGCGTGAAACAGTTATATTTTGCGAGCTAAATTGAAATTGAATTATTGTGGTCACGAAATGAAGGTTAAGTAAAAGCAGCAACTTATGGTGCTCACAGTCACCAGCGTAAACGCAGGCCTGTGCCAGCTGACACGATGAAACTAATGAGAGCCCCATGTAAATGAATTCTCACACTTCCGTTCTGTAGTATAGTAGATTTTATCGTAGGACTAGAATTGTGTCAGCTGATTGCTCTCTCACCACACAGCGTTGCCAAACAGTACATTTTGAAAACATGTACAAAATAAACTTAGACAAATTATAATATTTATTAAAATAACTTAAAAACAATGTTGAATAATGTTAATTATAGATAAATGAACTATTTGCATTTGTTGGTTCTGGCTTTGGTTTCTTATACAATTGCCATGAAAAAGCTCCTCATAAAAATATCTGCCGTTCGGAGTCGGCTTGAAATTGTAGGTCCCTCCATTTGTGGAACAACATCAAGACGCACACCACAAATAGGAGGAGGAGCTCGGCCAAACACCTAACAGAAGTGTACGCGCCAATTATTTATTTTTTATTTAGTTTTCTTATACAATTAAAAATTGTAACTGATAACGGGGATATGTGAAAAAGTGTGTATATCAATGCAAAATTGTGTCGATACCATCAAACACAAATCGATGTATTGTGTAAATATGTAACTAAAAGGACGCAGTTGTTTTCTTCTACAATTTTGTGTATCCTACGGGTAGCGGAAAGGGACTACCATACTTTGGAGAGTGTGAGCACCAATATGTTTAAATTTTTGAAGAGAGATTTTTAACGTCAAAGTTTTGCTAACTGCCTTTTAATAAATCAATGGGGGGAAAATGGGGAAAATATTACAAAGAATAAAAAAAATCTCACAAAAGATTCTAATTCAAAAACCCAAAAGGGGTTTACTACCGAAGACCTTTAAAAATTAATTTACATAAAAAACACAAGAAGCAGTAATCGGTCACAATTCAATGGCCACGGACTGCAGAATGCACGCAATTTGTGGAACGATATTTGCCTTTCCGTATGTGGGTGGTGGTGTGAGATATTGTGTATTGTGTATTGTGGAGGCTGCAGCACCAACCGTCAGCACTAGCAGTTTTTGCAACCTCTTCTTGCGTTTGAGCCGGATCTTGATCGAGCAATTCCTCCAATTCGGTATCCATGAACTTTGGCGGCGCACCCTCGCGTTCTTCGTCTTCCAAGCCAAAATCACCACTTTTAAAGCGTGCAAACCACTTCTGGCACGTTCGCTCAGATAGAGCATGCTCACCATAAACTTCCACCAAGATACGATGACTTTCGGCTGCTTTTTTCTTCATATTAAAATAATGAAGAAGAATTCCCCGCAAAAACACATTATTTGGCACGAAATTCGACATTTTCAAGTGTGGTAAAAATATTGTTGTTTACGCTTCAAATAAAAAACTTATACTGACGTTTGTGCCTTACGACAGTAGCTCTCCAATGAATGTTTGGAAATGTGGATCGATGGAATAATAATCAAGTTACGCCATCTGTTGTAAAACCGCACGAACTTATAAATAGACCTATTAGTAAATTTTATAATATTTTTTTAACGAATTAAGATTATTAGAATGTTATTTGTAAAAACTTCTGTATTAGTCTATTATTTATTTTTGTTGAATAATTTTTTACTTAAATAAATAAATAAAGACTTGAGAGTTTATTTGTTTCTAATTTAATTCTAATAATTTTTGATAAGTGAACTTAAATCCAAGTTGAAAACTTTGTGCAAATTAAAAACAAAAAAATGTTCATCAAAATTCCACCCTTCTCAATCAGAATCTTTAATGGCCCATTAACTTTTTGGCATAATAAAGTGCAAGTTTGAAGGGGCTGAAATATCGCGTTGATTTTTAATATTTTTTTTTTTTTGCTGACGGTATTGGCCGTTTTTATCTATATCAAAAAATATCGACCATTCGTTATATGAAGGAAATGCACAAAACCGCCAGAAAAAAATTGTCTAAACCTTAAATGAAAATTTATAGAATCTTTTTTAAATATGCACAAAATTTAGTTATCGCCGTGTACAGTTGAAGGAAGTTAAGAGTAAATATGTTCTAAAGGAAGTTTTCTTGCAGCTTTCCTCAAAAAATTGTTGAACATAATTATTTTTACAGATAATAATTTATTATAAGAATTTCGTGAATTTGGATGTCCTGCCAAACTAAAAGGGTTAAACCATTAAACATCAGCAGAAAACTTTTTGTGCTATTATTTGAATTGCAAGATAAAAATCCAAAAATTGCCAGGTATCCCATTTTATTTTTAATTTATTTTAAAATTAAACGCTACTTGTCTAAAATTACTTGTCTGTCCGTTATTACGACAGCTCCTTCTTAAATTTATGAATGTTCAAAACGCCTGGTTGGCGCGTACGCTATAGCCGAACTTCCTTCGCGGCTCGATTAGTTTTTAAAACGGTGTATTACAGACAGGGCCGTAGAGTGCATATCCGGACCCCCAAATGCGGGCCCTTTCCAATTACATGTGTCGGGCCTAATTACAGATATTATTCCTAGTCACCCTTTACTATAAGGCATCGTCAGCACCGTGTTATTTTTTTATTTTGTTGTTTTTTCATGTTGTACAGTGTAATTTAAACAAGTGAAGTAAGCAGCGCAACAGGTAAAAAATATTAGTTGGAGGAAAACAGGAAAGTAATTAAACGCCAATGAAAGTAAAATCAGTGGAAGCTAAGAAACGCACGCGGTAGCGTCAGCTCGGAGCGAGACTAAGGAAATATTTCAAATAAAAAGGCGAAATACAAAAACTTGTTTATGCTCGTTAATAGGCAAATGCGGAATAGTATTAAAATCTCACTTTATTTCGAAACAAATGCAGTCTGCTACGTCAAAGTCTTCGCATTGTTGGTATGTATAAGCAATCACACAAACATTCATTGATTTAATTCGCTATTTGTGTTGTTATTTTTTTGTTGCTGTTCTCTAAACCCAATCGGACGGCGTACATAGTTCGCATAGCTTTTCGAGCGAATTTTTCGTGTTATCAGCACAAAAAAAGGGATTTTTTGTGAGTGTTTTGAAATTTAAATTTAAATTTGTAAGAATCACATTTTTATTTAATTATAATAATTTGTCTGTCACAAAAATTAATTACTTTGCTCATACTTGCAGTTTGATTTTCAACAAAATTTTATTAAACAGCAAAAATAAACGAATTAAAAATTTTGTGCAAAACCCCATAATGAAATTAAATGTTAAAATTGCACTAATTAGTTATGACACCACTGCAGCCATTACTATAATGGCACAGTAGCGTAATTTTACGGTGAATACTAATATTTCACAAAAACAAAAAAAAACGTTACAGAAAATTAGCGTGAAACAGTTATATTTTCCGAGCTAAATTCAAATTGAATCATTGTGGTCACGAAATTAAGATAACACTGTGCAACAAATTCAGGTTAGCAAAAATTAGGTCCATTCTGAGAGTGGCGGGTGAAAATAGAGGCGAAATTAGAAGACCCGTATCGCGCCGTTTTTTTATGTTAGTTCGAATTTGTTTTTAATCGTCCTTCGAAGTTTGCAGTCAAATGCCGATTTTCAGTATATTGTTTCATAAGTACCACAAAAATTTTCGAAATCAATTTTTTCAAAAATTGTAATTGTTGCACAGGTCTCTAGCAATAATTTGGCTTTTACAGGTCTTCCAATTTCGCCTCTATTAAAATAAGAAATGCATCAAACTTGTGTTTAAATTCTCTACTACACTCATGCATGCAGATATGTTTAAGAAAAAATATGAAAAATATCACAAAAATTAAAAAAAAAAATCGGAAAAAAAATTTCAATTCAAAAACCCAAAGGGGGTACTGAATTACAATTAAAAAAAATTAAAAATAAAAAAAATGTCTTCTAAATCAGTATAAATTTTTTAATAGAGAGGCAGTAAATATACTCGATTCAGTCAACTAGTGTAAAGGCGAGAATGCCAACATATATAAATAATTGTCTTTAATTCAAAATTAATACCAGTGTTCTCAACTACAAACGCTTCTTTAATATTTTAATGATTTAAAACGAAATCCATACTGTAATATTCATACTTAATATTTTTTATTGTTATGAAAATTACGAGACGCATTTTTTTCTATTTTTGGACAATTTTGCTAAACTCTTAAATTAAATTAAATTAAATTTAAATTTATCACAACAAACTTGCCGGCAACCCTAATAAAATATTATTTCCTATTCAATTATATTTATTTTTCTATCAATTTATATTCTGTGGAAAACTTTATTTTTAATACCCCATTAGCCTAGGATTAACTTCAATGCTAGAATCTGGAAGGGCTGCAAAATACATTTCACAGCTGTTATGGCCTCAAAATTTGATAAAAAAACGCTTTTCACGCATGCATTTTTAAGGTTTAGAAAAAGATGGAAATCTCTACGGGTGAAAACGGTGGATCCCAACAATTCATGGATTTTAGCCATTGTAAAAATGCTCTTGTGACTCGTTGCTTTGTCCTGTTAAAAAAGAAATGTTTTCTTTTGCAATCTGGGTATTTTTTCTCGAAGTGTTTTCTGCAGCTAATCTAAAAAGTTTTAATAATATTCAAAATTTATTGTTTTAACAGTTTGCAAGTAATTTGAAAAAAAATTCCTTTCGCATCTCAAAAACTTGATGCTAACACCTTCTTGGCCGATTTCTGGATACAAACTCGTTTCGGAGCCGAAGATTCGCATCACTCTTTAGTTTATTGTTTAGACCCAAGTCTCATCCATAGTGATGAATCGACGCACAAAATCCGCTTTGTCTTTTCGAAAATGTTGCTGAGAAATCCGCAGTCAAATGTGTTTTGTTCCATTGTTAGCGAATGCGACACCCATTGCGCACACAGCTTTCTGAAACCAAACACTTCAGTCAAAATATTGCTTGCTCTGTCCAATGAGATGTCTAGGGCTTCTACTATATCTCTTTCAGTCATTTGACGATTTTTCAATATGATTTCCTGTATTATTTCTACAATTTCTGGCCTTCTTCCTGTTTTTGGATGTCTTCGACGTCTTGATCGTCTTCAAGGCTTGTTCAAATTCTGCAGCTCATTTCTCTACTGTACTAATTGATGGTGATACACATTCCTTATACACATTCAACATTTGTTTATAAATTTGCTATGCTTTTAAACCGTCTAAAAATAGTAAGTCAATCATTGCACGATAGTTTTTTTTCAAATGAAGAAAATACTGTGACATGTTTAATTTAAATTAATTTGGCTTAAATTATTTAAGGCTCAGAATAATGTTTATCTGCTATCCTTAATGTTAATCGATTATTTGCATGCTTTTCGGAACAAATTGTAGGAATTTTTTCTACTAATAATATGTCTTCTTTTGTGTCACTGTGCTCTCGTGCGACTGTAGAATGAGTTTACGTACCAGCATCTGCAATTTCACACAACTAATTTAGTTAATGCACTGCAAATTGTTGTTTTTATTGCTATTATTTCCATGCATGCATATTTGCCTAGAAATGCTCTAATAAATGATAAGAATAAATAAAAAAAAAATCGGCGATTTTTCTAAATTGTCATCGCACTCAATTTTTGCAAATCCCCTGCAAACTGCTCAGTCGGTCATCCATCTAACTAGTTATTATCCATGTTTAGATACTTTTTTTGTATATTATTTATATGGACCTCATTCGTCATACAATTCTAGCACATGCTAATATAAAGGGTGGTTCACCTAGTGATTAAAATTTAGAATTCGACTATAAATAATTTAATGCGTGTTTTTATTGGAAACTGTAAACTCTGTCGTTGAATATAAATCACAATTTCATTCGAATGATTTTCACGGCTCTCGTTACAGTTTTTACTTTTCTGTCAGCCCAATTTTTCGGTATATTCTCGGGAATTTCGACACTCATCACTTATATATTGGAGTTAAATCACAGTTTTTAGGCAGCTACATATTTAGCATCACTTTTTCAGTAGACGACTCGAATTTCGAAAACAGTGCGCGAAAGATCGAATGCAAGCTGCATTGTGGGCACGTCTATTCCATTCTCTTTAATTTGAATGAACTGAATATCGATAAACATAGCGCAAAATCGTGCAGCATAGACTGTGAAGGCAACTCAATTTCCAAGATAACAAAAAAAAATGAAGGTTGCGCGACCAAAACCCGGACCAAACAGCAACTCGTTGTAGATGCAAGATGATGTGCGGAGGACTCAACTTCTAAATACGACAATTCCTATTGTTAACATAGCCACCGAGAGAAAAATGAGCTTCAACTGAAAATATCATTTTTCTATAAAAATGCTTATCTTCAACCCAGCGATCTGTGGTCCATTTGTAAAAGCGAACAGCTCAATTTCAGTTAAACTTCTGACGCACCACGGATGTTATTTTAGCTGTCAAGGTAAAAAAAATCTATAGTTCAAATTATAAATGCTAGACTAACCACCCTGTACGTACATATTGCGCCCACTTAACAGCTGGCTTTGAATTTTTTTGGTTTTTACGTCACCAGCGGCATGAGAAGATATTTATTATATATGTATATGCATGTATGTATGTATGTACATATATAAAATGCATTAAAAATGCTAAATTCAAACAAATCAAATAAAAGAAGGTTAAAAAAAAACAAAGCCATAAAGAAAATACCTTTAACACCAAAAAACCAATAACAAAAAAAAATTGCTGAAAAAACATTCGAAATGTATAATAGTTGCTGTTTCTTTGCATGCCACAGCTAATTATTGCCGCGTCTATCTTTCACCGTAATCAGCAGTGATGATTTGGGAAAGTGATTACCCAGTAGGAAAAATTCGCTACAATTAACCATTAAAATTATTCAAGCGTATCAGCAAGCGATTTCCGCATTGCATCTTCATGTTTTCACACACCTCTAACATATATTTTATTACCCATTACTCCATTGTAATTTACTTTCACTATTCATTTATTTAATTTAATCCTGCACATTTCATATAAAAAATACAAAATTTTTTTAATTATTTAATTACCAAATAAGCCACTAAAATATAAACGCGCCCTCATTTGGTTTGAACAAACCAGCAAAACTTACACAATTATGTTTACGTACTTCGAAACCCCCTACTTTAACAAAGAAATAAATCCGTTAAAATGCAAATGGTTCACGCCATACACCTCAATCGTTCTCATCGCAGAAGCACCCGTCTTTCGAATTCTCCATTATCCAATCCAAATATTTTGTTACGCGCGTGTACACACCCGGATAGTTGGGTCTGGCGCAACCATTGCCCCACGACACAATGCCGATCTGTTCGAAACGTTTATCATCTGGCCGCATGCGTACTAACGGCCCACCTGAATCGCCTTGGCAAGAGTCGCGTACACCCACGCCCGGATAGCCGGCGCACATCATATTCTTGGTGATCATCTTTTGTGTGTAGTTGGTTTGTGCTACACAATGTTCATTATCCAACACGGGCACTTCTACCTCTTGCAGCAGACACGATGGTTTGCCATCCTCCTTCAGCGTGCCCCAACCGGTAGCTATACCTTTGGTACCGATGAATAGATCGTGGCGCTCAAAGGCACGTGGTAAACAAATTGGCCGGATGAAGCTTGTAATGGGCACGCGATCGTTGAGGCGCAGCAAAGCGATGTCGTTATCGAAATTGGAGAAGCTGAATTTTTGACTGAATGCGCGTAACACGAAACGGGTTTCGGGACGCTCCTTGTCATTGCAACGGTCGTGCTCGCCAAATGTCACTTTTATCATAAACCACATGAAACCTTTGACGCAATGCGCAGCGGTGAGTACATAACGATCGTTGATCAGTGTGCCACCACAGTAGAAACGATTGAAGTAGCTGAGACGCGCCATCCAAGGGTATTCGCTAACGCCAGCCGTCTGACCGCCAACAATGCGGGACTCATCATTGCGCTCACCGCATCTGAAAAGAGAGAGCGATTACAAAACTGAGTACACATTGTAGAAAATATATAGATTTGAATTATGAAGGAACACAAACTGAAAGCATTTGAGAAATGGATATTGAGGGTAAGCAGCGCCAATCAACATGGGAAGGGATCTGCCATTCCAGATCATTGATATCTGAAGTCGGATAGATAAACTGTTCGCATTATTATTGGAGATCTTACCATTTTGTTGTGGTTGTAGCAGCATAAACCTTCGCTATACATAAACGAGGAATGTCGTGAGGTGGTACCGGCAACGTAGAACGGACGGCCGCGTTCTCACTCAAAACCGATCGTTCAGAGCTAGTGTTTTTTAATATACACCTACTATAAATAAACTCAATAAGGACTCATTAAATAAACTTATATATGAGGCTTTTTAACCCTAGACACCGAACGTCGAATCGATGAAGATTAAGTGTCTAGGGTTAAAACCCGATCATGTAGATACGCATGATGGATGCCGAGAATACTCAAACTCTCTTCAGAAGAAATAGCGCATCGAGTGCTACAGGGTTCGGCAATCGAAGTGCAACTAACTTCAGACTGCTCGTGTAGCTGATACACGGGTATAAGATGTCTGTTAGTTGGCTAAATGACAGTCCAGAGTATTGTTTACAAGCGCGCGACAGCATTTTGCCGAGAGTCAACGCGAAGAAAAAAATCAGTAATGGATTTTAAAAGTAATACTGGAAAATCACAACCAGCAATTGTTTGTGAGCTCGAGCACCTTAAAGTAAATACAGTTTTTATTTATGTACTCGTTACAATGATACTGGTAGCATCGCGAAACGTCATGGATGGGGTCATCAAAATGCTGCAACGTCTCGTGAAATGGTTCAAAAAGTGAAGAAGTGACTTGAGCGAAGTCCTCGACGAAGTGGCAATCAAATGGCGAAAGAACTTAAAATATCTGAGCGCTGCATACTGAAAAATGGTGTCAAAGTCAAGCCCTACAAGATCCAAAAGGCGGATGATCTCACACCAAAGTAGCAACAAGTCAGACTTTAGAGAGCGAACATTGTGTTTTCTGAAAAATTTTTCAATTTGAGCAATTCGTAAACGCCCAAAACGATAGGGTTTATTTCGCCAACCGTTCATACGAGAATTTGAGTCATCGATTGGCCACCAGGCGGCAGCACCCCCCACACGTAATGGTTTGGGCCACTGTAACCGCAGATGGTCGCTCTCCAATCGCGAAAGGTGGTGATATCGGTCAAAAGTAAATTGATTTTTAACTTTGTATTATTTTCACACACTTTTTACTTTGAATAAAAGTAATTTTTCCAAACTAAGTTTATGGCCTTTTTAATTGGTTACACTTCGAGTGCCGGGCCGAGTCCCAGCTGTAAAATTCAAAATATCATCTGGAATTTGTTAACAAATAAATTGTCAAGCCATCAGCGTATAATAGAAACTGGGCATATGAAAAGTGAGAACATATGTCATTAACGAACAATACGAAAAGGAGCGGACCTAGAATACTGCCTTGACATGGACTGAAGGGTTCAGATGACACGCCGTCAATAGAGAGAACATATAATCTATGTTATTGCTTAAGTAGTAGAATTAGTATCAAAACTATCAACAATTCGCAAGCGAATGACGGCTTTGGATCAGAGAGGCTAACATATGAAAAATTTTCCTGAAAGAACTCAATAATCAGTGCTTATAGCATCAAATTTCAGAAGTATGATAGCTACAACAAAGAAAAAGTTGTTTCTAATAGCGGGCGACCCTCAAACCATTTTTTGAATATTTTGCGTTCAAGACTAGCAATTTTGCTTTATCTGTTTCAATAGCGTATTTGATTCAGCCGAAGAATAAGAATGATGTAATGATGGTTTTGTGCAGAGTTTGCACTTTATTACACCCACATTTTTCTAAAAATTCTGCTTAAAAACTGCGAAATTTTGGTAAAAATCTGTTGATTTTTTTTTAATTTGCACAAAGTTTTATGGTTATATGGTTTTTATAGCAGAATTGTTTATATTTTCATAAAAACTGAAAACTAATAAATCGTCAAAACTTGAAAATAATTCCCTGTGCGTTTTTATTTAACGCACTGTAGATGTATGTCACAAATTATGACCAGCTGAGTACGGCGCGCATTTGGCCATCTCAGATCAACAAAGACAAGAGTTCAGAGTTGTTGTATTTATTTTTTGAGTAGTGGCTGCTCAGAAAGATAGCAACTGGTTATTCAATGCGTATTTTTATTATTGAGAAGTTAAAGGTAAAAAAAAAGTATTAAAAGGGTCAAAAGTAAATCACACAACTTAAAGCTTAAGAATGAAAATAAAACTATTTATAAGCTACTGGTTTTCTTTTTTTTTCTTTTGAAAGCCAAGCAGCTGTAGCTGCACAAACGCCGATATGAGATCGCGTCAAACCTGTTTCGAAAAAAATTTCAAACTCGTTAACTTGTTATTAATTTATGCAGCGAAGAAGTATAAGAATTGCAGACCAACCAGCCAGCGAAGTGAAGGCAAATAAAGTTCCGAATAAGAAAAGTAGTTGTATAGCTGAAAATTGGCTACGCTAATGGGCGTTAATCCCAGAAAACGCGTAGTACCATTGTAATCATAAGCAGTTAACAACAATAAAAACGCGCACAAGCTACAAACACTCACGATGCCAGTAAAGACTTCCCCGCTCATACAGTGCTACTACTTCTATGTGAGAATAATTAATTTTACAAACATCTTAACTACTTGAAATTCACTTTCTGCCCATGCTGAAAAATCTCTCCAGCATCTTTTTGCAATTAGCAAGCATATGTATGTATGTATGTATAGATAACACTCACATACACTTGTACATATGTACACTTGTAGGTAATTGCTTTAAAATTATGTTAATAGGCTATGAAGATACAACAGCACGCGTCGATGGCGGCTTTTAGCCCCTGGCGAACTTTAGCGCCGACTACACACTTGAGTGCGTGGTTGAATGGATTTGCGGACATAAATGTGACAATTGTCGTTTTGATATGCACAGAACATAACTTGCCACTTAATTGTATAACAAGTATTTGTTGGTAATTATTTCATTATCTCTGCGCTCTTTCATAGAAAATTTAAGGGAAAAGAAATTTCATTGCTTCAGATTTATAGTTTAGAGAAATTTTTAATTTACTGCTAGTTAGGCTTACAGTAACATGAACAATGTCGCTCGTGAGTCATCCAAACTCTTGAATAATTCATTGACAACAATCGGCAATGGTACCTGTGGAGGTATTCTGAAGCAAACTCTGTCTTATTTGTAGAAAAATATCAAATTATATCAAAATCTCACATGATATTTGTGAGACCTCTACGAGTATATGGGGTTCGAATACTATTAAACTCGTTAAGGGGTTAGTGGTAGTCAGAGGCCCGAAAAAATTATGATTTTCATAGTTTTTGTTTTGGTAGTCAATTGCTTTATTTTATAAAAATAAAAACTTAGCATTAGTACAGAATATTTCGACTTGACTCTAGCAAACTTTAAAAAATAATTAATAATTGCAAAAGTTATCGCTGTTTGTGTGGAGCCCTTGGAGATTCATTTAAAATCAATCGGACAAGAGAAATTAGTTTTATTAATACAATAGATAATTTTGTGCCTGATCGAGGCTTTTTTTCAAAATTAACAATATGGCGGCCTCAGGAAATATTTTTCAGATTTTCTTTAAAAAATAATTAATAATTGCAAAAGTTATCGCTGTTTGTGTGGAGCCCTTGGAGATTCATTTAAAATCAATCGGACAAGAGAAATTAGTTTTATTAATACAATAGATAATCTTGTGCCTTATCGAGGCTTTTTTTCAAAATTAACAATATGGCGGCCTTAGGAAATATTTTTCAGATTTTCCAGAAAAAAGCCGAAAATTAATTGTTAAAAAAAAAATCGAAATTAAAAAAATTCGATCAGGCATGAGTTTTTATGTTATTGAAAAGCAGTATACATTTTATTGAAATCTACCAAGCGGGTTTTAAGTTACAGTGATCACCAGTTCAAAAAGTATAGTTTTGAGAAAAACGCATTTAAAGTTTTGTTATCGATTCCGGAGCGCCCGATCGTCCTTTGTTAATAAGTCGAAAAGTATTTGTCGAATTTACTTCAAATCTTCACACAATATTTTCAAGATATTATAAATACTTTAAGAAAATGCAAACAAAAACAATTTTTTGAAAAGTCTGCCCTTAAATCGAATTTACAGGATTTGTTTGGCTTGGAGTCCTTTGTGTATGTAGATAGCAACAATTTTTCGATAGATGGCGCTGGAGTCAAGATATGGGGGCCGTTTAAAAAGTTCGTTCAAAAATAAAAACTACTCAATTTTTTCGCGTAAACCTTTTTTTTATTTCGTATTCTCATTTTAAGCTTATACACTTCGCTCCAACGCAGTTCTACTTATAGTTTGTTGATCCCTTCCAAATAGTACGTTTTGTCCAAGTTTGAAAATAGCGATTCGTTTCTGCAATCACCTCCTCGTTTGAATAAAATCGTTTTTCCGCCAGCCGTTTCTTTAAATTGGCGGAGAAATAGTAAACCAAGGGATCCGAGGGATCAAGTTTGTAGAATAGGGGGATGTGAGTTGGAACCTTTTTTCCATTGATTTTGTGACCCCAACTGCTGAGGCGTGAGCTGCTGGGTTGTTGTGATGGAAAAGGAAAATCACTCGACTTCCTCGATTCCAAGAAACGCCAACTACAAAGAAATAAACCGATCTGGTAGAAATTTGGTCTGTATTTTTCCAAGAGATGCTTCTAACTAAACATAGCCACGCATCGATCAGAAGTGCCGCATCTCTGACTTTGAACGGATTTTCCAAACGAGCCCCGTATCTCAAAAAAATATATATATTTATTGGTATCTATTTTTTATGTAAACAAAAATATTTTTGTTCAACAATTAGCCGATATATGTTTTTGGTGTCGCCATATTATATTTCTAAAAAAAGTTTTCTTTGCCAATTCGTCTATCAGGACTTAGCATTACTTACTGTTACTCGATCACTTTATACGAATTTAACTGTAACTTCAATAGAAAATATCTCGGAAATAAATAAAATTTGTTTGCATGTAAAAATATATTAAGAAGGAGAAGAGGTGTATGTTATGTATGTAAGTATTCTTCTCCGAATCTGGCGTTCGCGAGATTGTTTATGTAATATGTCTGCTCACACATAACGTGCGGTGTTTTACCTACATTAGGTGAGTGGCATTCTAATTTGTTAGAAGTCGAAAAATGGAAATACGCCGAATGAATATTAATAAATTACGTGAGTAGTAGCTTGAAGTTTAAATCAAATGTCTTCTTAACTTTAAAATTTTTTTGTGGAGGCATCATTATGCAAAATTTCGTATCGTATTACCAATTTATGTATGTGCACTCAAGCAACGTGTTTCCGATACCACTTAAACCCAGATGCACTAAAGTCACTTGGCCACATGAATGCTGGTTAGATCCCAAATGTTAATGAACTGACTTTTGGGCAATAATTTTTGAGACGTGTTTTTTATCGATTTTTTATGGGACGTAAATTTGAGAAAATTAAGTTTATTGCAATCTAACTGACACCATGTTGGTGTGAAACCCAGCATAATTTAGAAAGGTGAAGGGAGATATTTATTGGAGGGTTAACACACTTTTGAAACAGGATACCTATGTACAGTTATGGCCAATGCAGTGTTAGTCAACATGTGAATAGAGTGTACTTTTACAGAGTTGCGAAGTGAAAGTATAATTACATGAGAAAGTCTTCAGGCTATTTGAGTCTGACTATGATGGTTGAAATTCTCTTTCCAAGACGTTAAATCGTTCCTTCACTTTGATAGTTGGGCTGCAGTTATTTGTTTTTCGTTCAGAAGAATTTCTGTCCAAGCATAAGAAGAAGTACAAAATTTTGGCGCTTAACATGCAAGGAGTTCATAATTAGCAAGAAAATAAGAGCAGAAAATGGAGATGAATGGGCCTCACATTAAGCAAGCCACCTGACAGCACAACGGGAGTGGCGCTCGAATGGAACCGAAAAAGAAACAGAAGTCACGGTCGTCACTGGGGCACGTGGGACACTACAAAAATAACTGGTCGGAACTGGGTCAGATGCAAAAGCCTTGTAGTCGCCCTATGCTCTAAAAGGGAGTGAAACTAGAAAGAATAAAGAAGCGAAATTTAAGAAAAAATTGTTTCAAATGATTTTCAATAATTCTTTATTGTCTTATTAATCGCTCAAATGAGTTTCACGCAGGCGCTAGGGCGCTGTTTCTTTCTCATGCTAATTGGTGCCAATAAGAAACCACAATGCCTTTTCTTTTTTTCTTCACTTGGCTTATACAGCTCATTGCTCCATTTCCTTGATATTCGCCATAACATTGAAAAGGTCCATAATTTTTTTACAGAATATTTCGCTTGAATACCCCAACGCTCAAGTTTCTGCACTATACAAACGCATGGATGCGACGAGTGACTTTCAAGTATTGTTTTCTTCTAATCGTGAGACGTCTTTCCTGCTCAGTTGCCTACTTAGCACAAAGTAGTACTTGCTGGTAAAAGAAGATCTCCGTTCGATTTTGAGATTGATATTATTGACTGTGGGCGCGTCGCAGCTGGGTTGGTGTGTTACTACTATTCGAAAGTGCACAGGTTCGAAACTCCGGCATTAAACACCAAACGATAGGAAAAGTTCTTTCGGTCGCTCCTCATAAAAACCATCTGCGATTCGGAGGCGGCATAAAACTGTAGCCCCTCCATTTGTGCAAAACAAGAGACGCAAGCCACAATTAGGGTGGAGAGCTCGACAAAACATACAAAAAGGGTATATATTGTTAACCGTGGGAGAGCTGGCTTCTAAATTACTGATTTTTCCTTACTACCTAAATATATAACTATCCGCAGTGGGATGGGTAAGGAATCGCGAATACGTTGACTATTTATTTGTTAACTTCATTTGCGTCTAAACTCTCACCACTTTGCTCCTTCATCAAGCTTTGCGAAGATGGAAGTAACGGTGCGTTTGTAGAGGCCGATGTTGAGGAGCGTACTCAACATATACAATTTCATGTTAAAAGAGGTATTGTAATATACGTGAGGAGTAATCATCTTTGCAATGAAAAGCAATGTAACGAAATGTGCTAACCGATAGACAAAGGCCGGTTAATATTGTTGGATAATAGCATAAAAGCTTGGTAAATTGTATAGTAGTTCTGATGTTACTCAGTTTTCAGAACTTAGCACAATAGTTTCTACCCAGACATTTCAGTTGCTTCATCCTACACTATTCTAGGCTAACATTTAAGCCACATATCGGGTATACAGTTGAGAAACGGAAAAAGTAGTAGCGGCGCTATCTTTTCGATTTATGGTGAACTCGAAAGGGCACAGACAACAACATAGGCTGCTGTTCGCAAGCGTGGTAAGGAGTGTTCTTCTGTACGGTGCACATACCTGACGTTCCGAACTACTTCACAAGAAGAAGCCGCGCTTGTAATATCAGGGCTTTGCCTAATAGACATTTTAGCAAGGGAGATGGCCGAGTCCTCAAAAAGTACATAAGGTGAAGGAGAGTTGTTGAATTGGAATGGCTGAATTGGTATAATAGTTCGCCGAACGGACGATGGACCTTTCGCTTGATTCCTTCCGTACAAAGCTGGTTAGACAGACGACATGGGTATGGATTTGCACCTTAATTACTAATATTAAGAGGACACGGTTGCTTCAAACTTTTTTAACATAAATGGAAGACGACCCATACCGCACCTACTTCTTGCTTTTTTGCCTGTCCGCAGTTTGAAACCGAAAGGGTTGACTTGAGAAGTATGGTAGGCTAAATCCTGGTTAACATTAAGCTTGAGTCAAAACAAAACTGGTCCACTGTTTATCATGTAGCAAAGAAAGTTGAGTTGTGTGGAACGTCGCCGCAAATTTTCATCGAAAGGTAATAGGGCGCTCCCCTTCCGCGAAGTAATACAGTAGTGGTCCCACGGGCAAAGGGAAACGGTGCAGGGGTCGGTTTTTAGTGAGGTGACCCGAAACGCGAGTCACACAATTCGGCTTTCAATGCTTTGAGCCACCTATGGCACAAAAAAAAGAACACCTTAAGCTATTCTAGTGAGGCGATTAAGCACATGGAAGTAAAAAATCGCTAGTTCTTTCGTGAGACCATTTACGCAGTCAAAACAAAAGATGTCCAAGAAACGAACCTCTTTTTTCCAAGTATGCTGATGCAAGAAATCACTGGCACTAGTTTTATGAAAGCAATGAGTTTTTTTCATATACTTAAAACTTCATCAATTGAGTGGCCTACAACAATGAGTAACATTTTTACTACCTACCCTAATGTTGCACTGTTTAACAGCCACCTCCCTAACAATAAATTAGTTCTCTCATCCACTACGGCATTCAAAGGATAAATAGAGTTAAATAAAAAGTCATAGCCAGTAATATAATACGCAAACAATGCAATATAAATGACAATGCACAAATACAAAAATACAAAACCATCAAAGTCAATTGCTTACGCAATACTCCACTGGATTGACAGATTCATAGATCGAAGCAAATACGCGCACTGCAGTCGATTGTGGCTAAAGCAATTGAAGCCAGAAGACGCAGCGTCAGCCGAAGCAAAGAACAACAAAGAATGTAGTTTGCACGTACGTACACATACAAAAGAGTATTGTTGTTTATTTTTATTGTTGTGGCATAAATAAGCTTACGACATGCATACGTTGCAAGTAACATTTATGTCGTGTTGTCAATAAAAGAAAATATAGTACAGCCTGAAGACACCCAACTAGCGACTTGCAACATGAAGCATGTCCACATCTCTGAGTGCCACTTACGCAACATTGCACAACGTACTCGTAATGCATCCCGCAGCAATCCTACAACACCACCAAACTTATTTGCTTTCTCGATTGTCATTCTGAGGCAATAGTGTGCGATTTTTCCTCAGAAACGTGGACAAGTAGGAAGTGGAAATGTAGCTCAGGATGGCAAACGTGAGTTGGAAAAATTAGTTTTTATCTTAACACTTGTTGTGTACAATACATAAATTGCTCTTTTAACTGACAAACAAAACAAGGTAAACATGAGATGCACCTGCGGTGAGGCAAAACTGTAAAAAAACCATAAAGAATTTCAGGAAGTAAATTTGTAGAAAAAATTTGTTAGCTAATGTGGCTAAGTGCTGTGCATTCTTTATGTGTGTACACATGTTATAAAATTTAAGTCAACCATATGTACATATATGGACATGGCCGAGAAAATGGCACTCCAATCAACAAAGAAAAAATTTCAAAAATGCCAGTAGATGAACTCAAAGGTATCTGTTTAAAGTCTTACTGGTCACTTTTAGCAGATGTAATGCAAGGTGGTACGTGAATACCATTCCAGAGTGCGTAGGTTCGAATATCCGGGCAGGCAATGGCAAACCTCCAAGGGTATTTATGTCTGTCATGAAAATGCTCCTGATAAATAACCATTTGACGTCCGGGGTCGGCTCAAAAACTGTAAGCCCCTCCATTTATAATAAATAATAATTTAATAAAATTAACAATTGAGTTTTTGAATAACTTTTTTGCTAAATAAAAAATTAGATTTTAAGTGATGAAATCTTTATTTTCATCCTTAAGGGCCTGCCTCAGTACAGTAACTGTCTAGTTTACAAATGCCCGATAGGGTACCGGCCGCCGTTGCCGAATAGGTTTGTGCGTGACTACAATGCGGTTGCCTCAAATTTGAAATCCCTAGTAGGCATAAAACATGAAATGAAAGCAACAATTTTTTTTTTCTATCGGTCGCACCTTAGTAGGCAATGGTAAACCTCTGAGCGTATTTCCGCCAAGGATGATAAATTACCGGGTTTGGCAAAAGAATGATAGAAACAGATGGCGCACATCAGAGAGTGCGTGACGTCGCATGGAAATGCGACCAAGATGCGAACAAGAATGCAAGAAGAAGAACAAAGCATACAAACAACACACGAATAAATTGCACACTCGTCCAATCAATCGTTGTTGAGATGGCAACGAAGCACTATGAGCGAAGACTGTGTCGATTTTTTCGTATATCACCAACACAATATCAGTTTTTTCGTAAACAAAACGATGTTATGTTCCCGGTGATGACAGCCAATCAGCTGATTCTTTAAAAACCGCTGAGAGCCGGTTAATGGTCTGATCTTGCCCACACCTTCAGAATTCTTTTCACCATGTAGTTCCGCTATAAAAAAGCATTTGTCGTTTAGAGGCGACATAAAACTGTAGATCTTTTCATTTGTAGGAAAACATCAAGAAGTACACTTTAAATTGGGCGAGGAGTTCAGTTAAACAGCAAACAAAGGATCAAGGCGCTAATAATATGTAGATATACAAGTATAATAGTTAAAAAATTCGGCTATCGGGTCCTCAATACTAAATAATGACCATAGCACAGCAGAAACCCGTCATCTCTCGAACCCATTGGACGACACAACCATTATTTTTGATGCAGCTTCATCGAGAAGTGCTTTTGTTTACTTCGTAATTCACACATATACGATTTGTCGCTAACAAATAGCGAGGCTGACGCAGCTACAGGTCTCTTTTGCGAAAATTTTGAATTCTCATAAAATCATTTTAGATACAAATGTTATAAAACTCCACCAGTATAACAAATGGATATCCTCGTTATTACTATTCTCAAAAATATGTTATCCTACTATAGTCGTTAACAGACCTCTTGCAACGTTAACTTCGGCATTCCTTACCCTAAGAAATTATTCTTAATTAAATCGTAGCTGAGGACGCTTATAAGATCAGTAGCAACATATGGCTGCGAAGCATTGGAACTGACATCTAACATAAAGAACTACCTTCTTCGGTTTAAGCGTAAATTCCAAAGAAGGATATTCGGACCGGTAAGAGAAATTGATAGATCTTATAGAATAAGATACTACGATGAGATTGAAAAGCTGATATCAAGTTAAAACATTGTGGGTTTCGTTAAACCTCAGCGGCTGAGATGGTGTGGACATCTACTCAGGATGGACGAATGTGAAGGAAGCACTGGCTCATCCAGAGCTGTAATTGCTATGATGACGATGGTGATGAAGTCGTAGTGTGTAGTGCCTTTTCAGACGGTAAATGTTATTTGGCTCTCGATTTAAATGATATATGGAAAGTTACCGAGAAGTTCCCCTATATAATTATTATTATTAAGTAATTTCTGTTTAATTTGTCAGTGTCCGGTTATGACACCAAATACCTGTCCAAATGGAAGGTCGGTTGAGATTGATGAGGGTTGTTTTCAATCATTCTAGGTTATTTCTAACCATTTCCGACCAGTTATGTTATCAAACATCCTCTAGTGTTGTCAACGAAGAGAAAATGAACTTATTCTCCACCTGGCCAAAGTCAACGAAGCCAGGTTCATGGACACTTCATGAGACACAGTGGACCGTTTTTTGTTAGGTTTTTGATTTAACTAAGCCAACTTAATAATATACAACTAAGCCAGAACTTTTTCAGATAATCTTGGTTCAGGTTATCAGGTTTTGAATTTAACTAAGATTTTAGATTTTAGAAAGACATTTTCATGGCAACTTAGAAAGGCTTGGTAAAGCTCGTTTTTGGCAGGCTTTCGATTAACTAAACCAACCTAAGCTACTTTAGGTAGTTCTGATGGACCTCATTTGCATCAGGTTTTCGCTCTAACTAAGGCGACGGACTCATTCCTCCACCTTGTAGTCAAACAGTCGGCAGTCCAAACGCTTCCCAATCTTAAAGAAGGTAATCTTATAGAGCATGTACGAATTTTGGGTTCAATCCTGAACTCTCCGTGCCTAACGGTGTGTGACAAGAAGGAAAGAAAACTATAATTCTCCAAGAATTTCAAGCTGCTCATCAATGATAGCTCAGCTTGGAGAAATAATGAAATAGGTATATTTAAAACGTAGAGCACAGGTGGGGCTGGATTGTCGGGCCACACTTCAAGCAGGCAATTGCAATGGGAAAAAGGAATTCCATTTTTCAGGCGGAGGTCCACGCCTGAGAGCTAGGTGCCAGGGAATGTCTTCGTAAAGGCATGCGTGGTGTTAATATCAAGCAGCCCTAAAATCGCTAGATAGCTTTTCATTTTAATCAAGATTGGATTGGGGACAAAGGAAATAAAATTGCGGACGCTTTAGAGAAAAGGGTGCAAACACTCCCTTCATTGGCGGGGTAAACAACAGAAAGATTCAGACATTTGTTTTACGTGAGCGGGAACAATGAGGCCTAATAAAGTATTGGAGAGCCCACACGGGTATGCGGCAATCGAAAAGACTAATTGATCCAGAACGTATACTGGTGGAGGCAATGCTTGATCTTAGCAGAAAAGACACAAAGCTCTACAATGAACTACTAACAGGACATTGGAAACTCAATTGCCACATGAAAAAAATTTGTGTGGCAGAAAATGATTCTTGTAGACTTTGTAAAGAGGCACCTAGGCATTGCATGCTCGTACGCCTGATAGATGGAAATCAGTTGAAATTCGTTAGCGTGTCGTTTTATAAATGTGATGAGAATTTATTCTTGCTTATATTAATCGATTTCCAAATAATTAAAAAAGTTTAATTAACAGACAACATTAAGAGATTGAGCCGAAGTACGGCTTCCTTTGGAGAAATAAGTGGAATGTGTTTAGTTGATAAATAAATAATTATATGTTTGCATTAGTAAATGAGGTAATATATTGGCGTTGGCACTCGTAACAGTTATATTGCGTGAGCACCAGTTTTGTGCCCACAGAGATGACAAAGACGAAGTGGCTGATGTCGGTGCTGATGATAATGATAAGCTGATGGTGACGATGATGCTAAAATATGAAACCCCAGGGGAAAACTGCAATCGCACACAGCTGCAGACTTCCTGCAAGCCAACACGCAGCACCGAAGAAGAGCACGACTTGCCACTTTAATGGGGCGCAGATAAATAAGTGTTGGCATGTTGTTGGGCTGCCTGTTGATTTACGGCTACTTACATATATGCTTATAAATATTATGCAATAGTGTATGTAAACATGTGTGTATAAGTGGTTCTATATGAGTATGAGTGGTTGCACATATGCGTGCATGTTTGTATGTACCTGCAATTGCACGTTGTCGTCGTTGTGTCGTGCGCTATCGCCGCTGACGCCTGTGCGTTGTTGCGATTAAAGATGCCAAACCAATTTCTGATGGGATTGAGTTTGCTGCTGGGAAGTATGACAGGTTTGACAACGTCCACACGTTGTTGTCGCTGCTGCTTTTGTTCGTGTTGTTCGTGCTGTTGCTTCTGATGAGCTGCCGATGCTGACACATGAACTTTTTTTGCTGGCTGCTGCAAGTGCTGGGTGTAGGCATGATATTTTCCGGGAATTACGATCGATGAGATGACAGTGGGCGCACTCGCTGTTGCAACATCATTGAATGTAGTTGGTTTTGCCTTTTTTACTGCTATTGTCGCCGCTGCTGTTGCTGGCTTTGATATGGTTGCTGTTGCTGTTGTGACGTTCAACAGTATGCAGGAAATTATTATTAGAATAAATTGCAACTGACGTAAGTGGAACATTTTTAGCATTTTGCTATGTGCAACGTGCCCATGCGAAACTGCTGCACCAACACACAGATACACGTATGCAGCGGCACGGAAAGATATTTATTAATGATTATGCAATTAGAAGTGTTTAGTTACGTTTAAATGCACTAAATGTGAGTGGTGGGTTGTTGTTGTGTATTGTTTTTGTTCTTTTTGTTTTTGTAGTAGCTCTGCTTGGTACTCTCTTTTTTTATAGTATTGTTGGAATTTTACTTGTTTGGTTTTTGATTTTCTTTTTGTTGCCGTTGCCGTTGCTGTTGTGACTTAATTAGAAGTTTCAGGTTCAGGTTGTTTTTATTGTTATTCTATTTTTTTTTTTGTAATCACAACGGTGCTCTTGACATGTGCTGCTGTTCGCCTTTTGATGAGTGCCACTAATTGTGACAAGACATGCGATTAACCGTTGATTTGGATGCGCTTCACGGCACTGTATTAAGTGGATATTTTCCAGCTGGCTGCAAGAATTTGCTTACATACAAACATACATGTGCATACAGTTGTTGTTTTTTTTTTTAGTTTGAGTTGCTTTATGCAATATGAAGTTTAACTGTATTCAAATTTTTTACTTAAGAAAAGTCCAAAGCTGGAAAATAAAACCTTTATGCAATTTTGCATTTACTGTATTAACGCTTTCAGATCCATGGCTAAATAAGTTTTTTTTTATGAGCCTAAAATATAATTAGACTCCTAATTTGGTCTGCCATATGCCTTCAGAATTTTCGAGGACTATTATTGTAAAATTTACGCGTTTTATAAAAGCTTTTTAAATAAAAATATATAATGACTTAAATTTTATAAATTAATTTAAATTTATAATATTTTTTTTTTATTTATAAATTTTTTTTTAAATATCTCAACATGCTTGCATGTCTCATTTTTACAAAGAATACGAATAAGATAACCATAAGAATGTCAAAAAATTTTAAATAGGGACTTTTAATGGTCGAATTCAAGTAAATGGTTTTCCAATAACAAGTGTTATTTTGAGTAGCTCGCTATTTCGGTAGATGTCACTTTTGAAGCTGTCATTTTTTGATAATTGACAAATAGAAACTACGCCATTAATAAAAATGGAACGATACACGCTTAAACAACGCACTGAGAATATTAAAATTCACTATGAAAATGGTGAAAATTTGTCAGAGACGGTTCGTGAAATTCGAACATTTTTGGGTCATCGTGTAGCACTTGACCGACCGCAATACAGAAATTGGTGAAAAAAGTCGAGCTTTTGCTTGTCCCAAGATGTGAAGTGATGTGAAGAATAAAAGCCGTGCACGTCGCTCAGGAACAGCCGAAAACATTGTTGCTCTAGCCGAAAGTGTTCAAGAAAACCCAAGTTTGACCATTCCTCGTCGTTCTTTGGAATTAGGTATTCCACATACGTCATTACAACGTGTTTTGCATAAAGATTTGGGTCTTAAGGTTTATAAAGTCCAGTTAATACAAGAACTCAAGCCGGCCGATTATCATCAACGTCGTGTCTTTGCTGATTGGGTCGTTGAAATGCATGACAATGATTCGGAATTCCATCCAAAAATCATCTTGAGTGATCAGGCCCATTTCCACTTCGGTAGCTTCGTCAACAAGCAAAATTGTCGGATCTGGGACTCAGAAAATCCAAGAATTATTGTTGGAAAGCCTCTCTACCTCAACGTGGTACTATTTGGTGCGGTTTATGGTCCGGCGGAGTCATTGGACCTTACTTTCTCGAAAATGTAACTGGAGCAACAGTTACGGTGAATGGATTGCGCTATCGAGAGATGAATAACGATTTTTTATGGCCGGAATTCGATGGTATTGATCTGGACAACATTTTTTTCAACAAGACAGCGCTACGTGCCACACAAGCAACGAACCTATTGATCTTTTACGGGAATAACACCTCTTATTGGAAAACCCTTTATTTGCAAATAAGGAGAAAAAAGCTTTGCATACAAATGAGTCTATAAGAAACTAAGCCAATATGCACATACCAGGGTCAATTTTTTCTTTTTTAAATCCCAGAACCATTTTGATGCTATTTTTTCCGCAGGGTGTTTCTTTTCTAGTTCATTCGGTTTGTTAATAAATTTTCTAACATCGTTTTGCAATGCTAATTTCTCTAATTTTTTAATATTAGTACTAATTTTTAAGTTGTATATGTTTCATTTATATTTTATTATTATTTTTAGTGCTATTGGAAGCAATATTTGTTCACCCTAAATATTTTTAACTAATAATAGAATGGGATTCTTTATTGAGCTTAAACTTAATTTAAGGAAAGTTCTATTGAGTTTAAAATCTGTTGACGTTTGATTGACCGAGTGTGTAACTATCTTTCATTAGCACCAGCGAATTTCGTCTATGAAGCGTTAAATGGTAGAAAAAAACAAAGACAGCCATCGAAGGTAAATTTCTGTTATGAAAAAGGCTCTCATAAAAACCATTTGCTATTCAGAGACGATATGGAGAAAATATTGGCTAAACAGTAAGCGTAAAGGATGTTCTACCTAAATGAATCTATTGCTATCCTGTTTTATCTTATCTTTTTTTATTTTGTCTTATCTCACCTTATCCTATTCTAATGTATCAAGCGGGTCATGTGCTCATCCAGTGCTAAGTGGGAGGCGGCTCGAGCGTTTACTGGAAAATGCTAGGACTTGAATTCATTGAATGGGAGCGCAAGGTCAGTTACATTTGCACAGTTGCAAATGCGACATGGAGATGAACTGACAGACTCTTGAGTCAATCATTCACAAAATGATCAGAGAGAATACAAGACGATAGTTCGTAAATACTGCGCAAACGTCCACAAGAGAGGGACCTGGACGCAGGTACCTGGTTGTGTCAATAGACATAAATGCTGCTCCACCTTGATGAAATGCTTACAGCTGGCTCAGGGTAGAAATCAGCCGAGGAGGAGGAGCGGTATAGTGTTATTGAGAGCGTGCCCCATGTACCCCTAGTAATTAGGGATTTTATACTATTTTATATAAGTTCTAACTTCTACAACGAAAACCATGTAACTTGAAGCTCCACATGAAAATTGAATAAATCACAAGAAATACATACAAGTTTTCAACTTTATTAAAAAAAATTTAGAAAAATTCTCAGCATACATTTGATAGCCCATTCTTTTTCGCTGAAGTGCAGAGCATTTTCTTCTGTACAAAACACTGCTGAACAGGTGCTTTATATGGAAGAAAACTTTCAACTTTAATAAAGAATTGTTTGAATGCATTTCTGGCGTCAGAGAATGAAAAAAAAAATAGCACATTGAAATCGAAAAACTCAATCGCATTATTAATTTCGTACAATTAATTCTAAAATATCAAAAATTGAGCTCCCGCGCTTGGGATATAAAATAAAAAATTGTTTAAAAAAACTAAAAAACACGCTTTTATTGCCAATCGAACTAAAAAGTATAAAATAAATTTTAATGACAAAGAGACCTATAATGAAGTAATAGCACTTGAACGATCAGTCATAGTCAACTACCTCAGAACAGAATTATAACAAAAATTAAGATACAAATAGAATAATTCAAATTAGAGTTAAAAGCGTGGGATGCTTGATATAGTAAATATTACAATCATTCTATTGGCAACTACCTATGTACAGAGGGTTATGAAAGTGAAGCAAAATGCATCCCACGCTTTTAACTCTAATTTGAATTATTCTATTTGTATCTTAATTTTTGTTACAATTCTGTTCTGAGGTAGTTGACTATGACTGATCGTTCAAGTGCTATTACTTCATTATAGGTCTCTTTGTCATTAAAATTTCTTTTATACTTTTTAGTTCGATTGGCAATAAAAGCGTGTTTTTTAGTTTTTTTAAACTATTTTTTATTTTCTACTTTTTAGTTCGATTAGCAAAAAAGCGTGTTTTTTAGTTTTTTTTTTAAACTATTTTTTATTATGAATGAAAATTATTGTTATCATTGCAGTCAGTGAATTAACCCTTTATAAGGCAGAAGGATTCAGAGTAATAAAATAACTTGCGCTTACATTTTTGGCATGTTTTTATTTATATAACAAAAATAAACTTAAAAGAAAAACACTAATTATTTCGGAAGTTTTGGAAAAATAGGTGGTAAAAATATTCCCACTGCCCGTCAACAGAGCCACATGCAAGCTGAATTTGAGACATTATTTTCTATGAAATTGTGCAAAACAATGCGTGATGCAAAGAGGGACATTACACTTGCTGCATTTTATTTTGCTACGCTTATCTTTGACCTTTGTGCTGCACAATTTACAGCGTCGGTAAGTTTCCAACTCTGCTGGCATATGGTCACCTACGTTTACAAACCGCAGTTCTTCAGGTACAGCATTTACAGTTTTTTGATATACCTCTGGGCATGCTATGCGTGATTTCTTGCAGATATAGGTAGGCAAGCTTGATCTTCTTTTTCTGCTGCTATAGCCACTAATCTGGCAACAGCCACCCGAAATTCTAAGTTGGTAAGCTGTTCTACTCTCGACGTTAGGGAATATAAAATGGTTTGTCAAACTTGCGTCCACCAAGAAGTAGAATATCCGCAACCACCAGCGTTTACTTCTCCTTCCGACAGCATACGTCCCCTTCACTTGGTCAAAACGGTCGACACCGCCCATTCTTTTGGTGTATTCTTTCACAACCATAGGACAACTTACAGCTTCCCTGGTGCCATTTTTTTGCGTTATTTGTACAGTTGTTACTTCCACTTTAGGATGAAATGCAGTTGTCAACAATAAAACCTCTTTAGTATCTTGCCACACAGTAAATGCTACATCTTGTTTAGTTCCCCACTTGAATTAACCTTTTTTCAACTTTAGGCTTTGGTTTCTGCCGTTTCTTTTTGTGTTATTTTTTATTATGTTAGGTAAAATTGCTCCATTTCTTCTTACTGTTCCAGTGGCATAAATATTTTTTTCATACAAGTACTGCATGAGAGAAAAATCGCAAAAAAAGTTATCGAATGTAACATGAGACTTGAAATCTTCTTGTGCTAATTTACTTGACAATTTCTTTACGACATTAGCCCCTAGACCCTCTTCTGTTCCTTGTCCTGTTTTACCTGTATAAATTTCATAGTTATACAAGTACCCTGTGCTACTATCACAACAACACCACACTTTGTAGCCCCTTTTTATGGGCTTTAGCGGCATGTACTGCTTCAAACTGGACCTTCCTTTGAATAGTATCATTGGAATTGAATTCATTGCTTTGAAATGATTGACTAAGTAAAGATATAAGAGAACGAATTTTATACAATTTATAAAAACTTACATCTTCTCTACTTGGTTGTTGACTATTATCGTTCAAATGCAAAGTCTCTAAAATTTTCTTGAAGCGTTTTACTGGCATAACTTCAGCTATTTCATTCACACGAAATCCAGGATCCGATGACCAATATAAATCGATATATGGAAGAAAATGATAACCCGTTATAATGAGAACGCCTAAAAAAGCACTAATTTCCTGTGTGTCAAACGGCTCCCGATTTTTTATATTTTGCTGCTCCGCATACAAGTTTGTCTGAGTAACAATCAAATCGAAGACTTCATCACTAAAAAACTTTTTGAAATGCGCTACTGGACGTGCTCTCCTATTCAATAAATACCGAGGTTTTATTGTCACCTTATCAAATTCATCAGGATCTGGCCTGGATGTCCAGAAAACCTTCCCCCATGACTCAACTTCACATTCAGATTCATCAGTCAATTCTTGTTCTAAGGATGATGATGACTGTACTATCAAAGGCTCTTCTGGCTGCGAATTATCTAATTGTGAACATAGTGCTATTGTAGATGTACCTGACTCGGAACAACTGTTAGGTGTAGAATTCAAATGAGTAGGAGAATTTTGTAAAAGGTCACTTGAATCATCAGGTGCTTGAAGTAACCGTTGTATTGTATTCACGTTGAACTCTTCTGCCTCATCAAACTCAAATCCGTCTTCTGAGCCATCATCGGGCATGTCCAACATCTGCTCAATATCATTTTCATTCAAATAGCGCGGCATTTTTCATGAAAATCTGAGAAAAGAAGGAACTAGTTCAACAAATGTACATAACACGCCACGGGCAGCGGGAATATTTTTCCCACCGAGTAAAAAGTCTTCTCACATCAAAATACGATAGTAACTTGTAAGGTATAGCAAACAACTTGTAGAATAAACATAAATACATAATAAAAAAACAGTTTCTTACATCCTTTCAAATAAAAATTATGAAGATTCACGGAGTAACAAATTTTCTTTCAAAATTACCGCAATTTTTGACAGCTAGTGGCGCCAAGAAAAAATATGTCACACAAACGTCATTTTTTTATTTTTATAATAATAAACCAGACCTTCTTAGTTGCCCTTGCAACAAATTAGGACTCCTTTGATAGCTTACATAAAAAGATAAACAAAGTTTTTGTTGGTGGTAAATATATCGCCTCTGCCTTAAAAAGGGTTAATGATTCGATATATTCGTGTTATATTTAATTCCTTTCTTATCGACTGTGAGTCTAAAGCTATGCAGTTATCGGCCGTGATAAAGAAGTAATCGGGATGAAGAACTTATTTCGTGGAGGGAGCCTGAGAAACGGCTACCCTACCCCATTGGCCAGTTTTTTTTTCGATTTTCGTGGTGTAGTGCACTATGAATTCTTTCCCCCTGGCCAAACTATTAATAAGGAATATTATTTGAGCGTTATACGTCGTTTACGTGAAGCAATTCATCTAAAAAGACCAGAATTATGGGCCAACAACTCTTGGTTTTCGCATCACGATAATGCACCGTCTCACACTGCACTTGTTCTTCGTGACCATTTCGCCAAAAATTCCACGCATATCGTTCCGCAACCACCGTATTCGCCTGATTTGGCTCCGTGTGACTTCTGGCTATTCCCAAAACTCAAGAGACCATTCCGGGGAACGCGTTTCGAGTCGATTGAAAAGATAAAAGCTGAATCAAAGAAGGTGCTGATGGCTATACCGGAAATGGACTATTTGGCATGTTTCGGGGATTGGAAAAATCGTTGGCATAAGTGTATTTCATTGAGAGGGGATTGTTTTGAAGGGGATGAAATTGATTTACAAGAATAAATAAAGATTTTTTACCACCAATTTCACCTTACTTTTTGCCCACAGGTAAAAAAAGAAAATATTAATCCTGGCAATCCTAATAAGGATAATGGAAAACTTTTATCAAATTATTGCATTGTCATCGGTCCTTGATAGGTGTGCAAAATTTCAAGTCGATCAGATTTTTAGAAGCCAGTGAAAATTAACCTCAAAGATTCCGTTACATACATACATACATACATACATACACAACCCGACCTAATAAAAGTGTGTTAAAAATGGTTTGAAAGGCCAACCTTCGCATGCATTTCAGGCTTTAAAAAATGTCTCATGAAAACCACCCACGTTCGATGGTTGCATAAAAAGGTAAAGTCACTTTATTTGTAGGGAGAAAAAGAGATCGAGACGTACAATACAAACCACAGAGAAAGCTCTTGTGCTTATAAATATCAAATATCTTGCTGAACCTGAAATCTCTTCATGTGATTTATGACCAATTTTAAACGAATTCTCCTACTTTACTGCTCTGTACAACTTCACGTTTACTTTTCGCTATAAGCTACGGCTCGTTAGCACATAAACTAATACAACTATTAAAAATGCCTTTGCCACCAGACAGTACCATTTAAATACTGAGTTACTCGACGAGTGTCATAAATCACGCGTTGCACTCACAAACAAATCAAACAGCAGACTGACGATACAGCCCTAATTCATGTAAATGATGCTTAACGTATTTTCCGCACTAAAAATGTTTTAAGCACCAAAAAGTAGCATTTATATTAACCTAATTTCAAAAATATAGAAAAAAGTAGCGTCTAATGTGTCTTCAATTTAGGCAGATTTAGGGCAGATACACCAAAGAGATAAAATTTAATAAATAATAATAATATTGTTGTTGTAGCTGAATAGTCAGCTAGTTTTTTGTGTTGTTTTTGTTTTGGAAGTTGGAAAACTTTCTGTTATGCTTTCATACACTTTTTGGCCGTTTTAAAACATGTTCTAATAACGTCATCTATTATTTATGCATTGAAAAATACTCCAAAATCAAACACAGTTGTGTGTATTGATACTTTGGCAATCACGCACACTTCGATAAACGGCTCCCGTTGCGCGTATTTTAAATTTTTAATTATTTGTCGTAACAAATCACCTTTTTATTTTAATCACGTCTTTTTAAAATCACATTCGAAGCCACTTTAAGCCACTGCGCGTTTGCTTAAGCTGAATTCACTTGTTGTTGCCTTTTTTTGTGTTAACTTTAGTTTCTGCTTTAAATTTTCTTTTTTTTTAGTTTCAACTGCTATCACCGGCACAACATTTCACGCGAAAGTCTTAAAAGATACTGAATGTGGGGTTTGGTGTTCGTTACGCCGTGGCCGTGGCATTGCCAAAGTCGGTTCCAATGCTTCTGCCGCTGTTGCTGATGTTGGCAATGGCGTTGGCGATGGTGATGGCGCTGTTGGCGTCGATTCCCGCACGCATTGTTTTGTAATTGATCTTCAAACGCTGCAGAAAACGGCAAGCGCACTACGTTGACAACTCAAAATAAACAAACAACGTTTGGAAGTGTGTGTGTGTCTGTCTCCAACTAGCTAGCTAATCAACTACCCTGTCAGCCCACAACGCACTGCTCCCTGCATCGCACACCTCTCAAAGAAACTCTGCACTTGTTACACGAATGATTAGTTGCTTTGGCCGTGGCTTTGAATTTTGGCCTCGCCTTCATCTTCGTCTTTATCAACATCATCATTAGCATCTCCATCATGAGCTTGATTACGAATATCATTAGCTTCAACGACTTCGTGGTTCTTCGGAAAGCCAGCTTCTTGTTGCGTCTGCTTAGATATTCATATGTATTTCCTTCAGCAGCAGCCAGAACATTTTACACATGCGCACAATTTCAAGCGCTTGAAGAAAGTCTTTGAATTGTGCGCTCTTTTTCTGTTCTGTGTTCTTTCCATTGCCAAAGCGTTTATTTAGTTACTTTGTTAGTCATGCAGTCCGGATGTTTAGTTAGTCGGTCAGCCACATCTCTCAGTCAAGTTTACTTGGTTAGCGGCTTGTTTGGTTTGTTATTGCTGCTGATTGCGGCCTTTCATGGTGGCAACTAACTCCTTTTTCTTTTTATTTGCTCTTATTCTTCTTGTGTTCTACAGGCCCTGCAAATGTGTGCACGCCCACATCTACGAGCGCTTTTGTATTTGTAACATTGTCGTATTAGTGTCCAGATTGAGTGGCTGGCACGGCACACGCGGCCAGTTTATGCTAATACGTTTTACGCTCGGCTGACGTTAGTCAAGCTGACAAAATAAGAATCGAATACACTGAGGAAAATGTGCGGTGTTTAACTGTGTAACTTTAAACTTCAGCTGTTAATTAATAGAAAGTAGCCACTGTTTTGTCATCACATGAACGCAGAAACGTAATAGAAAATATGCAGCGCGGTCAGGATCAATCTTATCAGCCTCCCTATGGAAACCGATATGGAAAGGATAAAACTCATTAGGTTCCCTACACAAACCGGTTTTCCAATCTTCTCTACGAATACGAAAGAGCCGATCCATACATTTCTATACTAATTGGATCAATTTAATGCTTGGGAGCTGTGTTCTCATTTTGTTTTTGATTGCCTTACTACTGTTTTCGCCACTTTAAAGGCCCAGATGACGACTTTTTCAAAGGTCGGACGCTGGTATACTGTCATATAGCCAGACGGCTATCTATTCTTTGGAAACAGTCGCTTTTCTCTTCAAAAGGTGCTGTAAAATGCTCGATCTTTTTGCAAAATGACTGATACATTTCATTTTGTTTTCCAAGTCATTTCTGCATAGGAAATAACTGCAAGGCTAACTACCAAATATTAGTTTGGGAAGAAAGAAATCCATTACTTTTGCTCAAATGGTTTAAAATTGTTTTATGGTCGATCTTTAGCTCCTTAGCAATGCTACGACTACTAAAATGCCGGTCAATCTCGATTATTTCTATGATTTTATTGACATTTTCGACATTTTCTTTAACATAAAAAATACCTGAATGGAACCGATGAAACCAAAATTGCACTCTTACAGTATCGGCACCAAAAACAGCATTCACAATTTCAGCGGTCTGGCTTGCATTTTCGCCTTTATCAAAGAAAAACTGCAAAATATACCGAATTCGAATTGTCCCTTTATTGACTGCCATTGTTAACACCCTGTAACTGACTGATTGGAACAAAAAAAAAAAACAGCAAACGCATTTTTTTAGAATGAAATGCCTCTTGGCAACGAGCATAAACTTTAAGTTGCTTGATCGACACTCTGCGAGATAACGATCACTACAGCCATCTACCGAGAAAATAATGGATTTATTTTTCCCCAAACTATTAGATTTATTTAAAATATTAGACATATATTAATAATTTTAAAGATGGTTACGTGTCTTAGTAATTAACACCACAAAATAAGAGGGAACGAATTTTCATCTGCGAAGCCTTAGCCAAACGGATTGAAATTGACCCATTTCTTAAACGGATGATGACTGGGCATGAGAAATGGGTCACATACGACAATATCGTTCGAAAACGATCGTGGTCAAAGCGTGATGAAGCAGCTCAAATGATAGCCAAACCAGGACGAACACCTAGAGGGGTTCGACTGTATTTGGTGGGACTTGAATAGAATAATTTATTATGGCCCGTTTGGCCAAACATTAAATTTAGATCTCTACAGTCAACAACTGGATCATTTGAAGCTAGCAATTTATCAGAAACTGCAAGAATTGGCCAACAGAGGAAGTGTTGTATTCCATCAGGACAACGCAAGGCCACACACGTTTCTATCGATAAAAATTTAAAATATCAAATTTAATTAAGAAAGCAATTCAAGCTATGTTACCTTACAGCTAATAAAAAAAAAAAACAAGCTTACAAAACTTTCCTTTCATACAGGCACGCACACAATTTTGATTGTGTATTTACAAAGGCAGTTTCATTCGGACACTTAATGCCACTCCGTACCTGCACTCCCAAATATTTTACTTATTTTTCAATAACATCAACAATTGTTGCATTCTTCCAGCTGCGAAATGTGCAAAAAATGAGGGATATTCCACCAACTGGTTTTTAAGCTTGGTATTGCCCTACTTATGAACCTGCATATGCATGTATATATGCATGCAGTTATGTATGTACGAGTATAAGTGCATTGCCACAATAAAAGGTGCATGTAAATTCCTCGTATGGGTTTGTTGCCTGGCACAAAAATTCGACTCTAGATTCTTGATATATTCAAACGAATATTCATATGTGCACGTATGTATGTACATATATGTGTGTGCGTGCAAGTACAAATAATTTCCCTCATACAATTTGGCATTTCAAGAGCATAAACTCTTGAACTGAATCTTTGTTATTTTGAGCGTAATGCAGCTAAATGCAGTTGTCACTACTTTCATTGGACGTAAATGCCATTGTTATACCCAGCAAGCCAGATTTTTTCACCACATTAAAAAATCTCAAAATACGATTATAGTTTGCATATACGAAAAAAGTCCATTGAGATTACACATCTTATAAGAAACCGCAATGATCGATTGTTAATTTTGGTTTAAAATTAGAAAATCGCCGCACTTTGCTTAGGGAATTCCTCAACCCACTAAATTTCAATCCTGGGATAGCCTAAAAAACTGATGACGGAAGTTGGAAATTGCCTTTCATTTTGTCTCAAGTCAGCGATTAAGTGAGGAAGTGCGGAAGTGAAGATTAGAAATAATATAAAGATTGATATCGGTACTTTTTCGTTTTATATTCCCAAAACTCGTACTATTTCGGTATACGATTTTCACTACTTCTAAGAGATCGACAAAAAAGAACGGCACTGAATTGAACACAGACTTCCTTTAAGGAACACTGGTAATTACTACCACTCACTAAACCATCTTCGAGCCGAGCTTTAACATGCAGAAACAGAAATTTGATTAACCCTTCAGCAACTTTTTGCAGAGCATTTGCCCTCACAAGAGACTTCCTCTGGTAGCTTTGTGTATACTACCAGATGTGTTAGAATTGCTTCCCTCGTACATAAATACGTTACATTGATCAGGGTCAAAATCGTTTAAGCGATTATTGCGCCAATCAAGAAGAAGAAGATAACTTCCTAATCGTCTAATTTGGGGGTATGTGCTAATCCGGGACGAAGCAGTAGAATCCGTTTAATAACTTCACTCACAAAGTTGTCAGGACAACATCCAAATTAAGACACAATTTGGTGCATTCAATTTAAATTTATTCCACAACAATACTGACATATAGCTTATTTTAAATGAAGCCCAACTGCCTGGGTCATACAGGCGAATGGACACAAACGCTCCGGCTCTGAAAATATTCGATATGATGTCCGATTGTGCGATAGCAAATGAAGGGAGAGGTCGCTGCATTGGCATTTCTGATTGAAGTTAAAAACTGCATAAGCGGTTATCGCGCCAAGCAAGAAGAAGACTTACTATAACCTCGAGTTCATTCTGCGGCGTCTGTCGAGTGAATAAAGATATCTGAAATTGCAAACGTTGCGAGGAATAGCTTACTACAAAGGACGCGATCTCAAACGAAACGAAGAAGTAAGAGAGATGAGTCAGAGGTGAGTTAGAGAATAAAAGCTTGGAACCAGCATGTAAAGGGAATGGAGACGGTCGGTTGACAAAAATTGTGATGAAAGGTCAACTTAAAACCCCTCGACCTCCAGGAAGACCACCAAAGTGTTGGCACAAGTGTTGGACGTCTGGATCGCGATCCGCTCCATGTAATAGTTATATTTTTATTTAAAAAAACAATAACACATTGTAATTTTTCTCGTTGAAAAAAACGGACATAGTTCTACAATAAAGATGAAGAAGAAGGAAAAGAAAGAATTGTTTCAGAATTTACTTATCAGCTGCATTAAATTTGCGGAGCTAAAATTTTGGCGATTTCGCTATTAGCTTTTAACGAAGTCTGAAGAGCTATCGAACTTGAATAGTAGCCGGCTGCGAAATTAGCATCAGCGTACAACTTTTCTCATATCTGAAACTCGGAAGCTATCAATTAAAACCCTTACCGCACCTTGCCCTCCTTGAAATGGTGCCACGTCCAAATGAGCTTTTCTCCATGGGGGCAGTTATCTAATCTAACCATACGTAAACTACATTTTTTGAGAGTCTCTTGCCAATATTTTCATATTGCACGAAATGTGATAACTAAATTTTTTTTTTTTCCTAAATATTTGTGACCAATAGGATGCGTTAAAAACCCTTTCAAATATTCGTTGCTATTCTATTCAGGGTTGGGCATAGTGCACTAAATAATCAGTGCAATAAGCGGATTTAGTGATTTGAAGATTTAGTGGTAATGAACCCTTTATTTTAGTGGTGCTGCAAAATGCGCAACCAACTTCTATCAACAAACAAACAAAAATTATCACCATTATTTTTCTCTTAAATTTTAGATATTCCTCAATACTCAATACTTCCAGTGAAGCAGTCCTTGCCCCATTAACGGATACATACCTACTTAGTATATCTCGACATAGCAAAAAAGAAATAATCACTTCGCGAAATCACCAAGTGAAACACGCCTGCTCAAACTAAAATAATTGCAATTAGTCAGTAATGAATACCTGGTTGGAGATACAGCATTCACAATCCAGCACAGAGGCAGGCACTGCTACACCAATCACCACAAGTTCGACAGCAGCAAAGGGCAGCACGCGGCAACACACGCGACGGGCAGGTGGCGGTGTTGCACGCAACAAGCGAACACCAAGAACAAAAAGTGGTGGCAGCATTGCTGGCGGAATACTTGACACCTTCGGTCCGCGTTTTAATCGTTTTCAGTCGGTCAACTACACCGCATTGCAACAGGGTGATCTCGAAGCAGGCGCGAGCGGTAGCAGCAAAAATAGCAGCAACTATCTCAGTGGCAGTGAACACGGCAGTAGCAGCGAGGAGGACATTTTTCCCACACGCAGTAGCGATACACCGCCGCCCAGAAGGAAAGCGCGCAGAAAAATGGGGCGAAGACCAGGTTATTCGATGCGTGATGCCTTCGAGGAGGGACGAGCGGTAAGTCAGAGACACACTTCATACGTATTTTGTATATTTTTACATATTTAATTGTAACATTTTTCGTATGGCGCTTAAATTGTATATTCGTATGCAAAACACAGTTGCTGCCTATTTAATTTTTTCACCAATATGTGGAATGTAGTTCGATATAAAGGCGCAAAAATGTAAATAAAATAGATACTTATTTACACATATTTCTATAATTAAGTATGTGTGTATGTACGAAATTTCGAAAGTGATTTTTTGCGGATCTGAGTGAGTGGCAAACAATTCCAATAAATTGAATTAACACACGCTCCCCTCTAAGCTCAATTGCATTGATAGGCATGCGATCGCTCGCTCAATGCGACATCGTTTGGAATTTCAATTGATCTTGTAATTGCTGGTGTTTTATCGCAGATGCCTTTACTGTAATTGCCTTACTTAATTGAATTTGCATGAAACACGCGCGAAGTGGAGATTTCTTGCGTCACGCGATTTTACAGCTGTTCATTGAATTTTAATAAATATTTGGACACACATTTTCATCTTTTTTAATGAAGTTCTAGAAAGGTTTAAGTTTTTGAATGAAATACCAAAAAAAGTTAGGTGGAAAAAGGTGTGAGAAGGAAAAATGCTGATGTGTGTTTGTAGCCAAAAATTTGTCATTATTTTCCGTGAGTTTTTGCGCATTTGCGAGTTAATTTTATATTATATTTATTACCGGCTTTTATTGCCAAAATTTGTTTTTTTTTTTTGTTTTTGGTTTCGGTGTTAAGTATATTCATATAGATTAATTAATTTTTTCTTTCAAGACAATAGAAAAAGCCCACATCTCACCAAAAAATCACAGGCCCATTTTGTTTTTTGAGAGGAAAATCTTCAGTATAATTTTTAAAATTGCTAATTTTTTTGTTATACAAATTCCGTTATATACTTAGTAAATATTAATTAAATATACCTGAAAAGTTTAAACAAAAAAATCTGTGAAGTTCCTGGTGAGGGAATTAATTGAAAATCCCTGTTTAGAGAATAAAAATGTGCTTATCGGCATGAAAAATTGGTCTGTCATGTCTTTAACAGTTAGTTCTGAAAATGCTTTAAATTATTTTATATGGTCATACAGCACCATTTCATTCTATTAACCCTTTCGAAAATCAGTTGTTACTCGATTTAACGAGCATTTGTCAGCCCAATTCGTTAAATTGAATTTTTCTTTTACTCACCGTTGGCCATCTTTTTTGAAATCTTCGCTTGGGTACTCGGTCTGGCCTCTTTTCGTCCTGTTCGAAGATTATTTTTAAAAAATTATATCCATAAATCGATAGAAAATTAAATTTTAGGAGGGTACTTGGAAGCTGAAGTCGTTAGCTATACTAGAAATATGTTAAATTCACGTCCAAAGTCGCAAAAGTCAGTCTGGTCAGACCCGGGCACTCTGAGGTTTGGCGTGTACTAAATAAAATGATGTATTTTCCAACTAAATCGAGATTTTATAAATTCATACACCTTAGTTCTATTAAATAATAATAATAAAAATATAAATAATAATAAAAATATTAAGTATTTTAATAATTTAAACTTAGAAAACAAATAATTCGAGTTACATTGACTGTCAATGTTCATTTTTTGTGCGCAATTAATTGGGAATATTAACTCTTAATTGAGATCTTAAATCTTTTGAGCTAATAATATAAAAAAATTTTCATTTATGTAAAAAATTTATTAAGCGTTGATTTTTTTTTTTGGAATAATTATATAAATTTTTACTGTGTTTTCAGCGCAATCTGTTTGTTGATGCAATATTGCTCTGCTTAGCCCACTTAATGCGCTATGCATTTGTAGTGATCAACAATTTTAAGTTTCTATGAAGGCACAACATTTTTCTACTACCAAGTTTTCTAATACGTGGATGTTAATGCGTTTGGCTTAGAATGAGAAAAAAAATGTTTTTCTACACTGAGTTTGCCTTAGCTTTTCGAGTTCTTTAAAAGTCCACCTTATTTAAAATTTGTGTTCATCAAAATAACACACTTTCTATACAATTCTTTATCAGTGCAATCGTTTTAGCTTCACTGTATTCCATCATAGAAAGTCAGCTGTTTCTAAGCTTTGGAATGTCCGTAAGCAATCAAAACAATAAAAAAGCTTTGCTCCAAACAAACCAAAAAGCAAAAGCACTGTACAGGTTGGTAAAGGCATAGTGCACCAACATCGCAGTGTTCTCTATATGCCTCTGTTAAAAATAGATTTTCTCTCCGCACGTGGTCTGGTTCTCTGTGATTGGCAATGTATTTGCTCTATTCAACTGTTTACTGTGAGAAACCACCTGTTTCATGCGCAACTACTCACAACGCTCTTCACACTCACTTCAATGCATCCCCATCTCTCCATAAATGACGTCACGGTTGGCGCACGCTTCTTTGCCAATTGGCTTTGTGCTGCATTTTTAGCACTGTTTTTATGTTTTGCTCAACCGGTACGTAAACGTCATTGATACGATACAAACATACCGAAACGCAGCACACACCCGAGTGGTATACGAATTGAAAAAGGGGAGAAGAGTTAACGGTCCTGCAGCACAGACGACGAAAACGAGATTGAAACGTTATCGCTGCAGGCCGAGCGTGACAGTGGAGCTCTTCGGAGGCCATGCAGGCGGGTGTGTTATTGGCGTGTTTAACGTTGACTATGTCGGCGTTTTTCGTGCATTACACTTTGTGCGCAACTTTCGCTATTAACCGTTGCTTGGCGTCTTTGTTGCTATTTACTGCTGTTTTGCACGCCTCTTCGTACGCGCCTTCTCATTTGTCTACTTTTGTGCTAGCATTTGTTTTGTTTTTACTGTGTTTGATTGTGTGCGTGCGTGCGCGCGTGTGTTTGTGGGGCAATGATTTTGGCACTTGCACGACAGACTCCAGTCAGTCGTCAGCCAAATCCGGTCGTCCACATTGGTGGTGGTGTACAGTTCGATTTGTACTGTGCGATTCAGTTAAAGCAAAATCTTCTCCTGCGACGGTCGCTTTCTGCTCGTTCTATCCCTTTGTTTGGTCGGTACGAAACAGAAAAAGCTGGGTGCGCGCGTGTTGTCCCACCAATAAAACTTTCTTTCGATTCGTGATTTTTGGTTTTAAAATTTTGTGTTAAATTTTTAAAATTACCAACGTCACTAAAATTTCATAATTTGTGGTTACTGCACTTTTTCTTCAACTGGGACGTCAATATCGTGAGCGTGTTGTTTTTGTGTTTGTGAGTGTCTTTTAACTATTTTGGTGAATGCTAGAAAATCTTTTTTTATCAACTTTGTGGTGATAACTTAAAAATCGTGAAAGTTAAAGTTTTTGTATACGTTGACTCTTTTCGTGTGTGATTGTGATAAAAAATAAATAAAAGTCGCAAACCCAAATGAAATGTTCTCAAAATAAAAGTTAAATATTAAAAGTCGAGCAAAAGAAATAATGTTGGCAATTTAAAAAAAAAAAAAAAAAAATCAAGTCAAAAAAGGTAAAACTACATTCCTTCATGTGTGTAAAATTCATGGTTTAAAGTACAAAACAATTTTACCATTTATTAAAAAGTGCTTAGAATTCAAGTAAACTGCACTTTTCCAATATTCGCGCTGTTTTTGTATTGTACCGCTTTAACTGTGCATTCTTGGTTTCATGCTTTGTTGTTGCCAAAAATTCTTGCGGCATATCAGTGAAAAAGTCCAGTTTTTCAGCGACATCAACAAGCAATCAGATACCTGCTCAGACATAGCCGCCAATGTGTACCGAGTAAGTTAACCTTTTTTTGGTGTGCAAACATCGTGAACTCGGACAGAATAGCCGCAAAGACGACGAAGCATATTTTACAGCCAACAATTAGCGGAACACTGCAGGTCACGCGCATCAACGGCATCAGCAGCAGCGCAGCTGACTCCGACTCCAACTCCAATTTTATCAGCAAATAACAACACCACTTCAACTGCCTGCTGCCAACTACTGCCGACAAACAGAGTCAACGTTCGACAGACTGCCAATATTTAGTACGGTACTATTCGATTTCGTTCGGTTTATTTTCGGTCTTCAAGAATATTTTGTTGCTTCCTCCTGGCACAATATCGGTACTTTGGTAAGGTCGCCTCCTCCGCTTTGCCAAATTACAGTACCACGAACGCCTTCAAATAGCACCGTTAATACAAAATAGAAAGAGCGTTGAAATTGCAAAAGGACTTTTGCTCACCTCACTGCCGCACCATACAAAAGTGATGACCTGCAACCGCACGCCTTCGCCACCAACGAATGGTGAGTTCAATAGTGTTTGCTTAGCAAAATGTGTAGTGCTTTCTTTTCGCCACTCAAATGGACGGTAATTTATGTGTGTTGCTTTTGTTTTTTTTTTGACGATCAAGTGGTGGACGTTTGAAGTGGACATTTGAAAGTGTTGTCAAGAACTTTTGTTAAACTGTGATATTCATGCGATTATAAACTGCTAATAATATTTTGTATTTCCTTTAATTTATGTTTGATTTGCTTATAAAAAACTCAAACCTACGACTAATCCCATTTTAAATTTTGCGCGCTCAAAAGAAAAGCATCGAATTTTTCAGGTGTTTTATACCACTTTCAGCAAAGAAAGAACACTGAAAAAATTAAATCAAAAGAATCAAAGCTAATATGAAATAAAATGTACCAAAAGAAGTACAACTTAAATGGCGACAAGCTCAAAAGCAAAGTAAAAAATGTCTTACAAGTTTTAAAATTTTTTCTATAAATAGTTTTTATTTTTTTTTTTCAAGCCAAGATCCGTGCAGAATTTCATTTTAATTTTGATTGAAAGTTTCACAAAATCTTTATAAAAAAATCAATTAATTTTACGAGAATTAAAATTCTAAAATTTTTTTGCGTTCCAAAAAATCATCAAATTCAAAAGCGATATTGAAAATTTTGCTTTCTTTTGAGAAACTCTGAATAAAAGAAAGTCTTTTTATTTAACGAGAAAGTAAAATTAAATTTTTTTAATCCGAATTACATCAGAAAATTATTTGATTTCACACGAATTGATTTTTTTTAATTTTACGCTCATGGCAGATTCAAGTTAAAGTGAATTATTTCAGCGGAGTTAAAAGCAAAATTTTTTTCGGCGTTCAATTTAAAAAAAGTAAAGTTATAAAATTTTTTTAATTCCGGAGTTAAAAGTGTGCTTTTATTTTGCTCTAATTGCATTACAAAAATCGTTAAATTTTACGTGAACTGATTTTTTTACTTCATGGAGCCAGATTCAATCCCAGCAAATCTTTCCAATTTCCCTCAATTGAAAATTTCAATGTGTTGTTTGTTCCAGACTCCAGTTAAAAAAATCAGTTTCAATCCCAACAAATCTTTCCATTTTGCTTCAATTGAAATTTTCAAAATGTTTTTCGTTCCAGACTCCTTTAGAAAATTAAATAATTTGACAGAAAATAAATAGTCCAAAAAAAATTCCCTGCGGCCGCATTCAGAAAAACATTCATGGGAATAAAATGTGTTTATATTTTTTTTCATACCGGAAAATCATTTAATTTTACGGGAATTGAAAATTTTATTTAGAAATCCAATTGATTGTTAAGGAACGGAAATTTAATTTTTTTCGATTTGACTATTTCATTTTCTTATGCCTTTATCTTCATGATT